>NC_140581.1:871367980-872728617 GCF_964204655.1 Triturus cristatus
GACTTGACAGAGTTGCGTAGGGGCACGCAGTCCCCCCCGCAGCCCTGGGGACCGCCACCCCCGGGGGCTTTTTTAAAAAAAATTACATGTGTGGGGGAGCTCGAGCCCCCCCACACGCCCCGGGGACCGCCACCTCCCCGGGCACGCCCCGTTTTACACCACTCTGCAACGCAGCTCTGTGGCGCTTACTAGAGGTACGTGGTGGGCTAGTTGGACCCCAGGGACCTCCAGGATTGAAGAGGAATCAATTCCCCAACTTAAAATGCGCCACAGGGCGTGTTTGCACACTTGTCACCTTAGGCCCCCCCCTCCCTTCACTACTGTGCAAACGCGCTCTGTAGCGCGTTTTAAGAGGTAGTTTTAATCCCCCTGCCCTATTATGTACTAGGGTCTTACAGAGGAGGTCATGCTAATCACAGGGGTACCCCAACGCATAGTTTTCACTCGTGGATGTAGGTGTTTTCACTGTATTCTAAGTGTCTATTAGCATAGCACTGGCTCTAGGCCTGGTTAGTCAGAGTCAGTTACCACCAGTACCCGTCTGAAAAAGTTGTGGGCACAGGATGATTGTGCAACAAGGCCTCTTTCTGCTCCTCTGTTGGTTCTTTCTGCACATGTCTTGCTTCTTCCTGCACTTTTCTTCGTCTTTGTGGACTTCTGTTGCTTTCATTCTGAATTTCTTTTGCTTCTTTCTGTGCGTTTATTCTTCTTTCTTCACATGTCCTACCTCTGTAGGCATAGTTAGAGACTAGCATTTGAAAAACCTTTGCAATTCACTTAAAAAACCATAGGTTTCAGGCATGTTATAGTTAGAAATTAGCATTTAAAACACCTTTGAAATTCACTGAAAAAACCAAAGGTTTCAGGCACGTTATAGTTAGAAACCAGCATTTAAAAAACCTTAGCAATTCACTGAAAAAAACCATAGGTTTTAGGGAAAGTTATAGTTAGTTGGACATTTCACTCGTACAAAACCAGAGAAATGACCCAGTTATAGTTAGTTATGCTAACTGTAACTCGCGCCCCCGCAATGCCCCGCTGATGATGTCACATATTACATCACTCATGACATGGTCAGTGACATCACTGATGACATCACTGATGACATCTCAAATGACATCACTGATTACATCACTGATGACATCATCCATGTGATAATTTGATGCATCTTCCTAATATAACCTTCCATACACCCACTCTAAATTTCAGACTGCCATTCTCAAAACCATAGACACGCCAACACCAATAAATACATACCCACTCACTGATTCTTAGGTTTACACACACATCCACTCACTCACCCGTACAGTCACTCATACTTATGATCACTCCGTACAGGACTATCATATGCACTCACACACCTATATAGACACTCACACACTGTCACTCATCCATAGAGGTACTCACACACCTAGTCAGTCATGCAAATAATTAATCACACTGCCATTTACTCACTTATATAGTTATACATACACCAGCTCAATTACTCATACAAATACTAGCACATTCTTACGCTCTTATACAATCACTGATACAAGCACACACTCATCCAAACAGCCACTCTCAAAATCACACACTCTCACTTATAGCCATTTATATACTCTAACACACATATATACTGCCTTTCACATATGTATTTACTCACACATGTACCACTGAGATATACATTCACTCACTAACACACCCATACACACACTCATCCACCCATACAGTCCATCACAGATGCACTCTTGAAACCATGCACCCAGTGAATCACCCACTCACACATCTATGCATGGAGTCACACACACCCCACCCACACAAACACTCAGGCACCCATACAGATACTCAGACAACCAATCAATAACTCATATATAGACACTCATGTAGCTATTCACAAACCCATGCAGCCGCTTACAAACCAACAGACAGACGGATACAGACATTCACACAGATTAGTCACTAACCTATGCATTCAGTAAGATACGTTTAATCACTCACTTATAGACTCAGTCATGCACCTATTAAATCATCCATTCAGACACTTATACACCCACTCATTCTTCAATACGCCTTTCCCTATATATATTAAACATATTTAAACTTTACAGAAACACACAGTCACTTGATGATGTCATCAGTGATTTCATTTGATATGTCATCAGTGATGTCATCAGTGATGTCACTGACCATGTAATGAGTGATGTAATATGTGACGTCATCAGCAGTGAATTGCGGGGGCGCGAGTTATAGTTAGCTGAACTAACTATAACGGGGGAATTTCTCTGGTTTTGTACGAGTGAAATGTCCAACTAACTATACCTTTCCCTAAAACCTATGGTTTTTTCAGTGATTATATATATATATATATATATATATATATATATTCAACACAAACAAATCTGAGATAGTTTCATATTACAAGCAAAGAAACAATATATGAGTCTTCTTATGTATTCATCTTCTGATGTTTATTCTTATTTTCTTTGTAGAGATTTACATATAAGAATCACAGTGATGCCTTCTTTTTCCTTTATGTTCAGATTTACATACAAGTATCACAGTAAAGCCAACACGTGTTTCGCGCACACTGCGCTTCTTCAGGGCTCAGTTAAGTCGCTAATCTCACTTCTTGCCTTGTATTTTGGAAAAAGTTCTCCCATTAGTACAGTCTCCGTTTTCTAAGTATAGGTTCCTTAATTATTCATGTATACTTGTTGCACAGCTAAAATATATCTTCATAATCAGAGTGTATTCTTTATCAGTCCTCAGTCTACTGATCCTTGATAAGATCTCTCAACCTTTTGACGATCGTCTAACCTTTTCCTCAGCCCGTACCGCAGACAAAATATATATAGCGATACCAATGCTGATTCTTTGTCAAGCAGCGCACCGTAGACCAATTCGTTGCGAAGCGGTTTGTTTATATAGGCTTCTGACACACCCAACGCATTTCGGGTAAAACCCCTTGATCACTCGTGATCAAGGGGTTTTCCCCAAAACGGTCTACGGTGTGCTGCTTGACAAAGAATCAGCATTGGTATCAATATTGAGGGGCTCGCCGTCCCGCCTTAGAACGGCGCCGGAAAGTGGCAATAGTAAGGCGATTGCGTTGTCTTGCACCGGTAGTTATAGTTAGGACCTTGTTTCTATTCAAAAAGAGTTTTTTCTTTTGCCAATATCTTTCGCGCTGTTTGACGAATCTTCCAAAAATTTCAAAACTAATGGTTCACCCAGGTCAGTTCCTGTCCTGAAAGTTTCGGGGTAATTTGTCAAGTGGGGGCCGAGAAAAAAGGGGGGTCCCAAAATGCGTTTTCCCCATGTTAATTTCTTTAGGAAATTTGGAACAGGCTTCAGCCTGAACTGCTGAATAGAATTACACTAAATTTGGCAATAAAGGTAGCTCTTGGTTCCGAAAGCGACCTTTTTTTTTTAATGGTGCAAATCCATTTAGTAGTTCCTGAGAAATTAAAAAAATAAAAATATCGATATCTGAGCACCGAGGAGGGTTTGCGAACCCTCCCGAGCACGAGCTTCATTCTGATTGGCTGCCAACACTCCAAACCAGGAAGTGTTGGCAGCCATCTTGTGACTGAGTCACAAGAAAACAATAAAACAAAGATAAAAAACATGAAAAGGCGGCAGGGTAGAAACACCCTGACCCCTTTGCCTGCTCAGGGGGTCCCACAAGGACCCCCAGGGCCCAAAAAAGCATTAAAAAAAATTCGGCTGAATTTGTGCTGGGTGCGCAAATCCGGCCCAGTTTTTTTTTTAAAACGAAGCGTGGTCTCCCGCGCTACGTTATCTATATGCCCCAGGGCGGGCCAGGTCCCGGGGGACAATGTGCAAATAATTAGCAGGGGCTGCTGGGGCACCCACAGCCCTCGGGACCGGCACCTCCGGGGGCTTAGATGATTATATGCAGCACCGAGGACCACTACCTCCCCGGGGCATTGTAAATTTAAGGTGGGAGGGCCTTGTGGGGCCCCCCCAAGCCCTGGGGACCATCACCTCCCCGGGGCTACAAGATTGAGATGCGGGGGCACACAGCCCCCCCGAAGCCCCTGGGACCGCCACCTCCCCGGGGCAACTTCTAACATCAAAGTGTGGGGGGCTCAAGCCCCCCCCCACTGCCCCAGGGGCTACCACCTCCCCGGGCACAAATTATGCAAATACAGGTGTCCATTGTGGACCCCCGGGGACCATCACCTTCCTGGGATTTTAAAGAGTTGGGAGAAATGCAGAAAGAGGCAAGAGAATTGCTGAAAGAAGCAACAGAGGTGTAGAAAGAAGCAAGAGAAGTGCAGAAAGAGGCACGTGAGATGCAGAAAGAGGCAAGAGAGGTACAGAAAGAGGGAAGACGAGTGCAGAAAGAGACAACAGTGGTGCAGAAAGAAGCAAGACAGGTGCAGAAAGAAGCAACAGAGGTGCAGAAGGAGGCAAGAGAAGTGCAGAAAGAGGCAAGAGAGTTGCGGAACCAGGTAAAAGGGGTGCAGTATTTTGGAACAGAGGTGCAGAGAGAAGCAAGAGCAGTGCAGAAATAACCAACAGAGGTGCAAAAAGAGGCAAGAGAGGTGCAGAAAGGGTGCAGAAAGAAGGAAGAGAACTGCAGAAAGAAGCAACAGAGGTACTGAAAGAGGCACGAAGGGTGCAGAAGAAGACAAGAGGTACAGAAAAAAGCAACAGAGGTACAGCAAGAGGCAAGAGTGGTGAATAAAGAGGGAAGAGAGGTGTAGAAAGAGGCAAGAGAGTTGCACAAAGAGGCAAGGGGTACAGAAACAGGCAACAAATGTACAGAAAGAAGCAAGTGAGGTATAGAAAGAGGCATGAGAGGTGCAGAAAGAGCCAAGAGAGGTACAGAAGGAGACAAGAGAACTGCAGAAAATGCAAGTGAGGTGATGAAGGAGGCAAAAAAACTGCAGAAAGAGGCAAGAGAGTTGTAGAAACAGGCAAAAGGGGTGCAGAAAGAGAGAACAGGTGGGCAGACTGAGGCAAGAGAGGTACAGAAAGAGAGAATAGGGTTGCAGAAAGAGGCAAGAGGGGTACGGAAAGAAGCAACAGAGGTGCTGAAAGAAACAAGAGAAGTACAGAAAGAGGCAAGTGAGGTGCAGAAAGAAGCAAGAGAGGTACAGAAAGAGGCAAAAGAGCTGCAGAAAGATGCAAGAGAGGTACAGAAACAAGCAAGAGAGGTACAGAAAGAGGTAAGAGAATTGCCGAAAGAAGAAACAGAGGTGTAGAAAGAAGCAAGAGAAGTGCACAAAGAAGCAAGTGAGGTGCAGAAAGAAAGGAACAGAGGTGCAAAAAGAGGGAAGAGGGGTGCAGAAGGAGGCAAAAGAATTGCAGAAGGAAGCAACAGAGGTGCAGAAAGATGCAAGAAAAGTGCAGAAAAAAGTAACAGATGTGCAGAAAGAGGCAACAGGGGTGCAGAAAGAGGGAAGAGGGGTAGAGAAAGAGGCAAGGGGGAGTAGAAAGAAGCAAGAGAGCTGTAGAATGAAACAAAAGAAGTGTAGAAAGAAGGAACAGAGGTGCAGAGAGAGGCAAGGAAGGTGCAGACAGAGGGAAAAGGGGTACAGAAAAAGGCAGAAGGGGTGCAGAAAGAAGAAAAAGAAGTACAGAAAGAAGCAACAGAGGTGCAGAAAGAGGGAAGAGGGGTGTAGAAAGGGGCAAGAGAGGTGCAGAAAGAAGGAACAGGGGTGCAGAAAAAGGCAAGAGGTGAGCAGAAAGAGGTAAGAGGGGTTCAGAAAGAGGCACAAGGGTTGCAGAAAGAAGGGACAGAGGTACAGAAAGAGGGATGAGGGTGGAAAAAGAGGCAAGCGAGGTGCAGAAAGAAGCAACAGAGATGCAAAAAGGGGGAACAGGGGTGAGAAAGTAGCGAAAGGAGTGTAGAAAGAAGCAAAAGAGGTACAGAAAGAAACAAAAGAAGAGCAGAAAGAAGGTATGGGGTGCAGAAAGATCCAAGAGGGGTGAAGAAAGACAGAAGAGAGGTACAAAAAGAAGCACAAGTGGTACAAAAAGAAGCAAAAGAGGTGCAGAAGGAAGCAAGAGTAGTGCAGAAAGATGCAACATAGGTGCAGAAAGAGGCAAGAGGGGTGTAAAAAGAGGGAAAAGGGGTACAACAACAAGCAAGAGAATTGCTGAAAGAAGCAACAGAGGTGTAGAAAGAAGCAAGAGAAGTGCAGAAAGAGGCAAGTGAAGTGCAGAAAGAGGCAAGAGAGGTGCAGAAATGACAAGAGAACTGCAGAAAGAGTCAAGATGGATGCAAAAAAAGGAAGAAGGGTGCAGAAAAGCAAGAGAGGTGCAGAAAAAAGCAAGAGTAGTGTAGAAAGATGCAACATAGGTGCAGAAAGAGGCAAGAGGGGTGCAAAAAGAGGGAAGAGGGGTACAGAAAGAGGTACAAGGGGTGCACAAAGAAGGAAGAGAGGTGCAGAAAGAAGCAACAGGGGTACAGAAAGAGGGAATGGGGTGGACAAAGAGACAAGAGAAGTGCAGAAAGAAGCAACAGACATGCAGAATGGGAGAAGAGGAGTCGAGAAAGAGGCAAGTGAGATGCACAAAGAAGTAAGAGAGGTGCAGAAAGAAACAAAAGAAGTGCAGAAAGAAGGAACAGATGTGCAGAAAGAGGCAGGAGGGGTGCACAGAAAGGGAAGAGGGGTGCAGAAAGAGGCAAGAGAGGTGCAGAAAGAGACAAGAGGGGTGCCCAAAGAAGCAAGTGAGGTGCAGAAAAAGGCATCAGAAGTGCAGAAAGAGGCAAACGATGTGCAGAAAGTAGAAGAGGTGTGCAGAGAGAGGCAAGAGAAGTGCAGAGAAAGTAAGAAAGGTGCAGAAAGAAGCAACAGAAATTGAGAAAGAGGCAAGAGAGGCGCAGAAAGAAGCAAGAGTGGCTTGCACACCATTAGTACCATTTTAACACCCAGATTTATCAATAAGTAACAGGTGACCATTCTAGGTTTACAAAGGACCTTCCACCACGCTGTAAAACTTGTCACTGCATTTTTGGTATCGTTTGAGCCGTTTGAGGTAGAAACAAGGCTTTTTTTGTTCAAATCTGCAGATTAGGCAGGAGATGATGGATTATGTGGCTAATGCGGAAAATGCATAATTGTGCGAAAGTCGTGGCAGCCAAACAGTTGCATAATTCCAGTGGCCCTGCTTATACCTCTGATTAGGTCCAGAAGTGCTCCTTAGTGATTCCTTCTTTTTTTGTCTCATTGAGTTCATAGTTTAGCTTCTATGGAAATGAGGAAGACTAAACCTGAGGTTGCTACTCCACAACTCAGACTACCATACCACATAATTGCTCTCCATAACACATCATCCCAATCTACATGATTCCTATACACTAAATGCCACATACTTTCTATCCACATAATTTCACTGCACCACATACCAAATAATTCCACTATATACAACCTACATCCACTCCGCGGAAGAAAAATTAATAAAACACTTTTGGATTTACAACGCTAATAGCTCTAACTCTTGCAAATGTGAGACCTATTACATTACAATTGCTTCTTTAACTGGTAGTCACGTTTGCAGAGTGGTGGAGAATGGGGGCTGGGCCTCAAACCAACGCTCAGGAATTCTGCTGTGTAGGTCTTACCAGGAGGGCTACTTGGCCACCAAAGTCCTTCAGGAGTAAAGTGGACTTCATCTCCCAACCAGTACTGTGCCAGGAGGTGCGTTTGCAGAGTGGTGGAGAAAGGTGAGCATGGCCTCCGAAGACCTCTTAGCAATCCCACAGTGTGGGATTTACTGGAGATAACAGGAGGGGTAGTTAGCCCCTAAGGTCAACCTTGGGGGCCAACTACACCTCCTATTACCTCCAGTAAGTCTCACACAGCAGGATTGCTAAATTCTCATAGCAGGCCATGCCCCCTTTCCCCACCACTCTGCAAACACACTTCCTGGCATGCTCCTGGATGGGGATTAAAGTCCCCTTCACTGCTGGGGGTCCTTAGAGGCAAACTACCCTACCTGATACCTCCAGTATGCCCCAGATAGTGGGATAACTGACAGGTAGACACAGGCCAAGCCTCCTTTCTCCACCACTCTGCACACACTCCTCCTGGCACGTTCTGGGTTGGGGAATTAAGTCCCCTTGAATCTTGAGGGTCCCTGGGGGCCAACTAGCCCACCAGGTACCTCCAGTAAGCCCCACACAGCTGCATTGCTGAGAGTGGTCCGAGGCGTGCCACCTTTTTACACCACTCTGCAAACGCGTCTTCTGGCGCACTGCTGCTCGGGGGATGAAGTCCACTTTAGTCCTGAGGTGCTCAGGACATAAGAGGACCTCATCGCCCTACCAGAAATGCGCCAAGAGGCGCATTTGCAGAGTGGTGTAAAAAGTGGCATGGCCTCAGACCACCTCTCGGTAATCCCACTGTGTGGGGCTTACTGGAGGTACCTGGTGGGCTACTTGGCCCCTATGGACCCTTAGCATTCAAGGGGACTTAATCCCCCAACCCAGAATGCGCCAGGAGGCGTGTTTGAAGAGTGGTGCAGGGATGGGGCGGGGCCTATGGCTAGCTGCCGGCTTTTCCTCTTTTTTGCATTTTTAGAAGGGGGCTGTGTGTCCCCCTTTGTTTTTAGCATTTTTTGGGCCCTTTTCTTTTTTTTTTTTTTATAAACAGGAAGGGGGCCGCACAGCCCCTCTCCCGAGGACAATTATGGCTCCTGGGACTCCATCCCCTGGGGCCTGGCCAGTCTTATTTTTTTTGTATTTTGTGGAGGGCCCCATGGCCCCCCTTCCGAGGTCGATTATGGCCCGGGGACCCCTTCCCCTGGGCCTGGCCATGCCATTTTTTTATAAGTATGTATAAGGGAGGGGGACTACGTGGCAGGAGCCCCCCACACTAATTTAAATTGTTGAAGCCCCGGGGAGGTAGCTTGGGGGGTCCCACAAGGCCCCCCCGCCCTGAAATTCAGTGGGCCCCAGGGAGGTGGTGGGCCCCAGGGTGGTGGGGGGGCAGGAAGGAGCTCCCCATGCATTTTAATAAAAAAGCCCTGGGGAGGTGGCGGTCCCCGGGGCTGTGGGGAAGCCGTGTGCCCCCCATGTATATTAAACTAAGCCCCAGGAAGTGGTGGTCCCCGGGGCTGCGGGGGCCCCCGTAGGCCCTTCTCACAACAAGGAAACATTGCCCCCGGGACCTGGCCCACCCGGAGGCTTAATTAAACTGTTTCTTTGGTCGGATTTGCGCACCCAGCACGAATTCAGGCGATTTTTTTTTTTTTTAAATGCTCCTTTTGGCCCTGGGGGTCCTTGTGGGACCCCCTACGCAGGCCTAGGGGATCAGGGTGTTTCTACCCTGCCCCCTTTTCTTGTTTTTTATCTTTTTTTTAACTGATTTCTTGTGACTCAGTTTTACCGAGTCACAAGATGGTTGCCAACACATTCTGGTTTGGAGTGTTGGCAGCCAATCAGAATTAAGCTTGTGCTCAGGAGGGTTTGCGAATCCTCCTTGGTGCTCAGATATCTACATTTTTATTTTTTGAATTTCTCAACAACTACTGAACGGATTTACACCATTTTTAAAAAAGGCATGCTTTCTGGACCAAGAACTACATTTTTGCCAAATTTGGTGTAATTCCATTCAGAAGTTCGGGCTGTAGCTTTGTCTAAAGTTCCTATGGAAATTAACACGGGGAAAACGTGTTTTGGGACCCTCCTTTTTTCTCGGCCCCCGCTTGACGAATTACCCCGAAACTTTTAAACAGGAGCTGAACTGAGTGAACCATTAGTTTGGAAAATTTCTTGAAGATTGAAGATTCGTCAAACGGCGCCAAAGATACTGGCAAAAGAAAAAACTCTTTTTGAATAGAAACAAGATCTTATAAATCTTACTTGACCTGCAGGTCTAGTGACTAGAATTTTCTACTCGACCGAACATCAATGCACTTGACCTACAAATTGCTTGCATACAAATTTTCTTTAAAACATTTGCAGGGCCATTGATCTATGACCATTAAGACATGATTGAATTTTTTAGCCTCATTACTATTCTCACTGAAATGTTTTTAAAGTTACGAGCACGGCCTTGGATAAACACTCTCAGCAGTACTCGGGTACACTACTGTACATTAAACATACTAGAGCGTGGCCCCGGATGAATACTCTTAGCAGTACTCGGGTTCAACGCTGTACCTTAACATACTAAATTACGGCCCCGGCGACTCAACATCCTGTCATTCTGGGCAAATCTCTTAATCTCCCCGTGCCTAACAAAAATGAGTGTGTCCTTGTGTACCATAACTGGTGCTCATGTTAAGCACTCCAATACCTTCGGGTCGAGTAAGCGCTATATAAATCTGCAAAAAAAGACATTATTAGCAGTACTCGGGTACACCGCTGTACCTTAAACATATTAGAATACGGCCCCAGATAAACACATGCTCAAGGGTCCCATGACCTCAGTGACATCGTCACTGTCACTCTATGGTGTGCTGCTTCATAGGCCTGCCTTCAAGACTGGAGGTGAACTTCAGAATTAATTGTGGTGTACAGGCCTTCAAGGTTAACCTACACTTGCCACTGCTAGGGTCCACCTGCTGGTGCTAAGACACCAGGGCTTTTAAGATCTTGTGGGGCCTTCTAAGGTTTAGCATGGGAATGTGCTCCCTCAGGAAGAGAAGTCTTGTGGACTGGTCATGAAGACTGAACCTGGTTCCCCAGTTCCAAATTCAGCAGCTCTGACCATAGTGCCACATCCTCTCCTCCACTGAACACCATACTGCCCCATTGAGAGAAACTTGCACTGCACTGATCCGCTATAAACACCTGGATGCGACTCAATTCAAATTACACACTAATTAGGAGCAATATGCTGCCTAAAAAAAAATTCTCTCAACCCCGAGGCTGCACTTGAAATTGAAAAATGTCGGAAAAAGCCGACGTATCCAGCAAGTGTTTTTCTTTTTTGGATCCATTTCACAAGGGAGCAAATAAACAAAAGGAAGAAAGAGAAGGTAATACGCGTTTCTTGAAGTATCGGTTTTACTAAATGAGCATGAGGCGACAGTAAGAGAGGGAAGAGAGAGAGGGAACAAAAAGGGGGTGGGGGCAGCTGCCAGCGGCAGGGGAACTAGACAATGTCTTTGTCTTCTTTGGACACGAAGGAAAAGACAGAGTCCTTTTCCTTCTCTGCCCGTTTCGCCCGTCACTTAGCAGGTTAATGTGTGTAGGTATTTGGCCGGCTGGCTGGGAATGAGGAGCTCACTCGCCAGGCCGGTCAAGTAGGCCTGAAAACTGTCTCGCCCTGAAAGAAATTGACTCGCATTTGCAAGCGGGCGAGTACATTTTTCGAGCCCTGTATATATATATATTCACTGAAAAAACAAAGATAAAAAACCAAAGGTGAAAATGTCAGTTAAAACATACTATTTTAAACAAACAAAACCGCAGATATTCACCAGTTATAGTCATTTCAAGTAACTTATAACTTGTGCCCTGCCATGCACAGTTTTCTTATCAATAAAAGTCATTTCAGATGTCATAGACTACAGTTAAGTGAAAATGTGAAGATTTCAGGGACAATGTAATGTCCCAAGGCCATGTACTGGCTGTGGGATGGGAGGCTGCACTCTGCCCTCCCCTTAAAGACTCACATTGCTCTGGGGATGGGGTCCTTGTGGCCTTATAATGGCTTGGGAAGGAGGGGGACACATGCCCCTTCACCCCAAAACAATAATAGTGCCTGGTCGTATGTTGTCCCCGGGCCATTATTAGAAATTTGACAAACCCCCAACCGCCCATGAGCCCCCTGGCCATGGCCGGAGACTGCCCCATTTTTTTTTTTTTACTCCAGCCCTAATTCTTGGCTCCTCTGCAGATCCAGGGTTCTGTAAAAAACAGTTTTTTGGCCGCAAGGTGGAGGGGTCGCCCTGGAATGCCTCCACCAGGCCAAGGGAATCAGGGTATGCATAAGTGCTGCAATCACAATCAGTTTTGAAGACATATGCAGGGCAGAACTGGTGTGTGTACAACCGCATGACACTGTTTCTCCAACTTCTTTCACAGCCAAATTTTAATTACGGAATAAATATGGTAGAATAACATTATATTAACTTTAAAATAATCTTGCCATGTTTATGGGAAATTTTAATTTCTCAATATGGGAAATGCTGTTCTTTCAGAAAACTTCATACTCAGTTTAATGCTACATACTTACGTTTTTAATATGTTACCTACTTTATGGTTTTAATTTCACCCCCCATTATAACAGGTCTGTAATGTTTTTCCACAACTCTTATTGTTATTGTTTTAGAATTTCAGAGTGTGTGAGAGAGCAAACTTATATTTTAATAAAGCTTGAACAATTGCATTTCATTATGTTAAAAATAACGTCAAAACATGTTCAAGGTTGAAGCTGTTATAGTATTACTTACAGTGTCAGTGTACTCACCTGAAAGAAAAAGAACCTAAGCTTGGCAAAGACCTAACATCTGATTTAGAGATGGGCAGTAAAGTAAAATTTCCTGACTCCCAGTGATTATGATTAATCCGCTGTTAACTTGAGTACCGCTGGTGGAATCACATCGTAGAATGGTGTCAGGTGGCAGGTTTCGACAGATTTTGGTGTTGTTTTAGAATATCATTGTCAGAATTTCATTTGGCATAAATATTGTGTCTTAAATATCATTTACAAACATATCGCTCCATTAAATATAAATAAAATATCAAAGATGCATAATGAACTGTAAACATAAAATGTATCTTTAATAGTAATTTGTGTTCAAACTTTATTGTATCTGATATTTTTAAACACCAAGAACCCAATTCACAAGATTTTGCTGCAATTTATGGGGTTGTTTAAAATTTGGTGAGTGACCCCATGTCCCTCCAGCATGTGAGTTTATAACCTCTGCCGACCTGGTGGATGGCCACCTCCAACATTTAGAGATTTGCCCCATGGTGGCCATGGCGGCTTCTGTGAAGACGCAAAGGGCCTGATTCTCAAAGGTGAATATAAACTTTACAGTAAGTTTACTCTTTTCAGTATTCACGAACTATGTGTGGAGTTTTACGACTCCGCACTCCTCATACTTATATTTGCATAGTTCTCCACACCCGTAGATTCCACAGTCAGAGCAGAGAACTCAGCATACATAAGTATAGGGAGTGCAGAGTAGTTTGTAAATTGGATTTTGTAGTACATTTTGTAGTATTACAAAACATACAACAAATTGCAGTTTGAGAATCAGGCCCAGAGTTAGCTGAGCAGCCACCATGTTTTATGCTACTGCTCTGCCTGAAATTCCAGAGTGAGCTAGGAGCACTTACAGAGTGAGACAAGAGTTCTATAAAAGTAACTAACAAATACTCTGAGCAAAATCTTTGTGAATAGAGGACATACAAAGCAGTGAATTGAGTATCAAGCACATTTTAATGCACATATATAGCTCCTTCTCTCGTAGATTTCCCTATATTGATCCTTCTATTTACAAATGCAGCTTTAAATTACTTACACAATGAAAGTACTATGCTTAGCTTATACACTAACCATGTTCAATTTAAATATGTTAGTAGGAGAGATCATGCAATGACCTGCTTTGCCTCAGGGAGCAGAGTTCTACTTCCACTGAGAGGAAGAAACACATATCCATGAGCAGAAGAACTGAGCATTTGAAATGAATGGAGTCATAATCAGTAAAAGCATGTCAAATAGTACTCAAATTAATTCAGTTAGACCTATTCAATATCAATGTAATGTAAGGTTTCAATAAAAGCATGCCTCATAGCATAAGCTGCTTGTTTGGAGATGAAGTCACACCCTTTTAGAGCAGCGTACTTGTTGTGCGGTGCATTTCTCAAATTCTGACAGCTATTTTACACATGTCCATACATGGTGCAAAAGATATGCTTCACCAAAATATTTGATTGCATATTACAATTGAAAAGAGTATCTTGAGTCCAATATGTGTATTTCTTTATCTAGAATTATCTTAGAAATGTATTTATAAATGACTTGCTTATCATATTTGAGAAAGTGCAACCTGTACCCTACTCTAAGTACAGAAAAGTAGCTGATTTAGAACTATAGGGAGAATATGGCTAAAATGTTTGCACTGAAATAAAATCACTTTGCACTGGTATTTTCATTCTAGCTTTGTGATCAGGAAACAGAAGCATCTACAGCTGAATTGCCTAATATGAAAATAATTACCTTGTCATTACATGGTATACATTTCTTCAAACTCCTAGCCCCACTGCTGTTTTGCCTCTCCTATATTGTTTCTTTCTAGTGCAGTTTGTGGTTAATTCGTAAACATGCTGTGTAGTAATGCAGTTGTTAAGTATGGGGGGATTTGGAGTTGTATTCATTTAGGGTATTCACAGGGAATACATTGACTGCTTTTAATTTGAGATATGGACTTGGTGGTATGGAGTGGAGGAGTAGAATAGGTATTGATTAAGGATTGCATGTGTTGGGGGAGTTGCTTTTAGTCACTTTGGCATTATATTTTTGTCTGTATTGCTTTATCAAATAAAACTTTAACCCCTTTGATGCGCATGACGGAGCGGTTCCGTCATGTGCATCGGTTGCGCTGTGCGGATGACGGAACCGCTCCGTCATGGCATCACCCGCGCACGAACCCTTCAGCACAGCACGGTAATCCGCGCCGCGCTAAAGGGGTTAATTGAAAAAAAGTTGCATTTATTTGGCTAATTAGCTACTTTTACTAATACTAAGAGTGCAAGTTCATGACGTTGACAAGATCGTTAAATTCACTTGCCATGACCCTGATAAGCCTCGAAATTCCAAATTTCGAGGAATGGAAATACAATTGTCCGTCTGGCAGGTCAAGGCTTTAGCAGATCAGGGTCATGTTGCTTCTCTATAATGTCCATGTGACACTGTTACTACAATGATTGTTGATGTGGTCACATTTATTTAATACCAAAGGGCAGATTCATTAAAGTTCAGGAAAATGTCATTGATTTTGTATGTATTGGTTATACTTACAAATGATGCAGCTAGAGTGTGTGTCAGTGTATTTAGGATCAACTTAGCCTTTTGTGAATCTGCGTATAAGCATGCATGTCCAACAAGATTCTTGGGGATACAGCCATGTGTGGACATCTCTAATTTAAGCTCTGCCTACACAGTTTTCTTGAGGTTTACTATTGAATATTTGGTGAATTTTTTATTTTGTAACTTCTTGAGAACTGTGGAACAATTTTCGCTTGAGGAATATGAAGTACACAAATCAAATTTTACTCATAAAAGGAGCCCAGGTGTGAATCGGAGCATCAGGGTGACTGGCAGTGAGATATCATGGAAAAGAAGTAACTTATAGAGATCTGTGGAATTAGTATTTAGTTGTCCATGTATTCAATACAGATCTAGCCACATTCCCCAATCAATAGAAACTCCATTGTAAGGTTCTAAGCTACAATCAGCTCTTTTTGTATGAATCCTGGAGTGACTAGATGCAGCATCAATAAATGGCCACTGGTAGAAGGACAGAAAGAGTTATTGTGCAGGAGTAAGTTTCATTTGAAAGGCACATTTGTAATTCATAAACTCATTTCAAAACACAAATGTTGAGATGAAAACACAAATATGAGAAGCAAAACACCACATTTTAGTGAGTGTTCTGTATTAGTTTTTTTCACTAGAGTGCTGTCTTAGAAACTATATGATTATGAGAAGCGTATAAATAAGCATTCTAGGCTCACCTTTCTCATAACTGTTCAAAATTAGTAATAATGTGTTGATATGGAATGAACCTCTATTATGCAAATGATTTCCAGGAAAATGTGGACATTTGTTTAGCTGATGTCTCTAGCTTTTGCCCAGATACTGTATTGCATAATTACGTATTCCTTTTTCCATTTGTTTCCCTACTATTTCTATTTGCTTTTAGGATCAAAACCACAATATTGCTATAAACATCAACAGAAAGACTAGAACCAGTTTTCACATTAGCACTAAAGTTCCACCAACCTCTTTTTAATGTTATAATGTGTCACCACAAAGTTAGACCAAAGACCAATAAACCATATTAATATACTCTCAAGATATATTAAAACATCCAAAAGTAAAACTAGAAGATGAAAGCCGCAATTTGTTTTATAGAATGAGAAACGTTATCCTTTTTCCAGCTAACTCTGTGCAGGGATGGAAATTGACCTGTCTGCAAAAGCATTACCATCCATAAGTGCCTCTTTAAAGTTTCTAAGAAGCAAGGCTTTTGTTATCTCAGACTCAAGATAATTACTAATATGGTATCTAGATTTTTGCACGGTTTGGCCATGTACCATATGTCCTTAGATAGATGCACTCACTTTGAGCCACTAAACAGGTGGTCACATTTAGTGTGCCTCCTGGAGCAATCTCTGAAGAATGGCACACAAAGCTGACTGCGACCTTACAGGCATGTCCCACACTCTGGGAGGTTGAATGACCTCCTTAAAAGGCAGACTGGACGGCCCCGGCTAACCTGCAGAAAAACTAACAGAGGCCATGCTGTCACTGTCTGTTTGAGTGCAGAACGCATGTTATATTATGCGGGGAGATCTGAAGTTCCCCAAACAGCTATCTGCATTTTTCGACCGCCCACATGTGGGATTGTAGGGGTTCATAAAACGTGAGAGGAATAAACTGCACTAAAAGACACAGTGTTGGGTAAACTATGTGTGTATGCTGTGCGCTGCTGCCTATAGTCTAAGAGCTAACATTGACTTAGCTCATGCTCCAAATTCAAAACATTTTCATTTAATGTGGCACATGACACTGGTTTGTATACCTGGCACACAGCAGCGAGGGATGACACTGGTGCTACCAGGGCCCCACACCCACCTTGTAATCTCGCCCCAGATGGTAAGCCACATGGGTAAGTTATGTAACAACAAAACAATGTCAATGGAGCTGTAAAACTCTCTACTCAAATTTTCAAACTGCAGGTCAATAAAATTTGCTGACTGAGACTTAATCGTGGGTGCACAGTTTGCCTCAAGAATTTGTAATAAGCAAAGTACCACAAAGTACCACAAAGTCAAATTATGCTGTGGGCACAGTGACTCTGAAACATACATGTAATATTGAGAGAAAGCATCCCAGCCTGCAAATGTTGTGTTTGAGGAGCTCAGCCACAATGCTTTTCAGGAGAAGCATCATACATAAATGCATTAAAAATGGCACAGTCCATTACTTAAGAGAGATTGCACACACTGTATTTATTCCAGAGAAATATCTAAAAGTTGTGTGACCCTCCCAGCACTACTTGTAACTCTCAATAGCTTCTGCTCTCACCTCACTTCCTGTTGCACCTCTTAGTCCTTCTTTCCTGAGCCATTTATTGCCTTTATGTACATGACCTTGTAGGATATTGCTAAGTCAAAATTAAGTACCTTCATGGAGGGATACAGAATCATAAAGGGCGTGCTTACGGTCTATCTGGTCAGCAAACACCTCCCCATAGATCATCCAGTAGGGCATGTAGAAGATGTTTTTAGCAAGCTTCCAGGACGGCTCTTCGTTTGGAAAAAGGATCGACTGCCGGGCAACACCGAAACTCATCAAAATTACCAACATGATGATCACAAAATACATCATGTCTATCATCTGAAGGTAAAAAGAAATATAAACCACGTTAGAGTGTGCTATTTAATAATAGTATTATGATCACATAAATCATTCTTATGATCGCAAAATAAAGGTATTCAAGATCAAGATTTAGAAACCAGACTACAATAGATTTTCAAACAACTAATGTACTTAAAAGAAATACACCTTTTGTTTAGGTCTTTCTACAAAAACAAACCTTTTGTTAATGTGCATAGAGGATTCTTTGGCAGCATCCTAGAGAACTATTACTCTCCCACCACATACTATTTGCTGTATGATGTATCATTCTCTCTTCTATGGGGTGCTTGAATTGAAATGCAGGCATGTTAGAACTGGCATCCATAGGGTGGTCTTTCTCCAGCCTTTTTGCCTTTTACCTCCTGTTTTGCTGACTATCTTTTTGTTGGCCTTAGGACTCTGAGCACTTTACCACTACTAAGCAGTGCTAAAGTGCATATGCTATGCTTCTTCCCTACAGATGTATGTGATTTGTGTATATCTGATTCATATATGTAATTTACATATAAGTCCCTTGTAAAGTGGTACCCCCTACACCCATGGTGTATGAGTGAAATGCTACTAGTGGGCTGCAGCACTGCTTGTGCCACCCACAGAAGTAGCCTTTCAAACCTGTCTCAGGCCTGCCATTGCAGTTCCTGTGTGTGCAGTTTTACTGCCACTTCAACTTGGCATTTAAAAATTCTTGCCAAGCCTTAAAATCCCCTTTTATTATGAGCCACACCTAAGGTAGGCCCTAAGTATCGCTAAGAGCAGGATGCTATATAAGTAAAAGGTAGGACATGTACTTTTATTTTTGACATGTCCCGGTAGTGACAAACAACACCTATTTCATTTTTCACTACTGTGAGGCCTACTCTTCTCATAGGTTAGCATTGGGAATTCCCTTATACCTTTTTAAATGGTAATTCCGGATAAGAAAGGAGTAGCTTTTTGATGTTTCATATATTTGGTATGGTATTGATAAATTCTACTTACTTGTGAGGTGGGATTTAACTTTACTATTTTAGAAATGTCACTTTTAGAAAGTGCTAAGCAAGAAAGTGGACATTTCTCTGCACTTACTGCTCTATGTGCCTGACAGTCTGTCTCCAATACATGTCTAGGTTGGGCTGGGTGACATTCCCTCTAGACAGGCACAACACAGGTCACTCAACTGCATTTGCATTCATCTGCATTCTGATGGGTCTTCCTAGGCTGGGAGGGGCTCGCCCTCCACCTGAAAGGTTGTGTTCTGCCCAACACAAGGTACTGATAATCCCATATCGGTAGACAGGACAGGGTTGAAAGGGATCCTTGGACAATTGAGAGAACTACTTTGACGCATCCTCATAAAGGTACTTTTGGGTACAAGTACTGAGTCTCTGACCCTCTAAAAACAGACACTTTTGGACCTGTATCCAGACATCGCTGACTTTATATGTGCACATTACCAGAAGGACTGCTGTGCTGCCAGGAGGGACTGCACTTAGCTAAATGATCTGCTTTGTTAGCCTGCTGTTTGTTGAGTGACAGGAGGGTCTGCCACTGTGCTACCTGCCTTGCTGTGCTGGCCTGCTGCCTGCTACCTCAGCATTGTACCAATGAGTGTTCTCCAATGACTTGTTAGCTTGCGCCCTGGTCCCTGTAGTTTCAGGGCCAACAAAGACTTTGCTTCCTGACTCTTTATTATTCTGCTGCAAGAGCTGTTCTCTGAGCCCTAGCGTGTCCCCAGCGCTCCTCTCTGCATCACAAAGGACTTTGCCACAAAGAAACAAGCACCACACATCACTGCCATACAGCGCTCTCTTTGTGTCTCACATATCCAGTTCAGTATCACACTCAGAATAAAAGCACCACCTTGGGCCCGAGCTGACACCACAGAATAGAGGGAAGCGTTTCCGGCATGGCCCCCTTGTTGTCATAACAACCATCACTGGAAGCGTCGCGTCTGCTGAGGCCGTGCTGCAGGCCACAGAGGAGACCAGCGGGACTTTATTAAACCTGCCATGACTGCTCGAGGGCAGCCCCGTCCAGCCTGATGCCGCACCGCTTTCCACACAGAAGGGTCCCTAGTGCACTGAGAGGTACTGTGACGGCCCAGCACCACATGTCAGCCCAATAATTTGTGCACCCCGGTCCTGAGAGACTTGTGGCTAATTCTTTGTTTGGGGGTACCTGGGAACCTGCCTGGCACAAGATGCATATCTGTTGATCCCTTGCCAGGATCCCTGTTCTTCCCCCCAGTCCAGCATGACCGCAAAGATAATTGCTCATAAGTGCTCTGCCGGCACTCTCCACGGAATGCTACCGTAATTACCCTAAGAGGAATGATCGTATTTCTGTCAGCATTGTGATTTTACATGCATACTTGGCAATGCTATAACTTGAAAAGTATACAACGCATTTTTAATATTTTGGTCTTATTTGCTCCTAATACAAACGCCTATTTTTTTATAAACCTGTGTGGAGACTTTTTGTGGTGTATTCAACCAGAGAATCCCATTTCTAATGAGGAGGGACTATTTTACATCTAAAAAGTGCATTCACTCTTCACACGTTCAATTCTTTAAGGTGCACATACACTCATTCGCTATTCAAAACAATCCTTTTCAGGAGTTGAATGAGAGCCTGACCTTAAGATAGTCAACTTATGATGTCGACTCAGATGAGTGAGATTGGGACTAAGTGGCTTCAAGATGATTGCTAGATCTTACATGACTTAAACTGGCTGTCTTCATTTTAGGCCATTCGATCTCCTACCAGTGCTAATTCATTTAACTTTAAAACGCACTATCATGTGACACCTGTGGTGCCCTGTGCATCTAGCAGTGATTCGTCTGCTGTCTCTAGGTGCTGCTCACACATTTAGCATGTCCCATAACTCCTTGTGATCCTGAAAACCACTAGAAATGGGGAGCCTGTCTGCACGATATACAGTGATTGCTATTCACAATGCTTTGTAAATGGTGCAATTCATAAATGTAAAAATACTTTGTAAATGAAGAAGCTGGGTTTGAAGATAGTGTGCAAGGGCATGGAGAGCCAATGGAGTTCCATCAGGATAGGGGTGATGTGAACATATTTCTTTCTGTTAGTCCCTAAAGAACATCTGCTAAGGCAACTTTTTCTCCTTTGCATACAATGGAATTACCCCTCAGTCAGTATTGTGTAGACTCTTTGAATCATTAACCACGGGTTCCTCTAACCAGTGCAATAGTCATGGATTGGTCCCCTCTCACTCCTGGGTTTTACTTTATGTGAGTTGCTCCTCTGTCACTTCTGAGGAAACTCCTCATATTTAAGATTATTGCCTGCATGCAGTTAATACTTGGGGGTTCCCCTCTATTTCTTATTAACAACATCTCCTTTTGCTGGTTTCTCCTGTGCATAGCAGTGTATTACTCTTCAGTGACCCTTGGGTGGATAGTATAGATCACCTTTTATGGCTGTGTGTGTCAGTGCATGTCTATAGGTTGCTCCTCTGCCAATGCTAAGTGGGCTCTCCTTTAGCATGACTTCCAGTAGCCAGTGCATGCCTACATGCTTCAGCATTCTTTTACTTCTTGGTGGGCTCCAAAGAGCATTTATCTTGGCTGTCTTTAGTACAGCTCATTCCTGAGGGTTCTTGCTTTGCAGCTGAAACGCAAACAAGAACCTGAACCTTTGCCCTTCTAGGACCGTGGGCTAGTACACATGCACAGCCATCTCTCACACTACTGCTAGAGATTGTCCCCCACTAATGCTCTCTCTTTTTTCCACACTTATGTCCCTTTTGATGTTGGAGTGCTTGCCCTGCATTCCATTTTGTCTATGTACCCAGTTGTCTACGGCCCCCACCTGACCTTATGCCAAATAAATTCTGATCATTTGTTTTGTAGGGCCTAATGTTTACATCATTTTGTGTCTTTTTCCTGATTCCTTTGTGATTCTCCCTTCCTCCTTTTGAGACTTGGTTGTTGTTGCAGATTTCTCAGTGTGAGCATGCGTTTGAACCTTGAATGGACAGACCTTTTTCCAACATGTGTACAAAAAATATAGGGACATATTTACAGGGGGATATCACCACCAGAATGTCACACTTAGCGGCGTTCTGGTGACGATATCCCCTCATTCTTAGTTACAAGGCACGTTAAGCCACTTAACGCGGCTTAACGCCGCCTTGTAAATAATGCCCCTGTTCTTGCTTCACTTAGCGTGAAAGGGGAGTGCAATCGGTATTGCAGTGGGCGTTCGGCCACAACATCTATTGCTTTTCGACACTGCCCCATATTTACAAGGCTGGGGCAGTGCCAAAAAAAGGCCAGGTAACACTCGGTCTTAGACTGGCGATACGAGGAGAAATTATTAATTACTACTCGATTTTTGTTTTTTCCATGTATTCTGCATTTTGCAGAACACATAGAAAGAGCAAATCGCCTTTAAGGATTGTTTATGTGCAGGAAGGTGTCCCTTCCTGCACACAAACCATCATCCCTGCAGAGCTGGCACCTTTACAACATGGCCCAGGGTGCCTGCACTGGCGCTAAGCAGCTTTATTAGCACCAGAACTAGGGGAAACACAGGGGTGCACTGCATTTTTAAAAATACAGCTCATCCCTGCATTTTAAAAATGTCAGCACGAGGTGTTACCAATTTTTGAGTAACACTACGCTCTGACATTTTGTTGTAAATATCGCCCATTGTGAGGGTTCCATGATGGAATATCGTTAACATAAATATCGTCAAAAATAAATATCGTCACTAAAATATCGCTTACATTAATATCGTCATCCTATACTTAAACAAGGATTCACACAAATATCGATTTTTTTTTATCGACAACCCTAATATCGTTCACACTAATATCGACAACATAAATATCGACTACTACATGATCGACTTTATTTTAAATAACATGACCTTAGACATATATATCGACTACACTAACATCGACGACCTATCTGCTTATAGAAATATACAAAAAATATCGTCTTTTTATTACCAACTCGATATGCACTATTCTTTTATTTTACACACTTTTTTTAACTATTTTACTTTACAAAACTATTCACACATATAATTATTTAACGGTTTTCTAATTCAAAATAACGTTCTCGACCAATGATTTTGAAATTTCACTAATTGAACCAATCAAAAGCTACCATTAATTAACTCACTAATATAAAAACAATTATACACTTAACGTAATTTACCATTTTTGGGCCAAACTTGGAGAAAAACGGTTACCTTGCTGAGAGAAGAAAATACAAACCTACGACTACAACTACAAAACGTCATACTACACTTGAAGTAAGTAAAATCCCATTGCTTTTTTCATTCGAACTTAGCATAAAGTAGATAAACTCCCTAAATTAAAAAGTGTTCTTCTTTAGAGTGAAAAAAGAACATGTTGAACTGATCAACAACGACCAGAAACTTACATGTAAAAACATTTATTAACTACCTTATCCATGTCTACTTAGATAGCTGACTAAAATTATTTAAACTTGCTAAGTAAATGTACAATTTACTTCATATATTAACAACTACTATCATCCAAATACTATAAGTAACACAATGATTAGAAAAAAAAAATGAATGCTGCGCTAGGTTGCTGTCCAGTAGCACAGGCGCAAAGGAGGATAGTTCAGTTAATCCATGAATGTATAGGCAGCATACGTGGCAACTGCTTCCAACAAAAAATCGTTTGCAGGGCCACTAAAAGTCTCAGCCATCCAATTAATTAAAGAAAAGTAACATACGTGTTCTTCAACCATCGGAGCCTCTAGCACAATCAGAGGGCAACCGGAATGTTCCTCTAAATAGCTCATAGCCAAGAAGTCGTAGGCAGCCGTTGATATGTCCCAATTACCCAGGATACCATGCGCCGCACCACAAGCCATAATCCGGACACCAGAACAGGCCAACTCGTGAGACACTAAGGGCCTCATCAGTCGATCGAAATCCGGCACCGGAGACACCGTGTTGGTCAAGCACAAATCCAGAGGCCATTCAAAGGGACAATCCAGGCAGTGAAATACAGGTTGCACGCAGGTGAAGTAGGAATACCTGAAGGATAATCCATATGCCAGACTTAAAGTCGCCAATGGCAGAGTACCATAAAAGTCAAGCATCCTATCACGAAGAAGATGCAGACGGGACAGGTGCTCGTGTGGCACAGAAACAGCAGCCATTCCGTAGTATGAAAAGTAAAAGCAGCACACCTGCCACCAGCGCCAGAAGCAGCGGAACACCTCCAAACATGCTCGAGAAAATCGAATGAAAAAATGCCGGAATCACACCAAAAATAAGAGGTCACGAGGCCTGAGCCTACAAGTTTAAAAAAATGAGCCAGGCCGGTCGTGGACGAGGCATTGAAAATAGTTAGGATCAAAGCTCCGAAATGTAGGGGGAGGTCAGTATTCAAAACCGCCTGTACCTCAGTGCGCGTATTAGCAACGTGAAGGACAAATGTTTCACGAGAGGAAGTCAATGACACCTCTTTTTGGGACAATACAGCTCTTATTCTGCTCTACTTGTTGAACTCTGCTTTCAAGGTTGGAATCGAAGGCCAGATGGAAACATCCACCCGCCCGTGCGGGGGTGAAAAAAGAACATTATTGCAGCAGACAACCCTCTCCGATACAGTTACTATATATGGGATTCCCACTAACATCCCGCAGCAAGCTTCATTATTCAAAATTAAATAACTACTGTTTGCAAGCAGCGTCAAAGAAGGTGTAATCACAGGCACTGGGACACCTCGTAGGACGCAGGCCAAAATCGGGGCTTGTACATTGCATGCACCGTGTAATTGAATGTGCCTACATACCAAGGAATGATCTGGTGTCGTGGTACATTCCTCACCCTTCAGATAACCCTCAGTTCCGTCCCTAGTACATCTATACGTAAAGGGGAGGGACCAAACCTCATGTATGAAAGCGGTGCCCAGCTGTTCATATCTACCCAGAGCATAATGTTTCATACAAGACGTAAACTTAAGAAGTGCGAACGGTAGAGTTATCAACCCGTATATAAGCCACGTGACTGAATTGATTTCCGCCACAGAGAAAGGTAACGGTTCTAATTTTTCAATATGTAATAATGAATATGTAGCATCTTTCATGGACATAAATAGCTGCTTATCAGTAATGTTAAAAGGAATGAATAACGATGTAGTGCTCAAATAGTCCCAAGGGACCCTCCCTGCCTTTAACGTCTGCAATGTCCATGCAAACTGCATAACAGAACGCAACTGGTTTTGACCATTATATAACACAGACATATCATCATGCACAATATCAACAACTGACGAAACAATATTATCTAATGTATAAATTCTGGAAGAGAGAGTGCTAATGCTGTTATCTATAACGGCTAAAACCTTTTCCATGTTTGCTTGGTCAATAGCTCTCAATCTTGAAGCCGCCTCAATTTGCGAAAATTTCCACACTTCGTTGTAAATAGCATACGCCCACCTTTTGGTTCTGCCACCCACAGGACCTTTAACAAAATAATTCAAATCTATTTTGTCATGTAACTTCGATAAATGAACTTTGACAGATGCTAAGGTGGAATGTCGCAGCCAGGATTGACATAACTTTCCCACAGAATATGTAGTTACAGTATGTGACGACTCAAACCGAGGGTCTACGCGTTCCAGAGGACTAAATACCCTTTTGATCAAAATTAAATTGCAAACTCAAGGAAAGTTCTGGATAGTAAACCATAATAAATTACTATTCTAACTCCAATCCAACATAAGTCAGGGAAAGTGCTGGATAGTAAACCATAATAAATTACTATTCTAACTCCAAACATAACATAACTCAGGGAAAGTGCTGGATAGTAAACCATAATAAATTACTAATCTAACTCCAATCCAACATAAATCAGGGAAAGTTCTGGATAGTAAACCATAATAAATTACTATTCTAACTCCAATCCAACATAAGTCAGGGAAAGTGCTGGATAGTAAACCATAATAAATTACTATTCTAACTCCAAACATAACATAAGTCAGGGAAAGTGCTGGATAGTAAACCATAATAAATTACTATTCTAACTCCAATCCAACATAAATCAGGGAAAGTGCTGGATAGTAAACCATAATAAATGACTATTCTAACTCCAATCCAACATAAGTCATGGAAACTGCTGGATGTAAACCATAATAAATTACTATTCTAACTCCAAACATAACATAACTCAGGGAAAGTGCTGGATAGTAAACCATAACAAATTACTATTCTAACTCCAATCCAACATAAGTCAGGGAAAGTGCTGGATAGTAAACCATAATAAATTACTATTCTAACTCCAAACATAACATAACTCAGGGAAAGTGCTGGATAGTAAACCATAATAAATTACTATTCTAACTCCAATCCAACAGGAAATGTGCAGGTTAGTAAACAAAATACATTTTTCTATCTAAATTTTTTTTTAGACCCTATTCCCCTATAATACCAAAATAACGCTTCTTCACTATTAATTTAATATTTTTTATTAATATTAAAAAATAAATTTCATGTAAAAATTTTAATTTCGATGTTAAATTTTGATTTCATGATACATTTCTAATTTATTAATATTTTATACAATTTTTAAAGACTACATTTTTAAATTACTACCCACCCTAATCCCCTATAATACCAAAAACCCGCTCCTAAAATTTTTATTTGAAATTTTTAAATTTAATTACAAATTTACATTATTTTCTAATTTGTTTATATTTTATAATAATTTACTATTCTAACTCCAATCCAACATAAGTCAGGAAATGTGCAGGTTAGTAAACAATATACATTTTTCTATCTAAATTATTTTTTAGACCCTATTCCCCTATAATACCAAAATAACGCTTCTTCAATATTAATGTAATATTTTTTATTAATATTAAAAAATAAATTTCGTGTAAAATTTTAAATTTCGAGGTTAAAATTTGATTTCATTATAAATTTCTAATTTATTAATATTTTATACAATTTTTAAACACTACATTTTTAAATTACTACCCAACCTAATCCCCTATAATACCAAAAATCCGCTCCTAAAATTTTTATTTGAAATTATAAAATGTAATTACAAATTTAATTTCGTGAAGAATTCGAAATTTCAAATTAAAATTTGGATGTCTTAAATATTTTCTAATTTGTTTATATTTTATAAATTTTTTAAAAACCTAATTTTAAATTACTACCCACCCTTATCCCCTATAATACCAATAACCCGCTACTAAAAATTTAACAATTCTTTTGTAGAAAATATTTTTTAACACATATTATTACTAGTAGGAGTTTTGTAAGTTTTTTAAAAACATAATACATATTTTTTTATAAATGTTATAACAACTTATATTTTTCTGTCGATATTATATGAAACGACATTTTGTTCAACGATATTCTGTTCATCGATATTTTTTTATGACGATATTTTTGTCATTCTCACGAAACGATATTTTTTAAAAAGATATTTTCTATTACGATATTTTTCACAGTCGATATTCTTACCACGATATTAATGCTAGTCGATATTTTCCCTTCGATATTCTATCTTTATACCCATTGTGAGGTAACCAAGTAAGAGAATAAGGCCTGTAAAACCTCAGTTTTACTGCCATAGTTGGGTAGATTGCTCTCTCTCTAAATGTCTGTAGTCTGTTCCATACATTTCTTTCTTTCTTGCCCTGACTATACCTGTCAGCCCACCTCCCTTCAATATACGGAGAGGTGGCTACAGAGAGACAATTGCCCATGCCCACATGTTAATATACATTGTTTATTTTATTTCATTTTATTACATTTTCCATCTGCCAAAGAAGCAATCACAAAATGTGCAATAGTTATTGCATCTCGTAAATTGCCCATTGTGACTGTGGGCCCGATTCACAGAACTAATTTAGGACAAAATCCTAAACTTACTACCATTTTGGTATTCACAGAAGGCACTTACTCATTTTGGTATTCACAGAAGGCACTTACTCATTTCGGTATTCACAGAAGTGAGGAGTCCTAACTTTAGGACTTCTAAATGCCTTCTGTGAATACCGAAAGTCTTAAAGTTACGTTTTTTCTCAGTTTAGCAGTAGTAAAGTTAGGAGTCCTAAAGTTAGGAGTCCTAACTTTACTACTCCTAAACTGAGAAAAATCCTAACTTCAAGACTTTCTGTATTCACAGAAGGCAATTAGGAGTCCTAAAGTTAGGACTACTAACTTCTGTGAATACCGAAATGAGTAAGTGCCTTTTGTGAATACCAAAACTCTGATAGTATGTGACTGGGCTGTAGGACAGTAGCACTGGCACTGTTCTATTTTCTACAAAGTTCTCTCAAACCGAGTGTTAACTTCTTCCTTTGGGATTGTAAAGGTGCAACAACTGTATTTGTAAGTAAAACTTAATGCCACTGAAGCCCAGTTCTTGGTAGCTATAGCTATCAGTTATTCCAAAACTGTAAACGAGAAGATTGATACAGTAGAATATCACTGTCACTTTACCTTCCCCTGGACAGTGTGTAAGCAAAAGAGCCTGATGATTGCACTAGTCAAAAATGGCCGAGCTGTTTTCATAGCAATGTCCTGATTTGATTGGCTTGCCAAGTGGAACAGCAACAGAGTAAAACAAGTGCTCAAGGAGAGAGGATTCGGGACACCAATAGAAAGAGTCTTGTGTTGGGGTTAATACCCTATCAACTATTAAATTCCTAATGACAATGACTAATCCTGTACTACTAGTGCCACTATGCAGATTTGTGATT
This sequence comes from Triturus cristatus, assembly GCF_964204655.1. Lineage (NCBI taxonomy): Eukaryota > Metazoa > Chordata > Amphibia > Caudata > Salamandridae > Triturus > Triturus cristatus. The sequence continues at coordinate 871,396,265 of NC_140581.1, forward strand.
CTCAGTTATTAATTTTGAGGCAAACGCCCTTTTAGTTTAGCAATCATTTATTTTAAATCAAATATTCTTACCGAGCAAGGTCGATGGAAACAACCTAATTCTTTTCACACATAAAAATAATTTGCATTGAACGGTGAGCCACTGAATGCTTACTGAGGTGACCTGAAAACCTTGGTTAAGCAACACATTATTGATTAGACGCTTTCAATTCTGCACATAAAGTGAGTGAATCAGAGATGTTGAGTGCAACCAACATAATTTTGCAGGGATCTATCAAACAAGTAAGATTGACTCTTCGGAGAGTTTTTCAAGGGATGCATTCTTCTTTCGTTTGCTCCAGGTTAACTGAACCGAATTCTGGAAGAGACAACAAGAACAGGGAAACATATCTCACCATCTTCCCAATCATCATGACATATGGGCCCAGGTACTTGTTCACTCCAAAGATGTCCAGCAGTCGAATGTACCAGTAAATGATGTTGACGCAGTACACAACTCGACCGTAGCTGCTGAGTGGCTGCTCCTGCAGGCGAAGCACCATTCCAAAGGCAAAGAGGAGGATGGAGACCAGGTCAGTGACATTCCAGTACTCCTGGAGCCACACCTTCACCTTCTGCAGCAGCTTTCCAGGCTCTGACATCAAAATCTACAACAGAGACCAGACACTTATTTAATTCTGTAACATGCAGAGCGAGAGAGGAGTTGGGAGTAATGTGGAGAAAGAGAGTAGATGAAGGGGTAATGGAAGGAATAGAGACAGGGAGAGAAAGAGGGAGAAACATCATCTGTTCAGAAAGTGAGATGGGACAGGTTGATTTTGGAGATTTGCAGAAACTTGTCTTCTTTAAGAGTTGTTGGGAGGATGTTTCACAACGTTGACCTGTGAATCCGGGTCTGGTTGAAGTAAGGTTATATATGTTTATGGCTTTATTTATTAGACAGTACCCTGCATTTACTGTAGATTAAATTGGGAACCAACGAAGATTGAACTACTGATGCGAGTTGTTGAACCCTGACAGATAACCTAGTCCTGTTTCTTTTTTTGGCCCCTACATGAAAGCAGGATGATTAGCATTTCATTATGATACTGCTGTAGGAGGGGGTTATGGAATGTGGAGTCCTTGTCTTTTAGATGCCAGGAAGAGACCCAGATGAATGGTTGATCAGTCGGACGGGCTTGGTGGAACTCTTCTGAGCAGTGAAATGAAGTTGGCCTTTGCCTAAAATGCCCACCACTGAATTGATCTCTAGAGCATGACGACTTGGAGACTAAGTGAATGCGATAGGACCATGGGGGTGTGAGGGGCAGACATGCACCACAGAGACACAGTAGTGTAGAGCTGTATGCAACTCTCAATGGAGTCATTCACTTGGTCACCCATTGGGCTACTTACTTTCCACCCTTAATGCTGTCACTAAACACATACAACCTTCAATACTACTTGACAGATCTCCAAAGACACGGCTATAATGGGAATGTTTACTAAATTATATAATCACAGACCTCACTAGGCTATCATAAAAAGATCCCACAGGCAATCAATTCATGCAGCAAATACATTGTGCTGCAAGAATTAGCACCTATCGCTTCAAACCTGCTTCTAATGCTAGCTCTGAAAATGCAAATGGTCCAGGGAGAAAATAAAAGCATTTCAGGTGGATAGAATGAGATAATATTTAAAGAGCCAGCAGGTCCATAAAAATAGCAAAATGACAATCAAGAGTCTGCTGGATGAAAGTAGGAGGGAGAACAAGCAGAGAGGATCCCTAACAAAGCAGGCTGTTGTGGCCTATTGGACAGAGGGCAAGAACCGTTACTCTGTTGAGCAAAAGCTCAAATGTTCCATAAAACAACGAGAGCCACAAAAGAAAGTCTTGGAAGAAGGGGTGCAGTAATTACAAATGCTTACACTTGAAGAGAGCAGGCATAATGAACTGCAGCCACAGAAGGTCAAATGTCCCTTGTGAAAACGTTTCTGAACATGCATTCCAAAGTTTGCTAACTTATTCTACAGGAAAAATATGCAAATACAAATGCAGAGGAAACATGGTGGAAATGTTAGCCTCCTTCTAGGTCCTTATGGCCTACTCTTTGGTCGTGTCCAGTTTCCCATACATTGGGCCTAATTAACAACAATGGTTGTAAATTCACTAACATAGATTTATGCCTTTGTTTTGAGCACATTTCTGACTTTTGAGAATTCACAACGAATTCCACAAATTTTTTAAAGAATAGCACTTTTCATGGAATAATCACATACATATTTTTGCTCAAACATATGAAGAAATGCTATGGTAATGTGAATTTGCACTTTGTAACTAAACCCATCAATTTTGGCATTGTTTCCTTCCAGTTCCCACCTTGTAAATGGATGTACTCCTACTCTTGACTGGAGAACATTTCTGACAGTTCCCAGTGTTGATGTGTGTCTGTCAAAAGATTGTGAATAACCCAAAAATGTTAGTATTTTGGGGTTGACCTATTTAGCTTACTTGTATTAGCTGATTTGCTTGCATGGACAATTATGACATATCCTTCTGTGCGAGTTAATCCATTGGCAGGTGCAAATTCATGCTTTGTGAATTCAGTGGATTTGCAGTTTTTAATAGCAACATCTGAATCGATAAGTGGAACTTAGATGCTTAAATACCTTTGAGAATAGTTTTACACAAGAATCTTTTGAGAGACAATATATATTTTTTGAGATGCAACTGATGGAGCGGGTGAAACAAAATTTTGTATACCTCCCCATTCTGCATGTTCATACTAATTAGAATAATCTATTAATTACAATAAGTATTCATGTGTTTGTTTGCTATCTAATCAACCCTACTAATGTGTTAATTACACGTGGGATTTGCATTTGCATGGCTAAAATAATTTGTAAACTAATATACGTATGCATGCTAACACTAGAAAAATAGAATATTACATGGTATATGTTGCTTTTGTGATGTAATTGTAAGTTGCACCAGATGACATCATTGGGTGAGTATAAAACGCTTTAAATGTCGCCAATATGCTAGATAATTACACACACATAAGGGAATTAGTGAGGGTTAAACATTTTATTCGTTCTTTCCATGTTTTAATTTCTTTTTGTGTTTGTTTTGCTTAAGTTGACCAATTTGGCCTATGACAAAATGGCCTATACATATACCATTCCACGAGGTTTCCGACAAAGTGCGCATGCTCCAGGCTCCTGAACAAGTGGCCTCAAAATGACCTACACAGACTGTACCAGAACAAGGTTGTGACTGGACTACTGCCAAGAGCTTTAACAATGGACAATCTTAACAAAACTGGATGGATCATGTCTGACAGTGTGACATCATAGACTATGGGAAACCGAAACAGATGATCTTAACCATCCAATCAGAAGTGCCTAAAACTGACTTTTGCTACATTTTGTCATTACATTTATTATAAAAAGATGGTAGAATAGTGAGTTGTGCGGACCTTTTTCTTTTTCCTGACATTATGCTGACGGAGAGGACGGTGACACTGCAGGACAGCTGTTTCCCTGAATCTTTGACAGACTAAATTGCTGCCCATTTTCCTGATGAACTGAAGAATCTTAGACTGATGGGCATTGATTGATGCGGGCACGTCTATGGTCCAGACCCAATCTTTGGGACTGTAGCGTGCTGCATGACAAATTGATTGATTTAAGAGGACGACTAATAGCCAGATTAGGTAACTATGATGTTCTGTGGATTGATTAAAATTCTTGCTAAAAATTTGCATTTATTAGATAAAAATATTATTGATTAACAAGCAAATGTGTTGGGTTATTTATTATCATCTGAATATAAATGAAAAGGATTAGAATCACTTTTCCAAATTCAACTAAATTGATCCATCGAGTAAGTGGAAGGAATATTTTGAGATTCAGGATCAAGATGTGCTGGATTAAGGATATTTAGTGTATGTTTATGTAAATAGAATTTCATTCGATTATAAGATATTCTTTTCACGCCAGCGTTTGGAACATCTATCTCCCTGTAAGAGCAGAACAAATGAGAGTGTGTGAGTGTTGGTGTTATGGGCCCCACCAATGAATGTATTGAGTGAAAGCGTTAGTATGGTATCTGGTTTGTGACAAAGGGAGGATAGGAAATTCCACGCTGGAGCACAACACATATATCTCAGTTAAATTACAATCAATAGAACGTATTTCACATAAAGTTAAAACTCCTAGCTCTTCATAGATGAAAACAATCTTTTTTAAAAAAAAAAAAAAATTTTATTAGAAACCGTTAGCACACAATAAAATACAGACAAGGGCCTACAACCACCAGGGCCGGCCGCTATAGAGCCCGAGGGCCCGCAGTGCAACGCCACACATTCAAATGAACCAGAGGCAATGCGCCCAGCAGTTCGTGAGCACATATAACAGGCCGTGGCCATAGGCCAGGAGCAATCGGAAACAACAGTTTCATTTTCTATTAAATATAAAACACACTCAAGGCAATGAGAGTCTGAAATAGCAGCGTGCTCTTCCCAGGACGGGGAACAACATACAGTGTCCAATGCAGTTCTTGTCCGGAAGCGTTAGAGGGCGGCAACGGGAAAACAAAGCATGGAACACACCTCACACCCTCCCGCAGAATGCACGGCTAGGGGGACAAAGCAATATCGACCTCTAATGGCACAGGCGGGGTGCAGATACGTCCATGGTATAAATTCCATGGACCCCATACCTTAGTCCATTTCCCTGGCTTGCCTCTCGCCACATACACCGTCTTTTCCCTAAACATACACCAGTCCATATTCTCCTTCCATACCTCGATCGTGGGCGGCCTCGTGGAGCCCCATAGCTGTGCAATGTTACGCTTAGCCATCATGTACCCCAAGGTCACCCACTGCGTCTGTGCCGCATTACAATCATTCGGTTCCCAGACATTCAACAAACACCTCCTAGCCTCTGGCAACAGAGCAACGTGCGTGACCTCCTCCATTACGGTGTGGATACCGTTCCAAAATCGCACAACCTCCGAACATTCCCATAAGATATGAAGAAAGGTACCCGGCAGGCTACATCCACGCTTACACAGTCCATCCATCGAGTAACCCATACGCAGCAAACCGGGCCCCGTGACATACACTCTATGAAGGATCTTCAGCTGTACGAATCGTAAGCGGGCCGGGATCGCCACCTCTTTCGGGGAGGCCACCGCCGATACCCAGTCCTCATCGTCCAGTTCCAAGCCATCGCCCAAACATGCCTCCCGCAGACGGAGCAGCAAGTCCGCGCGATCATTAATGAGTTTCTTATAAATCAGAGAAATAGTGCTGTCGGGCACGTAGCCATCCAACACTCTATCCTCCAGTGGGGAATACTCGGGGATCGCAGCAACGTCCGGAAAAACCGAACACAGCGCATGGTAGACTTGAGCATACCGGAAGTACTCTCTATCGTTTAATTTATATTCAGTTTTAAGCATTTCAAACGTTTTGAAAGACCCCTTCGCCCAAAGATCACCCACCTTACATATACCAATCATATCCCATTTCTCAAAGCCTTTCGATCTCCACAAACAGCCCAACCGCCCAGAGGCATACAACGGCGTCGCCCGAGTCAAGCGATCCCTCCACCCCATCGCAGCATTCGCCGCGTGCCACACACGTACCGCCACCTGCGTGGGGCCTGTCAACCGCGTGTCCGGGGTCACCGCGTACAGCGCCCTATTATAGTCCCCACCCGGGAGCAGAAATGTATCCATCTCGAAGGCCGGATTCAAGGCAGGACCGTATATCCCGTGGTTCACCGCCGCCAACTGAGACGCCCAATAGTATCGTTTAATATCGGGGAGGGAGACCCCCCCATCGTACCAAGGGAGCATCAACTTGGCGAGAGCAATCCGCGGCCGCCCGTCCCAAAACAGTTGGCGCTGAAGACCCTCCACCTCCCGGAAATAACGGGCTGGCACGGCATCTAGACTATTTTGCAAAGCGTACAAAAAGCGAGGTAGCGACATCATTTTAAACAATGCCGCCTGTCCGAGCGGCGAGAGCGGAAGTCGTCGCCACCTCGCGACGTCGGCATTCGATCGCTGGAGGGGAGGGAGAAGGTTTCGCTCATAGTGGACCGCGGGATCCAGTGAGATAAAGATTCCCAAATATTTGAACCCCAGGGTAGCAATCTGGATAGGGCAGTCCTGTGGCAGGAGGGGGGCCTCACCCGAGAGGACGTAGACGCACGACTTGGCCCAGTTGATGACGAGGCCGGAGTTGCGACCAAAGGAATTCAGTACGTCCACCAATACAATTAGCGACTGTCGGGGAGAGGTGAGATACAGAAGGATGTCGTCCGCGTAAAGGGAGACACGGTCTTCAAACTCCGGCGTCCATCTAATGCCTCGCAACGACGGCTCCTAACGCAACCAGGCGGCGAGAGGCTCCAAAGAAAGTGCAAAGAGAAGGGGTGATAACGGACATCCCTGCCGCGTACCTCTCCCCAGTGCGAAGGGAGCCGACACCCTACCATTCACCACCACCTGAGCCAGTGGGTCAGCATATAGTAATTTTACCCAACCAATAAACGCAGGGCCGAACCCAAATTTCGCCAACACGGCCCAAATATATGGCCACTCCAAAGTGTCAAACGCCATAGTAGCATCTAAAGATGCCAAGATGGCCGGCTCACGTATAAATTCCGCTCTAGCAAGCAAGCCGTGCAACCGCCTCAAATTTAGAGCGGTATTCCAATGGGGTATAAAACCGGACTGATCCTGATGAATCAAGTCGCCCACGACCCGAACCAGTCGATTAGCCAATACCTTTGCCAGAATTTTGGGTTCTGCGTTCAACAGCGAAATGGGCCTATAGGAGGCGCAGCGATCTCGCGGCTTCCCCTCTTTGTGTATCACAACTATGTTGGCGAGGCGTTGGTCAGGGGGGAGGAAGCCCGCCGCACGTGCCGCAAAAAACATGTCCCGAAGATACGGCGCTATCTTATCGGGACGCAACTTATATAGTTCGATGGGAAGACCATTAGGACCCACAGCTTTACCCAATGCGATCGAGCGAGTGGCCAGAGCGATCTCATCTGACGACAACTTCACCTCCATCAATACTGCATCAGCCTCCGATAGGGTTGGCAATGCAATGTCTCTAAGCAACAGATGAGAATCCTCCTCCGAACGCACAGAAACCGAAGAGTATACCCCGCGGAAATGAGCCGCGAAGCAGTCAACGATCTCCACCGGGTCAGTCACACGCACTCCATCCATTCTCTCCACAACGGGCACCACCCTGCTCGCTCTCTCCTTCTTATCCAACCAAGCAATCAACTTTCCGGCCTTATCCCCCACATCATATAGTCGTCCTTGCTGCTCTCTACTCATCCCTTTAGCGGCTTCCATGACTAGCGCTCTATAATCTGATTGTTTGAGGCTGAGAACATGCAATTTCTCATCAATAACTCCCCGCTCCAAGTCCTCCTCCATTTCAGCTATTTCAGCTTCCAGGCGAACCACCTCTGCTCTCTCGCACCTCTTAGCATGGGAGATAAGGGACAAGGCCTGCCCCCTGATCACCACTTTATAAGCCTCCCATAGGGAGACGGCCGACGACACCGACCCCACATTATCAGTGAAGTAGCGATCAGTGGACTTGACCAGTTCCGCGTGGATCTTAGGGTTACGAAGATACCAGGGGCTAATGGGTGCCACTCTCCCCTCTGCCCCAGGGACAACCCTCAGTTGCAACCATATAGGGGAATGGTCAGAAATACCTCGGGCTAAATGACGCACCTCCCAAATCATCCCAGCTTGGATCGCCGGCATAAGCATGTAATCAAGTCTCGAGAGACTCCCATGGGCCCCCGAGTGAAAGGTATATTGCGCCTGTCCCGGGTGCATCAATCTCCAGCAATCCACAAGTCCCAAAGTGTCCAAAAAACCCCCCAACCAGGCCTGAGCCCTAGTGAGATCCCTGGGGGGGTGACGGTCCTCCAACCCGGAGACAACGGCATTAAAGTCACCCCCCAACACCAGAACCCCCCCAGGGAGTCCCAGGACCAAACGCCCCAAATCAGCAAATGTAGCCGTCTGTAACCCCGGAGGCACATACACAGCCACGAGCGAAATAGTCCTACCCTCCCATCTCCCCACCAGTGCCACATAGCGCCCCCTATCATCGTGAAGCACCTCGTCCACTTCCAATGGGAGAGAGGCCCTAACCAAAATGCCCACTCCCCTAGAGCCAGAAGTGAAACCCGAGTGAGCGGCAAGGCGATAGCCCCTCCTATTCAGGGCATGGAAGGAGTTCCCAATCAAATGTGTCTCCTGCAGGAAAACAATGTCGGGCGAAATCCGCTTCAAGAACTGCAACACCACCCCGCGCTTGATCCTGTCCCCCAGTCCATTCACATTCCACGAAAGGATTCTCAATCCCCTACCCCCCATCCCACTCCCGCACATGATACCCACATCCCGGAAAGCACAACCCGGATAAGTCAGCAGTAAACTTCACATTGCCTTGCGAAACAAACAAACAATCCCCCACAACCCCCCTCCCCCACAATCCCCGAACCACAACTCCCCCCTCTCTGCACCCCTGCTTGAGCCCAAACAGCCCCCCCAACTCGCAGTGTGCCTGTCGCCCTAGCATATACCACAAAAAAAGGAAAAAAAAACCCAGAAGGAGGAAAAGATCCCAATAAGCTCCCCACAACCCCCAGGCATTTGGAGGGCATGTTGTGCCAAACTAGAGTGCAGTTGAGCCAAGGTACAAAACAGCGCCAGTCCAGTCCATCGCCAGGGACCAAGTTCAAGTCCTGCTCCACCACATCCCGTCCGCTCTCCGCCATCTGACTGTCTCGATCCTGTCCCCGAGGCAGGGCATCCAACCAGTCTCCAACCGCCTCCGGCCGGTCGAAAAAGTGGGAACGACCCTGGAACTCAACCCGCAGCCTCGCCGGGAATAACATCGCATATTTCAGCTCCATGTCCGTCAAGCGCCGTTTGACACCCAAAAATCCCAGCCGTTGTTTCTGGACCGCTTGCGTGAAGTCCGGATAGAAGCTGACATTGGAGTTCTCAAACTTCAGCGGCCCGGCCACCCTCGACGCCTGAAGGATAGCATCCCTATCCCGAAAGTTAAAGAGTTGGGCGATTATAGGCCGTGGGGGAGCACCCACCTTGGGCGCACCACCCGGAATCCTGTGGGCCCGCTCCACCGCAAAGAACTTGCTCAGTCCCTTGGGCGCGAGACGATTGATCACCAGATCCTCCACAAAAAGATCCACAGCAGATTCCTCCGATCTTTCCGGCACTCCAATGATACGAACGTTGTTCCGTCTAGCCCTGCTTTCGGAGTCCTCAAGTCGACGGTCCGTCAGGTCACTGGCTAGCCGCAACCTACGGACCTCCGTCTGCAGGGTGGCCACGTCCACAGTGAGGCTCGATGCCGCTTGACTCAAGGAGTCGACCCGCTCGTTAGTTTTGGACAGGTCTGCCCTGACCAAATTCACATCGATCAGGACCGCGTCCAATTTATGAGCCAGGGTATCAAACTGCTGACCCACAGCGGTCTTCATCTCCTCAATGGCACCCATGACGTCCAGCAGGGTCAATTCGGACGACGGGCCTGAGACCTCCTTAGACCTCTCAGGCGATTTATGCGAGCCACCAGGGGATACCTTCGCCTGCGCATATCGATCCATGTTATTGACCTGGGTATAGGTACCCCTCCGGGTTGACTTGGGTTTCGACTAGTCTCCGTCTAGTCTCGCCGCCATCTTCCGGTGGCCACCAAGGCTGGCACCCGCCCGCACCGGGAAAAAGGGGTCCAGGTAACTAATTTGATTGAACACAGCCGTCGCCGAGAGTCAGCCCATGGATAGTCCGAGAGTCAGGCCAGACACTTCGCCGTCTGCGCCCCTCTGAAACACCAAAGTCTCTCAGCCGATATCAGAGAACAAACTGGAAAACGAAAGTGAAAGTGCGGGGTCCGTGGCAGGTCAAGCCCAGCCAGCCGCTGTTGTTCACTTCGTACCCGGGCACTTCACCAGCTCGAGATCGGGACCAAGGCAAGAGCAGGCCGCAAACTTCGGAGTGCAACCATTCCGGGTCCCGACGTCCGATCTGAATTTGGAAAACAGGTGGCACCTCAGCGCAAGTTCATCTGCAAAAGCCCGTCAAATAAACCAGGATTAAGTCAGGATAGACGTGGGAGGTTGCGGAGGCCCTCGAGAGCCGTAAGCCTACGCGGCCATCTTGGTTGCACGCTAGGCTCCTCCTCCGTTGAAATCAATCTTGACCTTTATTGTGTATTTGTTTAGAAAATCGCAGCCAACGCGTTTCACCTAACAAGGCTTCATCAGGGCAAGAAAGATATGATGTGCAAAAAAGGAGCGTTGTACTAAATGTAATTCTTCACAGACAAAATGTAGTGATCAACGATATCCTCCTTAATTAGTCTCACAAGTGGTACTTCCACTTCAGGTCAGCCAATGACCCAGCAGAGAAAAACATTTAGGGGCATATTATCAAGCCAGGCGATAAAATTATCGCCGCTTTAGCGGCAGAAAACTGCCGCTAAAACGATGTTAATGGGCTTGATAATATGCTCTATGGAATTCCACTTGAAGCCCATGTTAGATGTGAAGGACATCTAACATGGGCTTCAATTGGAATTCCATAGAGCATATTATCAAGCCCATTATCGCCGTTTTAGCTGCAGTTTTCTGCCGCCAAAGCGGCGATAATTTTATAGCCTGGCTTGATAATATGCCCCTTCATTCTGGCACCGTTTTCATATAAATACGAATGCCCCACACGTCACTGTCATTCAATAATCCTACTACATCTGATCCTCTCCTAATATTTCAAACAGAGTGTCTGCCCACTACACCAGGCCATCCTAGGTGGGTTGTAGTGGGCAGCGCTGACTGGAATACTGAATACGAATGGCAGACGCCGTACTGAGACAACCCTCCTAGGATGGCGTGGTGTAGTGAAATATCAGGAGAGGATCGGAAGTAGTAGAATTATTGAATGATGGAGACGTTGTCTTCAAACTGTCCCCTGACGTACTAAAGGAGTCCGAAAATATGACAGTTACTAGGTGGGAAAATAACAACAGAACTGTTGGAGAATTGAAAATGCAACAGCTGGTTTTATCAACTGCCATTGACTGCGAGCTGTTCTGAATAGTTCCAGTATAGTAGTATCCATAGCTCACTCTACCCCGACCACACTGTTTAAACAAAAACAAAGCCATATCTCCTCTATGGGGCATAACACCCAGCGCAATGGCAATGGGATTACTATTTTGTCATGAAATATAGCTGGATTGTAATCAAAGTTTGAGGATAGGGACTGGGTGGCATTTGTAAGTTCTATTGTATTCGGGAGATATGGGCTGTGGACAGTGCTATAGCTGCGTTGGTGCCCACAGACTATTTGGGCTTTGCCACTGAGGCAACTAGATTCAGCAGAGGTAGAGCATCTCGGGACTCTCCACTTGAATCTCGACAAAACTGGACCACACAGCAACAAAAGTCTCATCATCTACAACTCCATTATGTGTGGTGCATATAAGACTGTCCAACGTCCCAAAAAACAAGCACACCTTACTTGATGTCATAAATGTTTATTAAAGACCAAATCAGTAGGGTAAACCTGTGGACCAACTAGCACCAGTGTGAAGCACCTTATGATAGTCTATGGGAGGGGACAATAAACAAAGAGGATGCCAGCTGGCCATCCCGTAGCCAGCAGACATGTAGCACTAGGTGTCATTTTAGGTGAAATTACACACTGGCAAGGTCAGTTTTACCTTTTTTCGAGTCTTATTTTTTGTGTGGTATAGGTATGGAGTTAAGTGAAAGTGTCCAGCAGGCCCTGATTATCTTGCAACAAGCTGGCTGGGCCGATTTATTGGTGGCAGGGGCCATTCAGCAGGTGGGCATACCCAGTATGGTGCCGTGCAGCCACTGTGGAGAACAGTGTGGGGGTGGCAGTCACAGTGATGGCCTGCTCACCCTATTAAAAAACAAACCAGAAGGCAGTATGTGGCAGGGTAGAGTGGTGGGACCAAGTGCTGCGGGCTGGCCATCGCGGGCCGCTGTACCTTGCCGTGCTGATATTGTAGGAGGGAAGAGGCTGTCCAAGTCGGGCAGCTCCCCGAGCGGTGTGGGCCTTGTGGCTCAGCATGTCCCCAGTGCAGAAGGGAGGCCCACAAGTGCACCTCGGCAAGTGCGCCGTGCAGGAATCTGGTTGGGTTCGGGAGGGAGGTAGCGGGGTAGGCGCAAAAGAGCATGTCTGCTTCCGGTGGAGTCTGTTGGGAAGCTGGTACGAGGTGCGCTCTCACCTGTGGCCCTGTGGAAGCTTGTGTTTGGTGGGAGAGCGCAGTGATGCCTCTCAGTAGCATATGGGCATTTGATGTGATGATATCAGGGCGAGGGGTTGCTGATTCTCAGGGCCTGCCATTGGACTTGTCTAACGTGTGCAGGCAGGCCCTGAATAACGTAGAAGAGGAAGCTGGGGAGAGGCACTCTGGCAGCGCGCTGAAACAAATTGAGAGGCAGGCAGTGGGAAAGGGAGGTTGGGAGGTGGGTTTGCCTCTGGTCTTTTGGACAGCGATGTAGTGCTGGTCCCTGCAATGATGCGACAGGTGGTTCTAGATGTCAGGGAAATTGGCACCAGAGTCTTTGGGAAGTGGGAGCCCCCTTTCAGGTGGAAGGATAGGGGGACATTGGTTGTTCAGCCCGGGGATAGTTGAGTGCCAGACCGGTAGCAGCAGCCAGAGGGGGGTCCCCTGAGCCCAGAGCATGATAGGCATTTGCTATAGGGGAAAGGGGTCCCTGGGGGGGGGGTTGGGCGAGTTGCCACAATAAACCTTTTAGTGTTCCCAGACAGGAAGTCAGAGTCAGTTTTGCGCCAGTTTGGTGAGTGATGCAGGTTCTATGGCAGCCGAAGTTTCCAGACAGCCGGCAGGGTCTAGTGTGACCTGGGGGCTCTGGCCTGAAGTCAGAGCTCGTTTCCTTGCAGCCAGCTCTGGGAAGACCATGGACCGGGCATCGGAGTGGCAAGGATCGGGATTTGCGTCCGCCTTGCCTGAACAGGATCTTTCTAATACTCAATTTGGAGATTGTGGTATTGATGGTGGAGAAGTGCCTGGTACTAGTGGGGGTCATAATGGTGACATTTGGTATGGTGATGTGGAATTAGATTACGATGAGGATGAGCTGGAAGAGGGGGAAATTGCAGATGATGAGGAGCGTTAAAATACCTGGTGGGCGGCACCTCCTGATGTGCATCATGGGCGCAACAAATCTAACAGGATGGGAATTCTTCATGTTTTGCAGCAGCCGGTACCTATTGCAGTGTCAGCAAGGGCAGTGTCTATCCAAATGGAGGTGAGGTCGGCATCAGGATGGACAGCTTTGGTGCGGGCCTCGACCTTGGGGCCAGGTAAGAAGCCATTTGTGAAGGGCACTGGCATGGGTGTGTAAGTGGGGGGGTACAGGCTGAGGGGCTGAAAGCATAGGAGCACTTGGGGTGTGGCCTGTGGTTATCAAAAGGGAAGTACATACAGCATCTGAGTATGGGGACGGAGGGGCTGCGCCTGAGGGCAGTGCTGAGAGAAAGGGATGAGTGAGAAACCTCAGGATAAGATAGCGGAGACTAGCGACAAGGCTGAGGAGAAGGCCAAAAAGGAAAAAAAAGAGAGTAAGGAGAAAAAACGCAAGAACCTCCCGTAAATGGGTATCCCGTAAATGGAAAGCTGCTGGAGCCTCATTTGATGCTGGCAACAAAAAGAGCGCATTTGGAAGGGGGAATACATAAAGATTTTCAAGTTATTACATAGGGAAATAAGGGCGAAAGAAGCATCCAAGGAGGAGGAATATGAGCTGTCCCGCCGGCCTAAAGTGCTGGTTAATATTGAGAACTGGACAGCGGCTTTTCTTATATATTCAAGTGTATACTGTGAGAAATATCCTGAGCGATGCATTGCATTGATCAAATATCTTGATGTAGTGAGGAATGCGCAAATTGCTTTCGAGGGTGGTGGGCCTGAGTGCAATATGATGAGGAATCTACCTACACGCTGAGTGGTTGACCAGTTATATATAAGTCCTTTCACTGGCATCCCACCCATGCAGGGGTGGGTGCAGCAGGGAGAGGTCAGGCAGGAAGCGTGCTGGTCTTACAACAGGATACAGTGCTTGCGGAAATATTGTAAGTATAGACATGAATGCTCCAAGTTACGTGGACAACACATGCTCACCCAGTGTGGGCCACAAGGGAGGGCTTTTGGCCAGCAGGGTAGTGCAGGTGTTCAGCGGCAGGTAAGCAGTGACAGGGGCAGAGATGGACAGAATCCCATGGGCAAAGGCGCGTATGCCAGTTAAGGTGGAGAGGCTGAGGTAGTGGGTTGGGAAGGTCGGAATGAAATAGGAGAGGGAATTGTTGTTACCTGGTTTTGAATTTGCTTTTCATTTGTCTTATAGGGCCCCAGGGTGCGGCGATGGGCGGACAATCTGCAGTCAGTAAAGGGGCATGAGGAGTTGGTAAGGGGTAAGTAGTTAAAAAAGGTGATAGAAGGCAGGATGGAGGGACCGTTTGACGACTAGCCTTTGGGAAATCTGTGGATGTCGCCGATTAGGATGGTCCCCAAAAATGAGTCAGGTGAGTTTCGGCTGATTCAACATTTGTCATGGCAGGATGGACTGGCCTGTCAGTAAATGATTTCATTCCAGAGGCATGTAGTAGAGGGCATTATGCCTCTGTGGACATGGCTATACAACTGGTGAATAAATACAACCGGGGCACCTTAGTGCCAAAGTGTGAGGTATAATTGGCTTTTCAGTTGTTACTCGTCCACCCTGAGGATTGTGAGTTGCTGGGCATTCATTTTGGGAGGGAAGTTGGTTGTAGACAAAGCATTACCAATGGGGTGTTCAATTTCATGTTCTTTGTTTGTTTGAGGTTTTCAGTGCAGAAGATGTTCTTGCATGTGGTAGGAAAGGAGGTTGTGACACTATTAGGATGTGTTTTTCCTGATGGGTGGCACACAT
Organism: Triturus cristatus; assembly: GCF_964204655.1. NCBI lineage: Eukaryota > Metazoa > Chordata > Amphibia > Caudata > Salamandridae > Triturus > Triturus cristatus. The sequence continues at coordinate 871,411,297 of NC_140581.1, forward strand.
TCACAATAATGTCAGGAAGATTTGGTGTGGTGTCAGAAGTTGATGTGGGATGTAGGAGTCCCGTTGCCACTGGAGAAGATGTTGGGGCCTGTGCAGGTGAGTATTTTTTGGGGTTTTGTATGGGACTCCTCCTGTATGGAGATTAGATTGCCATAGGACAAGAAGAACATTGTCTGGATTTGTTGGACAGGATGCTGGCAAAGGACAAAGCGCAGGTGAAAGACATTCAGGTCCTTCTTAGCCATCTGAATTTTTGTTTGCAGGGCAGTGAGGGCAGGAAGAACCTTTTGCCGGTGTTTGGTTTTTTTTGTTGGTGGGGATGTCACTCCCACACCACAGGGTTAACATCAAGGTGGAGGTGAAGGCGGGTCCGAGAGTGTGGCGAGTTTTCTTGAGTAAATACAAAGGAGTTCCCATTGCTGGAGTGGGTGAGCAGGTGCAGTGTTGGTCGATCTCTTTTCTGACTCAGTCGGCAGTCACGATTTTGGCCTCTTTTGGCAAGTTATGTGGTGTGCAGAGGAGTGGCCAGAGGACTGGAAGTGCGGGGTGGAGTATAGTCTTCCTTGGGATTTTTCCTTTGGTGGTGGTAGTTTGTCTTTGGGAGCGCCATTTTGACTGTCCTGTTCAATATGGCGGTGGTGAGTATTGGCAATTGGCTCAAGATCCAAACGTGTGGCAGTTGCCGTGGGTTTTTGTGTGGAATGCTTACGTGAAAATGTGATTTACAAGGTCAGATACATTACGGGAGTGAACAATGACATTGCTGATGCTCTTTCTCATTTCCAGTGGTCGAGGTTCCGTGGGCTTGCACCATGGGCCAACGAGAGGAAGACAGGGATGTCGGTTCACTTGTGTCCATGGGTGAGAGTGCGTGATGCTGCTTATCCTCAGTTCCTTATCGGACTTGGGTGGGAGGTATTTTTGCAGTCTGGTGCGGTGCGGTGGTGTGACACCAATGTAACAGTGGACAGATGAAATGATGTGGTACATTTCATTATGTTTTTGATTGACAAGGATTATTTGGCTGTCACCATAGCGGTTACGTTGGCAGGCATAGCTTTTTACAGGAAGTTCTTATGGGGGTACGAGCCATTTGCGGGGGAAATGGGCTTGAGGATTTTGGAGGTTTGCGCAAGGGAGTGGGACACTGAGGGGAGAATGAGGCACCCGATCACTTTAGACATTCTGAAGCAGGTTATATTCCTGCTCCCGAGCATTTGTCAGGTTGAGTTTAAGACAATCTGTTTTTCTGTGATTATGGTGTGGTTGTTTTTTAGGGCTTGTCGTGCCACTAGAGTAGGTGATTCTAGACAGGGTTGGGGGTTCGTTGGCACAATGTGTGGATGCTTTGCGAGAAGGTACAAGTATGGCTTTCCCAGTCAGGCAGGGGCACCTGCATTAAGTTGCGGCTCTATCCAGATGCGGAAGTCTGCCCTTGCAAATGTTGCTTGGCTTTGTGCAAGCAAGCTGCGGGAGTTGGCAAGGTCTTTCGGCACGTCACCAGGTCACAGCTCATGGCGTTGCAGGTTGTGGGGGTTTTGAGGAAGGCTTTGCGTGCACTGGGAATTTGGTGCGCATTCCTTCCAGATTGGGATTGCAATGGAGGCAGAGAGCAGGGTTTGGAAGGTGGTTGAAATTCGGCACGTTTCCAGGTGGTGGTCAGATTGTTATCAGCGTTATTTGCAATTGGGCTGGGTTTCCTACAATTTGCATTAATCCTGCATTTTTTTCTCCTAGGTTGAATTGTGGGCCCAGGTAGAAGGCACATTGAGGTGTGGATATGCGGGCATTCTTTCATCAAATGGGAGGCTTGGCATGCAAAAACACGGGGAGGTGGCAAACCGCTCAGATTTATGGACACAGAGGTACAGCTAAAATGGTTTGGAAAGGAGGGCTTGCGACGGCACTGTCCCGATGTGTTGCTCCTGCACCTGGGAGAAAACGATTTGATGCATCAAGGCGGAATCGCAGCAGATCAAAGGTTTATGGTCAGGCACCACCATTGTGTGGACTGAGTTTGTGCCCACAAGAGCATGGCGCGGGGGCGAGGTAACCAGGTGCTGTTGACAGGGGGAAACAGAAAGGCAACAGGGAACTCACAAAATTCTGCAAAGAGGAGGGGTTGGTTTTTCTGGAGCACCGGGATATTTAATACGAAAAAGCTGAGTTTTTTCATGATGATGGGGTGCATCTGTCAATGTACAGGGTGGAAGTGAACCTGATGGAGGTTAGCAGCGTGTTGGCAGGATTGCTACACTTGCAAAAACCAAAGGAAATGATGGACGTAGTGTTGAACATTGCAAGCACTCACCCCCAGTCAACTGATCTGGGTTTAATCCATCACCGTTCTTTAGCCCACTCTGCCACCCCAGTTCAGACATGGCCATATGCAAAACAGTCTGACCCTGTGCCTCATGGGAACAGTCCAGCCCGAACTACCAAGCCATGTTTTCCCTGGACTGGAAACAAGCTTCCTAGGACCGGTTTCTGGCATTTCAGCCGTCTTCAGCCAGGCTTGCTTGAATCCAGTGGCAAAGTGAGCAAGGGACTCACGTCTGAGCATACCCTGCCAACTTATGGCGAACAAAGCAAAAACCAAAGGAAATGATGGACGTAGTGTTGAACATTGCAAGCACTCACCCCCAGTCAACTGATCTGGGTTTAATCCATCACCGTTCTTTAGCCCACTCTGCCACCCCAGTTCAGACATGGCCATATGCAAATCAGTCTGACCCTGTGCCTCATGGGAACAGTCCAGCCCGAACTACCAAGCCATATCTTCCCTGGACCGGAAACAAGCTTTTTAGGACCGGTTTCTGGCATTTCAGCCGTCTTCAGCCAGGCTTGCTTGAATCCAGTGGCAAAGTGAGCAAGGGACTCACGTCTGAGCATACCCTGCCAACTTATGGCGAACAAAGCAAAAACCAAAGGAAATGATGGACGTAGTTTTGAACATTGCAAGCACTCATCCCCAGTCAACTGATCTGGGTTTAATCCATCACCGTTCTTTAGCCCACTCTGCCACCCCAGTTCAGACATGGCCATATGCAAATCAGTCTGACCCTGTGCCTCATGGGAACAGTCCAGCCCGAACTACCAAGCCATGTCTTCCCTGGACCGGAAACAAGCTTCCTAGGACCGGTTTCTGGCATTTCAGCCGTCTTCAGCCAGGCTTGCTTGAATCCAGTGGCAAAGTGAGCAAGGGCCTCACGTCTGAGCATACCCTGCCAACTTATGGCGAACAAAGCAAAAACCAAAGGAAATGATGGACGTAGTGTTGAACATTGCAAGCACTCACCCCCAGTCAACTGATCTGGGTTTAATCCATCACCGTTCTTTAGCCCACTCTGCCACCCCAGTTCAGACATGGCCATATGCAAATCAGTCTGACCCTGTGCCTCATGGGAACAGTCCAGCCCAAACTACCAAGCCATGTCTTCCCTGGACCGGAAACAAGCTTCCTAGGACTGGTTTCTGGCATTTCAGCCGTCTTCAGCCAGGTTTGCTTGAATCCAGTGGCAAAGTGAGCAAGGGACTCACGTCTGAGCATACCCTGCCAACTTATGGCGAACAAAGCAAAAACCAAAGGAAATGATGGACGTAGTGTTGAACATTGCAAGCACTCACCCCCAGTCAACTGATCTGGGTTTAATCCATCACCGTTCTTTAGCCCACTCTGCCACTCCAGTTCAGACATGGCCATATGCAAATCAGTCTGACCCTGTGCCTCATGGGAACAGTCCAGCCCAAACTACCAAGCCATGTCTTCCCTGGACCGGAAACAAGCTTCCTAGGACTGGTTTCTGGCATTTCAGCCGTCTTCAGCCAGGTTTGCTTGAATCCAGTGGCAAAGTGAGCAAGGGACTCACGTCTGAGCATACCCTGCCAACTTATGGCGAACAAAGCAAAAACCAAAGGAAATGATGGACGTAGTGTTGAACATTGCAAGCACTCACCCCCAGTCAACTGATCTGGGTTTAATCCATCACCGTTCTTTAGCCCACTCTGCCACCCCAGTTCAGACATGGCCATATGCAAATCAGTCTGACCCTGTGCCTCATGGGAACAGTCCAGCCTGAACTACCAAGCCATGTCTTCCCTGGACCGGAAACAAGCTTCCTAGGACCGGTTTCTGGCATTTCAGCCGTCTTCAGCCAGGCTTGCTTGAATCCAGTGGTAAAGTGAGCAAGGGACTCACGTCTGAGCATACCCTGCCAACTTATGGCGAACAAAGCAAAAAACCAAAGGAAATGATGGACGTAGTGTTGAACATTGCAAGCACTCACCCCCAGTCAACTGATCTGGGTTTAATCCATCACCGTTCTTTAGCCCACTCTGCCACCCCAGTACAGACATGGCCATATGCAAATCAGTCTGACCCTGTGCCTCATGGGAACAGTCCAGCCCGAACTACCAAGCCATGTCTTCCCTGGACCGGAAACAAGCTTCCTAGGACCGGTTTCTGGCATTTCAGCCGTCTTCAGCCAGGCTTGCTTGAATCCAGTGGCAAAGTGAGCAAGGGACTCACATCTGAGCATACCCTGCCAACTTATGGCGAACAAAGCAAAAACCAAAGGAAATGATGGACGTAGTGTTGAACATTGCAAGCACTCACCCCCAGTCAACTGATCTGGGTTTAATCCATCACCATTCTTTAGCCCACTCTGCCACCCCAGTTCAGACATGGCCATATGCAAATCAGTCTGACCCTGTGCCTCATGGGAACAGTCCAGCCCGAACTACCAAGCCATGTCTTCCCTGGACCGGAAACAAGCTTCCTAGGACCGGTTTCTGGCATTTCAGCCGTCTTCAGCCAGGCTTGCTTGAATCCAGTGGCAAAGTGAGCAAGGGACTCACGCCTGAGCATACCCTGCCAACTTATGGCGAACAAAGCGGTACAAAAGGGGGTGGTGATGGACGGAGCATCAGAACCAATCAAATACTCACACCCAGTCAACAGATCTGGGTTTATTCCATCACCGTTCTTTAGCCCACTCTGCCACCCCAGTTCAGACATGGCCATATGCAAATCAGTCTGACCCTGTGCCTCATGGGAACAGTCCAGCCCGAACTGCCAAGCCATGCCTTTCCTGGACCGGAAACAAGCTTCCTAGGACCGGTTTCTGGCATTTCAGCCGTCTTCAGCCAGGCTTGCTTGAATCCAGTGGCAAAGTGAGCAAGGGACTCACGTCTGAGCATACCCTGCCAACTTATGGCGAACAAAGCGGTACAAAAGGAGGTGGTGATGGACGGAGCTAGGAAGCTTGTTTCGGGTCCAGGGAAGACATGGCTTGGTAGTTCGGGCTGGACTGTTCCCATGAGGCACAGGGTCAGACTGATTTGCATATGGCCATGTCTGAACTGGGGTGGCAGAGTGGGCTAAAGAACGGTGATGGATCAAACCCAGATCTGTTGACTGGGAGTGAGTATTTGATTGGTTCGGATGCTCCGTCCATCACCACCCCCTTTTGTACAGGTTTGCTACACTTGCCAGTGGGGTTGTAGATAGTTTTCTTACAGGGGTTAAGGGGACAGAAAAACTCTGGGTTTTTCTGGTGGCATTTGCTTACACAAGTTAAAAGTTATTACAAGTGTTGGCCATGTTAAGACTCAGTTTGCTGGGGAGAGGAGGGTTCTGAATTGAATTAGAGGACAACAGTGGTGTATGCACGATGGTTGGATGCAGGGAGTTTGAGTGAGTAGGGTTGTGACGGGCCTTTGGTTTATAAAGGGTAACTTATGGCAGGGGGAGGAGGATGGATAGTTATTAAGATGTATAGTGAGGCAGGGCTTTGACGATTAGTATGTAAGGTGTAGCCTAGGTGGAGTTTAATGCTTGTGCACCTGTTTCATTAAAGCATCCTTTTCCACACTATTATGTTGTCAGTTGTTCTTGGATGTGCCATTACACCCAATGGGAGTTTTGGGGATGTCGGCAGACTACCCTACCACCACGGGATCTTCACGCTGGTGGTAGCGCCCAAGGATGAATGGCATTCAAAAAGAGGGTTATGCCCTAATCCCCCCAAAGACACATCTGGGCAAAAGCAAACAGACACAAAAAGAGGTGATAAATATACACAAGTTATTCAGCACCAGAAACAAATAAATTAGTCCCCTGCGTGGGAGCCTAGTCCCCAATTCTAACTTGTAAACAATTTGCTTACTCACAAGGTCATGCTCAATTGTTTCACATATCTTTAATTCATTTTTTGATATAGATATCTACAAAAAAGAATTCCTCTTCATATATCAATTTTGGTACATAAAAAAATAACAATATACATACTAAACCGAAAAGTGCAACCAAACGTTCCTACACCTTTTTGTACCCACCCATTTAGACCCAGTTACAACTATATATGCAATCGGGGGGGGGGGTAATCCTTTTGACACACCATAAAAGCAAAGGGAAACTCCCCCTCTGTTCAATCACTTGTATAGTGTGTGTTAACAAATTCCTAAATACACATTTCAAATAAATGGACTCCTCCTTTTCTTCTGGTCGACTCGTTTCAGCCCACTGAGTCGGGCCTCATCAGGACATGGGTAACCCAACACAACCATAACCCACAGGGGGAATTAGTCACAGTCCTAAGTATCTGGGTGTAGACTCCTAAATTCGTATAGACCTTAGTTCTGTCCACCGCTGAGTATCACCAATACACTCCTACAGTGTATACACTTCCAGGGAGATCGAGACGTCGCTTGCGTCTACTCACAATAAGGCATTTTCCATTCTTTCTAAACATAGCCTCCTGATGCCCTCTATTTTCTGTCAGGGGCGGGAACTTCCTCCATGGTAGCATGATTGGTTAAGGGGCGCGGGGCCAATGGTCTTCATAGAGACAGGACATGTGGCACTATGTGCCATTTTATGGGCCCTTTTAGGTGAAATTATACACCGGCTGGCTTGGTTGGTTCTACGTTTTTCCCCTCCCTCCATATTTCTAGTTTTTTTCTCTGTTTCTTTTTCTCCTTTTAGGGGCTATTTGAGGCCTGATTTTTATGGGAGTTTTGTAGTTTTCTGTAGTATATTGTGTGGATTTTGGGGAACCAGGTGCACAAGGGTAGGGTGGATTGTTACTTGTCGCTGATGATGATCAGGTGGTTTAGCGGTTATTTACACAAGTTGAAAGTTATTGCAAAGAAACTTTAGTTATGTTCAGACCCAGCGGGTGGGAGTTTCGGAATGAAATAAGAGTACTATAGTGGCGTATGAATGTTGGTTGGATGCGGGATGTTTGTATGAGGACAGTTGTGATTGGCTTTTTGTTTGTAAAGGGTTACTTGGGGGAAGGGGAAGAGGATGGATATTTATTAAGATGTATAGTGAGGCTGTGAGACTATTATGTTGTCATTTGTTCTTGGATGCACCATCCCACTGGAAGACCAAGCACTTACATTTTAAACAGCTCGCACCACTGTTCAAGCTATTTTTGATTGTAACCTGTTTCACAGCACCTGTCCTCTGGTTCAGAATGGTCAATCCGGAGACATATATGTCCGTGCAAGCTGTATGTGGACTGCCAGCAACATGAAGGCATCTGAAAGTCCTACTCCCGCCTCTGAATACCTATGCCAGTATTTAATCAAGTATGCCGATTAGCGTTTTAAATCTTACTTAGGCATGATGAAATATCACCAATGCAAGTTTGGGGCGTATGTCTTATCAATTACAAGTGTGGCACGGCTTTTAACAAAACCAAAATGTATTTGTAGCCTAAATCTTAAGATTGATTGGCATGTATAACCTGAAATTAGTTAGTGGAATGTAGTCATCTTAAAATATTGGAAATGCTGCAATTTCTTTTGTTTATCATTTGTGTATTTACTACTGCACTGTTATTATTGCTACAAATGTTATGGCATATATGCTAACTAAACAATCAATAGCAAGATATGGTATGGGTAAAATAGCATATAGCTGTTAGGAGAGTAACCGTGCCAGAGTAGGACTGGGAGAGAGACTACAATTTAGCAGGCTGCAGGTGTAGAGATTTTCACAGCATACCTGAGGTTTATTCTGAAGCTAATAGGAGTGTGTACACCTCTCAAGATGTGCATATCTAAATACCACTGTCGACCATTGATGCCCTTGTTGACTAGATGAAAAGACCAATTGTACTTAAATTATGTGTACGCAAGAGTACGGATATGGCCAATTCATGCAGTCATCCTTTCTTCATCAGTTCCTAAGTCATACTTCTGAAAGTTAATCAAACATCTATATGCTTCTTACCCTTTTCCTCTCTCGCCCTCAATTCTTTTTTTCCCACAGCGGTGGAACGAAAAACGCACATATCATATTTTTCCATCATATCTGAAAAGAATGTGCTTACTTATAGTCCGACATAACCTGAATGTTCCTTGTCCCTTCTTGTTAAAAAATGCACAGCTACACGTATTCGTTTTACCCTTGTATAAATGTATTATTCATTATTATCTTTTCAATGAAAAGATCAGACATGCTGGTTGTAAATTAAAGACATAAACGTCACATCAATTGCTTGCTAAATTAGGACAAGCCTTAGTGCGAATCAGGTGAGACAAAACATGTTGACAGTAATGCAAGCAAAATGGACGGTAAATTAGATCTTGATGATTGAATGCTCAACAGTTACATTGCAGTTTATTCCCTCTATAAAATTAAAAGCTACTTTGGATGTGCTGATATTCTAAATGTCCTTTTTCTCTCCGAGCCCACAGTCATATTGATGTCATTAAGGTTAACCATAAGTTGTAAATTAAAAAAATCAAATACAACATATTAATATTCAATCATTTAATTCAGTAATGTCAAAGCTGTAATTTAAAAGACAGGTTTTTATCATGGGGTGGAGTTCAGTGTGATGGAAATATGGGCTATAATGTGGTGTAATGTCTCTAGGCTTCAAGCAGAGGATGCTGGCTGAGCAAGAGAGCGACTTTATACTGTGCTCAACTAACATGTCAATCGCAGAGAGCATTCCAAAGGCACACCACAAGGAGGCAGCATGGCGTAGATACTGCAGAATACTGCAGAATCCAGTCATTAAATAAGATGTTGGAAGTGGGAGATATACTAGTGTCTCTATCAGAATTACTGCATTTTGATTATAATTTTTAAAATCCTTATTAATGGTAAGGCTGGATTTTAAATCACTATTTTCAAAATACCACTTATAGAAAGGTAGCCTTTTTCTGCCTAAACTAAATGTGCCTTTATGCCAATGTGCAGGGTCACATGGATGTTAATGGCTCTACTGTGGTGTGATGTGTATTCCTTCCAGACAGTGGCCAAAAAGCCCATTAATGGGGAAGGGTGTTCTTCTCCTGAGCAGGAGGGCCTGGGGGTTTGTACCCAACCTGCTCCTGGGCTTCAATGGGTAGCCTGAGGGCTGCACCCGGCCCCTTTCTGACTTAAAAAGACGCCTATCCTATCACTGGCAAATGCCACTCAGACATGGGCCTGTCTGTCCTTTGTTTCACTAGACAGACTGGAGCTAAACCCAGGGGTAAAGGAAGAACCCCGCTCACAGGCTGGCACTGGGTATAAAAGTGGCACCCCAGAACCTACAACCTAAACACTCCTTATCTTAAAAGATTCAGAAGAAAGACTGCGCTGCTGTCTGAAGAAGGAAGATTGGACCTGTTTGCCTTCAAGTCAGCTACACGTACAAAACAAGCTTCGAGAGGCCTCCACTGCTTTCCAGCTGACCATTCCCAACTGAACCTGGCATGGTCCCCTCTGCTGGCCTTCATGTGAAAGAGTCCTGACCACCCATGTACTGTCCTCAAGGTCCTGGACCCTTGGCTGAAGTCCCTGTTCAACTGAAGGTTTCACCAGAACTGATGCAGCGCAGCGCAGGATGACACAGGGCATCGCAGCACCTCACAGCTCTTGGTCTGAGGCTTCACCGGATCCAATGCAGCACGGCACAGTAAAACACAGATTCTCGCATTGCAACATCCGGCAGCTCATGATTGGCGACTTCACTGTCTCTGGCATAGACCGCTGCAGGGCAATGCAATGCACAGCTTTGCATCACAGTACCTCACTGCTCCTAATTAGCGACACAATGGACTCTATGCAGCACGAGCCAGAGCCTCACATTGTAGCACTGCACAGCTCCAAATCAAGGACAAAAGGTTCAACTCCTAGATGGTTGCACCTAGTTCTCTACCCGACTGCTGCTCTATTGTGGTTGGCCTGAACTTATGACTTTGTCCCAGTCCAGCGTGACCAGATACCCCCAGTTGGAGCATCACACCTATTTGGTGCTATTTTCACCTTAAACTTTAAAAATCCATAACACCAATTCAACTCATTTGATTTTTGTCGTTTTGGTGTCATTGAATTTAATAGAATATGTTTCTAAAAAGGTGTCAGGGCCGGACTGGGAACCAAAACCGGCCCTGGCAAAGTGCTCGGGTGCCATATTTCCCGGGGGGTTGGGAGTGCCGCTGAGCTCTTTGCCACAGCCAGTTTTCAGCCGATTTTGTTACAGGGCCGATTTTGCAACTATGCTGCAAAAACTGCCCTGTAACAAAAACGGCCCCCAGGGGCCCAAAACCGTCCCCTACCCGTGCGGCCCACCGGGGGATTGCCCGGTGCCCGCTACGGCCAGTCCGGCCCTGAAAGGTGCGATATTTTCTTGTGTTGTGTTTTCACTTTATACTGTTTTACACATTGCCTCTGAATTAATCCTGACTACTTTGTGCCATGTTACCAGAGTTAAGCACAGGTTTAATCAGTGGCTTTGGTGGTTCATTCTGACAAGGATTGTGATGATTATTTGAGGGGGGTCCTCACCGCCTCAACCAGTATTCCAATTTTTTACACATCATAAGTCACCTTTAATAACAACAGTTGTGATGTCACAATGATGAATTTTTTTACACAAAAATAGTGAGAGGTTGATTTTTAGCTCTTTCTTCTGAAATGTTCCTTAAAAAGCTGTAGAAGTGTGTGAAATTTCAGCTACACTTACGTAGCTGGACTGAGTCGGACAAATTTAGGCTACAAGTAATGCCCGAGGTTTGTCCCATTCCTCCACCTACTAAATCCGTGGCAATAGTCCTACCATTTTCCTGCTCGAAGATATTCATGCGCAGACCATTCTGTAGCAGAAGATGGTAAGACTACCCCTGCAGTGTTGCATCCTCCTGTGATTAGAGTGAGGTACCCGACAGTGGGTACATGGGGTTCTCAAACAGAACACTGCAGGTGATTGGCTGGTGGGGGTCACCTGCTGCTGGTCATGGTCCCATATAGTGTTGGGGTGAGCAGGCATTTAGCGGCAGGGGCCCAGAGAACATTTTGTGGGTTTTGAAGGAGACAGTCCTCGGGTCAGATGATTCTGTGTGCTGGTTCAAAGCTTCTAGCAGCAGATGGTGTGAACGGCTGCCCAAAGGTCCCCATACCCCCTATCCGTGAGAGACCAAAATGATTTTTAACTATAAATACTGTGGACTAAGCATAGCTACACATAGCTTAAAAAATAAACAAAGTTCTGTGCCTCAAGATTACCTTACTCCGGATACCCTCAAAAGTCTTCCATTATTAAATGATTATGTGCCATTTGAGGTAGTCTGTTTGTTTATTACACTACTTGAACTTGTTACATGCAAGCTGGAATCTATCTCCATGGCAAAACACATTCTGAACTACAATGCTTTTTAAAAATGGCATACATTAATCTGTTTAATTTATGGTGGCAAATCTTACATATTAATGCTTTTATTTTTACATTACAGATTTCAAATGTATTCCATGTGTCTGCAAACACAGTAAATCTTTAATAAGAATGGGCAAAACAGCAAAGATTTACAGAGTGTTGTGAGAAGGCAAATGGTGTGTCTATGTATTATAGGAATTCCATGACAACTGCTTATAATGTGTGCAGGAGGGTACTTTATCATATAAATATAATTGCTGTGACCCCAGAGCATTCCTGGAAAGGAACAATCAGGGACTTCATTTTTTTTTAAATCTCCTTTAGTTGGTTCTATTTGAATTGCTCTTAACTAGTAACTAAATAGCAGTCTTTTCTGAGAGCAGCTGTGCTTGGCTTCTGGCTCAAGGGAGTACTTTGAGATGGCATGCTTAGAAGAAAGAGCAAGCCTGATGTAATTTAACATGTCTACTTAACCATAATAAAACCTTCCATAAGTGGTTGTAAAAATATTCTTCATGTCCTTTCAATTCGTTTTGCATTGTGACTAGCTGGTTTCAATGTCACTTGAATTTGTCTCTGGTGAGTTTCCACAATTCCTGAACCTTTTCTTTTTATCTTTCACTAACCTTCTCAGACTCCTCTATCTGGCATTGACATTCCCGATAAGCCACTTTCGCTTGTTAGCTCCCAAAAGTTAAGACTTATCAGGGTCTAATGGCAGGTTTGTTTACAGATGTGAATATCTGGATAGCTAGATGTTTCGTGTGGAATCATTAAATATGTGTGTAGCATAGTAACCCAGGAATCCCACATTAATCGAACACCTTTTAATCATTTTCTGAAAAGATATGCAATAATAGTTGATTTTAAGCCATATTTTTTGCTTTGGCTTATGGTCGAAACTTGTTGACTGATGTAGAGAACTGAAGTGGAAATGTGATTTCTATACGCTTCATTTACATAATATCGCCATTCACCTACATTTGGAAAACTCAACAAAATGTACAGTTGCTTTTCAAAGTTTCTTAACTGCCCCTAGTCACTTATAGTATGGGATGTGAATATGTTGGAACAATCTTTAACATCAACCATAGCTGGAGTATTTTACAGAAACACCTACTTCTCTCATCTTCTCTATTCCCAGAGTGAATATATAGGAGATGACAATCCACTCTTGCATCGAAGGCCAGCGATCCATCTTCACAAGCACGATGTAGTTGAACAGCATCAGGTACCCAATGTAAGCCATCTGCATGAGAAAGTGGACTTGGTCAGGCCATGCACATATTGGGTCATCTTCTTGGAAAGAAGGGGTTCCAGATTTAATAACATTTGGTACAGTGCAACACAGCAAGACAACTTGCTACGCTGCATCAAATGGTGAGAGCAGGAATGTGCCATAAATACTCACATATGGCGCATTCCTGTGCTCTCTCACTTGTGACTGCAAAGCCCCAACACAGGCAACCTTGAGCCATGGTGCAAGGGTGCCTGTGTTACAGCAAGGATTGTTTTTGTGTAGGAAGGGCCACCGTCCGGCACAAAAACAATCCCCAGAGGAATTTACCTGTCTCAATGTCTGCTGCAGGCTGCAGCACATGTAGAAAGAGGAAATAACGAGGAGAAATAAACATATTTCTCCTCATTACGCCTCACCTGCGAAGGCTTAGCATTTTGAAACATTCCCAGGTCTACTAGTCTCAGTAAAAAAAAACATTGGTTGGTGCGTGCTAACACAGTGGCGAAACAAAACTTAAGGGGCCCCACCTGCACAGTGCATGAAGGGGGCCCCCTCCGACCACACTCAGGAGTTCTGCTGACAGAGTACTGGGCTGAAGGGGCCCTCTGGAGCTCGGGCCCCCCCCACACCGCTGGGGCTGCGGGGGCCTTTGTTACGCCCCTGCGCTAATACCCAAACTCCACCCATGGAATGCCTTCCCCGCACTAAGTAACACAAGGCAGCGACTTGCGCTGTCCTGCGTTATTCCAGATTTACTATGCCACACAGAGCCATGCAAGGTGGCGCTGCGTTACACATTAAATCTTACCTAAGGGCTTGTCTCGCCTAGTGTGATTCAAGGGCGACACAGTCCCTTGATACATCTGGGCCTAGGTGCCTTTGCAAAACAAACATTCATGACTAGACTCCCCCAACACATCAATGATAAAAAATACATTTAAATATGAATTTTTTTCTTCATTTTATCCAAATGGTGGAAAAAATTCCACTATTGGATTTTTCCCTGTATTAGGAACACAAACTGTAGGAGCTGCCATTACTATCCAAATGTCAATTAAGCTTCATATACGTTCTCATGTTCTAGAAAAGAGGGAATATATACAGCGAATCAACTGAAAGAGAAACTCACACAGATACTATCATAAACAAAGACTTTCTGATCCAGAGGATCTGTCCATTTCCTTGCCTAACAGAACACATTACAATCTTAGGGCCTCATTTATGAGGTTTTGGTGTAGGGCAGCGCTGCCCTACGTCAAAACAAAAGAACAGGAATGTGCCGTATCTATGAGATACAGCACATTCCTGTCATTTTCCCCTGATCTGGCGCACAATGGGCTGCCATGAGCCAACACAGGGCACCCTTGTGCCATGGCGCAAGGGTGCCTGCGTTGCGGGGCTCATTGATTTTGTGTAGGAAGGGACACCTTCCTGCACAAAATTAATAAGTTCATGCAATTTCCTCTTTCTGTGTGTGCTGCATAATGCAGCACACATAGAAATAGGAATAAACGAGGAGAAATTAGAACATTTCTCCTTGTTGCGCCTCCGGAACACTACCCCTCGAGTGGCGTTAAATTCGGACGCATTCCCAGGTTTACGATATCTCGTAAATCTAGGAATGTGTCAGATTCCATGGGTGTTGCCTGGGAACACCCACAGCCACCCCCCAGGAACACCCCATTTACGCAGTGTTCTGCATAAAAGGGGCACATATTTACAAGGCCATGAAAAGCCACATAAATTGCCTTTACGTGGCCATGTAAATATGTTGGGGCATAGTGTACCACCAGAACATAGAAAAAGTGGCGTTCCAGTGCCGCAAGGGGCCTCATAAATGAGGCCCTTAATGTTGTCCAGCTTTCTCAAGTGAGTTTGCCTCATAATATATTTAAAATTGCCAGGTAGAGAGAAACAACAGCTGTGGCATGCATTATTTTTTGCAGTTATGGTCAGATGATGGTATATGTGCAGAGTCTTCGCTATGAGTGTTGAGACTCCACAACCATAAAGATACTACTTGTAAAATGAGTTTGTAAATAGCAATACAATCTAACACTTACACCACAGTGTAAGTTTACCTTTCTGAAGGAGGCCCTCCGCACTTACCTCTGCATGTGATCTGTATATACATATAATGTGATAAAGTTAGCCAGCATGGTTCAATGGTAATGCTTCATCTCCAGCGTCAATCCAACCTGCCATTTCCATGTATGAGGGGGTAGTGACTTCTAAAGGATTTCAGGGGGACCTGGGCCAAAAGTAATTTTGGGGCCCCTGTTCAGAACAGTTTTGATTCTATGATGCAATTCCAGCTCTTTCATGCCCTCTTCGACCAGATCACAGGCAGTACACGGATACACTGGTCCACATTATAAATATGTTTACGTCAAATATTTAAGGATAGTGAAGTGTGTTCTCAATATTATTATACAGCAGAAGCCCACTAATATTATTACAAATAATGTTTGTGACCTCTGCCCATACTTTCATATGTGAGGTCCTGTTTTGATCTAAAAGAAACTTTGTTTATGGATAGTGGATGGTGTTGAAAAACATAAACATTTCCCTGTAAAATGTCTCTCATAGACGACCATCCATCCCCCACATTAAAAATAAACTAGAGGAAAATGGTATGTAAAGAATTATTCAATGTCATCAGGGCCAGACTCTCTGCAGAAGAGAGCTGTCTGTATCAAGGGGCCCCTTGACATAAAACGTCTTTGTGAAGGGGAGCGAAAAGAGGAGCAAATGAAGACAACCCACCATTCAAATGAATTAGTGTCAATGTAAAAGTTAGGAAACCCTCATTCAAACAAAGAAGAGAAAACGACCTGGATATAATAAGGTGGAAAAATAGAAGAAAAAGAGGTGCCAGCTCATACTACTCTCACCATGTGGGAGCGGGAACAAGAATCATCAATTATGCTCTGAGTTGTATGACGAAAAGGGTTAAGTGATCAAGGTAGGCACACACCAGTGTACACCATAAACACATTATCGCTCACTAACATTATAAAAGCCAAAGAGACAGAGCTCGACATGCTGGGATCATTGGAACTCTGTGGTATGGGCATGAGATCAACTCGTCTCTGTCTCCTTATAAGGGCTATCCCAACCCATAAGCCGAATGCCATCAAGAGAGCCCTACAAAGTGCTACAGGTGCATTGGGCCATCCCATGAGGGCAGTGACGTAGCACTAATGGATGGGGTCCCCCTCTGAGGGATGTGATGGGGGCCGCTGAGGCTCATGCATCTCACAGATATTCATAGGCTTAAGGCTGAATGAGTGCTTCCTGAAGGGTGGGGCCTCCCTGCACCACCAGGGTTGCAGGGGCCTGTGTAACACCCCTGCATGAGACAATACACCTGCAACACCACCGCTGTTGCTTCTGGCAATAACTTGATGTGAAAACAGTCAGAAAAAGAAATCAGTGACACAAGTAATGTGCGATGCCCTGTAGAGGATTTGTGGCACATCCCAGATGAAAGAGTGAGATCAAATGCTACAAACAAACTGTCAAACACACAGAATGGGGCAAATTCCATCCTCATCCATAGGTAGAAGGATTTCTTGAAATAAAGTGTGTAAAATAGTATATCTCTTTCTGTAACATCATATCTCTTTCTGTAACTTCGTTGAACTTTGCAATGTTGAGAACATTCGAAATACATACATTTTTACTAAACCCACGGAGAAATTGAGCTGACCAAGCTCTCTGCTCTGCCCATATTTCCTTACAGCTTACAACAAGTGTTCACATGGAACTTATTTTAGAAAAAAATTAGTTTTGCCACAGATTT
This sequence comes from Triturus cristatus, assembly GCF_964204655.1. NCBI lineage: Eukaryota > Metazoa > Chordata > Amphibia > Caudata > Salamandridae > Triturus > Triturus cristatus. The sequence goes on from NC_140581.1 coordinate 871,428,002, forward strand.
TGATTCTGTGTTGATTTACTCAAGACAAAGACAGATAATAGTAGAGCAGAGGATATCTGCCATATGGTATTGCAAAGAAAGATTTGAAGCAAAATATCCCAGTTGTTGTCTTTCAATAACCTCAATTGAGTCATATATTTATTCATTTATACAAATCATATAGCTGGGAGATGTAGATATGCAGAAAATAATATATATTTGACTCTTTACATGTATTTTTTCACAACGCAGAAAATTCAGTGAGTACTGTTTTAAAGAAAAAGAGAAAAAAACATGATATAGAAATTCCAAGTAAAGCAACCATAACCAGACATATAGAGAATATGTGACAATAAAGTGACTTAAAATTGAAAGCAGGTTATTGATATATACAAGGATGTCTACATTTTCATTTATTAATCCATGAAAGATCAGCCAGATTGTTCTCTGGTGTTATTGTTGTTCGACGATATAGAGTCATATATATATATATATATTCTTTTACTGCATATCACCTTCTCATAGCTGTTGGACTTGGCCCTAGGCCGGGTTATCCCCAAATGTTTTGCTCCTTCCTCCTTTTTTTCCTGACCTGTATTTGTTGGCTTTAGGACTATGGGCACTTTACCACTGCTAATCAGTGCTAAAGAGCATATGCTGTCTGTGTGAATTGTGCTTATGGATTGGCGTTTTTATGATTGGCATCTTTGATTTACTGGTAAGTCCCTAGTAAAGTGCACTGAGTGTGCCAGAGCCTGTAAATCAAATACTACTAGTGGGCCTGCAGCACTGATTGTGCCACCCACAGGAGTAGCCCTGAAAAGGGCTCTCAGACCTGCCTTTGCAGTGTCTGTGCGCAGTTCGTTAACCGCCATGGTGACTTGGTGAGTGCACCAACTTGCCAGGCCCTAACCTTCCCTTTTCTTACATGTAAGACATCCCTATGGTATGCCCCAGGTACCACCAGGGGCATGGGGCAGTGTATGTGAAAAGTAGAACATGTACTGGTGTGTGTGACGTCATGATAGTGAAATGCTGCCAATTTCGTTTTTCACTATTGAAAGGCTATCTGCCCCATAGGATAGAATGGGAGATACTTTGTAACATCTTACAAATATAACTTCCCATTGGGACAAGATAGAGAAATAAATGTTAGGCTCTCTGAACCCACAATTTAATAACACATCTTTTAGTGAAGATGGTTTCAAAATTGTGTTGGAAAATGCCACTTTTAGAAAGTAGGCATTTTCTTGTTTAACCACTCTCTGTGCCTCTGCCTGTTTGTGGATAGACTGTCTGGTTTTTGAGTGACACCGAAACAAGAAGGACGGTCACCCAGGCCCTCGTCAGCAGCAGACTGGACTACGGAAACGCCCTCTACGCAGGAGCCTCGGCCAAACTCCTGAAACGGCTCCAACGCATCCAGAATGCCTCCGCAACGCCTGATCCTCAACATCCCTCACCACACCCACATCACACCCCACCTGAGTGACCTGCACTGGGTCCCCGTCAACAAGAGGATAACCTTCACGCTCCTCACCCACGCACACAAAGCACTCCCCAACTCCGGACCAGCGTACCTCAACAGCCGACTCAGCTTCTACACCCCCACCCGCAAGCTCCGCTCCGCCGACCACGCCCTCGCTACTGTCCCCCGCATCCGAAGAGTGACCGGCGGCAGCAGATCATTCTCCCACCTCGCCGCCAAGACATAAAACACCCTCCCCATTCGCCTACGACAGACCCAAGACCTACTGACCTTCAGAAGACTCCTCAAGACCTGGCTCGTTGAACAGTAGCAGCATTCCCCATCCCCTTAGCGCCTTGAAACCCTCACGGGTAAGTAGTGCACTTTACTAATGATTGATTGATTGATTGATGTGCATTCACTGTAGACAGCCACTGGGGGGAATGTTGAGGTGTGCCTAGCCCTTCTTGGATGACTCAGAGCTGAGCTGAATAGGACTTGGCTTCATTTAGTAGTAGTAGTGGTGGAAAGAGATTCCCTTGCACCTGAATGGGGCCTGTCTCCCTTGCACAATGCTGTCTCCACCCCCTGTGGTCATACTGCACCAGTGAGGAAAGAACTGGTTTAAACTGGGCTCAGAGACCCTTGCACAAAGAGAACAAAGCCATTTTCGGGTGTTAGTATTACACCTAAAACCCCAGAACTGTAGATCACTTCTGGACTCAAGAGGAACCTTTGCCAAGGAGAAGAGCTGAAGAGCTGTGAGGAGGAGTACTGCCCCTTTGCTGTGTGCTGTGTGGGATTGGCCTGCAGTTGCTGTTTCCGCCAAGGAAGGGACAAAGACTGGAACTTTGCTGTGAACCTGCTTGAAGAAGATCTCCAAGGGCCTGTGTGTGCTGGCCTCCTGTTCCGAAGTCTCAGGGACACAAAGACTTCACCCCCAGCTCCCCTGAACTCTGCCGCTGCGAGTTCTGACCTGCCTGTTCCAGTTGTGGGCCTCTGGAGGTTGTTCCTGCTGTTGGGAACTGAAAGAAACCCAAAGAACAGAATCAATGCATTGCTCTTATTGCGGCTGTTTTTTCCGATGCAGTACCGCCGTGTGAGAAGAATCTCCACGCCTCGCCACACCGCTGCTGAGCGAACGTAGCACCTGTCGCGGCTGCAAGAACCAACGAATCAAGAGATCGCCGCTGCTTGCCGTATCGATCGCCAACTCAACCCAAATTTCCAGAGTACAAAAACTTTACACATTGCCTTTGGGATAAGCCTGTCTGCTCGTGCCAAGCTAACCAGGGGGTGAACAGGGGTTATCTAAAGTGTGTATCCCCCTTACCCTGACTAGAAGCAAGGGTCCCTATTTGGACAAAGGTACCTACCTCTGCAAACTAGAGACCCCCATTTCTAACAATAGCTACATGAATCGAATAAATGAATAAATATATGACTCAGTTCAGCTCAATTGAGGCCATTGAAAGTCAATAACTGGGCTACTTTACTTCCATTTTTTCTTTGTAATACCGTATGGCAGATATGCTCTGCCCTACTATTATCTGTCTTTTTCTTGAGTAAATCAACACAGAATCTAAATCTGTAGCAAAACAAAATTGGTTCTAAAATAAGTTCCATGTGAACACTTGTTGTAAACTGTAACTTAATACCCAGTTTGCATGAATGTATGGCTCACTCGTTTTTAAAAATCTTCCCACATTTCCTGGCACACAAATACAAACATTAGTAGGATTGTCCTAGTCCTCTCAGTGCCTGCACCTGTCTTCGGAGGTTATGGCACCATTGTACCAGTGTCGCCCGCTTTTCTTTCTTTGGCATGCAGAAGGACTGGGCATGTTTTATATTCTCAAGCACTATTCAAAAATCACGATACACAGTCACAATAGTCCATCTGTTCCAAAATTGTAATAAGTCTACACAATTACACACTCTAATTTATTTCTGTATTCTGGTGTAGTTTAAGATGTTTTGAAAGTGTCTGCTTGACAGACTTTTACCAATGGTATGGCTGTCATCCTAGAGAAATCAGGGGAGAAATGCAAAACAATATGAAAATCCTGCCACCAAATTCAGGAGAATATTTATGAGTTTTTCACGCAGCGCAGTGCTGCAAGCCACCTTGGTGCGCTGCACTGTGTGACAGGGACCGGGCAGGAATGCACCGCATTTAAAAGAATACGGTGCCTTCCTGCCTTTTGCCCAGCGCTGGTGCCGTTTTGGCTGCCTAGCGCCAGCGCAGGCACCCTTGCACTATGTTACAAGGGTGCCCTGAGTTGTAACATGTATTGTTTTTGTGCAGAAAACAATCCCCTGAGGCACTTTCTTCTTTTCATGTGAGCTGCAAAATGCAGCACACATAGAAATAGGAAACAATGTGGAGAAATAAACATATTTCTCCTCGTTACGCCTCACCTGGGGAGGCGTAGGTTTTTGGCGCACTCCCAGGTCTACCACTTCTGGTAAATCTGAGAGTGGGTCAGAATCTATGGAGATTTCATTCATGGAACGTCTGCCTGGCGCAGAGTAAGACAGCGCAGCAATTTGTGCTGCGCTACATTACTTGAGATTTATGAAGCCACTCAGGGCCACACACGGTGGCCTTGCGTACCTTCATAAATCCAATTTTTATGCTGCGTCGCTCTAACACCACGTTGCATGGTGCAAGAGTGACGCAATGGGTCTCGTAAATATGCCCCTCAGTTCATGAATCCTTAATGCTCCTGAACCAGGCTGGCTGTATGTGATTAAGGCCAAATGCTGTTGACATTCGATTGGCCGGACTAACACACATGAAACTTATTTTTTCAAGAGAATAAGTCTGCACTCTAGGGGGCAGATTTATAAGCGCCTTGCGCCTCTTTTACGCCGATGTTGTGTCACTTTTGTGACGCAGCGGCGGCGCAAAACCAGCGCCAGGCTGCGGGGTATTTACAACGTGACGCATCTGGGAGATGCGTCCCGTTGTAAAGCCCTGCGCTAGAAGTAGGCGTTCCTGCGCAGGGGGGGGCATTCCGTCGCAGGAACGCCTCCTAAAAGTGGCTGAGTGAAATCACTTTTGAGCCCATGCTGCGTCAAAACCCTGCGCCTGCTTGAAGCAGGCGTAAGGATTGACGCAGCATTGTAACGATAGGGCACCCCAGAGCCTTGCTGGAGCTGTGTCGCGCTTGCGACGCAACTCCAGCAATGCGCCGCCTTTACGGCACAGATGCATCACGCATCTTCCCGTTTTTGCCCCATGGTGCGCCGCATTGTAAATGCGGCGCATCCATGGTGGCGGAGCCGTGACGCAAAATAACTGGCGCATCTCTGCTGATATGCAGGGATGCGCCAGTTATTGTAAATCTGCCCCTAGGTTTGTCTGACTGGACTTACAAACACAGCCCATGATCTAATGTGGCACAGGTTGGGGCAGTTGGAGCAGAATTTCCAAAAGTAGGTAGGTTTTCTGGTCCAGCAAATGTAGATTTCAACCACATTTTTAGCATGCTGTGACGGAGTGCTTATTGAAATCAGTTTGTAGTTCTGAGGGTATATCTCTCGCACAAGGCAAACTTTGAATTTGACGGCTAAGCATAAGTAAAAAAAAGTATTGAAACTTGGGTATTTGTGTTCACTTCCCATGGAGACTCAAAGATGGACTTCACTAACACAACCAAAGAAAGAGATACATCTAGCTGTGCCTGCTTGTAATTCACTGCCTAAAATGTGCTCAAAGCTCAGATTAAAAAAGTGATGGGGTGCATCTCAGAGTTTATTCTGACTACCACTGCAAAGGTGCAAGCATTCCCATTACAATCTTTGCACTTGAATTGGAATTGGAATCACAATTGATAAGAGATTGTCCCACAGTATTTTACTTGTGGGGTTGAAGCACATCTTAAGCCAGGTCTAAAACGTGTTGGCCATTTGGACCAAAGGAAAATGTATGTGAACTGAGAAATGGCTCTTGCTGAGACCACGAATAACCAGATGTGAACATCAGTTCTCCTCCAGACAGTCTAATGTGTCTCTATTATGGTATTCGAATATTTTTAGGAACCATGACATGTTTACTATTTCCTTCTCTCCGCCACCAGTTTACAAGGTGCCACTGAAATAAAAAATAAAATATTTAAAAATTTAAATCAGACTGAAGAAAAAGTTTTGCAACACTGGGTTCTTATTTTACATTGTTTGTTCATGTGGGTAAGAGATTGACCGTCACGCCTACGTTCATAAGAAGAGATGAACAACCCAAGCGGTCCTTAAGCCAGTCAATCACAATTTCATACCCATTACCGTTTCAGGTCGAAAAACTTACAGTGTAAAACCAAAATTTCACAATGGGAGCGTTGTAAAACTCGTATATCTTCCTTCCGAGCGGAATCAGGCGGTGCCTGGTGTGCAGCTGAACGTCGTCATCATCTTTCTTTCTCGATGATTCCCCGTTCCCTCGGGTTAGCATGGCCTGCAACAGAAAACACACACAGGCACGGTCATTCTTTCCTCGTGATTCAACGGTATGACACATTTTGCAAAGATGCACCAGGCGCGCTCGTAACAGGAAATGGCGAAACAGGAGCGGCTGCCCTCTTCCCGTCAGAACAACACAGGGAATCTCCCCCCCCCTTCCAGCAATCTTGCACAGGCCCGGCTACGGTTACAGGCTTGTTTTATCTCTTAAAGTGTCTGGCATCTGATCTGGTGTACATTTATTTGGTTAATCAGGTACAGTACTTCAATTCCCCCACTGAAATCAACTAGGATGACCAACTGGCATTGGTGCAAATTCAGGACGGTGAGTGTAAACATTCAGGACAAAGGGTCAACATTCAGGACACAAATTCAGGACAAGAGGTCAAAATTCAGGACAAAACTTCAGGACAATAGGTAAGTTTTACAGACACATCAGAGGAGGTCGGGCAGTAGTATATAAGTAAGCACAGCCATATCCAAACATATTCAACCATTTGCAAAGCTATCCATCATGTATCCTTCCAGCTATCATTTCACCCATCCATCCATTCACTCCTCCATCCAGCCATTTACCCTTTCACCCATCCAGCCATCCTTTCACTTACTCATCCATCCACTCAGTCACTCATCCTTCCACCCATCCACCCTTTCAGTCATCCATCCATCCTCCTTTTCTCTCTCCATCTACCCTTTCACTTAGCCATCCTTCCTTCCTTCCATCCACCCACCCATCCATCTACTCATTCACTCATGAATCCTTCCATTGACCCTATCACTCATCCATTCTTTCTCTCATCCATATATCCTTTCACTCCTTCACTCATCTATTCATCCTTTTGTCCATCTACCCTCCCTTTCACTCACTCATCCATCCTCACATCCACCCTTTTACTCATCAGTCCATTCACCCTTGCACTTATCAATTCATCAATCCATCCATCATTTCACTCATCCATCCACCCACTCACTCATCATCCACCTTTTCACTCATCCATCCTTTCACTCACCCATCCACCATTTTACCCATCCAGCTACCCTTCCACCCATACATCCAGCTATTTACCTTTTTTCTCATCCATCCTTCCACTCACTCATCAATCCATCCATCCTCTCTCATTATCCATCTATTCAATCGTTCATGCATCCATTCACCCTTTCACTAATTCATCCAGCCATCCACCCATCCCTTAACTTACTCACTCGGCCACCTTTTCATATTACTTTTGAGCTGAGCCCTTTTTGAGAAGAGGCCCATCAAGAACTTCACCCTTGCTGCAGGAGCCATTCCAGGACTGGGACAGAAGCCACCCAGGGCGGAGACAGGATCCACCACAGGGGGGGTAGGAGCCATCACAGGTGGGGGGGGCAGGAGCCATCACAGGTGGGGGGGTCAGGAGCCACCACATGGGGGAGGAGAGCAGAGTAGCGGGACCCAGCAGCAAGGTGTTTATTTTTTCAAACATTTGTTTACAGTGCGATCCCCGCGCTTCCGTGCCCACCCTGCCACCTGCGAGCCATGCCGGCCACCACTGCAACCAAGTTTTTGTTCTTTCTCTCACATAGACCCACCACTGCGTGGAGTCATACATCAACTCTCCTTCAGTCAGTTTTCATCTCACTTCTAATACTTTCAGGAGCTTATTTACTATATTTTGAAGAATGGCAGTGCAGAAAGCCTTACTGCTGTGCTGCCGTGTGTCAAAGTAAATGGGCAGGAATGAGCCGTATCTGCAAGATATGGCGCATTCCTGTCCTTCCCCCTGCACACAAACAACAGCAGTGCGCCAACGCAGACACCCTTGCGCCATGGTGCAAGCGTGCCTCCGGTGCAGGGATGATGTTGTTGTGCAGGAAGGGACACCTTTCTGACCCTCCTGCACAAAAACAATCATTAATGGCATTTTGCTCCTTCCATGTGTGCTGCAGAATACAGAAAGAGCAAATAACGAGGAGAAATACAAGTATTTCTCCTTGTTGCACCACGCCTATGCCTCCCCTGGGTAAGTGTATGATTCTGACACTTTGTAAATCTGGGAATGTGTCAGGTTCCATGGATGTTGCGTGGGAACATCCCCAGCAACACCCATGAAACTCCCTTTTCACGCAGAGTAATGTGTGAAAGGGGCCCTGTTGCAAATTAATCCTGTGCCCTGGGCACCCCCCAACTTTTTGCTGAATGGTACTGGTGGTAACTGACTCTGACTGACCCTGGGCTCTGCCTAACCAGGCCCAGGGCCAGTGCTATGCTGAAAGAGACATTTAGAATACAGTGAAAACACCTACATACACTAGGGTACACTAAGGTTTGGGGTACCCCTGTGGTTGGCATGACCTACCCTATCAGACCCTATTAAAATATTAGGGCAAGGGGATTAAAACTACCTAGAAGTCCCTAGCCCACAATAGGGCATGGCAGTTTGGAAGCCAGCAGCTTTTCTGCAATTGAATGTGGGCACTGCTGAAGCCTGAGATCAGTTTTAAAAGTAGCCCTGGGTGGCAGGACTGCTTTTAAAAAGTAAATTGTGCTCAAACTCGACTTTAGGGTTTGGGGCACTTAAAATGGATAACCTACAATGTTTTGGCATATTAGGAACTCCCAGGGTCTCCCCTAGGTGTCCTAGGGATGGAGGGTCCGGTATTTATAAGGTAGACCCCTATAAAATGAATTTTATATGCCCTGGGTTTAGTGAAATTTCACATTTCACTCCCCACATTGTGATAAAGTGCTGCCCAAATTCGACTTTGATGCTAGGAGCCCTGTGGAGGGAGGATCTGCAATATTTCCACAGAATCGGAACCCCTAAAGTCTCCCTTAGTTATCCCATGGGGTGGGGGTCCTGTAGATATAAGCAAAGTACTTATAAATAGGGCTCCCGGTTTTATGGTATTTATTTTTTTCACATTTCCGTCTGTATTTATCCATATTTATTTTTTCATCATTTTATCTGTATTTATCCGCATTTATTTTTGTGGCAAGCAAAAGAAGATGCTGAAGCTAGTATTTTTTCACATTTATTTAAATAGACAATGCACACTTTTTGCCGTTTTTTTTTATAGTGTGACTTTGCAACAAAGGTACTGAAGTGTTCAACATGAGCAACAGTTTGTTTACACAAGGTCATTTTCATTTTTACAGACACTGGGGAATTAAGGGATTTGGCCAGACTCATGGGATGGTGAGGCAAACCCGAGACTTGAGCCTATATGTTCGCATCCATGGTTGTTAATTCACCCCAGTGCTATGGGTAGTGAAGGTGACATCACAATCCTTTTGCCATCACAGGGTCACATCCACTCTTAGCCCCACAGAAGTCACTTAATTCCTGCTGTGCGACTAAGATAATAAAGCTGAGTGAAAATCAAGGAACGTAAACAGGGCTAATAAGATTCCTGATTTCTTCCTGTTTTTTCCCACAGCAGTGATGACCAGGCAAGTCGGGTGGTTCACCATCTGTACTCCTCACTAACGCTAATTGACCACAACGTTCAAGTCCCTCCAAATCTACTACTCCCATTTCCTCCACCCACCACCTTTTTGGTTGATGTATACACCCATTGCCATATAATTAATAAAATAAATGTAAAGACCGAGCCCACAGGTTGACACTTTAGGCCACCAAGATTAATGCACTTGTAATGGGCTCCAACTTCCCCAATACAATTAGAGATCGGGCTACAGAAATGAGGAACGTCAGCGATTAGACATCTATACAGCTTTTACATGCTGAGAGCTACTCAACAAGTCACCCCTGTGTGCTTGTGCCCTCCTCACCCCTTCAGTATTTGTGTGGTTATACCTGTGTACTAAAAATGCTACAGTTAGCAGCAAGTCAGACTACCTGCAAGGTCTGTAAAGTACAGTGACTTAAGATTGTCCATTTATTTGAAAAGAAAGAACTACGGCCTGGGCTTCGATGAACAATTGCGAGGGCTAGCATTCAAGCATTGCTCGAGACGGCATTTGGTGACAGTCGCTAGGGTTAGGTTTCAGATGTGGAGATATCTACTCACTCATTTGCATGCCTAAATTTCCATTAGACGGCTCTGTGCTTGGCTGGGAGCGAGCATTGCTCTCCAGGGAGAGGCCGTATTCCAGTGTCCTGTCCGCCTTGCATCCGAGTGCTCGAGCACGCATTACCAGGTGATCACTGCATCACGGGAACTACGGCGACTTGGGCAGAGCACTGCACCTCGCTCCTCCGGTGTGCCAATGAGCCTGAAATGCATGCTTGCCTTTGCCACCCTGTAATTAACCTTGGTGTTGTGTTTGGATCTGGGCTGTAGCTGTGAACCAGGCGCTGTTGTACCTCAGACGTGCAGATGTTCACGCGCACTTTAAGATGCGTGGCTACCTTCTTCGGGGTTCAGATCCACAGAGCTCCGAGGTCAAGTGGCAGACCCCACCCGATATATCTGTCTTCACTAAAACTGCTTTGCAGTGAAGAATGGCCATGGGCACTAAAGAAAACTACCCGCCCTCTTCACACCGAGCCCCAATATGGTTTCGAACTCATTTTAGGATGGCCGCTGCTTCTGCTGCTGCTGACAGCCAGGACCCTTTCAGTGAAAATATTCAAAGAACATCACTGTCCCGCTGCTCGCCCATTTCTTTGCGCTTTAAACTATGCCTCCGGACAGGCAGTTACTACGAGCTGATGGAGAGACAACAGATGACGATCGTCATGGTGTTGACAGGATGTGGGGGGGGGGGCAATTAACCCCGTGATGTATTGATAAAGGCTGATAAGCACTCTTGGCCTGCTGCTGTCTGGGAGGTAGAGTGGCTCGCTCATTAACAGATCAGTCTCACTAGGCAGGAGAGCGCTTAGTTCAGACTTGGGAGGGCGGGGTGATTTAGAGGGGAGAATAATCTTCAGGACATCGCAGTAGCAGTTTCAGATTTCTTTCCTTGGCCCCTTTGCACCTCAGACACTGATTTTCCACAGGAGCACATAGACACCATAAAGCTGGTTGGTAAGTATTTTTCCGTTTCTATTTATAAATACAGACAAAGGAAAAAATGTTTTCCGTCTGTATTTATGTGTAAAAATCCGTTTAAACGGAAAACCGGGAGCCCTACTTATAAAATATGTTTTTGTAAGTCCTGGTGCTGGAAAAATTGGCCACGTCATGTTTCCCATTGCAAATCCACTGCTACATAGGTTAACATGGTAGGAAGTTATTAACTAATAACTCTTGATAGGAGAGGGCTAGAAGTCCCATTCAAAGACTTCTCCAAATGGTATTAATAAACTCAAGAATATGATATGGTTGAATTTCTCTTAAAGTGTACATACAAGAAGTTATAAGCCTTTTTTGTTTGTAAGTCCAGATTTAGCCTTCCAGTGGTCTGTCCTGATTGGTCAGACTTAAGTGGATTGGCCAGGCTGCCTTGAAGAGGTGATAAAGAGCACCTGGGGTAACCCAGCTCTGCTGGGAGGGCAGTGTGCTGCTACACTGGAATGCCAGAGCAGGGGGAGTAGTCGTATACCATGGTCTTTAAAGAGAAGAGGAGGCCTTAGTGCAATTTACAACTCTTAACTTTTCACCTCAGCCAGAGCTAGGCTTATGGAAGAAATGCACAGATGCAAGGGGGAGTGTTTATGGAAAGTAAGCTATCCTAGGGGCGTGTTTAGCCAGCTTTTACCTCCCTGCTGGAAAATCAGCCATTATGAATTTGGGGGATTTGGTGCACTCTGAGACAACATAATGCCACACTCTACAGGATGTCGTCATATTCTTGGGGAGTTGCCCTGCTCCCATTGGCGAGCAGTGACCTCATGATTGACCCAGAGAACTTGGAATAAGTAATTGAGAGGGGCAGAGCTGCTGCTTGAAACTTAAGGAAGCAAGACGTAGCCATACTGAGAAGTTGGGGTGCGAAGTTCTAAGGCCTGTCCTCTGAAGACTGCACCACCTAAAACTACAGCCCTGTGGATTACCTTGCTGCAAAAGAACTAAAGAGTGGACTCCCTGCAAGCTACAGGTTAACAGAGCTCACCTGGACCATTACCACCAAGGATACTCAACCTGGAGAACACCAGTGGATTTGTAAGGGTTTTGTCCAAGTGGATTGTGGAAACTGAAGTCCTCAACTTTCAAGGACCATCTTGGAGCTTCCAGACCCTTGGAGTGAGTTTGAGACACTTTGGGATCCCTTGAGGAACTTCAGGAAGAAGTTCAAGAAGTTTGGAGAACTTTGGAGCAACTTTGAAATAAAGCCCCATAGAGGAACCGACTCAACCTGGCCAGCCAAGCCACCTGCCTTCGACCGCGAGCCGACCAAGCCATCCAGGTTCCTCCCACTAAAAGCTCAGTAGGTCCAATTTCCAGAGTTTGACCGGGATTTGAAGAAATCCAAGGCCGGCGAACCCTCACCGAATCCGGCCTGGTGAAGAGCTTCGAGGGACCCCGCGAGAAAAAGCTCTGTAAAAGTTTCAAAGTCCGAACAAAAAAAAGGTGACAATGAGCAACCGCGAAAACAAGCAGCCTGCCTTCAACTGCGTGTTGGCCTGGATCCTAGGTTTGCCCTGCTGAAATGGTCCTGAGGTTGGACTTTGACTGGGAGCTCATCGCAAGGCTATCCGGCGAACCCTCACCGAATCTGGACTGGCTGAGAGCTTCGAGGGACCCCGGGAAGAAAAGCTCCAGAAAAGTTTCTAAGTCCGAAGGTAAAAACTGTGACCGGAACCTACCGCGAGTGGTAGCCACTCAGGGCTCCATCGCGGTCAGCCTGAAACTTTGAGTTTGAGCCGGTCTATCGCGACCAGATATCCCAATAAGGTGCTATATGTTTCTAAGTGCTATATAATGCTAAATCTTAGAAAATTCATATCTCCGGTTCCCTACATTGGATTTTTGGCGTTTTGGTGTCATTTAAAGATAAAAATATTTCCTATTTTTATAAATTGGTGTTGGATTTTTATTATGTGTTGTGTCTTAATTATTCACTGAATAGGTGTTTTTAAAAGCTTTACATACCTGTCTTTGAAGTTCAGCCTGCCTGCTCGCAGCCAAGCTACCAAGGGTTGAGCATAGGAATAATTTTCTAAGACCTATGCTGAGTCCTATCATGTGTTAGTGGCCTTATTGCCAGTGGCAGACCTACATTTGCCCCTACCAATAATCCACTTTCCAAGAGGCCCATATTTACAAGGTCATAAAAAATCACGCAGGGTGACTACATGAGCGTGTAAATATGGGCAGGCACACTGTGCCGCTGGTGCGTCACAAAAAGTGACGCACCAGCAGCACATTGGGTTTGTAAATAAGCCCCTGACTGTTTTCTTCCCTTGACCAGTTGTCTCCTTTCCCTAATTTCACAAATAGTTATAAAAAAAAAGACAAATAGGTGTTGCATTTCTAACTTTTGCTGGCAGAGAGTCCTGGATGCTGCTGAAAAGAAAAGAGAAATGTGGGAGCCTTCTTGCCTCAGGGATTTCAAGAATCACGGTGAACTGTGCTTGTGTGCCAGAACAAAATACTGGGGAAGTGTTTTCACCCCAAAGTCGGTAGTACAAAGAAGGCCTTGAGCATTCCTATGTCATCTATCCTCACGATAACTGAGGAAAGGCACGCATTGTCTGCTGCTGGTAAGGGATGTTGGCTTTGCATTACTACTAGTAACCTATAATATACTATCACTAGAGATTCATAATAATATAGGTGCAGTTTGAAGTTATAGCTCACTATTAGTGAGAATGTAAAATGCAGGCATTCACAGGAAATTTAAATCTCCCATTTATTACATAAACAATATTTACATTAGAATATTAACATTTATGTCTGATTTATGGAACTTGTTTCTGTTCTTAGTAAATCTGAATGACCCTGAAAAAAGAAGTGGGCAGATTAAATAGATGACCCACTTCTTTGGCAATATATAGAATAGACATGTATGCTAAATACATTTTCACTCAGAAGATTTTGCTCCAGTCTTTACGGTTCCTGCTGTTGCCATCGAGAAGGAGAGCAACCTGTTGCCATTTCCATTAATTAACGCACACGCACACAAATAATGAACATAAGAAGAGCATTTAGCAAATCTGCTTGGCCAAATGCCCCATGGTACTTTATGATATGCATTTATGCACACAACACCTCAATGTGTCTTTTCATTTAATGCCATGGTGCCTCTTTGAGATATCTAGATCCCTGGGACACTGTTATTCAGAAATGGGTCTGAACCACATTCATTACAGGCTTTTACAATTCATTCCCATTGGGTCATTGGAGGTGCATAAATGCATGATAAGGTACATTCATGTTAGTTTATTGTTAGTTCATAGACAGATGTAAGAACAAACCTTCTTGCTGAAACTAAACTCTGTCTTTTAATATACTACATGATTTACATCTGATAATGAGAAGTAATACCTGGTAAATATCAGAAGGAAGAAACACCTGGCCCTGTGTTTGTAATACAGGCTGAGTTCTGGGAAAGCCTCTCTGTAATCAGAGTCCAACATTGTTGAAATGTGAAAAGCGTTGGATGTTTCTATATTATCCCTGAGGCACAAGGACTGCTTGGGAGACCGTGAGCTGTCTGTAGTAGACGTGAACTAGTATTATGCTTACGGGAGGATAAATGCTCCGAATCCCCATAGCTATCATGTTCAACAACCCTATTTAAAGCTCTGAACAATATTGTGGAGAGCCTACTCAATCAGATATCAATATGTCCTTGTATCGTTCAATCTCTTCTGCCACACATGTCCCTCCCACTACAGAAATGATTAAGTTCCTTAGTAACCATGACAATTATTAAAACTTATGAAGACCATATGCCTACTCAGGAGGAATGGTGACAAAAGAAGAACTACTTGATATATTGGAAATACGTTGTTACTAGTGCAATGGATAGGTGATGTCGGGGTGCACTGACGTGACCAGTGGACAGAAGTGACATTTGCCATTGAAAGGAACTGTGGACTAATTCTTGGGGGGAGGCAACTTCATCTGCTGCCCATTTGTCTTGATGGAACATGTTATGGCAGTACTCTCTTTCAGCACTACAGGACTTTTACTAGGCAAACCTGTGCGACTACCCTGGAATTCTGATCTCTTTAGTCTTATCTTTGGCCCACAGTTCAATGTTGTTAAAGCAAGGAGGTGGTCTTTGTGCCACACAGTCATTGTGCAATCCTTCTTATTTTTCAATTTTTGCAGTCTAATTACTGCTTGGAAGTTTCTGAACAACTTCTCCTTATGCATTTCATTCTCGTCCTTTCTTTCTTGCCATGCTCTCATTGTGCAATGCTTATGATATTTTTCATTTTCAGTCAGTTTTGGTGCAAATGCTTGTAAAGTATTAATGAACTGTGGAATCATGATAAGACAGATACCAGATTACTGAGGAGGCTCTCCGGTGTTCCTAGTAAAAGGCAACTGCTGGTGTGCTTAAGGAGGGGTCTGTCATAAAATCTATTTTTCAGACTGAATTGGATTTAAAACATCTTTACACTCTGTTTGGTTTCAGAAACTATCATTAAAGAAAATTTACTTTTGTGTTTGTATAGCACATAACTACTATAGTCCGCAAATAAATAAACAAAAATAATAAAAAGTACTGTGTGAATCAAATTGTGTTGAGTCAATTATACCGCCATGGATATACAGCTTGAAGCCTGTGGATCTTTCCAACACAGGGGAAATATGGTCATGTTTCTTGCCAGGTGACTTTGACAAAGGAGCTGCATTACCACCTCGTTTGTCTTCAGCATCATAGTATTAACACATGTGGTGAGTACTCACCTTGGAGACAAGCAATACGCTTGCCCTTTGTATAAAATAACTTTTTTAAAGCTTCGTTCTCCCCTCTTGGTAATAACATCCTCTCCTGCTAACACCACATTCTGTAGGCACCAAGCAAAAAATAGGATGCCAATCAAAAGGAGATCAGAATCATTGAATTTGACAAGGAAGGCTCTACTCATAGTAATGAAGATTACCAATAAATACAAGGGTACTAAACATAGCAATACATTCTGTGAGCACAAAACAGCAGGGGTTTTCCTTTGTGCTCAAAATTGATGCAAATATGTAGGTGGCCATTTTGAAATTCTGATGGAAAGGATAAGTGGTAGATATTTGAAAGTCATGTGAGAAAGTAGCTAACATATCTTTTCCAACTCAGAAATGTGTTTGTACCCAAAGGTTTGGTAACAGGGAAAGGCTGAACCTCTGTAATTGTCTGAATTGCTGTGGATAAAGGTTTTTGAACAAAAGAACTTTCACAGATAGGTTGTGACCACATTCCTAGTCTTTCCTGATAAACTTATGCATTTACTATCATTAGAACAGGCACACAAAGTTAGTCAGCAAATACATCTTTGAAATTTCCTTAACACATCACAGAGGTCACAGAATGAGTTACACAGAATCATGCATATTAATCAAAATAACTAAATACAAATGGAGCATGTACCACCAACGGCTACGTCACAAGTTTTCCTCCTTGATCTCATTTGTTCCCTATGTATTGTTCCCAGAGAGAGTCACATCCACTGAATCAGCATTGGTAGAATATATTTAGTATTTATCAAATGGAGCATATTTAGGATCTTATATTGGGATAGGCATGTGCATGGAAAGTAGAGTAACCTACAGCCTGATAACCCATAAGACTGAACAGGAATATTGATTCTCAGAACAGCTGCATGTGATTTTGGAAACAAAAATTCTTAAACAAAAATGTTCTGGAGAAACCTTCTACGTGAATCAGTTAACTCAAATTTTTCATAATGAAGATAGGGGCATGTCAGCAACAACCGGCGATAATTATCGCTAAGCGCACTTAGCGCTAGGATAATTATTGCCGGCTAGCTAAGCGACAAAAATCCTAGCGCTAACTGCCTAACATGAGATTATCGCTGGAGACACAGCGATAATCTCATGAAATGTGGCGTTAGCTTGTTGACAGGGCCTCACAAACGTAGCCATGATATCCACCTTCCATAGGATATCATGGCTAAGTCAGTCCTGAAGCAGGCGTAAGGAAAGTAGCGATAGCAGGGGTTATCGCTACTTTTCTTGCCGCTATGCTTCATGGCGTGGGGCTTGATGATAGGAGAAATGACGCTTAGCGACATTCCTGCGCTAACGCAAGGTTTCACGCGTCAGCGTGAGCTTGCTAATTACGCGATAAAATTATCGCCGCTTTTTGGCCGAAAACGGCCGCAAAAGCGGCGATAATTTTCTATCGTCGCGTTGTAGATATGCCCCATAGTTTCCAGGATGTTGAATCCATCCTGCTGGATGCCCTTCAGGTCCAAAATGTTTCCTGCACTCATTTTTTCCAGGAACCCTTTGATTCATTTTCTTCACTGTCTATCAACTTGTTGTCTTCTTTATGAAGTAGAAGATCCCACGCTCTTTCTTTTCTGTCTTTCTTTCATAATCCCTTTTTTGTACCATGAGAAGTTCATCCACCTTTCTCCCTATTTTTTCTTTTACCATTTCCCACTTCCCCTATCTATATCCTATTAGAGCTACATATAACTATATCAGACGTGCTTTATACCTGCCCTTAGCCTAGTGTGTCTAACTCTACATATACCCTAATGCACCTTCTATACTACAGTACTTCGGCCTATCAAAATACTCTAGTACTTTTGCCCATGCTGGAATGCTAGTAAAACTACTCCACCTATAACCTATGACTGATATTCCTATTTCTACCCTAGCATAAACCCAAATACCCCTATCACAGCCTCTAGCCAAGAACCGCTACTTCTATCTACACACTATTACCTCTACCCCACCATACAGTAGTATACATTTACCACTACCTATGCCCTGGTACCTTTTATCTGTGCCCCTTTTTCTCTTTATCTATGTGCTCAATCTATTTCCTATTCTCAACACCCTCTTCTTCTGGTGTCTTTTATTGAAATTCCTCCAATTTCTTATTATGTTTTCTCATTTTGCAACTCACCAACCTAGAGTTGCACAAGATTGGAGTTATCGGGCTTGAGGTCTTCAATATGGGTTGTCTCTGGAAACTGCATTGGGAAATTTGTAGATTGGAGGAATTTGATTAACAATGACATGTATGGGGGTGGAGGAATTTCATTAACCATGACATACACTGGGAAGGGAATTACACCCCCTTACTGGCCAACCTTCCAACACACTCAGGGTTCTCGAAGTACTTACTGTATCTAAATGTGAGTAGTCCACCATTCTTGCTGCTTGGAATGTTTCGTCTGGTACTCGATTCCAGAACCTCACCACTCCCTGTGTAGAAAAGTGTTGTTTTAAACTGCCCTTCCCTTTAAGTTTTATGAGCCCCTTCAGGTATGAGTTTCATTGCATTGCCACCACACTATTTGTAGCCTTGGAGTTCTTCTTATTCCTTGTACAAATTTCAAAATTGTTGTCATAGACACTACATATTGAAACACATGTAACTTCAAACATCAACCAATACCCATCTCCTCTACATATAGTTTTTGATAAAATCCGTAATTTTGTATCATAGTCTGCTAATAAAATAATTTTAAAAAATGATTTTTCATAAACGTTATCAAAGGCATTGATGTGTTTTGTTGCATTATATGCATAGAGAGAACTTCAAGTCCAGTAATTGTGAGGAACTGTGTTAAAAACAAGGCAGTAGCTGCTTCCGAAATACACTAACACTTTCTAGTATTTTTATTTTTTGTTTGAGCAGAGACTATAAAGCATGGTTATATGCCAATATATTGATAATCCCGACCTCCAATAATATTGTTTACAGAACATCACAAGGTAAGTATATCAATGGAATTATAGATAGGTAACAGTGAATTACGGGGCTGTTTTTCATCAAGAGGTTCAGAGTGACATCAAACAGGCAATGAGGGTGAAGCTCGAGTTATCTAGGATGTCACTCAGAACCCAGAGGTGAAAAACATTCCCGTAATTCACCTTTTACTCATCTATAATTTTATGTTATGCATGGCCGCCAAAATCAGCTGCCTCTGCTTTCAACTGCTATGCAGTAGTAGGGGAGTAATGGAGGAGCCATACATAAAATAG
Organism: Triturus cristatus; assembly: GCF_964204655.1. Taxonomy (NCBI): domain Eukaryota; kingdom Metazoa; phylum Chordata; class Amphibia; order Caudata; family Salamandridae; genus Triturus; species Triturus cristatus. Next base: position 871,446,933 of record NC_140581.1, read on the forward strand.
CCTCTTCAAAACAAAAGAAATACTTGGCTGCCCCCCTACTCTCTGTGCCTTCCCTTCCCTCTCCTTCCAACGCTGCTCTGACATACTCCCAGAGAGCCCAGCCAGAGCACCGGGAATTCATTTATGACGTAGCAACAGTGGTTAACAAGTTTTGGTACCAACCATTGCTATATCATAGCAGTGACTTTCTGGATTTAGAATCGACTTATTCTTGCTAATGGATCTCTATGAGGGCCACACATAACAATACTATTCATATCTCCATTTATATTTATCTTGGGAGGTAAGTATATAATTAGTACTCTTTCATCCACCCACACTTACCTTTCAATGCAGTGGTTAGGTATCTAACCTGGATGCATGTTTTTGTTACGTGATATGATGAGTGCTATATAATGGGGTTGTGCCAAATGATGAACATGCTCTTCACCAGTCTGTATGCGTAGAGAAGATAGACTATATAGTCAAGATTATTGGACACAAAGAGGTTTCTTTTGATGTCTAGTGAATACAGACATTACCATATAGCACAGAATGTGCTGTAATATTGTAACTTCTCTAAACTCCATTTTTAGTTCTCAAATGTTATGGTAACCAGGAAATATATTCTCAGGCGCTCAACAAATATAAATGTTCAGTGTGTCAACAAACATCCAAATATCTGGTGCATCTAAGGGAGAAAAGGTTGGTTACCACTTCAACCACAATAAATCTTCCCAATTGAGGGGAAAATAATCAAATACAAAGTCCCCCTGAGCACACTGAGGGGGAGTTTGTATTCCATATTTTAGTGTTGTTGTAGCTTGTTATTCTTACCGTTAGCTCCATATCATCATCCTCCTTTTCCTTCACTGGCTTTTCTGGTTCTTCAGTTTCCCTTTCTTGCAGATCCATCTCATTGGCTTGTGACATGTAAGGCATCTCGTCTTTGTTTTTGAACTCTAGGCTGAGGATTGAAGGAGGAAGTAGAATTCCTAGAATTACCTAAACCAATAATAATGATAACAGCAAATTATCTAATAATAGAACATCTAGCAAATATAATTCAGACACTGGTTGTTAGAAATGAACAATACAGACATGATAAATTGTGTTCAGGATCCCAATCCCATTCAGCCTGGCCATAAAAGCCTCCCAACCCCCTCCATTCTTAGAACAGGTTGTCAAGAAACAGACTCCCACTGATACAACACATTATCTTCCAATATAGCAGTTCAGAGTTTTGAGACATCATTCATGATTAGTGCTAACACCAGTTTTAGTATGTTGTTGCCTAAATTATGGTCTTCAATTACTTGTTTATTTAATTTAATTCTAAACATTTATTAAATATTAATTTCACAGCTGCATTTGGTTGATGTTTCTCTCCAAATTGTCTTTTGCAAGTTCCACTTGTTGTAATGAATATAAACTCAAATCATGAAAAATCTGACCCTTGGTAGAAATGTACCCCAAACTAGAAAATGAAAAGCTAGCATTCAAGGTAGGATGTGCCTATTGGCTTAGGCTTACCTCCTTTGACCCACACGGACATTCTATTAATTAAAAAAGAGCTATACAAATGAGCAACTTACAACTCGATGAAACAACAACTAGTTCATGTTGCTGGACAAAGCTCCTCAAGCAAGTATAGGAAAGCAACCCATACCTTGATTTCTCTACATAAAATATACTTTGGTTAAGAAAGTAATGTTATAGCATTCAATTCAGACTGAAATGTTGTTAAAGTATTGTAGACATTTTCATACAGGTGGCCAACATTCATAAATTCTCCTATATCAGGAATTAATAATTTATGTTTTTCATATTTGTTTTAGTCACAGACTACATCACTGCAGAAAACTGTGTGGAACCATGTGTGTGAGAAGTCAAGTTTATTTATCTTCTATGTATATTCAAACTTGTCGGTTGGGAACACAGCAGCTTGCGCAGACAGTTGTGTGTGTTGAAATTTGTCTGGTAAGACCGGGCCAACTATTACGAAGTCATAACAGGCTCAATAGTGATGGAAAATGGAGTTAGATGAGTCTATAGTGTCACACTATGCTTGATTTTCCTAAAAAAACGTGGTAGGGATGTGGTAACAGCAGAAAGTAGAAAACTATTTTGGAAAAACCCACCACACATTGTATTGGGATATGTTTACACTGAAGGTGAGGACACATATGAGTGTATGGCAAAGATACAATAACAAGCATAATGCACAAGGCATTCTTTAATTTATGAGATGAAGGGACAAAGCACTTAGATGATTATATTGTCCTAAAAGGTGAAAAAACATGCCACCTTGAATTGTATCCACCTATATTGTCTCTAGGCAAGTGAATCTCAATAATGCTTCTGATGCTAACTTACTAGAATCTTATCTACATCATTGCAAATTCTACTTTTCAGCCATTCAAGGCATGATCATTATGCTTCATGCTAAATTTCTGAGGTCAATAAGCGGTACCCGGGTCTAAAAGCTGCTATCCCTGGCTTGCCCTTTGGTACATCCAACACTGACTTTACCTCATTTTCAATTATCATAATAGCAGTGGCAACATCTGAAGTTACACATAGCTCTAAGAGAACAGTTTATTTGCTATTTTTATAATCCTTGCTTTTTCTGTAGGTTTCCTGTACCTACGAGAAGGGGTCAACCCTGTGATGTGAACAGAAGTCAAAGGGTTCATAATTTCACTATCACTGGAATTTTAATGAATAAACAAATATGTACATGGATTCAATACACTGGCCCAACCGACCTTTGTTGTAACCAGAGTCCAAACAAGGAATTGCACGACATAGTTACTCGCCAAACATAGTAAAAAGCCATATATCTTTCTTTATTCATAGGCTGTCAGATTGATCAGAGATGAATGTTGCTTGTAGGGAGAGAGATCTAAGTAAAATCAACAGCACAGGGTTCAATGCAGTCATCTTTGGCTTATCAAATCCACTGTATTGTAAAACTAGCATAAGGGGAACAAAGTGGCAGTAGATACCTTGTAAAATCTCCCTTTCCAACACCATCTCACCTGGGGCAGCCACTGACTTACTGCATCTCATGTCACACTACCTGGCCCTCTCTTTTGACTGCTCCCATCAGTGGTCCCTACACCTGCCCCATTTAATTCTCAGTCTGCATCTGTGCCACCGAGGTCTTCGCTAAGAGTCCCAGTGCCTCCACTCTTCTCTTTTCTTCAGGGCCCCCTTGGTATCCATTCCCCACCATGCAGCTGACCAGCTTTTCTTCTGTGTTCCCATTGCCCAAGCTATACTGTTGCATCACTGCCTTGCCTCAATCTTGGCCTATTCAATTTTAAGAAGCTGCCTTTTCCATTTCAGTGACACTTCTGTTAACCCACTCCCTGCCAGTGTCCCCTGCATCACAACTCACTGGAGTCCACCATGATAGTTTAAAACTTTTATAACACCTTTAATGTTGTTCCTAGCGGAGGATGTAATTAAACTGAAAAGGCCATTACACTGATTATTTGCAGACTGAGTGATGGGTGAGAGTAGTAGGCAATACAGCCTGCCTACCACAGATTACCTTCATAAATGACTCTGCTGAGAAGTGATAAGATCATCCAGCATTAGAGCAATCTAGGAAGTCGAAAAAATAATTATTACAAAACTTAAATACATGAGAGTTTGCTCAGTTACAGTGAGCAAAACAGTTATAACCCTCCAACAATTCACTGCTCATAAAGGTCACACATAAGGTCCCAGGTGCTATCTCAAATGGTCTAATGACATCACAGTATCACATAAAAATGGATATCATTAGCAACATCACTCGCACTGGTACTGGGGCTTTAGTGAAGGTCAAAGTTAAACCTGGCTTCTCTGTCCATAGGCCGGTGGACTTAGATGTACGAAGAGCTCAGTGGGCTCTGGGGAATGAAGTGCAGCTCTCACGGCCTTGTAACCAGAAGAAAGTGGCAAAGACCAATAAATATGATTTTCCTGATGGGAGGACCGGCAGTTGAATTGCCTGTTAAATCAACTTGTCCAATTTGCCGGTTTTGAGCAAGGTTTACAAATGGCTTGAAAGTGCATTCTGTTCCAAAATTTGCATCATTGCTGGGACCGGGATATCTGACGGGGTGGCTTGGATCCGGGAGACTTCGTTTACTTCGCATGCGTTACATCGCAAGTCGTTACCACTACTTGCTGTAGGGGGTAGAAGGTGTTGGATTTACAATCCAACACCTTCCCTGCTGTTGCACAAACTGGAGTAGGGATAGTAAATTATACTCTTCCTAAGTACAGCGCCCCCCCTACAACAAGTCGTTGTAACGACTTGCGATGTAATCATATGCGATGTAACAACGCAGTTGTTGTAACGACCGCGTTGTAATCGCATGCGATGTAACGCATGCATTATAATGACATATATTCCTTGGATCCACCAGCAAATAGGATATTCATCCATACCTTTTGCAATCCAGACTCAATGGGTTGCTTACATTTTATCCATTAGTTTACAAGTTCCAGGCTGGATGAAGAGATAGACTCAGTTTTGATGCGTGTGAGCTTGTGGAATGTATTAGGGATCATCTATTGCTGTTTTCTATCTTCTACATGAAGGTGACAGTAGTTCTGAATAAGATAATGTAAGAATGATACTGCACTAAAGTCTAATATTTGGAGATGTGTGTCTGCTCATTGTCAAAAGGGCAGATTTGCCATTCCATGTTTAACTTCATAATTCATGTAGTTTCGCAATCAGTAGTGTGTCTTAACAATGGATTAAACACCAGGGACTTCCCTGGACCTACAGTGAGGTCAATAGAAAAGCCATTGTACCAGCTGGTAATTGCCCAACAGGAGAGTTGGTCCATACAGCTGCAAAGGAAGATGCGAAGGTACCCATACATGAAAGAAAAGAGATACTACACCCAATGGATCCATTCAGTGCGTTCATTGTCAATGCTATATCTAAACAGAATCAGAGAAGCACCCTTTGAGAAAGGTTACTCAGATGCTAGCTATGAGAGTAAGGAAGGTCTTTGTGAAAGAACAATGTGGTATTTTGTTAAGTTCAGAGATAATAAATAAGTGTAATTGTGGTCCTGGCTGGCTCTCTACCCAGCAATGGTTTGTGTGAGTTCTTGAAGAATCCATTGTACTAATTGGTGTTCTCCATGTGTTGATAATTCTCTTGTGTAAATGTGTAAGTGTTGGCAAACCTAGCACTAAGATACTAGATGAAAAACAAATGCTGCTATTTTTGGAAGTCTGGCAGAGTCTGCTGTAAAGATCTTAGCTGATCTATGAAAAATAACTGCTGCCTGCTCCCATTCTCCTTCAAGTGGGTGGTGCTTCCAGTGGAAATATGGAATTACATTGCTGGTAGTATTGTAGGTGAAAGGAGAAGGAAAGACAGGGCTGTTAGGGACGTGAAAAGGTATTTACAACGCAGGCAGAGCCACTTGTGCCATTCCAATGCAAGCATAACCATGCTAGCCTGAACCACGCATCTACCTTAACCACGCAAAGGCTGGTTAAGGCAGATAGTGGTCTAGTGCTCAGGATGGATGGGGAGAAGAGGAGGAAGCGTCGGAACAGGAAGCTCCGGACGCGAACATGTAAGTGGGGCTAGGGCTGGGTTGGGAGGGTAGTTTTTAGGGGTGGGTAGCTTTTAGGGCTCAGGACGTGGGGGTTGGGGTACTTTTGGGAAGGGGGCAGGGTTTTAGGACTCAGGACAGGGGGTGGGGACCAGGGTAGTTTTAAGTGCTGGTGCGGTGTTTGGGGGTTTTTAGGAGTGGGGCTGGTTTTAGGGCTCAGGGAGTTATAGTTTATGGTACGGGCAGGGTTTTAGGCCTCAGAGCAGCAGGAGTGGAAGGGGTAGTTATAAGGGCTGGGCAGGGCAGGTTTTAGGCCTCAGGGCGGGGGCGAGGTAGGGGGATAGAATGTCAGGGCATAGGGCAGGGGGTTGAGGTAATGGCGATCTTAACCACGCATACCCCCTTACCAATCATGCCTTCACACTGAAATTCCGTGGTAAAGGCATGCGTGGAAAAGGAATGCCTGGTTGAGACGCATTCGTGGTTCCAGCTGCGGGGTAGAGGCACGCGTGATTTAGCCATCCGTGTCTCCGTCATACAACTGTTAAGGACTGGTGGTCTAGAGGTGACAGGTCAAGTATAAATAGACAAGTTGTATCATAACAAACAATCCTAAACAAACTGCTCTCTCTAACAATATAGTTTGAGACTTGTGTAATAAAGTACATTTGCCCATTTTGTAGAGACTTTAACCAGAAAATCAAGCTATACCCTGGATCCTTCTTGAGGAAGCTGGGGACTGGAGACCATTGCCACCCATCTTGGAGACATGGTGAGAGAGAGGGCTTTCAGTGATAGCAGAGGTCCCTATATCAAACTATGAAAATGGAAATTAAAATGGGAAAAGAAATGAATGGATGAAGAAAATCCAAACCTGCTGCAATTGATTCTGTGGTGCAGTAGCACATATCTATGAATTAACCATCAATGTATGAAAGAAGGAGTCGCAGGAATTGGCTGTCCTGTCTGATGGCCTAAGGGAGTGGTTTTGGGTATTAAACCATAGGTGAGGAGTGATGTTTACGCAGCATTTACTCAGCCTTCCATTTATGTCTTTATTTGTATTGTGATTATAAACATTGTCAGACAGTGGGTTATTCATTTTACAAGCAGGATACCTTACCAAAGTAATTGACACACTTGTGAGAGGTCTCAACCCAGTTCTTTGTGAAACTTTGCTCAACCACTGGAATCTACGGTACAAGCCCCAGATAAATTTATGTTAAGTAAATCCCTATCAACAAAGTTGAAGTCAAGAAAACAACACCAAAAGATTGCCAAACCAATTTAAAAAATAGAGAAAAAGCTAATGAGCAAGAAGACACCAAGGTGATCAAATTCAGGTGGGGGGAACGGGAGATGTGAAAATGTTAATGCTTCAAGCCTAAAAGCATCCAGAAAAAGTAAAGGGCTTATGTTAATATTCAGCTTGTAATTCACAAGGACTGAAGCATGGTTTCAGGTCAACCTAAAAAGAATGGAGTTCTGGTAAGCCTAGCAGGTCACACCGGTCTTGTGTTCAGCATTTGAGGGCCTATATAATTAATAGTAAATATGGGTACTGCAAATGGGTTCCTTCCATTTAGTCTGCAGGGATGTTTTGATTTTGATTACCTGGGTTATGGACCTTTACTTTGAGTGAGTCTGACTACTCGAGTCTCACTCTTGGTAGTTACATTTGACTGCACACATTTAACACCAGTGGCCGCCTTTTAAAATAAGGACTCTGTGACACAGTTTGGCTAAGGGGCACTTTATTGGTTCACATGAACATGTATGCACACACGTGTGTGCAAATCTGCAGGCTGCACATAAGAGACTATTGTCATGTGCAGCCTGGTAGCTGCACAAGGCTAACATGCCTGAATCAGCCTTAAACTGCAAATATGACCTGTCAAAATAACCCCTTACGCCAGGCCTAACCTTTCTTTTAAATATTAATACGTTATCTTGAATAGGTCTTATTGTTCATAAAAGTAGGTTGCATGATATTTATAAGTTGTACATGTCAAAATTAATGTTGAACACTTTCTTGCAGAGAAATATCTCCAAAAGGTAATTTCACTGTAGCAAGACCTGCTGCTTTCATAGAGAAAGACTGGGCCACATTTTTACATTTATTAAATGATACATTGAATTGATCTCAGCTAGAGAAATAATTAAAGTACTTGGTTTATTAGTAATTTAATATCCAACTTATTAGACAAGTTGGATGTTAATGTACTATTTTGGAAATACACTTTTAGAACGTTGTCATTTTCCAGGCTAAAACCAATGGGCCTTTATGCCAGTGTTCAGTGTCACATGACTGCTGATGGCTCCTCTGTTGTGAGATGAGTATTGCTCCCAGACAGTGTATAAAGCGACCTGTGTGTATGGAGGGAGTTTCCGTCCTTTAAAGAATGGTCTGGTGGCTCTGTCTATGAACTTGATTAACTTTAAAGTGGGCTCCTCTGTCACACATAAATGTAGCTGACACCTGGGACTGCTCTTTTGCTCTGTCCCACTAGCCAACCTGGCTCCAAACCCCTTGTGGGGCGAAGCTGCCCAACAACAGGTTTGGCGTCACGACAAGGCAGGGTTTGCCCATTATCACAGCCACACCTCTGGGCGGGCACAAGGGAGTTCTCACCAGGGGAATAAGGATTCTACCATCTTGGTTTGTCCCAGAGTGCTCTGCAAGAGGGTTGGGGCAGGGGTTGAGGGATGATGTGGCATCCTATGATCGACCAGAGGTGTCTGGCATCTAGAAACGTCTGCCCATGCACATAAACCCCTGCACAAGGGAGTAAAGGAAAGCCAAATCCTGGGCATGAATAGCAACGGCAGCAACACCATTGACAGCTGGAAGGTGAAGGCTTCTGATGACCCTGATGGACTAAGGACTTTGACTGTAGCTGACATCCAGGACTAGATGGGTCTCTCAAGGGCCAGAGGTACTGGTTTCTTTATTCTCCCCGAGGACCTGTTGAGAGAAATCTGGGCTCCACACCCTCCTCAGCTGTCCTGCAAGATGGCCTGGAGCCCATGGGTCCTGGGGAGGGCAGAGAAAGGAAAAAGGCTAGGGCAGGGAACCAGTTAATCCAGCTCCCCCCAAACTGTGCAATTTGGGGTCAAGTGGCTTGCCCTGAGAGACTAGGACTTGCCACAAGGAGCAAAATGAGCTCAAAATTAGGGTGGGCAAAAACGTCTGCTCCACCGGCGGTGGGGCAAGGCTTGATGTGTCAGTTGGGCAGGGCTGAACTATGCAGTAGACCTTAATGTCCAGCTGCACCAGATTTCAGCATGGCAAAAAGCCCTGGGTGGGGCAAACCTGGTTTTCTTCACCCAGTGGGATGTAGCTTTACCTACACAGTGAAAACTGCTTTTTGAATAATTGTTCACAGTGAGGACATGCTATTCCCAATGTTCAGCAAGCCACATTTTTATATAGTAAGCACTCAGCCTTGTGGGTTTAAAGGCACAGGTTAAGGTTAATTTAGCTAAAATATTTGAAAGAAAAAGCTTTTTCGCCATGACACAGTCACTTTTTATGGGCCTGTATTTTTGCAGTGCTTTTAAACTGCAGATCCGCAACAACGCAAAGCTTCTCACTGAACCCATATGATTTTATAATATTTACTCAAGCGCCGTAGCCACACAATGTAGTCCACGTATGACATTGAACTTCCATGCCTTCTGTGCAATTCTTGTGCCACTTACTGTGGCCTCATAGAACAGTTAAATAACTAATGGAGTGAAGCCAATCCACAGTGCCTATTTTAGGGGAAACACACAAGCTTGCCCACTGTTTAGTAGCAGCATAGTTTTCAGAGTCATAATTCAGCAAAAATCAAACTGAAAAATGAGGAGACCACAACAGAAATTACGTAATTCCTTACAGTCTCAATCCAAGTCCAGTGACTGTGTATATGCCATCTGCATGTATTACCAAGATCCTCTTCCAAATGGAGAATCTAGATTTGATCAACTGTGGCCTATGTGCCTAGGACGAAACTGAATAGAAACGCAAAGTATGAGCCAAAACTAGATCAAACAGGAAATGTGCAATCAGCCACATAATCCATTCAATGGATAAGTAGGTCCTTTCTGGATGCATAAAGGTATTGCTGCATGCAACTGAAATGCACTCAAAGGGACTGACAGAAATGCAATCTGCCACTTGATGACTCTAGATGTTAGACATTAATTGGAAATATTATGTCTGAATAGCACCAATGTTAGGAAATGAATGTTGGTAAATCATCTTGCTGGTACCTTTTTCTGTTAGCGTTGCAGAAAGAATTCACTTTTTGAAGCTTGTGTTAATATTTTATTGATATATTACATGCTTTGATACAAAATAAAAAATATAACTTTCAGCCATCACTTTAATATTTTACCAGGTGAAGATATAAAATAATTATTTTTATTAATAACTATCCATCCATTCTCTCACTCTCCTTCTCTCCTCACTCTTCTTCCTTTGATTGCTTTCTCCCTACTTTCTCCACCTGTTCTTCCATTTCTCTTCCTCTTGAAGCCACCCTGTGCCTGCTGTAATTAACTTTTGGGCAGCTTGGGAAAGTGACAGAGGGGCCCAGGAGCAGAAACTGACCCCCAAGGGGCTCTAGTTCTCAGAGAAATGACTGGTGGAAAAAAAGGCCTGTCATGCCGTGCCTATTCTGTTTCAATCTTTGGAAGTAGGTAGGAGGAGCAGAATGTGAAGCCTAGGACCGGTATCAGGGTTTCACCCCTCTTCAGCCAGGATAGCTTGATTCCAGTAGCACAGTGAGCCCAGGACTCACGTCTGGGCATACCTGGCACACTTAGGGCGAGAAAGCAAAAGACACACAATTGATGGATGGAATGCAGAACAAATCAAAACATTCACCCCCAGTCAAAAGATCTGGGTTAAATCCATCATTCTTTTGCTCACCATGCCAACCCAGTTTAGACCTGGCCATATGCAAATCAGTCTTGACCCTGTGCCTCATGGGAACAGTCCAGCCTGAACTGCCAAGCCAGGTCCTCCCTGGACCGGAAACAAGCATCCTAGGACAGGTTTCGGGGTTTCACCCCTCTTCAGCCAGGATAGCTTGATTCCAGTGGCACAGTGAGCCCAGGACCCACGTCTGGGCATACCTGGCGCACTTAGGGCGAAAAAGCAAAAGACACACAATTGATGGACGGAATGCAGAACAAATCAAAACATTCACCCCCAGTCAACTGTTGTTTTTGCATTTGTCACCCCGAGTGGGATGGGTATGCCCAGACGTGGGTCCCGTGCTCTCCATGCCACTGGAATCAAGCTATCCTGGCTGAAGAGGGTGAAACCCGAAACTGGTCCTCGGATGCTTGTTTCCAGTCCAGGGAGGACCTGGCTTGGCAGTTCGGGCTGGACTGTTCCCATGAGGCACAGGGTCAAGACTGATTTGCATATGGCTGGTTCAAACTGGAACAGCATGGTGAGCAAAAAAACGATGGATTTAGGCTCAGATCTCTGTACTGGGGTGAATGTATGACATTGTTCCGCATTCTGTCCATCAACTGTTGTTTTTGCAACTTCTAAAAGTAGCATTTCTAAAATAGTGATAATAAATCTGCGCACACCATTACGCAGCATTTATTATTACTATTTCAAACATACCAAACTTGACCACGCTGCTCCTCTCATATCATTTCACGGAGCCCCCACTTGAAAAAGGGGAAGAGGAGCCTTGTAAACAAAGTGCTCCAATTCCCCCCAGAGCCAGTTGCATCTGGTTCCCCCAAGCGCTGTACTGCAGACAAAGGAATGTGTAGTATAAATATAGGGGCTGTGACCCCATGTTTTTTGTGCTGTTTCTGGACTTACTGGGGGCTTGCTGCTGCTGGAGGCCCAGGAGGCAATCATGTACAAAAACAATTGGTACGGGGGAATTAATATACATTTTTAGTTTATAACAGGGAACATTCAATTACCCTAGTTCCAGTCTTTAGTACTTCAGAAATTGTTATCTAAGTACATTTAAGGCACACATACAACATGGAAGCTATCTTCAAACAAATAAATTGCTCAAGAACATACAAAAATACATAAATAAATAAATAATAAATAATCCACATTTGTAAAGCGCGAACAATCACCCGTAAGGGTCTCTAGGCGCTGGGGGCCGTCGGGAAGATTAAGCAAGCTATTGCCCAGAGTCACATGGTGCTGGGCTAATCTGCCACCAGCGCCGGGGATCGAACCGTTATCCCCAGATTCTGGAGTCAGTCGCCCTGGCCGCGGCGCCACAGCTCTTCCGTAAAATATATACAAGACAAACGCTACTGAAGACAACTCTACTTGAATACCCCACAATGTTATCTCTAAATATGATGTTCACCCATTGGATCAAGGTGATTGTTAGAATCCGGGTTCTCTGGTTGGCACAGGTAGGTACTTGTGACAAGCAGGGAACCTTTCCTCTAGTCAGGGTAAGGGGTTACACTACTAAAATAACCCCTGCTCACCCTCTAGGTAGCTTGGCGCGAGCAGACAAGGCTTATCTCAGAGCGTTATAGGTTAAGCATTTGTGAACACATACAGTAACCAAGTGACAACACTACAGATGGACACCACACAGGTTTTTATATTAAAAATAAGGATTCTTTATATAGAGTTACCACAAGACCATTAAACGACAAAAATACACAATACTATTACTTTAGATGGTAGAAGTTTGCTTAGTTCTCTTAAGTTCTTAAATGCGACACTTTAAGTCAATGTACCTTAGATGCGACATGCAGGGCAACGAAAGTGTTGCAACGATGCAGATGCGATGAAGTTTCTGGTGCACAGAAATAAAGACGTGAAGATCTTCCAGATGCGTTACGCTTCTCCGATGTTGCGTGAAGACTCGACTCGATGCGTCAGCTACAGCGGCGTCACCCCTTTACGCGATGCGACGACAGCAGCTCCGACGGCGGCACGCTTCTCCGTGGATGCGAGGCGCTTTTCTTGATGCGGTGCAATGCGACAACTACGATGGCTGCGATGGCGACACGCTTCTTCGGCGTTGCGAGACACTTCCGGAATGATGCGAGACGCTTCCGCTCGATGCGACACCCTTTGCGAGATGCGACGGCAACAGCTCCGACGGCGGCACGCTTCTCCTTCTCGAGTCTTGCTTCCAGCTCCTTGCGACACGCAGTCCCTCAGAAGGCCCAACAACAGCAGTAGGCACTTCCAAAAGACTCTGGGGAGCTGGGGGTGAAGTCCACTGGTCCTGGGACTTCGTTCAGGGGGCAAGCTCAGTACAAGCCCTTGGAGATCTTTTAAGCACAAGTTGAAATAAAGTCTTTGTAGTCTTTCTCCTCTCCTTCCAGCAGCAAGGAAATCACTGCAGGCCAATCCCCCAGGTCAGGGACAGTACTCCTCCTTACAGCTTTCCAAGTTCCTTCTCCTCAAGCAGAGGTTCTTCTTGTCAAGCAGGATCTAATTTCTTGGGAGCAGGGTCCCAATACTTATACCCCTAATTCCTTTGTTCCTCTGGGGTAGAGGGGCCTTTGCCCAGTCCAAACCAGTTCTTGAGCACTTTGTTGACATGACTCTGCCTTTCTATTCAGGGTGCAGGACAGAGACATCAGCCGCTCCACAGGAGGTGGAGCCAGCATTGTGGTGGCAGAGCACACCCCTATTCAGAGTCCAGGTGCACTCCTCCCACCATCTGGATGTCAATCTCTCCATTCACCACCAGGCTACCTAGCCCTGACCCTCTGGGTTTCCCCAGCCCTGTCACTCACACAAACCAGACAGGCAGATACACATCATAGCAGAGGCGGGCTGAAATGGTTAGGCAAGCAAATACCAACTTTCTAAAAGTGGTATTTGCAAACACAGAATATTAAAATAAACTTTACTAACAGATGTATTTTATTATTCTGAGTTCAGGCATACTAAACTCGATTTTCTACCATGTTCCCTGGGTCTGTTAGGATCATAGGATGTAACAATTCTAACAGCCCATTATGGCCTATGGGAGCAGGTAGCCTTACAATAGTGAAAAAACGAAAATGGCTGTAATTCACTATTAGGACATGCCCCACACATCAGGGATTGTCCTACCTTATGCTTACAATGCACCCTGCCCTTGGGCCTACCATAGGGGTGACTAATATGAAGTTAAGGGAAGGTTTAGGGACTGGGAAGTGGGTGCACTTGCCCAGTCAGCATGACAGTACCAGACTGCACGCAGGTTCTGCAAGGGCAGACCTTAGACACATTTTACTAGGCCGCTTCTGTGGGTGGCACAACCAGTGCTGCAAGCCCACCAGCAGCATTTGTATTTACAAGCCCTGGGCACTCCTGGTGCACTTTACTGGGGTCTGACAGTAAACCAAATAAGCCAATCATGGAATGCAACCAAAATATATATTTTAAATAGGGAGCACTTGCACTGTGGCACTGGTTGGCAGTGGCACGGTGCTCTGAGCAGCTAACACCAGCAAAACACATGAGGCACAGCGACAAAAAGTGGAAGGGAGACTCACGCCAAGGTGCCAGGTCTAACACGTGTCCCCTCCAGCTGAAAAGTGGGGGGAACTACCCTACCCCAGGGAGTTCCTCATCACTAAGGTGGAAAAATCTGGACAGACCGCCAGCATTGGCGTGATCTGTACCAGGGCGATGTTCCACCGTGAAATCCATACCCTGTAGGGAAATGGACCACCTTAACAGCTTTGGATTCTCACCCCTCATATGCATCAACCATCTGAGGGGCCTGTGGTCTGTCTGAACCCGGAAGTGAGATCCAAACAGGTAGGGTCTTAGCTTCTTCAGCGCCCAGACCACAGCAAATGCCTCACGCTCAATAGCACTCCATCTCTGTTCCCGTGGTAGCAACCTCCTGCTAATAAAGGCTACAGGTTGATCCAGGCCCTCTTCATTAATCTGTGAAAGAACAGTCCCCACACCATGCTCTGAAGCGTCTGTCTGAACGATAAACTCTTTGGAGAAGTTGGGAGCCAAAAGCACGGGCGCCGTGCACATAGCAGCTTTCAGGGCCTCAAAAGATTTCTGACAGGTGTCAGTCCAAATCACATTCCTGGGCTGCTTCCTTGAAGTCAGCGCTGTCAAGGGGGCAACAATGTTGCCATACCCCTTGAAAAACCTCCTGTAATACCCGGTGAGACCTAGGAAGGCTCTCACCTCTGTCTGGGTTTTGGGCGACTCCCAATTCAGGATGGTTTCTATCTTGGGTTGAAGGGGTGCCACCTGGCCACTCCCAACTTGGTGCCCCAAGTACACCACTGAACCCTGCCCGATCTGGCACTTACTCACCTTGATCGTGAGGCCTGCCCTCCGCAGCGCCATCAACACTTCCCAGAGGTGGCGCAGGTGTTCCTCCCACGTGGAGCTGAACACTGCGATGTCATCTAGGTAGGCTGCACTGAACGAATCCAGCCCAACCAACACCTGGTTGACCAACCTCTGGAAGGTGGCAGGGGCATTCTTCATCCCAAAGGGCATAACCCGAAACTGGTAATGCCCGTCAGGGGTGGAAAATGCTGACCTCTCTTTGGCCCCAACGGTCAAGGCGATCTGCCAATACCCAGACGTCAAATCAAACGTGCTGAGGTAGTTGGCAGCCCCCAGCCGATCTATGAGCTCATCAGCTCTGGGGATGGGGTGTGCGTCAGTCCTGGTGACTGAATTGAGTCCTCTGTAGTCCACACAGAACCGTAGTTCGGGTGTGGCTCCCGGCGCTGCAGCCTTTGGGACCAAGACCACTGGGCTGGCCCAAGGACTGCTTGAGGACTCAATTACCCCAAGGGCAAACATCTTGGAGACCTCCTCCTTGATGCAGGCCCTTACCCTGTCAGTCACCCTGTAGGCCTTGTGTCGCACAGGTGTACTATCCCCAGTGTCCACATCATGGACACACCAATCAGTGACACCGGGAATCAGGGAAAACAGGTCAGAGAATTGTCCCAGTAACTGGCGACAATCGTTCTGTTGCTTAGGGGTCAGGGTGGAAGAGAGGATGACACCATCCACTGACCCATCTTGCTCCTTGGCTGACAGGAGGTCAGGAAGAGGCTCGGTCTCCTCCTCCATCCCAGCATCTGTCGCTAAGAGCACGCTCACTTGGGACCTCTCCAAGTGGGGCTTGAGGCGGTTGACATGAAGGACCCTCAAGGGGTTCCTTGGAGACCGCAAGTTCACCAAATAGGTGACAGGGCTCTTGCGCTCCACAACCTCAAAGGGACCGGTCCACTTATCCTGGAGCGCACAGGGCTCCACTGGGGCCAAGACCCATACCTTCTGTCCAGGCTGAAGCTCTACCAGAGTGGCAATCTGGTCGTACCACCGCTTCATCTCCTCCTGGCTGACTTCCAGGTTTGCCTCAGCAAGTTCCCTGAAACGCCTAGTCTGGTTTCTGAAGGCCAGCATGTAGCTATATACATTCTGGGGAGGTTTCCTGGGAGATTGCTCCCAGCCTTCCTTGACCAGACTTAGAGGTCCTCTCACTGGGTGTCCGTACAGCAGCTCAAAGGGACTGAACCCTAGAGACTTCTGTGGCACCTCTCTGTAAGCAAAGAGAAGGCATGTGTTGTAATGGCTTTCTTCTTCTTACTCTGGGATGCTTGTGTTCTGGAATGTCAGGGCCAAGCTGAATCTAGAATGTGTAAGAAGTAGGGAGCATTAACCTGGTGGCAGTTGGGTGGATGAGCTGATATAATCTGCAGCTGAGAATAAACCTATGATCACCTTCATCTAGCTTCAATTTCATTCTTCTCATCAAGGATTTATCCTTTTAACAGCATGGTAAGAGGATGTCCCACTTACGCCTCATGGTTTCCTCAAGACCCATTGTCATGCCCTCTAGGGTTCGGTTGAATCTCTCAACCAACCCGTTTCCTTGGGGGTGGTAAGGTGTGGTGAACTTGTAGGTTACACCACACTCTTGCCAAAGGGATTTCATATACTTAGATATGAAATTGGTACCTCGGTCAGACACCACCTCTAGAGGGAATACCACTCGGGAGAAAATTCCCATCAGCGCATGTCCCACCACGGGGGCCGTCACTGTCCTCAGAGGGATGGCTTCCGGGTACCGGGTGGCATGGTCCACCAGGACCAGGATGATCCTATTGCCCATCGCTGTCCTGGAGTCCAGTGGCCCTACAATGTCAATCCCCACTCGCTGGAATGGGGTACCGACCACAGGGAATGGCTGGAGTGGAACCTTCTGCTTCCTTCCATTCTTCCCACTTGCCTGGCAAGTCTGGCAGGTCCTGCAGTGAGTGTCTGAACTACTGCGCATTTGGGGCCAAAAGTAGTGGGTGACAAGCCTCTCAAAGGTCTTGTCCTGCCCCAAATGTCCTGCTAATCGCACATCGTGAGCCAGCCCCAGTAGGAAGGCTCTGAAGCGCTGGGGTACCACCAGCACACCGGCTGACCCAGGCTCAGCAACCTTAGGCTCAGAATACAGGAGGTCGTTCTCCCCGTAAATGAAATGTGACCCAGACTGATCACCTGCGGCCTGGTCTGCAGCCTGCTGCCGCATACCCACGAGAGAAGGGCACTCTTTCTGCTCCCTGCAGAATTCCTCCCTGGAGGGTCCTCCTTCTTGCTGCCAATGGGTCAGCTCAGGCAGATCCCACAGTTCAGCTATCTGTTCCCCTGTAGGTTCCAGGGCATCCCCCTCAAGGTCTACTTCCTCCTGGACCGTGGGAACTTTGGGGGCCGGTTTCCCGCGCCCCCTGCCTCTTCTCCCTAAAGCCGGTTCCTGGGCCTCCCTCTCAGGCTCCAGGTCCTCCTGAGCACCTCTACTCGCTGTCATGGACCGTGTGGTGACACACGCCCAATCTGGCATACCCAACATCTCCAGGTGAGCACTCCGCTCCACCTTAGCCCAAGGTGAGCTCTCCAGATCGTTCCCTAACAGACAATCTACAGGCATGGCGGGCCCTAGAGCAACTTGAAGAGTACCAGAGACCCCCCCCCCCACTCAAAGGGAACCTGAGCCACCGGGCAGTGACTCTCGGTGTTGTCAGCGGCAACAACCGGATAGAATGCTCCTGGGACAACCTGCTCCTGAGACACCAGGTGGCGCTTGACAGCCGTCACACTGGCTCCTGTGTCTCTGACAGCTTCCACTCTATGGCCATTTATGGTCACCCACTGCCTGTATTTTTTTAGTGCTCTCAGGCAGCTGGGTTTTGGGGACCATTTCACGGTCTCCTATTGAGACCAGGGACATTTCTACTGAACCCCACCCTCCTTGGACATCCATCTCTCCATCCAGGGCTACAATAGCTGTCTGCCGGGGGGTTGCACCAGGGGGTGCTGGTTTACCAAACTGGCGACACTTGGGATCATTGGCAAAATGACCCAGCTCACCACATCTGTAACAGGTTGGGGGTACTCTTTGAACAGGGGTACCTGTCGGGGCCGCAGTCGGTTTCTGGGGTTTGGGAGGCTGAGAACCTTTCCCTTGGTTCCCTTGGGGATTACTTTGGGGCCTCTTCTGGAACTCCCTCTGTTTACCCTTGTCCCCCGCTCTTCTGCTGGGGACCCTGCCCACCTTTGGCGGAGTCTCCCACGGGACCCTTGTGGACCCTGGTACTGACCCAGTGGTCCGCCTCCTCAGCAAGCTTCCTAGGGTTAGTCAGCCTACTATCAATCAGGTGCTGGCGTAGCTCGGGAAAACAATTACTGGACAAGTGCTCCTATGCCATTAAATCAAGAAGCCCTTGAAAATTATCAACCTTGCTACCCTTCACCCAACCATCCAGTGCTCTGCAAAAAAAGGTCACATACTCCACATACGTACTATTGGAAATCTTAGTGCAACCCCTGAACCTCTGTCTATACATTTCAGGAGTTAACCCATACCTAGCCATTAAAGCATCCTTCATATGGGGGTAAGAGTTATACACATCTGAGGGCAAATATAGCAGTGTGTCCCGCCCCTCACTCAAGAACCGCCCCCACAACCCCGCTCCCCAATCCTTCTCAGGGACCCGGTGGGAGGACATGGCTACTTCGTAGGCTTTGAACCACTGCCCTATGTCATCATTTTAAAAAAATTCTTTCACTACATCTTTGGGTATGTACACTCTGGACTCTACCTGCACTGGGGGTGTGCTGCCACCAGAGGGAGTGCTTCCCAAGTCCTGGGCTTTCAACTCCAGCTCCCTCATTTTTATGTCATGCTCCATTTGGATTTTTTTCTCTTCCATTTCTAGCCTTTTTTGTTCCATTGCCAGTTGTCCATTTAGTTTGGCCATCTCTATTTCATGAGCTCTGGTTTCCTTCCTCTGGAGATAAACTTTTACTAGAAACACTGCTACCTGCAGGGGAAGGGGTTCTCCTTCCTCTTGAACCCACTGGCCCATCCAGCTGCTCATCTGCATTATCATCATCAGTGGCATTCCTTGCTTCTACCCAGGCCCTCAGCGCCTTGTAGAACTCTGCCTTATGTTTGCATCCAGTTGTAGAAACATTAAATCTCCTGCAGAAGGATTTCAGCTGCTTGGCAGTGTAGCTATCCAATTTCTCTTCTTCCCATTCCAATTCAGTATTCACAGAGACTATGGATGCTGCTTTCTCCACCATGGTTAAGCTTGGCAGTGCTCAAAAATAGACAGTCCAAAAGAAATCTACCAACAAGTGTTGGTTGCGTTTAAGGTCTGCACTCACTAAGTAGTGTTCACCAATTACTGTACATGAGTCACAAATGCAAGTCCAGAATCCTCACCGCTGACCACCAATGTTAGAATCCGGGTTCTCTGGTTGGCACAGGTAGGTACTTGTGACAAGCAGGGAACCTTTCCTCTAGTCAGGGTAAGGGGTTACACTACTAAAATAACCCCTGCTCACCCTCTAGGTAGCGCGAGCAGACAAGGCTTATCTCAGAGCGTTATAGGTTAAGCATTTGTGAACACATACAGTAACCAAGTGACAACACTACAGATGGACACCACACAGGTTTTTATATTAAAAATAAGGATTCCTTATATAGAGTTACCACAAGACCATTAAACGAAAAAAATACACAATACTGTTACTTTAGATGGTAGAAGTTTGCTTAGTTCTCTGAAGTTCTTAAATGCGACAATTTAAGTCAATGTACCTTAGATGCGACACGCAGGGCAACGAAAGTGTTGCAACGATGCAGATGCGATGAAGTTTCTGGTGCAAAGTAATAAAGACGTGAAGATCTTCCAGATGCGTTACGCTTCTCCGATGTTGCGAGAAGACTCGACTCGATGCGTCAGCTACAGCGGCGTCACCCCTTTACACGATGCGACGACAGCAGCTCCGACGGCGGCATGCTTCTCCGTGGATGCGAGGCGCTTTGCCTGATGCGGTGCAATGCGACAACTACGATGGCTGCGATGGCGACACGCTTCTTCTTCGATGCGAGGCTCTTCTCTTGATGCGGTGCAATGCATCAGCTACGATGGCTGCGATGGCGACACGGTTCTTTGGCATTGCGAGACACTTCCAGAATGATGCGAGACGCTTCCGCTCGATGCGATGCTGCAGCGGCGACACCCTTTGCGAGATGCGACGGCAACAGCTCCGACGGCGGCACGCTTCTCCTTCTCGAGTCGCGCTTCCAGCTCCTTGCGACACGCAGTCCTTCAGAAGGCCCAACAACAGCAGTAGGCACTTCCAAAAGACTCTGGGGAGCTGGGGGTGAAGTCCACTGGTCCTGGGACTTCGTTCAGGGGGCAAGCTCAGTACAAGCCCTTGGGATCTTTTAAGCACAAGTTGAAATAAAGTGATTGTAGTCTTTCTCCTCTCCTTCCAGCAGCAAGGCAACCACTGCAGGCCAATCCCCCAGGTCAGGGACAGTACTCCTCCTTACAGCTTTCCCAGTTCCTTCTCCTCAGGCAGAGGTTCTTCTTGTCAAGCAGGATCTAATTTCTTGGGAGCAGGGTCCCAATACTTATACCCCTAATTCCTTTGTTCCTCTGGGGTAGAGGGGCCTTTGCCCAGTCCAAACCAGTTCTTGAGCACTTTGTTGACATGACTCTGCCTTTCTATTCAGGGTGCAGGGCAGAGACATCAGCCGCTCCACAGGAGGTGGAGCCAGCATTGTGGTGGCAGAGCACACCCCTATTCAGAGCCCAGGTGCACTCCTCCCACCCATCTGGATGTCAATCTCTCCATTCACCACCAGGCTACCTAGCCCTGCCCCTCTGGGTTTCCCCAGCCCTGTCACTCACACAAACCAGACAGGCAGATACACATCATAGCAGAGGCGGGCTGAAATGGTTAGGCAAGCAAATACCAACTTTCTAAAAGTGGTATTTGCAAACACAGAATATTAAAATAAACTTTACTAAAAGATGTATTTTATTATTCTGAGTTCAGGCATACTAAACTCGATTTTCTACCATGTTCCCTGGGTCTGTTAGGATCATAGGATGTAACAATTCTAACAGCCCATTCTGGCCTATGGGAGCAGGTAGCCTTACAATAGTGAAAAACGAAAATGGCTGTAATTCACTATTAGAACATGCCACACACATCAGGGCTTGTCCTACTTTATGCTTACAATGCACCCTGCCCTTGGGCCTACCATAGGGGTGACTAATATGAAGTTAAGGGAAGGTTTAGGGACTGGGAAGTGGGTGCACTTGCCCAGTCAGCATGACAGTACCAGACTGCACGCAGGTTCTGCAAGGGCAGACCTTAGACACATTTTACTAGGCCACTTCTGTGGGTGGCACAACCAGTGCTGCAAGCCAACCAGCAGCATTTGTATTTACAAGCCCTGGGCACTCCTGGTGCACTTTACTGGCGTCTGACAGTAAACCAAATAAGCCAATCATGGAATCCAACCAACATATTCATTTTAAATAGGGAGCACTTGCACTGTGGCACTGGTTGGCAGTGGCACAGTGCTCTGAGCAGCTAACACCAGCAAAACACATGAGGCACAGCGATAAAAAGTGGAAGGGAGACTCACGCCAAGGTGCCAGGTCTAACAGTGATCAACTTAGGGGTAGTCAAAAAGTATACACTGAGGCAAAAGTGCCTTTTCTTTAGCTCTCTTGTGTCACAAAAAGTTACAAATCACTCTTTGTTAGTTTAGTGAAGACTCCTCCAAAGAAAATGTAGACGCGGACGCGTTTTAGCCTTTGTATTCTTCTTGGCCTCCTCAGGACAAGGGCAATGGGACAACGCTAGTGAAATCTGTGAGGGGATGCTAAAATCACACCCCTGAGTAATGCACGCCGAGCGGCACCTTGACTCAGGCTGAGCCCACCTCTCTCACATGTGAGGGTCAATTTTCAATACAAGTGAATGCTTCTGCTTCTCTTTAATTCGGAAAACGCTGCCTACCGGTCAGCTGTGTAAAACATGAGGTGGGATATGATCACGGTCCTCGCTGCAAAAAGTCAGGAGGAGCCACCACAGGGGCTTGCCTCCCTGCTGGAGGGCCCTGTGTGCTGGCCTCCCTGAGCCCAGCTAAGCCCCTTGGACGTTTTGGACCTCTAGTGCCTCGTGAGCGCTGTGTTTCACTTTCCTAGGAGGAGGAGTGCGTGGGCTTCGCAGCGTGGAGCTGCAGCCCTGTTGGAGGGAATTCCGATGTAGGGATTCCCCTGCATTTGGTGCCATTTCGGCAGGAGCTCACCCCACATTGTGGTACTTTGCGGGAGCCTACCCGGCTCTATGAACATTCTAAATGGCGGGTGCCCACCCGGCATTGTGATGCCTTTTTGCAGGTGCCCACCCTGCTTATGAGATTGACAGCGGGTGCCCACCCCACTTTTCGTGATGATGACAGCGGGTGCCCACCCTGCTTGGTGCCGTGGATGTTCGCGGGTGCCCACCCCACAATCGTCCTTATTTAAAACAGAAGCCTACCCCGTATTTCCGCCACAGAGAAAAGGTGCTGCCGCAGCACGACCAGGAAGCCAGGCGAGCTGCCTGACTCTGCGTGGAGCTGCGGCCGGAAGGAGGAAGTCCTGCCCGCCGAGGAGGGCCTTTTGGAGCCTCGTGGGCTGCACGCTTGAGTCCCGTGTCCCCAGAAAGGGACTAGGGGAAGGAGAGCGGTTCCGTGGTCGGGCTGGCCTGGGGTGTGTGCCGGCCCGCCTTCCGCCAGCAAGAGGAGCAGAGTCCTCTCCCGAAAGACCCGGTGAGTGAGGCTACACTTAAGTAATGTTGGTGCCTCCGGTGGCACCCCTTTGTGATTTGCCTGCACGGAGCCCCAGGGAGTGGGGCCGGGGCCATTTGTTTTGCAAAGTCCCAGAATGGGACTTCGGGGCATTTCTCTTCGAGGTCCCGAGGGCACAGTCGTGCCAGGGCCTTTTTACTACATTCACAGCTGTGCCGCATCAGCGCGGGCAGCTGCAACGTTTTTCATATTTGGCCTTAGGGCCCCAGTGGGGGTCCCGAGGGCACAGTGGTGCCCGTGCCTTCCTTTTTTTTGGTTCTTTTCACAGCTGCTCCGCCTGATAGAGGGCAGCTGCAACGATTGCGCATATTTGTTGGTAGAGTCCCAGTGGGGACTCACCCAGAGGGCACAGTGAGTGCCCAACCCTAGTTTTCATCACAGCTGCACAGCAATTAGTGGAAGCTGCAACGTTTAGGCCAGCGCAATTGCACACTTGTGGATTCTGCTGCATTGGCAGCACGCCCTGACATTATGGACATAGGGCATTTGAGCCCTCTGAGAAGGCCAGTTGGCCAGGGGGACAATGTGAGGTTGGTAGGATGCCAGACCCTAATGTAGTTTATGTGCTAATATGCTAATAGTGATTTATGCACCATGATTTATGCCTCTAATGCATTTATGCTGGTGAGGTTTATTGCATAATGTATTTATGCTTATGAGGTTATGGCATAATGTGTTTGTGCTTGTGAAGTCATTGTCTAATGTGTTAGGCTTATGAGGTTGGTGCATAATGTGTATAATGCCTAATGTGATGCTGACTGCATACTATGATTTATGTTGCAGGATATAATGCTGAGCACACTATTGTGCCAGTCATCACTGGTTGTGTTCTACATTTACTATTGGTGCTTCTGACAGTGGCCCAATTGGCCCTGTCAGGTGTATATAATCCCCTGTAAATATTGCCTAGTGTCAGTTGGTACAGTGTAGATTGTGTGATTACCATTCTAACGTGTCTATGATAATGCAAAGGCTATTTTTATATGTAACCTTATGTGGAGTTCCTTTTGTGGTGTGCCTAGTGTGTTTCTGCTGTGTGTGTGTTGCGCAAACGCTTTACATATTGCCTCTGGGATAAGCCTGACTGCTCGTGCCAAGCTACCAAGGGGTTGAGCAGGGGTTATCTTCAGCGTGTAACTCCCTCACCCTGACTAGAGTGGTGGTTTCTGCCTGGCTTTGGCGCAAGTCTTAGCCAACCAGAAATCCCATTTCTAACGGAATCAAGCATCCTAGGACCGGTTTCTGGCTATCAGCCCACTTAGGGCGAAAAGCGTTACAACAAGCATTGTCAGCATTCCGTCCATCATTTGTTTGTTGTAACGCTTTTCGCCCTAAGTGGGATGGGTATTCCCAGACGTGGGACCCGTGCTCACTACGCCACTGGAGTCAAGCTAACCTGGCTGATGACGGCTGTTAGCCAGAAACCGGTCCTAGGATGCTTGATTCCGGTCCAGGGAAGACATGGCTTGGCAGTTCGGGCAGGACTGTTCCCATGAGGCACAGGGTCAAGACTGATTTGCATATGGCCATGTCTAAACTGGGGTGGTGTAGTGGGCAAAAGAACGATGGATTTAACCCAGATCTCTTGACTGGGGGAGAATGTATGCATTGTCAGCATTCCGTCCATCATTTGTTTGTTGTAACGCTTTTCGCCCTAAGTGGGATGGGTATTCCCAGACGCGGGACCCGTGCTCACTACGCCACTGGAGTCAAGCTATCCTGGCTGATGACGGCTGATAGCCAGAAACCGGTCCTAGGATGCTTGATTCCCGTCCAGGGAAGACATGGCTTGGCAGTTCGGGCTGGACTGTTCCCATGAGGCACAGGGTCAAGACTGATTTGCATATGGCCATGTCTGAACTGGGGTGGCGTAGTGGGCAAAAGAACGATGGATTTAACCCAGATCTCTTGACTGGGGGAGAATGTCTGCATTGTCAGCATTCCGTCCATCATTTGTTTGTTGTAACTCTAGTGATGGCTGTAGCAGCTGTTGAGGAACACACTGCTGAAATATCAATCAACTGGTAATTAACTGCCTTTAATACCGGCAATGCAATCCCTAAGCCAGATTTCACAAGTGATGCAAGGCCACCGTGCATTGCCCTGCATGGCTTGGTAAAGCTGGAGTAACGTAAGGCAGCACAAGTCATTGCTTTGCATTACTCTGCCCTGGGAAGGCGTTCCTTTGGTGGAGCGTGGGTTTCCTAAAGCATCTACCCATGGATTTTGGTGCATTCCCAGATTTACCAACACTGGTAATCCTGGAAATGCGTCGAAATGCTATCCCTTCCAAAGGGGTTGTGCAACGGCGGAAATGTCTTTATTTCTCCTTGTTGTTACTTCTTTTTAAGGTGCCCCTTCCTGCTCAAAAACAATCCTGCTTATAAAGCAGGCACCCTTGCACCACCGCGCAAGGGTGCCTGCATTGACATAAGCCAGCACATTGTGTGTCAACGCAAGTAGAGGACAGGAATACACAATTTAGTGTTAAATATGGTATATTTTTAGTGCACAAATTTTGTGGTGGAAATTTCACTCTCTGACAATGTCAATGTCTCCTTCAATGGCAGAGACAGTAAGTTTGTTGGAGAAAAAATGTTGTCACAAGGATAGAAATGCACCAAATTTATGGCGAGCCTATAAATTCCTATGGATTAGATGGAAATTCCTCCAGGAAAACTTGAAGTGAGATTTGATGTATCTTCTTTTTAGTTTAGGAAGTCAACAGCATGTCAATGCACTGCCTTTTATTTGCTGTTACCAATTATCAAATGGCTCTTCCATTTCTACGTAAATTGCAAACAGTTCCTGAGACCTCGTGTCAACCAGAAACATGATGCACTATAGTTTTTGAATCCTGAGCCCATTGAGATGTTCACTACTTTAATCATATGGCAGGCGATGGAAGCAAGAAATGTCTCCATGCTCTCTGTTGGACTGGATCCCACACTTACTGCTATGTTGATGTGTTCCTGATATCACAAGCCATAAAATGACATGCAGATTAATTCCCTAAACATATGTTTAGTTTATCCCCAAATATATAGTTTAAAGTGAACCACAAGTATTGGTCACGCAAATAACAGTGATGATTTCTTCGGATCAGGAGAACAAATTGTTTCCTAAAGTGCATTCCTGTCCACTCCCTTTCACGCAGCACAGCGCAGCAAGGTGCCTTGCTGCGTTGTGTTGCGTGAAAGTTTGATAAATCTGCCTCCTAATGTGACTTGCTCTATGCAGATGCAGTTTACAAAACGTCACTTGCCTACCAGAGTCAAAGCCATGAATAAGATGCCCTGTAACTATGCTTAAGAGTTACCTCCACACCCTTAGCTGCACTCAGACACATGACACGGGGTCAGAAATTCTTCCAGCTGGGAAAAACAGGACAGATTGTGACATGGAACATGCTTCAAGTTTTGGAAGTTTGCCGGAAATGGGTTTTCTTTGTCTTTCACTTAAATAGCAATTTGATCTAACTCAAGGAGGAGTGCTCCTTATTAGGTCTCGGCTCGAAGGCTGCGCTTGCGCAGTCTCGCTCCGAGATTTAACGTTTGGGAGTGGGGCTTTAACCCGCCCCTTTTTTTAACCTCTTCTCCATTGGGGGGCCTCTTAAATGCTGGTCAGCTATTGGAGAAGAGGTTTGTCTCTCCAAACAATCCCCGTCCTTTTTGGATTCGGGCGTGTTTTTTTGATTCTTTCTCTCCTCTGGAATGTAAACATTCCAGCCAATGGCAAGAGGAGAGAAAGAAAAACACGCCCCGATTCCGAAAACGACACTGCGTTTCTCCGAGGCATTTCTGCTTGACCTCGGAGAAAGGCAGTGGTGTGCTCGTCCTCCTCTCCCCCTGCTCTCGGCTCCCTCGGTGCTCCCGTGTCCGGCTGCTGCTCTGGTTTCCTCCCCCTGTCCTCTCAGGCTGTGCACGTAGGGGAGGAATTCTGAAAAGCCAACCCAAAAAATCAATTAACGAAATTGTTAACAGGTTTGTGAATAGCCAATATTCATTAGCCTGTTTCTTAAACAGTAAAACATTAATTAGCCTGATCAGCAACACGGGAAGGGGACTCTGGGAAGTTGCCGCCCCTTCGTTTCCTCATCAGTGGCCATCGGCGCGAGGCCACTTCCCAGCCCATCCGTTCGTTTCCTTAGGCTAGAAGAGCCCACGACCCCCTGCACAACACCTCCCCCTGAACTCGACCGAGGCCTCCGGTCCCTTGACCTTCTCATATTTCCCTGAGCCGAAAAAGCCTGGGACACGGCAGCCCTGCGCATACCCACCAGTAAATCGAGGACCCCCGCCCCATACAATCTCGCCATCATGACGTGGAGCCTTTCCTTACACATAGACGGATTGGGACCACGTGACCCCTGCATATTCTCGCCCGGGACCCCCCGGCCCTGCACATTCCAAAGAGACAAGACAACTTGCGACGGGACCCCCACCCCCTACGACATATTCCCTGCATACACGCGCGAGCACGGGATCCCCAGCCCTACAGTCTCATCCCTACTTCATGAAGAGTGGAGGGACAGACATAGGGGCGGTAGAGAGAGCCATAGAACAAGTAAGCAATGTCAATATCCTGGCGTGCACCTGAGCCCCCTCCCGCACCCGCCTCGCGCCCAGTGTTTTCAAGACAATGGTGGCAGCCAGTCACCATCCGGAAACGTCACCGGCGACAGAACGTGGTATTTTCATGAACAAGTTAATTATTAAATGAGTCACTAGCCTCTGCAGGGGAGGGGAGGCTGGGGGACGCCAGCGGCTTCTCCTCAACTCCCACTGACAATGTAGCTTGAACATGTTTACATTTTTCTTTAAAAGAAAAGTGGGTAAATCACTGTTTGGAGAAATGTTGCTAAGTGGCGGGACACCACGCACGGGGAGTCAATTGCTGTTTTAGTCAGCAATAAATAGCTTCTCTGACCATTTTAAAAAACATATGTATTCACTCTGTCGTTAATCATCAAATGAATGAATCCAATATACTTTTTTTCCAAATACTTTCTCTGTTTCCTAGATGTAACTTTTTCGCACTAGCATGGGAGTGGGTGTCATAAGCATCAGATGTAGTGTTTGTATGACTTTAAGGACAAAGGAAAGTCGTGCTAATGTGCTGTCTATTTATTTTTATTGTAGTAGTTTTATATAGCGCAAATTCGACCTGAAGGTATTGAAACGGTTTATATGAGCATCAATTACCTTACATAAAGTCACGCTCATTTTTTTAGGCACGGGAAAATTAAAGTGATTTGCCCAGGATCACAGGATGTGGAGCTGACGCCGATGTCATGTTCCCCAAGTCCAAAGTCTGCAGCTCTGCCTGTTACGTCACATCCGCTCTCAGATTCAGATGAATGCATTATGGGAATGTTTCCTATGACCGTTTCTGCTTTATAGAAGGCTGTATTGAGTAGTGCTCGCTCACCCCCCAAGTTGGAACCGTTTTGCTCGTCCATTAAAAGTCTCGATAACTATTAGACGTTGCGGGATCTTTCCCGGAGCAGAGTTTTGCACACTGGCCAGTTTACTTTTGCCCTGGAAAGAGCGTGTCCTGCTGGGCAGTCAGGGCAGAACTAAAAATAAAAATGAGTGCCGATGAGTGCCACCTGCAACCACCGGTTCACATTTACCGGTGTGTGTGTGGTGTCAGTGTTATGCCGTTATGTGTGCTGCGAAATGCACGCATGCGTTGTGGTTGTGTTAACTATTGTGTTAGGATGATTTTGGATATAGAAATGCGTTTAAGCGTTGAGCGCGGTTCCTTATGCCAACGACGGTGCACTCATATGCACAAATGTGTGTTTGTTGAAGTTTGTGTGCCTTTCTTGTGCGTGCTTGTAAGGCTGTAAGAAAATAAAACTTTATTAAAGATAATAAAAACCCTAATGTGTATCCGTGCTTTGCGGCGAATGGCTATACAGGTTGTGTTTGTGTATTTAGAGCAGACGATTGTCACGCCATCATAAACACCTTTTAATAACTCTGTGTGTGTGTGTGTGTGTGTGTTTGTAGGTGGCTCTGTGGGTGGCTCTATTTGTGTGTGGGTTGCTCTATGTGAGTGGCTCTCTGTGGATGGCTCTGTGTGAGCGGGTGGCTCTATTTGTGTGTGTGGCTCTGTGTGTGGGTGCAAATGCAATAGGTCTCGCATTTGAGAGTGATTAAGCTATTGACAGTGTAAATAACAATGCCGTTTCTTTAAATGTTTTAAAAACATAAACAAAAATAATGTCATGAGCAATGCCAATAGCTCTAACTTTAACAATGCAGAGACCGTTGCATTGTAAATGCTTGTTACACATTCAAAGGAGTAAGTGGAGACCGAATTACTTGTGGTGCCCTTCCCCAAGCCTGCCCCAAATATGACAAAAAGTGGGATGGGAGATATGAACATGGTTGCATATTTTTGTGTAACTACCGTTAAATTGTGTAATTTCAGTTGTGTTCAATTGTCTCTTTTTAAACATACTCAGACACATGAACACTAGCATTATGTCGGCAGACCTGTCGCCATTGAAGATGTCCACAGTAAGATCCTTTTCCAGAAGTGAGGAGTGGGACATCAACAATGATTTCGAGCCCCCTTCTTGTTAGTTTTGATAACTACTACCTTTAATTACCATGCACTTCCCAGCTCATACCTTACCTTGCTCCAATTTTCCTGGGTGACCCATTAAACCCAGAGGTAATAAGCCTATTACAGCAGAGTAGCTGCTTGTGATTTTGTGAACTGATGTCTCTTATCACCCATCTTAAGTTGGGCACAGGTCTCTGGGTTTACTGGCACGACTGAAAATATGCAGGGGGCTGCCAGTCAGGGGAGGCTCCTCCATGTGGGCGGAGGAGCGTCGCCCCACTGCTTTCTTGCAGTGCGAGAAACAGTAACATAAAATGGTATAAATACCATTTAATGTTACTGCTTCTTGCACTGTGAGAAAGCAGAAGGGTTTGGTTGGGGGCGGGCATGTGGGCAGTCCTGCAACAGGGCAGGGTAGGAGTGGCTAGCCCAACGTTGCAGGCCGTGACTGATTGGTCGGCCCTCTAGGGCTGACCAAAACAGTCATTCACACTCTGCCATTTTCTCCATGTAGGCTACATGCAGCCTACATGGAGAAAATGGCCTCCCCATAGGGGCCTGCCTTAGCGCCGTCCCCACCAATCACAACACTGCCATTGCAACGTTGTGATTGGCTTAGGGGAGGGGAGGGAGGCAGCCTGCTTCCTGAGAGGAGCAGAGAAGCAGAGAAAACGCGGGACCGGATTAGGCTGTCTAAGGTAAAAAAAATGTTTTAATTAAAATTAAACCTTCCCCTCAACCCCGCGCAAACCCCTCCCTGCACGACCCCCCAACCACCAGTCATCCCGGCCACGACTGCTGCCAGTGCATCAGACAACCACATGTTCAAGCCATTTGTTTCTAGTGATGGCTGTGTTACAACAAACAAATGATGGACGGAATGCTGACAATGCATACATTCTCCCCCAGTCAAGAGATCTGGGTTAAATCCATCGTTCTTTTGCCCACTACACCACCCCAGTATAGACATGGCCATATGCAAATCAGTCTTGACCCTGTGCCTCATGGGAACAGTCCAGCCCGAACTGCCAAGCCATGTCTTCCCTGGACCGGAATCAAGCATCCTAGGACCGGTTTCTGGCTAACAGCCGTCATCAGCCAGGATAGCTTGACTCCAGTGGCGTAGTGAGCACGGGTCCCACGTCTGGGAATACCCATCCCACTTAGGGCGAAAAGCGTTACAACAAACAAATGATGGACGGAATGCTGACAATGCATACATTCTCCCCCAGTCAAGAGATCTGGGTTAAATCCATCGTTCTTTTGCCCACTACACCACCCCAGTTTAGACATGGCCATATGCAAATCAGTCTTGACCCTGTGCCTCATGGGAACAGTTTAGCCCGAACTGCCAAGCCATGTCTTCCCTGGACCGGAATCAAGCATCCTAAGACCGGTTTCGCACTAGCATGGGAGTGGGTGTCATAAGCATCAGATGTAGTTTTATATAGCGCAAATTCGACCTGAAGGTATTGAAACGGTTTATATGAGCATCAATTACCTTACATAAAGTCACGCTCATTTTTTTAGGCACGGGAAAATTAAAGTGATTTGCCCAGGATCACAGGATGTGGAGCTGACGCCGATGTCATGTTCCCCAAGTCCAAAGTCTGCAGCTCTGCCTGTTACGTCACATCCACTCTCAGATTCAGATGAATGCATTATGGGAATGTTTCCTATGACCGTTTCTGCTTTATAGAAGGCTGTATTGAGTAGTGCTCGCTCACCCCCCAAGTTGGAACCGTTTTGCTCGTCCATTAAAAGTCTCGATAACTATTAGACGTTGCGGGATCTTTCCCGGAGCAGAGTTTTGCACACTGGCCAGTTTACTTTTGCCCTGGAAAGAGCGTGTCCTGCTGGGCAGTCAGGGCAGAACTAAAAATAAAAATGAGTGCCGATGAGTGCCACCTGCAACCACCGGTTCACATTTACCGGTGTGTGTGTGGTGTCAGTGTTATGCCGTTATGTGTGCTGCGAAATGCACGCATGCGTTGTGGTTGTGTTAACTATTGTGTTAGGATGATTTTGGATATAGAAATGCGTTTAAGCGTTGAGCGCGGTTCCTTATGCCAACGACGGTGCACTCATATGCACAAATGTGTGTTTGTTGAAGTTTGTGTGCCTTTCTTGTGCGTGCTTGTAAGGCTGTAAGAAAATAAAACTTTATTAAAGATAATAAAAACCCTAATGTGTATCCGTGCTTTGCGGCGAATGGCTATACAGGTTGTGTTTGTGTATTTAGAGCAGACGATTGTCACGCCATCATAAACACCTTTTAATAACTCTGTGTGTGTGTGTGTGTGTGTGTTTGTAGGTGGCTCTGTGGGTGGCTCTATTTGTGTGTGGGTTGCTCTATGTGAGTGGCTCTCTGTGGATGGCTCTGTGTGAGCGGGTGGCTCTATTTGTGTGTGTGGCTCTGTGTGTGGGTGCAAATGCAATAGGTCTCGCATTTGAGAGTGATTAAGCTATTGACAGTGTAAATAACAATGCCGTTTCTTTAAATGTTTTAAAAACATAAACAAAAATAATGTCATGAGCAATGCCAATAGCTCTAACTTTAACAATGCAGAGACCGTTGCATTGTAAATGCTTGTTACACATTCAAAGGAGTAAGTGGAGACCGAATTACTTGTGGTGCCCTTCCCCAAGCCTGCCCCAAATATGACAAAAAGTGGGATGGGAGATATGAACATGGTTGCATATTTTTGTGTAACTACCGTTAAATTGTGTAATTTCAGTTGTGTTCAATTGTCTCTTTTTAAACATACTCAGACACATGAACACTAGCATTATGTCGGCAGACCTGTCGCCATTGAAGATGTCCACAGTAAGATCCTTTTCCAGAAGTGAGGAGTGGGACATCAACAATGATTTCGAGCCCCCTTCCTTTGATTCCTACTTTTAGCCATGATCAGGGCCAGCTTTAGTGCGGTGGTGCCCGGTGCGACACTCTTTTTCATATGTTAGAAATCAGGTCTCTAGTTGGCAGAGGTATGTACCCTATCCAAGTAGGGACTACAATCCTAGTCAGGGTAAGTAGTGGTGGCTCCTCCATAATGGCGGAGAAGCGACGCCCCACTGTCTGTCTCAGAGCCAGCAAATGTAAATGAAAACGATGTTCTTGCATCATTTTAATGTACATTTCCTGGCTCTTAGCCAGCGGTGTTTGGAGTGGCTGGGCCGAGATATGGGAGGGGGAGGAGGAGTGCTAGTGCACTCCCTAAGGGCTCATATGTATTTTGGCGGGCCGTCTCAGGCCGACAAAAAAACACATGCGCACTTATGTTTTCTCCAGCCCAGCTGCATTAAGCAGCCGGGCTGGAGAAACCACACAGACTCCCTGGTCTGAGCAGGGCATCTTTTTTGCCTGCTCAAACCGATCCTCGCGCTGCGTTGCAGGGTGGGGATTGAACAGGGAGTATGTACCAGGGGCTTCTGGGACCAGCAGGCCAGAAGACTAGAGGCGGCGTGAGGAGACGGACGCTGGACCGGCCGTCGGAAGCCAAAAGGTACATTTTTAAAAATATATTCAATCCCCCCGCCGCCCCCACCCCTCCGCACGATGCTTCCCGATGCCTTCCTGCTCATGGAATCTGAACAATGTGAGTACCGGCACAAGCTCAGATATCAGTGATGGACTATTTAAGTTTGTGCTTTGTTGCATGCTTTTTCAGCAAAGGCATTTAGAAAATTATAAAGTCATTTTTATAAATTATGAATGTCAACTAACGGCAAGTGAAAATATAAAAATAGCCAAATAAGAACATCTTGTGACCCCACCTGCCCCACCACACTTCATTTATGGCGGCCGCAGCTGAGGTTAAGTCACAACACAATCACAAAGTATCCTGTGCTCACCCCCTGGTAGCTTGGCACCCAGTAGGCAGGCTTAACTTTGAAGGCATTGTGTAAAGTATTTGTGCAATAACCCATACAATGACACAGTAAATACACCACAAAAGACTCCACAACAGTTTAGAAAAATAGACAATATTTATGTGAGTAAAACAAGACTTATACGATCAAAATCCTTCAAGTAGAGGTCGAGCTATTGAATGCTGAAGAAATAAATGCAATAAAGCACTTAGAAACAGGTAGCGCTACAAAGATGACTTCAGGTTGCGAGGTGCAAATACATAGTTCCGACCGACAGCAATGGAGTGCGGGTCGGCTACAGGGACTTACTTGGGCCAGCTGAACACAGCACCTTGGATCCTGGGGCGCAGTCTGCGCAGCAAGGCTTTGCGTCGCCTGGCATCGGTTCCAAGAGCTGTCAACTATGGAGCGAGGTTTTTGCAGGGCTTTGTGGGGCTTCACGCTGCATTGCATCGGATTTGGCAGAAACTCAGCTGCAGAATCCACTTCTGAGGCCCAGAATACAGATGGGGCTTCTCAGGCAAGGGTAGGACTCACAGAAGGCAGAGTCCAGCAGCACCAGCAGAACTGTAGGAATTATTTTATGTCCCTGAGACTTCAGAAACAGGAGGCAAGCTAACAAGCCCTTGGAGATTACTTTGGAGGGAAGGCAGAGTTCAGATCTCCTTCAGGAGAGTCAGAGAGCAGCAGGTCACAGGGCAACAAGCAGGCAGCAGTCCTTCCAGGAAAGCAGTCCAGTTGAGTCCTTTGAGCAGCACTGCAGTTCTTCTGACAGAGATTCAGTGTAGGTCCAGATGTGTTTGATTTGGGAGGGTCAGAGACCTGTTACGTATACCCAAATTTGCTTTTGGTGTGGGGAAAAGTTTAAAGACTGGTTTTGAAGTGCACAAGCACCCCTTTCAGGCCAGTCCTCTCTGCTAGGTTATCTATTGGCGATCAACAGTCATTTGTGCGTGGTCAGGTCACTAGTGTATGTCCCGGTGTGAGCCCTCTTTCCTTCCCTCTTCCCAGGCCGGCCATTGGAATGCAGATTTATGCAGAGGGGTGTTGAGCCAACCCTGGCCATCCTGGTTTTATGGCTGTTGGGGAGGAATGCATGACTGGGAACTGCCACCCCATCCAGATGTGTATTGGAGACTGGCTAGAGTTCACATAGGGCAAAGTTAAGAGCAGAAAATGCCCACTGTCTAAAAGTGACATTTCTGCACTAGTAGAGTTACATCTTACCTTACCAGCAAAGTGTATTGATCACTACTATTCCACTCATACCAAACATGATAAAGCTACTCCCCTCGGATCATAAATTACCACTTGGAAGCACGTAAGGGAATTCCCAATGCTAGTCTATGACGGGAGTAGGACTCACCATAGTGAAAAACGAAAAAGGATGTTTTTCACTATCAGGACATGTAAAGTATACAGGCACATGCACTTCCCTTTGCTTACATAGCACCCAGCCCTCTGGGTTGCAATGGGCCGTCCTTAAGTGTGACTTACATGTAATAAAAGGGGAGTTCAGGGCTTGGCAAGTAGTTTTACCTGCCAAGTCTATGTCTATGTCTATGTCGGTGATTCATAAAGCACAACTGTTACTCCGAGGAGAGTCCTGGCGCTATAGCAAAGGAGCCGTCTGTAGGCAGGAAAGGAGAAGAGTCTAAGTGGAGGAAAAGAGCCAGGTCAGTGAACTGCACGCGCAGGCCCTGCCATGGAAGGCCTGAGACATGGTTAGGGGGCTACTTAAGGTGGCGACACAATCAGTGCAGCAGGCCCACTGGTAGCATGTACTTTACAGGCCCTCGGCACCCTGGGCACCTGTGGTGTATGTTACTAGGGACTTATAAGCAAATTAAATATGCCAATTGGGTACGATCCAATGTTACCATGCTTTAGGGTAGGGAGCACTTTAGCACTGATCAGCAAGCAAAAATGGGTACTGAAACCGGAGGAAGGCAGCAAAAAACGTTGGGGGACCCCCCCCCCCCCCCCCCCCCTCCGCAGGCTGTCAGGTCTAACAGGCACCCTCCTCCATGACCTTCTCCTAATATTCCCTCACTACCACCCAGAAAAAGTTACCCTCATCTCACCAGAGCTACTCACTCACATATAATTTGTTTTAGAGGACAGGTGAAGGCTGTCTTTACTAATCCACTCAGCTAGCCACATAAAATACAGATCTGTTCTTTGCAGCAGGCATATGAACCCTCTGCACTACTTAATGGAGCCGCAGCTGCCACTAGACAAACTCCAATCTCTCTCAAGCAGGAACATTAATCAGGAGAGTTATCTCGACATTTTTATTGCTGCCTGAAAGCTGGACGCACAAGGAACTCTGCAGTAGGTGGATTTGAAATCGTAAGGCCGCGATTTTACTGGTTGCCCTTTTTTCTTTCACTATAATTACTTCAGTTCTGTCAGCGTGATAGTGACTGTCGTCCTCCAGGAAAAAACTAAATGTTCCTCTTAAACAGAGCCTGGGCCAGGCCCCCTGACATCCTGACATCTGCTCATGTCCCACCCCTCTCCGCCCCACAGTGTGGGAATAGCGTCACAAGATTGATTTGATTGACAGGAGACAAGAGAACAATTTTGGGAGAGTGAGCTAAGCGAGAGGAAATCAGCACCTTTCTTGTTTTTGTACACATATTATTTTCATTTACACAGTTCCATAACTCAACTCTACAGCTGCCTGATGTACAAAAGTAGTGGTAAAAATAATGCTTTATTTAGAGTAAATTCTAGATTTGAATTTTAACCTAAGACCAACCGTTGTTCCAGGTATTTTCAGTTTATTCAAATTAATGTGTAAATTATATGATACAAAACGAACGTAATAAAATACAACAAACATTGTAAGCAGGTTGTTTGTTTTTTCTATGCTGAATAAAGAATTCGATTTTTCTATTGCAAGATACACTATCACTTTTGACCGGTGTTTATCGGTATGTAGACTATTGATATACCAGCGTTAATTGGCTAAAAATCCACTTTACTTCAGTCATGAAATCATACATCATTTGTGAAACCTTCTATAAAGTGCTTTAAGCAACCGATTTTACAGATAGACCATTTTATTATTTGGAAAATTCCTTTGACTTACTTATGGAACACTTCTGCCATCTAGTGTGCAATAATTATAGTGTTTTTCTTTCGGTCTGGAGCAAGTCAAGGTCTTTTGATTTCACTAATATGTATAATATACTTACATAGAGGAGCTTTAAACCACCTCTCTGCATCCATTGGCCTTGTTGTGTTATTCACATTTTGTTTCCGCCCACTACAGCATATAGCGTGGGGCAGTGTGTCAGCCTGCTTAAGCCACTGGTTAACTTCACTTGACAAAAAGACACATTTTTTTTTTTTGCATCTTTTATATAGCGCAAACTCGACCCGAAGGTATTGGAGCGCTGTACATGAGCACTGTATTTACATTACATATTCAGGCACGGGGAGATTAAGGGGCATATTTACAATAACTGGCGCATCCCTGCATATCAGCAGGGATGTGCCGGTTATTGTGCGCCTCAGCTCCGCCACCATGGATGCGCCGCATTTACAATGCGGCGCAACATGGGGCAAAAACGGCACAGATGCGTGACGCATCTGTGCCGTAAAAGTGGAGCTAAGTCCTGCTAATGCTGCGTCAATCCCTACGCCTGCTTCAGGCAGGCGCAGGGTTTTGACGCAGCATGGGTCTAAAAGTGACTGAGTGAAATCTTGTAGATTTCACTTTTAGGAGGCGTTCCTGCGCCGGAACACCCTCCCCTGCGCAGGAACGCCTACATGTGGCACAGGGCTTTACAACGTGACGCATCTCCCAGATGCGTCACGTTGTAAGTATCCCGCACCATGGTGCAGGATTTCGCCGCCGCTGCGTCACAAAAGTGACGCAACAGCGGCGTAAATGAGCCGCAAGGGGCTTGTAAATCTGCCCCTAAGTGATTTGCCCAGAATCACAGGATGTGGACGCGACCTCGAGGCTCGAACCCTGGTTTCCTGTACCAAAGTCGGCAGTTTAAACCGACGGACCACATCCTCATCCATGCGCACACACACAAGCTCTACGCTGTTCCTTTCTGTTTAAATGCTAGTTTTTTGGGCATTCTGTCACGGAAAGTAGAAGTATGAAGGGATGCATGTTTAGTCCCTTTCACTCACCCAGACAGTCTATCATCTGGATCACCTTAATGAGTTTATGACCTTTTGTAATGTAAGCATCTGTATGCCAGAAAAGGTATAATTCCCTCTAAAGTAGCTTCATTGTTATTAATGCTATATCGGAAATGCGATAGGAATACGCAAGCAACCATTAGCACCAGCATGAGACACAATATTGTTAGATTTTCACAGCAGGTGGATGGGGAGGATTTTCCATGTCTTGGCGGCGAGGTGGGAGAATGATCTTCTGCCAGTGGTCGTTCAGCGGATGCGTGGGACGGTGGCAAGTGCGAGGTCGGCGGAGCGAAGCTGGCGGTTCGGGTTCTCATGTCGGTGCGCCTGTTGGAGGGTTTCCTGATCGGGGGGAGGGTGTTTGTGCAGTGGTCAATCCATTGTCTGAAGTTGGTGGCTGCTGCGTCAGTATCGGAGGGCTCGGGTGGAGGGTCTCGGGCGAGTGTGGTGGTGAGCTGGTCTTTGGTGACTTTTTTCCAGCTGCGGTGCGGGATACTTTGCGGTTGGTTGTGTGCAGTGTGTTCCTCGAAGGAGAATTGGATGCAGTGGTGGTCGGTCCAGTGGAGTTCGGTGGTGTGGCTGAAGGTGACGTGGTCGCTAGCGTAGAAGATGGGGTCGAGCGAGTGACCGGCGGAGTGGGTTGGTGTCGTGATGAGTTGTTTGAGTCCGAGGTTGTCGAGGTTGTCGATCAAAGTAGTGGAGTTGCTGTCATTGGCGTTCGCGAGGTGGAAGTTCAGGTCTCCGAGGAGGATGTAGTCTGTGGAAGCGAGGGCGTGTGTGCTGATGAGGTCGGCTATGGATTCACTGAAGTGTGGTCGGGGTCCCGGGGGTCTCTTGACGAGTGTTCCTCTGAGGGTGGTGTTATGATCGGAAGTGTAGGTGTTCGGCCATGCTGAGGGAGTCTTTGGTGTTCGTTGAGATCCTGATGGTGTTCCTGTGGACGATGGCTATTCCTCCTCCCGGTTTGTTGTTGTTTCGGTCCCTGCGGGTGATCTTGAAGCCGTCCGGGATGGCTATGGCTATGTCGGGCGCCGAGGAGGTGTTCATCCAGATCTCTGTCAGGAAGGCGACGTCTGGGGCGGAGGAGTCGAGCAGGTCCCAGAGTTCAACGGCGTGCAGTTCTTTGATAGATTGAATCTATACCCCTTCTTTTTCACTTGTGTAATCCAGACTAATGGAGTGTATTACTATTCAACATAATTGCATATGTATGCACCGGTTGAGACTCTTTACCTTTCTTATCCTTCTGCTTCCCCTCCCCTTTTTTTTTGCTTTCTATATATTTTGAATTACACAACACCTCAACTAAAAATGGATTTATAACCTTTTACCCAACGTCTAATTGTAAACTGTTCACAACCATGCTGTAAACTGTAATGGACACATGTATCAGACGATATCTACTATGTATACGGTCTGTTCTAAACTGTTTTGTTTAACAAAGTTTTATGAAACTATAAAAAAACAATAAAAAAAAAATAAAAAAATCAATGCTATATCGGAAGCAATGCACGATGCAAGATGTTATAATACTCTCAGGGAGGTAAATGCAGTTATTCTAGACAAATATTATTAGTAGTCAATATAGCATAGCTACAGCAAAAGTAAAAAGCTGTGTGTGCTAAACACCCAATACCATACAAGCTATGGTATATCTAATAGGCTACAATTGTTAGAATAATCAATTTGGAAGTCCCTGGAAAACACTAACTGAATAGCTAATTGGAGATATGAATAATGTAATCACCGCTTTTTATGAGGAGGGTGAAAAAGACGACCATTTATAGAGGTACATATGGAAAATATTGACCTTGGATACAGAGGACGCTTGTGATTTATAGTTAGTGTAGTATTCTTAGACTCGCCATCATTTTTGAGTGGATTTCCTGATGGAGGCACATACCCAGATGATGGACCTGGCCCTCTCTGCAGGGTCATCCCAAATGTTTTGTCTTCACTCCTTTCATCTGTTGAACACGTTTTTGT
The DNA here is from genome assembly GCF_964204655.1 of Triturus cristatus. Taxonomy (NCBI): domain Eukaryota; kingdom Metazoa; phylum Chordata; class Amphibia; order Caudata; family Salamandridae; genus Triturus; species Triturus cristatus. The sequence goes on from NC_140581.1 coordinate 871,486,246, forward strand.
TGGCTTCTAGGACTGCTAACCAGTGCTATACTGCTAGTACTCTTTCCGTAAAGCATGGTAAAAGTGACCTACACCTAATTGGCACATTTAATTTACTTGTATACCCTGGTATATATGGTACTGCATCCACCCACGAACTGTAAATTACATGCTACTAGTTGACCTGCAGCATTCATTTTACTACACACTAAAATAGCACTTTAACACACTTCTCAGGTCTGCTATTGCAAACTGGAGTGCAGTTCTAAACTGCTATTTCGATCTGACATTTTATCAGGCTTAAACCTTTCTTTTAAATACTAATAAGTGACCCTAAGGTAGGACCTAAAGGCTCAAAGGGCAGGCTGCATGGCATTTAAAAAGTAAGACATGTGGAGTTAAGTTTCAAATGTCCTAACAATGAAAAACTTCTAAAGTCATTTTTCAGTGTTGCAAGGCATATCTCTCCCATTGAGTAACACTGGGTTACCTTAATACATTTAATATTTGCTAACTTTGAATCGGCAGCAGATAGAGATATACTGTTGACACTCAAATGAACTGTAATTTCAAATCCTCTTTAATGGTAAAGTCAAATTTTAAGTTATCATTCTGTAACTGCCACTTTTAGAAACTTGGCAGTTTCTTGTTCAAACCATCTGTGCCTTCTACCAGTGTCCTGTGTCAGATGGCTGTGAATGACTTTGCTGGTGGGCTTTGTGTATTTCTCCCAGACAGTGACACAGGATTGTGATTGATGGGCCATCCTACCAGGATGGCTGAGGGTGGAGCTGTGTCCTGCCCTACTTACACTTCAAAGGACTTGCCACCTGCATACACAAAAGACCCTGACAGCAGCATATTGTCACCCAGACAATTTGGAGCACTAATACAGGAAGAGAAGAACTCTCCAGAACCAGATGTGGGGGTAGGACTGGGTGCCCCCCACCACACACAAAGGCTGGCATTGGACCTACATAGCCACTCATCAGAACACCCCTGTACCCGTGGACATTACAGAAAAATGATAGCCCTGCTGATTAAATACTGCCTTACTGTCTATAAAGGAAGACTGGACCTGCCTATCTCATGAATGCCAAATGGGTTAATTTGTGCCAAGACTCTGCCACCTATGATGACTGCCACCACGACCCTCGAGTGAACCTAACACTTCACACCACAGCAAACGCCAGTAACGACTGGCATCGCGAGATCTGTACTTCATGCTACAGCGACCACTGACAACTGGCAGTACAAGACCATCACTCCGAGCTACAGAAAAGACAGCCATCAGTGACCCTCAATGAGAAGCTATAGCACTGATTGTCTGCGCTGCCCGACCAACTCTTTGCGCTACAGCGACAACAGCTGGTGACACCCGGCCTGCTCTTCACGCTACAGTGACGATCCTCTGGGACACTCACCCTCTCTTCACGGCCGCCTCCCCTGTTAACGGAATCTTTGCACTGGACTTTGAGAAGGTAACTTTTTCAGCTGGTCCCTATATCTGACTCATGCTTCATCGTGGTTGGCCTGAACTTGTAAATTCCCCTTGGTCTAGCATGACCTGAAGACTAGAAATGGGACTTTTTGCTTCTAGGTGCTATTTTTACCTAAAGCTTTGAAATTGCATATCTCCGCTACTACCGATTGAAGTTTTGTTGTTCTGGAATCATTTTATTTATGAAAATGTGCTTTATTTATTTTTATAAATAGATTAGGAATGTTTGTGCATTGTGTTTTTTACTTTTCACCTGTTTGTGTGCTGCACTAAAGCTTTACATATTGCTTCTAAGTTAAGCTTGACTGCATTGTGCCCAGGTACCAGAGAGTTAAGCTCAGTTTAATTTAGTGATATTTTTGGCTCACCCTGACAAGGATTGTGGTTGTTGCCTGAGAGGGGCTTCCACACTTCTCAACCAATAACCCAATTTCTTACACCAGATGTCAAACATGTGTGTCCGGCTGTCATCAGTCATACTTGCATTCGTTTTCAGACTATTTTTGGTCAAGCAGCTGTGTATCTGCAATAGGCAATTTGCAAGGCTTGAGGAGGAGTCTGGACTGCCTGGACTGGAGTCCACCAAATATGGGGTGTTGTTGGTGGCAAATATAATGCTGAAAGACTGAATGTGTGAATGAGAGTGTTCAGTCGAAGCATGCAGGTCCAGAAGGGAGTGAATGAGTCTTCCATTGACCCCCAGCGATTCACTCAATTGTCACGCAGAGTAAGTGCCTGGTTTAGAGTTGGGTCGTAATTAAAAAAGAATTTGTGGAGGAAGTGCTAAGTTCATAGGAGAATGCACAGGTGAGAGGGGCTCCACTATAGTGTCTATGGTTGATGATAATTCACAGGGGGATACTTGTGTGCCTGAGCTGCACTCTCCTTGTGATGACCGTAACTCTGTCGAGGAGAGTCATCTCACAACTTGAGGGATGGGGGTTTTAAGGTATGTTTGCATGTATCCAACAGCATTTAAAATCTACCCCATCTCTTCTTACAGTATGTTCTTGCATTCTCTTCTAAGGCATTCATAGCTGTGAACCTAGAAGTAGAAACATCTAATAAATCCAGTAAGTAAGGATCACAAATTGTTTATCCTTGACAATATTAAGAAAGATTCCATGGCGGAGATGAATATGACACTTGTCATCTTTGCTAGATCTGATCACAGATCGATTCGCATAGGAAGTACCATGCCCTCTACACTCCCCCCGCCAGGAATATTTGCAAAAAATATATTTGATTATACTGGGCAAGGACTGCATTAGTACAGTTGTCCGGTATATCTCTATGTGTTCTACTAATCATTTTCCTTAGCCCCTCTTCCAAGGTTGAACTCAGGATGTTAGAGCTGACCCTGCCAATAGGAGGTTTCAGGAATGTTGCTTGTGGAAGGTAGAATGCCTAATCTTGCAGAAGATTTGCTCATGCGGTGCTTCACTTTTATCAGTAATACTAATGCTTCCTCCTATTGGTGGTACCAATCCAGTGCATACAACAGTTTGGAGTTGCTCCACTGAAAGACCATGAAGCAGGGTCACAAACAACTCAGGTCGAGTTAAAAAATAGGGGACAATCAAACATGGTTATTTTCCATTTAACAGGCGTCGGCAGCTCACAGTGGCAGCCATTAGAAGGTAGAATTGATCACGTCCCACATATTGTACCTCAAGTGATTTCTCTCAGGGAAAATGCAATATAAGGCACCAATGTCAGTAGGCGAAAGTATTAAGTCTGGGGCGGATTGTAGGGTTTGTGTTTGCTTTGAAGACAGCTTGACTACGGTGTTTAAAATGAAAGGTACAGGTACCAGAAAATATCATGGAACGTTGCTGGATCTCATGCAGGAGATATTGCTAAATTTGGAGGTGGTGACCAACTTTCCGCACTAAAGAAGCAGAGTGTAGGCACTATGGGGCATATTTACAAGCCACTATCGCCACCACAACATCACTCTTCTCAACGTTGTGGAGGCGATAGAGGCTTCGCCTTATTCACAAGGCGGCGTTAAGCCACTTACATGGCTTAACGCCGCCTTGTAAATAAGGCGCCCTTTCACGCTATACTTAGCATGAACGGGGTGGGCAATGGGTGTTGTGGTGGGCGTTCCACTGCAACACTCATTGATTTTGATGCTGCCCCATATTTACAAGGGTGGCATAAATATGGGGCAGTGCCAAAATTAAGACCAGGGAAAACCTGGTCTTATACTGGCACAGCAGGGAGAAATGTATAATTTCTCCTCGTTTTTTCAGTTTCCATGTGTGCTGCATTGTGCAAAACACAATTGATTGTTTATATGCAGTAAAGTGTCTCTTCCTGCACATAAACAATCATTAAAAAAAAATACGTTTTGCAAATTCTATGTGTGCTGAATTAAGCAGCACACATAGAAGTTTCAAACCGCCATTTCAGATTGTTTATGTACGGAATGGACACCTTCCTGCATATAAACAATCATTCCCCTCAACGCAGGCACCATTGCACTATGGCGCGAGAGTGCCTGCGTTGGCACTAGGCAGCTAAATTGGCACCAGTGCAGGGGGAAACGCAAGGCTGCACCGTATTCTTGTAAATACGGTGCAGCCCTGCGTTTCAGAAGTGGTGGAGCGTGGTGTTAAGCCAAGGAGACTAACACCGCGCTCCGCCACTTCCTTGTAAGTTTGCCCCTATGTATATGTGATTTCCATGATTACTGCTATAGAACTCAGGTTATCATAAATAATCCCGGATATCCAAATGAGAGTAAGATCAGGATCCCCCTTCCCCTTTGAAATAGATGGTTGATAGACCTGCTACATCTATAGCATAGGTAGAAAAGGACAAAGTGCGATTAGTGAAGTCAGATTGATAGAAAAATTGCAGGCAGCCATTAGTAAAGTAGGAAAGAGCAGGAAGACAGTGCAGGTGACAGTGAGTACTAAACTGATTGCAGTGAAGAAAAATATGAAAAGACTTATTATTGAGGTAAATAAAGCTAAACACCACATTTGAATATTCTGCAATGTATAAGCATTTACTAACCTTAAGCCCAGAATTTTTGCGCATCCTTAGCCGACCCATCCACATGTCGGTGAGAAGCATCTGGCTGCACGTGTGTGCGATGAAGTCCCGGTGCTTGGCTGCGACAGCCAGCTGTAGGCACGTGGCGTTACTCCAGTTCTTCAGCTCGTAGGTCAGGAGTTTCATGGCCAGCTGCTCATCCTGTTTGTAGGATTGGTCCAGCAACTCCACCGCCAATTGGCCGAATTCCCTGCAGCAGAGGGCCAATGGGGGTCTCATTAGTCTCAGTGCACTGCTGCACGAAATGCATATTAATGACATTTTTATAATTTCGTTTTATGCTCAGCCATTTATTAATTAAAAGAAACACCCTGTGCCAGAAACTCATGTTACTAAGATTCCAAGGAAAGGCCTGGCACCAGAGAATTCCCAAACTTTCAAAGTAGTTCTAGGGCATTCTTGGTTAAACACATATATTTCACTGACTTTCTTTCAAACTTTTGAGAAAGTATCAGCACACTATAAACTGCATTGATTACAATTGTATGTATCTGAATTAATCCATAATATTGGGGTCAATTAGCTTATTTGTACAAGATGAATGTACCTCTGGTGAAAAGCACGACTCCTAGGCTAGCCACTTACTCTGCACATCAATTACTCATGACTGCATTAAAGAAAAAGTAGGTCACGTGACACTCTTCACGAGAAAGGATGTTTTGTGCCATAAACGTCAAAAATGTAAATGTGTAACCAATCACTAACTAGATTCAGAGGATGCTGCTTTGGACAAGGCAGCCCTCAAAGCACCAGTGTTCTGCAAGGAAGATATGGAAGAGTTTATCCCATTTGTCAAAAGCAATGGCATCAACAGAGCTAAAGCAACAGAACATAATGCACGAGCTAACTGCAGATAGAAATATGCATTGGCAAAGCCAATAGGTCTGGCGCCTTTTTCCATTTTTTACAACATACACATAATGTCTCTCATACATGCCCACATCACCCTTTCTCTTACAGGCACCCACACAACATTGTCAAATACCCAGTCACACAAGAACATCATGGTAGTGATAGTTTTGGTAGCAGTCTTTATGGTGCTAGTAGTGGTGGTGATGGTGGTAGTTTTGCTGGTGATTGTTGTCATCATGTTGGTTAGTGCTGCTGGCGAGCGGTGGGCATAGTGCTGGTTTTAGTGGCTGTGCTGGTGATGTATGAAGATGATTGTTATTGTGATGAGGACTGCAGTATAGAGAGTGGTGGTATAGTAGTAGTGATGGTGTTGACAATGATGGTGGAGAGGGTAGTAGCAGCAGTTGCAGTAGTGAGGATAAAGGTCATAGTGGTAATAGTGGTGGTGCTGATGATAATTTCATATCAATAACTAGCACCTAATTTACAAGCATCTTAAAGGCAGTTTAGATCCTGGTTTTTACTCTCTTAATAGTCATGAATATTAAATGAAGTCATTCAGAACATGAGAATCATCTACCAATAGAAAATTACACATAAATAGTAAATTTTTGTACCGTGAAAATTATATAGGTATTTTGCTACTCTTGCAAAGAGGGCTACCATGTTTAACCATCTTCCACCTTAGCCCACTGAAGTAACTTGTCTGCTGTCATAGTTGCATATTCCTCACAAGCAAGTACAGGATGTATGACAGAACCACACCTGCCATTACCACGCATGCCTTTACAACGCTCCAATTACTACGCGTATGCCTTTACCACACATGCCTTTACAAAGAAAATGTATGTATTCTGCAGGTAATTACACACACACATATGCACCTGTATGTATATATCTATCTATATATACATATATATATAAACATACATATATATATTAACTTATCAACCCCCAACCCTTAAACTCACCCACCCTAAACAATAAAAATACAGTTGCCACCCAAATGCCCTTACCAACCCTAAACCCCTAAAAAAACATGCCACCCAAATACCCTCACCCACCCTAAACCTGAAAAGCACTGTTGCTATCTAAATACCCTTACCAACTTTAAACCATAAAAATGCCCTTGCCAACCAAATGCCTTTACCCACCAAAACCCTAAAAATACCCTTTCCACACAAATTCGTTTACCCACCCTAAACCCTAAAAATACTCTTGACACGCAATTACCTTTACCAGCTCTAAACCCTAGAAATGCCCTTGCAATCCAAATACACCCACCCACCCTAAACCCTAAAAATACCCTAGCCTCCAAATACTCTCACCCACTCCTAAACCGTGAAAACACCCTCACCTATAGGTATATATATATAGTTATATATATTCACTGAAAAAACCATAGGTTTCAGGGGCGTTATAGTTAGCTGGACTTTTCACTCGTACAAAACCATTGAAATTCCCCCATAATAGTTAGTTCAGCTAACTATAACTCGCGCGCCCACAATGCACTGTTGATGACATCACATATTACATCACTCATGACATGGTCAGTGACATCACTCATGACATCACTGATGACATCTCAAATGACATCACTGATGACATCATCCAGTGAATGTGTGTTTTTCTGAAAATTACATATGTTTTATATATGTATATCTCAAGGTCGATGGAAGAATAAATGGGTATATAAGTGTCTAAATGGATGATTTGTTTTTGAAAAATTGATTGTATAACTGACTGATTAAGTGTATCTTAGTGAATACATGGCTTAGTGAGTAATGTTTAAATATGTAAATATCTGTATCAGTCTCTCACTTTGTGTATAAGTGGCTGCATGGGTTGGTGAGTAGCTACATGAGTGTCTATATAGGTTATTATTTGTTTTTTTGAGTATCAGTATGAGTGTCTGAGTGTCTGTATGGTTCGGTGGGGGGTATTATGTAGTGCATAGGTGCATGAATGAGTGACTCACTGTTTGTATGTGTTGAAGACAGCATGTGTGCAGGACTGTATGGGTGGATGAGTGTGTGCATGGGTGTGTTAGTGAGTGAATGACTGTCTCAATAGTGTCTTTATGAGTAACTACATATGTTTTAAACTAGTATATGTTACTATTGGTGTATATAAGTGAGTATATGAGTGAGAGATTGAAAGAGTTCCTGTATGAATAAGTATGTGTTTCTATAAATGATTGTTTAAAAGACTAAGTATGTGTAAGTTTCTGTAGAAGTAAGTGTGGTGGTGTGTGTATAACTGTATATGCAAGTAAATGGATGTTTGATTCTTTATTAGCATGAGTGACTATGTGTGTGAGTAACTCTATGGATGAGTGGCATTGTGTAACAGGATGTATAGGTGTATGAGTACATATGATGAGTGAGTACATGTATGAGTGACTGTATAGGACTGTTGGTGAATGAGTGGATGTGTATGTGGATCTTAGAATTACTGAATAGGTTGTTGTAACTGGTATTGGTATGTCCATTGTTTTGAACATTTTAGTTTCTATTTTTGAATGTGTGTATCAAAGGTTATATTAGGGGGAGAGGAGGTCTGCCACTCTATCACAAGGATGATGTCATCAGTGATGTCATTTGAGATGTCATCAGTGATGTCATGAGTGATGTAATATGTGACGTCATCAGCAGTGCTTTGCGGGCGTGCGAGTTATAGTTAGCTGAACTAACTATAACAGGGGAATTTCAATGGTTTTGTACGAGTGAAAAGTCCAGCTAACTATAAGCCACTGAAACCTATGGTTTATTCAGTGAATTTCTAAGGTTTTTTAAATGCTAATTCCTAACTATAACGTGCCTTAAACCTATGGTTTTTTTCAGTGAATTTCAAAGGTTTTTTAAATGCTAATTTCTAACTATGCCTACAGAGATAGGACATGTGAAGAAAGAAGAAAAAACGCACAGTAAGAAAAAAAAGAAATGCAGAAAGAAGCAACAGAAGTCCTCAAAGACGGAGAAAAGTGCAGGAAGAAGGATAACGTGCAGAAAGAACAAACAGAAGAGCAGAAAGAAGCCTTGTTGCAAAATCATTCTGTACCCTCAACTTTTTCAGGCGGATACTGGTGGTAAATGAGTCTGACTAACCAGTCCTAGAGCCAGTGCTATGTTAAAAGACACTCAGAATACAGTGAAAACAACTACATACACTAGGGAACACTATGCGTTGGGGTCCCCCTGTGATTAGCATGACCTCCTCTGTAAGCCCCTAGTATATAAATGGGCAGGGGATTAAAACTACCTCTTAAAATGCGCCACAGGGCGTGTTTGCACACGTCACCTCAGGCCCCGTCCCCTCCCTTCACCACTGTGTAAACACGCCCTGTGGCCGTTTTTAGTTGGGAGATTAAGTTCATTTGAATCCTGAGGGTCCCTAGGGTCCAACTAGCTCACTAGGTACCTCCAGTAAGCACCACAGAGCTGCGTTGCAGAGAGGTGTAAAAAGTGGCACGGCCTGGACCACCTCTCTGCAACACAGCTCAGTGGCGCTTACTGGAAGCACCTGGTGGGCTAGTTAGCCCCCAGGGGCCCTCAGGATTGAAGGGGAATTATTTCCCCAACTTAAAACACGCCATAGTGCGTGTTTGCACACGTCACCTCAGGCCCCGTCCCCTCCCTTCCCCACTGTGTAAACACGCCCTGTGGACGTTTTTTAAGTTGGGAGATTAAGTCCCCTTGAATTCTGAGGGTCCCTTTGGGCAAAATAGCCCACTAGGTACGTCCAGTAAGCGCCATTGCAGAGAGGGGTAAAAAGGGGCACAGCCTGCACCACCTCTCTACAACGCAGAGCAGTGGCGCTTACTGAAAGCACCTGGTGGGCTAGTTTGCCCCCAGGGTCCCTCAGGACTGAAAGGGAATTATTTCCCCAACTTAAAACGTGCCACAGGGCGTGTTTGCACACGTCACCTCAGGCCCCGTCCCCTCCCTTCACCACTGTGTAAACGCGCCCTGCGGACGTTCTAAGTTGAGAGATTAAGTCCCCTTGAATCCTAAGGGTCCCTAGGGTCAAACTAGCCCACTAAGTACCTCCAGTAAGCACCACAGAGCTGCGTTGCATAGAGGTGTAAAAAGGGGCGTGGCCTCAGAACACGTGTCTGCAACGCAGCTCCCTGGCGCATACTGGAGATATCTGTTGGGCTAGTTGGCCCTCAGGGACCCTCAGTATTGAAGGGGAATTAATTGCCCAACTTACAACTGGCCAGGGGGCACGTTTGCAGAATGCTGCAAGGAGGAGGCGTGGCCTCCGGCGCGATGCCAGTCTTTTATTTATTTTATTTTTTTAAGAAGGGGGGCTATGTGGCCCCCCTTCTTTTTCTAATTTATTGGCCCTGGGGACCCCATTCCCCAGGGCCTGCACCCTAATTTTTTTTGTTGAAAAAAATACATTTGGCCCTCCCAAGGCCTTAATCGGCCCCGGGGACCCCAACCCCCGGCTCATGGCCTTTTTAAAAAAAAAAATTCTTTAGGAGGGGGGCTGCGTTGCCCCCCTCCTCAGGCCACTTATGGCCCCAGGGACCCCATCCCCCGGGGCCGGCCTTTGTTTTTTATTATTATGTTTTTAAATATATTTATAGAAACACCTAGGACATGCTGGACAAACCGTATGTACCTATCACCATGACGATTTGCGTGATATTAATTAAAAGGCGACTATGCATACAATGAATCCACGTGGAATGTATTTACACCGCTAGTGAAGCTCTGACGTGTCTGACGCCCTACCGTGCCTAATCCCGGCGCCCCCGCCGGTGGGTACTCTCCAAGTAGATACCCTTGTCAATTATTTATACAAACATGTGTAGCTATTGACGGGCACATTTAATACACACGCACACCAAGCCATTCAAAGGGGATTTGACAAAAATTCGACCAAACTATGCAAAAAAACCCCTCACGGTTAATAAAACACACATCCACCGCCGGATGTGTAATACTTTTTATTTTACTCTCTGGAAAGGAGACAAACCTCACTTGAGAGTCACAGCGTGCTCCTGGCTGAGCCCAATGCTGTGTTACACCCACCAGTGCCCGCCGAGTGCCACACACCTCTGTGTTGTATTCCACTAGCTAGTGCTTATGCTATGACACTCTCTAGCCCATGTGCACTGTAACACTACCCCGTGAATATGTCATGCCACACTTGCCTTCGCACGGGTTATATTGCCCCATCTAACGTGCCTTCCTCGACGCCTATGTTATAACGCACAGCGCTATGCCATACATATTACAATCTGGGATCCATATCTTTGTCACAGTGCATATGCAACGTTACACTCCCCAGCACATATTTTATATTGCAAATTTAGAGACTTGTTAGGTTACACAACACTGCCCTGTGCATATTACACTCCAAGGCGCATATCGCACAGCACGCGCTAGTGCCTGTGCTATCTCGCGCTCTCCAATGAATCTGTCATTGCGCACAATGTATTGCATATTATATTTCACGCCCTGGTTCATCTTATATCACACTTTTTGGTGCATAGTTTATACCATATACTATATCTAGTTTTCATTTTCAATCGTGCTCTCAGGACTATGTTCTATATAACACTGCATCCACCTACACTTTTCACGGGCATTACATTTTGCGATGGGGGTGGAGGGTCAGGGGGTGTTTCTGCCAAGTGAGCCCGGAGTCACAGTCTCAAACGTCCTCTTCTTCCTGAATAAAAGTGAGATGATGCTGCATACTTGTTCATATTTTAAGTAGTTCGCACAGACACACATTTTAAAAATAATAACGTTCCTAATACCCACCTTCTCTGAACAGTTAGCTTGCTGCCCCATCCACCTCCCCCCTATCCTCTGTTGTCTGAATCCATGGACTAGCCTCCTCCCTCCTGTCATGCATGGTCTGATGTGCTGCCACTGCCCTCCATTTAGCATGATGTACCAGTCCACTCCTCCTGCCCTCCATTGCCCAATTCTATGGCCCATCATTGACCTCCTGCTTAGCCTCTGTGCTTAGCTTGCTGCACCTATTCTCCTTCCCCCTGCTCTCCGATGTCTTTGTGCATGCCCCTGCTCCATCCTTTTTGCCCACCATGTTCCATGGTCCTGCCACTCCTATCTACTCTGAGTGTTCTGTTGAGCTGCAACTCCCCTCCCACCTGCCTAGCATTGTCAGATGACTGTAACCTGCCCCTGCCACCTCCACCCTGCCTGTCCACATGCCATGCCCCTATTTCCTTCCTCCTGTCCTCCATGGTCAATTTTACTGCCACACCCTTCTGCCCTCCCTGGTCTGTTGTGCTGCAACTGCTCCTCCTGCCTGCCCCGCGCGGTCTATTGTGAGGCCCCTTCCCCTGAACTCTCTTGTCTGTGCCCAGGTCCTGACCCTCCCTTCTATCCTCCATGGTCCTTTGTGCATGCCCCTGCACCCTCCTTCTTGCCCCTCATAGCCATTGTGCTGCCACCTCTGAGGCGGAAGCCGGAGGCTTGTTCACTCGTCTTTTTAAAATTGTAATAATTGTGTTAGCTAATTTTAAAAAGCACTTTCAGCTATACAGAGCTCTCCTCTGTCCTGAGTACCTCCCCAGGCTTCCCACTGTCAGCGGATCGAGCGCTGCACCGGGGGCAAGTTCCCAGGGCCGCCATCGCTTCGAACGCGAGGCCACGCCCACACGTCAGGCCACGCCCACTTCTGGACCTATAAGAAGTTCTGATTGAGAGCGCCTTCATTAGGATTGTTTACCTCTGAGGCGGAAGCCGGAGGCTTGTTCACTCGTCTTTTTAAAATTGTAATAATTGTGTTAGCTAATTTTAAAAAGCACTTTCAGCTATACAGAGCTCTCCTCTGTCCTGAGTACCTCCCCAGGCTTCCCACTGTCAGCGGATCGAGCGCTGCACCGGGGGCAAGTTCCCAGGGCCGCCATCGCTTCGAACGCGAGGCCACGCCCACACGTCAGGCCACGCCCACTTCTGGACCTATAAGAAGCGCTGATTGAGAGCGCCTTCATTAGGATTGTTTACCTCTGAGGCGGAAGCCGGAGGCTTGTTCACTCGTCTTTTTAAAATTGTAATAATTGTGTTAGCTAATTTTAAAAAGCACTTTCAGCTATACAGAGCTCTCCTCTGTCCTGAGTACCTCCCCAGGCTTCCCACTGTCAGCGGATCGAGCGCTGCACCGGGGGCAAGTTCCCAGGGCCGCCATCGCTTCGAACGCGAGGCCACGCCCACACGTCAGGCCACGCCCACTTCTGGACCTATAAGAAGCGCTGATTGAGAGCGCCTTCATTAGGATTGTTTACCTCTGAGGCGGAAGCCGGAGGCTTGTTCACTCGTCTTTTTAAAATTGTAATAATTGTGTTAGCTAATTTTAAAAAGCACTTTCAGCTATACAGAGCTCTCCTCTGTCCTGAGTACCTCCCCAGGCTTCCCACTGTCAGCGGATCGAGCGCTGCACCGGGGGCAAGTTCCCAGGGCCGCCATCGCTTCGAACGCGAGGCCACGCCCACACGTCAGGCCACGCCCACTTCTGGACCTATAAGAAGTTCTGATTGAGAGCGCCTTCATTAGGATTGTTTACCTCTGAGGCGGAAGCCGGAGGCTTGTTCACTCGTCTTTTTAAAATTGTAATAATTGTGTTAGCTAATTTTAAAAAGCACTTTCAGCTATACAGAGCTCTCCTCTGTCCTGAGTACCTCCCCAGGCTTCCCACTGTCAGCGGATCGAGCGCTGCACCGGGGGCAAGTTCCCAGGGCCGCCATCGCTTCGAACGCGAGGCCACGCCCACACGTCAGGCCACGCCCACTTTTTCTCTCCCCAAATGGGCTTTCCACGCAAGCGCAGCGGACGAGCGCAGCGGGCGCGCCGTTGGCACGCCGAAGGCGCGCCTAAGGCAAGCCCGTCTGTGCCCGTCCGGGCCAGGCCGGGCACAGGGCCATCCACTATGCCCGTTTTTCACAGCCCCCGGATCACACACTCACGTGACTACCTCCTTCAATTCAGCACGGCAACTCCTTCTCCTGGAGCCTTACCATCTCCTAAGCCCCATGAGGAGTCTGCAGAGATACCCACCCACCAGCCCTCCAATGGTATCAGCCTAGCTCTGCTGAATTGCAGATCAGCCCCTAAACACGCCATAGAGATCAAAATGCTGATCGAAGACTCAAAACTAGATATTCTATTCCTCACGGAAACCTGGTTAACATCTCACTCCGAAGCGGACATTGGTAACATGCTCCCCCAGGACTACCTTATACAATATCAAAATAGAAAGAAGGGAATAGGAGGAGGACTAGCAATTGTCCACAAAAACTCCTTTGTATGTAGGTTACAAGAAGGAGAAATAGAGGATTGCGAAAGCACCCATTTCTCTCTTCAGATAACCCCTAACAAATCACTTACGGGCACTCTGATATATCGCCCACCCGGCAGCCCAGGAAATTTTGCTAATTCACTGCTTGAGTCCATTACTTCCTCCTGCATCTCGTTCCCTAACTTCATTGTGCTAGGTGATTTAAATTTACATTTCGAGGACAACACAGACAAAACGGCTGTGGACCTCACCTCACAATTAAAAGCACTCGATATTCATTTAATCAACTCAGAGGCTACGCACATCAAATGTCATCTTTTGGACCCTCTCTTCACCAATCTCCCCAAAACCGAGGTTCGACCTGCGATCCCTCTCCCCTGGACTGACCATTTTCTCCTCCCATTTATCTGGCAAACCCAAGTAAGAAAGGCCCACACACGAATTCCCAGAGAATACGACAGAATATGGTCTAAAATATCATCTGAGCACTGGTCTCGGGAGCTAATTCGCTCCGCTCCCCTGCCACTTCCTGACCCGGTTAATGCAGATAAAAACCTTACTAGCTGGCTCACGTCCACTCTGGACATTATCGCCCCGAAACAAGATCTAAAAAAGAAAAATAACTCCTTTAAGTCGCCTTGGTTCTCACAAGAACTCAGGAACCTACGAAAAATTTGTAAAATCCACGAGAGAAAGTGGAGAAAAAACTGGGACCCCCTTATCAAGGAAGAGTACAGAACTGCAATGAGGATTTATAAAGCAGCACGGAAAGCAGCCCAAGCCACATTCTTTGACAAAAAAATCAAAGCTGCATCTAGCTCATCCCGAGATACTTACAAAATATTCAAAGAACTGCGCAAAATACCCACCCCCCCTCCTTTCAACAACCCTCAGTTGCCAGATGCAACCAAATAGCGGGCTTCTTCCAAAGCAAGATTACTAACATTCTGCAGTCACTCCCGCCCAAATCAGACAGCAATCCCCCTGCTGCCCCCTTCCCCTCTTCCCCAAGACCCACCCTCGACAGCTTTAACCAACTTTCTAACGATGACTTTCTGAAAGCCCTATCAGACCTGAAAAGCGGTTCCCCCAATGACCCTGCTCCTATTCGAATCTTAAAACAAGTCGGACCTACCATAGCCCACCTGGCCACTAACCTTATTAATACCTCGCTGGGTCAAGGAGTGGTTCCCCCCAGCTGGAAGCATGCTATAGTCAAGGCATTACAGAAAAAACCAGGACTTGACCCATCAGACCTATCCAACCTTCGACCGATCTCTCTCCTGCCTGGCCTGAGTAAAATCGCAGAGAAGGCAGTTAACCAGCAATTGTCAGCCTTCCTCGAATCCAATAATCTTCTTCGACCCTCACAAACAGGCTTCCGACCAGGCCAAGGGACCGAAACAGCCCTCCTGAAAGTGGTAGAGGAGGCTAGATGCATCTTGGATTCAGGGGGATCGGTCTTACTGATCCTCCTGGATCTAAGCGCTGCATTTGATACGGTGGACCACAAGATCCTAATACAACGACTATCTGAACTAGGAGTGAGAAGCACGGCACTATGTTGGCTCTCCTCCTTCTTAGAAAACCGTACCTTCCAGGTTTGTGAAGGGAACGTCCGATCAGATATCCTTTCCCTCCAGTGTGGGGTCCCCCAGGGCTCTTCACTGAGCCCTACACTGTTTAATACATACATGGCCCCCCTGGAGGATGTGGTCTCCCCATTTGGGATAAAAGCCGTCACCTACGCTGATGACACCCAAATGATCGTATCATTTTCACTCGAGGAAGAAAAAAATCAAAAACCTTCATGACTGCCTAGAAGGTATACATGCCTGGATGTCTAACTCAAGGCTCAAGCTCAATGGGTCAAAAACCGAGCTTATGCTCTTGGGACACCAACCACCATCCCTCCCCACCACTATGTGGCCTTCATGCCTAGGACCCATCCCCCAGCCTAAAACTGAAATCAAAAGTCTAGGCTTCTGGCTGGAACAGAATCTTTCCATGACAACACAAGCCAAAAAAACAGCCGGCACCTGTGTTGGTCTACTTCGATCCACCAGGAAGATTCTTCCACTACTTCCCGCAACCTCCCAGAAAATGCTTATGCAAGGTCTAATCTTATCAAGATTGGACTATTGCAATGCCCTTTTTTTGGGTGCCCCTGAAACCACGCTCAATGTCCTGCAGCGAACACAAAATGCCGCTGCAAGGATACTCACTGGCACCCCCCGTAGAGCTTCAGCCAAACCTGCCCTTAAGACACTGCACTGGTTGCCGATACGCGAAAGGGTCAAATTCAAATCCCTTTGTACCACCCATAGAGCTATGCAAAATCAAGGACCCCCAATGCTGAAAGCTATGCTCTACCCCTACACCCCGAACAGACCCTTACGGTCAGCGCAAGGCAACCTGGCCAAGGTCCACCGAACTAAAAGAGCTCGTACTGGTGGACGCCGTTTCTCGGTGGTCGCCGCAACCCTCTGGAACTCTCTCCCAATCCAACTCCGGTCTGAACCTAATCATATGAAATTCCGAAAGCTTCTCAAAACTCACCTTTTCCCACAATAACCTTTTCTCTTCCCTCTTAGCCTCTACCCTCAGTTGTTGGTCTACAATCACAGCGCTGGGACGCTTCCGGGCAGCCATGCGCTATATAAATCCCAAATTCATTCATTCATTCATTCACTAACCCTCCTACTTGCCATGCATGGTCTTCTGTGCTGCCATGGCCCCTCCCACCTTCCCTGTTTGGTCAGCTAGCTGCCCCTGACCCCCTCCCACCTTCCCTCCATGGTCTGTGTGTTTGCCATCATAGTCTCACTGTTGCTCTCCATGGTGTGTCTTGTTTCTAGTGCCCATCCTGCCTGACCTCCATGGTCAACTTGCTGCTCCCGCCCTGCCCCCTTGCCCCAGCCCTTTCCATGTGCAGACCCCTATTCCCTCCCTCCTGGCTTGTCTGTTCCATTGTAATGCCCCTGATTCGTCCCTCCTGCCTTTATGGTCTGGTATGCTGCAGTTTTCTCTTCTGTCTGTCCATTATGGTCAGCTAGCTACCATTGCCTCTTTCCCCTCTGTTCTCTGTTGTCCATGTGCATGGTCCTGTCCCTTCCCTATTGCTTTCTATGGATTGTTGTGCTGCACTCCCGTCCCACATGCCCTGTGTGGTGTATTGTGCTGCTGCAAACCCTGATGCCTGCCCTGTAGGGTCAGTTTGGTGCACCTCTCCATGTCCCTCCTGTCCTCTGTTATCCGAGTCCATGTCCCTACCCCAATTCCTCCTGCCTTCCATGATCCAATGTACCCTTCTTGCGAACATTTTGAACTTGGTAAGAGGGAGATTTTGAAAAAAAAACTGGGGTATTGTTTTTCCCCTTTGAGTTACATTGAAAAAGAGGAGATTGTAGACAGGAGACAGATCAAATAAAGCCCATTTGAGCTTAAAAACATTGGACGTTTCTTGGCTGAAACGGGTCTGTTGGAATGTATGGTTGTACTACCACTGCCTCTTCCTTCTGCCCACAATGGTCTATTATATTGCCACAGCCTCTCTTGCCAGTCCTGTATTGTTGGTTTGTAGCCCCTGCCCCCCTTTCCACTGCCATCCATAGTCTGTTGTGCTGCCACTGCCCTTCCTGCCTGCCCAGTGTGGTCAAATTGTTGCCTCTGCACTCTCCTACCTGCCTAAATTTTCAGAGTCCGTGCCCCTGGCCTCTGCCTCTCAACAGTATCCCAATGAACAACTAGATTGCTAACATTCTATATTTATTACAAAAGTGTGGAACACCTGACGTCATCTTGATGTAATCAAAACTGTAATACCTAGAGCATTTCCTTTAGAATTTACATATATGAGAGGGTCTTATTTGCATCAAAATTATGGTTAATGCTCTAAAAAACTAAAATGAGGACATATTTTCTGAGTTTTCAAATAGCGACAAAGAAATTTTAAATTATTTGTAATCTTTATGTTTTTTTATCCAGTTGACCACTTGATTAAATGTTGCACCTAGGGGAGAGGATGTGGTGTTACTTCCAGAGCTGCAGACTTTGCAACTGGGGAACCAGGTTGGAGTTTCTGCTTCAGCTCAACATTCTGTGATTCTGGTCAAATCACTTAGTCCCTACAACCAAAATGAATTTGATCTTGTGTGATGTAACCAATGCTCACGTAAAGCACTCCAATACCTGACAAGTCTGCACTATATAAAACTGCAAATACACAAAAAATAAGTGTTTTGCACACTTCTGTCATTGGGCTACATGTGGGCTACATCTGTGTGATTTTGGGCTACATTTGGGCTCTTTTGTCTCTGGTGGCCATCTTGGGAGATATATTTGTTATGAAGTTTCCTAATTTCCTCATTTACTGCAGTCTCCTCAGTAGGAAATACTTTCATTTTTTTACTTTGGTTCCATCAAGAAGGCATTCAGATGTGTCACACATTTGCCATAAATTCTGAATGTTAGCACTCTAGTTGCTCATTAGATCACTGTAGTAAAGCTACTGCTCACCAGGGAAGTCTGCTGGTGGTATTCAAAGTGCATGTTTCAGTCTGCATGTCAGAATTTTTTTATGAAATAGAAGAGGATTTGAGAAGTCAAAATGTGCCCTAATTTTTCTTTCTGCAGCACTAATCATAATTTCTATGGCAAAATGAATCCCCTCATTTTGTTCCTTTGTAAATTAAATGTTTTAAGTGTTACCACTTTATTCCAATCAAGATAGCTTCAGGTGTGCCATACTTTTGTCATAAGTAAGACTGTTAGCGCTCTAGTTGTTCGTTAGAACACTCTGGGACATTCTGTCATTGGGCTATACTTGGGCTACATCTGGGTGATATTTGGGCTACATTTGGCTCTTTTGGCTCTGGTGGCCATCTTGGGAGATTTATTTGTTTTGAAGTTTCCTAATTTCCTCATTTACTGCAGTCTCCTCAGTAGGAAATACTTTCAGTTTTTTACTTTGGTTCCATCAAGAAGGCATTCAGATGTGTCACACATTTGCCATACATTCTGAATGTTAGCACTCTAGTTGCTCATTAGATCACTGTAGTAAAGCTACTGCTCACCAGGGAAGTCTGCTGCTGGTATTCAAAGTGCATGTTTCAGTCTGCATGCCTGAATTTTTTTATGAAATAGAAGAGGACTTGAGAAGTCAAAATGTGCCCTAATTTTTCTTTCTGCAGCACTAATCATAATTTCTATGGCAAAATGAACCCCCTCATTTTGTTCCTTTGTAAATTAAATGTTTTAAGTGTAACCATTTTATTCCAATCAAGATGGCTTCAGGTGTGCCATACTTTTGTCATAACTAAGACTATTAGCGCTCTAGTTGTTAGAACACTCTGGGACATTCTGTCATTGGGCTATACTTGGGCTACATCTGGGTGATATTTGTGCTACATTTGGGATCTTTTGTCTCTGGTTGCCGTTTTGGGAGACTTATTTGTTATGAAGTTTCCTAATTTCCTCATTTACTACAGTCTCCTCAGTAGGAAATACTTTCAGTTTTTTACTTTGATTCCATCAAGAAGGCATTCAGATGTGTCACACATTTGCCATAAATTCAGTATGTTAGCACTCTAGTTGCTTATTAGATCACTGTAGTAAGGCTACTTCTCACCAGGGAAGTCTGCTGCTGGTATTGAAAGTGCATGTTTCAGTCTGCATGTCAGAATTTTTTTATGAAATAGAAGAGGATTTGAGAAGTCACTCAAAATGTGCCCTAATTTTTCTTTCTGCAGCACTAATCATACTTTCTATGGCAAAATTAACCCCCTCATTTTGTTCCTTTTTAAATTAAATATTTTAAGAGTTACCACTTTATTCCAATCAAGATGGCTTCAGGTGTGCAATACGTTTGCCATAAGTAGGACTGTTAGCGCTCTAGTTGTTCTTTAGAACACTCTGGGAAGCTGCAGTAGAACACAAAGGAATCAACTGACAGTCTCTGCCCTTGTTGGATGTACATGTTTTACTGAGAATGTCAGACTTCATTCTCACATGACTGAGAAAGATAATGTGAATTTACAGAAAATATGCTCTTAGTTTAGCTTTCTCTCAAACATGATTCATGATATCACAGCAGAAGGCTTTTTCACATGGTAAAATCACCTTAGAACACACCACAATTCCTAAAATGAGTATGGTACCATCAACAAATGATTTATAATGTAACTAAAGTCTTAACACCTTCTATTAACTGCAATGCTTTTTAATGAGGTGCTATCATGTATATTGGTCCCAAGATGGCTGCCAACACTTCTTGGATGAAGTAGTGACAGCCAATCAGATCTCACGATGAGATGTGTGGTTAGGCTCCGTCCAGATATATTTATCTTTTTAACTCTAATTTTCTCATGAACTACTGAACGGATTTACACCATTGAAGCAAAAGGCACGAGTCTGAACTGAGGACTACCTCTTTGCCAAATTTGGTGTAATTCCGTTCAGCAGTTCGGGCTGTAGCTGCGTCAACAGGTCCTATGGTAAAATGCATGGGGAAAATGCATTTTGGGACCCCCCTTTTTTCTCGGCCCCTGCTTGACGAATCACTGTGAAATTTTCAGGATAGGAGCGGACCAAAGCTGGCCAAAGGTTTGGAAAATTTCACGAAGATTCGTCAATCGGCGCCAACGTTATTCCAAATAGAATGTTGCGGATTTCCTATGGAAAATAGGTCCTAACTATAACTCCCTACTGGCGACTGCCAGTAGGTAATATAGGTATGAGTATATATATATATATGTATATTTATGTCTCCTAGGCATTCTACCGTTAATGGACACCGATCATCATATATATGCATTATTATAATGTTGGAAACCTAATCTTAGAAGTATTTCCTATAGAAAAGAAAAAAATATTTTTTCTTTGGTGATGCCCTATGTATATGCTGATATTTTATAGTATTATCCTGGGGTGCATTTATGTGGTATTTCACACAGGTATTGGGCAAGCACATTTATTTATTTTTCACACACACACACATTTTTCAGAAATGGACGAACTGAATACTTTTATAAAGTTTCATTTTTCCAGGTATTATACAGTGATTGGTAAATATTTTCAATGTTTGGAATTGTGGATATTTGATTTTAATATGCCACAGGACTTGCTAAAACGAGGTATTTTACGAAAATGTATTTAGCTGTGCTTAAATGTCGAACATATTTAATGTATTATTTTACCAGCATCAGTATGAAACGAAAAAGTCTGTTTTCCATGTCCATAAATTTTGTATGCATTAGCACTTTAAATAATGAGCAAAAAAATCTGAGCAGTGTCATGTGATCAAGGCCGCTTTGACGGCTGAAACGCGTAATGGCAGGCGAGGAGGAATAAATTACTCTGAATCTACTCAAAGAGGTCTACATTCATTCTTTTTCCTTGGAGAAACTTGTGAGCGAAGAGTGCTCATATATATATATGTATGGATATATGTATACATACATGAATATATATGTACATATACATATATATGTGTGTGTGAGTAAATATATATCTATTCACTTAAAAAACCATAGGTTTCACACATGTTATAGTTAGGTGGATATTTCACTCGTAAAAAACCAATGAAATTCCTCCATTATAGTTAGTTGAGATAACTATAACTCGCGCGCCCGCAATCCTCTGCTCATGACGTCACATATTACATCACTCATGACATGGTCAGTGGCATCAATCATGACATCACTGATGACATCATCCTTGTGATAGAGTGGCGGTCGCGCGAGTTATAGTTATCTCAACTAACTATGACGGGGGAATTTCCTTGTTTTTTTACGAGTGAAATATCCACCTAACTATAACATGTGTGAAACCTATGGTTTTTTAAGTGAATTTGCAAGGTTTTTTAAATGCTAATTCCTAACTATAACGTGTGTGAAACCTATGGTTTTTTCAGTGAATTTGTATTGTTTTTTAAATGCTAAGTTATGTATGTATTAAATTTTTTTTATTATATATCTATTTTTCAATAAACTACGTATTAAAATTTTTGTTATTTTTTTTTAATGGTTTTTCACCGTGCGCGCATGGTGCGCACACCCCCGCGATTTAAAAAAAAAAAAAATGTTTTTTTCTGCCTTCGGGGTCCTTCAGGGACCCCCTGACCAAGGCTAGGGGGTCAGGAACTCTCTACCCTGCCCCCTTTTCACGTTCGCCACCTTCCTTTTCCACTCTCGCACTGAAAACAAACAAAATGGCGGCCGACACTTCCTGATTTCGACCGATTCGAACGTTGACTGACATGTTACAACCAATCAGAATTACGCTCGCGTACGTTAGGGTGCGCGCACGGTGCGCGGCTATAGATATGCATGTGCTTTTAACTGCAATTTTCTCAGGAACTACTGAACAGATTGACTCCATATATGCAAAAGGCACATCCCTGACCTGAGGACTACCTCTCTGCCAAATTTCAAGTAATTCTGTTCAGCCGTTCGGGCTGTACCTTCGACTAAAGGTCCTATGGGAAAATGCATGGGGAAAACGTGGTTTTGGACCCCCCTTTTTTCTCGGCCCCCGCTTGACGAATCCCCCCAAGACTTTCAGGGTCCCCATTAGTTTTGAAAATTTCGCGAAGATTCGTCAACCGGCGCCAAAGTTATTCAAAATAGAATTTTGAGATTTCCTATGGAAACACGGTCCTAACTATAACTATCTACTGGCGACCACCAGTAGATAATATATCTATAAATATTACCTACTGGCGGTCGCCAGTAGGTAGTTATAGTTAGGACCTTGTTTCTATTCAAAAGCATTTTTTATTTTGCCAATATCCTTGGCACCATTTGACGATTCTTCGCGAAATTTTCCATACTAATGGGGCGCTCCTGTCAGCTCCTGTCTTGAAAGTTTTGCTGTGATTAATCAAGCGGAGGCCGAGAAAAATAGGGGGTCCCAAAATGCGTTTTCCCCATGTTAATATCCATAGGAAAAATTGAAACAGGCTACAGCCCGAACTGCTGAACGGAATTACACCAAATTTGGCAAAAAGATAGGACTTGGTTGCAGGTTTCTGCACCTTCAAATCTTATACATAGGTCAGCGTAGTTGCTGTGATCGATTCCAGGGAGGATATTGAATTTATAAATTAAAGGTAGGGGGCCACGTGGCCCCTCTCCCAGGCCAATTTTGGCACCGGGGACCCTCTATTGTGGGTGACCAAGTCAAATGGGGGTAACTGTTCCTAAAGGAAAAAGATGAAAGATAGATGTATAGGTTCTGGACAGGACGTTAGGTCAGCCCTCAGGACTGTTTCTTGCTGCCCTCAGTCACCCCTAATGATGTCATGCTTCATCAGTGGGCAGGTGTTCCTCATCTGGCGGGTGCTGAAATGCCCTACAGTGTCACTTTAGCGCAGGTCGGGGACCCGTAGGGCATTGCAGCACTGGCCTGACGAGGAGCACCTGCCCAATGATGAAGCATGATTTTCTTAGTGGATGTCATGCTTCATTGCAGATCCTGTTGCGGGATCTGCGAAATGTAAAAAACAAAAAAATGAAGTCTAGGCTTCATTTCCAATTGGCCCCAAGGTGGGTCAGGTCCCAAGTGCATTATAATAAAGTAGGCGGGGTGCACTGCCCCCCCTCCTGTGGCTCATTGCTGCCCCAGGGCCAACACCTCCCTGGTGCTTCTAAAACAAAATAAGGGGAGGCCCGTATGGCCTCCTCCCCTGCCACGGGGACCACCACTTCCCCGGGGCTGATTTATTTATTTAAAATAATTAATTTATTTAAAATGGGCGACCACCACCTCCCTAAGAATTTAAGTTTGAAGAATGCGGGGGGCCATGCAGTCCCCCCCAGCCCGGCTTTAATTTTAAGTAATGCAACAGTGGCCTCGCGGACCCCTCTGCAGCCCCAGGGACTACCAGCTCCCCGGTGCTTTTCTAAAATGTAATGCGGGCCGTGTGGCCCCCTGCAGCCCCAGGGACAACCACCTCCTTGGGGTGAAAATGAAGAAGGGAGGGGGGCTGTGCAGCCCTCCACCTGGAGCCATAGATGGCCCATGGGACCGCCACCCCCTAGGGCCGGCCCCTGCTATGTTCCAGGGTTTCACCCCAGAACATAGCTTTTTGCTATGGCTGGGTGGGAGTATTTCCACTCCAGCCAAGCCATGGCAAACACTGGTCCGCTTTCAGCAAGCGAGAACATTAAAAATGCTCTCACTTGTTGAAAGCATAGCAGAACTGTTTTTGGACAGAGGGAGCTGCCTATTCAGCCGCTCCCTCTGGCTAAAAGCTATGCCAGCTCCCGCAGGACACGGAGAGCCGGCAGGGATCCCCGACAAAGTGTACGAGTACCCTGGTAGGGACCACGGCACCCAGACTAGAGGCTGGGTCCGAGAAGATAGGGTCCCTGGAGCCGAAACCTGCCCGGGGAGGGGAGGCCACACAGCACCCTTCCCGAAAAGATTACAAATATTTTTTTAACAGACTGGCAAGTCGCTGGTGGCCCTTTCCCCTTTCTTTACCACTCTGCAAATGTGCCTTCTGCTGCACTGCTGGTTGGGGGATGAAGTCCATTTGGCTCTAGAGTGTCCTTGGGAGCCAACAAGCCCCCCCGTTACCTCCAGTAACCCCCACACAGCGGATTGGCTGAGAGGTCTTCGGAGACCACGCCCCCTTTCTCCGCACTCTGGAAACATGCCTCCTGGTGCACTGCTGGTCGGGGATGAATTCCTCTTGGATGTTGAGGGTTCTTGAGGGCCCAGAAGCCCCCCTGCTACGTCCAGTAACTCCGACACATCAGGATTCCTGAAAGCTGATCAGAGGCCCACCCCTTTCTCCACCACACTGCAAAGCAACTACTTGTTAAAAAACCATAGGAATTCACAGAAATAAACAAAGGTTACAAGGACTTTATAGTTAGGAAATAGAAAAACCAAAGGTTACAGGGATGTTATAGTTAGGCTCAGATTTCACTAGTACAAAACCAGTGAAATTGACCTAACAATAACTTATGCCCGAGCAATGCACTGCTTATGACCTCACACAAGCAGTGCATTGCCGGGGTATAAGATATAGTTAGCACAGGTAACTATAACTGCTGAATTTCTATGGTTTTGTATAAGTGAAATCTGTGCCTAGCTATTACAGCCCTGTAGCTATGTGATCAAGACTTTTAAGGAGTTGAAATGCGTTATGGCGGCCTAAAAAAAAAAAAAATTACATTTGCACCTACTCTGTGGTCCGTGTCCATGTGTGGCGAAAGGGAAGCTGGAAAGCCTGCGGAGAAAGCGATATATACAATAACGATCTGCAGTGCCTCAAATATTTTGTAATTTCATCAATTCCCAAACCACAAAGAGGAGGAGATAGAGACAAAATGCTGAGAAGGATGGAATCCAAAATAATTCTAGAACTAGATAGCAAATTCCCCAACGGCCTCAATACTACGGAGGACTTATATCAGTTTCTATAATAGATGGCATCAGGATAGCAAGAATTTATAGATCTGCACAGATGATAATATGGCATCCTCCCTGCCGCACTTTTTATCTTACTTCTTTGCACATTTTTTTTTTAATGAAGAGATTTTGCAGCTCGAGGAATAAAGTAATCGTGCCTAAAAGACTTTGGGACTCGTGTTGTCTTGTGTTCGCCGAGAGGAAGTACCAAGACAGCCTGCTTTTCGTTGATGTAAATTTCGGAAGGTGGTTGCTTCCGAGACGAGTCCATTCCCCGGAAGTTGGCTGCTGCCTTCAACCAGCGCCTTCAGGTTTCTACAACGGAATTTTCGGCAGCGACCCCGTCTGCAGCTACACACAAACCCGCGGCGAAGGGATTGACAACGAGAATCAGATAGTTTGTACAGTCACGGATCCTGTCTGCGGTGAGTGCATTAGCGAAGAGCAGCGGTAGGGAGGACTATCAGGCACAGTGGTAATTCCCCTTTACAACTCAGGAATACAACCACAAGTAATTAACACCTATCCACGTCAGAGCATGCATAAACCATGTCAGCAGAAGAAGTACCCGGCAGGGAGGCAGCCGCATATGCTTTATTTGCGAACCTACCAAAAACATTGGGAAAAGGGGTCATGAGTAAAACGGCACCCAGTAGCACTACAACCACAAATGAAAATCTTATACGTACTTTACTTAAGCGCTTAGAAAAATGTAAGCGTTCGGAAGTGACTAAATGGTGGGAACATAAATCCTTATCCAAATATATCGATGAGGGGCGAGTACCTAGCGGGCTACGCATTCTATTGGCCCCAAGCTACGAGAGCCCGAATCCTGAAATGCTAAAAGAATGGGGACACAGTAATCTGGAAGCGTCAACCAATTTAATAAAAATTTTGGTCAAATACGCAGCAATTGACAGAGAAGCCTTAATGAAAGAGATTGAAGAAATCAATGAACAATCATCTAAATTTGAACCCAATGAGCTCATTTGTAAATCGAAAAAGGACATGCAGGAACGGTTAAGCAAACAAGAAGAAAAAATCAAGGCGCGAAAAGTATACAAGTTTGCTCGGGATAAGGAAGATTACGAGCAGGGGCGCATCTATACGTTTGCACGGAAATATGAAAATGCTAAAAAATCAAGGTTAAATCAGCAAATGCCATCTACTATGCAACCAACAATTCCCACAGACAACAATAGTGAATCAGTGGAAATCAGCAGTGACAATGACTCCACGGGAAGTTTCGTATCTTCCGAAGATGGATGTATGAACAGACCTATGTTAACGGACAAGTCAAGAGTATTGGATTTAGGGGAAGAGGTCGATTTTTTAGTATACGACCGCATGCAAACACTGAGGCCCCGCAATCAAAGGCAAGAAGAACACGAAACAACCAACGACGGAGAGAACGGCGCAAAAAGCGCAAACTCTCACAAAAAATCAAAAAGGCAGCAGTGGCGAAAAAAGTACTAAATGACAATACTATTATCAACTTATCTACGACTGTGCTTACCGAGGCAGAAAAACAACTTCTCAGCCTCGGTTTATCATACTGCCCTATCTTGGATTTTAATTACACACGAACGCGCATAGACATTTTTCACTATATTCGCAAACTCAAGCTGCGTAAATTTTTCAGCATTAAAGATGGCCTCAAAGAAATGGAATCTAATACATCTAATCAATCGAATCTCGAGCTAACAGCGGCTGATACGAGAACGTTCCTCACAACGCATCAATTGGAGACGAACAATGCAACCATAGAGGGGGAAGCAATATCAACCCAACAAGAATTAATGGATGCAGCTATTGTACAAATAGGAGCCAATTCAAGTCCGTTCAAGTAAAAATTTATGCCAAACATGCCAAAAGACGCCATTGATACCTTCCACGATGTGATAGTGGAAGATTTAAAAAAGTTGCACCACAAATTAAAACACCGAAAAAGGTACAAAAGTGAACAGGAGAAGAATTATGCATCCCTAATCAAAAAATTGAACAATGATCATCAAATTATAGTCACAACATCAGACAGGGGCGGCAATATTGTTATTTGGCGACAGAAACAATATATTGCTGAAGCCCAGAAACAATTGAGTGATCCCCAGTGCTATGCAAAATCCAGCTTAAAACACTACAATATTGACAAAGATCAACTGAGAAAAATCCTTTTCAAATGGAAAAGAGAAGGGATGATTTCAATGCAAGAATACCAATTTCTTCATGTAGAAAATCCTGTCTTACCAAAACTATATTTAATACCAAAGGTGCACAAAGAAACATTTCCAGTTCCAGGACGTCCCATCATATCGGCCATACAAAGTGTTGCGGAACATATCACTGAATATATTGATTATTTCTTACAGGACCTAGTAACAAGTTTGCCAACCTACATTAAAGATACAGGTGACTTTTTAAGAAAGATCAGAAATATTCCCCAGACTAAGGATTTGCTGTTGATCACTCTTGATATCGAATCATTGTACACCAGCATAGAACATCACACTGGGTTAAAAGCATTAGAATATTTCTTAGGAACAAGATCAGCACACTGCTATAGTCATAACAAGATGATTGTGGAATTGGTTACCTGGTGCTTAAACAACAATTATTTTATGTTTGACAATGAAATATATCTTCAAATGAGAGGAGTTGCGATGGGGGCCTGCTTCTCTCCCAGCTACGCGTGTTTACACGTGGGGTGGTGGGAGGAGCAGGTCCTCAGGCGCACACATCTTGCGGCTTTCTCAGGCCATGTGCTAAAATGGATGAGATACATTGACGATGTTTTTATTGTATGGAAGGGTGACAAAAGCAGTGCTAAACAATTCATCAGTGAAATCAATATCAATCATGAAAATTTAAAGTTTACCATCAGTAAACAAGAAGTAGATTTCCTAGATGTAAAGATTTTCTTTCAGGAGGGACAAATAGCTATCAAACTCCATAGAAAAAGCACTGCTGGAAACACTGTATTACATGCAGTAGTGCTCACCCTAGTGCTCACCCCAAACATGTCATCAACAATATCCCCTACGGTGTTCCTTCCTGCACATAAACAATTGCCCCTGCAGCGCAGGCTCCCTAGCAAAATGGCACTAACAGATGATACCAGAGGGTATGTTATTTATCGGGTGTGATTAACAGCACCTATTACAAGTTTAAGGGGAATAACATGCAGATTTTGGTGTTCAACTCATCAAAATCCGCATTACAGAATTAACGAGCCATGAGGCATTAATTATTGGATAGGTTAAATGCCTTTTAACATGTTAATATGCGCAATCAAGGGTTTGCGCATGGTTCGGAATACACCAAACACATCATAATCAGGCCCTGAGTCAGCAGAGAAGGAAGTGCTCCCAAGTATTAGAGGGAACTTCCTAGTTATGGGTAGAAAGGGATGTTTTTGCTGGAGTAATTCTAGCTGTAGTATATCTTTCCATTATACTCATCATTCACCAAACTGCCTGTATCTAATCCCAGCCAAGAGAACACCTGCCAAATTTTGGCTGTGAGTGGGACCTCGTTTGACACTCAGGAGATAGATGCTTGCCATGAACACACCATGCCTGCCAATACTTGAGAAGAGCCAAGGGGGGGGAATTGTTCAGCAAAAAAAGGGTAAAGCTTGCTTTTCCAACGAGCCTGAATTGGGTTTTAGGTTATTTAAAGCAGATGAAAGCTAAGAGAAAGTTACAAAATATGACCCATTCCTCTTCAAACAGGACCTCCTTTCTGAAGGGCAGATTTGCCATAGTTTTGCATGCATAGGTCGCATATATTTAGAGACACGACGTACAGCATTGTTGAAATATAGGATTGATTGAGATGCCTCCTGGGGCATATTATCAAGCATGGAGTTAAAATTATCGCCGCTTTAGCGGCAGAAAACTGCCGCTAAAGCGGTGATAATGGGCTTGATAATATGCACTTGAGAAATCCCATAGAAGCCCATATTGTCACCAAAACATGGGAATTCTCAAGGGCACATTATCAAGCCAATTATCGCCGCTTTGGCGGCAGTTTTCTGCCGCTAAAGCGGCGATAATTTTAACTCTGTTTCTTGATAAAATGCCCCCAAGTTTCCTAAAAGCAGTCCATAGCTCCTCGGAGGTGGATGGTCTTTCAGAGAGGGCAGACTAGTGCACAGACCCAACTCTGTGCACTAGTGCTGTGGCCCACACTAGGTGACAACATTGCAGCGGGTTGCAGCATGGCTCAGCTAGAGAAGGGTGCATATCCCGTCACAGTGACAATCAGACATAGGCACCATTTATATGATTCATTGTCTTTCGGATTGTGACAAATATATTGTTTATCTAATTTTGAAAAATACCCATGGTCATACTCTACTCATATTTTTAACTATTTGAGTACTACACTAAGTCACAAAACATTGATATTTTGCCACCAACTCAAAGTTTAAGACCACTGCCTGGCCTCAAAAATGAAAACAACATGTTTTTTTTGTGTTGAAATGCATCCCATTATCCTCTGAGGAAAATGGGTTTTATTACAAAAAAAGAAAGAAAAAAAAAACTTAAATCAGAAGCAGTTACAGACATCCATGGGATGGTAGGCATTCCTAATGGGTCATAAACTGGGGCCTATCCCATTAATATTCATGAGGTAGGTCTCTTTGGAACCGACTAGGAATCATAAGTTTGAAACAAAGGGCCAGATGTACGACACATTTTACCGGCACCAAACGGCCCATTGGGCCATTTGTGACCAGTAAAATGCATTTTCAAATGTACCAACCCTCTTTTGTTGTCAGTAACCTATTACCGACTCGCAAAATACTGTTTGCGAGTCACTATTAGGAAGGGGCGTGCCAAGTACGTCCCTTCCTAATAGCGTGTCACACTGGTATGTAGGAATGTTTTGCGACCGTGAATGTGGTCGCAAAACATTTGCAGTTTATCACCAATTTCAAATTGGTATGGTAAGTTACTTGCAAACGGGAAGGAGTCCCCAAGTGACCCAAGTGACTTCCTCTTTGTGAATGGGGGCGTCAAAATCTTTTCAGAGCAGGCAGTGGTCCTCCAGATCACTGCTCACTCTTAAAAAACGAAAAGGAAACTTTTCATTTTTATTTTTGTAAACCATCCCATTTTCCTTTAAGGAAAACGGGTTGCATTCCCAAAAGAAAATGCTTTAGTTAAAAAGTAGTCACAGACATGGTGGTCTGCTGACGCCAGCAGGCCACAATCCCTGTGAGTGTCAACCATTCCCAATGCGACCCATTTGGGAATTGCAAACAGTGTCTCAGACACTGTTGTACAGCAGGTTTTGCGTCTCGCAAATTCAGAGCTGCTAAAAAGTGCAATTTGCAAGTCACAGATCAAAGCAAAGCACCTGCACACTTCAAAGGCAAGCCTCTATAAGCTTCTCCCCATTGCAAAGGCACAACTGGGTATAAATACTGGACCTCAGCCACAAACTCTTCAGTACACTGCTGGACCTGTGGCAAAAAGAAGGGTTGCTGTGCTGCTGAAAAGACTGGCACTCTGCTGGACTGCTGCTCTGAATGACTGCTGCCCTCTCTGCTGACCTGCTGCCCTCTTTCCTGAGTGAGAAGGACTGGACCTGCATCTGTTGAAATGAGGACCACCAGAATGACTCCAAGGGCTAGTTGGCTGGCCTCCTGACTTGAGCCTCAAGGACAGAAGGTTCCAACATCCTCGACCCCAGTTCTGGGATTCTGCCATCTGTGAGTCTACCCTGCCAAGAGGTGTCACCCCAGTCCTGGACCCTTGAAAGTTGGTCTAAGGTGATTTGCCAGCCTCAGTGGAGACAACAGAACCAACACATCTCTTCTGCTGCACACACAACCTCGAGCAGAACTGCTGCATTGCCGCTGCTGCATGGATTGGACCCATCACAAAGACCTTCATTGACTCAGCAGCCTCTTCGGAACAGCCACTTCACAAGGCATCCTCAGCTCAGGCCCTTGCATCCCTTGTCGATGGCACTGGACTCTGCATCGCAGTCCCACAGCTCGTCACAACTGATGCATCGCCCCAACTGCATGACAAATTCTCAATGCTGGACTTCGCAATGCAAACCCTAATCGATGTGTTCCTCGATAACATTGCAGAACCTCACATTACAGCCTCACTGCATCTTGGAACCGATGCATCACTTCGGCTGCATGGCGCATCTTCGACATGGATCCTCGCAACACTCCACAAACCAGGATTTAAGGTACTGTGTTCAGCGGGCCTAACTGGTTCTCTGTAGCGACCCGTACTCCATTGTGGTCAGCTTAAACTTGTGACTTTGTCCCAGTCTGGTGCGAACAGATTTCTCTAGATGGTGCAATGTGCTTTTTGGTATAATTTTGACAAAAATCTTTCAAATTGCAAATCTCCGGTTATAAAGATTGGATTGTTGTTGTTATGGTCATGTTTTGTTTATTAGAAATAACTCTATTTTTCTAACATGGTGCGGGATCCTTTTTGTGTGTTTTTTTTATTATACCTTTATTACTGTTTGAAGCATTGCACAATTATTTTAGACATTGCCTCTTAGTTAAGCCTGACTGCTCTTTGCCAAGCAACCAGGGGTTTGAGCCTAGGTTAATTTAGGGTTTAGTGCCTCATAGGTGTGTACTTCACTACCCTGCACCCAACCATCTTGTGTCTTATTAAAGTAACTCACAAAATCCTCCCCGAGGACTGGTGAGAGTGTCTCTGAACCTCAACCTGTATTCTTCTGGATTGAGTCTATACTTCTTGACAAGGGTCTCCTTCATAAGGGGATAACTCATTCTGTCCCCCTTCTCTAGGGCAAGAAGGGGGTTCCTCCCATCACTAGGCATATGTCTCCAGAGGCCAGCTGCCCAATTCTCCACAGAAATCCTGTGCATCTATAGAGCTACTTCATATGCCTCAAACCATCTGTCTATGTCATTCCCCACCTCAAAGTCAGGCACCATATCCTTGGGTATATCAATCCTTCCTTTACCACTGGACACTGTATTTTGCCGCCACCATTCCTGCTGGACTCTAACAGATGTTTGGCCCTCAAGTCCATCTCTTTAGGACTCAATTCATGAGTCAACAACATTTTTCTTTCTTACATGGCTCTCTCTTTCTCAGGTTTCCTTTGCTATGCCTCTATGGCTAGTTTCTCCGTTGCTAAGGACCCCCAACCCTTCTCTCCTTTGCCAGTGCTATTTTAGCCTCAGGTTTGCTCTCTTCTGCAGCCAGTTAAGCCAGCTGCAACCTCAGGTCCCTTTCAGGAACTCTGTCCTTCAACTCCTCAGGAGACAGGGTGTGGGAGGATACACTGCTTCGTGCATAGGATCAAGCAGGGGATTCCATCTCTGTGGGCTCACCCTGCTCCTCTAGAGCCATTGACAAGCAGTTTTACTCTTCCTCCTCATCCTTCTCAGGGGCAGAACCCTTTTAGTCCTCTGGGGGCACGCCATACCAGAGTTCTAACTCAAATCGCATATTGGGCAATGCTGCAGGTCCTTCTTAGTGGACCCCTTCTCCACGATCCGCACTCTCTCCTTGCAGAATTTCCTCAGCTCCTTCGTAGTGTAATATTACAGGCAGTTGGGATCCATTTCCATTATGACAAGGTTTCACAGGTGCAATAACAAATTAGTCCCAAGTGTATGAAGATGAGACAGGAATCAAAATGACCAAATTAGAGAAAAAGGAGAATTTAAAAAAACTCATAAACGCCTCAAATATGGGATGGTAGTGTACATCAAATCACTGTATGGTACTGCAAAAACGGAAGGCCTATTCCACCGCTGCCACCAATGTGAGAAATTGGGTTGTTGTTTAACTATGTGTGAGTCCTGGTGAAGCAGAAACCACAATCCTTGTCAGGGTGAGACACAAGCCAACTCTTAATTAACCTGTGCTCAACTCTCTAGTAGCTTGGCACAGGGCAGTCAGGCTTAACTTAGAGGCAATGTGTAAAGTACTTGTGAAATGCTTCAAACAGCAAAACAGTGAAACCACCACACAAAAACATTCCCATCCCAGGCTAGAAAAATAGAGCTTAAAGAAAACAAGACCAAAATGACAATAATCCAGTCAGTAGAACTGGAGTTATACATTTCTGAAGACTAAAGTGTGAAATAGCACCTAAAAGCATAAAGCGTCAACCGTGGCCATCTGGTTCGCTGGGATGGGTCAAAGTCAAAATTTTAGGCCGACCACGATAGAACGCAGGCAGGATACTGTCCCAGATTAGTCCCACTGAAGGTTTAATCTCTCAAATTTTGTGCCAAGAGCCCTATTTTCATTGGAGGGGGGCCACGAGGAGCAAGAATAGCATCATGGGTGGCTGTCAGCTTGGCGAGAAAAGCAGGCCAGGCTTTGTGAATGGGCGGGCTGTGGTTTCGCTTTGGTAGTATCTCACAGACTGTCAATGCTGGTATACGAAGAGACGGACTGGCTGCGGCACAGTCCATCTTCCTAGCAGAGTATCCTCAGGACCAAAAGTGCACTGAAGAGTTGGTATTTGAGGTTCCTTTTTTAGGTCAAGCCTATGCAGCGTGCATGTGCTGCTCTGCGAGACATGCTGTATCCACTGTATCTGCTAAAGGTACGCCAATCGCTTATGATTGGTTCCTTTCTGTGCCTTTCAAAATGTGTTTCAAATGTGTTTCTTCTGTGTGGTGAATTGGCTGATTTGTTCCGCCTTTTGGTGTGTTTGTCACACCCATGGCGACTGCCCCTTTTACCTGTGTTATTTCTCCTGTGTGCATTTGATGTTTTCCAAGGACTATTTTCTTTATGTATACTTTGTCTTGCTCAGGATGGAGAAACCGCCCTTAAGCCGCCGCTTAGCTGAGGGTACTTTCAATATTGACTCACTCCAAATGCGACGACACTACAAGATACCGCGCCCCCTTATATGAGACCGCACTGAAAGTGGGGCTAACTGATGGCACTTTCATTTTTATTAACTTGTTTTTATTACTATGGCACCTGCTTCTTGGACCGCCTTGCGCATAACTTTATGTACACAGGCGCAGTGCTTTATGTTTCAGCACGGAGCCCGGTCTTCTGTTGTCAAAGCCAATAGCTGTAAATCTTGCAGATGCAAGACCTACTGTACTGCAAATGCTTGTTATAATCTGGTTCCATGGTTCTGGAAGGTGGGAGAAGCTTGGAAACAATGACTATTAGTGCATGGAGATTTCTACCTTCCCTTTCCTGGTTTCAACCTGCCTGCAATAACAATGTGGGGTCTTTAGACCCTTTGTGTGAAGGTAGAGCACAGACTATTCAGTTGCAAGTTGGACTGTGCTCAGCTTCGGCCCTCATCCTGCCAGCAGACGGACCATCCAGGCACACCTAATCCCTCTATTTTATGACTGTCTGGGAGGAATTTACAAAGTCTAAGTGTCAGTTACATACAATCAGATGACCCAGGAGGGGCTATAGGCACAAAAGGACTAAGGGAAGGAAAATGCTTACTTTTTAAAAGTGGCATTTTCAAAAATGTAATGAAAAATCCAACTTTGCAATTAAATAGGGCTTTTCACCACAATTCCAAAGACACCAAACATGAGATAGCTACCAGCTCCTAATTGGAAATCACAGCTTATTAAATGTAATTGGGAATCCCCAATGTTATCTTATGAAAGGGGTCAGCCTCACAGAGTAAATAACAAACGTAAGTGCTTTTCACTACCTGGACATGTAAAACATAAAATACATGCCCACCCTTTTCATTATACAGCACCCTGCACTCTGATCTACCTAGGACCTACCTTAGGTGTGACTTATACATAATAAAAATGGAGTTTAAGGCTTGGCAATGGATATTAAATTATAAGTCGACATGGAAGTTTAAAACTGAATTCAGGCTGCAGTGGCAGGCCTGGGACATGTTTGAAAGTGATACTTCAGTGGGTGGCCCAATACGTGATTCAGGCCCACTGGTAGCATTTAATTTGCCGGCTTGGGCATATGGTACACCACTTTACAAGGGATTTACAAATAAATTAGACATGCCAATTGAGTATAAGGCAATTTAACCAGGTTTAAAGGAGAAACCATAAGCACTTTAACACTGGTTAGTAGTGGTAAGCGCACATAGTAGTGGTACGTGCACAGAGTCCTAAAGCCAACAAAAATGAAATCAGCAGCTAACATTGGCAAAACGTTTGGGGGTGACTCTGCAGAGAGGGCCAGGTCCAACAACCATGAAGCCGTACGCTGCACTTTATAAGTAACTTATTCCTTGATTCTTATATCAATACTCATATATACATACAAAGAGGGTCTTTGGGTCAGCCCTCTTCATCCATTTGTCTGTTCAGCTGTCAATCATATTTTATTTCTGCTCACCACAGCATACAGCATGGGGCAGATGGTGAGTCCACTTCAACCGCTGGCTTCTGCACTGTACAGTGAAGCCCAAGGGACCACCACTTTCCCATGGCGATATTGAAGAAGGGGGGGCCACACAGCCCCCCTCCTGGAGCCCTCAATGAACCTGGGGACCACCATCCCCAGGGCCAGCTCCTGCTATGTCCAGGGGTGCCCACCCCCGGGACATAGCTTTTTGCAATGGCTTGGTGGGAGCTTTACCGCTCCCACCAAGCCATAGTAAACTGTGCTCTGCCTTGAGCAAGCGAGAGCATTTTGTTCTCGCTTGCTCAAAGCGGATCACAATTGCTTTGACAGAGAGGAAGCTGCACGTTAGCAGCTCCCTCTGTGTCAAAGCAATATCGGCAACTGCAGGAGACGGGGAGCTGGGAGGGACTGTGGGGGCCTTCAAGCTCCCCCCACGGTCCCAGTGGAAAGTGGGTACCCTGGAGCCCCCCATTTCAATGGCCAGGTCCCGGAGGATGGGGTACCGGGCCTGAAATTTGGCCCAGGGAGGGGGCCAAGCAGCCCCCCTCCCCTAAAAGAAATTAAAAAAATAAAGGCTAGGCCCCAGCGGATTTGGTCCCCGGGGACGAAAATGTCCCAGGGAGGGTGGCAATGCACCCCCTTCCATATTACTGCTAGGCTTGGTCCCAGGGAAGGGGTCTCCGGGTTTGCAATCAGCCCGTGGAGGAGGGCCGTGCATCCCCACTCCCCTAAATAAAAATATTAAAAATAAAAAAAGGCTGGGCGCCAGGGGATGGGGTCCCCGGGGCCTAAATCAGCCCAGGAGAGGGGCCACACAGCACACTTCCCCATTCACGAAATGTCTGGCTGGAGGGATGGGGTCCCTGGGGTGAAATTGGCACAGAGAAGGGGGGCCACGAAGCCCCCCTTCCAGAGTAATTTTTTTGTTTATTAAATGGCCGGCTGGCAAGTTGCTGGTTGCCCTCTTTCTCCACCACTTTGCAAACGCACCTCCTGGCACACTGCTGGTTGGGGAATGAAGTCCCCTAAGGTTCAGTGGGCCCTTGGAGGCCAACAAGCCCTCCTGATACATCAAGTAAGTCCCACACAGTGGGATTGCTGAGAGGTCTTCTAAGGCCATGCCCCCTTTCTTCACCACTCTGCACACGTGCTTCCTGGTAAACTGCTGGCTGGGGGATGAAGCCTTGGATTCTGAGAGTCCGTGAGGGCCAACAAGCCCTCCTGTTCCCTCTAGTAAGTCCACACAGTGGGATTGCTGAGAGGTATTCAGAGGACACGCCCCTTTCTCAACGACTCTGCAAAAGCACTTCCTGGTGCATTGCTGGCTGGGGGCTGAAGTCCCCTTGGATGTTGAGAGTCCTTGGGGGCCAACAATCCCTCCTGTTACCTTCAATAAGTCCCACGCAGCCTGATTGCTGAGAGGACTTCGGAGGCCACACCCCCTTTCTCCACCACTCTAAAAACGTGCATCCTGGCGCAATACTGGTTGGGGTATGAAGTCCTTTTGGATGCTGAGGGGCCTTGGGAGCCAAGAAGCCCTTCTGTTACCTCCAGTAAGTCCCTTCCAGCGTGATTCCTGAGAGCTGGTCGGAGGCCCTGCCCAGGTTCTCCCCCACTCTGCAAGCATGACTGCAAGTTCAAAAATCATAGAAATTCACTTAAAAAATCTATAGTTACCTGGACATTATAGTTAGGAAATAGATTTTGAAAAACCTTAGAAATTCACTGAAAGAACCAAAGGTTAAAGTGACATTATAGTTAGGAAATAGATTTGTTTTTTAAACTTGGAAATTCACTGAAAAAAACAAAGGTTACAGGGACGTTATTTTTAGGCTAAGATTTCACTCATACAAAACCAGTGAAATTCAGCAGTCATAGTTACCTGAGCTAACTCTAACTTAAGCCCCTGCAATGCACTGCTTATGACCTCACATATTAAATTACTCATGACATGGTCAGTGACATCACTCATGACATCTCAAATGACAACAATGTTGACATCATCCTGTGAGTGATCCTAAATATAACATCCCTGTAACCTTTGTTTTTTTACTGAATATATATATATACATACATATATGTAATGTGTGTGTGTGTATATATATATATGGTTATATATATATATTATATTCAATTATTCAATGGCACTTGTAATACGGAGGATGGGATATCATGGTTGTGATGGAGCACCCCATCCACCATACCCTAAATAAGACCCTAAGTTACTTATCATTGTTCCTTTTTTAAATTATTTTGCTATGATGCAAAACAAACTTCTCAGATGTATTTTGAGTGTTTAAGTTTAATCAATTTACACATCTGCTACACATAGATTTATGGGCCTACTGCCCATGGTATAGACCGTTAATAAGTTTAGTTATACATTTTAAAAAATCTTTATTCCAGCAATTTATACTAGAAATTACCACTCCTAGTGCCTCATTACAAGTTTTGCTGAGTGGTAGCCCTTTGAAAATATCTTGCCCTGCCAAATTATGAGTTAACCAGTTTTCCTGCAACCCCAATTCCCAGGTTTGAGAACATCGCAGGCAGCATGGAACAAGGACTGCAGACTGAGGAAGTGATAGGCTCGACCTCCTTTAACACACCGGTGGAAGCGTACAGGAGTCGCCTTGACTCTTGATGCCCTCCTTGCCACAACCACCACCCTCCGAGTGACCAGCTTAGTACCCCTGCTTCCAATTATCACCTGCATAGTGGGGCTGGCAAATGCAAGCCATTATTGGGAACTGAATGGAGATGTGCATGCGGAAAATGACACAGTAGTGTTTCATGTTATTTGCCATTCCGGGCAAGACAAATCATGATGCATGGGACTTGAAGGGGAGATTGAGCTGGAAATGATAATCCTGACACTGATATCACCCGTGTCGAAGCTCTGGACATCCTGTAATGCGGCCCCAAGTTGGGGACGTTTTTGCTGACATGGAATGGAGGCGATTAACCTTAGCCCTGAGTTAGAACTTGCTAGCCCTCTGAGCAATACTCTGAACAGCTGACAAATGAAGTGACTGCTTTGTTGACTTTGGACTTAGATTGCTATGTGAACCATATATTGGGTTTATCATGCATGAACACTGTTGAGAGTCGGCACCACCTCTTGCAAACTTTAAGGCTAATTTTTAGCGGCTGGATTGCAAAGATCTTTTAAAACTAGTCAGAGGGTGCTCAACTTAGACTTGAAAGTAGAGGAACTATTCATTTATTTTTCTTCATTACGGGGGATTTATCTTCAGTGCTGAATTTGAGCTGGTGGTTGAAGGTGGGGTCCACCCACTCTCATTTTTGGAGACCAACACTTATTTTTCCTCATCAGACATTTAAGGAGAGAAAGAGAGGGAAAAACACAAACAAGTAAGGAGGAGGGAGGGAAAGCCTGAAAATGTGTCAGAAAGGGAGAAAGCAGGAACCTGCAAGAGTGAGATAAAGGGAAAGGCGTGCCTGGTGGTGGATTACAAAGGTAGGAAATCAAGAATACACAGCCTTTGTCGTCGGTGTGTGGACATTTATTAGCACCTGCCTTCTGAGCAGAGCTTTGGGCACCGGCACTCATTTACATACTAAGCACTGTTTGTCTTACCTTGGGAAGTATTTTCTTCACTTACCTGTGCAAAATAAATAAATTACAATAGCTATGCCAAGCTAAAAAGAATGATTGTCTCCACTGAAAGATCATTTGTACACATAGATGACAGCAGACCCTGCGTCCCTTCTGAAGGAAGCATAGCAGCCTTTTGGAATGTTTTCTAATTCAAATGGTAACATTTATTGTCAAGCACTCAGTGACTCCACCCCATCAAAAGGATGTTATGTAATGTTATGTTGATTTGTATAGTGCACTAATCACCCAAGAGGGTATCCAAGCGCTTGGGCAGGTTTGTAGTTGTGTGGTCCCAAACGTGCTTATATGAAGAGCGAGGTCTTCAGATTCTTGGAGAAATCAAGAAGTGAGGAGGGGGCTCTGATGTGTTGAGGTAGGTTGTTCCATGTCTTGAGTGAGATGTAGGAGAATGAGCAACCTCCAGTTTTGCTTTTGTGGATGCTGGGAATTTGTGCAAGTGAGAATAAGGCAGAGCATAGTTGTCTGGTGAGTTTGTGAAAGTGTATGCAGCTGTTCAGGAATTCTGGTTGTGTGTTGAGTGCAGTGCTCCTGTCACCTTGTTCCACACACAACTGCAGATTCAGAGTAATTGTGCACACAACTTGTTCAATATAGTTAAACACAATGGTATGGATAAAAAGGAAAGGGAGCACGAGAGACTAGGATCGGAGCCTGAAAGAGATGTGCTACAGAACTGTGACCAGGTGAGGTTATAGGGCAGTTCAAGGCAGCCAAGGAGTTGGAACTGGAGGCAGTGACCATTGGCAGAGATGGGGCATTACAGGAGTTTTGTAAGATAATTCAAACCATAGCAAACATGTAGTAGTAATGCAATATGGCAGTGTGATAGGATTAAACTATGCAGTCAAGAATAATCCTAAACCACTATTATATAGTAACATAATATGAGGGAGCCACAGCACCTATTAGCATCCCTACAGTGGTCTTGATTATGTGTTGGGGAGAGGGGTGATCATTTAATCAGGGGCTCATGGGGAGCTTGGTTAAATCACGAAAAGGGTTGGCTTTTTGAGAAGGATAATAAGAGA
This sequence comes from Triturus cristatus, assembly GCF_964204655.1. Classification (NCBI taxonomy): domain Eukaryota; kingdom Metazoa; phylum Chordata; class Amphibia; order Caudata; family Salamandridae; genus Triturus; species Triturus cristatus. The sequence continues at coordinate 871,526,359 of NC_140581.1, forward strand.
AATAATGAATGATATGTGATGTGAACGTCTATGTGTGAGTAAATTGTTGGTCTGGCTTTACGAACACATGCATTATTTCTGTTGGGTGAATAGAAAGGGTACATCACCATCACTGAGGAGAGCTCAGTGTGCTTATTCACCCGTCATTGCATTCAGTGATATGGTTCGGTACATTAAAGATAAATCACAGTGGATTTCCTATTGGCTAGATGACTAGATTGTAGTCCATTTCATCGTTGCATTATTTTAAAATACACGGTTGTACTATATAAATATATATAGTTTGCTACTATAATTAAATATATGAGAGTAAGTAAACCTGGAGTTATAGTTCAGCTCCTGCGATATATCATCCACCATGTCATTCTCCGACGCCTCATGGGCCATGGCTTTGCATAGTTTACAGGCAACAAGGGCTTTTGCCATGGCCTCCTCTCCATGTTGCCAGAAAAATAATGCCATCTTCTGGCGTTTCATCAAGACAGCCCAGACCATCAATTCATGAAAGGGGAAGGGGAAATGGTTTATCTCAGGGTCATCCAAATCAATGTCCACTTCTTCTTCTCTTTTCGTCGTTGTCTTCCTTCCTCTCAATAAAGTGATATCCTCCTGCAAAATGTGTAAACAGTCAGTTTTTAGGAAAGCCCTAAATACTCAAAAATAACAGTGCACAATTAATTCAGCATTTATGAGTAAACAGCTTTGCTATTAGATAATATAGATTGACCAATGTTTTTAAATAAAAATTACAAATGTGAATTTGCTTTATCACAGCTTCACTAATGCTTTTCTTGAACTATACAATTAAGTATAATTACTGCATACAGAAAACGCAGGATAACAGGCCTAGAAATAGAAGACCTTGAGATAGAGGTGGATAGTAAAGAATCTTCTGAAGGCCAGATGGTGTTACTTGCAGGTCTGGGGGTGGGATGGAGACAGCTGTGTAGCTTCATACTGACAATGTTCGTACTCATCCTATTGGCAGAATAGTGTCAAATCTTGCCTGACAGGTCTCTCTGAGGCACAATCAAAAACGTTTTCACTTTTAAAAAGGATCAAACAGGACTAGATAACAATTATTGTGGATCTCTTGTTTGGTCGCTGAAGGAGCCTGCTTTGTTTTCCCAGACCGTGTCTCCTGTTTTGCTGTGAGTCCAGAACCTGTTTCAACCTGGATTTTAGTGTTAGATATGGGAGGACACTGGTGATTTCACTATGACACTCCAATACTCCCCAAAAGCTTCAGAGCCAAAGTTAAGTGTGGCTGAAGACTTTGGCCATCTTGGCATTAACCTGGCACATGATATTTTGGGCCTAATTTCAGTAAGGCAAACAGTAACTACTAAAAAAGTGCAATGGGTTGTCCTCAAGAACTTTAACCCAATTGGTTAGGAGGTGCACAGGAGGCAACCCCCACCTACTAGTTAGTGCCAATCGTAAATGTGTCTCTGCAAGGTATCATCCTTATAATGTTTCAGGACCTGCAAAAGATCAGCAAAAGCCTGAAGAATACAACTGGACCTGCTGACTGTGATCTGAAAGGAGCCCTGAAGTACTGGATCTGCTTCTTCTTGGACCCAGGACAAAGAAGTGGAATCCAAGGGTGAGTTAGCTGACCACCTGCATGGCTAGAGGGACACAAAAAGCTAAAAGAGGCTGTTTTCTAGAAATGCCCAGCTAACCATTGGCAACTGGACTGGGACTGGATTTTGCTGTTATCCTCTTCCTGACACCCTGAGAATCTCGAAGTGGTCCCCAGGGGGTGTTGCAAGTGTACATGTGGTTGTTTGGGCACCAAAAGAAAGTTTAGAAACTCTTGAAAACTTTTCTTCCAGAGCCTGAGTGGGATCTGCTACAATTTGCTGGAAACAACGGTTTTTGACAAGCACTTCCACAGAAACAGAGAGAATTTCAACTTTGTCACTCTCAATGGTCCCCCCACCTCTGAAAAATGACTAAGCCCCAGGTCTGTTTTGGGACTCCAGAGGGTACAACCTGCTTGAGGTAGCCAGTCTTCTGTTCCACATCGGCTGCTACAATTTCTCTGAAAGACCACGTGAGGAGGATTTTTCTTCTGAAAACTGACCACGTCTCTTTCTGCATTGGAGCTGTTTAAACTTTTGAACTTCCAGACTTTCTCTGGGACCGATCCACTTGGTCTATTCGAACCGGGCTTCATTGGGGTCGGCCTCAAATCCTAAATAGATCCTGGCCTACCACTTTCATAGACTATCATTGGCGCTTTGTGCTTTCTGGTGCTATTTTCTCTTTAAACTTGTAAAAAAAATCATATCTCCTGTTCCCCTTCTTGGGTTCTTGTAATTTTTTTACTCATTTTTCTCTTCATTTTAAAAGTGGCTGTGGAGTTTTATTGTGTTTTGTGTGACCTTTTCTGCTGTGTATGCACTGCTTAATTAATTTTCACATTGCCTTTAATTTAAGGCTACCTGCTTTGTATCACATTACCAGGATTTGAGAACAATTTTAGGTTATATAAATTGTGTAACATCTAGCAGGTGGTGACCTTCTCCATTGAGGCCGGCACTTGCCTGCCAACACTAATCATGGACCTTGTAAACTCAGATCCCCTCCTCATGACTTGGTCTGCGACATTAGGAACTCCCCTTTCCCCTATTGTAAAAGTCTGCAACCTGGGTGTCCAGATGGTTCCCTTCCTGCACAAACACAATCAACCCTGTAAAGCAGGCACCCTTGCACAATAGTGCAAGGGTGCCTGCGCTGGCGCTTTGATGCTTTTTTAGCGCCGGTGCAAGGGAAAACACAGGGGTGCGCCACATTCTTGTCAAGACTGCGCATCCCTGGATGACCATCATTCATGTTCAAAACAGCTGTTCTGATTGATTGAATGAATGTAAGCAGGGAAGCCTGGGTAGGGTGACTATCCCCCCAGCTACAAACAGGCTTGCCAGTGATTTGACTGCTGCTATAGGGGAGCCCAAGATGAATATCAATCTACTCTCTTGGAATGTGGCAGGCCTTAAGAGTAAACTGATCTGTGAAGATTGGGGCAACTTTATAGACACCTTTCATATCTGTCTAATGCAAGAGACATGGGCTCTGGAAAATTTCCAACGGGATGGTTTTGTGTCCTATAAAACACTTGCAATAACTAGTGGTAGGGGGAGACCCTCAGGGGGCCTTAGCACCGGGGTGGCCTTGCATCTGGGTTTTACAGCAAGACAGCTCCAAACTAGTTCACATGATATTCAATGTGTTCTACTTGATCTGCCCGGGAATAAACATCTAGCCCTTTTGAATGTTTACTCTAGACCCTCCCCGAGTGGCTGGGAATCCAAGGTTATATTACTTTTGAATGACTACATTCTGACCTTGGACCCAGAGTACTCTGTGATAGTGGGCGGTGATTTCAATTGTCAATATGAACCACTCAGCATGTTGAACTTAGATGATCCAACTGTGGAAAATGCACATTGGAATATTCCTGATCCCTTGATTCCCCTGGTTAAAGCCTGGACCCCATTGGTGCTACAGATCATTGCTTTCACTCTTTCCTTATCCTTAAGGGCATGTAATGGTAGATTTAAATCCGATAGACCTGGACAAGCTACCTTTAATAGAGTGGGGCAAACTTCTATTATAGATTATATTCTCATCGAAACAAGATCTTGGGATAAGGTGCTTGACTTTAGGGTGATAGACCGAGATGACAGCGATCATAACGCTTTGGCTATGATATTAAAACCAGGAAGTTGGGGACTGACCAGCTATGATACTGTGGCATCTGGCAGCATTACCGTCCCCTAGACCGTTTTACAATCTGTCTAAATCTGAAACAGAAACAGCTAATGCTCTCGCAAGAGATGATTCAATAATCATTAAACAAGCCGACAAAGGCGGAGCAACTGTCATACAGTCAATTGTTGATTATGATGGGGAATGTAAACGACAACTGAATAACAACCGTTACTATGCCCCCATCGCCACTGATCCCACCCCTCGCCTATCTAACACCATTTCCATGTTAGTCAACGAGGCTTTAACAAATGGGTGGATTAACAAAAAAGAGGCAGATTATCTGATTGCCACAGAGCCAAGGACACCCTATTTTTACACTCTACCTAAGATACACAAAGGCACGACACCGGTCCCTGGGCGCCCTATAGTGTCGGGGATTGGCTCGATTCTGGAACCACTTTCCAAATTCGTAGACCATTTCCTACAGCCTTTAGTGAGAGATATCCCGTCCTTCATCAGGGATACTACTGATGTCCTAAGAATCATAGACTCTATAGAAGATTCATCCGGTATCGACCTCCTTATCACACTTGACGTTGAGGCGTTATATACTAACATCCCTCAAGGAGATACATTGACAGTGGTTGAAACAGCGTTGAACGCATTAGAGTGGAATTCACCTACACCAGTCACATTCATCATGGAGTGTGCGTCCCTAGCCCTAACTGAGAACTTCTTTGAGTATAATGGACAACTATACCATCAATGCCAAGGCACATCGATGGGCAGCACCTTTGCGCCGAGCCTAGCCTGCCTTTATATGGCAACATTTGAGAAAGAAGTCATCAACACTGCACACAACCCGTTCCAACAACACCTTATTTTTTGGAAGAGGTTTATTGATGATATTTTGATTTTTTGGCATGGCCCAATCGACACTTGCAACAGATTTGTTCAGTGGATTAATCAACAAAATCCTTTTCTGAAATTCTCTCACACCATTTCAGACACACACATTGCCTTCCTCGATCTGAACATCAAACTATCAGGCGAACAACTGTCTACTAGCCTCTATAAAAAATCCACAGATCGGAATAGCCTTCTCCTGTACCAGAGCCATCATCCCAAAGCGCTCAAAGATAACCTTCCCGTGGGACAATTCCTACGTATCAGGCGCAATTGTACCTCCACGAATGACTACAAACTAGAAGCCTCCTCTTTAGCTCACAACCTTAAGACTAGAGGCTACCCACAGAAGGTAATAACAAACTCAATGAAGAGAGCCTTAAATTGTCCAAGGGAGGCACTTTTAGAAGTACATCATAAACAACCTGAGGACATCATCACGTGTGTAACTTCGTTTACACCCAATTCCACGTCCACTAAAAAAATCATCTTGAAACATTGGGGAATTCTAAACACTGGCGACCTGCAGATACCCACACCCAGGTTTGCCTATACTAGAACCAGTAACCTGAGAGACATTTTGATTCAAACAAGACCAAGGAAGCACACTACCCCATCACAAACCACCTTGTGGGGCCTCCCACCGGTCAAAGGACACTTTCCCTGCGGTACGTGTACAGTGTGTAGATTCACAACAGCCACGAAAGAAATTATGTTAAGACCTAATTTCAAATGGAACATACTAAAACACACGAACTGTAACACTAAACAGTGTATTTATCTGATTACTTGCCCCTGTGAGTTACAGTACATAGGGATGACCATGCGTCCTGTGAAAACTCGTATTACTGAACACAGGAGCAACATACGTTGCCAAAGGACAACGACAAAACTGTACAGACATTTCATGGAGACACAACACACTTCTGACTCACTACATTGGGTCATATTAGAATCCCATGCCCAGATATCCAAATCATCTCTATTCAGACTTGAACAAAGATGGGTACATAGACTTTCCAGTCATATTGATGGCCTCAATGATGAGATACCTTGGAGCACTATTTCATAACTGGAAATACACACTCGTCTTGCCTGAACCCATTCCAGTGTGAACTCTGGCCCACTAGCCAAGTGCTAACCTCATGTCATGAGCTACCACCGTCATGATCGATATACAACTGTCATGAATTTAATAAAGTACAAATTGAGTTTCACTTCTGACGCCATTCGGGAGTATTGCATTGACCGGTGGCAACTTCATAGTGCATGATTATCACCGCTGAGACGTACCTTCCCGTATATGTGCACTCCCACCACATACATTACTCTGGTCTCTTGTCCTCTTAACTGCTAAACCAGTCGCGTTACATAGCACTAGACGCTTGGCCACACCATCATCAAGAGCCACCATTAGCTCAAGAAACGACGTCATGTAGTCACTCAGTAACTACGACGCATCACTACACCTATGAAGAGACTTTTTGCTCTTTTAATTTACACGTCACACCCAAGTGGGCAGCATATTTTAGTTTTACGCCTCTCAACTCGTTAGCGAGGCAGTTCCATTGGCCCAGAAATACGTCACCGGGTTACCTAGCGACGACAATGCTCCCGTTTACCTGGGACCAATTATTTGATTGCAATTCCCCTTACGCGCACCGTCATGACGCGTCACACACGCGATGACGTACCCGGAACTGATGCATATCTGCTCACAATCCCCGTCGGAACCCACCACCCCGGTTCCTGGCGGTTTGGGTAGGTCACTTTCCTGAACGTGCATTCACGTCGGTGAGTACAGATTTAACTCCCTACATTGTTTAGCCTTGCTCTTTTTAAAGAGTTACATCTGCCGACTGTCAACCGGAACCTTCCGGTCTATCCCTACGGACCCGTTGCACCGTGGCCAGTGCCACTTGACTTGACCTTGGATTAGCTCTTGATGTATCAGGCCGGGGCCTGGTGACTGAGGCTCGGCCTGGCTGCCTTTTTTAATTTTAATTTAAACTTCGCAATTGGTGGCTCTCTCTTCTGGTTAATACAGATGTTGTGATTTTCATTATTTTCACATTTTATTATGTTTATTCTTTCCAACACTTAGATACTAACATAATGGTGTTCTGGCAACTTCTTGTCCCTTCCTTTAGGACCCAACTGGGTTCCTTTTAACCGCCAGCACCGTTGCTAACATGAGTAGCAACCTTTGTAGGTGAGTCCTGCTCTCCTTCCATAGTTATTTCTTTCAACCCTTGGATATTAATTTATCCCGCCTACCCCGCACTCCCGAATGGCGTTCGGAACACCACCAGACAATGATACTGCGTGTTGCACGACTGAGCACGGTGATCACCCTTGACACTATATCAATAGCGTTGTACAGTGTGAATATCTGATTTTATTGTTATAAACATTCTCTTTTTCTCCTAACAGGAACAAACCCTAAGTAGTGGTATGTAGTAATCACCTTACCACAATTTTGTAGACAGTAGTATTTTGATCCTGAAGAATTGCCCTGATCCTCCTGACTCCAGCGGCAAGAAACATGTTGATCACATAGAGTAGAGCTCTTGCCTAGATACCTTAATCCTAGCTATTAGCCACTCTACACATTTTTATTAGGGTAGTTGACCTTTGGAATAAAGTTGAAGTAGGACCAACTGACCCTTTTTAAATTTCACTTCTCTGCTACATCTTCTCTTATTAGGCCCCTCACCCCCAAGCACCCTCGGCAGGAACAAAAGATCCCCGACAAAGAGCCCCGATTTCGGGAGCCCGTCAAGGATTGCAGCGCCGACTTGACGAGGGGCAGTGCTCATATGATGAAGCATGACACCTAGCTTGCTGGGTGTGTGAGAGCACTAGTTCAAATTAAAAGAATTTCCCCTGCTTTCATCTGGTTGATCCTTTCAGTATTGACCACTTGTGATATTCACCTACCTGCTCTTCTCTGTCACTGTACATGGGGAACTTTGTACCCTTCTTTTGTAACTAGTCACATGGGGTATGTACACTGGACCTCTCTAAATAACAACACCCCTAGTCCCTACCTTTGATACAAGACTGTGGCCTCTACCACATTACAACCGCTCAGCCTGCATAACAACAGACGCAGAGTAAGATGGCCTTGTATCTTTGCCTGCCCAAACGAAATGGCAGAAACTTATAGACTGGTTTTGCCCCACCTTAGTGAAATGGCTGAAGTAGGGCTAAATTGCACTTCCATTGGGAGGGAAACTAGGCCGGCAGACATCCATAGACAGCTCGCCTCAAAACTTTTGGAGGTGTTTTGTCCGGTTGGGAGTACGAGGGTTCAATTGGCTAAAAGCCAATTGTGGTATACTGCCGAGTGGCGGAAGTCAAAGAGTGAATTGATCCTAGCAAATAAGGCCAAGGATAAAGCAAGGATTAAAACACTACGGGCACAGTATAAACAAAAGATCAAAAGGGCAAGAAAGTCTTGGGAGGATGATAAGTGGGAGGAGCTAAGATTAACTCTGCAGCATAAAGATTTTAAATCTTTTTGGGCTATTGTTAGCAATGGTAGAAAATAATCTGTGACTACTACATTCCCTAACATAGCCCCAGCAGCTTGGGAAGACCATTTTGGGGGCCTATATTTAAGCACAAATTTCAACACATCACCCACAATTGTCCCCCCTCCATCACTGAGTGTCGAGCTGAGGATGTTCCGGTGATCACGACCAAGGAGGTGGAAATTGCTATTCACATGTTGTTACCTAACAAAGCGCCGGGTCTGGACAAAATCCCAGGCGATCTTTATCGGTCGAAACCCAAGGTATGGGTACCGTATCTTTGTGTCCTGTTCAACTCTATCTTATTTGGTGCAGAACCTCCAGAAACCTGGCGTGCCGCTGAGATCGTGCCAATATACAAAAAAGGATGCCCTTTACAACCTTCAAATTATAGGCTCATTAGTCTAATTGATATCACTCAAAAGCTACTTGGACGTATTGTCTTGGATAGAATTCAGACGTGGGAGGCAGAAAATAACATCTTGAGTATCCTGGAGGCGGGTTTTAGAAAAGGCATCTCAACTGTCGATCAGATATTCCGACTTCAGGTCCTTTATTGGAAGACTGTGAGTTTGGAGGGTGGCAGCCTCTACCTCATTTTTGTTGACCTGAGGTAGGCATTTGACCTGGTGCCGCGAGAAAATCTGTGGAGAGTACTCCAGGCACTCAATGTTCCTTTGTATCTTTTGGATGTCTTGAGAAGTCTTCACACATAAAATTTGGCACAGGTCAGATGTGGGAAACATGGAGAGTTGTCTGAACGTTTCCCTGTAAACCGAGGAGTCCGCCAAGGATGCGTGCTAGCACCCACGCTATTCTGTTTATATATTAATGGGCTTATTAAACATCTGGAAGGCATTAAGGACACTGATATCCCAAGACTCGCCATGGGTAGGGTACCAGCTTTGATATTTGCTGACGACACCGTGTTGTTGTCTCGAACATCTACTGGTATCCAGCGTATCTTAGATGGTTTTGTGGATTTCTGTGGGGAAAGAGGTCTGGAGATTAACCTAGCGAAAACGAAGTTTATGATCCTCAACCCCCCCAAGCATACACGCCCGAACCCAGCGTTGAATGGCATTCCCCTTGAGCGGGTAAAGACGTTTGGATATTTGGGGATTACTCTCGAAGAAGATCTTGGATGGGGGGACAAGTTGCTAATTCCGCACTAAAGCTGACCCAAATTACAGGAGGAATGTCTAAATTCTTTAGAGGATCGGTTTTCAAGCCTGTAGCACCAGTAATAGAAATTTTCAAAACTCAAGCAAGAGCAGCTTCTACTTATGGAGCAGAACTATGGGGACATTCCAAGATCCAGAGCTTAATAAGGACTGAAAACTCCTTTATGAGAAATTTGCTGGGTTTGCCCCCTAGTACCCCGCTGGTACCTATTAGGTTTGATCTGGGGTTGTTACCCATGGAGGAGGTGGTGGCGTTGCGGCCAGTGACCTACTGGAAGAGACTCTGGTCTAATCCGGAGTTGGGCTCCTACCGAGAAGAATTTAAGGGGGTCTGGCCCCAAATTAATAGCAAGAATATTCCTTGGTTAAAGTACGTCAGGGACACTTATGTCAAGATCGGCCTTCCAGATCTATGGGGTTCTCCGGAGGTTTCATGCTTGGCTGTTTCTAAGGCTAAATTGGCTGAGCAGTTCAGACATTTCCACCTTCTGAGCCTGCATGTGAACTCTGGTGTTGGCAGGTTGACTGCCCAGTTTCTTCAGATTAAAGTCAATTACAGGAGGGAGGTATTTTTAGATCTGATCTTTCCTGCTGTTGCTAGGAAGTTGTACTTCCAGTGGAGAATAGGCAGTCTACCGCTCAGGTCCTTTACCTCAAGTTGGGACCCCAACAAAATCATTGCTTGCCCTGCCTGTGGATATAGAATGGAGGATGAAAAACATGTTTTCTTCTTCTGCCCAATGTATCACCTGCAAAGGAAACGCTGGGTAAAACCTATCTGTAGAAACTTGGGATTTAGAGAGTGTGAAAAAGCCTTAAGAGTTCTGAAATATGACACCCATCCTCCAATTGTCTTTGCAGTTTCACGTTTTTTAAATGCTATGTGGATCAAACGTAGGAAATTTTGCAATTCATTACTAAGCTCAAATATATCCCTGTAATTCTGGTAATTTTTTATATTATTTTATGTACAATTGAGATTCGACTTTGATGTATTTTAGAATTGTATTTTGTATTTTGTCCAATTTTAGGGCACTTTTATGGCCTTTGTGGCCGAAATAAAGTTTATGATGATGATGATGATTTCTTCAATGTTCACAGGCAAGAGCACATATTCTCATTGCTGACCCCTTTGCTGGCTGCCAATTGCAATACTTCTAGCACCCTGTATCATGGATTAAGCCTACTACAAACAATGACTGGCGTTCCTTAATCACACGGCTAATCCATGAAACCTGCCACTGGTAGGAAGTCACCAGATGCTGACCTGTTTAAAGTGCTATTTTGCAATGGACACACATGTGGGGTCTACCTTTCTCCAACCAAACAATGCCATTTTGCAAATCTCTCCGAAAGAATTGATCCACAACCTGGCATTTGTCACCCTAGCTCTTTGCTCAAAGAAGCTGTATCACTGGCAGGTTAGCACTTTCGAGAAACTGCAAAATGTGTTTTAACACATACTACAACATGGACGACTGAATGGAAGAATGATTGCGAATGCCGGAAGAGCATTACTTTGTTTATAATCTTTCTTTAAAAAAAATACTAATTACAAGCTATTGCCCACAGAAGCTTCCACCCATAGGCCACTTTCCTTTAAGAATGTGTTGCACTTAATACAGAAGTCCTAAAAAAGTAATTAGTATACTTAATGTGCAGTGACGTCACAAGAAGTGATGTCACATGGATCCCTTTCACAGCCAAGGTTGGCATATATATAATTCTTCATTAGAGCCCTGAATAGGCTTCACATACACTATACAAATAAAATAAATAAAATCACATAGAATGGTTAAATTTAAATAATTTAGATTTCATTTCTAGAAAATTGTTATGCTTTATATACATAAATGAGTTATTGAGCTTAGAAATGTCTTAAAGTGATAACATTTTAAGTCGAACGCTTTTTATGTAAATGTATACACAGCCTTATCCACAAATCAAATAAATATTTGGTTTCATTTTTTTTAAAACAGACAAATCTTTGCTCTTAACATGATTGATTTCTGCCAGTGTTTCTAGATCTTGCCTAGTAGCAGCTTTAGTTTTCTGTTATCGTTAACCTATTTTCTATGTTACAATACACAGAGTCTTGTTTAGGACGTCCCATTGCTTATAATTGGCTGACTTTCTTGCCAGTCTCATTTGCTTGTATCTTATTTGTTGACTTTCCTTCCTCTTCTTGTATTTGCCCCTCCCCAGAAGCCCAACCTTTTGCCATCCCATTGACTAGATGATTTCTATCATTCCTGACATGCGTTCCATAGGAGTGCTTCTCTTTCATTGTTCTCCCCCTCTTGTCTGATCATAACCCTTCTTGGCCACAACAACTCCGTCCCACCTCATATCAACTAGTGATCCTACGCCCCTACCAACCTTATTTTAATTTTTCTTTTAATGTTTTTCTTTTATTTGCGAAAACCTGGCAGCAATACGCTGCTGCTGGGCCACACTCTCCACGCTGTTGCAACCCTGAACCTCCCATTTCCGATTTGAATTTCTTTCTTTGTAAGGGCCTAGCAGCTCCACTCTTATACTCCTCTCTGCCATACCTTCGCTCACACACTCTGCTTTTAATTTTTCTATGTGAGAACCTGGCAGCTACAGGTTCCTTCCTAGTCGCTTGCTCCTCACTGTGGTACCCCACCTTTTTCTTCCCCTCTGCACTTTGTATTTACTTCCTTAAAGCACCAATCCACTAGCATCTATATTTTATTGCTTGCACACTAACTTTTGCTAATTTAATTTTTATTATTCAAGAAGGAATAACGGGCTTTTTTAAAAGGTATATTAATCTGACAAAGGGAGAGCCAAAATGGCGTAGCAAGGTCAGGTGGTACCCCCGCCCACATTGAAATTATTAAAATAAGGGGAAAAAAGAAAGTTACACATATTTTTCCCATTCATTTCTGCCAAGGTTTCATATTTGTATGAGGGACAATTTCATAATCTCAGTAAAATTATGAGTGACATTTCAACGACTATGAGTGACACTTTCTCCCGAACAAAATCAAGCAACAAAGAGGAAGGAAACATATAAATATCACAAATTATCCCCATTTTAGCACGGAGAAACTCTAAGAAGATCAAACTACTGCAAAGCCACAGAAATGGAAGGGCACTAAAATGAAGAGTCTTAACACAGTCAGCTGACTCGCGGACGCTGCCGCAGTCAGTCAGGCACTGACCAGGCCTCAGGCTGACAGGCACACAGTCAGTCACAGCCAACAGCCAGGGTACTGTTGTATTATTTTGAAAAACTACCTTCAACCCTAATTAAAATCATGATTATCCTAATTCAGCACCGCCGGCCGGAACATAACTACCTGCCCCACAGCACAGATGGGCTGCCTAAATTAAAATTAACAGTCTCAGTCAACACAGCTGATAAGCGAACCCCACAGATCGGCACCAGACATCATTGATCGGCAAGCCTCAGGCTGACACACAGGTCACACCCGGGAGCCAGGGCGCTATAATTATATCAAAAAGGAGTAGTACTCGACTGACTCACCATAAAAATAAATTATTATACCCTGGGCGGTCCGCCGCATCCGGGTCGGCGCAACGCCACCTGCCCGGCCCTCTGATCACCCCACCAGCAGGCTGTCACAGAGAGCTACACAAGGCTCTGCTGACTTAAGTGACGCCGCTGGCTGTGGATCTGAAAGTAATGTTTATTTGGAATCGGACGGCCTGCCACCATAGACAGTCACCTGACTGGCCCAAAATGGCTATGTCACGCAGCGCCTCGTCGTTGAAAACTACACTTCAGCTGTGGGCAGGCAACTGATTAACCGTGCGCGAAACTGCTAATTGTAATATTAATTATAATTTATAAACCAAATTTAGCAGCAGAGTGAGAGTCGGATTATGCACACTAGCCAGGCTGGGCACTGACAGACAGACACACTTGCTTTTTGACGAGCAGCAATTCGGTTTACAGGCCGCCTCGTAGCCTCAATGACTCTCGCGGCAAACACGCCGCCCAGGCATGAAACATTTTCAGAGTCTCGGCTACAGCAGTGAGCACAGTGGTGTTGATGTAGCGCTTAAAAGTTTGAAAATTGTAGGGGTGCATCATATTCACCGTTAGTTGGCACCCGCATATAATGAGTGTATCTTTAGTTATCTCTGTTTGCACGTATTTAGAAATGTTTTAGCTACATCGTCATGTAAAAGCGTTAGGGGACGCGACAATGTATAATGGATATATTCAGTAAAATGTATAACAATAAGTTTCTGTTTAGTGCAATGTATTAGACTAAACGTGTAACTCGATTGAATTAATTCATGTATGTCATTTATCCACGTATGTGAAAGTAAAAGCACTAATGTTAGAATGTAATTTAATAGTGTGTTTAACCTAGTAGAGGCCTGGAGTCACATATATCGTTAAGGAGAAAGGCCTGGTATTTCTTATGTTAGCTGAATGCGTTAGGCCGCATGTGATTTATTCTAGTAGAGGTTTTGGGCTGTAGTAAATTGCAAAGTTAAAAGATCCGAAGTATTTCTCCATCCCATGATCTCACCGCAGGTGCAAGGACAGTTGGTTCGTTAGTAAAAAGGTCTTTGTCTAACAGTTGAATTATGGAGAAAGCCAGACATGGGAGTGCATTGGAATGTGCCAATCGCAACTCCTCGTGCCGACGGTGTCTGGGACTCAAGGCCAAGCTGATGGACGATGGAAGATGGACGGAGCCGAATGGAAAATCACTGGAAGAAGACCTGGTCGAGGAGGTGTGCCAGAGGGCGTGTTCTATGTTTTGGGGTTTCGTATTAGGGACAGCGCCCGAGGGTTGAGCAGTTGAGAGTAGGACAGCCCGAGCAGAAGAGAGTAGCCCAGAGCAGAGAGAGAGGTAGGCGAGGAGCTAGAAGGAGCGTTTTAGATCAAGCTCTCCAAGTGAAGACTTCTTAGGAAGTTCACTTCTGACACCTTTTCATGATTTCTTGGGTCTTCAGAGAATGTTAAGCAGGGACGTCATCCAGCATAGAGTAGGGACAGAAATGCTTTGGTTTAATGATTCCTAATATCGACATTAGCTTGGTAGTTATCTACCTCATGCTTTTAGAAGCTGTACTTTTGTTCATATTTAGTCGTATGCGGATTCTTCGTAGAGTGGCATTTGTATTAGTACCCATTTACTTGCTGAGCCTTGTGTTAAGGTGCTTGTATCTGCAGATGTTCTTTCTGATAATAAAATCCCGATAGAAATAGCAATTGGCTTCCGAGTCTTCCATTATGTCAAATTGCGGGAAGTATTCTTTGCTAATTGTATTTGCTCCCTCCACGCTATTAGGCAAGTAAAAAGGTTCAGACGACCAGAGTGGGTTCTTGAGATAAATGGATACAAGAAAATTGGGCCCCAGCAGTGTGCTCTGGGCTCCAGCGGCTGCCGCGGTCGTACAGTTGGGACTGGGTCTGTCCGGACGCAGGGATCAACATTGCTGATTTTAAATGTTTACTGCGCAGTGCGAGCAGCGCTGTCATTGGCGCAGACAGCCTCCGACAACTTCGCCTGAACTGCAGCGGTGTTGTGGAATCCTGGCTGTTGTTACATTGTAGCAGCTCAACTCAGCTAGACCCCATGCCTACTGGGAGCTGGCAGCGCGCATGCCTCGGCCGCAGCACCAGTTTTATTTTCACTGTCAGTATTGAGAATTAGCAGCGCTGCTGCTTGACAGACCAGGCAAGCGCTATGTATATCATGCGTGACTTTCCATTTCAGTGCGCCTGATGCTTGGTACTTGGCAGGGCTGGCCATTTTGTCACCCCTCTCAGTGCCATTTTGTCACCCCCCTCAGTGATGACACCCGGGGCGGCCCGCTCCCACCGCAACCCCCTTCCTACGCCACTGCACTTGTGTGGTATGATGCTTACTCCTCCATCATGACATCATGATGCATGTGCAAACCTTTGAGTGATTTTCTTTTCCTCATAAAGAAAAAACATTCCAAGTTCACTGGAGGTACATCGGCATGCGTTATAAAGCACAGTTGGCCATTTCAAGGTATTTTTTAGCTGATGTTTTACAAACAAGCATTGGCAAAGCCACACCCTAAGCCCTTGCATTTTACAGGTAAGACCTATTAATCAGTTAAAGCAGAATACCTCCCTCATTTCCTCATTAATGATGAAGAGGAAGCTGAAAGCTGCAAGAGGTTAAAAATACAGCTTGAGACCACTTTGCAAATGTATGAAACAGCATATAGTGACTGCATATCCTGTAGGTCACTCGCGGGTGCAAGGACTTGTCTTTCCTCAGCTTTAGGCTGGAGCAGCAAATGTAACCTCTGTGGCACCAACATTCCAACCATTTTCATCACAGTTAGCTGTGCGAACCCGAACTTAAAACTGCCTTGCACGTGACGGCTTCTTATGTAACTTTAACACCAGTCAAATCCCAAGAGAGTTCCTGAACATTTGATGTTGGATTATATGGACATATGTACAGCTGCACATGTAGACAGATATATGACTTGGCATATTTAACGCCCGATGAAACGTTCAATCAATAAACCCATTTAAAATGAATTTATTAATAGCTCTAATATCTCCAGCATTGCTTTATAGCAGACCAACCTACAGCAGCCACCCCTAGGCTGTAGCATTTGTGGCGTGAAACTGCACCTGCCTTTCGACTTTGATACAAAGCCTCTGTTGCCTACAGAGCGATTCAACTGAGGTTACTGGCCACGCTTCTGACTTTCCTTTTGTCACAGTTTTGGAGTCATCTCAATTTCTTTGCTTTTCAATTTTCACATCTAGTAGCTCGCATTTTACGGTGTGACTTCCCCACAATGATTACCCAGTGATTAAAAAAACACACCCTCTGTGTCTACACTCGTGTACAATCAGGGAATGACAGGTTAACTCCTGTAGTTGTAGAACTCATTGTTATGCTAATGTCTTACCACACAATGTGATTGGAGGGCATCACGTATGTATATCTGTGTGATATATATAAACAAATGATGGTAATAGCAACCAGTGTGGACCTGAGAAATGATCCTATTTGTTAAAATGGCGCATTTGAAGCGGCAAGGAACTGGCGTCCATCTTGTTTCCACAGCTTTACCTACAGCAGAATCGATAACTGGAATTAATAAAACAAGAAGAAAGAGAGGCACGCCGGTGCATGGACGCGGGCCTGGAAGGATTGATAATCTGAACACACAGTACCAGTCTCACTGCAGTACAACACATTCAAGTGATGGAGGCATAAATCTGACTGAACGTTGCTTCAAATGGAAACAGATTAAGGCAGTTATCGCCACAGGACTTGCTGCCTTGTAAATGAGATTCGGGACAAGCCGTCCCTTGTTCTAAAACCATATTAAGTTCTGCCGCTAGGCTTTTTTCCAGAATAGTTATCTAAATTGACTTCCATTTACAGAGTACTGACCGAAGTTTCTGGTCTGTTTTTCACTAGGAGTAGTAGCCCAAATATTTGCTGTCAGAATGTCGCCCCAGGATGACTGCACAATATCTCAAAATGTACCCATTATACACAGTGTGTTTTAAAAAGGTAAATACATAAAAAGAAGTAGGAATTCTGTGGCAGGTGGAAACTTGTGCCCGTCTGCAAAACGCCACTATTTCCAATTCAAAATCATTGTTCGTGTAGCACGCACACATTGCACGCCATGAAAGAAACTCGAAGAACTGCACTACTATCAAACACAGTTCATTTGTGCAGACAGCGCCACCACATTTTGCCGTGCTGCATCTTAATCAGGCGCTCACGAGTGTTTTTTTTCTAAAATCTTCAGAACAATTTAAAGTCACCAAGGGGCATGTTATCAAGCCAGGCGATAAAATTATCGCCGCTTTAGCAGCAGAAAACTGCCGCTAAAACGGCGATAATGGACTTGATAATATGCTCTATGGAATTCCAATTGAAGCCAATGTTAGATGTGAAGGATGTCTAACGTGGGCTTCAATTCAAGCCCATTATCGCCGTTTTAGCGGCAGTTTTCTGCTGCTAAAGATGCGATAATTTTATCTCCTTTCTTGATAATATGCCCCCAAATATTTACCAGATAACAGGGCACTTGTAAAATCCACCCTGAACATGGTGTAGCAATTCAACCTATTCATCAAATCGGCAGTTCGAGTCCCTGGAAATGACGCATTCTGTGGGCTTGCCTTCCTTTTCGGGAGTGCCCTTGTTTCAATTGAGTCTTGTTGCCCAATCTACATTTGCCTATGCAGACTGGGTTATCAATGATGTTCCTGTATGTCTTTTATCAGGTTCTCTTTTTAGATCTGACTTGACAATGCAGTGGTCGCTATACCTTACATGATCATCCTATAAACGTGCTTTCCGGAGTACTAAAGAGTAGGGGTTTGGCACTACCCACATGTTATAGACAGGTGTATATGTTTTGATTAGGCAGAAGTTTGATGCTTCCACAGAAAAAGTCCTCCCCTCCATTCAGCTGTGTTTATTTTGTTTCATTATTCCATTTGTTTGATTATCCCAGAGTTTCTTTGCAAAATTTTGTTCCATTTGCAGTCGAAATTAACTACGAATGAGCCATTGATGGTAAAAATGTATGGCGAATGCAGAACATGAGTGGCTGTTGTTTGCAGTGCTTCAGCTTTTTCTCACTATTGTTTAGAGTGAAATGCATCCTTGCACAGACACTTTTAGCACTAAAATATAGCACAAAAAATGTATATGCATTTTTGTACAATTATGTGCAATATTACATAATTTTGACAAATCATTTTGTATTGAAGTAGAATAAAATTGCACATATTTTGGCGACCACTAGCTGAAATTTGATGCAGCTTGATCTTCTTTCAGGGACACTTACGCAACACTGTAATACTGTTAAAGTGTCCTACATAAGTAGATAATTAATGTATTTGCTTTTCTCTGAAAGCAGCACTGATGGGAGGAGGGCAGTTATAAGGAAGGAAGGAAGGAAGGTAAGGAAGGTATGAGTTGGTTATGGTGAAAGACCATTGCTAAAGGTCATTGGCCTTTTACTGTTTCAAGTTTCTAGTTTCAAGTTTAAGTTTATTTGATTTAGTTCTCGACTGAGAACAACACATATTTAAAGAATAAAATTACATTTAAAATAATAAAATGTCATTCTAGTACAAAGTTAAAATGGATGAAAAAAATTTAAACATATTGTAACACACAAATTCATTAGGCGCTGCCTTACAAAGAGAAATCAGGTTCTGAACTGAGTTAATTTTACATTTTGTTTGAATTGGTTGTATAAACCTCTTTCTAGCTTCTGCAACAGACAAATTTGGACAAACGAATACCACATGTTCCAAGTCTTGCACCCTGCCATTGCACAGATCACAGGAACTACTAGCTTTTTCTTTTGGGAACCACTTTGAGGTGAATGATTTTAGAGGAATTATCACGAGACGGAGTGATATAATGCTTCGCCTGACTCCGTGCTTTAAATTAACACAAATATACTGTTGCATTTTATTATATACAATAGTTGCAGCATATTGTATATATAGTGGCAATTTGGAGCAGTGTTGGATGTCTAGATTGAAGCTTAACCTTGGCGTTACATGTTTTAAAACAAGCTTCAAGTGAGCGGGAGTCCAAGACTGCAGCAGATCAATAGTAACATTTGTTATTTTAAAAGCGATACATTCCTACAGAATACATAATTTGGCGATCCTTGTTCAAGTGTCTCTATTTTTAATAAGTATCGTAGGGTTCCTTGGTCCGCATGGATAAGGTTATATGCCCATCTTAAAATATTAGTGATGTCTCTGGCGTAAAAACTGACTAATGAAAGTTCAAGATGAAGAGCTTGTACCGGCACGGCTTGTGACATCTTAGTCTGTTTCCAGAGGACTTTCCCTTCTTTCTGATCCAGTTGTTTCCATTGGCTTATAGGAATATATGCGAGTGCATATGATAGTACTTATGGTATCTTCGAACTATATACTTGAAGAAGAAAAGAAAAATGCTTTTGGCCAGTGGAGGAGTATAATCGGAGGAGTGCCCCCACGTGGACGTCAACTTTACGGCCCAGGTTCTGCAGGTGAGGCAAGTTTTGCACAGCTTGCGAGAAAATTCACCCTCGGTATGTGTATTCCTTTAGAACTTCCAGCGGTTTTCCCCCTAAAGTCCGGTTGTATTTAACATATCGTTGCCTTCCTGAAAACGGAACAATTTTTGTTTTAGTGGTATTTGGTATTAGATCATTTTCTTCAGCGTATTTTCGTCTGCATATATCATGGTGTGAATTTTATGAGATGCGATTTTAGGTGGACAATTGCTAACCTGTTTGAAACTTTCTGGCAGGTCACTAAGATATAGAGAGAACAGTATGGGAGCTAGGAGTCACCCTTGCCGAAGGCCATTAGGTGTAGTTATTGGGCTAGTAAGACCCTTCTCCCTCCCCATTTGGACTTGACACCATGTCGCTGAATACAATGATGTTATTAAATGAAGGCAGTTATCCGGAATTCCCATTTTTCAAAGTTTTCTCCAGAGCATTGCTCTGTCCACCCTGTCAAAAGCAGTCGTAAAGTCGACAAAGACTGCATGCACAACCTGAGACTTAAAGGTGACGCATTTATCAATTATTGTTTACAGCACTGCAATTTTGTCTGTGACAGAATGTTTTAGTCTAAACCCGGCTTGATTTAAGGGAATAGAACCTGTTGTAAATGCCCACTCTTTGAGATGTTCTAAAATGGTTGCCGCAAAGATTTTACCAGTTGCGTCCAGGAGAGCTATCTGCCGGTAGTTGCAGGGGAGCAGCCTGGAGTCCGTCTTATAGATTGGAACTACAATGCTCCCCTTCCACAATTTAGGAATCTCCCCAGTTTCAAAGCAATGGAAAAAAGGGTAGTTAAGAACTTGCTCCACTCTTTGGGGTTGCTTTGGAGGACATTTATTGGGATTTGGTCCGGTCCCATTGCTGCCGACGTTCTTGCCTTTTTTATATAGTGTTCAATTTGAGACGGAGATGGAGCTCCATTATCTAAAGTTTTTCCTCCTAGCTTGCTTGATATTGGAGCCAAACTTTCTGTCCTCTCATTTAATTTACATAAATTAGTTAAGTACGTTTCCTATTCTGATGGGGGGGACTGGGATTGCTTGTGGTGATTTTTTTGTGCCTGTTTCTTTGGCAATTATATTCCAATAGGAACGTTTGTTATTTTGTTTTGCTGCTATCTGTGCGTCCACCCGTTTTTTGTCCTGTATTTTTTTCACAATTTTTTTCCTTATCCCTTCTGCGGCGGTTTTTTAAGTTGTTTATTTCACGTTGTTTTTTTCCAGAGAATTGAAGGAATTGTGCCCTTATTAGTTTATTTAGTTCAGTTGACCTTATGTCTTGGTTCCGTCTTTTGTTTTTTTCCGATCTTGGCCTTTGTTGGTTTTGGTTATCCTGCAAAGATTGTACCAATTTATTGGTGACTGCTTCATAGTTTGCTATCAGATTTGTTGAGTGAAAGGTCTGTATTGGTTGTGCCATCTTGATTATAGAAATAATTTTGTTAAGTGTTCTCGAATTCCATAGCAGCCGCCCTTGGACCTGGTTCACCAATACTGTACTTTGTAAATACATGATGTACCCTGAAGTTGTAGGTTTCAGTCTCAACTATGTTGTTAAATGTAATATTGCGTGATCAATTCCTAACACAAAATTAATATTTAGGTGCAAGGCTAATCTGAACAAATCCAGACTACAAATCATGTGATCCAGGATTGAAGTATTAAAATTGCCTTTTCTTGTGCCGGATGCTTGAATATCTCCTTCTATATCACCATTTAATATCACTCCGTTCAGCATTGGAAGCGAGGATAATAGAATTTTCCCTCTTTTATCTGCTTTACTTCCTGTGGGAAATTGTGGATTTGGGATTGCCAAGGCTTCTCTTGTTCGCCGTTAACCCATTTTTCAAGTAAGTCGTTAGATATTTTCCTGTTTAAATCACCTGTTAAGAACAATGACAGAAAACCTTGTCCTTCGACCACCATTTCTATTCCCTCAAATATTTTTATTGGTAGTGCATCCATGTTAGAGCCCGGGGGAATATAAACGTTAAAAATTAGGAGGATATTCAAGGTTTCCAAAGGGTCGATCCCGCATTTGACCTTAATACATTGAATGTTCTTTGAACACATTGGGATGATTTCTTGGTCCCAATTAAAATCTTCATTAAGGAGAATTGCTATCCCTCCTTTCGTGTGCCCCCGGTCTACCGGTTCTGCTGGAGTATCATACACGAAATATTCAAGGTGGTCAAAGTTTGTTATTGACCAAGTTTCTCGTAAGGCCGCAATCCTTGGTCATTTTTCCGTAATTAGTGCTGATTTCTCCTGGGTTTTTGCAGCTATATTCCAGGAAGAGATTGGCAAATCGTTGTTAAAAAGGGCGTTTATTTTCCTGACCCTGTTTGTTGCTGTTTAGATTCTCCGCAGTCCATGCCCATGTATTTTCATTACTTACTGTTTGTTGTGAAAGGTTACGATAAAGACAGTAGGTTTGACTTATTTATTGTGAAAGCTATTTTTTGAAGTCAATAGCCATTAAAGTTTGGATTGTTATTACTCTCTATTAAAACCTACGGATAGGTATTTTGTTACATGAAATGTCACATATTACTATAGTAGGCAAGGGTTTGGTGTTGATTTCCCCATATGACAACCAAGGGATTAGAAATGTGCTCTGTGAGATCCTTGTTAGGCCTTCTTAGAACATATAGAATTTTTTGCCAACTGAAATTTTGTATACTTTTGCAAATGTATTACTACATGCCTTAGGGTTGTCATCTGTGAATGCTTACACTTGGTAAGGTAAAAACAATAACAGCTAATGGCCTGATTTGTGCTCTGTGAAAAGTTATGCCAGATGCTATAGGTCAGGTCTCTTTATTATGAAAAGATATGAGAAATGCAGCAGGCCTGGCTTATTGATTGTTGAAAGCATTTATTAAAGCCAATAGGTCTCCAACAGTGAATTATTAGCACACTATGCTACAGGGTGAACACAAGCATTTCATCACATGTAAACTCCCTGATTACCAGAGGGGTTTTGCGTTGGTCACCCACTCTGACAAATCCTGGAAGAAGATTTACACTGTGAAGATTCTTGTTAGGCCCAGCTGAGAGAGGTTGATTATTATTTTGCCAACTGTAATTTTTACATATTTGTAATTCTATATCTGTATGCATGAGGATAGTGTCAAGCCAATGGTAAAGCCTATAGGCTTTATCCGGTCACTGGAAAAAGTTATGTAAGATTTCTTACGTGTGATCTGTTTGTAATGAAAAGTTGTGACAAAGCAAGTATGCCTGGCTTATTTATTGGGAAAACAATGCGCTAAAGGCAATGGGCTTTTAAGGGTGGATTGTTACTACACACTCTGCTAAAGCTTGTTACATAGTCTCTCACAGATTACCTTTGCAGGCAAGGGCATTATTGTTGGTGGCACACCCGAACAAATCATAGGGAAAGAAGACTTGCAATATGGTAATCCTCATTAGACTCTCAAGATGTATTTTGTATGGTTTTGACAATTGTAATTTTAAGGTTATCTTGTGGAAAAGCTTATGCCATGCCCAGCACAGAAGGTCTGAATTGGTTTCGGTGACAAACCTATAGTAAAGTTTATAGGCTTGGCTGTTTACTATGAAAGTTACAAGAAAGGCACTAGACCTGATAAATTTATTGTGAAAAACATCTGTTAAAGTTAATAGGCATTTAAGGGTATATTGCTATCACACTGTATTACAGATAGGCATTTTGTCACATGGAATCTCACAATTTATCACAGTAGGCAACGGTGTTGTTGCTGGTTAGCCCTTATGACAAACTAAGATTAAGTGATTTTGACTGTGCGAATCCTTGTTAGACCCTCCTAGTATTTTGCTTTTCTAATTGTAATGTTGTGCACTTTTCTAATTTTATGACTTGGTACCTGATGTTTGCCGTATGGGAAAGCCAAGGCTCAATACTTCAGGTCTGAGTTGGTTATGGTGAGCAGCCAATAATAACTGTCATAGGCCTGATTGATTCACTATGGAAAGGTATGTGAAATGTCAAAAGTTTGATATGTTTACTATGAAAAATTACAAGACAGGGAGAAGGCCTGATTTGTAAAATATATAACACATTTTAAAGTCAAAAGGCCTTAAAGGGTGGATTGGTTTTGCATCACTTTCAAGCCTGCAGTCAGGTATTTTCACAGATTGTACAATTCCCTTGTAGAGGTGGTTTTCATGTTGGTTACCACATTTGACAAACCCAAGAAGGGCAGAAGATTTACACTGTAAAAATTCTTGCTAAAATCATTTCGGTAGGCATGACCAGTTTAGCTGTCTGCCAGGATCTTGCAATGAAAAAATAATTAAATAATTCACACATCCATATATCTAAATATCTAGCCATATTGAAACCTTTGGGTCAGCCCTCTTCTGCCATTGCTCTCTCTAAGTGTCATTTATACTCTGCTTCCTCCATGACAGAGTACTGCATGGGGAAATAATTAAGTCCACTTCAGTAATTGGTCTCCTGATCTGTGAATGACAGAATTTTCTGATAACATTCCCCTAAAGGTGAGTGAGCTTCATTGTGAGGTCTGGTTGAACAGGCCCTTAGTTTTCAATCCCCTCATTTTATAATTTCCTTTTCATCTCCTCTTTTTGTTTCAATTGTTCTTAAGAGTTTCCAACAACTCTCCAGGCTGGGCTAATGGGTTGCTTGCTTGCAGCTCATTTCATCTGCAATCTCCACAAGAAGCACTGATTTTGACTTTATCCTCACCGAGACTCACACTAGGCTATCTCTTGGTTCCTCTTGACAAAGGGACCCCTGTGGAAGCCTGACGCACCCCCACACTCCCCTGCACTAGAGGCAAAAGCCCCCTGCAAATGGCAGGTGAAACAACACTCCGGTCCAAAGAATTGCTGGCCATTGGGTACTCTGAGGGATCGCCCAAATCCAGATGGTCTAGTGCATTGTGGAAAATGTAGGCCTGCCTTCCACAACATTAAAGGAAGCTATGGCATTCCTCGGGACCACCGGACATCGAAGTAACTTCCTGCTCCGCTTAATGCAGCACCCAGTGGGAACTCCATCTGACCTTCGACTGACGTCAACAACCACCCATGTGCTTTGTTTTTGCATCTTATTCCCTCACATCACCTTTCAGAGGAAAAAGAGGCTCCCATTCAGCACCAAGTACTACCAGGACGACTGTCCACCTGTGCTCCACGGGCCTGGTGAAATTTAACCTACTGTTGTGACTTGGTCCGGGGACCAGCATCACCTTTACCCTGCAAGGGTACCACACAACTAGAACTGTCACTAGTGGTTTTTCCAATTGACCACAATGATAAAGTTTCACTGAATTATTCTGCACTGACTTTATATTGCTTCACAATTATATAACTCCTGTTATAGGTATGCTATTCCATTCATTTTGGTGTCTAAATTAAGATAAAATACACTCTATTTTTTTTTATTGGAGTTGGATTTCTAATGAGCCATGTCAATTACTTATCGCACACGTTGGTACTCTGAAATGCTTAACACATGTTCTTCTAGTAAAGCCTGACTGCTCTTTGTAACTCTACTAGGACTGAGCTAAGGATTTAGTGGTGTGAATCCAAAGACCATCTTTGGGGTTTGTGACAGTATTGGATGGTGAAGCCTAACGAGCATCACCACATAATACTCCACCTTCCTACAGGAGGTTTGTAAAGAATTGAGTTGTGCCAAGGGTGAAATGATTTGCTAGTTGATCAAAGTTCTACTGTGATTCAATGCCCAAATATCTCTAATCATTGAGGTGCCAATTGAGCCCCATGCACTGAATCCCTGCAGTTCCATTACATGTTTTACCAGTGTGCTGTGCCATAGAGTAGACTCCCCTGTTAATTTACCCTGAAATTTGATGTGCCTCAAGGCGGCCCTCCAGCAAATATAGGGGTTCTCATAATTGTTGATAGTGGTTGGGGGAAGGGGGCGCCAAATGACAGGTATATAAGTTTAGTGGTTCAAGAAGATCTAGGTCAAGCTGTACTGTTATGTTGCATCTATTTTAAAAGAGCCAATCATTAAGTGGAATTAATTGGTATGAACAATAGTAATAATAAATTATAATAATAATAGTATCACTTGTAAAGTGCCTGGTTACACTAACTCGTGTGTCCCTGTGCTGAGGCTAAACTCTTTGGAAAAGGGGACAGAATAAAGGACCTATAGCTGGAATAGCCAGGTTTTAAGAACATTTCGGAAGAGAGACTCCGATGGTTCAGCAATTCCAGTTTTTGCCTGCCAAATAACTGAAAGAACACGCGCCCATTCTTACTTTTTGTACTTTAGGAATCTTGACCAGATAGGTCCCAGTCGATCTAAGATGGCGTGTAGGGTTATAAGGGGCGAGTAGGTCATGCAGATAACTCGGACGTTAGCCCTGCAAGCTACGGTGACTAATGCATAAGGCTTTAAAAAGGATTCTTTTCTTAACTGCCAGCCAATGCAGGTCATCAAGAGCCTTCCCAGTGGAAGCTCTCCTGGGAAGCTTCAGAACTAAGCGAGCCACCGGATTCTGGATACATTGCTGCCTGTGAAGGCATTTATCTGTTGCTCCTAGATAGAGAACGTTTCCGTAGTCCAATTGAGATGTTACCAAGGCATGGACCAGGGTTTTCCTAGCTGGGGTGGGAAGAACATCCAGAGTTTTCCGTAACAATCTAAGGATTCCAAAGCACTTCCCTGCCACCTTTCTGGTATGTGCCTCAAAAGAGAGAGAGTGGAGTCCAACCAGACTCCTAGATTTTTAACCTGGTTTCTTGGGGTGGGAGTAGTGCCTAGCACCTGTGGCCACCATGCCGATGATCAAATGGAGGGGCATTTCCCCACCACTAAAATCTCTGTTTTATTACCATTTAATTTAAGGCAGTTATTTGTCATCCAGGAAGCCAAGTCCTGCAGGCAAGACAAAAACTTAATGGCTGCTACGTCAGAGGCGTGTGACAGCGAGGCAACCAGTTGCTTGTCATCCGCATATGACACAATAGTGACTCCCTGCCATTCCACAATCTCTGCCAAGAGTGCGATGTAAAGATTAAAAAGAGTAGGGCTCAAAACGCAGCCTTGAGGGACCACTTGGGACAGAGCTATGCTTTTGGAGATATGTGGGCGTTGTGCAACCTGGAAGCTCCGATCTTGCAGAAAGGAAGCCATCCATTTTAGGGCGGCTTCATCTAGCCCTTCTAATCTGAGATGTTGTAAAAGCAGTTTGTGGGACACCATATCAAAGGCAGCGTTAAGGTCCAATAGGACCAGGGCAACAGTCTGACCTTCATCCACACGTCTGCGTATTGTCTCCGTAGCAAGGAGCAGTGCTGACTCAGTAGAGTACGTGACTAGTAATTGTGACTGCAGAGTTTGAAATAACTGTGACGGGAGGAGATGCAGCTAGTTCTGAATATTTGATAAGATTCGTGGTAGTGAGACAGTTCTAAATAGTGCCTGTCTCCCCATTATGGTAAGCGGCAAAGCCAACCACTCCTCTATTTCCTGCTTAGATCTCTAGAGTAGAGGGGCAATGTTCAATTCCCTACTTTGATTGATATATTTTTGTTGTCATCATGGAAATGCCTGATTCCTTCTACAGCCTGTCCGACCCTGTTCATCTATGGCCACTAGCCATTTCAAAGGTCTTTTCAAAGTCTAATGTGAGTAGTGCCACTGCGCCTAGTAAGTATTTGCTCTCCATGACATCCTGCATAAGCCTGGGCAAAGCACTACGCTACGCTCGCGTAGTTTGCGAAGTTCGCGCTACTTCGCACTACGCGAACTGCACGTAGCATAGTGCGAACACGCGTAGCGTAGTGTTGCGTAGTGCTGCGGTCATTTTTGCTTGCTCGCGGTCCTCAACGTCAAGTTGGCGACCGCGAGCAAGCAAAATGACATCCCGGCGAGACTTTTTCCTTGTTCGCGATCAGCAACTTCAAGTTGGCGATCGCGAGCATGGAAAATAAACCTCCCGGCGAGATTCCCAACGCGAGGAGGTCAGGTTTCTCATTGCGAGTGGTCGCGTATGCTCGCGACCGCTCGCGATGAGAAACTACCAGTTCGCGTTGAGAAAGCTGAAGCTCGAGTAAAAATCTACTCGAGCAGCAGAAAACTACAGCTCGCACTGTGCAAGATGTCATTTTCAATGGTTGCACAGTGCCGGTTGCTTGTCCGCACTGTGCAATCATTGAAAACGACATCTGGCACAGTGCGAACAAGGTACTACGCAGTTCGCGAAGTGCTACGCGTAGCTCGCGTAGTGCGAACTTTACTTTGCGTAGCTTCGCGAACGCCCAGGCCTAAGATTCCTGCAGTCACCTCAGATAATCTTGGCTCCCTCTCCCTGGCTGAAAGCCATTCTGGTTGCTAGGTACCAGCGTGCATATTACTTCACCAAGCCTTGTTGGCAGTACTTTAGCTAGAAGTTTAACCTCAACATTAGTCTGTGATATTGGTCAATATGAGGCGCATTTACTTGGGGGGGTCTGTCTGGTTTCAGGATAACTGATATAGTGGCACACCTTAAATAGTATGGAAGCGTGCCTGTATCCAGCGCCTCATCAAATAATGCTAGCATGTGTGATGTTTGCATTAAGGCATATTTTTAAGGAATTCCACTGGAAATCCATTTGAAGCAGGGGTTTTATCGGAGGGAATAGCTGGAATTGCTTGTTGGATCTCTCTTTCATTGATGGAAATGTCTATTTCTGTTCTACTGGCATCAGAAAAGGTATTAATAATGAGAACATTAACAATTGGGCACTCTTGCTTAATCTGTAGTGGGGCTTGTCTAGAGTAGATTTTCCTATGAAACCTTACAATCGTATCAGCAATTCCAATGGCGTCTGTGACCAACCACCCATCTAAATTTAATATCAATGGGACAAAGTGAGTACCTGTCTCTCTGTTAGCCAACAAAGTCGAGAGCTTGCCAGCCTAGTACCCACACTCAAATATTCTGAGCTGCATGATCAGCCAGAGAAGTTTCTGTCTGTGTGTTGCCCAGGTGGGACTCTAAGATTCTAATTCATTCCTCCAGGTCCTAAGTCACCGGCACCCTGTCCTTCTCTTTGCCATTGCGATAAGACATTGTCCACCGCCTGACCACTGTTTTAAAGACTCCGCAAAGGGCTGCCTTCATAGAGACCAAGCCCTGTTAATGACAAAGTATTCCTGTATGTCGTCACATAAGAGATCAGTAAGTTGCTCATCTTGTAACCAACAGGCATTCAACACCCACACTCCCTTTGCCCCCCTATCTGTTCTCATGATGCTTATCTCAATTGGAACTTGATCATAGGTATCATAGGTATCTGTGGCACCGTTTGTAATTTCGAGATGGTGGTGGATCCTACTTTTGGGACAAAAATATAGTTAATGCATGAAAAGGAGTGATAGACACTAGACTAATCTGTGCACTGTCTTGTTAATCCATGCTAGGTAACCCATATATCAATCAAACTTCATTGAGGAAAGCCATTTGGATAGAATCAATGAGAGTGCTGAGCTCTGCACATCTAATGCCAGAATCATCACCATGTTAAAGTGTCCTCCAATAGCTGTCTTTCTGAGGGTTGAGTCCGGCATCAAATTAGATATCAATTTAAGAGTACTTTCATTCAGTCCAAGATGCACGTTACCACTTAGAAGTGTTCATAGATGCCCCTCAGGCCCCCCTAACCATCACAAATCTGCCCAATGGGTCAGACTGAAGCATATAAAAAGTGATGGTTAGAATGCTTGAATTAATCTCCGCCACTAGAAGTTACTCGGGCTGCATCCCAATCCATCATGATTTTGCACACCATGCCACCTCAGTTTGGACCCAGCCATATGCAACCAAAAGGAGCATAACTGCTCCTCTTAATCCTTTATTATTCAATCTATTCACATTCCAAGATATGATAGGTTGGTAACTCAGTGGCTATATCACACTTGTCCAAGCAGAGTGATCATGTGTTAGAGGAGCATTGCCCAATGGCCTTAGTAGGTACAATTTCTCCAGCTTCAGGGCCCAGAGTCATGGATTGTAAAAATGATGTTCTATTCCTACTACTAGAACTCCATTTAAGTATATAGTTAACAAACTAACCCCCATAAACAATTAATCTCCCATTTCATCCCAGCTACCTCCACCATGCACTTCCTCTTGAAAAGCATCCTTCACCCACAATAAATAGATAACTGCCACTCTGCTAGAACTCAAGGAGTGAGTGAAATGTGAGGTATATTAGCACTTACCCACCACCCATGTGAATTGTTGCCCTTGTTGCATCCCAGGGCAGGATTACTCATGTGCTTAGTCTAGTCCCTTAAGTAATAATAGAATATCAAAGGGAGGTGAGCAGGTCATTTGTTCAGGCCATACAGTTGCAGACAACTGTACCAAGACACCTATTCTTCCCACCGGATTGTCTCTGCCTCTGGCGAGAACAGGAGAGACTGTTGTTTCTCAATGCTCTCTGGTTGATTTTTATGTTCAACATCACCTCTATGCTCTTGGTCCATGGAGTTGCTCCGATTGTCTTGTTGCGTTATCAAGTAGCACATTATTTTTGAATTCCCCGTCACCACCAGGATCTTTTCCTTTGTGGCAAAAGGTGACGCACTTGCCTAGTCACAAGTGGTGTGATTTTGGTTTCCTCCCCTCTCGTCTCTTCCACCCAGTCCCACGCAGTTTCAGAAGTGGTGAAGAAGAAGGCTTGTGTCCATTGAAGATGACTTGAAGCCTGGTGGGGAACATCAATACATAATCCAATTGCATGGCTCTGAGTTTTTGCTTGACTGCTTTAAAAGGGCGGTGTTGTTGATGTTTGCTGCACATGTCTGTAAGCAGCATTATTTTTCTGCATTTTCTGCAGTTGAATAGAACAGAGCTGGTGGTACAGCCCCTTTTCAATATTGTGTCTGTGTCATTATGATTGACAAGTCACACTATTATGGGCTTCGGGGGAGACCCAGGAGATGACTGAGTCATCAGCACTCTGTGGGCTCTCTTGTTAATAAAACGCTCTGAGAGTTCAGTTGACAGGACCCAGGACTTTTGCCAGGAAGTAAAGAATTATTCCAATGGCGGGCCTTCTGCCCTCTCTGGGATGTCCACTATCCTGATTTTATTTGTTTATGCCCATTCCTCAGCATCTTCATCCCTCTCTTCTAGGCGCTATGCAGTTTCTGGGAAGCATGAGATGAGCATTTTTGTGGTTTGGGCCTTGTCTTTTACGGTTGAGGTACATGCTTCCACTTCTGTAACTCATTCAATTGTGTTACACGGGTCCTGCTTCAGCAGGGACATGTCCGTATGGATTGCCTCCATACTCCCCCCTAGGGTGGACCACAAATCTCTGATGACCTGGTGGATTGTGTCTGTGAATGAGTTTAACTGATCTTCTGGCATTAGCCATCACTCCATTGTGGGAGGAATTTGTGAATCTCTTACATTTTGGGTTGCATCATGGACTTCTTTTGTCCTTCACCACAGTTGTCTCTCTTTTATGTGTGTGTGCCATTTCACAGGTGCACCATGGAGTTTATTTATTTTTCCCCATTTGCTCCCAGTCTTTTGTCCTGCTGATCCCCAAAGCCTGGTGGCACACAGGTATTTCAAGCCCTTTACCTTTCACTGGTGTTGTGTGCCTGTTTATAAGGTACCTGATGTCAGACTGAAGACTGAGTGGTCACACGTAGATCAGTTACATGCCTCTTCAAAGAGCTGACTTAAAAAAGACACCTGTAGGTTGTGAGCTGCTTCACCTACCAGTGGTAACACCTTTGCTGCTTGAGCGCTGCACTGTAATCATTTGCCTCATCTAATAGGTATGTCCCGGGAGACAATCTCTCCTCTGCTTCTTCTCCTTCTTTGTTTTTCCTCTTGTTTTCTTTCTTGAGATCACCCTGGTAGGCATCGTGGTGCAGCAGGTCCTCCTGCAGGGCCCCCATGACCAAATGGGCATGCGATGTCTGCCACCAGCTCACAGGGTGGAAGGTCTGCACTCCTTTCACTCTCAGCCCTAGGCTGCTGCTTGTAGCAGTCTGGTGCCACCACTTCTTCCACAGCGATGTTATATACCTCATGGCAGCTCAGCCCCAGAAGCACCTTCCCCCCAACAGTGCCACACATCCAGTGGGCCCTCAATGCATACTGCCAAGCCACGGGCCAGAGGAAAATCTGAATTCTGTCAGTCTGGGCCACAGTGGCCCAGTGCTGTAACCTCCCATCACAAAGCAACTCTCTGCAGCACTGCACTTCTAGTATCACCGCTGGAGAGCCAGCAGTGATAAACCTGGTCTCTGCTACCTTTTAATTCACTCACTCCATGTCTCTGCAGCTGAGCTACGGGTTCCGGTCTTTCAAAACAGGGCTGCAGCTGAGGCACAAGAATATCCTTAGGTTCAACCACCATCTTGGGTGGTACTGAGCTGCACCTAGGAGTCTGGCCTATTTTCTTCTTTTAGGGGGTGCTTCTCTGTACATTGCTCATGCACTTTTAACCAGCCCACTCCTACTGCTGACTGAGACCGTGCCATGCAGGAACTGCAATGGAGCTGTTTTTGAGGATGTTGGGGGATGAGTGGAACATGTTTGGAGGTCGACGATTACATGTCTACCATTTTGTCTGG
Organism: Triturus cristatus; assembly: GCF_964204655.1. NCBI lineage: Eukaryota > Metazoa > Chordata > Amphibia > Caudata > Salamandridae > Triturus > Triturus cristatus. The sequence goes on from NC_140581.1 coordinate 871,558,358, forward strand.
CATTCCACGTCCCCCTTTCATCTCTTCTGGGGTCTTGGGTGACACCAAATGGTCACTGCTTTGGGGATACTTGCCCTTGTTCTTCCTTGTGATTTTTATCCTTGAGCCCTCTTCTAAATGTTTCCATGGCAGCCAGCTACTTTCCAGCCACTGGCATTTGCTTAGCTTTCTGATGGGTTTTTGCCCTGCATTCTAGGTGTGTGTCCTTTCTATATCTGAGACTCACTGTTGTTTTCCCTGCTGGCATGATTCAATGTGGCTTATTGTATTTGAAGTTCTTGATTCCCCCTTGCCTGCATTGCCAGTATGGATATTTGGCTGTCTTGGGGCCCTGCCTGTTTGGAATGTTTAGTCTAGATGTTTCTATTAGATGGGGTAACCTGGTGTTTCCGCCCAAATGGTCTTGCCTGTGGATTCATGCCTGCAGGGAGATTGCAATGTATGACTTTTTGAAACAGGAATTTGTCCTTCCTTGCCTTGTTCACCTCTCTGTTTTTTGGCCTCTGTCTCGCATTGGCCTTTGGGGTATCCATGCTGTTGCACAGTTCTGGTGGATTCGCTGGGTGGTCGGGGCAGAGCGATTTCTCTATCGCTCTTCTTGTGTCTGTTGGCCATGTTTTCTACCTGTATATGGCTAGCTAGTCACCTGGGGTCTAACTTACCTCCTTGGTTGAAGTATTGACTCCAGTTTCTGCTCTTCAATGGAGGTTGATTTACCACCGTCGTAGTTTGTGGGACCTAGCATTTATGGTGCTCTTCTCAATCCAATGGGCTCATCCAAATTTCTGTTCATGCTACTGTTCTCTCATTGCTTTCCCTTCTTTCCATTCCTGGACTGCAGCTTTTTAGTTAGAGGTGTTTCCAAAGAGGCTTTTCCTTCTCATGGGTTGTCAATCTTTCCCTTACAGGCTTCTGTTTGATACTGGTGTTGAATGTCCTTTGCATTGTGATCCATTGATTGTTCTTTGTTTTTGAGGGTCGGTTTCATTCTGGTGTTGCTGTTTCTTCTCTGAGGGCAATTTGTGCCTTTTGTGAGCCTTCTTCGGACTTCTCAGATCTTGCACCTTTGACTTTATTCCTTTTGCAAACAGTGGTATTGTGATCAGCCACATTGTGGAATCTGCCCCTGGTTCTTTGGGGTTTTCAGGCCGCTTGCCTTTGAGTCCCTTTCTTCCATTACATTGCTCTTTTTGTTGCTGTTAAATCTCCCTAGGCAGCCAAGTGCATTGAACACTTTGCTTTATCAAGAGACATAGATCATGTTTTTCCCTGATCAAATGATATTCCACTCTGGACCTTCCTTCCACCTCGAGGTTTCCTCTGTGTTGAATTTCAGATTGGCTGTTATTATGCCTGTCCTCTGTTTGCTCCCTCATCTCCTGTAGGATTTAGTTGTCATGCCTGAAAGCACACAAGGTTATTTCTTTGGATCTTGTTTGCATGACTTTTCTTCTCAAAGCTGACACTCTCTTTGTCGCTTTTGGTACCTTGGGTGAGGGGACTAAGCCTTCTGTGAGAGACCAGAGTTGCTGGGATAAGATGGCTGTTTCGTGAGATTACATTTCTTTTGAAGTTCCTCTTCCAGTTCTGTTGATAATCATTCTACTTATTATGGCTGCTGCTTGGGATGAAATGTGTGGAGTGGTATTGTCAGAAGTTTGTTGGATTGATATTGGGGGCATCCCTGACACCTTGGCAAACCATTGTTGGTTGATTGTTGGACATCGTTTATCTGCTGATTTTGTGAAAAGGGTTTTGTCATAAACTCACACAGTGATTTAGTGTCTCTCGCTTTCTTGTTTTTCATGCTACGGGTGTGCAGTGTTTTACTCTTTGATACATCCTAACATGTTAGGACTGGGACAAGGAAGGTGAACGAGGTAGTAATCACCTAATTACTAACCATCATTTTAATTACTCTTCCAGCCTTTCTCGTTCCTGTCCTCTATTCATTACCCTCCTTTATTTAACACTATGAGATTTGCAAAACCGAATGGGCACTAATTGCCTGGCGAACATCACTTGAGTAAAACCCCATGGCCAAGATTTACAAAGCCCTTGTGTTGCCCTTGCATCAAGCAAAGCAGTGCAAGCCAACACAGGGGCCTATGTGAGATTTACTAAGTCATGCAAAGCCACTTTGCGTGGCTTACTAAATCCAGAGTAGCGCAAGGTAGCGCAAATCCCGGCCTTGTGTTACTTTGCATCGGGAAGGTGTTCCATGGGTGCAGCATGAGCATTTCCATGCATCCACTCATGGATTTTGACCAAATCCCAGATTTACTAATGGAAGTAAACCTGGGTCTGCATCAGAGGGTACGCCTTCCCAACAGAGTCGTAACAAGGAGAAATATCTTCATTTCTACTCATTATGTCCTCTTTCTATGTTTACTGCTTTGTGCAGCACACATAAAAAGAAATGCCTCCAAAGCTTTTTTTTGCAGGAAGGTGTATCTTCCTGCACAAAAACAATCCTGCCTGTAGTAACACAGTCACCCTTGCACCATGGTGGACGGCAGCACTCAGTGCACCAGTGCAGGCACCCTTGCACCATGGTGGAAGGCAGCACTCAGTGCACCAGTGCAGGCACCCTTGCACTATGGTGGACGGCAGCACTCAGTGCACCAGTGCAGGCACCCTTGCACCATGGTGGAAGGCAGCACTCAGTGCACCAGCGCAGGCACCCTTGCACCATGGTGGAAGGCAGCACTCAGTGCACCAGTGCAGGCACCCTTGCACCATGGTGGAAGGCAGCACTCAGTGCACCAGTGCAGGCACCCTTGCACCATGGTGGAAGGCAGCACTCAGTGCACCAGCGCAGGCACCCTTGCACCATGGTGGACGGCAGCACTCAGTGCACCAGCGCAGGCACCCTTGCACCATGGTGGAAGGCAGCACTCAGTGCACCAGCGCAGGCACCCTTGCACCATGGTGGAAGGCAGCACTCAGTGCACCAGCGCAGGCACCCTTGCACCATGGTGGACGGCAGCACTCAGTGCACCAGCGCAGGCACCCTTGCACCATGGTGGACGGCAGCACTCAGTGCCTCAGCGCAGGCACCCTTGCACCATGGTGGAAGGCAGCACTCAGTGCACCAGTGCAGGCACCCTTGCACCATGGTGGAAGGCAGCACTCAGTGCAGGCACCCTTGCACCATGGTGGAAGGCAGCACTCAGTGCACCAGTGCAGGCACCCTTGCACCATGGTGGACGGCAGCACTCAGTGCACCAGTGCAGGCACCCTTGTACCATGGTGGACGGCAGCACTCAGTGCACCAGTGCAGGCACTCTTGCACCATGCTGGACGGCAGCACTCAGTGCACCAGTGCAGGCACCCTTGCACCATGGTGGAAGGCAGCACTCAGTGCACCAGCGCAGGCACCCTTGCACCATGGTGGACGGCAGCACTCAGTGCACCAGTGCAGGCACCCTTGCACCATGGTGGAAGGCAGCACTCAGTGCACCAGTGCAGGCACCCTTGCACCATGGTGGAAGGCAGCACTCAGTGCACCAGCGCAGGCACCCTTGCACCATGGTGGAAGGCAGCACTCAGTGCACCAGCGTAGGCACCCTTGCACCATGGTGGAAGGCAGCACTCAGTGCACCAGTGCAGGCACCCTTGCACCATGGTGGAAGGCAGCACTCAGTGCACCAGTGCAGGCACCCTTGCACCATGGTGGAAGGCAGCACTCAGTGCACCAGCGCAGGCACCCTTGCACCATGGTGGAAGGCAGCACTCAGTGCACCAGCGCAGGCACCCTTGCACCATGGTGGAAGGCAGCACTCAGTGCACCAGCGCAGGCACCCTTGCACCATGGTGGACGGCAGCACTCAGTGCACCAGTGCAGGCACCCTTGCACCATGGTGGACGGCAGCACTCAGTGCACCAGTGCAGGCACCCTTGCACCATGGTGGAAGGCAGCACTCAGTGCACCAGTGCAGGCACCCTTGCACCATGGTGGACGGCAGCACTCAGTGCACCAGTGCAGGCACCCTTGCACCATGGTGGAAGGCAGCACTCAGTGCACCAGTGCAGGCACCCTTGCACCATGGTGGAAGGCAGCACTCAGTGCACCAGTGCAGGCACCCTTGCACCATGGTGGAAGGCAGCACTCAGTGCACCAGTGCAGGCACCCTTGCACCATGGTGGAAGGCAGCACTCAGTGCACCAGCGCAGGCACCCTTGCACCATGGTGGACGGCAGCACTCAGTGCACCAGCGCAGGCACCCTTGCACCATGGTGGAAGGCAGCACTCAGTGCACCAGCGCAGGCACCCTTGCACCATGGTGGAAGGCAGCACTCAGTGCACCAGCGCAGGCACCCTTGCACCATGGTGGACGGCAGCACTCAGTGCACCAGCGCAGGCACCCTTGCACCATGGTGGACGGCAGCACTCAGTGCCTCAGCGCAGGCACCCTTGCACCATGGTGGAAGGCAGCACTCAGTGCACCAGTGCAGGCACCCTTGCACCATGGTGGAAGGCAGCACTCAGTGCAGGCACCCTTGCACCATGGTGGAAGGCAGCACTCAGTGCACCAGTGCAGGCACCCTTGCACCATGGTGGACGGCAGCACTCAGTGCACCAGTGCAGGCACCCTTGTACCATGGTGGACGGCAGCACTCAGTGCACCAGTGCAGGCACTCTTGCACCATGCTGGACGGCAGCACTCAGTGCACCAGTGCAGGCACCCTTGCACCATGGTGGAAGGCAGCACTCAGTGCACCAGCGCAGGCACCCTTGCACCATGGTGGACGGCAGCACTCAGTGCACCAGTGCAGGCACCCTTGCACCATGGTGGAAGGCAGCACTCAGTGCACCAGTGCAGGCACCCTTGCACCATGGTGGAAGGCAGCACTCAGTGCACCAGCGCAGGCACCCTTGCACCATGGTGGAAGGCAGCACTCAGTGCACCAGCGTAGGCACCCTTGCACCATGGTGGAAGGCAGCACTCAGTGCACCAGTGCAGGCACCCTTGCACCATGGTGGAAGGCAGCACTCAGTGCACCAGTGCAGGCACCCTTGCACCATGGTGGAAGGCAGCACTCAGTGCACCAGCGCAGGCACCCTTGCACCATGGTGGAAGGCAGCACTCAGTGCACCAGCGCAGGCACCCTTGCACCATGGTGGAAGGCAGCACTCAGTGCACCAGCGCAGGCACCCTTGCACCATGGTGGACGGCAGCACTCAGTGCACCAGTGCAGGCACCCTTGCACCATGGTGGACGGCAGCACTCAGTGCACCAGTGCAGGCACCCTTGCACCATGGTGGAAGGCAGCACTCAGTGCACCAGTGCAGGCACCCTTGCACCATGGTGGACGGCAGCACTCAGTGCACCAGTGCAGGCACCCTTGCACCATGGTGGAAGGCAGCACTCAGTGCACCAGTGCAGGCACCCTTGCACCATGGTGGAAGGCAGCACTCAGTGCACCAGCGCAGGCACCCTTGCACCATGGTAGAAGGCAGCACTCAGTGCACCAGTGCAGGCACCCTTGCATAATGGTGGAAGGCAGCACTCAGTGCACCAGTGCAGGCACCCTTGCACCATGGTGGAAGGCAGCACTCAGTGCACCAGCGCAGGCACCCTTGCACCATGGTGGAAGGCAGCACTCAGTGCACCAGTGCAGGCACCCTTGCACCATGGTGGAAGGCAGCACTCAGTGCACCAGCGTAGGGAGAGCGCAGAAATGTGCTATATCTTAGTAGATATGATGCATTACTTCTTTTGAATTGCTCCGCAGGTTGTCGAGATTGCATGTTCATAGGGTAACTCATTTTCTGTTTGGGAATTGGAGCCTAAGAGTGTATACAATGTATACTTAAATTGGCATCAGTGAGCGCCAAAAATGCCCATAAGTACCTTAAGCCGGATAAAGGCTCACATAACACCAATAACATCACGTTTCCAATGTTAGCTTTCGTCAACCTAAACTGGAATCCATAAGGGACTGCTGGCTTTTACCCATTTCTCTTTTCTCCCTCCTAGGATATTTGTTTTTCATTCAACCGCAGTATTTCATCGAGTCACAGGGGCCTTTCCACTTTCGTTTCACTGCTGTTTGACTAGTAAGTCTCACAGGAGGAAGGTAAAATGAGGTAAAAATGTCCGTTCCGCTGCACACCACATTCCCATGCGAAGCACACAAAAATAAAACCCATTTTCTTTATCCTTTGCTGCCATCGGCGTCTCTAGGCGCAGATTTCAGTAGTTCTTGACTGCCTGGAAATTGCTAATTGCTAATGCAATCAAGGCATAACAATACCCCTGGTGACCAATGCGTTTTTACTGACGCTTGAGTACTTAGGCGTTTAAGTAAAATACAGGAAAATAATGTCCTCGCAGAAACTGCTGTGACTGCGTTTAAATATCAAGTTAGAAAGAAGAGAAAGAGAAAATTCCTACCTCCATTCCCAACAGCTTCAACGCTTTTGGCTGTCGAAAAAGCACAGAACATGTACATTACTGACACACATAAAAACGATATGCACACTTCCCAAGAAAATTCCCAATTTTATGTCTGAATAATGATAGAAGCAAGATTATTTTCTAAGAGCTGCACAGCATCATGCTGCACAACTTTGCTCTGCGTCTGTAGGCGTTTATTACTGGAGCTCCCAGTTTAATGGCACTTATTTATTGACATTTCTGTCTGTATTTATCCATATTTATTTTGCATTTTGAGAATAGATGAAGTCGTAAAATGGTAAATTTCCACACTTATTTACCTGATAAACATGCACTCATACTTTGATGCATTTGTATTTTAGCAGATTAAGCAGCCACATTTAACAAAACACTACACCCACAGGGAAATATTAGCAGTATTCTAGAAATATATGTTAACATATGCCTGTATTTAAGGAAATCACAACCTGTTTTTAACTCCCCAGGCTGTCTATCTGCTCAGCTGTTGGCCTGGAATTTATAAAAGACAGCATGGAGAGTCACTCACAAGAAACACAATGTTCTATATTTTTTCAGATTTAACCATAAATACAGAGAGGAAACACATTGTTTTCTGCTTGTATTTAGAATTAAAAATCAGTTAAAACGAAGAACTGTAATGTAAATAAACTGACACACTGCTTTGTCTCACACGAGCACCCGCACAAATAATTGGTAAATAACCCCCTTAAAATACAAAATAACTGTGTTCAAAGCAATGAAAATAGAAATGCTGCAAAGATGTAACAAGAAGAATGCATGCTTGGAAAATATTTAAACATTCCCATGGACCAACATTTCAGCATAGCAGCCACATTTCAATTTCTATAAATCAGCACTGGTAGGTACAAGGGGAAGAAGTGTTAGTCAGGCTTCACATATATCACTTGTATTGGTATAGACCCCTGATATTCTTTAAAGGCGAAATGTGTGAGCATGAACGTAGGACAAGCAAACTAACAAGAAAGTTGCAGACAGCGTTGTGGTTTGAGACCTCCTTCCCTCACAACCTTCTCTGTTCCATCCCTCCTAATGTCCTCTTTCTTGCCAGAGGAAGGTATCAAGTATGTGAAGTGGGGTGAGGGAGTCTATAGGCACAGCAAATTGTAGGACAGGAGAGCAATGGATGTCAATGCTGATTCAGTGAAGCCTGTTGAAGCACCAATCAACATGCTGCTATGACTTATGCAGATCTACTGCCCCCTCATTGAGTCCTCTTCATCCCAGTACTAACAAATTAGGCCGCCCTGCCGCCACAACAGCCCATCACACATAGAATTTTTTTTCAAAACCAACACAGAAGTCCTACTTCTGTGTTTACCACTATTGCATAAAATCCCCACCTGCTTGTTTTCTGCCCTTCACGACTGCCTATCAGAAAGACCAGAATGACGACACTCCAGAAGGTTATTTTTTATTCTTGCGGCGGAGCATAGGTCAATGGTACAACAGGTATGCGCTTTTACCTATCGCATTTCTAGTCTGTGTACCATTATTGATGAGCAAAGTGGTTTCTTCCCGTTTCTCCCTTGTGCAGCTCCCCACCTGTGTGCTGAGATGGGGTGGGGAGATTCTGCCTGCACTTGAAGGAGCCGTTCGGGTACCATTGTTGAGTTATCCCAGGCTCGCGCCAGTGTGCTTCCTGCGCAAGGAGGACAGGGGAAGGCAAACACACTTTTTCATGGCTTGTTGTGGTAACTAGGGCTGGCAACAGGTCATTTGGAATGTGGGCTCGCAGTGTCATAGAATTGTGGTAGAAGGATTTTAATGGAGTGTTTGTGTTTGAAATGAAATCGGTGGCTTCAATGAAGAGGATTGCTGTGCTGTCCTTCCTATGCTAAGATACCTAATAAATCGACTACCTCCATTACTGGCTACCGACACCTCTTTGAGCGTTTAATTTTAACACTGATGATGGGATTAAAAAGGAGAAGAGGAAAAGACAGCTCAACATCTGGACATACCTATTTCGGCATAGTTCTTCCTGTGTGTTTTGGGGATGTGTGCTACCACGCTGGACTTTTGGACATTTGTATCAACAATTTGAAGGTACTGCTTACTGTTTCGGCGAGATTGTGCATTGTGCCTGATTTCGGCTGACAATGTGCATGTGAAGGCCTCTGGCATCTGCAAGAGAGGGATATTACATAGTGCTTGTGTGCGGCTGATGGTTTACATGTGAAGGCCTATGACATCTGCACAAGGCAGAAAGTAAGATATACAGAAGTGCTTGTTGTTGTGATTACACCATCGTGGATTCAGAACTGACTGACCTACGGTTGGCAGTCCAGACCGCATGATTACAATGGGACCGCACACTGTGCGGTCTCATACTTCCATTTCTCTATGGGAGCTTGTGCTTGTGCTATCTTGATCGTACTTGCTCTTTCTGTTTTTGTGGCCCTTGGCTCTGTGGTTAAAGGTAAAGCAGTATCAAAGATACTCTGAGTAGATGGATCCATTAGGCCATTTCTCAGGCTAACTCTGAGAAAGGTGTGCCTCTTCCAGGTTCTATTTAGGGACGTTCAACTTGCGGGATTTTTACTTCTTGGGCCACGGTAGCACGGGTTCCCTTGATGGAAATATGTAGGGATGTTACATGGTACTCTACTCATGCATTCATAACACATTATCCATTAGCTTTCCTCAGCAATGATGTAAATAAAAAAAAATTACAGTCAATGGAGGTGCAAATGTTTTTTCTTCTGAATTCGTCACTTGTTAACACTGGGATGTGGGGGACTCCATGAGCGGGTCATGAAACTTTTACTTACCGGTATTTTTAATTACTCCGATTAGGAGTCCTCCAAACCCAGTTGCTTCTCTCCCTTCCTATGTTGGCACTTTCATTGTGTTGCTAACTTGTTATAGCGACAGGAAGTGGGAGAGGGGGTGAGGGAATTTTATGCAATAATGGTAAACACTGAGGTGAGACTTCTGTGTATTGATGTTTAAAAAAATTGTTTTAAATGTGATGAGCTGTTGTGAAGATTGGAACGCCCCATTTGGTAATGCTGGACTGAGTAGGACTCCTAATAGGAGTAATGAAGATAACTGGTAAGTAAAAGGTTCATTTGTACCTGTCCACTTGCAGAAAGTAAAGCAAAATTATCTAGAGGGGAAACACATTCTACAGTCCCTGAGCCATCTGTGCCACCATTCTGCCCAAGAGGTGCTTAAAATCTATAGAACTGAAAAGGCACAGATGTTTGTGGCACCTGTAATGTGCCACAAGGGTCAGACTGGTCTATAGTGAATTCTGGCAGTGCCTGAAGTGGTGGTTTGACAGGTCAGTGTGTGGGCCAGTTTTTTTAGCTCATTGTGGGACTTTTTTATTGTATATTGTATAGTGGGCCTGTTTTTAATGTTGATTTCCCCGATATTAAAATTAATATTGCCTGCAGCAAATGTCGTTCACTTACTTTTAGCTTATCTGATTTGCGAATGGGAGCTACTTTTATTTTGCCTGCCTACCTTTTTTCTGCCACAGCCATACCTTGTGTACTACCTGGCATCTAGACACATGCATTCATACACCATGATGACAGGCATATAGGCAGTTCTTAATTTGAGCAAGTGGTTGCCGGTGGGGGCCAAGGCACATATTTTTGGAGACCGGCACTTATTTTTCGACTTCAGACATTTACTGAGTGCAAGAAATGTAAGAGTACACAAAGAGGAAAGGCGGAAGAGAAAGATGAAAACATTGTCGCAAAGGGAGAAGACAAGAAAAGTGAGATTACGGGGCAGGAAGTAGCTGGCAGTGGATTAAAGAGCCACAAGGAGGATTCAAGACTGCGCAGCCGTGGTATTCAGTGCAAGGACATTTAATTGTTCTGGCCGTAGGCTTCTGAGTAGATCTTTTGGCACCGGCACTTATTCATTTACAAATTATGCAATGCATGTAGGAGATCTGGTATATATGATCCCAGTTCTGAGTAATGTACAGCAAAGTTGCATACTATGTATGTATCCCACAGACATCTCCACTTATCTCTGACATAATATTGATCCATAAAATATAGAAACATGTAGCTATAGGGAATTAAATATTGATAACCCAAATATCAACTCCATATATCTAACTATAAAAAAACACAAATATCGAGAACACAAATGCCGTTGCAATAAATTTCGATTTTTACATGTATCGAAAACAAAAATGTCGGAAACAAAAATATTGTTACCTTTAAATAAACTTATAATATGTCAAAAATATTAATTTGCACAATATCAACTACACTATTATTGCCAAAACTAATTAAATAATCAAATAAAAAGATAAAATAACACTTACACATAAAACAATTAATTCAAATACACCAAAAACTTGTTATAGACATATTTAAATTAAATAAAAATATTATTTCATCAACACAATATTTACCATTCACCCAAAAAAGTAAATATCTAAAATATATATAATAAAAGTCCTCTAAAAATTAGTATTAACAACAAACATTGAAACACCAACATAAATATATCTATATATTAGGCGGTTACCATAGAAGGACTTAACTGAGAAACAAAATTTAAACTATACTAAAACAACCAATACAAAAACAATTAAATCGGCAATATAAAAGGCGTAATGTAAACAACGAAATACTTCAAACATGACATATGCTGCAAGGTGAGGAAACTCTGCTGGATTCTCTCAACAAACCATTAAAGAAGAAATATATAAATCTTAACAACTACATAGCCAAGTAAGTAATACTTATATTTAAACTAAAATGCAACTTTTATGAAACTTAAAAATGTAAAATAGCAAATATATAGTAACACACACGCCAACTTTTACCTTGGTATATAGACTCCCTAAAGAAAAAATCTACAACTTGAAAACTGATAAAGTGCCAAAAAATCACAAACCAGCCAAAAGATATAAGAAGGTATACATAAATAAATAACAAATTCTAAACTCATCCGAATAGCAAACAAAACGAAACCTAACGATCTCAACTTCTACAACCTATCAACAAAGTATAATTTAAAATGCAATGTCTTTTTTTTTTATTCAACAGAAAAGAAACCACCTGCTCCACATTAGAACACCCCCAATGGAAAAGCTGCAAAATGGTGTGCAACATCTCAACAGAACATACATGTAAGTATACAAAATAGAAGTAACTGCATGTTTTTAACGTTAATAACAAATGTGCACAAGTTAAAATAAAATGTATATTTATGCTCTTAAACTACTTACAGATACAATGAGAGAGGCCACCAAATGTATCATTTCATAGAAAGGAAAGCAGCTACTAAATTACTTAGGTTACACCTACAGCCAAGAAAGTGCAACATCATAAACTATGAACTGGAAATGTACTAAATATTATTCTAATGTATGCTATGGGAAGGCAACTATAAAAGATGATCTACACAGCACAACCACCTCCTTAAATGTAACAGAAAGAGAAGTAAGAGAAATATTGCAGGATGTAAGAGAGGCAAGCATTAGCTCCCAGGACCTCACAAGCAAAATCCGGAAAGATATACTACCTAGAGTCCCCAAACACATAACAGGGCAACTACCACCTATCCTGATTTTAAATCATTTAATTGCACAAACTCAAAAAGCCACAAGTGATATCACACCGGCTCCTAAAAGATGCCAAGACATACACATCCCTGAACATTTAACAATTACACTTAGGCCCTTGTTACGACCTTGGTGGACGGACCGCGAGGTAGCAGTGTTGGCAGTCTCGAGAATGCTGCCTAGCTGGTTGCTTCCCGATGACCACATTTGAAGTTTAATGCCACTCTGGCAGTGTGCCGGTAGCAGTCTTGGGGCGGCGATATTCTTTGGTTCACAGAGAGAGCTTGAAGACAATGCCACTGCACTTTTGTGCGTGCACTGTTGTCATGCACCATGTCGTGCATGGCACGCATTTCACACATGACAGTGCAGGCCTGGGGGGCACAACATGTGCCCCTAGCCACAATGCCCACTGGGCTAAAACGCCTGGGGTGCCTGTATGGTGCGCCTTCCCTGCCTTTCCGCTGACCTTTACATGACAAGGTCCCTGCCATGAAAAGGTCAGTGTAAAGGCAAATCGTAATCAGCACGGTGGTGCTGGCATCATCACAGCCTCCATGGCCCGCAACTTTCCCCACTGCCACCACTGCAGTATCCAAGATCCTGGCGGTGGTCTTGTGGTTGTCGGATGGCCATTCTAATATTTGGGTGGCCCGGCAGCCAAGAAGGTGGCAGTTGGACCACCATGCACAGTGCGGCAGTCTTCGAACTGCAGTATTCGTAATCAGGCCCATAATGAGGAACCTTTCCTTTTACATGACAACCTAAATAATGAGAAACAAATCCTAATATTCTCTACAGCAAACAACCTATTGAAATGTAGCCAGTGTCAAACCTGGATGATGGATGGGACATTCAAAATGTATCCCAAATCATTCACTCAAATATACACCATACATGTTGATTATCAAAACACAAATATCCCATTTGTAGATGCCCCACTATCAAATAAACAATGCAACACTTACTACGAGCTCTTAAACCATATAAAACATAAAACAAACAGCTCCTACCACCAAAAAAGAATCTTGGACTTCAAGCAAGACATGATTCGAACCATTCTAAAAATATACCCACACACAACCATACAAGACTGTTACTATCATTTCACATAAAGTATATGGAGACACCTCCAAATATTCACACTAACGGCCTAATTACGAGGTGACTCGAAAAGCCTCTGACCACAGGTCGGAGGCTTTCTGACTCACATCATGGGTATCACTTTAGCAGCCCATCGGCCAGTCGGAGGTCTCACAGTAATCCCAATGGATGTGGTTTCCGCTGTCGAGATTATGATGTCAGTTTCCGACAGGCTTTCCATGTCGGGCTTTCCTAGCAGGGCCCACTTCTCCCAGCGGCCTCCTGCCGCAGTACAAGCTCCCTTAGAGAAATGGGAGTATACAACTGCATCATGTGTGGTCGCATTGTAATGCTGCGGTTGGGACCAACGACCGGAGGTAGGTTGGGCCCGATTCCGCAACGGTGTCGGGTGAACGTGAGTCCATCCAACATCGTAAAAAGGCCCTAAATGTAAAATATTCCGTAAAAAGCCAATTTGCCTTTGAAATAAAAAAACATGATAGCTCTACTTATGTCCCAGAAACAGAGGGAGCCAACCACTGCAAAGTACTAATGGAAAGACCTTTCTACCAACAAAATGAAGACAAACTTACGGGCTTATTTCGAAGTCGGTAGTTGTGCTGCGACCGCTATCCCGATGGTTAGGAGACTGCCCGACAGCGGGGCTTGCATCAGCACTGCCGACACTGGGGATTGCGATGTCGACCACCACCCCGTCTGGATCAATAGATCCTGTCGGAGGCGTGGTCTGTCCCCCATCCCAGAAGGGTCCAACTGTCGGTAATATAATCTGGCCGTCGGACCGAAGGGCTGTCTATTGGTGGGATCGCCCCTGACGGTCCATCGGTGGCGGTCCCACCGACATCGAAATGAGGCCCTTAGATACTTAATTAACAATTTTGAAGATACTTGGGTTGGCATATTGCATCGCTACGGACACAGGTGTCAAACCAAATTCCAAATACCATGGTAAAATGTCTATGACACCACCTTAGCACAGGAAGCCAAAACAAACAACACTGTGGAAGGATGGCACAGTGCCTTCCAATCCACACTAGGTGAACTCAACCTACAGTATACAAATTTATGGAAGCATTACAAAAAGAGCAAAGCTACCAAGAACTACGAATGGAGTAATCTGTTAAGCAAAATGGCGTGAAACTTAGCATACAAACCATAAGAATGCACAATATGCTAACTTCATTATTAACAAAGAAGTAGATTACTTAAAAACCATAGCCAGAAACATATTATAAAATAAATGTTCACCTACCAAAGCCCTCAAAATCTATGAGAAACTCTAAACCAACATACCAAATCAATTTGTTTTTAAATCATAAATATCACCTTTTATTAGATCAGTCAAACGGTTATTTAAAATCTCACAGTTAAAAAAGACGGATATAATAAAAATATATATAAATTATTTTTTAAAGAATGTAACTATCACCATCCAAAATAGATAAAAACAAACTTAATCTGTCACATAAAATAACTAGAGCACATAATCCATACAATTTCTCGTAATAGTCACATAAACTTGACACAAACAATATATAATATCATATTTTCCACCCAAAATAAATGAAGAAATAAAACTTACTGTTCTGTAGCCGCAAATCTTTCGCTGTCTCTACGTAATAAAAATTTGTAGTCCACCAAAAATGAGTTAATTTAATCTAAAAAATGCAAAAATATAACAAATCCAATCGAAAATCCCTCGAAGCAATCCAAAGTATCTAGGTTCCATAAAAAACCCGAAAAAGTGTTTATTAAAAAGAAACACTCCAGAAAAACTGAAGAAAAGGAAATCAAAGTAAAAACCGGGGGGTATTATAAACTATAAACTCCAAATGCCCATAGAACGCCTTCGTAGACAAAGACCTGTACATTCAATTTTAAAAAAACATCTATAAAACACATTACATTCCCCAAAATACAAATTCATAACAGCTAATGTCCAAGATATAATTAACATCACACAGTTTAACATAGCATAGTGATACATTGCTAAAACAGCGTCCAAAATGCAAAACAACAACCTAATGAAAAACACTAACAGCAAAACATCTAAATATACAAAGAAATCTTCAACACTATAGCAACATTTTAAACCTCCCTCTTAAATCCCTTCCTAACCTCAAAACACTTAAAAAACCCTTATAAAGGGGCTAACTTGTTCCGCCAAACAGGAGCACCTTACCACAAGCTGGTTCCAGGAAAATAGACTAAAAATAAAACAAATAGACTGCAAACTAGAAGGGAGCAATTAAAAAAAAATACCCTCTAAATGAAACTATCCCCCATGATTAGGAAATATTGTAAAAATGTTGAATAAATGTTAAAAAATGTAAAACATTTTTAAATATGTAAACATTTCAGACAATTTGATATAAAAATATTTAAAAAGTTTAAAGTATAAAGAAAGTAATAGTATAAAATATATACCATTATTTAATATACTAACAAAACTTGTTAAAATAATGTTAAAAATATATATTAAAAAGGTTTAGAAATGTTACAAAATCTAAAAAAGTATTCAACATATAAAACATATCAGAAAATGTTATGAGAAGTATGAAAAATTGAAAAAGTATAAATTAAATAATAGTATAAAATATATAGAATTATTTAACATATAGCAATAAATCATATAAACATTCGAATCGGTCGAAATCAGGAAGTGTCGGCCGCCATTTTCTGTCTCTCGCACTGAGAAACAAAGGTGGGGAACATGAAACGGGGGCAACGAAGAGAGTTGCAGACCCCCTAGTGTTTGTCAGGGGGTCCAAGAAGGACCCAAAAGTACGAAAAATAAATTTAATAATTTAAAAAAAAAATCGCGGGGTACGCGTACGGTAAGCTTACGGCAAAAAAAAAAAAAAAAAAAAAAAAAGAAAAAACAATCACATTTATTAAATAAATTAAAGGACCCACAAGGGAGAAAAAAACAAATGTTAATGTCTAAAAAAAGGCGAGGCGCGCACGGCATGGACTGCGCACCGTGCGCGCAGGGTGTGCGCACAGTGAAAAACCAGAAAAAAAAATGAAAAATAAATACATAACTTAGCATTTAAAAAACCGTACAAATTCACTGAAAAAACCATAGGTTTCACACACGTTATAGTTAGGAATTATCATTTAAAAAACCTTGCAAATTCAATTAAAAAACCATAGGTTTCACACATGTTATAGGTAGCTTTACATTTCACGCGTAAAAAACCAATGAAATTCCACGTTATAGTTAGATCAGGTAACTATAACTTGCGCGACCGCAATCCACAATGTGTAATTTCAGATGTCATCATTGATGTCATGAGTGATGTCACTGACCATGTCATGAGTGATGTAATATGTGATGTCATCAGCAGTTTATTGTGGGCGCGCAAGTTATAGTTACCTGATCTAACTTTAACGTGGAATTTCATTGGTTTTTTACGAGTGAAATGTACAGCTAACTATAACATGTGTGAAACCTATTGTTTTTTAATTATATATATATATATATATATGTTTTGCAAAGTTAGGTAGTCCCGTTGAGCAGCACTCGATGAACAACCAAGATTACCAGCCTTCCTCATAGGTATGGACACTCCTCGTGCGGCTAGTACATTGCGCAGCCTGTCATCCGCCTGACGCGTTTCAATGAATATCTTTCTCAAAGGCATTGACAACCAGGAACGTGCTGCACTCACCCCCATGCCATAATTATACTATAGACACGCCCCTAATGGGGCTGCTTGAATAAGACAATGTCCAGTGCATTCTGGGGATTGTAGTGCTCTTTATTAAAAGCCAAATGAAAGCGCACTCATAACTGCGAAAAATAAAGCCCAACATGGGCTCCTGCCGACCTGGGTGTCCTTTTCCTGTATTGTTCCTCCGTATCGAGGTAGGTGTATCCAGACCTCACGGCCCCCTTGAGATCTTGGGGTGAGTGCAGCACGTTCCTGGTTATTAATGCCTTTGAGAAAGATATTCATCGAAACGCGTCAGGCGGATGACAGGCTGCGCAATGTACTAGCCGCACGAGGAGTGTCCATACTTATGAGGAAGGCTGGTAACCTTGGTTGTTCATCGAGTGCTGCTCAACGGGATTACCTAACTTTGCAAATATATATATATATATATAAAGTTGATGTTAAAAAAAATTATAAACAATGAAAAATAAGATTTGGAAATGTACAAAAAACGAATGTATATAAATATGATTTACCTAATTTTTTATTTTGAAAACATATTTGATTATTTTTACTTGAAGAATATGTGTTTCAAAATGTAAAACTATACAATAATTAAACATTATAAACAAATATTAATAGAAGAAGGTGTGACAAATCTTTATTATACAAAAATTGTGGAAGGTGTTGGAAACTAAAGGGGTGTCATTTAGTATTCCCACTCCACTCTAACCATATTGGGGGGAGGTGTTGGTCACTAAAGGGGTGACATTTACTATTCCCACTCCATTCTAAACCAATTTGGGGAAGGTCTTGAACACAAAAGGGTGACATTTACTATTCCCACTTCAAACTAACCATATTGTGGGGAAGGTGTTGGTCAATAAAGAGGTGATATTTACTGTACCCACTCCAATCTAAACCAATTTGGGGAAGGTGTTGGACACTAAAGGGGTGACATTTAATATTTCCACTCCAATCTTGGGGCCTCATTATGAGTTTGGCTGCCGTCCTGTAGGCCTGCCTTTGCCTCACCGACAGGAGGACCGTCAAGCTCGTAGTGCATCCACCTGCCAGATTACGAGTGAAATCCATGGTGGGCGGGCATGGCTGCGGTGGTCTCATGACGGTGGTCTGTTAGGCTCATAAGAGAGCCTAACATTAAGACCACCTCCATGAGAGTGACGACTGCACATTCCTGAGCAGACTGGCTTGCACCATTTTTCCAGACAGTGCAGGAATAGGAGTGCAATTCCAGGGGGCACAACATGTGCCCTCCTGCATGCACCCCCAGGGTCAGGAGTAGCAGTCGGCCCTATTAGGTTCTTGGCAGATGCGGTGATCCTGTGGCAGCCTAACCGCCACACTCAAAATACTGTGGGCCGGCCCGCAGTGGTGGAGTTGGTCAGACCGCCACCGCGAGTACGGTGGTCTTGTGGACTGCCGCACTCATAAGGAGGCCCTTAACCAGTTTGGGAGAGATGTTGGACACTAGAGGGGTCTCAGTTACTATCCCCCCTCCAGACGCTGTTGGTCAATAAGGGGATAGCCTTTACTATTGCCACTCCAACTTAAATCAATTTGGGGAAGTTGTTGGACACTAAATGGGTGACATTTACTATTCCCACTCCAATTTAACCATAATGGTGGAAGGTATTGGAGACTCAAGAGTTGAAATTTATATTACAAAACATTTTACATAACATTTCAAAGTACAATTTTTACATACACAATCAATACTATATATTCTCACATATTTTGTTATACATACATTTAACTAAAATAGTATCAAAAACACACTAATCTAAACTAAAAACCTTTATAAATATGTATTTATATTTTGAGTAAAATAAATATTATTTTAAATACTATTAGAAATTAATATATTGCTCCAAATATTTACTACCATTCATAAATTAAATTAAATTACAATAAATTCATAGAACAAAAGTAACAATTATAAATGTAAAAAAGTACGTACATTTTCTATTTAAAAAAATCTAAAATAAATTAAGTGAAAATTAAAATTCAATTTTCTATAAACAAAATTAAACATTTGTTTTTAATTTTAACATAAAATATTATACTTAACTTTTTAAAATGTTTTTCATATTTTTATATTACATTTTTTCTTATTAAAAAACTATTTAATCCCATTATTATATATCTTAATTAATATCAAATAAAAATACATTAACACTATTAACAGAATTGAATATATTTGAAAATTCTGAATCATTAATTAGCATATCTTTAAAATTATTACCTTACAATTAGATTTTTAAACATACATCTTTTGAAAATCTACCCACCCTTATCCCCCAAAAACCCAATATACTGCAACTAAAAACATATATTTAATAGTTGTTTTTTCACATGATTACGACTAAAAACCCAAATTAAAACAATTTCATGAGTAAAATATTATCTTACTAAAAACACAAAAAATAAACAGATACAATCAAACAAACTACACTACATTAAATACTGATTAACACTTACAAACAATATTAATACAATTATATTTTCTGCATCAATATTTTTTAGACCGATATTAAAAACAACACTAAAAACAAAATGTTTACCTTCGATATTCCTGTTCACAATATTTTTGATGTCCTGATATTCTTTACATAATATTTTTGTGTCAGAGTATTATTTTTCCGATATTATGTCCAAACACCCATCCCCACACCTCTTTGGTGAAGAGTCTGCAAACATGATGCAAACCCTTTTCCACGTGGCCCCACTCTGCAGGAGTGCTCAGAGCACGTTCTCCAATACTTAGATGTTGCTCTGTACCTGATGCTCAAGGCATCCATGACCGGGAGCAGCAATTTGGTAGTATTTTCAAAGGCAGGTGCATTCTGGTCAGAAGACTTCACTTGTTGAACTGGTTGGGCGGGGCACCCATAAACTTTTGATGATTAAGAGTGAAAGGCTGACACTGTGGTCTTGAGTTTTAGTAGATGGACATGCCGAGACTGTGTTTACTGTGTGCAGGGGCGGACTCACCTATAGGGCAATCTGGCAGTTCCAGTAGGGCTCATCTGATAGCTCTGTGGGACTATTTTTTGTCTGTTTTATGGTCTGGCGGGCCGGTTTTTGCTGTTGATGTTCCTGATATTACCACAGACATTGCCTGAAGCAAGCCCAGGTGGATGAAGTTTCCTATATCTGGGAAAACAAGCTTTTCAGATTCTCTTTACAACTTCAAACCACCCGAATTTGCAAACGTGGGTCACTTTTTTATCTACCTGATTTGCTAATAGGGGACACTTCTATTTCATGCTGGGGTCTATTTTGTGCCTCAGCCTAACCCTCATAGTTTAAAAAAGACATGCAAGTTCAAAGGGAGTGCACTACTGAACCCAGTGTGGAAGCGCCATCTTGGAAGCCAAAGCACAAAGAAACATCTTCGACCCACATGTCTATTTCAAAGCTATAATAGTGATCCACTGAGATGGGTGCCTTAAACATTAACTAGAAATCTACTTTGAACGAGACCATGATGGAGGGGGAGAGCCAATGTGGCCGTAATGCCCATCTTGGCAGGCCAGTACATGTCCTTGCACCAGTCTCTGCTGCACCTGATCTAGACATGCACATGGGTCCGAAAGTATTATCACAAGTCAATGAACTTCCTGAACCACTGATGGCAGACCTCTGGTGGGCATTGTGGATGGGTGCATTACCAATTATTTTGTAGCAGCGACCTAAACTGACTTCAGGTTGAAATGCTCCCTGTTTCACCACTACAAGGGAGAAGCTACATACAAAGAAGCAATTTAATCAAGGTATTTATAAATCAAATAAACTTTGATGTAGTGTCCTGTAATTTTTTCAATAAACAAACAAGAAATTCACGCATTTATTTGCCTATGTCCAGCAGTGTACTAACCCCTGATTTCAATGACCATCTTCTTTATCTTTTATAAAGGTCTTCAGATTTTGCTCAGGAATGATCTGTCTGATACTCTAGAGTAATTTAAGTTGACAGCGTGTGCTCCTAGCCTTAGCACTAATATAGATTGGAGGTGAAGGCGCTTATGTGAAAAAGAATCAACCACTTTGCATGGTTGTTGGTAGTAGGATTGTAGTACAGGATGCTAAATGAGTCAATTCACAAAGGCATTCTCCCAAGATCCACCTCCCAGACACCCTCAATGACTCCATCATTTGTATATTCAGTGGTGGCGGTTTTCCAAAGGTAACTGGGACCACTGTCACACACTGGAGCATCAGCTACCTGGAAGATCCTTAGCGTTCCCTGAAGCTTCCTTCTAGCATGTCCATGTAATTTTGCACATGCACTTGCAACAGCGTTAACCTTCACAGTCACTGACAGCATGACTTGTGCTTAACGAGAGATGGTGGTTGCAGGTGGGGCCCAATGGCACTCATTTTTTGGACACTGGCACTTATTTTTGTTCAACAGACCTTGCCCCAGAGCAAATGAGAGAAAAACATACGAGGAGAAAGAAAGAGGAGGGGAAAGATGGAAAAGAAACGTGACTAAGAGAGAAAGTAACAATGAGAAGAGCCTACAGGAGTGATATAAAGGGGCAGTGACAGTCTGGTGCTAGATTAAAGAGGCATGAGATGGAACCAAGACTACAAAGCCTTGGTATTTGGCACCTCGACCTTCAATAGCACAGGCTGCAGGCTTCTGAGCAAAACATTCAGCCTGGAGCTTATTCTATTACAAATTGAGCACTGAGCATGACCCCAGTATTTGTAGACTTTTCCCAAAACGCACTAACCGAGGCTTTTCTTACCTCTAGAGGAGGTCCTTCCACCATCTGGCCCATATTACCTGCAACTGACTACCACTTAACGTATTCTTATTATATTTGAGGGGGACCAGCAGTGCCTGATTGCGGTACCATGAGCTTCTGGTTGGTGTGCAGAAATCCTGCTCCGAAGTCAATAGTGGGATGACTTGATTGATGGCTTTCTAAATTGTGACCAATACTCAGTTTTTTGCACTGTTCACAATCAGAGGCCAGTGTAAGTTACAATGTGTTGGGCCGTTATGCTACCAGTGCTTAAGACTTGAAACTGCCATAATGGCAAAATATTTATTTGTGTGAGACTGCAAAGGACATTCTCTGGTTCCCATAAAAAAAGTAGCAGCAGTAGTACAGATTAGCTTCAATAATTGTACGGGCCAGGGTCCCCCTATTCTTCACGGAAAGGAACATTCAGAGTTTACCCAAGTACATCAATGTGGAAAGCACAAGTTCAAGGAAGGATGCTAACTTAATTTCCCATTGTAAATTGGTTGTGTAAAACCCTAGTGATCTGAACTTATTCGTTAAATTAGAACTTTTTTTAAATTAGGAATTTTGAAGAGAAAAGTATATTTTTCTTTACTTTATTCTTTAACCCTTTCCGTGCTCATGACGGAACCACTCCGTCATGAGCCACGGGTGCGCTGTGCTCATGACGGAGTGGTTCCGTCATGCTGCGGCCATTGGCGGCCGCTCCGCCCTTGCGGCGCTAATTCCCCGCCTGTGCGGGCGATTAGCGCAGTGGGCGGAGACGTGACGGAACCACTCCGTCATGAGCACAGCTCACCCGTGACTCGTGACGGAGTGGTTCCGTCACGAGCACAGCGCCACCGCAACTGCCCCCAAACACCCCCAGCGCCGCGGCGGAATTCCTGCCACGGCGAAGGGGTTAAAATAGTCCAACCCATGTAAGCTATTGAGTCCCGGATACTGGTTCTGGCTAAGTTTCGTGCTTTGGTAAGATGTCATCGTGTCCAATATAGGGACTGCTGAGAACAAAGGGTGGAACATTTGTTTTTATCTCCACCAGTTTGAGGTTTTTAATTTTTATTTATGAAAATTTGGTGTGTGGCAAATCAGTTATTCGACTTGTTATTGAGAGCTACATCACTTCCTTGCAATAAGCATACATATTACAGACACCTTAAAGATTCAATTTGGCCTCCACATGGAGGACATGATTCTATCTCCTCTCATGATAATGGGCAGCAGAAACTACTGGACAAGGGCCAGATGCAGTTTGCATTCTAATAGCTATAAATACACCGAATACATTGTGTATAAAGGTAACAAATGCATAAACAAACATAAATATATAGATAAGGACAGACAACATGAAGTGGTAATTGGTGTTGGGAGACTGGATTCCCTGTGTAGAATGTGATCACTGAGGAACAGAGAGAAAATAAAAGGGCTAAGAGAATAAATTGAATATGAGTCCTCTAGGAGTGTACATTGGTCTAATGGAGCAGAAAGGCAAACAAAAATGCTAGTCGAATATCAGGTACGATAGAAGATCATTACATAATAAAGGACCCAGGGCTTAATTGTGAGGGCTTGCAGGCTGCTCCAAAGGTACCACTACTGGGGCTTTGGAAAATCTGGGTAGGTGGAGATAATGGAGATTGCAAGTGGGTTCTTTAGGGTCCAATGAGTAATTGGCACTTCAGTGTTGCCAGAACTCAGTTACCCACAGAAGGACTTCATTGAGATGTTGCCGGCTAATACAAGAGTACAAAAAAGAGCATTTCCCAAGAAGGTTCTATTTTGTTCAGGTGAATGGAAGTATGAGGAGACACTGCGCATCACTGAGGATTCCAGTGAAGAAATCATTACATTTTAAGTGAAGGTGCGTTGGTAGCCATACATATGAATTATTTGCTTTACTAAACAAGCTTCAGATGGTTTGCTTTGACTTGCTGACAACTGACTTTCATGTTTCTAGAAAAAATAGTGTTCTTCTTACCCTCTTTGGTCCAAACAAATTGTGATAGAGAGTTCGGAAGCGTTTGCGAGTGTAATTGCATCGATAAGCTCCTCCCATCAAATACTCAATCACAAGGCCGATGTCAATTAAGCTGATCCTGTAATCTGGAGGTAGGTTTCCCTATCAAACAAATGCACAGATAAACAAACAAGCAAACACACATAAGACAAGGATACTCGTTAGTTCAGAGACTACTAGATATTTTCATTAACTAGTTTAGAGAAAGGAAATGGGAATGCTTGGAAAAGAATGAATGTAGTATGCTGGGTAAGTAATTCACCTTAAAATAGATCCAACCGAAACCTGGATATTCTCGCTTGGAAAGAAGACATAAGTAAATAAGAAAGTGTAACAAATTGTATTGATAACAGTGTTAGTAAATTTAAAAAAGACAGTTTGTTTTTACAGATGAAAGGAGGTTAGTATTGAAAGAGGGAAACCACTTGGAAAAGGATGATCTTTCATCTTTAAATAGTGCTCTACATTGTAAATATTCTTTCCATGGTCCCTGTGGCACATAGTTTCTGAGCCACTGTCTGCCTGACTTATTGAGGAGGAAAGATCAGTTTTTTACTTCTTTTGCTTATCGACTTTCAAAATCCACTTTCTCTGACGTATTTCACCTTAGTATCCACTCCAGAATTTCGTTCTACCACAATATTGAGGAAATAATATAATGAACCAATATATTATAAAGGTACGTTTATATAAGTCAGTGTAGGTTTACTTCAATTAACTCCAAATATATGTACCTTGATGATATCCATATCTTCAAGGTACAGAGATGTGGGGTTAAGAATAGTAAATCTAAACTTACCTATATGCACTTACCTTCTCAATATGTTGGTCCCCAATATTTTAGCCATGGTATTTTGGTAGCACAAGTTTTTTTGTCAATATTTCAACATAAATTTGTCTTTGATCCAAAAGTGGATTTTCATCCACTGGAACTTCCTCTTTAGTTTTTTTAAGCAATCACTCCATGGAAAGTGGTTGTTTGAGAAACTATTTTTAACAATGCCTCGCAAACAAAAAGAAATACTAGCCTGGAAACGCTAAAGTGACACGGTTGCTAAAGGACTCCTTTTGTTTAAAAATTAAGGGCATCTTTAAGATGTTTTTTCCTTACCTTTCTCTTCCCCTGAGTGTCTTCTGTCTTGCAAGATATGAGATTATTTTACCTTATGCACATATGTCACAAAATGGTTTGAGAAATCCATCTACCTTATTGTCAGAAAATATCATGTGAATGTTGTAAATTTAGACTGCAACGAACGCTAACCCCAAGTAGTTAGAAAGCTGTTAGGGCATTGACTTGACAGCTTTCAGTCACAAACAAGGCACACTTCAATTCAAACAAATTCCGACTGAAATTGTTGAGCATACAGTTATAACTGTCTTTCAGCTGTCGTGTTTTACAAGACTACGTACATGGTGAATACTATTGGGCCCATTCTTAAAACTATGTAATGCTCAAGGCACAATGTTTTATGAAATCTAGCCCATTACTTGGTATTAAGACACATGGTTTGTGGTTAGTTAGGAATGGTGTCATTGGCTAGCATTCAATATGTCTCACCACAATAGCACAATGTTTTCCCCTAAAAATGTGGTATGGCCACAAGTACAAAAAAGAAAATGTTAAATGTGGCCAATTTGACCACCGAAAATACTGGACCTTGGTCTTTATAAATTGCTGGCTATGAGAGAGGATAGTAACTCTTTTAATGCACAGCACACAACAACAAACTCCTTTTAGAGCTCTGCTTGCTCAGTTCCTGGTCCACTGTTTCGCAGTTTCTAGAATTCAAATAAAGGGCCTCATTATGATGGTGGTGGGATCACCACCCCCAGGCCATTGGTGGCAGTCTCACCACCATCAGACCATGCAACACCGACCGCCGCAATAGGATGGCAGGCGGAAGGTCGTCGGGCGGAGAGGCCACCCGTCACTAATCCGACGGGCTGCATTAGGATGGCGGGCAGATGGTTGGAGGGTGGAGAGACCATCCTACACTAATCCGACAGGCTCAAGAAGCTCGTCCGACGGACTGTAATCCCTACAATGGTGGCGGTGCCTGCTCAGGCACCGCCATAGGGATTACAATGTCAGGTTCTGCCAGCCATTTCATGGTGGTTAACCCGCATGAAAAGGCAGGCAGAAAATGACTTGGGGGCCCATAGTGGGCCAACCTTTCCTCCTGGACCTCTGCCATGGGTCCTGGGGAGCACCTATGGTCCCCCTAAACATCCCTGCTCATGTGGCAGGCACTGCATGTTGCCTGCCAAATACTGCTGGGAAGTTTGAAATGTGTTTTTTTGTATTGCGGCGTGTGCTGCAGCCTGCAGCACATGCTGCAATACAAACGATACACCTTGTTACTGCCATGAAGGCGGTCGCATCCTAATACCAATGGCGGGACTGCCGACAGCTAGTCGGGCGGTCCCGTTCCTGACAGGATGGCGGTCGGATGAAAGTCCAACCACCCATCGTAATGAGGCCCAAAGTTCCTTCTTGAACCTGTTTTAAATAGAGCGTTGAATGTTTTACCATTGTATGGTATGTATTGGAGCTCAGTCGATTAGTGTTATTGTAGTATAATACTACATCAAAGAAGGGGATTTTCTGTCCTAGGCAAAGCAACCATTTGTGCCTTCTACCCTACAGGTGTGGTGGACATTTGATCGCTGCACAGTAATTTTATCTCTCCACTGGCAATGTTGCACTAACCTTGATCTTGCCTAGAACTGGCCTCAAGGCAAGAAACATTAGTTTCTTCTGAATATTTAATTCATCTCAAAAGATCTCACTGTCAGTAATTTATGTTGAGTAGCTGCTTGGACTCAGGAATACAGCATATTCTGCCACTGTAGAAGTGGCAATGACAGTTGTTGACCATTCAATGTATATTTGAAAACAATGCCTCTATCCTTCAATTTCCAAAATATGGAGGTCATTAGGATGGCTCGTATTTGGGACCGCCCGCCTATATGGAAGTGGTCCCACAGAGCAAATTAGGATGTGACTGCCACTGTGGCGGTCGCATTGCCCATATTTTGTATTGCGGCGGGTTCTGCGCTCTGCAGCTGCCACCGCAAGACAAAACAGACACTCCACACATATCCCTGCACTACATGGCAGGCACCATTCGGTGCCTACCACATGCTGTACACTGTAGGGATATGTAGGGAGGGCTTTTACACAAGGTTAGGGATCCCGAATGTGAACCCTAGGAGGGTAGCGAGGTCCTCAATGAAGAGGATTAAAGGGATACGTCCTCCCTGACATATACTCAAAAACACAAAAGTGTCCCCTCTGGAATCTGGATGGCTCCTTTGGAAACAGTGAAGAAATGGGGGGTGGGAAGGGAAAGTGACCCTTTTCTTAATACAACCCTCACTCACTCTAGTAGTGACATGCTTCATCATCGGGTTCACCCCAACTCCTAAAGTTCGGGTGGGATCGACCATATGCCAGTTATGAAGAACCACATGTACTGCAACATCCTCCCATTGAAAATAATTGAGGCAGGGTCTTAAATTGAATCCTAAATGAAATTAGGTTAATTTGATTTAATTTATTTAGGCTTAAAAAAAAAGAAAAAGAATAGCTAGCTAGCTATCTATCTATCTATCTATCTATCTATCTATCTATCTATCTATCTATCTATCTATCTATCTATCTATCTATCTATATATATATCACTGAAAAAACCATAGGTTTCACACACGTTATAGTTAGGAATTAGCATTTAAAAAACCTTGCAAATTCACTGAAAAAACCATAGGTTTCACACATGTTATAGTTAGCTGGACATTTTACTCATAAAAAACCAATTAAATTCCCACGTTATAGTTAGTGCAGGCAACTATAACTCACGCGACCGCAATCCTCTGCTGATGCTAATACTGTATTTAGACACTTATTTGTCTTCTTCCATTAAATTTTAGCTATACATATATTACAAATATTTTTTTTTCATAAAGACACATATGTCATCAGCAGAGGATTGCGGTCGCGTGAGTTATAGTTGCCTGCACTAACTATAACGGGGGAATTTCATTGGTTTTTTATGAGTAAAATGTCCAGCTAACTATAACATGTGTGAAACCTATGGTTTTTTCAGTGAATTTGCAAGGTTTTTTAAATGCTAATTCCTAACTATAACGTGTGTGAAACCTATGGTTTTTTCAGTGAATTTGTATGGTTTTTTAAATGCTGAGTTACTTTACGCCGTTCGTGGCGTGCGCGCCCACTTAACGCAGTTCGTTCCGTGCGCGCCCACTTTACGCAGTTAGTGCCGTGCACGCACGGCGGGAACGCGGTGCGCTACGCGCACCGCGTGCCCACGTTACGCTGGATGGGCCATGTACGCACGATGCGCTTCGCGCACCGTCCGCACACGTAGGACATATTATGCGCTTCGTTGTGAAAGGTAAACTATTAAATGTTCCATTATTTTATATGGCATGCACAAAAGGAGCCCTTCGGGCACCTTTTGCACACGGGGGGGGAAAATGTAGATAATTTTTTTTTTTTATTAATTTTTACCGTACGCGTACGGTACGGTACGCGTAATCGCCGTTTTTTCGAAAAAATATAAAATTGAATTTTTTATCTTGGGGGTTCTTTTGGGACACCTTAATCAAGGCTAGGTGGTTAGGAGCTGTCTAACCTGCCCCTTTACATGTTTTCAACCTTTGTTTTTCCTCCCCCCCTCAGAGTGCGAGAGAGAAAATGGCGGCCGCCGCTTCCTGGTTTCGACCGATTCGAATGTTTACTAAGATCTAACAGCCAATCAGAATCGCGCTCGCGCACGGCACCGTACGCGTACAGTAAGCTTACCGTAAGCGCACGGTAAGCGCACCGTAAGCTGCCACAGATATATATATTGATTTAAATGCTATTTTCTCAGGAACTACTGAACAGATTTACACCAGACCTACAAAAGGCACTTCCTTGACCTGTAGACTACCTCTCTGCCAAATTTCAAGTAACTCTGTTCAGCCGTTCGGGCTGTAGCTGTGTCTAAAGGTCCTATGGAAAAATACATGGGAAAAACGCGTTTTGGGACCCCCCTTTTTTCTCAGCCCCCGCTTGACGAATCCCCCCGAGACTTTCAGGATAGAAGCGGAGCGTAGAGCCCCATTCGTTTTGAAAATTTCGCGAGGATTCGTCGACCGGCGCCAAAGTTATTCCAAATATAATGTTGCGGTTTTCCTATGGAAACAGGGTCCTAACTATAACTACCTACTGGCGACCGCCAGTAGGTAATATATATATATATATACATATAGATATATATATATATATATATATATATATATA
This sequence comes from Triturus cristatus, assembly GCF_964204655.1. Taxonomy (NCBI): domain Eukaryota; kingdom Metazoa; phylum Chordata; class Amphibia; order Caudata; family Salamandridae; genus Triturus; species Triturus cristatus. The sequence goes on from NC_140581.1 coordinate 871,587,218, forward strand.
TATATATCAATCAACAAAATGCACTGAGCAATGAGAAGGCACTCGACGGTGCTCTGCCCTCCGGCTCTGTACTCCAGCTTGCCTTCCCGCTCCACCATTCATATGTTGTGCCGACGCGTTTCAAGGTCAAAACCTCTTCTTCTTGGGCTGCACACATAACACTTGAAGATCGCATTACTTCTATTTCCGTCTCATTTTATTACAAGCCCCCCAGTGGGCGTATGCTAAATGCAACGTCACGCTGATGTTAGCTGGGACTCGAAGTCCGTAATGCATTACATTACATTGCCAGGGCTGTCCTGAAGTGCCTCAATCCCATACAGTTCCAAGAACTTGAACAACCGCTGCAACTCGAGGAACTGCAGGCAGCTATACACTAGATGGCCCACAATAAAGTCCCAGGTACACATGGGTTTCCAATAGAATATTACACAACATTTAGGGTCACCCTCGCTCCCAAGTTGCTTGTGGTGTATCAGCAGGCGCACCAGCAAAGCAGACTCCGTAACTCCTTTAGTAAAGCCCTTATAGTGGTACAATCCAAGACTGGCTGAGATGCCTTAGAAGTGAGATCTTATCGCCCTCTGTCGATGCTCAACATCGACTATAAAATACTGAGTAAAGTGCTCGCAAACTGCTTGCTCTCGATGCTTCAGGTGCTGGTCCATCCTGACCAGTGTGAGTTCCTTCCTCATAGGGTCACCTCATATAACACAGACCGATTGTGCCACGCCATGTGCGCAGCTGAGTGGTCTGCGAAGCTCCCAGTAGTGGACTCCCTGGACGTTGAAAAAGCATTCAACACCATTGGATGGTCGGGCTTTTTGACGCCCCTACCATTATCACCTATGGGCCTGCATAGCAAAACTGTTAATCTTTCTGCTCCTCTACTTCTTCGCAGCAGTGCCAGTGGCCCCACCGTGGTTTTTCCATGGACTTACGGAGGTTACTCTGACCTATATATGGAGCAGAGCGCCAAGCGAGTGTCCATTCGTATACTCCAGCACCCACTCATAAAGAGTGGCCTGGAGACCAGACCTTGAGCTCTACTTTGCTGTGGCACAGCTGCAGTGACCTTTGCATTGGCTGACAGGAGATGTAATGGGTGAAGGCAGGTTAATCAGGAAGAAACTAGATGGACTGGGAGTACTGGGATGGCTGCCACTGCCTGGTGGCCCGACAAGGGGTTTGAGTAAACTAGCATGTGCCGCAAAGCTGTGCTGGAACACATTCTTTCAACCATCTTGTGGTATGCCACGCTACGCCCCACAACTGCCGCTTTGGGGCATGCCTAAGATAAAATCTCTGCTGGAGATGTATAACCAGGTGCCTTGGTGGCAGCCTGGTGTGACCTGCTTTGGGGATCGATACAGTGATGGAGACTTGCACTCCTTTCAGGATCTGCAAGTTAGCAATGGCCTAGAAGATGGTCAATCCTTAGCCTATAATGCCCTCGTCCTGGCAATCAGAAACAACTGGGCAGTGGGTCAAGAGGCCCCTGTCCTACATCATTGGTTGCAATGTAAACTGACCCACGGTCTAAGGCGCATGGCAATTATGGTGTTATATAGCTGCGGACCTTGCATTGCTTGGTAAACCCCATGGGATACGTGTTTGGGAGCGGTTCTGACCTCTATACAGTGGGAGTTTGTGGTAGAACAGGTAAAGCGAGTGTCCCGCAATGCTCGCCTGAAGCTTACCCAGTTCGATTACTTACATCACACTTACCTAACACCACACTGCCTCCATAAGATGTTCCCCGGAGCGGCCCAGTGAGTCCCAGATACGGGTATAATGATGCAACCTGCCTTCACATGGTGTGGCAATGTGCCCCTCTGGCACAGGTTTGGGTGCAAGTTATGGCCCACATCTCTGCAATAGTGGATTTATAACTGCCTGCTGATCCTCTGCTCTGTCTGCAGGGTGTCACCAAGTGCACAGACCGCACCAAACATGACCTGAAATTGGCTGAGCTATCTCTGATCCTCTTCAAGCACCTAATAGCTATGTCATGGAAGGCAGCTCACCCACCCTGGATTGACTGCTGGATTCAGGTAGTGCTTTGATTGGCCACTGCCGAAGCTGACGTCATGGCACATGACTCAGATGCACGGGGGGGGCGCCACCCTATGGGACACCTATGTGCTTAAGCTGGAAGACAAAGTAGATGCCACCACATGATCATTGGCAGTAGCTGTGTCACTCCTGGGCATTTGTTGATCATGGGTTGTTACTGGTCTATTATCCCAGAGCAGCCCTGATGTGAGATCTTACTACCCCTGCGCACAGGATGGCACACCCCCCTTAGACGCTCTGATGTCAGACAGGCAGAGAGTGTACACTCATTAGCAGCCATATAAAGCTGCCCTTGACACTACCCCCATGTGTCTTTTATTTCTGTTATCATACAGATGGTACCTCTGAATTCACACTGCAGCCCCCCCCCCCAACTTCCCAGATTGTGGACACACGTTTTTGAGTGTATTATAGTGGATTACTATTATAAGAACAGATATGTATGTATGGTATTATCTTGGGGATTGTATAGATATAACCCACCTCCCTTGCAGGGAAGCTGAAGCTGAACTGGGAACATTTGATCTACTTATAATATATATAACAGGGTTTTTTCCCCAAGTCACCAGGTGTCCTGAAGTAATGTTATTGTGTTATCGATATTGCCCCAAAGGTTAATATGATTACTGCTATATGTCAGGATATTGATCATAGCTGTACCAATTTGAAAATGTCACTAAATAAATATTAAAAATACTAAACAAATATGTAGTTACTACAGCTTTACACACATTTTTTATTTGCTGTTTTTTCTTTTTAAATGCACATTTGGCTTTTCTTTCCAGCCTTGCTGACACATTGCATAGCACATTTTGATGGTGGTGTTGCATTTTGAGCAATCACGACCTAATTAAGGGCTGTCTATACCATCTTCAAAGGTTTCCTCTTGTAGCCTGCACTTGGCATGCTCTCTATATTTACAGAACATTGATCACATGCAGGAAATCTTGGAGTGAAAAAAAGCAATCTTAGAAACGGATGAATAGTGGATGCTTCTAAGAATAGAGAGGAAGGCGTTCGTTAATTAGCACGAGAACTGAAATGGCTTTGAAATCTTCTCTGATCACAGTAGAGTTTGCGATTTCAGACAAAATGTGAAACGTCTCAAAGTTTACAAACTGAAAAGCTTAAAAAAGCATTATTCGGTGTGTTTGTAGAATATTCAGTATTTCTGGGAATGGCAATTCCCCGGTAAATACTTATCTGCGGTACTCTTTGCACATTGATTTCCATTGGTGACTGAAACATGGTTCTGTTTGCCGAATATATGACTTTATGACTTACAAGTGATCCATACATGGATGCATTTGTCAAAGGCGGTATTTCTGATTGCTGTACATCTGCAGCTCTTACAATTTTTTATACCATACCGTTTAAACATAAACGAGTCATGTGCACAAAAGACAAGTACGACTGCAAACCTTTGGACACACTTGGGTGAAATTAACCTTTTTGTCTTTTGAAAACGTCTCTTTTATGACGCCAATAAGATGTATAATTTGTGAATTACATCAGTTGTGCTGAACTTTAGTGTCGGGCAATTTAATCAAGTGTGATTCTCGATTAGCGTTCTTGAGGAAAAACACAGGTTCTTAACCCAAAGTTGAACGGGCATGATTGAAAATGTCCACTAGATGGAGTTATATGTTCATACACAAGCACAGCTAACTTATGGGCGAACAGTATTACATGGTTGTGGGGATAAGTGTCTCAAGACAAAAAGTCGATAGTGTTGCTGCACGCTGCAGGCAACCTGTGTGTAGTAAAAGTAACAGTCAATGACATAAAAATAGCATTTAAAATATAACACAATGTGATTCGCAAAGGCAACTGTATTTTCATTGATTGCATAGAAAGCCAAGCCTCAAGGGGCAAGAACTCCATCTGGGTCTGATCTCAGACAGCTGAACATCTCTTTGACTCACATGACTTGTGCAGTGGGATGCTGTTAATATGCTCAAATTGTGTGTTCTATGAAGTAATGTATATGGGGTAATATACTATTACAACGCATCCATGAAACGAGAGACACATTTACTATAACACATTTATCACTACAATGAGGTAAGATTCAACCATTACATTTACAATTTAAAGGACTAAAGGTCGGTAAGTAGTGGGTGGTCTATAGGGGTAGTGTTCAGAATTTGGTAGCTTATAGGGGTAGTAAGGAGTTTTTAGTGCTCAAAATAGATAGCGGTCTGGAGTAGTAAGAGGTTTTTCGGTTTCCGGGATGGGTAATGGTAAGGAGTAGTAAGGTGTTTTTAGGGTTCAGAGATCAGTAGTGTATTGGGGTAGTGGGGAGCTTTCAGGATTCAGGAATGGGTAGCGTCAAGGGGCAGTAATGGGTTTTCAGGGATCAGGGATGGCTAATCGTAAGGGGCCGTAAGGTGTTTTTAGGGGTCAGGAATGTATAGTGTTTAGAGATAGCATCGAGTTTCTAGGGTTCAGGAATGTGCAATGCATAGGGATAGTCGAGAGGTTTTAGGAAACAGAGGTGAGTAGTGGCAAAGGGTAGTAAGGATTTTTAGCGTCCAGGGATGGGTAGTGTGTAGGGATAGTTACTTTTAGGGCTCAGGGATTGATGTTTCTAAATGGCAATATGGAGTTTTAGAGTTCAGTAATGCAAAGTGAATGGGATCGTAAGGGGTTTTAGGGTTCAGGGATTTGTAGTGCAAGGGGTAATAATGAGTTTTCGGGTTCAAGGATGGGTAGTGTCAGAGGTGGGATTGTAAGGGATCTTTTAGGGTTCAGGGATGGGTAGTGAATATGAGTAGTTAGGAGTTTTTAGGGTTCAGCTTGCCAACATCATGATACATGTGAATGTTTGTGCATGGATGTGTTGTGACAAACCGGTGACCATTATGGTTATTAGGGCGAGCCTCAACAGCACTTGCACTGTCAGAATGATCTGTTGTATCTCTTCTGTGGGCTTTGGCACACCTACTGATTACCATTGGTTCTTTCTTGTGCCATTCTGAAATGCTGGCTTTCTATTGGTCCATTTCTCTCAATATTCCCTCCTTTGGGTGCTTGTTTCAGCTGAGGCGATTTCACAAAGTAATTGTTTTCGTTGGCCACCCTTCCTCCTCGCACAGCATGTGCGATGGCCCCTCCTCCAGTCTGGACATTGAATCCCTTCAGAGCAACACATGGAATGTGAGTTTAGCCCATGATAAATGTGTGGATGTGCATGGAAGCCCTGCATTGAATGAAAATATGAGGTAGACTTTTACGCGCTTTATGTTGCATTAATTTACTGAAATGACTTTGTTATTGCTGTATAATAGCCATCGCAACATGTTCTTCGTGTCCATTTAAAGCCCCGCCTCCTCCCGCTGCTCATTTGTTTCCATTTTTAAGTCACTTTGTAAAGACTTCCTAATTTATTACTTGGTTGGTATGCTGAAGCCCCCTGAGTGCTTTTTAAGTAAAGAATCTTCTGATTGCAAGCACATACAGCTAAAAAAAGGGGCTTAATGGGAGCAAGAAATATCCAGCAAAGGTGAGGCAACTGAGAGCATGAAATATTTGTGCGAGACCAGTGGTCGAAGCAACATATTGAATGCAAGTTTAGCCCATGAAAAATGTGTGGATGTGCACGAAAGCCCTGCATTGAATGAAAATGTGAGGTCGACTCATATGTGCTTTATGTTGCAGTTATGTACTAAAATTAATTTCTCATTGCTGTATAATTGCCATCGCAACACGTTCTTCACATCCCGTTAAAGCCCCGCCTCCCCCGCTCCTCGTTTGTTTCTGTTTTTAAGTCCCTTTGTAAAGATTCTATAATTTATTGCTAGGTTACTAATCTGAAGCCCCATTAGATCTTTTTGAGTTAAGATGCTCCTAATTGCACCACGCACATAGAGCTAAATAAAACAAGCATTGGCACAGCCAATAGCTCTCGCCTTTGGGACCTTATGTGTTTAGCCAGAATGTTTGGCTATGTTGTAGAGCATTGTGGCTGCTGTGCATTATGTTTATGTTGAAAAGTTATAATAAAAAGTGTTAAGCATTTTTGTTGCCTTTATACAAATGAAGATGACATTATATACAACTGAAAAACCTGATTAAAAAAAGATTTTAGCATAAAACATGTCTTCTAGTTTTTTTGTACTTGCACTGCTGGTAACTTCTTCCTGCCTGTTCTCATGCTTGTTTGTTATAATTTTTTTTTGTTATGGGGGAGCGGGACATAAATAACGGTGCTTGAAATGGAAAAATAGGAGTGCAGGTAACCTATATCAGAATACCTACCTGCAGTGGCGGCTCGCATAGGGCGTGCTGCGAGGCAGTGAGGCGGGGCGGTGGGGTAGTAAACTCGGAAATACCACGGAACGGAGGAAAGTAATTATTAAGTTCCTCCGTTCCATCGTGTGTCTGAGTTTACTACTCCCCTCCCTGCACCTCCCCCGCCCCACCCACCACCCCGCAGCACGCCCTATGCAAGCTGCCACTGACTACTTGCTTCTGAGAAGTGTCGGAACTCTCCAATTAAAAGTATTGGTCCTCTGTTGAGAATGGCCAGTACTGTCCCTCTCAAAATAAAGAAGTGCAGGTACTCAGTACCTGACAGTACTGGCCTATTTAAAGCACTACATTGTGGACAGGGCGGGGAGCTCGCAATGCCGCTCAGAACGCCAGCCGGCTGCGTCCCAATCCATCATGGATGCTAAAGCCCAACCGCACAGAATATTTCACCTCTGTATGAAATGTGCGCGTTCCTGCTTGTGAGAAGTTGGCCTGGCATATGCTGGTCATCAGTTATAGTGGCCACCTTGCACCAGTCCAATTCGACTCTTATGGTAGATAGGTTTAAGACAACCTTTTAAAGAAAGCTATCCTAGTGGTAGCTGTGGAGAGCAGCCTTCAGGCTAAGTCTCAGAGGAATGTAAACCAGCTTGTTTTACCTTATAATCTCTTGAATTACCAAATATATATATGTATTTATTACTAGATACACTCTACTAATCTCTTTATGAGATTAGAAGTCAGGAACATATGCAAATATCAACGTTACACAATAAGTTGAGCACAAATATGGCTGGGGCCCTAGGGGCGTACCAGACCATATACTAAAAAAGAGGTTTAGGAAAGTCGACTTGCAAGGCGACAAGGCCTAGGGCCTGTGGAATCGCTGGGGCTTCACTAATCCACCCAAGGCAGGTAAGTAAAGGACCCACGGGAGACGCGTGCAGTGTGAGAACACAGCCGCAGGTTCCCTATTGATTTTGCGGTTGGAATTTTAACGTTTTAGGGTACTTCTAGAGAGTCTACAATCAACAAGCTACTTACAAGGTAAATAGTTCGAGGGCCAACACCCACAGGAGCACCGGAGTGCACGGGTTACCTCACCCAGGGAAGCTGGGTGCATAGGTGTCTTTTGGTGTCGGGTCGCGTCGTCGTTTTCTATGGAAGCCGAAGAAGTTTTGCTTCTTGTGAAGACTGGAGAAGTGGCTGTTGGAATCCAAGGCTGGATTCAAGATGAAGAAGACCTGAAAGCAGAAGGGACAGTGTTCACAGTCACTTGCCAGTGACCCGGGCCAGGAAGATGGATGCCCACGATAGTTGGGTGATTTCAGGTGATCAAGGGTGTTTTGACTCTTCAGCCACGAGGTCCAGGAGGCATCGATGACAACCAGGAGCTGGATTCGGAGTGTACCACAAAGTCTGCAGCTTACTAAGGTGTCAGCAACCGGATTGGAGACAACAAGCCTTGGCAACAGCAAGTCTTGTGGAAATTGAAGAAAGTGAGCGGTGCAGACCAGCAAGGTCTGAGGGACTCACCCAGCAAGGGTAAGTCAGGGCAGGCCTGGAGCAACCAGGGGAGCCCTTTGGTTTGATAAGAAAGTCTTCAGGGGACCCACAAGCCAGCCAGCAAGGGATCGCGAAGATGCCTTGTGAGGAATCGCTTCACAGAGCCCACAGTCACTCGGGACGAGGTAGGCCTCTGATTTTCAAGGAAAATCTTGCTGTAAGCTTGGACCACATGTGGTCCAATGCACAAGTTTGTAGAACGTCGTGAAGGGGTTGCACTCGACAATAGTGCACTGTACTCGGGTACTGCTGTTCCTCATCACTCGTGGGGTTCACTCACCTCAGCTCTGCTGGGGACTCACAATGGCCATCGAGAAGTCAGGAAATCCACTTCTGGGGCTGCAGGGACTTTGGACTCTGGCGGGAGCGGGAAAGTGTGCGACCATTGATTTAAGTTTTTGGTGCCTGCCAAGCAGGGGAGTCACTCCTTGACTCCAGGGGAGATTCTTCAGTCTTCCAAAGGTAGTGGAACATCGAAGGGCCAGGATTCTTCTTGTAGAGCATCATCCAGGGATATCTGATTTGCAATGGCAAGGTTTCCCTAACTTAAACCAAAAGAAAGGGAGGGACTAGCTCTATGACCACTCCTCTGGGAGGGTCAGGGGAGTGGGTGGTTACACCCACTTCCCTTTGTCTAGTTTCCAGATTTGCCAAAGCAGGGGCAGGTAGCCTCTGAACCGGTTTGAGCTGGCATATGCACAGAGGAGCCTACTGCTCCCCCAGTGCAGGACTTCAAAGCACTCTAGGAGTGCACCCACCCAGCCCCAATACACTAAATCCTGTCTGGAAGGTGGTGACACCTCCCTGTGACAGGATGCCTATTGTGGGCCTCCTCCACTGCGAGTTTCAGTCAGCAGCAGGAGGGCAGCCCAGTGTCTGTGCTGATGGCATCCATTTTGTGATGCCAGGGCTCTTTCAGATTTCTACTGTGTTTCCACAGTAGGTACATGTCGTCCCCTCTAGAAGGGTGGGATCATACTCCCACACCAGTTAATGGTGTGGGGGTTCCAAGTTGTTTGACACCAAACACGACATGTTTTGATGCAGTCATTCCAAAGTTAGAATTTACCACTAGGTTATAATGCACTTAAGAGTATATGGTTTAACTGCATTCACAAACAGTCACAGAGAATAGACTCTGCCAGCTGCAGAGGGGCCCTGCTCATGCAGAGGCACCCCCTCACATTGTAAACCAAGCACCCTGCCCTCAGGATTGATAGGGCTTGCCTTAGGGGTCTACAGCCAGACTATAGCCAGAAACCAGTGTTAACATCAGAAAAAAAGTGGGGGCAACATAAGTGCAGATCCTACTCTCCTACACCGCTGCTGACATCGTTTATTGGCGGTAACAGTATAAAAGAATTCATAAATTACTGGGTCCTAAACGTTAATGGGACTGTGATCGGACTGGATTTTTACAATTTCAGAAGTGCAACCACGCCCAGTGCAATAATATAATAAACCATTAGTTGATTGCCTGCTCTGTTGTATCAGTCGCGTTGCAAGGATGTGATGGGCCCCATTCTAATAAGGAAACTGGACCCCCATCCGCTGACTTAACAGTAAAAAAAAACACATCTATTATTGGCGGTGCAGTGGGGCCCGGTGCCACTGCACCTCCTGCATTGCTGATGATTACGCCTCTGTTGTATGTGGTCCGACTATTGGCGAAGGCAGTGAATCTGTTGTAGAGGGGCCGCATTGAGCGCAGAAGCCCAAGGACTGATAGCAGCAAAGCATTGTAGGTGGTAAAAACACAAAAAATGCGTGTGGCGTGTTGAATTTGCATGTTTTATTCTTCTCTGAATCACCCTAAGACATTAACGGGAGTCTGGACTGCTTCTCTTCTCCATACAATAGAGTCCGACTCCTCAGACATGCCCCGAAGCGGGGAAATGTAAAACCCACAGAGGAAGTCGAGTGACAATTGAATGCAAACGGTAGACTCAGGCTGGGGCATCCGTAGGCTGCTTCCTCCCCGACTTACACCGAACTGCACGTGCAGCTTTGCATTTCACAGCCCGGGAGGGGTGCTGCTGTCCAGGGTTGCTCGAGACTTGACCCCGAGGACACAGGGGTCATTCTCACCAGCCACAAGACAATGTGCTCCTGGGATCTGGTGCTGAGCGGTCCATGATGCAAGCACACTGCCCCGGGTGAGGCACAGGGACCTCGCGGCACCTGCTAATGCTACACTCATGTCCACAGCGGTGCCTGGAGAAAAAGGAACCAAGACACGTGGAAATAATGATTTACCCAGGGCTACACATAAGCGCTTCAGTGCCTCGTCAAGGGTTGTGTGCGCTATATAAATTCAATTACAATACAAGACAATATAGCTATGCGTGAAACGTAGGACTGGGAGAGGAGGTCGAGCTTCCTGGCTGTATACCGCATTCTTCTCCCTTATGTGTGAAATTAAACAGTTGTGTAAAATGCTCAAGCAAATCCGAAGTTTGCCCCATGTAAACGATTCAATCTTAGATGAATTAATGCCTGCATTGTTTGTTTTTATTTGTTGACTGAAAGGCGAGTCTCAATCGGATGAACAGAGAGAACACTCTATTCGCACTTAACTGGCAGCCCCACTACAGTAGACTTAGGGGCCTAATGTTGCTTAGATCACCTCCTGTTTCATACACATGTGGCATGAAACCGTGCATAAACAGCGGAAAGCGGGAAATACTTTCTGCTGCCGAGTGAAGACTTTCAACAAAAAGCCCGTGAAGGGCGAGGGGCTATCTGCATTCTTCAATGCACAGGATGTGTAGCTCAACAGGGCCCCCTCAGCCTTTCATCCTTCCGACATTTCTTAAATGTAATTCAGTTAACTTGGGAAGTCATGTTACAAAGCAATTTTTTGGGTGAAATTACCACCTTGGTAGCGATGCCAATGGCATATTAGTGAACGAAGAACCTGGAATTATTTTAGGGTTGCTACTTGGTAAACGGAGAGTCCGCCTTGTTGATCTGACACGACTGGCTGAATATTTTCTGTTCGTGCTATATTCAAGCGCTAGCTTGACGGGGCTTCCGATGTAAGAAAGACATCTGAGCCTGGATTATTATCCTGTTCAACCAGCAATAAGCATTTCATTGTCCTAGGGGCAAGATGGGTAGAAAATGGGATGAGCTGTTCTTTGACGGGAAAGCAAGGCGCGGTTGTAGTTAACATTCAATCCTGGCACGCTACATTGCTAGACCATGCAACCCAAAAACCAGGACATTTCCCAAAAATAGAAGAACGACATAAATTTTACATCAACGAAGTGGCATAGAATGACAACCCTCATTAACACAGAAGAGGCACTAAGAAAATAAATAAAGTGTAATGTTCAAAACCAGCATCAAACCTGTTAATTAAATTGCTAACTTATAACAGCTGCTAACTAGCCATGATTTGGAAACACCTAATAAAAGGCTCCCATTGTTTTAAGTTGACCCTCTCTAAAAACCGGGACATGACCCAAATTTGCCAAATCTTTGGAGACAGCTGTTGAAAAACCGTGACTGACCCGGCAAATCAGGGACGCCTGGTCACCCTATAAACTGCCAGTGCAAAGCTCCCGCTGACGCCCGATGACGTCATATCTGCCACACACATTCACCTGCGCCACACCGCCCTGTTCTTGGTAGTCTTATGCCCTGCTACGGGAATCCATTTTAGATGCCCGAGACCCCTGCTTTCGACCTTCCCGTTTTGTTGTTCCATCCACGTAAAGACCGGGTGTGCTACCTGCTGCTCGTGACATCCCTCCCGTTTTAAGCTGCATATACGAGTGCCCCTTCGGCCACGGTGGCTCTGTCCTCCATGCTGCATGTGCCCATTTTCCCTGGGGCCATGTCCCGTGCTGCTCTCCTGCAGGGCCGCCTGTAACCGTCCACGCCTTGTGTGCTCCCCTTGCCCTGCTGCCACTCCCGAGCTGGTACGTCCAGTGGACTCTTGCAATCCTACACACCATCGTACGGTACCTATGTACATCAAACCAGTCAGTGTCCCGCTCCATGCCGCACGCCGCCTCCCTCGGCATCCCACCCCGCCGCAGACCGGGCCGGCTCCCAATCCACATCCGCGTGACAGGAGGCCGCAAACAACAAAGGCCCGTCTGCCCTTAGAGGGCAGCGCTGATCAAACAGGCTGGCCGGGCTTACACATTCAGGGCCCACTTCACACCCAACAGCACGATAATTAATGAGCCACTACTACCTAACACTCTTAGTAGTATTTTTCATATATACCCAGCGCTTTAGTTGTACAAAAATAATGCTTATAATAAGTACCTAAGGGGGACTTAAGAGGGGGGTACGAGGGCACATCACGTGATCACACTGGGTGGGAATGAACTTTCTAGGCAGGCCAGTGAAGAGCTGGGGTTTGCTTCAAGCTTGCTCACAGTCAAATAGTGAGGGGAGGGGATGCTATGGTGTTTCTTCGCACCATAAAACCATGCACACAAAGGCCTGGCTGAGCAACAGCCGCCGAGCCCGGCAGCATTCATTAGCCGCCTTCGAAGTGTAATGCTTCTGAAGGGCACGTTTAAAGGAATAAAGACATTTCACATAATCTTGGCACAGCTTCAAAAAGTGTGCTTTGGAAAAGCCCTTGAGTAGTTTGTAAACGTCAGTGCGCTTATAACAAGCCCGGAAGTGGCGCGCGCATGAGCGAAAGTTAAAGCGCCGTGTTTGACCATATGTTTCCAATTAACGCGACCGCGAGACGCGTCGCGATAATTGGAAACGTATGGCGCTCATGCTCGCTCCTGCAGACCCTAGGCCACAAAAGAAAGAAGGCGGGACATGCACCCGCATTTGGCCAATTGCGTGCTGTCTTTCTTAGAAAGACGCATGAAAAGGCCAATAGCGGGTGAAAAAAACAAAAGCACACGCACAAGCGTGTGTTCCAAAGTTTAAAGCCCTTACTAAATGTCTCGCAGAGCAGCGCATGTGCACTGACTCAGGCGAGACCTAAAAAGGGCGTAAAGGGAGGGAGAAATATCCAGCGCAGATGAGAGCCAGAAATCATTTGGGAGACTCTGCAGGAACTGGCCTTGGGAAGAAGGGTAAGCGTTTAAGTTGGTGTTTCACCATGCTGGAAATGTATTGCCATCAGATAAGCAAAGTCAAAAATAAAGACCAGTGGTCGAAGCAAAAGATGGAATCTGAGCTTAGTCCATGAAAAACGTATGTATGGGCATGGAAGAACTGCATTGAATGAAAATGTGAGGTTGACTTTTACGTGCTTTATGTTGCAGTAATTTACTGAGCTTATTTTGTTATTGCTGTACAAAAGCCATGACTTCTTAAATGCAAGGCGTTTGCCTGAGTAACTTTCCCTTGTGCCTTTTTACTCTGAAACATTCAGACAGTACTGAAACCAGTCCTGGAAATGATTCATGGTATGGGGCCGATGGACCTTGTGGGAACAGAAGAAATGACATTTTATGGCAGTGCTTTTGCTCCTGTGTATTTGTTTCTCTCAATAAATAAAAACCCATCCTATCTATTTCGCTTAAGGCATTTCTTGAGGGATGGACCCCTCTTCAGCACCAGAGAAGTACCTCTTGTTAGTTTATGGTAACTTATGTTACCAGTTATTTGCATAATGGAACATTCTCCATTTACGAGGTCTCTTTTGAGATGAGCGGGGGGCGGGGGGGTTATTTACTAATGCAGGCTCTGACGTGGTGCAAAGAGGCCACAAGCTTAGTGTCAATTGACACAATTAAAGAGACCCACAGGCACAGCACAAAGTTGTGCGCTGATGCTTAACCTCCAGTGCAGTTTTTAGCATATCTAGGCGCTAGTGCTTTCTGCCTGTTGTGATTCATCTGTGGGAGATTCTACACAGATATTTCCACTCCTGGATTATATTTAGAGCCGCTGGTTGGTTTAGAGTTTGTCAATTACAATTACACCAGAATTGCAAGATGAACCCCACAGACCCCTGTTATCCAATCGACATCAACAGTCACTCATCTCACTCAAATGCACATAGATAAAAGTGCTCTTGCGCATGCACACACATATAAGAAACACACACACATACATTCACGCTACCAAATAGCGCATCACTAAATGCTTACTGGGTTCAGGAGAGCTGCAGATTGCAACTTTCTGTACCCTGATCTCAAGGGGATGACTGCACAAACAGCACCAAGGATGGCCAGGGCCCAGGATACAGGCCAGGAAAACAGGGAAGCTGAGCAGACAGCTTGGAGGGCTGAGACATGCTGTGTACTCTTTATCTCATTCTGTTTCTCACCTGTTCCTCTCATTAGTAAGAAACCAGTTAGATTAAGCCAATTAGGAAAGGAGGCTAAAATGTAGGATAATATGCTTCATAGCTAAAAACGTATAAGGTCCCAAGGGCGAGACCTATTGCATTGCAAATGCTTGTTTTTACTTTACTGTTTGACATAGGCAAAGGCAACCAAAGAATAGTAAAGCAAAAATATGAAAATAAGGAAATGCGAAACAGCTGCCTGATAGCATTTTGCAGCTTCCGGACCCTCCCAAAATTTTAAAACACCCAAAAAATGTGGAGAGGGGAGCACTGGAGTGGGACAGGGGCAGGCAGAAGGAGTGAATAAAAGCAATGGAAGAGCAGGAGGTGAAGGCGCGGAGATTAAATGTATGTGCGTGTGTGTGTGGGTGTGGGTGTGTGTGCGTGTGTGTGGGTGTGTGTGTGTGTGTGTGTGTGTGTGCACCAAATCAGGAGAGGTGCTATTTTTTGAGAGTGCACATACACAAAATTACCATGGGCTGATACCAACGATGGACAGTCTGCTTAGCCAGTTGTTAAAGCTAGCTGACCCACAGTAGACAATGACAGAATGTGCAAAAATCCCTTTTTGTAGAGCAATCTAGGTTTATGTGAATGTGTGTTGTGGTGTGTGTGATGAGTTGTGAGGTAGCAATAGCTCTCATCAGGTAGCTCTCACCAGCTAGTGTAAGCTGGCTGTAGGGGAGACTTTAAAAGAGAGGATCACTTTAGATATTGCCAACTACTCAGGATGTATGATCAGCTTATAATAATATTCAGGTGTGACATCCCGTGCATTTAAACTCTACTGAGGACAGAAGACAGAAAGTGAAAACTTAATAAATTGAAAAACATGATATATATCTGTGTCCACAGATCATGGGCCTTATTTATGTGGCCTTGCGACAGTTTTGCGCTTCCTTTGCGTCACTTTTTGTGACGCATTGGCGGCGTAAAACATGCCTCCTGTTGCGCCCTATTGACAAAGTGACGCTTCTAAGCAGATGCGTCACTTTGTAAACCCCTGCGCTACATTATACCTGCGTCAGGTATAATGTATGCAGGGTGGGCGTTCCCACGTCTGTAAGCCTCGTAGAAGTGATGCAGTGAAATCTCGAGATTTCACTGCACCACTTCTAGGGTGCAAATGTGTCAATATCTTACGCCTGCCTCACAGCAGTCGTAAGACTGACACAGGCCCTTTCGGGGCTTGCCCCATGTGAAAGGACACATTGCTGGAGTTGCATTACTTTTGTGAGACACTCCAGCAATGCGTCACTTTTGCTCCTACAGATACATCAGAAATACTGACGCATCTGTAACTCCTTGCGACATGATGCATCATAAGTAAATATGACGCATCGATAATGTCGCAAGGAGGGCGCAATGAAAAGTGACGCATCGCTGCTTTTACGCAGCGATGCGTCACTTCTCATAAATAAGGGCCCATGAATCTACTGTTTGTGGCTACTGCAGCTGTGCACATCTGCGTTGGATTTATGTGTCCATAATGGTTGTCAATAAGCCCTCCACTGATTAACAGTGAAGAGAACAACCCAGAACGCTGTATATTGTATGCTCAGGCAGCTGCATGCAGTAATTGAATATTGAATTTCACCACTTTATTATTTTCTGCTCTGTAAAGCTGTTGGTTTGTCAAAATTAGTCAAATCTAACATGGGTCAAATGTGATTTTGCAAAATAAATAACCCTGGGCCTCAGGTACAGTGATTTAGTGCTCGCAACCACCGGATCACAGGGTTTGTGACCCCTTAATTACTTTTCTGATGTAGTAACCCCGTTTTGGAATTCATAAAAGTTTTTCCAAATCGCAAAGTAAGTTTAGAAATATATACTGAGTGGAAATTTACAATGAATGTGTTAAGGATGTTCCTTATATCAATGGTTTAGGATGGTAACTGTGTAACTGCGGTCACTAAACATTGATCTACCACTGACTCTGAAGTTGGGGTTGTAACTGATGCATAAAGCCAAGCTGCCCTCTTTCGACCCCATCCCTCTTAGGAATCCTCGTGGCAGCTTCAAGGGGAGCAGGCATTACCCATTTTCAGTGACATTTTCTAAAACTGAAAACTTTTTGTCAATGTAAGGCAGCTCGTTTTTTTTTTAAGGTGCTCGAGCTATATGAAAAAAAAGGTTTTCTGTTTTGGAAAGCATTCACAGGGATGGTGGTTCGCTATCCCTTGATGGCCAACATCCCTATGATTGTAGTCCACTCACACGGGATAGTAAATTGAACCTGCCTTGTTAATATCCATTAGACAAGTCATTCTGCGATCCTCTACAATCCGGTATTTTGTGTTCAGACCTGTTGGTACATAGCTCAGTTCCCAAAATCAGATTACATTCGCAAAACAGTTGGTGAGAAATGTGCAAACACCTTTTGTAAATGTAAACTTTCTACATTAGGTACTTAGAAAAATATATAGAGTTCCACAACTGACCATAAGGGAAATGATTCTGTGAAAACTGATAACAAGTACAAGTTTAAGTGGGGCGTATTACTATTCTTCAGTTCAAGGGAAACTACAAGCAATTGGTACTAGCTATAATTAAATTAAAGTGATATGTGCAAATTATCCTGACTGCACAGTAGACTTACATAAAATGACTAGGAAGTATTGAACTTGTTGTGGGGGTAAGCGAGAGGGAGATAGCAATGAATGTTTTCACAGTCCAAGAAGAATGATTTTGAAAATAACATTTGCCTCCTGAGAAGGGCTGTCAGCTCTCTTAGAAATTTAAAGAATATGTTCTTAAACCTTTAAGACCCTACTTGAGCAAGAAACTGCCTCAGGCTGCTAGTTATGCAAAGCTGCCCATAAACGTAATTCATTGTGGATTTCAAAGCTAAGAAACTCGGTTGTGTGAGTCTAAATCTCTTTATTTTACATTGATGATTGCGTAACCTCTGCAAAAGCATATTTGTGAGAAATTGGATTGTTTTTGGAGGGGTGGTGAGCCCTTCTCAAGTAACAGCCACAATCCTTATCAGAGTGAACCACAAAAGTCACTAAATTAACCTGTGCTTAACCCTCTTGAAGTTTGGCAAAAGCAGTCAGGCGTAACTAAGAGGCAATGTTCAAAGTATTTATGCAGCACAGAAACAGTATTAAGGTGAAAACACAACACAAGAAAAATCCCTCACCAATTTAGAAAGAGAGAAATAGAGTAAAATGTCATAAATTATTTCACACCAAATCCAATCAGTAGAACCGGAGCTATGCAATTTCAACAATTTAAGGTAAGTATATCGCCTAAAAGCACAAAGCGCCATTCACGTTTATCTGGTTGTACGAGACCAGTGAAAGTCACACGTTCAGGCTGACTGTGATGGCATGCAGGCCAGATACAGGGACCAGGTTAGTCTCGTTGAACAGTTACCGTCTAAAAGTCTGATATAAAGAATCCATTTTGCAGTGGAGGAGGCTGCGAAGAGCAGGGAGACCTTTTCGGACAGTAGCTGCTGTAGCATGAAGAGCAGGATGGGCGTCACAGATGGTTGTAACCGCAGAGCAAAGATCCTGCCAGGCATTGCAGATGGTATTTGCTGGAGCTTTGTGTTGGCAGTCACCACAGGCCTTCGGGCTACTGATGCTGTAGCTCGCACTGCTGTGCAGTTGTCAACCGTTGCTGCTGGTTGCTGTAGCACAAAGAGTTGGGTCCACCAGAGCTTCGAGGTGTTGGTAATTGCCGGTGGTGAGATCTCAGTGTGAATGGGCCCATTCATGGTTGTGCATAACCCAAAATTCAGAATTTCTCCCTTTTCTTCAGAGGAGTGCAATGTGAAGCCAACCGAGGGCCTAGGACCTGGGAAGGCACCTCTTGGTGATCAGGGGACTCACTCTAGCAGAGGCCATCAGGGCTCAGGCAGTTGCAGAAGGTCAGCTTGAAAGTTGCAGAAAGGCCTCTGGAGCTTGTTGTATCCTTGTAGCCAGCTGACCCTTGGAGTCACAGGGCCTGGGATGAAGGGTGCAGGTCTGCTTCCTTCTCAGAGAGCAGGGCTGGCCTCAAGCAGCAGGGCAGTCCTCTGGAAGCAGGGCAGTCCTTCTGTTGTGCCCACATGTCCAGGAGTGTACTGAAGAGTGGGTCTCAGGGTCCAATATTTATACCTGGTGCCAGCTGTGAAGTGGGAGAAACATCTAGAATTTCCCCCATCCGATGGTTCTGGGGTTTACTTCCTTCCTGCCCTGGTCCCAGGATGTCTGGGGTGACAAAAGGCTAGTGTGAAGTACTTTGTGAGTGTGCTGAGGCAGCCCCTTTTAAAAATATGTGTGGTAGGTGACAGCTCCACCTCATCCATGCTGTGAGGATGGCTGAGTCTCCCATGGTGACACTCTCGGGACGGAACTAAACCCAGTCATGTGACCCAGAAACAGGCACCAAGGGCCATATGTATGAAAATGACCATTTGCGATTCTCAAATAGCGATTTTTTGCGAATCACTATTTGAGAATCTCAAAATGCTATGTATGTAGGATTTGCAAATAAATTTGCGAATCCTACATATTCCTTCATTGCGAATCGCAAATTGCGATTCGCAATTAAGGAATACCTCCCCATTAATTCCTATGGGCCTAGAGGCCCATAGGAATGAATGGGAAGACATTCTCAATTTGCGATTCTCAATTAGAGAATTGCAAATTGAGAATGCAATTTCAAGGGTGCCAGGGTGTCAAAAAGACACCCTGTTGCACCCCTGAAATGAGCATGTGTGCACATGTGGCACGCATACATGCCCTAAGGGCATGTATGTGCGCCACATGGCACTTTGAAAAAGTGCAAAAAAATAAATTTTTCCTAGAAATTACAAATTACCACCAACTTCAAGTTGGTGGTAATTTGCGATTCCTTAGGGCCAAATTGCACTTTTTCAGTGCTTCTTACATTGCATTTAAGGAATCGCAATTTGCGATTCCTTGAATGCAATCGCAAAATAGGGAATCACAAAATTTACGATTCCTTATTTTGCGAAGGGTGTGTTGTGTCATACATTGGACACTGCTGATTTGCGATCGCAAATGACGAACTTCTGCGAATTTCGGCGTTTGCGATCGCAAAATTGCCTTCATACATATGGCCCCAAATGGTTAGAACACAAAAATGCCAACTTTCTAGAATTTATATTTTCAGAATTGAGACTTAAAATTCGACTTTACCATTAAAAAGGATGGTGAATTACAATTCTTTGTAGACCAAACATCACATTTCTAACTGTTTCCAAGCAACAGTTATCTCTTAATATTTGTAGTAAGGTAACATAATGTCATCCTATGCGAGAGGTAGGCCATGCATTAGTGAAAAAAGAATGTAATCATTTTTCACTACCAGGACAAGTAAAACTTAAAAGTATATTTCCAACTTCTTAAATACAATGCACTGTTCAAGGCCCACCATAGGAGTGACTAATATGTAATAAAAAGGAAGATATAGGCCAGGGAAAAAGTTTATTTTGCCAGATCTAAATGGCAGTTTAAAACTGCACATAGCCAACAATGGCAGGCCTGAGACATGTTTTAAAAGAGCTACTTAGGTGGGTGGCACAATAAGTTAAATGTGCCAATTGGGTGTAAGCCACTTTTACCATGTTTAAAGGAGCAAGCATAAGCACTTTTGCACTTGTAAGAAGTGGTAAAGTACAGAGAGTTCTAAAAGTCAACAAACACTAGTTCAGAAAACAGGAGGGGTTAAGGCAAAGGGGTGAACCTGCAGAGAGTGGCAAGTCTTACATCATTCCTTTTTCAAGAAAGAGGAAAGAAAAGAGAGATTGACTTTCTCAAGGATAATATTGGATGGCTGAAGTAAATGACCTTTACTTGGAGCAGATTTATGTTGACATGATTGTGAAAAACAAGGGACTGTTGAGGGAAATTTGGAAAGCGTATTTGTAACTTGTTACTGAACCATAGTGCGCCTAACATTATCCATTTTTGAATGAGAACATCAATAAAATATCACATTTGCAAGTTATTTAGAAAATTAGGGTCATAAACAATGTTACAAAAATTCTCTTGATCATGCTCAGGAGTTATTTGATGTGAGTGATTAAATGGAAGCATTTTAATGTTGTAATAATGACCTTCATATGCCAGCGACAATAACTGTTCCCAAAATAAGCAAGTCACCATTGGCTAATATCAACTTGGCAGAAATTAAGTATACACATTAAAAACATACACAGCCAAATAAAGAAAGAAGGAAAGTTGGCAGGTAATACAATTTTGAATGGAAAAGCCTTGGGGAATGAGGAGCTGCCCTTGCCCATAGAAGTGAACCTAGTATTCTGAATCTAATAGCAGAACCCAAGATTTGTGATCAAATACACATTATTGTGATATTGTAAGAAGTTAAGGCATATAACATTGAGGACAATTTATTGGCTGAAATTAGACTCAAAAATCCCATTAAGTCATAGACAACATAAGATTACATCTCTTTCCGTTTGAACGTTTTAAAATTATTTTGATTTGACAGGGGATCAGGCACTTCAGATACATAACTGGGTACCAGTTATTGATGTCACTACCAAGAAGATTTTCTTCACAAAGTGTTAACCATCAATGCTAAGAAGGCAATCAACCATGTGTCATGGGCATTTTATGACCAGATTAGATTAAAACGGTTCTTTTGGTTTTCTTAAGTTTTAGTAACTCGGTAAGGACCTTGCATTACAATCCTAAGAGTTATGTTTCAGTACTATCTACAGGGTTTTATGGACAGAGAGGAACAAGACAACAATGCACTTTATCCATCTTGTAGTTTTCTTAGTTCATTGATCCCCTTTTCAGTAACACTGATGGAACAGGGTCTGCAGGATTTTGATTGGTAGAACTTTAATAATAAGATTCATGTGCAGGACACATAATTACTATTCCCTTCTTCATAGTATGGCAGGATTTATGGAAGAAAATTATGATAAATCAATAGATTACGTTTAGGCAGTAACACAGAACTAGAGTACCTAGGAAGTGGGAAAAGTCCTTCTTGCAAAACTATAAGCTATTATTCTGTTCAGTGAAGCAAAACCTGGCAGGTGGCCAAAATCATTGGTATACCTAGGATTGGTTTTCTTTTTCACAATCTCCCTTATTGATTAACCACCTTTTTCAATAAATTTCATTTTCTGATATATTCTTGTGGCTGGGCACTTATGAACCTAAGCATGTTAACTAGATTTAAATTGAAAGGATGACTGAATCACTCTAATATATTAGAATATTATTGGGCAGCACTACATAAAAATCCCCCTGGGTGTAATGTTTTTTATTCTGAAAAAAAGTATACATTTAAAAGGATTGTGATGCCTTTATAAATCATTATTATGTACAAAGGATTTCATTCAAATATTGTCATCTAAACCACACAAAAGTTAAATTGAAGAAATTGGCATTTTACAATTTAGGCTGGAAAATGATACTCCTGAGGTTTCAGTGCCTCATAATTGGGAGTATGTCCTCTGTAACATTTCCAGTGATTTTGAGTTTGCATTTCCGGTGTCCTTTAAATATTTTTCTCAGGCAATTTTCTACTGTATCTTTTCTTGCCATTTGACAGTTTATGGAGTAAATATGACCATAATACCTTTCATTTTCTAGAATATGTAATATCTGAAAGTCCAAGTCTGAACAAGGAAGAATGGCTTGATGTGACTAAAATTGATAATGAAAGTATCATGAATAAATTGGTAGTATGGATCCTCTAATTGTTATATTAACTATAATTTTATCCTGATAACTAAGTCAGGATTAACTTGCTGGTTTCTCCCTGTTGGCATTGGTTCAAATAAGAAGGTTAATTTGTCCACATGATTGCATTGGCCCCAGTACTCATGTTTCATGGCAAAAATATTTTGACAAAATCTGATCACTCTCAGATCACAATGCTTAAGACCTTACCCTACCTCACTCAATAACTATCACTAATTCCTCCTCACACCCACAGGACAACTACGCCTTTGTAATTCAGACACCTGATATTTGGGGCGCAGACCACAAAACAAAAACAACCTGTTAATTTCTTTCCATTGCACTATATTGATAGAAGGTTAAATGAAGCATAACTGCTGTATTGATATTGGCTATTATGCCCAGCCACCTTCCCCTTGAGCAATCTGAAGTAAATGACTGGTTTTAAGGGTGATAACAAAAGTTGGTAAGAGATGTCACTCACAATTCACATAATTTATTGTTGACTAGTTGATTAAGGTCATTTCCCACATTTAAAAATGTTGATGACATGCCTTGGAGTTTATACACCATCCTTGGAAATGATTGATAATGATCCAAAAAGATAAAATGATTAAACAGTTTATGTAAATTCACAAATAGTTTTTTCATCCCTCTAAGAACATTGCTGAGTAAAAGATTACTTGCAGTAGCAGCATTACTCAAATAGTGGATTCAAACCATGTTCTATTGTAACTCCACACAAAGTCCCAGTGAACAATGAGAGTGATAATATTTGATATTCACGATAGTAGTGAAGCACACCTAAACACTATTATGTTGGACTAGCAAGGAATAAGAAATGAGGAGAAAAAATGAGTTAAATCATACTGGAATTTAAAAGTAGCTATTTCAAAATATCTGAGCTTAAGTTTGGATGTTTAGTGAGAATTTGCCATACCATCGCTTTAAACGTCTAAAGTAGTTTATGTAAGATGTCTCCCACCTATGTCCAACACCACCTTTCCCTGTCTGTAGCCTAATACTGTCCATCTGCTATGTTTCTTATTAGCTCCTTATTTTTAAAACGGAAAATAGCAACATTTTGTTTGAAGACGTTTTTTAAGCTTCCATACAATATATTGAATTATAGCTCTCAGAGGTTCAGGAAGCTATTCAGTGTTTAATTTGTAAGAAAATAAGTGCCAGTGCTATCGTCAGAAGGCCACTGCAGCTTGCACCACACATTGCCCCTGCCATACTGCCAATGATGGTAACAACACAACTACTAACCGCCCATTTCCTACAAGTGTGACAATTCGGACTATTTCAGGCCCCCAAAGCTATAAGAATGGCTTGGGTGGCAGGTGATAGTAATTTTTAATGTATATTGAATTAATAATTAACTGTTGTTGAGGTCATCTATAAAATAGCCAGACAGTTCCACCTTGTGCCAGACTATCACAAGTGCTGGTGTTGGTAAATTAAGTGCTGATGCCGAGCACTGGAAAACACTGTCTCAAATTAAGCACTGAAGCTATTTGTAGATTGATTGTACCATCAATTTAATTATTTTTAGCTCAAATAAGTGGCCAGAGCTTTCAAAAGAATTTCTGTTTATAATTTATAATTTTTTATTTTTATCTTGAATTTCCTTTACCGGTACATTTTTTCCTGCATGCAAGTGCGCCGCTTCAAAATGACTTTTATTGTGAGCAAAATGTAAGGAAATGATATGCACACATTTAAAGAATATATTATCAATGAAAGATGAACTCATCATACAAAGGACTAAGCTTCAAGTTACATTTGTTATAACTATGTGGGTCAAAGGGGATTATTTAATAATGCAGCAAAACACGTTGCTGCATGGCTGGATCATATTTACATAAACATAGCCCTGGACAGCTTTTGTTTTGTTTCTGTAGCAAACAATATCAGCTGCAGTTCTTTTTGTAGGACTGACCATCGCATTTTAGCTCAAGCTGTGACACTGTATTGTCCTTCTCAGTACACTGGAGAGAACGCGCATGGCTGCATACACATAACAATGAATATCGTGCTTTCTCTGGATATGACTGAAATATAAGTGCGAAAAGACTGAAAGTGTATGAAGCAGGCTATCAACGAAGAGCCAGTAATTTGTTGATGTAACCCAGCTATTAACAAAGAGAACCAACATTCATATTGACAAAAGGAGAATGACATTTGTCAACCCTGTTAGACGGTGTTTAGTTGATTAACGCACAAAAGAAGCTATTTTGCCATACAGTAAAAGTTATAATGTATGAAAAGAACAGCTTAAAGGGATTTTTTAGATAGGAATATATAAGATGTGTGGATGGAAAAATGAATAATGGATTTGAGGATTCCTTAATTTATAGAAGTTGCTTCCTCAGACAAGAAGCATTTCAGCTAAATAGTATGTCTCCTGCAAAGAAAATTGAGGATTATGAAGTTGTCTTGTTCAGCAGCATGCACCACTGGAAAGCACGCTAACTCAAACTAAGTGATACCTGAAGGCAGCAGGTATACAAATAAGGCCTTGCTATGTGGGGTGTAATCAATGATGGTTGGTTGATCATTCTATAAACTCACACAAGAGAAGGTGGGGGCCTTATTGGAGTATTGGCCACTCAATCCAACCATACTACTCCACTAAACTGAAACTCACACTATGTACACGGGTGGTGGAGAAAGAGAAAATTCAGAGATGAGGGGGGGACTGAAAAGCACTCTTATGTTAAGACGAGAACCCACACTCACCTAGAGGTGACATGCTTCATCATTGGGTCCCCTCTTCACACTGAGACTTCACTGTACCACTGTGGGCTACAATTCTCTCGTAAGAGAGGATCGGGGGTTGTCACTAGCTCTGCAGATATTATTTCTTATATGGGGAGGGAGGGGCAGAGTGCAAGAAACAGAAACATCAAGTGGGTTAAAACTATCTTTGGTGTGCAGAACAACTTTTATTCTGGTGCCCCCAATGGATAGAACTAAAAACCAAGCTAAGTGATGAGATATACGGATATTCCCCTCATTTAATTGTCAACATATTTCTGCCTTCATCGACTACAAAAGTTTGTGGCATTCCTCAGGCCCAAGATCTAATGTCACTCTGCTCAATAATTAAAGAAACAAAAAGGACCATACTTTCACGGTATTGGTCAATCTCGTGGCACCATCCACTGGTATGATCCACAAGAATCAACTACAGTGTATCAAGTCCACTCAACCTTTATCACTATCTTCGAGGCGAATCTGAGTTAGGGAGTCTCAGAAAGCTGCTTTTCATGGTTGATCTTCCTGCCTGACTCTCCTTGGGAGAGATTGGCTGGTTAGGGGCTACTCAAAATACAATATTATGGTAATGTATATCCTTCTGATTTACAACTAAGCAATATTATACCAGTAAGAGGCCACTCACACATTGTTATGGACTGAGTTGTGGTCAGACAACCTGAGATGAAGCCAAGGACCCTACTCCACACGGGTCAATAACTTCCTGGGAGGGTTTCCCCTTTGAATAATATTGAGTTTGCCGATCAGAACCATAACATTTACGGTGTAATTCACATTGCTATATGTACACTCACGATGCATAAGTAATATGTAATCTTCAACAGTCTAACTGACCTAAAACTGCCTTTACATTGTCAAAACCGACCTGGCAGATGTCCTCATTATGGGTTGTCAGTGAATAGTCACTCATTTTTTAAAATTAAATCCCTCAAAAACAGAGCTGGTTATTACAAGGATACAGAGCACTCTACACTTCCAACTATTTGTCCTGAGATCATGGACCCTGTTGGAAACGGCCCTTTTTGCAGGGTTATCCCCAAACTTTTTGCTTCTTCCGCCTTTATTTTTTCTGACCCGTGGTTGTTGGCAATAGAACTCTGGGCACTTTACCACTGCTGATCAGTGCTAAAGTGCATATGCTCTCTGTATAAATTGTCATATTAATTGGTTATCCGTGATTGGTATATTTGTTTCACCTGTTAGCCCCTAGTAAAGAGCACTGCGTGTGCCAGGGCTGGTGATTCAAATGCTACTAGTGGGCTGCAGCACTGATTGTGCCACCCACAGGAGTAGCGCTAAAATGATGTCTTAGGCCTGCTTGCAGTGCCTATGTGCAGTCCAGGACTGCCATGTCGACCTGGCCAGTGCACCCACTGACCAGGCCTTATCCTTCCCTTTCTGTACATGTCAGGCATCCCTATGGTGGCCCTAGGTACCCCCCTGGGCTGGGTGCAGTGTATCTGAAAGGTAGGGCATGTACTGAGGTGTGTAACATGCCCTGGTAGTGAATTACAGCCATTTTCGTTTTCACTGCTGAGAGGCTATCTTGCCCATAGGATAGAATGGGGAAGGCTGTTTACATGCCTATCTTCCCATAAGGGCAAGATAGAAAATCCAAGTTTGGTATCTCTGTGTTCAGAATTTAATTATACATCTTTTTAGCAAGATGGTTTTTAAATTCACTGTGTGAGAATAGCACTTTTTAGAAAGTAGCTATTCTCCTGTTTAACCTTCCTGTGTGCCTGTGTGCTGGTTGGCTGACTGGTGTCATGTGATGGGCTAGGTGGCTCCAGGAGCCTGGATGAGTCAGCAGCAGGGTGAATAGGGAGATCTGCTTTAGATGGGTGGGAGGAGTAGTCCCTGGGTTTGAATAGGGCTGCCCCTGACAAACACAATGCTGGCTCCACCCCCTGCTGGCCAGGCTGAGGACTCTGCCTCTGCTGGCACAAAGAAGGCTCCACCTCCTGCTGAGCGTCTAACGACCCTGCCCCTCACTCTGAAAGGAACCAGGTGCTCCAGGGCAGAGCACACCCAGGAACCGGTTTGAGCAGGGGAATCCCCCCACTGGAACAAAGAGAGACAAAGACTTGGAGGGGTATAAGAAGAGGACCCCAGACACCTAAAACTTTAGATCACTTTGGAACTAAGAAGAAACCTCTGCCAAGGAGAAAGCTGAAAAGGACTGAAGAGGAGAAGACTGCTTGCTTGCTGTTTTGCTTTGCTGCCAAGGAGAGGGGAAGGACTTTGCTGTGTCCCCTTCTTTTGATTCTGATCTCCAAGGGCCTGAGAAGAGCTGGCTCCCTGTTAAGAAGTCCCAGGAACAAAAGGACTTCACCACCAGCTCCCCTGGAACTCTGCTGAGAGAGTTCTGACCTGCCTTGGAGTGCTGGCCCAGTCTTGGGGCCTCAGGAGGTCGTTTTGCTGTGTTTGGGAGCTGGGAAGCAGAAGCGTGAACAAGAGTGACTGGTACCCAACGCATCATCCGATTGCGTGTCGCAAGACGAGAGTGCGAGGAAAATTTAATCGCGGCACCATCGCAACACGCAGGGTCCCCGCATCGCCGAGTGCGTCGAGCATCGTCCCGAAGCGTGAAGATTCCGGCCATTGCGAGGGTTGTCGCAGAACCAGTTTGCGGGCCGCACCACTGCCGGTGCGTGAAAAGTCTCCAGTCATCGGGTGCGTCGACGCAGAGTCCCGTTCCGTGGCGCATCGAGAGTTGCGGCGCCGGAAGGCAACGCTGCGCCACGCATCGCACCACATCGAAGAGTGTCGCATCGAACCTGTGCGTGAAGCTTCCCCCCAAGAAACCTACGCAACGAAGGCCAAAGTCATCGCATCCTCCCCCTACAGATCGGAGCCGGCGCATCCACCTCTGCTGCGTGAAGCAGGGCTGCTGCAAAGCCTCCCCAGGATCTCAGGAGTATCGCATCGCCTTTGCCATCTTCCTTGTTATAGCTTTTGGGAACCTTATCGCAACTACAGGTACTGTTGGGCACGAAAGTGTCGCATTTTGTGCATTAAGAGTCGCATTGTGCAGGACACTGATTTTGACATCCTGGAGTACTTTCTGCAAACTCTTGAACTATTTTTAAAGTAACCTTTTTAATTGTATGTTGGTTTTTCTGGAGTATTTGGTCTTCTGAAGTTTTTAGTAAAGATACCTTATTTTTCTAAAACTGGTGTGGAGTAAATCTGTGGTGTTTTCACTGTGTTACTGTGAGTGTTGGTACAAATACTTTACACATTGCTTTTGATAGCCTAGACTGCTCAGGCCAAGCTACCTAGAGGGTGAGCAGGGGTTATCTTAACAGTGTATCCCCCTTTCCCTGACTAGAAGCAAGGGTCCCTACTTGGACAGTGGTACCTACCCTGCCAACTAGAGACCCCCAGATCTAACAGACCCTTTCCCTGATTCTGTAAAAGCAGTATCCAGCTTGGGAACCTAATTCAATTACGTTGGAACAGCAGATCACCAAAGCGGCCTCATCTTGTTTCTGGCAACTGGAATTACTAAGGGAAATTTGCCTGATATTGATAACTACTTCCACATTTCCATAGTCTCGGCATTAGTACATCCTCGCTTGGACTATGGAATGGTCAGATGCTTGAGACTCCTAGACAAACTTTTAAGACATTTGCAGGCAGTCCAAAATACAGGCACTCATCTTATTCCTCGCACTTTGCATTGGTACCACATCTCTCCCATATTTAAACTTTTGCATTGGCTGTGTATCCTGCTTTTCCATCTACCATGTTGGATTGCTACCCTCATGCAAGATCTCTTCATCCTCGTGGTCCATTCCTGCTAATTATTCCAATACCAAGACCAACATAAATGGCAATAGGGTGTTCTTAGCATGGGCAGCACGAGGGCGGAACAATTTCCCCTGTGAACTTTGCTTCCCTTCCAACATGCCCGTTTTGACAAAAGTTCAATATCCTACCTTTTTAATCTGTTGATTTTCCTACCCCTCCTTTTAGTTTCTTCCCAACTATGTTAGCAAAAGATTTGTTGTATATGCGCTTAAAAAAACACACTTTACCCCTGTTAACCAGTTATAAAGTGCTTGTGCTCCACCCTTTAAACATGGTAAAATTGTCATACACATTATTGGCACATCTCATTTCATCATAAGTACCTAGTATATGGTACCACCTGTACCTAGGGCAGGTAAATGAAATGCTAATAAATGGCTGCAGCACTCACTGTGCCACCCACTGCGGTAGGTTGTCCCAGCCCTGCCACTGCAGCCTGGCTGTGCATTTTTTAAACTGTCATTTCGGTCTGTCAAAAAAAACTTTTTGTCGGGCCGAAACCTTCCTTTTTAATACTAATATGTCACCTCTAAAGTAGGCCTTTAAATCCCAAAGGGCATAGTTAATGGTATTTAAAAAGTTGGGCATGCATATTTAATGTTTTACATGTCCTGGCAGTGAAAAACCTCCAAAGTCATTTTTCACTGTGGCAAGGCCGGCTCTCCCATAGGTTAGCACTGGTTTACACTATTACCGTTAATAAGTGCTATATTCAGTTTGGGGATAGCTAGAAAAATGGTTCAAAGACTCATTTTAATAGTAAATTAAAATCCAACTTAATGGTCAAGTAGGATTTAAATTACTATTTGGGAAATGATACTTTCAAAAAGTTATTTTCCTGTCTAAAACCAAAAGGCTTTCCTGCAAGTGTCCTTCTGTCACCTTACCCCTAATGGCTCCCCTATGGTGAGATCTGTATTACTCTTAGACAGTGGACAAAGGCCTCTGGATGTGTTGAGGGGGACTCCTCTTCACAGGAAGGCCTGGTGGCTGCATCCATTTCCGAGCTTCAAAGCAGGCCTACCTTCTCACGGGCAGATAAAGCTTACACCTAGGCCTGCCTCTCTGTTGTCCCTCTAGTCAGGCTTGCACTAAAGCCAGTGAGATGGAAGGAACTGACAATAACTGGTTTACTGAGTGGACAAAGGCTCTCCATTCATAGGCTGGCACTGGGCATAAAAGTTGACCCCCCAGACCTCTCCTCAGAACACTCCTGGACCTGTGAAGAATCAGAAGGACTGCCCTGCTGTCTGAAGATGCTGAAGGAAGACTAGACTTGCTTACCTTGAACCCAGGACTCCAGACATGACTCCAAAGGTCAGTTGGCCAATCTCCTGTTTGAGATACATGACACAACAAGCTTCCAGAGGACTCTCTCCTTGCAACTGCCTGGCTGACCAGTTCCAACTGGACCTGTTTTTGACCTTGCTGCTGACCTCTGGTAGAGTGAGTCCTAACCCTCAAGTGGTGCCCCTCAGGTCGTGAACCCTTGGCTGGTGTTAGAGTGTACTCCCCCGTCCCAACATTGCAAGAATTGGACCTAGAAACATTTTGCTACTTTTCATCCTGCAGAGCAATTAAAGAACAGGGTTACCGTTGAAGCCACAGCAGTCAATGTCGAATCGCCAGTCTTCCTCAACTTGCTGGTTTGCCCCACTGAAGATGATCCCACTTTCTGAAAGGTTTCTAAGTCCTGACATAGAGAGGGTTTCATTGGGATTACTGGTGAGCAGCATCCAATTGAAGGGGCTAGTAGAGAACTTGCAGAGACTCAATATTTAAAGGGCATGGTCTTGATTTTGAGTTATTCTGAATGTATTGTTGGCTCTCTGCTAGGAAAGAGGTTAATCAGATGAGTACTGGTTGAGTGGTACCTGTGCAAACAGGAATGGTGTTGAGTAGACTTTGTTGATCAGCCATATGGCAGGCCACTTAAATATCAGGGAGGGCCAGCGGGTTATCATTGTCTGTGATCTCGAAGGTGTTCTTGACAACCTGGATTGGGCATCTTCTGTGCTGAAGTGGGATCAGACACCATGGGCTGCATTATATATAGTGAGTGCCCTCTGGGCACATCAGGCCTGTTTTCTGCACCCTTTGAGCACTGCCATATAACAGAAGGCAGTGCAGATGCTTGTGCGTACATTCTGTAATACAGATAGAACCAGCGCACATATTGCACCAGCACAATTTCAAGGGAGAATTCCCATAATTGCATTTGGGTATGACCCCATGCAAATGAGGAAAACACTTTATCTCCATGACAAATTAGGGATGTGGGCGCAGAGGCAGAAAAGCTGCCAGGAGGCTCGCTGATTATATGCTACTAAGAGGTGGCACACTGTCAGTACACCCCCAATGGTGCCACTCTGGAGTGGCGAAAGGACATCCCATGGACACACCAGGCATCCCCTCTGCAGGTGAGTGCAGTGTGTCACTGCACTTGCCTGCAGGGAGATCTCTGTTCCCCTTTGAATTGCAGGAGGGTGCTGCCTCCACAGTGAAAGATGAAGCAGGTGCTTCAAGCAGCCACTGCATCTTTCACTAACGCACTTTTGTGCCAGCCCTGGGGGCAGTGCATTTATTGTAATAGGCTTAACTCCTTCCCCGCGGCACAAATTTTGCCGCAGTGCTGGGGGGGTTTGGGGTGAGCGCGGCGCCACCATGCTCGTGACGGAACCACTCCGTCATGAGCCACGGGCGCGTTGTGCTCATGACGGAGTGGTTCCGTCACGACTCCGCCCACTTGCATTATTCGCCTGCACAGGCGGGGAATCAGCGCCGCGTGGGAGGAGCGGCCGCAACGGCCGCAGCATGACGGAACCACTCCGTCATGAGCACACGGCGCCCGTGGCTCATGACGGAGTGGTTCCGCCATGAGCAGGCAAGGGGTTAAAGGTGCAATGTGGTGCAAGCAGGGACAATGTGCTTATTAGTTAATAGAGGTCCTGATTGATATACCTTCAAGAGTAGGCAGCATTTGGTTTGATATCACACTGCTCTTTCCAAGATCCTGCTGAGAAAAAGGACATGAGTGATAGGGTGTTTGTTTGTGAGGTCATCATGGTCCACATAAAGACTACAGGAATGAAAGGACAGGTCCTGTTTGAAAGGTGTTGTGAAGGATCTACTCATCCTGTAGAAAGATTGAAAAGCATTTTATATAAAGATGACGTTCAAGGACATGCTGGGTGAGTTGTTTAGGAGGAAGTCACTAACGTTGTGGGACTGAAGGCAACGTTGGTAATTAACTTGTTGATGGAAGAGAATTTTAGTGGCATGTTCATTGCAAGTTGCGGGGTCTTGGTATTGCTAAAGATTATTCAGCTCATTATTTATTATTTCTGTTGTATTTAGCCCAGCTTACATTCAGCATACAATAAAAACAGGTTTGATAGCATTGCCTGCATACTTTGTTTAACATGCATGTGTAAATGACAGACCATAATACTAAACAAAATATTACTGGCCTTTCGATTTTAGGATTAACCCTTATCACTCAAGGTTCTAGCAAACCTGTTTGAGATAAATAACATAAACTCCAGAAAAACACAATTTGTATAAGTTACAAATTGGGTTTCTGGTTGGCAAAGGTATGCACCCTGTACAAGCAGGAACCACAGTCCTAAACAGGGTAAGTGTGGTACGAACTAAAATGGACCTTTGCTCACCCTCTGGTAGCTTGGCTCAGAGCAGTCAGACAAAACTAAATAGGCAATGGGTAAAGTATTTGCGTACACAGACACACACAGTAACACAGTGAAAACACCACATAAGTACTCCACACCAGTTTAGGAAAATAGTCAATATTTATCTAAGGAAAGCAAGACCAAAATGGACAAAAATACAACATACACAAGACAAGTTATGAAGTTTCCCAGATTAAATCTTAATGCAGTGCTTAGAAGTCAATAGCTTCAAATGGGGCTATCTGGTCGCGCATGACCAGGGCAAATCAAAAAAGTTCAGTCTAACAGCGATGGAGCACAGGTCGGATACAGGGATCACGCAGACCCAATGACAGTACCTTGAATGCGTCGAAGCTCGGGGAGATGCATTTAAAAACAAAGAGGATGTGTCCACATTGTGTTTCCCTCTTTTAGGTGGAATCGTTGCCTGGCACCCATCCAGGGGTATACCTGTACACATTGAGAGGCCAAGCTTTATTAGAAAGAAGACCTACAGCCCCAGATAGGGACAAAAATGTACTTTCTCTTGGTCCTGATGAAGTGCCGCTCGAATATGGGGCGTTCAAGGCAAGAAACATGTTGACCACACTTGACAAGTAGCTATCCTGGTACTTCAAGACCACATGATAGCACCACTGTTTTTACTTAGTCCTGGTATATTTTCCCTATAAAGATTTTTTTAGGTTACCACAGCCTATTTTAGTCACCACTCACTCACCACACTCACTTATTTCCCTCACTTGCATTCATCTGTATGGTATCTCCAGATCAAAAGATCTCTGATAAAGAAACTCCCAGGCCCGTCAGGCATTGCAGCGCCGGTCAGACGAGGAGTGCCCAATGATGAAGCATGACACCCTAACAGGTGTCTGAGGGCACCAAGATCTGATCTTCAGATCTTTCTGCAACACATATAAAAGCCATCTGGTTCAACTATCTGTGACCACTTGTTAGAGGAGGAACTACCCCGATCTTGATAAATAGTGAACCATCTCCTGGGAGGAGCCAGGGTGTATGACCTCAGCTAAATATCTTACTCTTCCTTCCCTCATTTGATTTAGAGATGCATGTAGTATTAGGCATACACTCTGAATTATTGTCCTGCTCTCACAGAATTCCATGAATAATTCTAGGAATGTTCGACTGTCTCATACTCCCAGGATGATTCACACGCATAATTATTTATGCCTTTGGAAATGTGCAAATCTATATATTGCAACACAAATGTAACTCTAATTTGCATTTGAAACATGTATCTGCTTCTTATGCTCATGAACATATTGTTATGTTATGATATGCCTCCATCTATGTTGGTAGTGCCCCACAATCTTCCTACCATTTCTACCCTGAAAACAGATCTACACTTGAACTCGACAGAAGTGTATTTATGGCTATTTTGAATGTGAGAGATCACCTGCATAATCCACCAACCCTCATAGCCTGTGAAAGCCAAATTGTAATCAAAATTGTTTGATAAAAAAAATCATAAACTCTATTTTATCACCACCTTAAACACATATAATCGCTTGTACTATGTGGTTTGTGGCATGTATGACAGTTTATCAATTTGATTGAGTGTTACACATATTCCATTTTTGTTTGTGTTGTGTTTGGTTATTGATTATGATGTATATAGTTTGAGTATATATGATAATTTTACCTGAAATTAATATAAAGATGAATTAATGATAGCTTGTGCTTATTAGAATGTTTGCGCGACACGTAATATTTTCCCATGTGGTTAATTAAATTGCCTGTACTGTAGACGAAAACATACAATAGAATTTGAAACTGTGATTTCTAGGAGTCAACTGATTTGTAAGGTGGGAGTAAATATATTCAGTTCTGTAATGGGTTTAACAAAACACGTCTTTCTTAATCAGCATCAGGGATTGTCTTAATGTGGGCTCAGCATGCAATTTTAAGAGCTAATAGATTTTTGATAAATGCATGGATTTCCATCGATCTAGGAGTTGTTTATATTAGTCACTTACCTGCATTGAAATCTTGCATGTACCAAAGAGCGTAGTGTTTAAGATTGAATTTTTCAATGCATATTCTGAAATGGCGTCAGTGAAAGTCTGGGGTCTGAACTGAAGGACACTGACAACTGTGTAAACTTTGTTTGACGGGTGTTAGAGAAGCTCTGACAAGGTTTGGGGAAGGGTGTAGATGAAGACAGTGGCATTGGTGAAACCCGCTCCACCAGCTTGATTGGGGGTACAGGATGCTACTAGGACCCCAGGGCATCGAGAAAAGCAACCGAGTGGAGCTAGTCAGTGTGACAGGCAGCCAGGGCTGGTCTGGCCATAGCGGGCATTGGCGTTTCCCCAGGAGGCTGGAAGGGTGGGGGTCGGTTTTGCTACTGGGGTCCAGTTTTGCAGTAGTGCTGCAATATCGAACCCAGTAGCAAAAGCAGCAAGCAGGTGTATCCAGCCTACCAGGGCCAGGCAGTGCTTCCCCAGGGGCTGGTCTGAGGAAATTGCCTGCGCTGTTTTGGGTTCCCAGTCCGGCCCTGCAGACAGCCTCAGTTCGGTTCGCTCGTTGCCCTGAATACTCTTTATGGGGTTTGTAGTACACCTACCTCTTACCAACGGCCGGCCTGTTTAGAACTACAACCCCCAGTGTGCCCTAAAAGTCTGTTTGAACTCCTGCGAAATACAGCGTTAGGGAGTTCTGTCCAGTAGACCCTTTCCTAGCATCCACGAACAATACGACGCAGTGGTGTAACGAAATTTGAGGAGGCCCCCATACAAGGTGCAGGGAGGGGCCCGCTCCGAATTTTATCAGGAGCTCTCGGACGAAAGTACTGTGCTGAGGGGGCCCCCTGCAGCTCAGGGCCCCCCTGCACCGCAGGGGTTGCGGGGGCCTGTGTTACGCCACTGATACGACGCTTTCATTCTCTTTTAACAGCAAGCATACATACGGCTGCCGTTTCTTCTGTACCGTCCTTTAATGAGATGCTTCTGCTGGAGGGCTTCACCTGTGTTTCCTGTAAGCTCACAACATCTCTCTATACTAAATAAGAAGTTTCTTACCATAAGTTAAAAAAAAAACTGAAAGAAAGATCTGAAAATGACATTTCATAACAGACTTTGAAGACTGCATGAACTGAATCAATCGTTTTTTTTATTAATAATCCGGAATGTATTTCGCTTGGTGCAGAAAGCATTAGAACACAATTTTTTATTGTAAAAACTAATTTTTAAACCACTACACTTTATAGTAATCTTGGCATTTATGAATGAAAAACATCAAACGTGCCGTTTCTGACCGATAGTTTTATTTTGTTAAATGTTCCCATTTTTGGTTCATTTTTGTAATTTTACTGGCACACAACTGGGTAACGTTGACCTAAATTATTGATTATCTTTGTCCAAACTAAAGCTAACTAAACCAGTTTATTCTTGTTGTAGCAACTGTCCAGGAGCAAAAAATGAAGTAACAGAGGGGGAGGAGAGAGAGGGAGGAAAAAAAGGAAAGGAGGAAAGAAGGAAAGGAGAGAAAGGGAAGAACAGGGACAGTAGGGGAGGTAAGATGGAGTAAAAGGGCAAATGGGCAGGTGAGTTAAATGGGCGAAAGTGAGGGACAGATAAAGGGAATAGGGAGAGGGATGAGACATGCAGTGATAAAATCAAACATCGCACAGGTAATTGAAGGAGAAAGAAAAGACAAGGATTGGGGAGGCAAGAGAAGAGGGAGAAGAAGTAGGAATAGAGATAAAAGAAGTAAGGAGACGAGAGAGGTGAAGACACAAGCAGAGAAAGGCAAAAAGAAGAGGAGAGAGACAAAAGGAGAAGCAAGACACAGGAAGGATGAAAGGATAAAAAAGACTCAGATCAGAACAAGAGAGAGGTGGGATGTGGGAGAAAATAGAGGAAAGCTAGAGGTGGGGTGAACTGATACCCCTTAAACAGAAAAATTGACTTCCTTGTTCACAGCCTTTCCGGATTTAGGGCCAAGTGGGGAGTAGTTATTCTTCCTGGTTACTACTTTGGATGAAGACCTAGTTAGAACACCTAAAGGTTACTGTTGAATATTTAGGCTGTTGTTTGCAGGGAGTGGTAGACAGAGAGTTTGAAGAGAGAGTCTAGGTTTTCGGATGGGCGTGGATATGTGGAATGTGAGATTAAGGGAGGAGGAGAGTTTCAGTAAGAATTATGTC
Source organism: Triturus cristatus (assembly GCF_964204655.1). NCBI lineage: Eukaryota > Metazoa > Chordata > Amphibia > Caudata > Salamandridae > Triturus > Triturus cristatus. Next base: position 871,623,536 of record NC_140581.1, read on the forward strand.
ATAGATTTGGTGTGTGTGAATTCAGGGCGCATCACACCCCTGTGGTAACCATAGCTAGTGTTCGAATGGGTGCTGAGGTGATGAGGCTGGAAAAAAAGGTTGTCATAGACAGCATTGGTGTAAAATAGCAAATTACATTCTCATAAGAAAGGAAACAACTTTGATAATATCACTTTGTTGTCAAGCCCCCACAGGTAGCCAACAATTGAACAATCAATAATTAAATTTGCTCATTTATATCACAATAAATCTACAGTGACAATTCTAAAAACGGGTGTACATTTTTCAAAATGTGAGCTTATTTATTGTGAACAAACAAAAAGGATACAAAACAATATAACAGAACATAATGACCAAGGTTAATAGATGATGTACAGAAGTTGAGACCTCAGAGTCATATATGTAAACATCAATTCCAAGATACTTTCAGGACGGAAAATGAATCTGAACACAACAGAAAATAATTCCTTAGAAAATAAATCACTGGGGAAATAGATGAGCTGGGCGACGTTTCGGTCTTGGTGGCAAAAATGTCCGTTAGACCATCTTCAGGACGATAAATAGAGAGTTATGATTGACCCACAAATCGAAAAGGTTAAAAAACTTCCAGGTCACTGTCGTCTGCAGTGACAGTGGTTCATGAAAGGAGCTTTGCCCCACGTGTGCCGTTTGACTGGAGCAAGCCTCTCCGTCAGCAAGTCATATTGGATTGCTTCGGTGAGACTGCTTCGTCTAGCTTGGAAACTGACCAAATCCTCGAACAAGGTATTATTCCGGTGTCAGTGACCCGGAAGTTTTTTAACCTTTGCGATTCACCTGGTTCAACAAACATATTGCTTGACCAGACATAAGGGTCAATCATAACTCTCTATTCATCGTCCTGAAGATGGTCTAACGGACATCCTCTCCTCAAGAAACCAACTGCTGACCTTACGGACCTGAAAAACCACCGGCCCATCTTTCTCCTCCCCTTTGCGTCCAAAGTCACAGAGAGAATAGTAAACACCCAGCTGACCGCCTTCATAGAACTCCATCCTGGACACTTCTCAGTCTGTATTCCGCAGCAACCACAGCACCGACACCGCCCTCCTCTCCGCTACCGATGACATCTGCATGCTACTGGATCAGGGACACACCGCGGCCCTCATCCACAGCTTTCGACACTGTCTCACATCGCACGCTCGCTGCCAGACTTCACGATGCGAGAATACAAGAAGCCGCCCTTGACTGGATCCGATCCTTCGTCTCCGACAGAACCGGAGAATCCGACTCCTGCCCTTCTTCTCCAAACCCACGGAAATCAGCTGCAGGGTACCCCAGGGATCATCTCTCATCCCCACGCTCTTCAACATCTACATGGCCTCCCTCGCCGCCATCGTCAGACAGCATGCCTCAACATCGTATCCTACGCCGACGACACCCAACTCATCCTCTCGCTCATGAAGAATCCCGAAGACACCAGACTCGTGGCAGCCTAGATGAAGGACAGCTGCCTGAAGCTAAACTCAGAGAAAACCAAGATCCTCATCCTCGGACCCTGCACCACCGCCTGGTGGCCCCCCGCCCTTGGGAGCCCACCCACCCCTACAGACCATGCTCGGAACCTCGGCATCTTACTTGACTCCTCCCTCTCCATGAACCGCCCAATCAACGCCGTCGCCTCCGCTAGCTTTAACTGCCTTTGCATCCTCCGAAAGACCTTCAAATGGATTCCCCCGACTGCAGAAAGACCGTCACCCATGCACTCTTAACCAGCAGACTGGACTACGGCAACACCCTCTATGCTGGAATCAACAAAACTCTTCTACACAAACTACAAACCATCCAGAAACGCCGCAGCCAGACTCGTCCTTGGGACACCGTGCCATGAGCACATGACCCAACACTTACGAGGCCTCCACTGGCTCCCCGTCAAAAGGAGGGTCACCTTCAAACTCCTCACCCACGCCTACAAATCCCTCAACAACATCGGACCCAACTACCTCAACGAGAGATTATCCTTCCACGTACCCAAGAGGAACCTCCGCTCCACCGACCTCGCCCTGGCAGAGGTTCCCTGCATCCGCAGAAAGAGAACCAGCGGGAAAGCTTTCTCCTACATCACAGCGAAAACCTGGAACAAGCTCCCTGTGAACCTCAGACGCTCCCCCCACCCTGCACATGTTCAGGAACGACCTCAAGACCTGGCTCTTCGACTAACCCGGAGCCGCCGCGCCCCCCCTTCACCAGCGCCTTGAGACCCTCACGGGTGAGTAGCGTGCTATATAAACCCCTGATTGATCGATTGATTGACATTTTTGCTGGCAAGATCGAAACGTCGACCAGCTCATCTATTTCCCCAGTGATTAATTTTCTAAGGAATTGTTTTCTGTTGTGTTCAGATTCATTTTCTGTCCTGAAAGTATCTTGGAATAGATGTTTACATATATGACTCTGAGGTCTCAACTTCTGTACATCATCTATTAACCTCGGTCATTATGTTCTGTTATATTGTTTTGTACCCTTTGTTTGTTCACAGTAAATAAGCTCACATTTTGAAAAATGTACACTCGTTTTTAGAATTATCACTGTAGATTCATCGTGATATAAATGTGCAAATTTAATTATTGATTGTTCAATTGTTAGCTACCTGTGGGGGCTTGACAACAAGGTGATCTATTCAATCGGTTTTGACTAAGTCTTTTGAATCAAAACCCTTGTAGACATATTTACCTATCAATAGCTACATTTCCCAAGCCTCCAATGGTATATTAGGTTTCCCACTTTCTTTTTACTAACTTTGATAAGAAGCACCATTATCAACTGCCAATACTGAGTACATGCTTTTCCCAAGTCAAATAGATTCTAGGCAGTGCTTAATTTGTAAAAAGATAAGTCTAGGTACTCAATATATTTGTTAAGAGTGCTCCTCCCACTTCTGCCACTAGCACCACCATCTTCTACTACAAAATATATACTGCATATAATACCTGACCTGAGTTGCGTTCAAGCCCATCTTCTCCCTAAGGACTTGGGACGTTCCCACGAAGAATATTTTGAAAAATAGGAAATTTGTCCCCTTCTGGGTATTAAAGGATAGACAATTAGGGTGCAATGTGCCACTCACATCGCTGGGTACCAGTGTCACTGCACCTGCTGCACCTAGTGATATTTATTATTTACACCCTTGAGCAATAGGAAATCTTGCTGTGCTCGGTCTTTGTCTAAGTGAAGTTTTCTTTGTTGGTGTCTGTGCACAGCTCCAGGGAAACTGACACTGTTCTTAAAAAAAAGAACATAATCTCCTTGATGTCAATTTTTATAGCCACTGACTTACTGCTGCTGCTGCCAGTTTCACTGCACTCCAGTAACCTCCAGTGACCTTTATCATTCTCCTCCATTCCTTTCAGCTTTTTCTTTTCATTCCTGAGAAGCACTGGCCAAAAAATAAGACCACTTGGGTGGCAGAAGTCACGGGAATCTGTAGGAAACTGCTGGCAGCAAGCACACTCTCCTGTTTAATAATTGATTGTTTCTCCAGCATGGTGCTAAATAAGTCCCAGTTCTCTAAATGATGTGCTGGCGGTGCCCACCGGCAAGCATCGGTTACATTTATTACTGATTCTACGCTTCACGTAAATACGTGCTTTAATTTAGAAATGTACACTAACGCAGATTCAAATGTTTCCGAATGTATGTTCTGACAAGACATATCGCGTCACAGCAGTCCTGGCAAAACATGTGATTAATGAGCAGGATTTGACAGCGGGTTTTGCGTGATGCAGATATTTTGAATTTTATACAGAAAAAAAGACTTTCATTTTTATCTAGCCGGCATTTTGCATCAAATGTAATAGCTGTTTGGGACTGAGCCATGTATTTTAAATAAAGACAATAGACACTGTCTTGTTGGAATTTCTTTTCTAAGCCAGGCTGTTGCTTCTGTCCTTACTCAAATTACTGAACGAAAGGACAGCTTTTTGAATAAACAATTACACAATGCTATTTTTTTAGTACACTTTTACATAAACACTTACTTAAATCTTCAAAATGAAATGAGGTGGGCACTGGACTTCAGGCAAGTGGCTAATTACATTTCTTCTCAAATTGCTGCCATGCAACGCATGGGTGGAAATAATGATCATAATCTTTGATAAATTATAATTACCACCGATACATTTTTAAAGGACAATCCAAAAGCCACTCAAAGCCGAGAGTGGGCGAATCTTACTTACATTTGCTATCAATGAGTTTCGAAACATACTTCTAATAGGTGTTCGATCAAACATGATCATATAAGGGGTTCCTCCAATTACATTGTAGATGGTTGTGACTCTTTGGGGTAAACTGCAGTGGTGGCTCCTCTTTTATGGCGGAGGAGCATCGCCCCACTGCTTTCAAGAAGTGCGAAGAAGAAGCATAGAATGACAATAACTTTAAGTGATTATCATTTTAAGCTTCCTTCTGCTTTGCGGGTGGGCAGGTGGGCGGGGCTGCTCTGCTCGCGGAGCAGGGCAGGGGAAGAGTGGTTTGCCCACTCCTAAGTGTGCAATTTATGTTTGGTCGGCCCTCTCAGGCCGCCCAAACCAGTCATGCGCACTTTGCCCGTTCTCCATGCAGGGTGCATTACAGCCTGCCTGGAGAACAAGTCCAGGCTCCCATTTCCTGGTCGAGGGACTAAACAGGACACTCATAACCAATCACAACACTGCATTGAAAAAGTCCCCGGCCCGGCCCCTCTACACCCCGTGGGTCCTACTAAGGTCACCCCTGTTATCTCTATTGCATTACTCAAATCAAACGTATTGTGGATTTTTTCCGTGCTTTGTATAGCGCTAAGATGCCGCAGTTTGAATGCCTCACCGTGCTTTCAGGCCCATTGGTAAAGTGAGAAGGGAGGAACTGTGGAAGTAATGAGAGGGGGCTGATTGGCGAGAGTATGCCGAGATGCACGCCGAATTCTGTATCTCTGAGAGGAAAGGCTTCCTGGTGCTCAAATGAGCCACTAAGCAGTGAAGCACATAACCTTCTACAACACTCCCTACGGCCTAATCAAATTTCACTAAACAAAAGTAGAACAGACTACCAACCTTTGAGTTCATGGATCAAAGTTTAGTTCTTATTGTTCGTACATTAGAAAGTGCACACACATCACTACAGTGAGTTGAAAGACCACACACACAGCACAGAGGCAGCCAGCGAAGCACTGACCAAATGGACAAAGTCAGCATAAACGAAAACACGAATATTGCATCAAACTGAGGAGCAAACTCCAAAAGATGTACTAAATAGTGAAGAAATGATGTTAAAAAAACGAGCCTAGGTTGTTATTAATAGTAGATATTGCACCAATAACACTGCAGTGGCACATGAAAATGAAGGCTGTGATGGATACATTTCCAATAAAAAGGAGTGAAAAACAACGGCCTTTCAAAATATTCCTTTATTTAATGAGGTGCGCTTGGGTTTTGAAATGCGCTGTCACCTCATTCAGTCAAAAGGACCCTTATATGTTGTGGCTCCTTCACTAATCCTCTCACAGTTGCTCTCACTAACAGTCCTGACTCTTTAGTTAGCTGCGCATTGCATTTTGGAACCTGTTGTTTCTCTCTACACAGTTTAGTCATAGTTTTTTGTAGGATAAATTATCCAATGTAAAACGAGGCAGCTATTTTACCCCACCTGGCTGTTTTCAATCAAAGCTCCCAATAGAGAGCCATAACAGCTGAGTTGGCTACAATAGACACATCTAGTCAGCGCGACAAATAGACCTATTTCTCCTCCCAGATTGACAAAGCCCAATCCAACCAAAACAACATCTTTAAATTTACAAAATCATTTCTCAACCCAAAGCAATGATCAGGGGTATTCCACCCTCTAAAACCTTATGCAATATAATATCCTCTTTTTTTGACGAAAAAATACAGGCCATTTAACATGAGTTTAGAACCAGCTCCCCTTCAACTAATATTTTGACAAGGAACAATCCCCCGACAGGAGCATCATTGACAACTTTCTATGGAGTTACCTTACCTCAGTCACGCCAGGCTATTTTAGACTGCAAATCAGGATCACCTCATGATCCCTGCCCCCTTGTATACTTCATAAAGTTGTTGATAGCCTAAACCCAGTGATCAATGATATTTTGAACAGTTCACTAGCCACTGCTGAGGTCCACAACGACTCGAAATTAGCAGTTGTTAAACCGCTGTGTAGATCAGCTTGACCACACTGCACTGTCCCTCCTGCTATATGAAGCCAATCATAGCCACCTGCTAGCCCTTTCCGGGACGCTACCAGAGGTCTCGCACACACAGGCACCATTCTCGGGCCTTACTCCCATTCCACCCACATGCTGAAGGCTGCATCACTGTTTGGCCTCCTGCAAGCTGTCTGAGGCTGGCAGGGTGAGGTGGCCTGTGGTAGCAGCTGGTACAGGCTGACGCAGTGAGGTAGCCTGTGCGAGAGGGAGGGGCAGAGAAAAGTGACCAGAAGAGACACAAGGAACTGGTGGGCTGAGAAATCGGGTGACTAGGTATTTTTTTGTAGGATAAATTATGTAAAACGAGGCAGATATTTTACCCCACCTGGCTGTTTTCAATCAAAGCTCCCAATAGAGAGCCATAACAGCAGAGTTGGCTACAAAAGACACATCTAGTCAGCGCGACATGCTCACCTCTTTGTAAACACTTGTTCTCTATGACACAACTTTGTAGCGCAGAGAGTCGGGAATCTGGTGGGCCGCACTGGAGGGCTGACTGGAGACGAGTCGACAGAGATCCAAAGAACGAACAGGAGGCAAAAGCCTTCAGCAACGGACGTGAAAATCTTGCCTCCTATTCTCATAGGCTGACAGTATCAAGGGTCAGCCAGTCAGAGGAGGAGGCGGGATACTAGAAGAATATTCTCAACTACGTCACAGATCCGGGCGAGCTGAGTGCTCGACCGGAGACCTGGAAAAACTGCTGCTTTAGGCAGCACCTCGTTGCCCTCACCTCTGCCTCACAGGTGCACACTGCACATGCGGGAATTGGGCGATACTGAAGTCGTCCACCTCGCATGTGCAGCATGTATTTGTAGACAGCTGGGCTGCACTGCTATTTCCAGACCTTACTGTACTGCCTCAGAGCAGTCTTTTAATCTCCCTCTCCTTTCCTCAAGACTGGTGAGGCTCCGCCCCCTACGCCCTCATGCAGGAACCACCCCTGGTAATGGTATTTACCATGTGTGGTAAATACTCCACCCAATTCCTTGAAATAAGAACCACAGTCTTTAAAATGTACCTGGGAACTGCTGGAACTGAGCGATGGAATCAACTGTGCAAGAACCAGGAAGTGGGGCGTCTCGCAGTGACAGAGCAGCATTTGACCGAGCACCTTTGCCACTGCTGGGGCAATCACTGCCTCTGCCACAACGTTCCCAAGAGGAGGCACCATCCACACCTGCATGCTTCATTATTGGAATGAAAGTTTATAGGGTCTGGCGGACATTCTTTGCGCCATTCCAGTGGCCTCAGTGGCATAACATATCCCCCTCAGTCACTGTGGTGCGGGGTGGGGGGGGGCAGAGCTCCAAGGGGCCTTCTCAGCAAGAGTGGTAGGTGGTGGCCCGCTGAGGGGGGCCCTCTGTGTACTTTGCAGGGGGCCTTCTCAAATTTTGTTACGCCACTATGTAGCCACTAAGCAAAGAGCTCAGTTTTAGGCTATTCAATAAGCTCTATGAAGCAGTCCCAATTGAGCCTTATCTTTTGCTCTGTATGATCTAAGGGGTAGGGCTTGATTTAATGTCTGTCACTCCTCTTGTCTTGAGACACTGTGATTCTCTTCTGCTAAGACCTCCATGCCCTCGCCAGGACAGTGACCATAACATTTTCCTACTTCAATAAGCACTGAACTTTAAACTCATGACATTTTCTTTTTACCCTTGAAAATGTTCCAGGCCTGGGAGCCAAATGAAGCGGCAGAACACATGGTGGCTGTTCCCTTCCTAATACTATTATGATAAACATGCTGTTAGAAGACCAAGAAATTTCAGAAAGAAAATAACTGAAATCTGTGGAATTACCAATGAAAAAGAGAATGGAAAATAACATCCAGTCTGATCTAGTATTCATCTTCCACTGTATTTTCTTTGTCTACTGCATTGTCATTCCTTGTTGATTGCACCTTTTCTTGTCCACTGAACTTGTGAATATATAAAAAAGGAACTAAGGGGCTCATTATGATGTTGTGATGTTCACCACCGCCGAGCTGGCGGTGGCGACCGTCACGACATCGTAACGAGTGAAACCCCCCGCCATATTACTATGGTGGGGGGTTTTGCGGCGGACGCAAAGTGCGTCCGCCGCTTTCCCGCCAGTCGGCAATCGTTCCGATTGCCAGCCGGGCGAAATTGGCCCCTAATATGGTGGCCGTGCCTAGCTGGCGCCGCCATCCATATTAGGATGTATTGCTGTTAGGGCCTTTCCATGGCGGCGAGCAGAGACGGTTTAAGGCATGGGCAAAGTGGTCCTTGGCCCAGGGGGCCCCATGATAGAGCCACCTCTGTTCTGCAGGGGAGGCTTGTTCTAATGACCTTGAATAATTCTTAAACAGATTGTCTTAAATACAGTTTTCAATTTATTTTTAATGTGTGTGTTGTGTGGCAGTGAAAACAGACATTTTCCAAAGAAACGTTCTGTTTGTTTATTGCAACATCCCTAAAAACACGTTTCATTTAGATCAGAACCAGACCTGACATATAAGAAATGGGAGGGTGTCTCAGGTTGCAGTAATATCAGTGAGCTGCTGCTGTGTTATATTGAAAACTCACATCACAATCCCTGAATATTAGATGTAAACACATTTAGAATTTGGATTAGTGTGCCTCTGCACTGTGAGTGTCCTAGCAGACGAGGGCATGAAAGAGCTGAAATTAGATCATAAATTCAAAGATTCTCCGAACAGGGGCTCCCACATACCTTTGGCCCAGGGCCCCCCAAATCCTTAAACTGTCCCTGGCGGCGAGGCGGCCATGGAAAGGCTGGTGGTGAATCACTCTGGGGGCCCATTGCGGGCTGCCGGGAGGGGTGGGGGGCTGCACTTGGGGGGTACCTATGGTACCCCCCTACATTGCCATGCACAAGGTGGCAGGCACTGCGCGGTGCCTGCCACGTTGTGCATGGGAATGCACGTCATGTCATTTGGACATTGCGGCAGGTGCTGCTGTGAGCAGCAACCGCCGCAATGTTAACTTGCGGAATGCGACCACCAGGGTGGCAGTTGCATCCTAATCAGGGCTGCGGGACCGCCGCACGTCTGGTGGCCGGTCCCGTTTGCACTGGGATGACGGGTGGACTAAAGTCCACCCGCCATCCTAATCAGCCCCTTTGTTTGGTGCTTGCATTCTCAGTACATTTCATTATGAGTACTTGAGCTAGGAGGCCCTCCCCTGAGCAAAATGGAGCAACTTCCCCTTGAAGCCTTGGATCATGATTGCAGTGACAGAGTTCTGTCTAGTGAGGTAAGTTGGTTAGGAAATGACTATACATTTTTGTAGGCTCGCTGGTCTGAGTTGGCCACCCGTCTTTTGATCCTCCCATCAAAGTGATTGCAGGTGGGAGTTTGAATGTCCTGCACAGATTTGCACCAAGCCTACCACTGAATAAAAGGTAAGATGTAAAAGCTGCCTAGACACATGGATGTAGACTTTCATGGGTCATTAAATTCTAGCACATGGAAATAGGCACAGATCCACACAACACAGAGTTATTTGATTATAAAATGGTGAAACTAAAGGAGTGTTGTAGTGGCCACTCTCAAAAGTCCCCAAAATAAAAATCAAATGTGCACTTGGGACGCATGTGGAATTGGCGGAGTTGGAGTTAGTGGAAGACAAGTGAAATGCGTAAGCTGAGAGGAGCCCATATGCCATTCTATAGATTAGGGATATATTATTTAAGGCTGTACCCTCAATCTCAATTCACTGCTGTTATGTATTTATTTATACATTATTTTATGCTATGATATGTAGATTTATAAAGTGCACAAACACCCGGGAGGGTATCCTGGTGTTCAGCAGGGGAGCGTCTTGCCAAACCTAGGACCTAGTGGACCGACTCAAAAAGCTAGGTCTTCAGCTTCTTGCAGAATTCAAGAAGTTGAAGATAGCACGCTCAAACCTGGGATATCAAGAGGACACCTGGCAAACGTACATTAAACTGGAGGAAAGAAAAACAATTTAAAAAGTGAAAATATTTAACAGAGCAAAGTTCAGTTTGGTTGGTTCTGATTTGGGCCCGTGATGAGGCAAGAAGACGAGAAAGGAGATGAATGCGGGGACGAAAGAGTGGGGATAAATCACGGTTGAGATGGCTACCAAGGATAAAAAGGACCATTAGGTTTGTTTAGTCATTCCGCATAATGTGCAAGGTATAAGTAAATAATTAGGTGAATCGATGGTATTGGAGGTAAAAGGAAAATCGAAAGACAGGACGAACTGTGAAACCAAGGATGGCTCATAGGGAAGAATGTGAACTGTGATTCTGTCATGATTTTGCAAATGAAGATCTTTACATCTAGGCAGCTTCATGGCCTTATTACATAAAGGCAGGTTCATGGCCGAAAAGTGTGCATCCTTGGTAATGATACATGAAGTATTAAGAAATTATTTGTCTTCTACACCCTATTTCTTATTCTATATAAGCAAACCCAGTTTTATAGACACGGCATAATATACAGAACATCTCTTTAAACTGTAATATTAGCATCTGTTATTTCGGTCAGTGCCAAGAAGCCCTTGCTGGCGTGCATGTGTGCTTTACAAAATTGCATGTTATGTTATGTTATGTTATGTTATGTTATGTTGTGTTACCATATGTGATGTTATTACATTAAAAGGAAGCATTGAGAAGCACAGAGAGTGCAGTCTTGATCCAGCCCTCTTTAGACAGCTTTAAATTGACTCCCCTATGAGTCTTCTTGTCATCAATAGCTGACTTCAGATCAGCCCTCATCAGTCATTGACTTTGAGTTGCTTTTCATGGTTAATGGGCTGTCTGTCACGGTCATGACATCTTTTGAGGATGGTTACATTGCCCCATAAGCATCCCTTTTGGATTTCTTGGTGACTGGATCATTTAGTCCTTTTGTTAAACCGCAGATGCTTGAAACTAAGACCCAGTCTGCATTCTTTGATGAATTACCTTTGCTGGCATAATGACAATTGCATGGCTGATTCATGCCTTTACTACTTGCTGTTTGGATGCCCGAGGCTTTCATAAACTAAAGGCACAGTGCTAGTCACTAACCACCATTTGATAGTTGATTTCTTTTACTTTGTTGTCATGTTGACATGTACAGTTTTTTTTTATTCACAAAGTAAACATGGGGGGACAGGATGTTTTACAGACGTGACATACATGCTGGCCCTTTTGACAAAAGGATATACTATGCATAAGTTCGCTGAGCACTCCTTTGAAGTTCTCCACTTTCAATGCAAACCTCATCTTCTCTCACAATTTCATAACACTCCTTTCTTTTTCTTCTCCCAGAGAACAGCAGTTTATTTTTATATGTCAACAAACTTAAGCAATTTACAGCATCAAAAATAATAAACTAATTATCTTAGCATAACATGTACTTTAATAGTAAGAGCACACGGTTCTGCTCCTCATTAAGAATGGTTTGATTTGCAAGCAAGAAATCCAGAAAATGCTTTAGAAGTGCAAACCTTTATATGACAGACGAAAATGCAAACCTAATCTACCTATTTACTTACTGTACCTAATTTCCTCTATCAACCTGCCATACCTACTAGGCCTACCTACAATACCTATCACCTATTCTTTACCTAACCTAACAAACCTACCATAACTAAAATATCATATCTACCATACCTACTGACCATAGACAACTTATCATACCTAATATACCATACTTACCAAACCTACGTACTATATCTACTTACCTACCAGTCTTACCATACTTAGCTCCATACCATATAATATTTCCATTATATCTCCCTACCTCCATACCTACAATATCTTACCTGCATAGCGTACCTAAATTACCATGCCAACCTATATGCAATACTTAATACAATATATCTGGCCTACCATACGTGCCAGAACATAACTACCTACCATATCTAAATCAGCTATCATACTATATAAAACCTATGTAACCTACTATACATAACCTACACCTACAAAGCCCTCCATAACACCGGACCCCAATACCTCAACGAACAAATCTCTTTCCACGCCCCAAGAGAAACCCCCGCTCTGCCAACCTAGCACTAGCCACGGTCCCCCGCATTCAAAGAGCCAGAACGAGATCAGATCCTTCTCCAACCTCGCGACCAAGACCTGGAACAAACTCCCCCTTCTCATCAGACAAAGCCTGACTCTGCACCAATTCAGAAAGGACCTCAAGACCTGGCTCTTTGAATGACCTACAGAGCTGCTCGTCCCCACCTCCCCCAGCACCTTGAGACCCTCACCGGTGAGTAGCGCGCTTCAAAATCCCTGATTGATTGATAGGTCCACTTCTGCAGTGTGTAAATCTTACACATGCCCTGAGGTAGTAGTTTTGTAAAAAAGGGCCACGTTATGTCTAGGAGACCTCAAATAATGGCTTTATGAACTACAGACTACTCCAGAAAACTCTTGGCCCAGATGTACGACGTAAAATTGCATGCGCAAACGGGTTTGCGACCCGTTTGCGCATGCAATTTTAGTCTGGGCCATGTACTTACACTATTTTGCGAGTCGCAAATAATTTGCGACTCGCATAATGGTGTATTGCGACTCTTTATTAGGAAGGGACATTCCCTTCCTAATAGGGACAGCAAAGCCATGTATGAATGTTTTGCAACAGCAATTGCGGTCGCAAAACACTCGCAGATTCCCGTCCTCTTCAAGAGGGTGGTAGTGAAGTCGTAAATGGGAAAGGGTCCCCAGGGGACCCCTTCCCCTTTGTGACTGGCTCCAAAAATATTTTTTTAGGGCAGGCACTGATCCCAGGGACCACTGCCTGCCCTTAAAAAATTAAACAACAACGTTCCATTTTTTTTTTTTTGCATCCCATTTTACTTTAAGGAAAACTGGCTGCATTAAAAAAAAATGCTTTATTTAAAAGTAGTCCCAGACATGGTGGTCTGCTTAGCCCAGCAGGCCACCATCCCTGGGAGGGCCTGCCATTCCCAATGGGTTCGCAAATTGCGAGAGGCTCGTTAATATTCATGAGCCTCGCAACTTGCCACTCCATTGGGAATCGCAAACAGTGTTAAACACACTGTTGTACATACAAAATAGAGCCTTGCAAATGTCTCGCAATTTGAGAGGCACAATTTTGCGTGTTGTACATCTGGCCCTTTGTTTCTAACTCAGGGGATGTCCATTAATGGCCTAAAGTGCTGCAGACTACAGTGGGAAAGGGTTGATTGCAGTCCCTGAGGAACAATATTGAGACTTGTTTGTTTTGCCAATGCTGGTTTCTGTTATTTACTGCATGTAAACAAATGATATCAATAAATTGCATTTCTATGGTGGACCCAAGAAACGCATCTACAAACACAAGAGGTTGGGAGCCGCAGTGAGAGCACAGGTACACAAAAATATTCACAATTTTCACTTCAAAACTAATGTGACAGCGAAGGTTGCTCAGAAAATGCCTTTGATCTGTCTTCTGTAAAACAACATAGCACTCAAAGTACACATATCAATCAATGACAGAGATGTTTGGGACATGAAATCAAAGTGGCAAAATCTGCATGTGGCATTATGTTCCATAAACAATGGAATAGGCTGCTGTAACGTGAGTGTAACATCTATGTCTACCTCAATACCGCTGCCAGGGACGCACACAAGAGCTTTGAATGTGTACTTACATACAGGAATAAACTTTTTTTTTTCCCAGTGTGCGTCCGTGTGACCTACAGACATATTGCCCCAGTATAAGTCACACAAGATTGTTAAGCGGCTAACTTTGTTAACTTTATCTATATTGTGGCAGTCCATGGCAGTGCACAGCATGCAGTTTTGACGGCAAGTTGTCATAGTTCATTGCGTAACTTAGTTTGTTCCTTATGCAATATGAACCCTCATGCACATTTTAATTGGTATGCCTCAGTGCAGTGCCACTCGACATACATGACCTCAAACAGGTCTATCTCCACCACTGCAGACTCCACGTGAAGACCTCCTGCTCAAAGAACCACCCACATGCGCCCATGTGCTTCTCGGGCTTTCACAGTGTTCACAACATCACAAAAGTGTAAAGGAGTGGAACACAAGTGTGCATGATCTCCCAGGAGTGCCTTGTGTATAGGTATTAGGAGCTCCCAGAGAATTTAACAATGCTTACTTAGCTTTTGATAGCAGACACAAAAGTACCTTGATGGCTCAGGGATACAAAGGCTTTAGTTATCCTATTTTCAAATATGCCTTGTGTTTGAAGGGCAATTTTCGTACAGATAATTGGTCGTTCAAGAAATATTTAAAGTGCACTTATAGACTCTCAGACAAGAAGATTTAGAAAGGGGTCCCAGGCATGTGTACAATTCATCCTTACCCTTATGTTGGACAGAAAGGGGTCAAGTTTTATTGGTAAAGGCAAAAACTGCAATAGAAAAGTCGTTGCAGTGGGAGTGACTGAAGCAAAATAAATAATCTGACTCACTGAAGACAAAAAAAAAGTACTTTTTTGACCATTTACTGGGAAATATTTTTAACAAGTTGGAAACATTAAAGAAACCCTCAACGACAGCATAAGTTCACACACGTGACACTACACAGAAGTATCTACTGATCTACTAACAAAAAAACACCACCGAAAGCTTCTACGACTACCAAGGCGGGTTTCCTAGTGAGGACATGGCGTGTATGAATAGTGTGCAGATAACTGTCAAACAGTATTTCATACAGAGAGTGATGTTAAAAGTGTGGGTATGGATGAGAAAGGAGATGGAAATGATCTGAAAAGCTCATGCAAAATGGCGGCTGTCTCTACCACAAGGAACATTCCAGTACATTACCTTGCCGCTTAACGGCCTGCCTCTTACCTTTTTGACATCCCTGACCAAATGATACAATGTATTTGAAGGTCCATGCCTCTGAAAGGAACAAATAGAAACCATTAAAAGATGTGTGCACCGCGCACAAAATACATTTAGGAAAATTAGACAATTTACCAATGTGCTATCTGTAGAGCCTGGCATGACATTATCGCCCCAGGACAGAAAGTTTTAATCAGTACCTGTAGAGAAGGCGTGCATCATTAAGCCACACTGGTATCATAAACATAAATCAGTTGTTTAACTACTTTTATGCATATTAACATTATTTCCCATGTGTACAGGCTGACCATGTCCAAGTTTGTTAATACAGTGCACAGAAATGCAGGATTTAAAATATGAACGAAATACTAAACATGCGTTGTATCTGCCAGTTAATTACTAATTCGACTGTTAAAAGGAGGGAGTTACTAACTAAATCCGGGATTACAAATTTTGAAGGAAAACCGCAACTCTCTGGGGCATATTTACAATAAAGTGGCGAAGCATGTTGTTAAGCCAAGAAGGCTAACAACACGCTTCGTCACTTTAGAAACGCAGGGCTGCACCATATTTACTAGAATATGGTGCAACCCTGCTTTTCCCCCTGCGCTGGTGCTAGCTTTAGCTGCCTAGCGCCAACGCAGGCACCCTTGCACCATAGCGCAAGGGTGCCTGTGTTGAGGGGAAGATTATTTATGTGCAGGAAGGTCCCCCTTCCTACACATAAACAATCATTTTGAAAAAATTCAGTTTTGCAACTTCTATGTGTGCTGAAACTGCATAACTGCATTAAAAAAAGTATATATTGTTTATGTGCAGGAACCTTCCTGCACATAAACAATCATATGCAATTTGCTGTTTCTATGTGTGCTGCCTTGCAGCACACATGGAAACAGCACAAACAAGGAGAAATAAAGCATTTCTCCTTGTTTCGCCTGTTTAAGAACAGAGGGCATATGTACAAGCCCCTATTGCCATCACAAAGTGACGTTGTTGTGGTGACAAAGGCCTCGCCTTATTTACAAGGCAGCGTTAAGCCACTTAGGGCCTCATGTAGGTAAATAAATTTTACCGGTTCTTAAATACCGAGCCGTACCGAATCGGTAAATTAGAATCGGTAAGTTATATGTAGGTAAAAATTCGGTAACAGTTACCGATTCGGTAACATTCGGTAAATACGAATCGGAATTCACCGAATCGGTAAATACCGAGGTGATATTTACCGAATCGGAAAATACCGAGGTGGTATCTACCGATTCGGAAAAGACCGAGGTGGTATCCACCGAATCGGAAAATACCGAATCGGTATGTACGGATTCGGTAAAGAACAGCACATGACTTGACGAAACAGCTAATCCTGTGCAACGACAGCCCACCCAACCAGGAACTGCCCACACCCAGGCAGGTGTACACAATTAGCCGACGTGGCCACACCCAGGCAGGTGTACATAATTAGCCGACCCTGGAGAGGCTTGGAGTGCAGAGGAGAGGCAGGGAGCAGTTGCATGTGCGAGCGGGAAACGAACAGCATGTCCAGCCAGAGAACACAGAAAGACGGAGGGGAAAGGAGGAGGAAGCTCAAATTCAGCCCCAAGGAACTCCAGGTGCTGGTGGAGGAGGTGGTGAAGCAGCACCAGAAGCTGTTTGGGAGGCAATCCCTGCAAGTGCCTGAGGCCGAAAAGCGCAACATATGGCTGGCCATCCAGGCGCAGGTCAATGCTGTGGGAGTGACCCACAGGGACATTGAGGTCCTCAAAAAGCGCTGGTATGACCTGAGGATTGTGACCAAGAGGAAGATGGGCGACATCCAGAAGGAGGCCAGCCAGACCGGAGGTGGAACCAACAGGGCACCTGCCCTCACCGAACTGGAGGAGCTGGTGGCGGCCACAATCGAGCAAGAGAGCGTCGTGGGTCTTGGGGACGCCGACAGCTCTGCCAGAGCCGCAACACACCAAGGTAAGACGAAAGCACAGCAATGTAGCCCCCCCTACCCCTATCCCACATCCCCCATTGTGAAACGAGAATCACACTGCAGTCCACACGTGTCAGTGCAGACAGGCAATGCATTCCGGGAGATGTAGTCAGGGCAACACTAACCATGACGTAAATGTCACAGGGCAACAGGGCATGTCACGCACTCGAGGCACAAGGAGACAGAGGACAGATTGGAATGTGAAATGATTTATTGTGACGCTTGCAATGCAGCCCTTCGGGGACACTGAGCCAATGTTGTTTTTCTGTCCACAGATGTGACATCATGCAGTACAGGGCATGCTGCAGGGGAGACGGCACACCTGCCACAAAAATCACCTCTAGCCAGCACGAGTTCAGACCAGGGAGCAGGCCCACTGGCAGCCGCACCACCAACACAGCCAGCCTCGCCGCACACAGAGCCAGCATCACCTCACCGAGAGCCAGCATCACCACAACCACAGCCAGCATCGCCACTCATGTTCGAATCACCGGCCACATCTCCGCTTGCAGGTGTGAGAATGAGGAGGCGTCCAGCAGCCAGGCTACGAGCCTTCGACACCTCGTCAGACGACAGCATGGGCCCAGAAGACCGCACCGGGCACCAGGAAGGGAGCCATCCCACTGTGCCCCACACCTCACAGGCAGCACAGACGGGAGCAAGAGGGCACCGCAGGTCGCGTGTCCAGAGTCCACCAGCACCCACTGACGGCCATGGTGTCTTCTTGGGGCTCGAGGGCCAAATGTTGAAGCAACAGCGCCTGCAATCAAAGGCAGTTATGTCAGTCCAGAGGCACATGCGGGTGATGAAGACAAGCTTAGTCAACATGGACACAAACATTGGCGGCATGGCTGCGGGCATTCGGGACATGTCCCAGTCAATCCAGCAGTTGTGCAGCAAATTAGATGCTGACATCGAAGCACGGCGCCGGGAACGCCAGAGAAGGGACACTACCAGCAGGGCACTCAACCGTCTGGCAACTGCGACTTCCCTACTTTGCCGGCGCTCTGTGACGATGCAGGAGGGCCTAACACAGTGCTGCAGCGACCTGTCTCGGGGGATGGTGCAGGTGACAAGTGCACTAGGGGTGCTATTGACTAGTCAGGCGTCGACAACTGCTGCAGGGGATGCTGCGGAGCGCATCGACACCAGCAGCAGCATCACACCCCCCGTCCCAGAAGCACGCAGGAGCAGCAGGCGGCTTGGGGTTGGCTCTAGTGAGGATGCACAGGCCGTGCAATCCACCACTGCAGCGCGTATGCGCAAACATTGATGTGGCCCTGCTTAGCCACTTCCCATTGGGTGACGTAACCCTGGACATACTCCTTGTATAGATGGTATATTGCCAGATTGGCCTGTTCATGTGTTCATGGCGTGGTGCCACATTAAACTACGTCATGACTTCTCACAACTCGCTGTGTCCCCTCACTTACTCAGAAATAGTTGCATGTGATCTCTCTCCCATCGATTGCAGTTGGCACTCTAGCTGCGCTGCCCTCTGGCTGGCCTGACTCATCCTCGTTGTCCTCAAAATATGTTAGTTCCACATCTGTACCTTTTTTCGTGGCAAGGTTGTGCAGCATTGCACAAGTGGCAATAATCTTGCAGCAGGTGATGGGTTTGTACTGGCGTGCGCCTCCGCTCTTGTGGAGGCAGCGGAACCTGCTCTTCAGTAGTCCAAACGTGCGCTCCACCACATTGCGTGTTGTTTTGTGGGCCACGTTGTATCGTCTCTCACTCTGGGTTGCTGGGTGTAGGTAGGGAGTGAGGATGAATGAACGGCATGCATATGCACTGTCGCCTGGATGAGTAAGAGGGAACCATCAGTTACATGCCTCTATACACTCTGATTTGCAGGTTTCAAGGGGCGTCACTGTTACTTACCCAGCAGGTATCCCTCTCCGAATTCGCCGGCACTCAGTCGTGTGTAGATCCCACTATTCTGGAAGATGTAAGAGTCGTGGGTGCTCCCAGGAAACTTTGCAACAATATCTGTGATGATGTTCCCTGCATCACAGATCACCTGCACATTGATGGAGTGGGTGGACTTCCTGTTCCTGTAGATGTGCTCTGTATCAGCTGGTGGACAGATTGGGATGTGTGTACCATCAATACAGCCGATGACATGGGGGAACTGTGCCATGTGATAAAAGTCTGTTTTTGTTTTCTGCAGTGCAGCCTGTGTGTTTGGGAAGCTTATGTAGTGGTGCATTCTCTGCATCATGGCATCCAGGAACTTCCTGAAGAAACGGGACAGGCAACTCTGGGATACACCACCCACCGCAGCTATCACCACCTGATAACTGCCGGATGCCAGTAGATGTAGGCTGCAGAGCACCTGCACATGTGGTGGTATGGCGTGCGCCCTTCTTGTTGGCTGGTCCAGGAGTGGGTGCAGGTCCCTTATCAGGTCCATGATGGTTTTGGGGTGTAGCCTGTACCTCTCATGTATCTCTGCATCAGTCAGCTGTAATAGTGTGATGCGCTGTCTGTAGATTTGTTCCTCCCGTCGCCACACCCTCAGTCCTGCTGCCTGTAGACGTAGGCGCCTTGCAATGACGTACATGGCGGCCATGTTGTCCACGCTGTTGCATTTTGGGATTGCTTATGTGCATTGTTGATGGTTACCACCTGCTTTCAATCCGTGTTAATTACCGACTCTTATTTACCGATTTTCCTGGATTTCTTAATTACCGCCTGCTCCTACATGTCATTTTAAATTTTTACCACTTCATATTTACCACTTCATATTTACCGATTCGTTAATTATGTATTCGGTAAACATGAATCGGTATTTTGGAATTCGGTAACTATGAATCGGTATTTACCGCCTCATATTTACCGAAAAGTGGTTTTTGGACTCCTACATCTCACTTGTCTGAATACCGGTCGGTAACGGCATATTTACCGAAAATCGGCCGTTACCGACCGGTATTTCGCTACCTACATGAGGCCCTTAATGTGGCTTAAAACTGCCTTGTAAATAAGGCCCCCTTTCACGCTATGCTTAGAGTGAAAAGGGTGGGCAGTGGGTGTTGCTGTGGGCGTTCCACTGCAGTGATTCCTTCTGGAACTGTTTTCTTCACATGTCCTAGTGCAATTGGAATATGGGGTGCCCTGTAACTTTTTTTTGTCTATCGTGTCCTGGGCTATAATATTGTCCTACACCTTGGAGAAGTGTTCAACCCACACATGCGGAGGAATAATCGCATCCATGATGGTATTCTGACAAGCTTAAAAAAAGGGTACATTTACACAATTTCAAAAAAAGAGTGCATCATTCCTACTGCTAGCCTCACATAATTGCTCTCAAGTTTCCTGCCTTATAACATTCTTTCTCTCCTTGGTCACCTGCTTATAATGTAGTCTGCCCATCCTGGATTCCCCCACCTTCCTTGGCAACTTCTTTAGAGCCCTTATTAAAGATCTGTGAGCAAATGAACAGGCCCCATCAAACCATTTTTTAATCTTTGATTTCCTACAGGGTACTGGCATAATTAGAAATGCAGTCATAGTTTTGCAAATTTCATTATAGGCACTGAGCAAATGAGCTAGATCTATCCCCTACCCAAGCACACCATCAGATGTCCCCTATTCTTATCTATTAGCTCTTTCAGCAGGAGCCCAGGATCGATACTGGCCCATTTACGCAAAATACCTCATTATTACTAAAGTCTATCGGTGGTAAAGAATGAGGGGCAGATTTACAAGTCCCTTGCAACACATTTGCGCCACTGTTGTGTCACTTCTGTGACGCAGCGTGGTGTGAACCATGCGCCACATTGCGACTTATTTACAACGTGACGCATCTAGGCAGTTGTGTCACGCTGGAAAGCACAGCGCCACATGAAACCTGCGTCAGGTTTCATGTGGGCATTCCGTCACAGGGTGGGAGTTCCGTCGCAGGAAAGCCACGTAAAACTGACTCAGTGAAATCTACAAGATTTCACTGAGTCAGTTTTACGACGACGCTGCGTCAAACCCTTACGCCTGCTTGATTTGCAGAGATGCGCCAGACCTAGTAAATATGCCCCAGAGAGTATTGTAAATGTGTGTGGCCTATAGTCAATTTTATTGCCAGGCAGTGGCGGCTCCTCGAGGGAGTGCTGCGGGGTGGTGAGGTGGGGGAGGGGCAGGGTGGGGGGTAGTAAGCAACGGCATACTGCCGAACAGAGATAAGTAAATAAATACATGAATAAAATGAATTTCATTGCGCGCGCTGCAATGCAGTGCGTGCAATGTAATTCGTTTTATTTATTCATTTATTTACATAACTCTGTTTGGCCGTATGCCAGAGTTTACTACCCCCCCCACCCTGCCCCTCCCCTGCCTCACCGCCCCGCAGCACTCCCTCGAGGAGCCGCCACTGGTGCCAGGGGATTGTGATCACTCATACAATTCTGCAGAATTGTGAAATTAGAAGCCTTTTGACTCCACTGATTTGTGAGAGCAATGAACTCAGTGATACAACCGGGGCCCTTCCATGTAAACGTGGATTGCTTCAGTACTGTTGCCAGAGCTAAATCTAGTATAATTACTAAGTCCTGCCTGCTCATGATCTTGCTGAAGACATCACCACAAGTGTTATGCACAAAATGCAAGTAATCTACATTACCATGCCCCAGTGTACGACACACAGCATTCCTCGAGTGTGTACAAAGACTACTATTGAAATCACCCCCCCAAATTACAAAAAATATATGATTGTAATTTAGAGATGTGTGTCTACTTTTGTTTACTTGTGGCACAATTACAGAAATATCTTTATTCACCTTGGAAAGCAAAATAAAAAGAATGCAAGGCCAGTAGGCCACTCCCTAAATCATGAGGATTGTGCATTAGGGTTGGTGGATCGCTGGCAGCAGCGTCAAATCATAGGCATGTTTAATTTAAGTAGCCAGTTCTGGGTTATGGAGACGTTGGCCTTCTCTTCCGAATGACCTTATGGATTCTATTTTTCATTTCTAACAGGGTCACCTAGCAAGATATTCAGACCACAAAATGGATGAATATATGTGATTTAGAGTTGGCCCAAATTGAGAGAACTGATTGATGGAGGCAGAAGGCCGCCAAGGTTAGTACCAAAGGATCCTTTAAAAACAGATCAAATTAGTTTGTGGACAGAATAAGGTGAGACACCTTTTATCAATATAAAGTGTCCCAAACAACCTTATGGGTTGTCCTATTTTATTTTCTGACAGGAGATTTGGCTGTGTTGCAAGGCACAATTGCAACTGTAGTACTTCCGGCTAACACCTACATGCGGGAAATCTCATCTACTTGTAATATAATTATCATCAATTCACAACATGAAGATTCAGAAAATATCATTGAGGATCCACATAGCTGAAAATAGATCAACATTGGTAAACCAATCTGAATTATATGCTCCTCCGCTTGTTAAAGTAAGGGCTGAATTTCTCCCTAAATACATAGCTCCTGTTAGAAATGGGGGTCTCTAGTTGGCAATGGCTGGCCACTGTCCAAGTAGGGACCCTTCTTCCTAAGTCAAAGTAAGCAGCCTACACCCTTTGACAACCCCTGCTCAACCCTGTGGTAACGTAGCACGAGAAGCTAGGCTTATCTCAGAGGCAGTGTGTGAAGCATTTATGACCATATACAGTAATATAATGAGGAACACTACAAATGGACACCACTCAAGTAGTTATGAAAAATAGGTATTTTTATATAGACTGAATCACAAGACCAATAACAGTAAAAATCCACAATACTATAAAAATATAATTACTTTAGAAATGCTGCAAGGAAAAATAGTTCAGGATGCACGAAATGATGTTTAGTTCAAGGCAGGGGTCTCTGCGACCCTTTTACTCACAAAGTATCTGGTTCCTGGAGCAAAGCAACAAAAATGTCGCTAAGGCGTTGTAGCGATAAATTTCCTCACGCTAACCAGCGATGCGTTGAATCCTTACCGCGAGGGAGGATGATGCGCTGGGTTGCGGGCAGGACAAAGTGACAAACTTCCTCACGCTAAGCCGGTGATGCGATGAAATCCTTGCCGCGAAGGGAGGATGATGCACCGAGCCTGTTGCGTGTGCGATCTTGCTGTGTTGACAAAGATGGCGCTCTGCGAGGAAGCGACGATCCGGATTCAATGCGGGGAAAATGGCGAACGCTCGGCGTCCGCGCTGCGATGATCCTGTTGCGATGATTTCAGATAGCGGGCGTTTTCAGGCCCGCAGACAGGTGCTGCGACGATCTTCGGATAGCAGGCGTTTTCAGGCCTGCAGACAGGTGCTGCGACGATCTTCGGGGTTAGCGAGCGCTCGGCGACAGCGGAGCGGCGATTTTTCTCACGCTCACCAGCTGCAGCGGCTCGCTAACGGAGGTTAGCGACGATTTTCAGCGCTCTCTTCTCAGCAGTAGAACTAGAGGCCCTGGAACACACAGGAGCCTCACCTGCAGATAGTAATCCTCGCTGGGAGGAAACAGGAGGCTGATGGTGGAGTCTGATGTGCCTGAGACTCCAGCAGGAGGCTAGCTCTCTCCTAGCCCTTGGGTGATTGCTGTAGCACAAAAATACAAAGTCCAATCAAAGTTCTTTTCCTCTTCTTGAAGTCCAGTAGTAACAGCTGCAGGCCAGTCCCAGAAACAGCACACAAGCACAAGGACAGTCCTTCTCCTGAAGATTCTTGTAGCCACACGGACAGAGGTTCTTCTTGTTATCCAGGAGAAATACAAAAAGTAGGGGTTTGTGCACAAATATTTATACCCCCAAAGTCTTTGTTCTTAGGGGTCCCAAGTCTCTGAACCCAGCCAGAACCAGTTCTGCCCAGCCCTGGAGCACTTTGCTGATCAGGCTGCATCCTTCCTTTCAGAAAGAGGGGGTCTGCCTCAGACGCACAGTGGGAGGTGGAGCCAGCATTCACCTTGCCAGGCACAGTCCTATTCAATTGCAGGAGCTACCCCTCCCCTCACACCAAGGCAGGTCGCTCTATTCAACCCAGGTCTGACTCAGCCTGCCCTGTCCCTCCAAAACCAGACAGCCAATACACATCATAGCAGAGCAAACTGGAAGGCTTAGGCAAGAAAGTACCTATACTCTAAAGGTGGTAGTTTCAAACACAGAATATAAAAATAACCTTCACTAAAAGATGTATTTTAATATTCTGAGCTCAGGCATACTAGATTCGTTTTTCTACCATGTTCTGTGGGTCAGTTAGGAGTGGACTATAGAATGTAATAGCCCAGACCTCCCATTCTGGCCTATGGAGAACAGGTAGCCTTACAGTAGTGAAAAACGAAATGGTGTGTAATTCACTACTAGGACATGCTACATACATCAGGGCATGTCCTACCTTACACATACAATGCGCCCTATCATAAGGGGGGCTTACAGGATGCCAAGGGATGGTTTAGGGGCCGGGAAGTGGGGGTACTTCACAGCCAAGATAGCAGTTCTGGACTGCACGCAGACACTGCAGTGGCAGGTCTGAGACACACTTTACAAGCTGCTTCTGTGGGTGGCACAAACCAGTGCTGCAGGCCCACCAGCAGCATTCGGTTTACCAGCCCTGGGCACACACAGGCCACGCTACTAGGGACTAACAGGGAAACCGAATAAGCCAATTATGGATGTACCAATTCATATGTCATCTTTACAAAGGGAGCATTCGCGCTGTGGCACTGAATGGCAGTGGCACAGCGCCGAGAGCATCTATAACCAGCAAAAACAGAGGAGACACAGCGAAAAAATGGAAGGGAGACTCACGCCAATGGTGCCAAGTCTAACACACGTCCCCTCCAGCTGAAATGTGGGGAGAACTACCCATCCCCTGGGAGGTTCTCATCACTAAGGCGGGAAAATCTGGACAGACCATCAGCATTGGCGTGTTCTGTACCAGGGCAGTGTTCCACCGTAAAGTCCATACCCTGTAGGGAAATGGACCACCTTAACAACTTGGGATTCTCACCCCTCATCTGCATTAACCATCTGAGGGGCCTGTGGTCGGTCTGAACCCGGAAGTGAGTCCCAAACAGGTATGGTCTCAGCTTCTTCAGCGCCCAGACCACAGCAAATGCCTCTCGCTCGATCGCACTCCACCTCTGTTCCCGTGGAAGTGACCTCCTACTGATGAAGGCTACAGGTTGGTCTAGTCCCTCCTCATTCATCTGTGACAGAACAGCCCCCATCCCATGCTCTGAAGCGTCTGTCTGGACAATAAATTCCTTAGCAAAGTTGGGCGCCTGGAGTACGGGTGCTGTACACATGGCAGTCTTGAGAGCATCAAAAGCTTTCTGACAGGTGTCAGTCCAGTTCACAATCTTGGGCTGCTTCTTGGAAGTCAGCTCAGTCAAGGGGGCAACAATGCTGCCATACCCCTTGACAAACCTCCTGTAATAACCCGTGAGTCCTAAGAAGGCCCTCACCTGGGTCTGGGTCCTTGGGGGCTCCCAAGCCAGGATGGTCTCAATCTTGGGCTGTAGAGGGGCCACCTGGCCACTCCCTACCTGGTGTCCTAAGTACACCACCGAACCCTGCCCAATCTGGCACTTACTGGCCTTGATTGTGAGGCCTGCTCTGCGCAGCGCCATCAACACTTCCCAGAGGTGGCGTAAGTGGTCCTCCCATGAGGAACTAAATACGGCAATGTCGTCCAGGTAGGCGGCACTGAAATCCTCCAGCCCAGCCAACACCTGGTTGACCAACCTCTGAAAGGTGGCAGGGGCATTCTTCATCCCAAAGGGCATCACACGGTACTGGTAGTGCCCATCTGGGGTGGAGAATGCGGACCTCTCCTTTGCCCCATCAGTTAAGGCGATCTGCCAGTATCCAGACGTTAGATCAAACGTGCTGAGGTACCGGGCAGCCCCCAACCGATCTATGAGCTCATCAGCTCTGGGGATGGGGTGCGCGTCGGTCCTCGTGACCGAATTGAGACCTCGGTAGTCCACACAGAACCTAAGTTCTGGAGTGTCACCAGGCGCTGCAGCCTTTGGTACCAAGACCACGGGGCTGGACCAAGGGCTGCTAGAGGACTCAATCACCCCCAGGGCAAACATTTTGGAGACCTCCTCCTTAATGCAGACCCTTACCCTGTCGGTCACCCTGTAAGCCTTGTGCTTGACAGGAGGACTGTCCCCGGTGTCTACCTCATGGACGCACCAGTCAGTGACACCAGGTACCAGGGAAAATAAATCTGGGAATTGCCCCAACAGCTGGTGGCAATCTCTCTGCTGTTCTGGGGTCAGTGTGGTGGAGAGGACCACACCCTCCACTGACCCATCCTTCTCTCCTGCACACAGGAGGTCAGGAAGAGGCTCACTCTCCTCCTCCATCCCTGCATCTGTGGCAAGAAGCATGCCCACTTCAGACCTCGCAAAGTGGGGCTTTAGGCGATTCACATGCAGGACCCGCAGGGGGTTCCTGGGAGATTTAAAGTCCACCAAATAGGTAACTTGACTTTTTCGCTCCACCACCTCAAATGGACCGGTCCACTTATCTTTGAGCGCACAGGGCTCCATTGGGGCCAGTACCCAAACCTTTTGACCAGGTTGAAACTCGACCAGAGTGGCATTCTGGTCGTGCCAACGTTTCATCTCCTCCTGGCTGGCTTCCAGATTTGCCTCAGCAATGTTTCTGAAACGCCGAGTTTGGTTCCTGAAGGCCAGGATGTAGCTAAACACATCCTGGGGAGGTTTCCTGGGAGATTGCTCCCAGCCTTCCTTGACCAAACTCAGAGGCCCTCTTACCGGATGGCCATAGAGCAGTTCAAAGGGGCTGAACCCTAAGGACTTCTGTGGCACTTCACGGTATGCAAACAACAGGCATGGTAAGAGGACGTCCCACTTACGCCTCAGGGGCTCCTCTAGGCCCATGATCATGCCCTTCAAGGTCCGGTTGAATCTCTCAACCAGACCGTTACCCTGGGGGTGGTAAGGAGTGGTGAACTTGTAAGTCACCCCACACTCCTTCCACAGAGACTTCATATACTGGGAGATGAAGTTGGTCCCCCTGTCGCTCACCACCTCTCTGGGGAACCCCACACGGGAGAAGATCCCCATCAGTGCACGTCCCACCACGGGGGCCGTCACTGTCCTGAGCGGGATGGCTTCAGGGTACCGGGTGGCATGGTCCACCAAGACCAGGATGTACCTGTTGCCCATGGCTGTCTTGGGGTCCAGAGGCCCCACAATGTCAATGCCCACTCGCTCGAATGGGGTGTTACAACTGGGAAGGGTTGGAGTGGGGCTTTGATCTTCCCCCCACTCTTCCCACTTGCCTGGCAAGTCTCACAGGTCCTACAATACGTATCTGAACTCTTGCGTATCTGGGGCCAATAAAAGTGGGTGACCAGCCTTTCAAAGGTCTTGGTCTGCCCCAGATGTCCTGCCAATGGAATGTCATGAGCCAACCCCAGTAGGAAGGTTCTGAAGCACTCGGGTACCACCAGCAACCTTAGGCTCGCTATACAGGAGACTGTTCTCCCAATAAATCAGATGTGAACCGGACATATCACCTGCTGCCTGGGCTGCAGCCTGTTGCCGCATACCCTCAAGAGAGGGGCAAGTTCTCTGCTGTTCACAAAACTCCTCCCTGGTGGGCCCCCCTTCCTGCTGCCACTGGGTCAGCTCAGGCAGGTCCCCCAGGTCGGTACTCTGCTCCCCGGTAGGCTCCAGGGCATCCCCCTCAGGGTCTGCTCCCTCCTGGGCCGTGGGAACCAAGGGGGCCGGTTTCCCGTGCCCCCTGCCCCCTCCCTCTAAGGCAGGGACCTGGGCCATATTCTCAGGCTCCAGGTCTTGCTCAACACTCTCTTTGGCTGCCATGGACTGAGTGGTAGCACATGCCCACTCAGGCAGTCCCAACATTTGCAAGTGAGCTCTCCTCTCCACTGTAGCCCGCGGTGAGTTCTCTAAATCATTGCCCAACAGACAGTCCACAGGCATGGCAGGCCTCACAGCCACCTGAAGAGTTCCTGAGACCCCCCCCCACTCAAAGGGAACCTGAGCCACCTCACATTGGCTCTCTGTGTTGTCTGCAGACACTACTGGGTAGAATGCATGGGGCACAACCTGCTCTTTGGACACCAACCGGGAGCTGACAGCAGTTACACTGGCTCCTGTGTCCCTCAGAGCCTCCACTCTATGGCCATTGATGGTAACCCGCTGCCTGTATTTTTTAGTGTTATCAGGCAGTGCAGGCTTAGGAACCATTTCAAAGTCTCCTAGTGAGACAAGGGTCAATTCTACGGGGTCCCACCCACCTTGGGCATCCATCTCCTCCTCCCCCAGGGCTACACTAGCAAGCTGGCGGGGCGGTGCACGGGGTGGTGCAGGAGTATCCTTTTGGGGACACTGGGGGTCAAAGTATCTGTGGCCCACCTGGCCACACTTAAAACAAGTAGGGGGCCTCCTTGGAACAGGATTACCTGTTGGAGGCACTGGCTTCTTATCTGGGGGAGGCTGGGATACCACTTCCTGGTTCCCTTGGGAATTATCTTGGGGCCCTCGGTGGAACTCCCTTGGTTTACCCCTGTCCCCCCCACCTCTCTGCTGGGGACCCTGCCCACCTTTGGCGAAGTCTCCCACTGGACCCTTGCGAACCCGGGTGCTCACCCAGCTGTCCGCCTCCTTAGCAAGCTTCCTAGGGTTAGTCAGCTTGCAATCTATCAGATGCTGGCGTAGCTCAGGAAAACAGTTACTAGAAAAATGCTCCCATGCAATCAAGTCATACAGTTGCTCAAAAGTTTCTACTTTGCTGCCTTTTACCCAGCGCTCCATTGCTCTGCCAAAAAAAGACACATATTCTACCCACGTGGTACCCTCTTTCTTCTTGCAGGTTCTAAATCTCTGCCTGTACATTTCAGGGGTCAAACCATAGCGGGTAATCAAAGCTTCCTTCATGTGGGCATAAATCATCCTACTTTCTGGGGGTAGGTCCAACAAGGTATCCCTCCCCTCACTCACAAAGCGTCCCCACAACCCCGCTCCCCAATCCTTCTCAGGGACCCGGTGGGACACCATAGCTAATTCATAAGCGGCAAACCATTGCCCAATATCCTCACTTTTATGGAAATCCTTAATAACATCTTTAGGGATATATACTCTACTCTCAGTATGCACTACTGGTATGCTGCCACCAGAGGGGGAGATCTCAATACTCTTGGCCTTAATCTCCAACTCCCTCAAAATTCTCTCATGTTCAAATTTCATCTTCATTATCTCAACTTCCAACTTCTTATTCTCTAGGTCCTTCTGACCATCCAATTTGAGCTTAGCCATCTCCATATTATGCCGCCTATCTCTCTCCCTGTCCTCCATCTCTTCTGGAGACAGACCCCTTGAGGACACACTAGTGCCCGGGCTGGAAACTGCTTTATCCCCTACCAAATCTACAATTTCTTCCTGCTGCTCTCCTGCATTCTCTCCCCCCTCCACAGGCCCTTCCTCATTCCTAAGGGCATCCCTGGCTTCTAGCCAGGCCTTCAACGCCTTGTAATACTCTTCCCTTCTAGTGCGACCTGTGATAGGGACTGTGAAGCGTTTGCAAAAATATTTGAGCTGCTTGGCATTGTAGGTGTCTAATTTCTCTTCTTCCCAGGAGAGATCCTCAGAGGCATTGGATCTGGGCTTGCCCATTGTGGCAATAACTGGCCATAACGATCAAAAATAGAATCAAAAAATCTCAACAACGTACGTGGTTATGTTATGGTCTGCACTCACTAGTAGTGTACACTATAATTACTGTATGCAATCATAAATGCAAGTCCAGATCCTCACCGCTGACCACCAATGTTAGAAATGGTGGTCTCTAGTTGGCAATGGCTGGCCACTGTCCAAGTAGGGACCCTTCTTCCTAAGTCAGAGTAAGCAGCCTACACCCTTTGACAACCCCTGCTCAACCCTGTGGTAACGTAGCACGAGCAGCTAGGCTTATCTCAGAGGCAGTGTGTGAAGCATTTATGACCATATACAGTAATATAATGAGGAACACTACAAATGGACACCACTCAAGTAGTTATGAAAAATAGGTATTTTTATATAGACTTAATCACAAGACCAATAACAGTAAAAATCCACAATACTATAAAAATATAATTACTTTAGAAATGCTGCAAGGAAAAATAGTTCAGGATGCACAAACTGATGTTTAGTTCAAGGCAGGGGTCTCTGCGACCCTTTTACTCACAAAGTATCTGGTTCCTGGAGCAAAGCAACAAAAATGTCGCTAAGGCGTTGTAGTGATAAATTTTCTCACGCTAACCAGCGATGCGTTGAATCCTTACCGCAAGGAAGGATGATGCGCTGGGTTGCGGGCAGGACAAAGCGACCAACTTCCTCACGCTAAGCCGGTGATGCGATGAAATCCTTGCCGCGAAGGGAGGATGATGCACCGAGCCTGTTGCGTGTGCGATCTTGCTGTGTTGACAAAGATGGCGCTCCGCGAGGAAGCGACGATCAGGATTCGATGCGGGGAAAATGGCGAACGCTCAGCGTCCGCGCTGCGATGATCCTGTTGCGATGATTTCAGATAGCGGGCGTTTTCAGGCCCGCAGACAGGTGCTGCGACGATCTTCGGATAGCGGGCGTTTTCAGGCCCGCAGACAGGTGCTGCGACGATCTTCGGGGTTAGCGAGCGCTCGGCGAAAGCGGAGCGGCGATTTTTCTCACGCTCACCAGCTGCAGCGGCTCGCTAACGGAGGTTAGCGACGATTTTCAGCGCTCTCTTCTCAACAGTAGAACTAGAGGCCCTGGAACACACAGGAGCCTCACCTGCAGATAGTAATCCTCGCTGGGAGAAAACAGGAGGCTGATGGTAGAGTCTGATGTGCCTGAGACTCCAGCAGGAGGCTAGCTCTCTTCTAGCCCTTGGGTGATTGCTGTAGCACAAAAATACAAAGTCCAATCAAAGTTCTTTTCCTCTTCTTGAAGTCCAGTAGTAACAGCTACAGGCCAGTCCCAGAAACAGCACACAAGCACAAGGACAGTCCTTCTCCTGCAGATTCTTGTAGCCACACGGACAGAGGTTCTTCTTGTTATCCAGGAGCAATACAAAAAGTAGGGGTTTGTGCACAAATATTTATACCCCCAAAGTCTTTGTTCTTAGGGGTCCCAAGTCTCTGAACCCAGCCAGAACCAGTTCTGCCCAGCCCTGGAACACTTTGTTGATCAGGCTGCATCCTTCCTTTCAGAAAGAGGGGGTCTGCCTCAGACGCACAGTGGGAGGTGGAGCCAGCATTCACCTTGCCAGGCACAGTCCTATTCAAGTGCAGGAGCTACCCCTCCCCTCACACCAAGGCAGGTCGCTCTATTCAATTCAGGTCTGACTCAGCCTGCCCTGTCCCTCCAAAACCAGACAGCCAATACACATCATAGCAGAGCAAACTGGAATGCTTAGGCAAGAAAGTACCTATACTCTAAAGGTGGTAGTTTCAAACACAGAATATAAAAATAACCTTCACTAAAAGATGTATTTTAATATACTGAGCTCAGGCATACTAGATTCGTTTTTCTACCATGTTCTGTGGGTCAGTTAGGACTATAGAATGTAATAGCCCAGACCTCCCATTCTGGCCTATGGAGAACAGGTAGCCTTACAGTAGTGAAAAAGGAAATGGGGTGTAATTCACTACTAGGACATGCTACATACATCAGGGCATGTCCTACCTTACACATACAATGCGCCCTATCATAAGGGGGGCTTACAGGATGCCAAGGGAAGGTTTAGGGGCCGGGAAGTGGGGGCACTTCACAGCCAAGATGGCAGTTCTGGACTGCACGCAGACACTGCAGTGGCAGGTCTGAGACACACTTTACAAGCTGCTTCTGTGAGTGGCACAAACCAGTGCTGCAGGCCCACCAGCAGCATTCGGTTTACCAGCCCTGGGCACACACAGGCCACGCTACTAGGGACTAACAGGTAAACCGAATAAGCCAATTATGGATGTACCAATTCATATGTCATCTTTACAAAGGGAGCATTCGCGCTGTGGCACTGAATGGCAGTGGCACAGCGCCCAGAGCATCTATAACCAGCAAAAACAGAGGAGACACAGCGAAAAAATGGAAGGGAGACTCACGCCAATGGTGCCAGGTCTAACAGCTCCATAGATACATAGTTGTTAGGCCCTGCCTTCAGTTGATTTGGTCAAGACTGGGGCATAAACAAACACTTGCAGACTGCCAGGGTAAAAGGTTGAACAGTTACCACCTTGTTTTTTATGTTTACTTTGGAGCAGACAATGTAATTGAAGTTTTGTGTCATTATGTCATTATGGTGGTATGCTGAAAGAAAAGAGGAATAGTTAACTAAATCGTTATGAATTCACAAGATGCCAATTACCAAATGGAAACCAGTAAGTGATTTATGTTTTCGCTATTATTTTTGGGCAGGACAGATTAGTGGAATAAGCAGTATGATTTATTGTTATGCAGTACTTAACCTGAAAGGAAAGTATCAATCACTAACATATCTGTGTTGACCTTGAAGATATGTGTAAACATATGGAAGTATCATGGTTTAAAAAAAAAACTAAATCTAATCGAATTCAGTTAGAGACATTTGGAAAAATTATCCTTGGATGGACCTTCCAACCCTGTAAGATCTATCCACATATGTAGATAACTTGCTGCATGGAGCTGGAATGGAAATATTAGGATTCATGTGATAAGGCAAATACTTTTTGTGTGTAGACGAATTCATGATCAAATGTAATGTTTAACTGATATGGATATAATATTTGCAGCTATGCTTGTTATCATGAGTCCTACAACAAAACCAGAAGGATAGCCAAGGGCAAACAGATATCAAAAATACGTTTCAATGCAAATGCTGAGAATGTACCCATGTTATGAAGCAAATGAATCTAATGTTTGCACTATCAATATTTTCAGGTGCAAAAGATAGAAATTGATCAGACCCAAATTGTTTGCTAATTACTAATGTTGTAGACTGATGACAAAATGTAAGATGTATTTTAATCATTGGTTAGTTCTTCCTAGATCTGATACTCATTTGCAAATGTTTGTGCTTTAACGTCTTCAGAAATACACTGAAGAGGAAGGTCCTTTAGGGTCATCGAGACTTTTTAAGCTGTCAGTGTATTTCCTTTTGTAGGACTTTTGTACATTTCTTATTTGACTACATCAGACAAGTTGCTAAAGGTTTAGTATCACAGGAGGAAACTAAAAGTTACATTTTCACAAAATGTGGAAAAAGAGTACCCATTTAAGCATCTAAAAGTAGATGAACTTTTCAAAAGATCTAAGTACAAGTGGTGCACCACAGCAACACCCAAAGGTTTTCCGTAGGAGTGGGCATAACTTGTGTAATTTGCTGTAGCTTAATTTTGCAAAATTACAGGAAAAGTATGTGC
Source organism: Triturus cristatus (assembly GCF_964204655.1). Lineage (NCBI taxonomy): Eukaryota > Metazoa > Chordata > Amphibia > Caudata > Salamandridae > Triturus > Triturus cristatus. The sequence continues at coordinate 871,656,860 of NC_140581.1, forward strand.
GATCATGCAGAACTATGTGAGGAGAGTAAACAAGTATTTATTGCTATGGACCCAAATAGCACTAAATGCAACAGAACGTGAACTGCAGCAGCTGCTCGCACTAACTAAGTTTGTTGTTCCGGTGCTCCCGTTGTGGGACTTTTGTGCCAAATTACTCATAATCATGTAATTTTCGGTCATTTTGCGTGAAAAGAGTAACTTGAAATTACTGAAATTACACTGATTACTCTGTTGTAATTAGAATTTCACCCAGGTCTAATGTTTGCACTCTCGTTGCAAGCAGCAGTGTCTTTACAAGCACAAAACTTCTGTCACAAAAGCCATGTCAGCATTAGCAAACATTGTGCCTTTAAAAGTGATGGGACCACAATGCTATGCCATTAAAAGTAATCTAGGTTGTGCTACATTAACATTGTCCTATTCTGTTGTTTATGTCTAGATTAGGACTACTCATGAAAGGAGCCACAGTGCTAGAAAACAGTTTTGTCATGGAAATTTGTCAATTCTATGCATTTAAGTGTAAATTGTTGTAAGTTTGAGTAGGCAGGAAACATTCACCATCATTACAGGAATAAAGGAAGAATGACATTATTAAAATGCTTACTTTGTCCAAAAAGGAATACAAGATATTCTTATATTGTCCCTATTTCCAAAACTCAAATCATGCTCATCAGAACACTTTGTTGGCTTTTACCCGTTTCCCAAGACAAGGTCAAGGCCCTTCTATTAACTTGCTCCTTTGGCTTGACCCAGGGATCCCAACAACATTTAACCTAGGCTAAGAAAAGATAAGTCCCCAGCTTTGCAAGTTAATTATGACCTCCCTTGAGACAGATTTGGCACCCTGATATTTGAAAAATACATTGAAGGCCCCTGATGAATAGATCGAATTCAGACCCAACTTTTGAGCCAGTCAATGTTATGCCTTTTTGCTTCCATTCCCGACTGAGGGGCTAACTCACTAATGTAAACTTACACTTTTGTGTAAGTTTACGATTGTTTGCTATTCACAAAGGGAATCACCACTAGTTCTCAAATTGTTGAGAGTAAGGTATTTGTGACCGTGAGGAGAATGGTGAGAGCGCTTACAACTATATTGTATTGAAACTATTTGGGAATGTAGATAAACATTTTTGTAAAATATGTGTACACACCATGCATATTTCTTTTATTCACATTGTTTATTTTGTAACACATTCACATTATTATTTATGAAACTTGGGTGGTTTGTATGGGGAAGCATAGTCTTTTGTTTATGTTCACTATTTTGTATTTCAATAGTGGACACACTTGTAACTGATCATGTAACCAAGGCCCGATCTGGTCGAAATGCGTCATTTCTTTGACGTTATGATTTATATTGAACATCACTATGACTATTTGGAGTGGCTTGTCTTTGTTCCTTCCACCAACGCACAGGAAGACACTTTCTTTAAAATTTGGTGGTGTTCAGACAACTGCGAAACAACCCCGCCTCGGGAGGTGGGGAGTCCCTGCATCTCGATTGGTGTAACAAAGCGATATATAAATATATATATACATTTCTATCTTTGATAGAGACTGAGAAATCGAGAAAGCAAATGTACAATTTACCCACTCCAAGAATTCTGTATTTGGTAGTCACAGTGTGTTGTATGATTTTTTATGTTAATCAATGGCTAATGTTTCATCATTTTTAGCAGATCTTTTGCCTGAAAATATATCCCATGCACTTTCTATGCAAATCTGTAAAATTCTGAAAAATTATTAACAATCATTGCCACTTTTCTACTGTAGGAAAACACCAAGAAATTAATTGTGAGAGAACAATAATAAAACTTACTCCAGAAACAAGAATTAATGTCAGTTTGCAACCGTTAACATTCCAGAAAAATATGCTCCAATGTTCTCTTTGATTGGAAAGTCATGGAGATTTCATAAACGGTTTGCGTTGTCATAGGTAATGCCAAGATTAAAACAAATGCGATTGTTGTTAATTGACTTTACTACTTTTGTCCCTGATGGGATTTTTAATGTGTGATCGAGAGATGATAGGCATGCCCACTTTATGCCTTTTATCTTGATGCTATTTACTTCACAAATCCTCAAACAGTGATTAGAACTATTCTAAATCCCAGCCATAAGATTAACGAGTTGATAGCTGAAAAGTTGTATTTATAATGTAGGAGATAAACCCAGGAACACACTGACCAATGACCTTAGAAATGGTTTTAGCTTCTACCAATTCCTATAAGGGTCACACCATGAAGATCATTCGTGCTGATGCACAGTGGCAGGATGAAGCCAGTCACCCATCTTCAGAGACATCACACAGTCACATTATGTGCACTACCCTGATAAGTGTATGAGTTAGTGAGCTGCAACCATTACTCAGTGTCTCCAAGTTCTGCTGTTTGCAGTTCATGGCAGAGCTGCAACCAAGTTACTACACATGCTGTAGGCAATGTGATTTCTGTGCAGAAGTTGTTACTTAAAGACATCCAGCCAAACCTCTAATTTCTGCTTCTTAGTGATAAAATACAAAAGAAAACATTTAACATGGGACATTTGGAGTAAATTAGGCATAAATACATAGCTTTTTCCAGAGGCCTTTGGTTAAAGTATCAACAAGCCTGCTCACCAAGGGCCTTTTATTTTTATTTCAATGTATCTGCTAATTAAATCTTTTGCTTTGTTTTCTTTTTTCTCTTCTTGTCTAGATTTGATGGCTACCCCCTGCTTGTCATTATTCCCGATCAGTAACGTTTAACACCAGAACAATAAACAAATGCTTACATATTATAGCAAGGACCTCTGTATGTGTTCAGTCCACTCTCTATTGTAGGGACAGGCTATAATCTCTCTCTCTCTCTCTCTCTCTCTCTCTCTCTCTCTCTCTCTCTCTCTCTCTCTGTGCCTTTGCTCTGTTGATATGGCCACTTCCTGTGCCTTTCTATTGATTTTTGTTTAAAACAAATATGCTTCCATGTGGAATGCAGAGAAGCTTCTTCTATTACTCCAGAGCCTCCCCTGCCAAGTCTCACCTCAGGATATATTCTTCTGTATCCATGTATCTGTTAGACAAGGTTCCTCCCTTGTACTGTAGATTTAACTCACTGTCTCTATTAGGATAATAACTTTCCTCACCTCTTTCTGTCTTTGTTGGCTCATGTCTTTGCTTTGATGTATGTTTGTCAAACATCAATGCTAATCTTCACCAGTTTTTTCATTGAACCATTCATTGGTCATTATGGAATCAGGGCTATTAATGCCTATGGGAATGATAGCAGGGTGATTAGATAGAGGTTGAGATTTACATTTGGTGTATACACACACCATGGAATCCCTGTGTGTGGATTATAATCTTTATTTCTATAGAAATGCACTCAAATGTTCCAAGGAAATGAAATTGACCGTAAAAGGGTAATAGTATATGTGTGTCCATCATATGCCTTTTGTCAGTGCACTTCATATTGAAGGTATATGCCTTTCACAATAGCATAGAGCCTAATTATGATGTCAGTCGGACGAGTGTCCGACCGACACCTTAACGGAATGGAACCGCCCGACTATAAGTCATCGGCTCCACCTTCTGAATTAGGATGTGACTGCCCTGTGGGTGGTCTGAAACATCAATTTTTCAATAACAGCTTGTGCGGCCTTTGGACAAGGGCCGCAGCACAAGCTGCAATCGGAAAATGAATATTTTCAAACATCGCTGCACCGTGTGGCAGGCACCATGCAGTGCCTGCCACACGGTGCTGGGATGTTTAGTGGGGTATCATAGGTCCACTCCAGGCCCCATAGCAGAGGACCAGGTGGGAAGGGGACCCTGTTAGGGCCCCCCAAAGTTACTTTCCGCCTGCCTTTTCATGGTGGGTGGACCGCCATGAATGGGCAGGTGGAAAGTATCTTACATCATTATCCCGACGGCGGTGCCAAGGCTGGCCCGGCCATCATTATGAAATTATTATTCCGCCTGCCACCCCGATGGGCGCGGCGGAATTCCCCCGTGGGTTTCCCTTCAGCCACCAATATTGTAATATGGTGGTCGAACGGAAACCCATGATGTCGGGCGGAAAGCCTCCGACGAGCAGTCGGATGGTTTCCGCCCAACATCATAATTAGGGCCATAGTCATTGTTTTTGATAAACATGAGAAGACAAATTCATTACTCCTTATCTGACTTTGAAGAAATTAAGTAATTGAAAAGAAGCTTTTCTTCACCTTACCGTATTGTACAATTCCTCTAGTCTGGAGATGGTAAGGAAACGGTGCATGCTGACTCCATTCTCTATGAGTAGCTTCACAAAGTCAACTCGGTCCAACACCAGAGCATCCAGCATTGCTTGCTCTAGGGAGCCCACCTGCAATTCAAATGGGATAATGTGATTGGTCAGCAAAAATATTGAACAATTGCAATTTGGAGGAAAAGTTGGGTTGAAGTGCGTCTCTTGGATTTGTGACCTTGTATTTAGTTGGTTTAAATAGCCAGCTCTTTGTCAAAATCTCCCTCCAAAAATATTTTGCATACTTGAAAATCTATATCAGAATTACAAGCTAGCAAACTCTCCTCCAACTCTTCTATGCTCTACTAAGGGTTCCTCAAGATTGTAGTCTTTCGTCCACCATTTTTAATCAATATATTAAAGAATTACTCAAACAATGCATTCGACTTTTATGCTATCAACACTAAGCTCTATCTAAAAATGTTCTCTACCCTAACAATTGAAATCACAACCCAAGTGCTAGACGATCCTCAATTCTGGATGCCAAAACATCATCTTAAACTGATCCCTGGTAATACAGAATTCCTTCTCATCTCTCTTCCTAGCTGATTGATCCTTGACCAAAAATGACAAAAACACACTATGCTGAACTGTCACTGAGTATTGTGGAATGAACAAAACCACTAGGAGTTTTTCTAGTCCAAGACTCTGAGCCGTCAGGTGCGTATTGATTGCTAGGCCAAAATGGCACAGCATCAGCCCAAAGATTTAAGTGGTAAATCTGCTATTAGGAATTCCTAATCTACATGTAAACCATTTCAAAGTATGGTGCACCTAGGATGGCTACTAGGGTTAGAAAATGTTATCACATATTTTGAACTCTGATCACTCTCAAATGGTAATACTTTAAGGGAATATGTATTCATGGGCTAGCTTTCATTATCTATAAGGAAGACCACATTGAATACTGAAAATGATCTTACTTAGAAACAGGTTGTATCAGGTGACTATCATTAGCTAATACATCTGGAAACCACACTTTTTAAGAAGACAAAGGGCCTTATTGCAAGTTCGGCAGTCCAATGGACTGCTGAACCCATGGTAGTGGACTGCCAGACTGGCGGTAAGCCCAACGCATTAGGACTGTGGAGGGTGGACCGCCCCAGGACCACTGCTGCGGCCAGGGATCCATGATCCTTGGCAGTGGCGCAGCGGTCTGAGGACCCTAATATGCTGACGGTGTTGCTGCAGCACTGCCAAGCATATCAGGAGTTTCCTCACAGCTGCACTATTCATGGTGGGGCGACTGCCATGAAAAGTGTAGCAGTGAGGATACAAAGGGGGACCTACAGGGCCCCCTTGTGCTTCTGTGCCATGGGGTACATGCAGGGGGGCACATGTCTGCCCCCCTGTCTGCATGCACACCCTGTTCCAGCATGAAATGAAATGCACAACATTTTGCATTTCAGTCCATGCAGGAACATGCTTTGACGTTCCCATTGTGGTGCCTATTTCAAAGGAACCACTATGGGAGCACCAAAGAACTGTCCACCAGCGATTTAAAAAGTCATAATCTGGAGGGCAATGTGTTTCGGCGGTGTGGGAGGAGGGGCAGCAGCATGACGGCCCTGCTTACACACCGCCAAAGTCTGATAAAGGCCAATAGACATTAAATAAATTCTTCTCTCGCCATCTCATGAGACATCAGGACAATCCCTTCTCATTGCACCTTCCGCAAAGAAGTAAAAACTCTGCAGTGTGAGTCTACTGCACATCTTAAGGTGTTTCTATCGTTGGCAAGCCTCATTGACTCTTGAAATGCTGTAATTCTATAACAAAGGTTGTACTCATGATTACAAACAACTTTATTTCCCATGCATCATGTTACCCTATTTTTTGCTTCTTTTTTGTATTACACACAGCATTCTCGAATTTAACCTTAGTCAGAAATAAAATAAGTAAAAATAAAATAAAAATCTAATTGGAAAACACTGTCACTGGAAACATGTATAATCATGCAGCTAGCATCGTGAATGCACAAAACACAAACATTTTAGTCCCCCACATGATAACACTGCAAACATATATCTGTTGCATAGAATGCCGCTGACAAATGGCATATCTTTCGCAGTGTTACCTAATATGCTAAATGTATTTGATTTTGTTCTTTTCATCTTAGAACCACTTGGAACACCTTCAAGAAGACCCTCAAGATCTGGCTCTTCGACTGACCGGAGTTGTGCCACCCCCCCTGCCACCCCTCCAGCGCCTTGAGACCCTCCCGGGTGAGTAGCGCGCTTAAAAAAACCCTGATTGATTGATTGATTGATTGATTGTGGAATAGTATATCTCCTGTACAGAAACATCTGCCTACTAGATGTAAAATTTCAAGCAAACAAATTTGGTGGATGTGATAGGTATAGAGAGCATATATTGCATCCATTTACTCCTTTATGATTCAAGGACTGTTGATATCCTCCCCCTCCATTCTTCCACCTATATGCAGTTTAGGCAAGTGTGTGTGCATGAAAATGGAAAATGAGTAATTACACATTTGGTTATTCGTGAACCTTCCAGAGGGGAGCATCCATAGCCAACATGCTGATGCATCTTCCCAGATTGCCCCAAGTTTGGCTGAGAGAGGGCTGAAAGGCCACAATACTCATCCAGGAAATCACTAGACATGAGATCATCAACAGATTCCCTCTGCCTTACGTGGTGGAAGAAAACCAGCTGGCCCAGAGTGAACACCAGGCTATTTGATAATCTAATGCACAGCAGTAGGGGGTGTAATTTTAAAAGCATGAACATCTGCAAGAGGATATCTCCCACCAGCCCAGGATAAAAGTATTGGACATGGGGGGGGGGGGAGGGGGTGTACCTGTTGTCACATGAAACATCAGTCCTGGCTTACCCAACTACAGAGAGGGTTCTTTGAAAAAGAAAAGAATTGTCCACCTGGAGATGCACAAGATCTTCATCCAAACATCTATAGCAGACAGGCACACAGGAGAGAGTGATAGTGCAGTTGGACACCTTCACATGCCAGGAGAAAGTGAGTAAGGTGGAACTCCTTGCTGGAGAGACAATGGTGTTCAGCAATCATGCAATACCAACACCACAGTCTGAGCCCTGTCTCCTGTTTGTTGTCCTCCCACAAGCAGTTCCCATAAATCTGACCTGTGGCCAAAGATATCTTATGTCAGAGACACCCTAGGGACTATGTGTGTTCCCTATCACATACCTTCCGCATCCCACCCCACTGTTTCTCTAGAGCCAGTCTATGAGTTGTTGATGTTGTAAGGGGCTGTGTAAAATGCCATCATGCATGCCTTAATCAAGAGATTTGCTGCTCTCCACAATGTACGACCTTTCCAGCACAGTTGGGTAACCTGCTTTCTCTCCTCTTGCATGGAATATAAGTTACTTTCCACACTCTCTGATAAATCCCCGCCTGGTGTCTTCATGAGCCTAGCACCTTCTACCTCCCTTGTTCTTACCCCCTATGTGTGATCCCCTCAGACAGATCTGGTCTTGCTACCCTCAGACAGATCTGGTCTTGCTACCCCTATTAACTTAGCCTGAATTGGACTCATTGGACTACAAGAAGCATAGCCAAAGACATGGTTCCTCAATCTAAGACTACTAGGATAGCACCATATTTGGATTGGGGATTGTCTTTGTTTTGTATTTGGGTTTTGCTTTTGTAGGGAATTTTAATTCTCTTTTGGACATTTCATTTCCATTTGGGACATTCTCTTTGTAATTTTGTTTTGCGGACTACTTTTTTTTTTTAAACGCACAAAGCTGATGATTCGTTCTTTGACTTAGGCAGTACTTTATTACTTTTCTTAGGGTCTCAGGGCAACTAGCATTCCTCTCTCATCTTTAGACAACTCATCTCCTTCCTACAGTTTACACTTTATTTTTATATAAATAGGCATGTATCCAATTCTAACTTTGTTTTGGTGCTACTTCTATGCATGGTGTCTCAGACGGCCTGTTAATATAGGTATTTACTGCTGAAGAAGGTGTTAGTGGCACCTTCAAAACTTTTTGTGCCACTTACTATGCATGAAGTATGCCAACATTTAAAGGTGTAATAAGGGTGGGAAAAGGCATTGCTAATATATGAGAATTTGTGGGAGCTTAACATCTTGACAATGCCACATCCCATGGTACTACCATTGGAGCAGTACGTTTGGCATCTCCAGCATAGACTTGTGACTTAAGAAAGCCCTGCTACCTGGTGAATTCTAAAGTAGTAAGTGCAGACTACGACCATAATCTGCATTGTGAGAATCGGGATCTGTGTTTGTAATGAAAGATTGAATCACCACACTGTCTTAAAATTGTGGTATTTAGCTGAAATTGGCAACTAAAATGTGTATTTTCCTTTTTGACAGTTTGCTTATGCCCAACTTCCTTGTGTATCTCGGACAGAAATAGAGCAAAATCCTTTGATAAAGCGAAGCATTGTGTGGCACGTAATCTGAGGAACATGAGTTATTTCGATAGAACATTTAACACTGAATCTTAATTAAATCTGGCGATTACAGAATTCCCACTCAATTAATCTGTTTGACCAAATCTTACCAAAAAACGAATCAATCATTCTGAAAACACCCATTAAGGCAATGCATATTAAGCCTTGTTAGAAAATGTACATATGTGCACAGGGCACCGCATACTGTACCGGCCACTGTTGCCCATAAATGAAGATCTGGCTGCGTGCAATGTCGACTCTATTCCAGGCTAAGGCAAGGCTAAGTTGATCAGGAGCAGAGGCATTAGCACCTGTTTATCAAAAGGAATAGAGAAAACACGCATCAAACAGACATCAAAGTTCATCAACAACAGTAATTGAACGTGCACTTGAAATTGAAAACAATTCTATGGGATATCATTAAAAGATGAATGTCCACAGTATGCACCACAGGTCTACACTTTTATTTATAGCTGCAGTACTCACTTCAGTATCATTTCATCTGATTGTCTAAATTCCTATAGTAATATTGTACACAATTGGATGTTGTCCTTTCCCCCTTCTAAAGACATGAGCCACAGGGAATTTTGCAGTAATCTTCAATCAGGTCTCAGATCCAATATCATGTGCAGATTGGTCTCAGACGTGTAGAATAACAACTTCTTAAAAAACTATTGATCTGATCGATTTCAGGTTGGCCGTCGTATACCTTCATAAAATCATATAGTTAGCCAAAGTGATACCAAATACCCTTGTCACTTAAGACATAACACAAATTAATGTGAAACATTGATGACAAGCCATTGTAAGAATATTTAAACAATCCTGTGAGTATGCACAGGCAGAGCCTATATGATATGCAAATGTGGTAGATGGCAGCTTTGTTCTGCTTGTCAAGTTAGAGATGGCCTATCCTGGCAGCACCTATGGGCCTTTGTTTCACTGTTTGGGAGCAATACACAACGACCAACTGCCAGCTACACCCAGTCATGCACCCCAGGATACAGGCAGCAGACACAAAATGGTGTCTTCTAAAAGTGGCTTTTTCAGAATTGTGATTTAAAATGTGACTTTACCATTTAAAAAGGCTTTAAATTACAATTCTTTAGACACCAAAGTCGGCATTCCTACCTGCTCCCAATTGAAAGTTACAACGTATTAAATGCAAGTTAACCCGTTGGTATCTTATAGGAGAGGGAGGCCTTCACTGAGTGAAAAACAAATTTAGGAGTTTTTCACTACCAGGACATGTACATGTTAATAGTACATGTCCACAATTTTAAATACACAGCACCCTGCTTTTGGGCTGTTTAGGGTCTACCGTAGGGGTGATATATGTATTAAAAGGGAATGTTTAGGCCTGGTGAAAGGTTTATTATGCAGTTGGTTTTGGCCGTTTAAGCTGCACACAAAGGCTGCAATGGAAGGCGTAACATAAAAGACTACTTAAGCGTGTTGCACAATCACTCCTGCAGGCCCACTTGTAGCATTTCATTTACAGGTCCCGGGTACATGTAGCACCACTTTAAGAAAGACTTACAAGTAAATTAAATGTGCCAATTAAGTGTAAGTCCATTTTAACATGTATAAAGGAGAAAGCAAAAGCCCTTTAACACTGGTTAGCAGTGGTAAAGTGCACAAAGTACTAAGGCCAACTAATACAAGATCAGCAACAACTGGAGGAAGAAGGCAAAAGGTTTGTGGGGAAAGACCACCCTTAGGCTCTCAGGCCTAACAAGTGTCTTCACCAGTTAAAAATAATGCTGTTCTAGTAGAAAAAGCACAATTCAACTAAAAGAAATGTGTGTTGATGAAATAGAATGATTATGTTATCACATAACTAAAGTATATATATATATTCACTTAAAAAACCATAGGTTTCACACATGTTATAGTTAGCTGGGCATGTCCCTCGTAAAAAACCAATGAAATTCCCCATTATAGTTAGTGCAGGCAACTATAACTCACGCGACCGCAATCCGCTGCTGATGACGTCAGATATTACATCACTGTATTTAGACACTTATATACCCATGTCTTCTTCCATTCATCTTTAGCTATACATATATTTCATTTTTTTTTTTTTTAGAAAGACACATATGTCATCAGTGATGTAATATCTGACGTCATCAGCAGCGGATTGCGGTCGCGTGAGTTATAGTTGCCTGCACTAACTATAACGGGGAATTTCATTGGTTTTTTATGAGGGAAATGCCCAGCTAACTATAACATGTGTGAAACCTATGGTTTTTTAAGTGAATTTGCAAGGTTTTTTAAATGCTAATTCCTAACTATAACGTGTGTGAAACCTATGGTTTTTTCAGTGAATTTGTACGGTTTTTTAAATGCTAAGTTATGTATTTATTAATATATTTTTTTAAACAAAACTTTTTCTCGGCGCGCGCATGGCGCGCTTCGCGCACCGTGCGCGCGCGTTGGGCACACGGTGCGCTTCACGCACCGTGCACCCACTTTACGCAGTTCGTGCCGTGCGCACACGGTGCGCTTCACGCACCGTGCGCACACAGTGAGCTCGTGGTGCGCTTCGCGCACCACGCGCCCACTTTTCGCAGTTAGTGCCGCCAAGGCCCAAATACATTTTTTTTTTGGGGAAAAATCATGGAGTGCGCGCACGCTGCGCGAAATTCGCAGAATTTTTTCCGTTTGGGTGGTGCGCGCAAGGTGCGCGCACTCGGCGATTTTTTGAAAAAAAAATAAAAAAATTTTTTGCCCTTGGGGGTCCTTCTGGGACCCCCTGACCAAGGCTAGGGGGTCAGGAACTGTCCACCCTGCCCCCTTTTCACGTTCTCCACATTTGTTTTTCACCCCCTCAGAGTGCGAGAGACAAAATGGCGGCCGACACTTCCTGGTTTCGACCGATTCGAATGTTTACTAAGATCCAACAACCAATCAGAATTGCGCTCGCGCACGGCAAGGTGCGCGCACCCAGCGCGCACGCTGCGCGCGTACAGATATATATATTGATTTAAATGCTATTTTCTCTGGAAATACTAAGCAGATTTACACCAAACCTGCAAAAGGCACTTCATGGATCTTATGGCTACCTCTCTGCCAAATTTCACGTAATTCTGTTCAGCCGTTCGGGCTGTAGCTGCGACTAAAGTCCCTATGGAAAAATGCATGGGGAAAACGCGTTTTGGGACCCCCCCTTTTTCTCGGCCCCCGCTTGACAAATCACCCCGAGACTTTCAGGGTAGGAGCGGAGCGGAGCGCCCCATTAGTTTTGAAAATTTCGCAAAGGATTCGTCAATCGGCGCCAAAGTTATTCAAAATAGAATTTTGAGATTTCCTATGGAAACTCGGTCCTAACTATAACTATCTACTGGCGACCGCCAGTAGATAATATATTCAAGTATATATCTATATAATGTTATTTGTAAGGAAAAATGTGTTAAATGCATCCGCCTGTTCAAAGTGTAGGAGGTAAATGTGTTACATGCTGGCACATTGAATATAGAATTCGGCACATACAATGTATCTCCTTCGCAGCAGTGATGGAGAGTTTGAAGAGCACTGGGCTGTAAATCCGATGTCTGCCAAGCACTGAAACATTGCTATAACACGTTTGTTACCTATAACTCCATCGCCTTATTTTTCTTGTATGATAATTTGAAAAGCATAAAAAGTTGAATTATTCCAAAACTCTACAAATGTTTTATTTCATTTAATCTCTCGGCGGGTTTTCTCTTGTCCATTAATGCTAATACCCCACTAGGCTCATTTTATGATAAAACTATATCTGAACACAGACAATGCTTTTACTTAGTTCAAAGCTTATTGTTCTTGTCGTAGGCCCTATTACAGCTTTTTCTTAGATTTTCAATCTTTTTTCATCCCTTATCAAAATCCTCATCAAAAATCATTTGACAGGAAGGTTTTTCCTCAAAGGCATAGAAAAGCACTAAATATGTTTTGGACTGTCAGATACTGACCAATTTACACCTGATAAAAAGTGTGATTATCATTGCTAGGAGCACATGGGAATGGTTTAGTTGTCAGGTCCAGGCTTTCTTCAAAAACCTGCTGATTCATTTGGGGTTCAGGCCAAAAGATGTCAAGCAATACAGCATATTACTTCATGTATCCAGATTTGTTGCAGATAAACACTGAGGGTAATGTTTCCCTCATAGTCCTCCTCGATCTGCCTGAACCATTCAATGTGTGAACCATTCTATTTTCATGTTGCGGCTGGAGTCAGCCTCCTTTTCTAATAATATCACCATAGAGACAGTAACATGCTTACGCATATAACAATGTTATTGGTCAATTCTATGTAGATGACATGGGACAATGCACAAGACTGTGTCGTTGAACCCATATGGTCCCTGCAGAGATAGTGGCAATTATGTTGCCTTCAGCTAAGCAAGAAATAAAAAAAACTTGGTAACAACACTTCTCCGTCTACACACTCAGGATCTGGAAAAACATCCCCCAATGCACCAGAACTTTCCATATCTTTCTTCAGTTTAGGAAGAAGTTGAAACACACCTCTTTAAAGAACACAGCATCATGGTACAGGAAATAATCTGCCTCTCCTCTCAGAATCCATCATCCACCCAGATTAACTCTTTTATTGTACCGCTTTCATTGAACTAGTTCAGTGCTTCACTGCCTTTTGGCTAGATTTATGTAATGTTTGTATAAATATCACATACAAATGGAGTTAAATTATCTGGCTAAAAGAAATGAAGATTCTATTGAACATGCTCATCTGCCTTTAATGTGCAATACTCTTATTCCTTTAGTGGAGGAAATAATTTGTTTCATTAAGGACAATAATATTAGGTGTTTTCACGGTCATGGTTTAAGGTAGATACTGTCATCTAAATTATACTTCATGTCTGTCTGGAGTAGTCCTAGAATGCAAGTATTAGGCTGGTTTTGCATTCTAATAAATTAGGATCACATTTTTCGAATGTGGCTCTGATGGTGCTGACTGACTGAGGGCATTAGGATGGCATAACATGTGGGCTGCCTTTTCTATGAGACTCTGCATGTTATTGAAGTTCAACATCTCCAGGACAAGTTGAAATTCTTTACGATCTGTGGGTCTATGGGTCTCCCCTGAGGATTAGTGACAATCAACAGTTGAAAGTTCTTCCCTAACTGGACAGTTATGTAGAACACATTACTTTGACAGAGTAGTAAGGCCTAATATAGACTTACAGACGGCTATACTTGTTGTTAAAGCCCTGAACCTGAGTTATAGGCCTGAGCCACAGGCGAGGGCCTATAATGAGGGAGAGGGCCATTAACATTAGTTTAGCCCGAGGTGGAAGGGATTTAAGGCTATTATTACATTGCAAAGACTGTGGATTTAAGGCAATATTTTTTAAAGAATTGCGTCGCCCTTGTGCCACACAACAGGGGGCTAGAGCGATGCAACTCTTAAGTTAGCTTTATCAAGCCATGCAAGGGCACCTTGCGTGGCCCGGAGTGGCTTGATAAATCTAGAGTAACACGAAACAGCGCAAATCCCTGCATTACCTTACTCTGCTCCAGAGAGGCGTTCCATGTTTCCACGCATCCGCCTATGGCTTTTGGTGCATTCCCAGATTTACCATTGCTGATAGACCCGGTAATGTTCCAAAAGGCTATGCATCCCCAGGGGAGGAGTAACGTGGAGAAATATATTTATTTCTCCTCGTTTTTCCTATTTCTATGTGTGCTGCATTTTGCAGCATACATAGAAAGAGGAAAATGCCTCAGGGGATTGTTTTTGTGCAGGAACATGTCCCATCCTGCACAAAAACAATCCTGCTTACAAAACAGGCACCCTGGTACCATGTGCCAGGGTGCCTGCGTTGGCGCTAGGCAGCACATTCTGCGCTAGCGCAGGGAAACATCAGGAATGAACTGTATAATGTTAAATACTGTGTATTCCTGCCCTTTTCCTTTCACACAGCGCAGCATGGTGGCTTGCTGTGCTGCGTGATTATTTGATAAATATGCCCCTTAGCATTCTAAATTAAAAAGGGAGCAATAAAAAGGCAAAGATTGGAATGTTGGAGCAGAAGTCCTACACTAGCAGTTAATTGGTAGTAGCCACTCTATTAACTTCAATGGAGCTCCCAACCTTCCAGTGGTCTACTAACTATTTATGTTTTGTAAAAATTAGTAAACCATGCTATTTCAAGAATATGATAAGTAGCCACCAGCACTTGGATGCTGCTCAGTAGAGGTAGACAGAACTATTTTATGTTAATTGTTATCTGAGAAAGGTGGGCAAGCCACTGAAGGCTCAAATCTTGTTTGAGACAGATAGCTGGCTCTGACTTTACCTGAGGCCCTCTTGGACTTTTTTAAAATTAAATATGTTTGTTAGCTAATTCACATAAACAGTGCCATTTTAACATTACAATTGTAGCCTACCAATAGACATAGTTACAGACATCTCACTTTTCTTTTTACTTTTCTCTATGTGAACTTACGCATAACATGAACTTCAACCATGTACCCGACAGTTACATTTAAACTGTTTTCCATCCACTGTATTATTATAACATACATGTGGTGTCTTGGTTTTATTATTTAAAAAATATAATATTTGTCAGTGCTCTTGTTTTACAGGTTATGTGCGGAATTCCACTTTTCACTTGTACATGTATTCTATGTTTTTAATTCTATTGGAATGTTTGGGCGATGGTCTGGAACACTGCTGTGTCAGTTGAAGCAGCCATCCTGAGCCCTCATTTCACCGGTTACTTGCTTATCCTTTTACCTTAATAAAATCCTGAAAACTACTGATGATCTCTGGTGAGTCTGTAACAAACTGTTGGAGACTATTGAAGACAACCTGGAAACACACTACGATTTTGGTGACAAGATGGGACTCGTGTGCTTTTAACCTTCCAGCGCATGTCACAGCTGAGCTGGGGTGGCAAGAAATAAAAGGAAAAAGAAACAAGAGAACTGGTCCGTTCACTAATTACCAAAACAAAAATGTATGGCTGAGGCTTGTCCGGCGAGAATCTCAATGTTTTATTTAATGCCTGCCAGGGCATTTCCCCTAGTGAGCTGGCAGGTGGGCCGGTTTCACTGCTAGTTGGGGATCTATAGTTGCTGGGAACCGGACTTACACGTTCCTGCAATTATTATAAAAATAGGTGGTACCCATGGGGGAAGTGTAGCATTGTCATTTTATTTTTCCTTTCCTGACGAGTCTATGAGGGCGGGGCCATGGGGGATCCAAGACTGTAGGGGGAGTGTTTGGCGCTGCCTTCAGGGTGCATGACGGTTTGGCCGGCCATCTCAGGCCGGCGAAACCGTCAGCTGCACTAAAGCTATCTCCACCCCAAGCTGCATTGCCGGGTTGGAGACAGCAGGCACAGGCTTGCAGCCTCACAGAGAGGTCCAATTTAAAGTGCTCAGGCCAATCCTGACCCTGTTCTCCTGGCATGAGAGCAGTGTCAGGATTTGCCTCTGTGGAGTCTGTGATCCTGTGCCTGCGAGGAGAGGAGCAGAAAAACGTGACATGGCCAACAGCAGGTAAGGTTTTTTTCATTCATTTTTTTCATTTTGTCGTCCCTGACCTCTCCCCCACCACGCCACTCACCCAGAACACCGTCTGCTACTGCCTCTGGTGCTTTAGGACTTACCCAATGTATGCCAGATGACGCCTGATGAACAACATGATAACCACAAACCTTTTCTTTAATTTACATGTTGTGCGGGGTGACCCTGTGCCCAGTTGAAAAGTCTGTGATCGTAGTGGAATTTCAGCAAGTAGACATGTTCTTATAAATGATCGCCACTTGTTCCTAGTATTGTTAGACCTTGGGACAGGCCCATAAAATATGATAGCACCTCTCTTCATCTTGTTCACATCTGGGGCACTGTAAACATCTGCCATTATCAGCTGCTAACGTCTAAAGTCCTTCACAAAACCTCCCTCCCTCCTTGTACAGAACATAAAGGGCTGTCCAGCACCACCACTAGGGCTGCTGCATTTCTCACAGAAAACTACCAGTTCCTTTCTAGTTTTTGAGATTAGGAGAGGTCCACAGACTAGTAGATGAATAAACATTTTTTGAAAGCTTCTGATTCATTTTTAATATGCCATTACTTCCTCTGTTTGCCTTAGTAATTACTGTAAAAATTTAGGATTAAGGGGGTCATTATGATGGCGGAAGGACCGCCACCACCGGGCTGGCGGTGGAAGTCCTTCTGCCATCACTAAGCATTTTACCCACCCCCAAATTAGGATGGCGGTGGGTATCGCGGCAGACGCAAATTCTGTCCGCTGCTTTTCCGCCGGAGGCAATCGCACTGATTGCCTGGCAGACGGAAAAGGGCCACTAATATGATGGCAGTACCTAGCAGGCACAGTCCGTCATATTAGGATGTGTCCTGGAAGAGGCCTTTCCATGGCGGCGATGCCACCATGGAAAGGCTGGCGGGGATTGGGTTTGAGGGCCTGTGTGGGGGGAGGGTGTTTGTGCACTGGGGCCCTACCTTTCCATGCACATGGTGGCAGGCACCACATGGTGCCTGCCACATTGTGCACGGAAATGCACATCGTGGCATTTTGGCATTGCGAACAGTGCTGCAGCCAGGAGCACCATCTGCAATGATCAGGGCCCTGGATGCGCCCGCCATAGTGGCGGGCACATCCTAATACACTCAGTGGGACCGTCGCCTTACCGGACCCAGAACCGCAACGATGGCGGGCGGACATCGTAATGAGCCCCTAAGTTTTGACAGCTTGAAAATAGTTTTGGAGTGGTCTCCTCTTGCATTTGGTGATTTTAGGTTCGCCTTGAAAAGGGAGACAAAATATCAGCTTCTGATGATCGTCCCATTGTTTGTTGCCTTCCTAGACATTAGAATAGGGGCCATGCTGGTCAGGTAGCAGCCCTGACGGAAGTGCTCAGAGCCCAAGCTAGACTGCTGTGAGCTCAGCCTTTTCTGCAGGCCCCCTTCTAGCACTATGAAGCAGGTCACATGGGTGGAAGACTGAGGGCGCCTTACACACCTTTAGGGCTCGCAGAGAGGGACCTGTCCCAAAGCCCCCTTCTGTCCCTTCCCTGTTCCCAGGGGACTCCAGAACATCGAACCCCTCCGAGCATTCTTTTGTTGGATGAGGGATGTGCCCACACTGTACACAGAAGGAAAATGCTGCGAAATAGCTCCTATTGGCTTCTTTGGGAGTCGTGTTTGCCTCCCTTTTCCCAGGAAGAGCAAAGGATGAACAGAAAGCCAATGCCTTCTTGGCCACACATTTACTTTTTAGGGGACGAGTGACTGTAAAATACAGCTTTAATGACAATGTCCCCCACCAGTAGCCCCACTCTGGCTCTATTTGCTGCCATCAAAGTTCCTTCACTGAATGTAACCAATGCTCTGGAAAGAGAACACCGAGCTCGAAGGGGGGTGAGCCAACTCACTGTGATACTTCAGCTGGTTTCACTTCACCTGATTGGAATCTGTGACTTTCAAGGTGAAGACAGACTCTGAAGTATGTGCACAATCCATATTATCTATTGTATATGATTTAAAGATGTGGCCAGCACTGTACATGTTATCCATACAAAATATGTTACTTGTTACCAATAAGAATTGTGTTACTGCTGTTCATATCTGTGACTGGAAGGATGCAAAAGGCATCCTAACCTTTCTCAACTACTCTAAAGCCTAAAATCAGCAAGGGGCAGTCATTTGTATCACAGGCACATACACCAACTGAGCTACTGGGAGTGGAATAAGTGACCTGTAGGATGCACACAGATCGCTACAGCGAATACTGAACCAATGTTAGCTTTTTATGTATTTCAAGGCAGAACATACACATATCTCTGCAACAGGTTCATTAACCTTATGAACTATCTTACTGTGCTTCAAATCTGTAGCTGGTGAAATTTAACAAGATTTCCAAGGCTGAAGCATTGACAGGATTACCTAAAATCAAGATTAGAACAAGTGATCAGAGAGCCCTGCAGCAGCTCCACCAACTCACACTGTCCTCCCACTAGGCTTGGGACATATAACGCGCAGGTTACAAGAACTCTCTGGGGACTTTAACTCTCTCAGCTACCTATCTTAATGGGTTTAAAAACTGTCATATTAAGGGGGAACTCAGATCTCACATTCATTACACCTATGAGATAATTTGTTGGGGAGGTTGACGCAGGGTTATAATGGGGTATATAATAAACCGTCCGCTCCGAGGCTGCCAATTGTTCTTTCATCCTTGAGAAAGCACACATGCTTTCCCAGCTAATATACAGTAAATTAAGGCAGGGGTAGATGCATATGGAACTCCCTGGAGACAGAGGAATGTCTCAGGTAATATTGTTCTTTTTAAAGGAGTGGAATGTCCAATGCCCAAGCAACATCCAGCACCTTGTTCTGCTCCATTAGCTACTAAAGCCTTATGGCTACCCAATAGCGGGCTCTACTGGCCATTAAATGCCCACTCCAGTGTTAAAGTACCTAGCCAAAAGTGAGGGCCTTTAACAAGGGAGCATGCCTTCCCACTACGGAGGGCTCTAAGGCTATTAGAACATTCTGCCCCTAGAGGGAAGAATGTTCTAATTTGCAAAACAAAGGCCTAATGAAGCCCAAGTGGGTGGATATCCCCTTGGGCACTGAAATGTTGATCCTCTGGGCTTCTACCGTGCTAGAATTGGGGGTCTCTAGTTGGCTGAGGTAGGTACCTTTGGCCAAATAGGGACACTTGCTTCCACGTCAGGGAAAGGAAGGACACTTTCTCAGATAGCCCCTGCTCACCCCCTCGGTAGCTTGGCACGAGCAGCCAGGCTTATCTTCAAGGCAAGTGTGTAAGGTATTTGCAACCACGCTCTCAGTAACCCAATGATGACACCACAAATGAACTCCACACGAGTTTCATAAAAACAAGTATATGTTTATATAAAAAGATATACGATGAGACCACACGATATAAATCCAACATATGCGTATTTGTAATATTCCTCCTGGCCGGTTATTAGGCCAGCCAGCCCTTGTAGGTTCTGGCGATATTAATGAGCAATTCTAGATGATCCAATGCAGTCCTAATGCAATGCTATGCAGTTCGTAATGCAAGAATCAGGCACTTCGCAATGTAAAAATAATGCAGTTTGTTATGCAACAATCAAGCAGTTCGTAATGCCAAAATAATGCAATGCGTAACGCAACAATCAGGCAGTTCGTAATGCAGAAATAATGCAATGCGTAATGCAACAATCAGGCAGTTTGTTATGCAGAAATAATGCAATGTGTAATGCAACAATCAGGTAGTTCGTAATGCAGAAATAATGCAATGCGTAATGCAACAATCAGGTAGTTCGTAATGCAGAAATAATGCAATGCGTAATACACCAATCATGGACAACCAATTACCATTACACTTTACACAGGGAGCACTTGCACTTTGACACTGACCAGCAGTGGCAAAGTGCCCAAAGCATCTAAGTTGGCAACACCATGTCAGAAAAAAGGTCTAGGGGGAAAGCAAAAAGTTTAGGGAACTTTAGCCAAAAAGGGCCAAGTCGAACACACCAGACATTAGAAGCCCGGAGCACTCCATTGTTATCAATGGAGCGCTCAACATTCCAATGTTCTAATATATTCTTAGACTGACTATTAAAGGCCCGAGCAGAAGGCGAAGGCCTTTAACAAGGCAACAGACCTTTAATGCCCGGTAGAGCCCCCTACGGAGGGCTCTAAGGCTATTAGAACATTCTGCCCCTAGAGAACAAAGGCATCACAGAGCCGAGAGGGTTGGAAATCCCCTCAGGCTCCGTGAGACCTTTGTTCATAGCAAAAGCTGTGAAACAAACATTGGAATGTTGATGCTCCAGATTTCTACCAGCCATTAGAAGCCCAAACACTCCATTGACAGCAACGGAACGCTCAACATTCCAATGTTCTAATACTTTAAAAACAATGATTGCAAAGCCATTAAGTCTGGTACTGGCTGCCAGCGTGTTGGCTTTGTCACTGCTTGTATTTTGTCATTTTAGTTTTTTTAAACTTCATTACAGGTGTAGCTACTGAGCCGTCCCCAATATATAAAAGTAGTTAGTACTCCCTGACACTGAAGTTACTTTGTGTGTGGATGTGCTCCTAGTGGAAGGGCACACCGCCATAACTTGCAGTAACGCAATGCGTAAGGCCTGAGGTGGGCTGACCAATTGTGCAGTGTAAGCTGTAGTGGGGGCAAGCAAAACGTGAATGACAGAACAACAAACCAATGGATGAAGAGGAGTGTGGATGAACGGCCATATAACCAAGTATATTATATAGAATATTTTACTAAAATCAACAGGTCTGGGTTAACACCAGTCCTTTAAATACAAATGTTGGTTTTGAAATGTATGCCTTGAAGTTAAAGCGGGAAACAAATGTAATCTATCTGCTGCAAATTGTGCACCCTTTGAAGTTCATGGAGTGAACCCCTTACGAGAGTTGGTGACTAATAATATTGCACTGTAAAATGTGTGTTTGAAATGTTCTTGCTGCACATTTTAAAATACCTCAGTCACTGTTGGTTGTAAATTAAACACTATTTCTCAATATTGCGGCCTATGCCTTCAGCCAATCCTGCCTTTTAACCAGTTTGCATCCTGTGACTTGCAGTTTTGATTTTTTATGTGCAGAGTGAACATCTCAAGTAAGTTGCAAAGTGCTGTCTGCAATATAAAACATGATGCGTTCCTCTTTTATTGGAGCATAAATCGAATAAACAGATGTTCTAACATTAGAATTCGTTTTTTCCTTATAAATTGTGGATTATGTATTTTATGCGATTGGTGCAATATCAATATAAAATGCATTTCAAAAACTGGGCTCCTGCTTTGGCTCTTAGATCCAAGCCAGGCTCCTGGCTCGGCTCTGTTATCTGTTTTATTTATAGAGTGCCTACATCCAGCCTTCTTGCTGCTATAGTGACACAACAACGGGGTAGGAAGATGATAATGCAATCAGACGAGGTGCATGTTTAATTGTAAACATGTTATTGATGGCGGGTGCCATCCACGAGAGCAAACTTCCACAATATGTAGCGTAACACATACGCCATTGCATAAACACAAAAGAAATACAAACAGTTGAATTGCATAAACATAAAAGAAATACAAACAGTTGAATTGCCTAAGAACACTACAGGTGCCTCGGCGGCTTATGAGGCCGCTTGTGTTTACAGCAGCTGCAGAGTCGCATCAGATACTCAGGGAGGACGCTGTAGGGACGCACAAGCTGATTTTGACAGCTTGCAAGCAGTTGGTTAGTTCCAGGGATGCAGCTTCATTTGGGATGATAAATAGCTGTATCGTTTTGTCAGATCTAGAGGCCAAGCATGCACCATGAATCAGCATGCAGTCAAGCATTGAGTAAAGTTTCATATTGCTAAATAATTCTACTCAATCTACTGGACACGAAGTACTTCCACGGTTTAATACGAAATAATAACAGTCTGCTGTTTACAGTGCCTTGGCACGACCATAAATCACGCTGCACTGAGCAGTTCATGGAAACGCTGATAATACATGTGCCTCTGTCTGCCTGACTGACACAAACACTAACATGTTCCCGATACAAGCTGTTGGAATTCTTCAAAACAGGTGGCATTTTGGAGGCAGTAAATAGCTCTACAACATTATATGTGTCAGTCTCAACTTTTAATTTAGCATTTGAAGGCAGCGCGCTTTCAAATTAATTTTAATTGGTTTTAAATTACATCAAGCTGGTTGTCAATTAAATGAACATTTATTTTTCTGCGAAGGTAGATTTGCTTAGCCTCTACCTGCTCTGCATTTTCAAAAGCTCTGTGGGTTTCTGTATTTTACCCGTAGTAACAGATGAGAATTCTGAGGCAATTTCACCCATTTTTGCTGTTTCACAACTTCCTGCCCCTGATTCCAAAACACAAAAAAATAGGATTGCAGGAAGAATATCATGCAGCAGGCTAAGGTATTGGCTCTCTCAGAGACAATTGACAAATGGGTGTACATTTCTGACTCAGGGGACCTACAACTGTATCTGCAGATCTGCACTGCAAGGGCTGTTCAATGTGTTTACCTTAATGATAATTGCATTCATATTATTACATTGCCCAGCCCCTGCCAGAGCTTCCCAATACAAATTCTTTTGACTGTGGGCATATGTTTGTCTGTGGGGCAACTCTGATTTCTGCAGACAGAAACAAAATGTTTTGCTCACCACTTTGTATGGGCCCTTGAGGCCCTTAGTATCATGACCAAGCCAAGGGCATAATAGAGACCTCTGCATGCAGCCCGTAGAGCCCAAGGCCTCCCTACCATCAAGGGTCCCTTTTTCAGCCCAAAGCCTATGAGGTTCTTCAAGACATGGGAGTGTGTTGCATAGAGACTTCAGAAGCCAAGCGGTTATAAGTACAGAGTTTATATAGTGAAGTACAAGGTAATAAATAAGGCGCCCACACACAGTCTGTCCTCATGCATCAGACAGCCAACAAAGACTGAGCAACCAATGAGAAACATAATCGCGGACCATAAAGCAGAAACTTAAAAGGAAACATAGCAACAGGAATGCATTTACTTCTGACAAGTGAGCTTGTTCCACAAGGATACCAAGCAGGTGGAGCGATTATCAATAAACGTAGAATCTTGAGCTTCCAATGAGGCCAACAGTAAAAATTGCTTTATATACTTGCAGGTGCTACTGACCCATAAATGACCCTTGAGTGCCTCCTTAATAATATAATCTCTAATAGTAACAAGATGCACACACATATCATTTTGTATTAGCACCCCTTTAATAACTGATGGGTTCTCTGAAATCTGTACAAACGGTCTCGGCATCTGCATTTCTTTCCTTGGGCCAACCTGTGATGAATTTGAAAACAGACTGTAATCTGGCATGCTGTTTGGAAGCTTCTAATCAGTGTTTATGTGTGATCACCGCTTCGTTCCGCAGTACATCCTCCACAAAAGCAATCACTTTCTCATTATCTTGAAGTGTGTTGGATTCTTCACCTCTGATGGATGACCTGGAGAGACAGTCTGCTCTTGAGTTTTTCCCACCAGGTATGTATTTCACTGTTAAATTAAATTCTTGCAGCTTTGATAACAGTCTGACCCAAACATGATAATGATTTTTCTGAACCGTTGCCACTCAACAGGTGGAGCAATGGTATGTGATCTGTGAATACATCAAATTGGGAACCCCAAATGAAAGTCTTGAACTTTTCCACCGCTCAACAGCATGCAAATGCCTCTCGCTCAATTGTGCTGAAATTGACATCCCCACTGCTGAGCGAGTGAGAGGCAAAGGCAACGGTGTTTTCTTTGTCCTGACATAACTGTGAAAAAACAGCTCCCAATCCAACTTGACTGGCATCAAAGTTATGATACATTTTCTGCCTGCTACAAATGGAGTTAAGGCTGGTGCTGAAATACTGATATTCTTCACTTTCTAAAAATCTTCTTGCACATCATCAGACCAGATATACTTCACTCCTTTCTTGAGTAAATTCATCAAGGGCTGCACATTAAAAGCATAACCTTGCACAAACCTTGAATAGTATTTGCTTAGCCCGAGAAAGGAGCAACGTGCTTTTTTTTCACTGGGTGGATGTGCATCTTCAATAGCTTTAACCAGTAAATAAATTGTCGAAATACCATTGAGAGTGATAGAGTGATCTATGTAGTCAATGTTTTCTGCTAACAATATGCATTTGTTTGTGTGAAGGGTGATACCAAACTCTTAAAATCTAGTGAAAACTGTATTTAAGAGTGTGATTATGTTCAGATACAGATTTTGTAAAAATCATCACATTATCTTGTAATTCTTGAATCCCCACTCACACCCTCCAATATATTATCCATGAAAGCACTAGCTGCTGAAGCCAATCTAAAGGGGGTCTTATGACATTCTCCATAAGGATTTACAGACATGGTTCACTCTTGGGATCTTTCATCTAATAGGGTCTGGTGGTAAGCTGATTTGCAATCCAAATGTGTGAAGAATTTAGAACCTCCAATGTTGACAAATAAGTCTTAAACCTTGAGCAGAGGATGGCAACCAACAATAATGTTCCTGTTGAGGCTGCGCAGATCAGCACACAAGCGAATCTCACTATCTTCTTTGCACACAGTAAGAATAGGACTTACCCATTTAGAGAAGTCAGTGAGTTTGATAATGGTATCTCCAACTAACTAACTAACAATAGTTTTTTCAATTCAGCTCTAACACTTAAGGGGACAGGCCTGGTTTTGCGTGTAACAGGTAGAGCATGCCTCTTTACCTTAATCGGGTGCAAATATTTCTGAATGAGCCCAATCCTACCGGAACAAATTTCAGGAAATCATTTAACAATATCTTCAGTGGGACCAACATCCCGAGTAGTGAGTAAAGATAGATTTGCTACACTGACTGGTGGATCAGCACCAGGCACAAGCATAAGAGCAAGGTTTGCAAGGTCCTTCTATCCAACTATATTTCTACCCTTGACTGCAATGTAGAGTTTAGTTGACATTGACCTACCAAGACAAGACACAGGGGGATATGTACAAGAACTGCTGCTATCTAACGCAAATCTTAGTTAGCGGCACTTTTCTTACTGCCGCGTACCGATGAAAACTATCACCATGGTACCAACTAATTTACAATACGTCCCAACATTGCCATAGCTCCAGGTAGCTGCTGTGAAAACTGCAGTTAACAATAGCGTGAAGGCGATACAAATTATGTCATTAGAGGCCAATTTACGGGCAAAAAACTCACGTTAGTCAGCTCAACGTGAGTTTTTTGGCCTCAAGAGGCAAAAATAGCTTATAAGTCCACCCCCAATGAAAAATAGGAAACAAAACCAATGGAATGCATATTGGAGCAGCCAGGGCCAAGTGCAGCACAGATCAACAACCCCCAAGTTCCCCAACAGCCAGGATCACCAGCCAGAGTCCCAAGGGAAGAGAAAATCCAGGTCTACAATCATGAAAAGAGGCGAATCGCTGGGCAAAACCAGTGATGCATCACTTATCATTGCATGCGCCTTGCAACACCATGGTATCCAAAACCTTGAAAGCGTGGACAGTCCCCGGGGCCCAAAGGCCTCACTGGGCCTGCATCTGGGCCCCGGAGTGGGATGCGGATGCACTGTGGAGTTGCTGGCATGTGGTGGTAGACAATGAGGCATTGGCGATTCCCCCTTACCTGGTGGTGAAGTCTGCCAGGTCGCATGGAGACACGTTGCTGACTTATGTGTGAAGACCGCCTGGTGACCCTTGGAGCTGTGAACAGTAAAGGCGCTCCTGCGCACCAACATTGGGAGGTCTGCATCGCATCCCATGGGCCACCACTACACCGGCATACACAGAAGAGATAACCAATGGTAGGCCACTCCTCTCTGCATCACAGGCCGGAGGATGTTGCGCTGGCTGGACGCTGTGGAGGGTGAGGCCCCATTCCCCCCACGTTCCTTCCCCATCCAGGGTATTTTCCTGCATTTCCTGACTTCCAGCTGTCCAGTCCCCATGCAGCACTACATAATGGCAGCTGCTGTGCGGCCATGCGCAGCGGGTGTACCACTGGTGCACCAAAGTCAAGCCCATCTGCGTCCGTCTGCCTCTGGACTGCACCCAGCTCAAAGGACCCTTCCTCTCAGACACTCCACTGCTACAACACCAGCACCCTCCTCGCCATCAACACTAGACGCCACACCGCCTACCATCTAGCAACAGTGTGGAATTCTCTTGCACCCTGCACCTGTTGAAACTGCAAACGCACCTTCTGCGACATCCGTACACCAGCTCCTCCTGCCGCCCAGCCAAACAACAGCGCAGCCGACCGGCTCAACTGCATCTTCCTCAACATGCGGTCCCTCCACAAATACGCAGCAGAAATCTGGGACCTCTTCGGCGCCTCCTCTTCACACATCGCCTTTTTCACGGAAACCTGGACCAACCTCTGCTCTGGACCAGTCATTGCCATCACCATCCACGATGGCTTCAAATTCACTTGCACGGACCACCCTGTGTGGCCAGGAGCAGGCATTGCCATTGTCTGGAAAAGGCCCACTCCGACTGACCATGCACTCTAATGGACCGACGGTGCCCATGAAACACCTCCACTTCCAGATCTGTACCAACCCCAACACCACCCTCTGTCGCACCCTCATCTACTGGCCTTCTGAGCCATGAACCCCAATTCAATGATGCCATTGCAGACCTCATCGCACCTCAGGCTCGCCTATCCACAGACTACATCCTACTCGGAGACCTCAAGTTCCACCTGGACAACCCCAGTAACCAGAACACCACCCTCCTCCTGGGGAACCTCGCCAACATTGGACTCAACCATTTAGTCACCACACTAACCCACATAGCCTGACACACACTTGAGCCCATCTTCTCCACCAGCCGGAACTTCAACTACAGCCACACCACAGGACTCTCCTGTACCGACCATCATTGTTTACATCATGCCTTCACCACACCCACCATACACCATTGCCATTATTGCCGCCCCGTCGCGGGTGGATCAAGTCCACCGAAGAACTTCCTGTCAACTCCATCAGCACCACCACTCTTCCAACACTAACAGATGCCAACACCGCAGTGCGCAACCTCCACCGATAGATCTCCAACTGCGCCAACACCCTGGCACCCCTCATGAAAAGACCAAGCAAACAACACTTCAAGTAGGCCAACTGGTTCACTCCCGCCCTCCACTAGTCCACCCCCACCTGCAGACGTCTCGAGAAGAGATGGAGCCACAACATCAATCAACTCTGCAACACAGTCCCTCTTGCACCATGGCGCAAGGGTGCCTGCGTTGGCACATGGCAGCTATTGTGCACCAACTTAGGGGGAAAAGCCAGGGGGGGGCCATTCATGAGCCCCTGTGGTGCGTCATTTTCATGACGTACTTGCAGCGTGATTCTTGCATCATGTTATGCCTC
Source organism: Triturus cristatus (assembly GCF_964204655.1). Taxonomy (NCBI): domain Eukaryota; kingdom Metazoa; phylum Chordata; class Amphibia; order Caudata; family Salamandridae; genus Triturus; species Triturus cristatus. The sequence goes on from NC_140581.1 coordinate 871,684,455, forward strand.
ATTTGCAAAGAGACGCATCTAGGCACATGCATGACCTTGTGAAGCCCTGTGCCACACTATATCTGCATCAGGTATGATGTATGCAGGGTGGGCATTCCCATGCAACAAAGCCTCATATGAGTGGCGCAGTGAAATCATCAGATTTCACTGCAACAATTGTAGGATGCCACTGTGTCAGTACCTTACGCCTGCCTCATGGCAGGCGTAAGGGTGGCGCAGTGCCACAAGGATAGGCTAGCCCCATGCATTGCGGTAGTTGCATCATGCTTGTGACACAACTGCAGCAATGCATGACTTTTGCGCTGACAGATACATCAGGATTTCAGTAATTAATTGCCACATGGAACGCTGTACAGTAAATACAGCGCATCCATGGTGTCGCAAGAAGGGCATAGTGAAAAGATTTGCAATGCTGTTTTGTCGCGGCGTTGCAACACTTTTCATGAATGAGGCTCAAGAATATGCCCTACCTTATTGATGGTGCACATTCGTGCCCTTTAGTTTTGTCGCAGGGCAGTGCAGCAACATTCCTTACAACGCTGTCCAGCACCACAACCTTCTAAAATGAGGCCACAAGTTTTTGTACCATATTTAAGACCAGCTATCTACTGGTCCTAAAAAACTGACTCTGTAGTTTTGCACCATACGAGGAATTCCTTGTAAATATCGCGAAGTGGGGTTAGCGGCTTTTTTTGCACGGGAACGCCTACCTTGCATCTCATTTTCGTTAAGTCCTGCTAACAGAACTGGCAATCTGAAAAACGCACGTTCATGCTGGAAAACTGCTGCTAGCTATGATTAGCGGCAACTTGTAAATACGGCGATAAAAAAAAGCCGCTGTAACGTTGAAAAATTGTCTATGAAGAATCAAACCATATTGATATCATGATCACAATATGCTTTAGAATGTATGTCTGGTGTGCTAAGGATAACATTAGAACCCCACTTTTGGTAAAATAAAGCATCAGATATAATAGTAACAGGGGCACTAGAGTCACACGTTGTGTTAATAGCTAATTTGGAACCGAAAATTACCTAACATAAAGTTTCCTTAATGTTGTTAGTAGACAAGAAGTCAGTCTCCAGATTCAGGACAAACTTTGAAAAATCCACAGGACAGTCAACACTTTGTACTTTAACTTGGAGTTTAATAGATCTGCAAAAACTGTGAAAGTGACCTAATTTCTTGCATTTAGTGCATCGTATATCTACTGCTGGACATTATAATTGCTTAAATGGAATTTAGATCCAAACCTGAATCAAAAAGTGTTGGTATTATGTTGAACATTCTTAAATACTTCATCCTTAATTTGTACAGCATCAACATGTTCAGAGTATTCTACAGTATAAAGAATTGGAGCAGATGTCTGAGTAGATTCCTAAGCCCGCATGCGACTGGAGATTATTGAACTTTCAATGCTTTTGGCCAGATCAACAACCTCTGACAATGGACGGTCTCTGCAACTGAGTAGCCTTTCTTGCATCTTTCTTTGAAAAGTAGCTGTACACAAACTGACCTCGAATGTATATGTCAATGGACACTCCAAAATTGCATGTAGCACCAAATGCCCTTAATGCTGATACTAATTCTTCAACAGTTGTTTGTTTCTCTCCAATGGAACGCTAGCTTGTTCTGGGAATTTGACTCTGGGGTGGCAAATTTACAAAGGCCCCTGAGCCACCAGAGCATCACTTTATTTGAAGCTCCATTGGTGCACAATGCTGAACCATATTTACAAGGCCACGCAACACCACCCTGCGTGGCTTTTCATGGCCTTGTAGATATGGCCCCCTTTCATGCATTACTGTTCGTGAATGGGGCGTTCCATGGATGTTGCTGTGCATGTTCCCACACAACACCAATGGTTCCTGACACATTTCCAGACTTATAAGGTTTCATAAACCTGGGAATGCATCAGATTCTATTGCCTCCCCAGGGGAAGTGTTAAAGTGGTGCAACGAGGAGAAACACGTTTATTTCTCCTTGTTTTTTGATATTTCTATGTGTGCTGCATTCTGCAGCATACTTAGAAATGAAATGAAATGAAATGAAATGAAATGAAAAAAGTATTTGATTAAGCGCACTGCGGCCAAGCGGCTTCCTGGCGCTGGTAGCAAGAACAGCAGTCACCAAGGCAGCCCGAAGGGATTAGCAGGAGTACGCCTGAGAGAAAAGAAAAGTTTTCAAAGCTTTACGAAAATGGGAATAAATGGGAATGGATCGCATGGAAAGGGGAAGACTATTCCAGAAACGGGGGGCCAAAACAGAAAAGCGTGTGCCTCCAGTTCTGGATTTGCGGAAGCGGGGGACATTAAGAAGGGCCAAAGAAGAAGACCGGAGAGTGCGAACAGGGGTGTGAGAAGAAATAAGGGAACATATGAATACAGGGGCAGATCGGGCAAGAGCCAAGAAAACCAGACAACCCATTTTGAAAAGAGATCGCTGAAGAACAGGGAGCCAATGAAGAGACCTGAGGACGGGAGTGATATGATGAGTTTTGGGAAGGTGAAAAATGAGACGGGCGGCCTGGTTCTGAATAGCTTGCAAGCGGCGAGATTCGTAAGCAGGAATGCCCACATACAAGCTATTCGCGTAATCAAGACGGGAGGTAATCAGAGCCGTAATGATGATTTTGAGTGCATCTGAAGAAAAGAAGCGGGAGATCTTTCGAATAAGCCGAAGGGATAGAAAACAAGAGGAAACAACAGAACTAATTTGTGCATGCATGGAAAGATCATGGCTGACCTGAATACCCAGGGTTCTGACTGAAGAGACAGGAGTGGGGAGAGGGCCAAACGAGGGGGGCCAAAAAGCAGAAGACCAAGGACTGGATGAGCCGCCCGTCAAGACCAACTCGGTCTTGTCCGGGTTAAGCTTGAGATGGTTAGAGCTCATCCAATCCGAGATAAAGACCAAAGTAGAGCGAAATTTAGAGAAAGACAGAGGTGAAGAAGAAAGATCAAAGACAAGCTGGAGGTCGTCGGCGTAGTTGTACACGGAGACCCCCTGAACAAGAAGAGCAGAGATAAGAGGGTAAATGTAAAGATTAAATAGCAGAGGAGAAAGAGAGGAGCCTTGAGGAACACCACAGGAAACCAAGCGGGTGGGAGCAGAGAAACCAGACAAGTGAACAGCCTGAGAGCGGCCAGAAAGAAAGGAGGCAAGCCAAGAGAAAGCAAGGCCCCGAATGCCCGCCGCGCTGACACGGTCAAGAAGGATGGAATGGTCGACCGTGTCAAACGCAGCGGATAGATCAAGGAGAACCAGTGCTTGAGGGAGAGAAGAATCAGCCTTAGATTTCAGCTCGTCGAGGACAGCCAAAACCACTGACTCAGTGGAGTGGCCTCGACGGAAGCCTGCCTGATGAGAGGCCAGGACTTGGTTCTCCTCAATGTAAGCAGAGAGGCAGGAGGTGACATAGCTCTCTAAGACCTTGCCAAGATAGGGAAGAAGGGAAATAGGCCTGAAATTAGAGGGAAGTGAAGGGTCAAGGCCAGATTTTTTTAAAATGGGCAGAACAATAGCGGATTTAAAGAAAGAAGGGACTAGGCCCAAGGCAAGAGAAGCATTGAGAAAAGAAAGAGGGGGAGAAGGACAATTAGTAAATAGAGCTCTTAAAATCCGGGCCGGTGCACAGTCGGCTGGAGAGCCTGACTTGATCTTAGCGAGCAAAGTAAGAAATGTGTCTAAAGAAATAGGGGGAAAAGAATCAAAAGAAGAAGAAAGAACCGAAAAAGAGGAAGTGGGGGTAGGGAGAGGGAGCAGGGGGATGTTAGCTTTAATCTTGATAATCTTCTCGATGAAGAAATCATTGAGCGAGGAGCAGAGGTCTTGAGAAGGGATAAGAGTGGAATTGGTACGATTGGAAAACGCCAGATCTTTGACCAAGGAGAAAATCTCCTTGGATTTATTGGCAGAGAGGGCCACTTTCTCAGAAAAGTAATTTGTTTTGGCCAGGAGGACGGCACGCTTGTATTCCAGGAGGAGATGTTTATATTGGGCCCGAAGAGCGGGGCAGTAATTTCGTCTCCAATGACGCTCAGAGCGTCTCAGATCTAATTTCAACGCTTTGAGCTTGGTATTAAACCACTTATGAGCGTCATAGGGACGAACGGCCTTGGTTTTCCTAAGCGGAGCGACCTGGTCGCAAGAGCAGGACAGCCAGGTGTTAAGCGCTTCAGCTTGAGAGTCCAGAGGGAGTGCAGAAAGATCAGGAGTGGAAGAAGCAAGAGAGAGAGAAAGAGAGTCTAAGTCAACCCGATTCCAATTTCGAACAACAAGGTTTTTGGGTAGGGAGGGCCTATCAGGAGCACCAAGAGTGATGGAAAAGGAAATAAGAAAGTGATCAGACCAGGTGCAAGGAGAAATGCTAGGGGGAGAAAGCGTACAACTTAAAGACCAAATCTGGTCAAGTGTATGACCCTGGACATGGGTGGGGCCAGTGACATGGGCATGAAAATTAAGGCACTGAAGAGTAGCCGAAAAATCCTTGGAGGACAAATCCTCCTTTGCGTCACCTGGCCAGAAATTAAAATCCCCCAACAGGAGAACCGAAGAATTGTTAACCACAAGTGTTGCGAGGAGTTCCTGAAGGGTGGCAACGAACAAGGGCATGTGCTGGGGAGGGCGGTACATAAGGACAACCGTGAGAGGGACAGGGAGATTGAGTGAACGAGCAACCAGAAAGTCCACATTGGGTATAGGTGAGTGAGGGAGAAGCTGAAACTGTAAGCTGGAACGAGCTATCATGGCCACGCCGCCACCCATCTTGCCGTCAGGGCGATCCGACCGGAGGGCGTAATAGGTGGAGGGAAGGATGGCCAGGACGTCAGGAAGAGAGTCGGACGAAAACCAAGTTTCAGTGAGAAACAGAAAATCAGGAGACTCAGTGTGCAAAAGGTTAAATAATTCCAGTTGATGTTTCACAGCAGACCGAGTGTTAAATAAGAAAGCAGAAGCGGAATTGGGAGTAATAGAAACAGGCGAAACAGAAGGATCGAGCAAGGGGGGAGGGTCTGAAACTAGGATGCCAAGCGTGTCCAAGTGTAGCAGTAGGGAGGGTGCAAGAGGCTGAGCACGTTTGTAGGAGTGCAGTTGAGCGGAGGTGTACACCTGCAGGGAGGCAGAGTCCATGGCCCCTGGTCCCGGCCCGTCGCTGACGGGCGCAGACGGGCTTAACTTAGGCGCAACTAAGGAGAAAAACACCATCAGTGGCGGTTTTTGTGCAGGAAGGTGTGCATTCCTGCACAAAAACAATCATCCCTGCAACACTGGCACCCTTGCACCATGGTGCAAGGGTGTCCGTGTTGGTGCTAGGCAGTCAAGTGTGCGCCAGCACAGAGGAAAACACAGTGATTTATCGTATTGCTGTAAATACCATGCATCCTTGCACTTTCCTAATGATGCAGGTTGGCACAGCAAGATCGCTTGCAGCACTGCGTAATTTTCTAGTAACTATGCCGCCAAGTCTTGTAGTCACTTCTGAGTACTCATTTGAATCTCTCGATTGTCCAGATGTGGAAGCAGCTGGAGGCAAATTATCAAAAACCTGCTGCCCTTCATTCCCAAATGACGAATCCAAAAAACAGCTTTTCTTTTAGGTTCAAAGCCACCTACTCCAAGTGCAATTAAATAGTTCTCAAAAGATCTTAACCAAGCATCCAACTTAATCAAAGACTTTCCATGAAGTTTAAGAAATGGTAAGATCTGAGCTAAATTGTTAGAAGCCATTGACAACAATTGACTAATATGCCATCCTTCAATGAAGAGTTGATATAGGTAATGACACAGTTCTGAGAGGTCAATAAATATTTCCAAGTTCACTTGAACCAATTCAAAAAAAGTTGCTGTAAACTTGTAATATCCAAAGCAATCTAGCACCAACATTGAAATATGAGCGTGTTGGCACAAAGTTGATAATCAAAACAGCAAAAGTTCAGAAAACTAAAGTGAATGCCAAGAGGACATATGCACGAGCAGCTAAGTATTTACTTGTAGGACAGGCATGTGAACTGAAGAAATGATATCAAGAGCATACACAGGTGTGCTGGCTCAGTGGCTCACCCATGTTGAGGAAGCTGCGGAGCACACAGTGCCAAAATAAGCAAGTGGGCTGAGCTGCTCTTGGAATAGCACAAAAGAAGCCTCTAGCTGTTTTGGCGCCAGGAAGTACAGGAGAAGCACTAACAGAGTAAAGGCTTCAGTGAGTGAAATGATACCAATAATAGCGTGGGTTATCCAGAGTACGCTGCAGGCTCCAATTTCTCAATAGTCTCAAATTTCTTGACAAATCGTGTTACATAGAGACTTCAAGAGACAAGCAGAGATACTTATTTTGTGAAGTACAAGGTAATAAATAAGGAGCCCACATGTGGCATGTTCCCATGCATCAGATGCCCAACGAAGACTGAGCAACCGATGCAGGACAGCAGCGTGGGCCATAAACAAGTAACTTAAAAGAAACAGAGCAACCGCATGCATTTACTTTTGACAAGTGAGCTCATTCCTGAAAGAATGAGCTGGGTCACTCATATCAAGTTCTAAAAGGCACTGCACACTTCATACATTACTGCAATGTCTTCTGGCACAACAGAGTGTCAGGGGCACCTCAGCAGATTTTGCAGGGAGGGGCCATCATTTGGCATTACACCACACAAATCACTTTCCCGCCCCTCCATTCTTCCCCCCTTGGGCACTGTTATGATGATTTTGTTTCACTAAAATATATGTCGATTAATTTTTGTCAAATGAATTGTCATGTTGTCTCAGTGTGATTCAATAACACTGGAACAATTTACCCAGACTTGTTTGAATATTTTACTTCAAGTACGATTGTCTATTTTTTCTTCCCCTTGCACATGATGCTTTGAATACTGGGACCACAATTATAAATACTGCCTTGTACCCAGGTCCCAGGGATTTTTGGGTTTACCCTTTATTTGTAACCTTGCAACACCATGGCATCCAAAACCTTGAAAGTGCGGACAGTCCCCGGGGCCCAAAGGCCTCACTGGGCCTGCGTCTGGGCCCCGGAGTGGGATGCGAATGCAATGTGGAGTTGCTGGCATGTGGTGGTAGACATTGAGGCATTGGCGATTCCCCCTTACCTGGTGGTAAAGTCTGGCAGGTCGCATGGAGACACGTTGCTGACCTATGTGAGAAGACCGCCTGGTGACCCTTGGAGCTGTGGACAGCAGAGGCGCTCCTGTGCACCAACATTGGGAGGTCTGCATCGCATACCATGGGCCACCACTACACCGGGGTGCACGGAGGAGATAACCAATGGTAGGCCACTCCTCTCTGCATCACAGGCCTGAGGATGTTGCGCTGGCTGGCGCTATGGAGGGTGAGGCCCCGTTCCCCCCAACGTTCCTGCCCCATCCAGGGTCTTTTCCTGCATTTCCCACCTTCCAGCTGTCCAGTCCCCATGCAGCACTACATAATGGCAGCTGCTGTGAAGCCATGCGCAGCGGGTGTACCACTGGTGCACCAAAGTCAAGCCTGTCTGCGTCCGTCTGCCTCTGGACCGCGCCCAGCTCAAAGGACCCTTCCTCTCGGACACTCCACCGCTTCAACACCAGCACCCTCCTCGCCATTAACACTAGATGCCACACCGCCTGCCATCTAGCAACAGTGTGGAATTGTCTTGCACCCTGCGCCTGTCGAAACTGCAAACGCACCTTCTACGACATCCGTACACCAGCTCCTCCTGCCGCCCAGCCGAACAACAGCGCAGCCGACCGGCTCAACTGCATCTTCCTCAAAATGCGGTCCCTCCACAAATATGCAACAGAAATCTGGGACCTCCTCGGCGCCACGTCTTCACACATCGCCTTTTTCATGGAAACCTGGACCAACCTCTGCTCTGGACCAGTCATTGCCATCACAATCCAAGACGGCTACAAATTCACTTGCACGGACCACCATGAGTGGCCAGGAGCAGGCATTGCCATTGTCTGGAAAAGACCCACTCCGACTGACCATGCTCTCTAATGAACCGACGGTGCCCATGAAACATCTCCACTTCCAGATCTGTACCAACCCCAACACCACCCTCCGTGGCACCCTCATCTACTGGCCCCCTGAGCCATGAACCCCCATTCAATGATGCCATTGCAGACCTCATCATACCCCAGGCTCTCCTATCCACAGACTACTTCCTACTCGGAGACCTCAAGTTCCACCTGGACAACCCCAGTAACCAGAACACCACCCTCCTCCTGGGGAACCTCGCCAACATTGGACTCAAACAGTTAGTCACCACACAAATCCACATAGCCTGACACACGTTTGAGCCCATCTTCTCCACCAGCCGGAACTTCAACTAAAGCTACACCACAGGACTCTCCTGTACCGACCATCATTGTTTACATCACGCCTTCACCACGCCCACCTTACACCATTGCCATTATTGCCGCCCAGTCGCGGGTGGATCAAGTCCACCGAAGAACTTCCTGTCAACTCCGTCAGCACCACTACTCTGCCAACACTAACAGATGCCAACACCGCAGTGCGCAACCTCCACCGATGGATCTCCAACTGCGCCAACACCCTGGCACCCCTCATGAAAAGACCAGGCAAACAACACTCCAATTAGGCCAACTGGTTCACTCCTGCCCTCCACTAGTCCACCCCCACCTGCAGACGTCTTGAGAAGAGATGGAGCCACAACATCAATCAACTCTGCAACACAGTCACTCTTGCGCCATGGCGCAAGGGTGCCTGCGTTGGCGCATGGCAGCCATTGTACACCAACTTAGGGGGAAAGACAGGGGGGCCTATTCATGAGCCCCTGTGGTGCGTCATTTTCATGACGCACTTGCAGCATGATTCTTACATCATGTTATTCCCCATTTGCAAAGAGTCGCAGCTAGGCACATGCATGACCTTGTGAAGCCCTGCGCCACACTGTACCTGCATCAGGTATGATGTATGCAGGGTGGGCGTTCCCACGCAACAAAGCCTCATACGAGTGGCGCAGTGAAATCATCAGATTTCACTGCAACAATTATAGGAAGCCACTGTGTCAGTACCTTATGCCTGCCTCATGGCAGGCGTAAGGATGGCACAGTGCCACAAGGATAGGCTAGCCGCATGCATTGCGGTAGTTGCAACATGCTTGGGACACAACTGCAGCAATGCATGACTTTTGCGCTGACAGATACATCCGGATTTCAGTAATTAATTGCGACATGGAACGCTGTACAGTATACAGCGCATCCAGGGTGTCGCAAGAAGGGCATAGTGAAAAGTTTTGCAATGCTGTTTTGTCGCGGAGCTGCAACACTTTTCATGAATGAGGCTCAGGAATATGCCCAATCTTATTGATGGTGCGCATTCGTGCCCTGTTGTTTTGTCGCCGGGCAGTGCAGCAACATTCCTTGCAACGCTGTCCAGCACCACAACTTTCTATAATGAGGCCACAAATTTTTGTACCATTTTTCAGACCAGCTATTTACTGGTCCTAAAAACTGCCTCTGTAGTTTTGCACCATACAAGGAATTCCTTGTAAATATCGCGAAGTGGGGTTAGCGGCTTTTTTTGCACGGGAACGCCTACCTTGCATCTCATTTTCGTTAAGTCCTGCTAACAGAACTGGCAATCTGAAAAACGCACGTTCACGCTGGAAAACTGCCGCTAGCGGTGGTTAGCGGCAACTTGTAAATGCGGCGATCAAAATAAGCCGCTGTAACGTCGAAAAATTGTCTATGAAGAATCAAACCATATTGATATCCTGATCACAATATGCTTTAGAATGTATGTCCGGTGTGCTCAGGATAACATTAGAACCCCACTTTTGGTTAAATAAAGCATCAGATATAATAGTAAAAGGGGCACTAGAGTTACACATTGTGTTAATAGCTATTTTGGAACCTAAAATTACCTGATATAAAGGCTCCTTAATGTTGTTAGTAGACAAGAAGTCAGTCTCCAGATTCAGGACAAACTTTGAAAAATCCACAGGACAATCAACACTTTGTACTTTAACTTGGAGTTTACTAGATCTGCAAAAACTGTGAAAGTGACCTAATTCCTTGCATTTAGTGCATCGTATACCTACTGCTGGACATTGCATATAATTGCTTAAATGGAATTTAGATCCAAACCTGAAACAAAAAGTGTCGGTATTATGTTGAACATTCTGAAATACTTCATCCTTAATTTGTACAGCATCAACATGTTCAGAGTATTCTATAGTATAAAGAATTGGAGCAGATGTCTGAGTGGATTCCTAAGCCCGCATGCGACTGAATATCATTGAACTTTCAATGCTTTTGGCCAGATCAAGAACCTCTGACAATGGACGGTCTCTGCAACTGAGTAGCCTTTCTTGCATCTTTCTTTGAAAAGTAGCTGTACACAAACTGACCTCGAATGTATATGTCAATGGACACTCTAAAATTGCATGTAGCACCAAATGCCCTTAATGCTGATACTAATTCTTCAACAGTTTCATCAGTTGTTTGTTTCTTCTTGGAAAAATTCAGTCTCCCCAATGGAATGGATCGCTAGCTTGTTCTGGGAATTTGACTCGGGGGGGGGGGGGGGGGGGGGAATTTACAAAGGCCCCTGCGCCACCGGAGCATCACTTTATTTGAATCTCCGTTGGTGGCTTTTCATGGCCTTGTAAATATGGCCCCCTTTCATGCATTACTCTTCGTGAATGGGGCGTTCCATGGATGTTGCTGCGCATGTTCCCACACACACCAATGGTTCCTGACACATTTCCAGACTTATAAGGTTTCATAAACCTGGGAATGCATCAGATTCTATTGCCTCCCCAGGGGAAGTGTCAAAGTGGTGCAACGAGGAGAAACACGTTTATTTCTCCTTGTTTTTTGATATTTCTATGTGTGTTGCATTCTGCAGCATACTTAGAAGGAGAAAAACACCATCAGTGATTGTTTTTGTGCAGGAAGGTGTGCATTCCTGCACAAAAACAATCATCCCTGCAACACTGGCATCCTTGCACCATGGTGCAAGGGTGTCCGTGTTGGTGCTAGGCAGTCAAGTGTGTGCCAGCACAGAGGAAAGCACAGGGATTCATTGTATTGCTTTAAATACCATGCATCCCTGCGCTTTCCTAATGATGCAGCTTGGCACAGCAAGATCGCTTGCAGCACTGCGTAATTTTCTAGTAACTATGCCCCCAAGTCTTGCAGTCACTTCTGAGTACTCATTAGAATCTCTCGATTGTCCAGATGTGGAAGCAGCTGGAGGCAAATTATCAAAAACCTGCTGCCCTTCATTCCCGAATGACGAATCCAAAAAACTGTTTTCTTTTAGGTTCAAAGCCACCTACTCCAAGTGCAATTAAATAGTTCTCAAAAGCTCTTACCCAAGCATCCAACTTAATCAAAGACTTTCCATGAAGTTTAAGCAATAGTAAGATCTGAGCTAAATTGTTAGAAGCCATTGACAACAATTGACTAATATGCCATCCTTCAATGAAGAGTTGATATAGGTAATGACACAGTTCTGAGAGGTCAATAAATATTTCCAAGTTCACTTGAACCAATTCAAAGAAAAGTTCTGAATTTATAAAGAAATGTTGCTGTAAACTTGTAATATCCAAAGCAATCTAGCACCAACATTGAAATATGAGCGTGTTGGCACAAAGTTGATAATCAAAACAGCAAAAGTTCAGAAAAGTAAAGTGAGTGCCAAGAGGACATATGCACGAGCAGCTAAGTATTTACTTGTAGGACAGGCATGTGAACTGAAGAAATGATATCAAGAGCATACACGGGTGTGCTGGCTCAGTGGCTCACCCATGTTGAGGAAGCTGCGGAGCACACAGTGCCGAAATAAGCAAGTGGGATGAGCTGCGCTTGGAATAGCACAAAAGAAGCCTCGGGCTGTTTGGGCGCCAGGAAGTACAGGAGAAGCACTAACAGAGTAAAGGCTTCAGTGAGTGAAATGATACCAGTAATAGCGTGGGTTATCCAGAGCACGCTGTAGGCTCCAATTTCTCAAAAGTCTCAAATTTCTTGACAAATCGTGTTACATAGAGACTTCAAGAGACAAGCAGAGATACGTACAGTGTTTATTTTGTGAAGTACAAGGTAATAAATAAGGAGCCCACATGTGGCATGTTCCCATGCATCAGACGCCCAACGAAGACTGAGCAACCGATGCAGTACAGCAGCGTGGGCCATAAACAAGTAACTTAAAAGAAACATAGTAACCAAAAGCATTTACTTTTAACAAGTGAGCTTGTTCCTCAAAGAATGAGCTGGGTCACTCATATCAAGTTTTAAAAGGTACTGCGCACTTCATACATTACTGCAATGTCTTCTGGCACACCAGAGTGTCAGGGGCACCTCAGCAGATTTTGCAGGGAGGGGCCATCATTTGGCATTACACCACTAGAACAAGCCTCTCTTTCTCATGCTTCAGATTCAGACACTGTCATATTGAAGGGTATACAGTGGTCAGTCATGACACTGTTTAGGCATCCACATTCTGTAAATGTAACTTGTCAGTGATCCAGAATGGACCATACAGTGTATTTAGATGTTCAGTTTGTCTTCTAATTATTAGTGATAACTGACCAATACAATTCTAACAAGATTGTCATCAGCACATTTACTCGCTTACGCCACTCATGGATGAGCAAAGCCTTCTACCATTTCTGCTACTAGGGATAAAGCTTGCTAGCTGTCATAGACTCCTAATCCAAGCAAACTATAGAAAGGGCAACATTTGAGCAGCTGCATCATAAAGCATTTAAGGAAAAATAGTATTGAGATGCAAGAGTTATTCATAACTTCTTAGAATTCCTCTGTGTAGTGCTCTGTTCTAGCTCATCTGTGCCCTAAATAAGGATATCAATCAGACACAAGCCAGTCTTAGTGCTACACTAAATTAAGCAGTTTAGCTCATACTGCAGTACCTCCTCTCTACTGACTCACAATATAAGCAACCTCAGGTGCATTTCATCAGTGCTGGACCTCATTGGTGAGATGAACTTTTCACCTTAATTGCAGAGGTGGCTGGTGTCTGGATTTAGCCCTTTCACTTCGGAAGACAACGTAATGGACAAATAAACAAATACAACAAGTTGTAAATGGTGATGAATAAAATAATCAAAATGGATACCTTCCATCATTTTTTACACCTCTGCACCATTAAATAAAAAGTCAATTGCATGCAAATCAAGCTTGGACAGCCTGTAACACACAGGACAGCATGGATTGTTAGCCATGTCCTCATTCTAATGGGAGCACAAGTAACCCCAGATGCATCGAGCTGGACTGGGCAAAGACGAGACTGGTTTGTAAAGGGTTGTCTCTTGTCTGCTATGTTAGTCATTGTTAGTCATTGAGCTAAAACAATAGAAAGGAAGGCAGCAGAGAATATATACATTTGGTTTAAACTGAATCGGACATTTTTAATGATATTGTAATTTAGTTTCTAAATCATTAATATGAAGTCATTGTTCTGATTTATCAATAGTTAACTTTACCATTATAATTGCCACTCATAGAACTAGGATCATGTTTTCGTTATCCTTACTCACATAAAGCCTGGTTCATATAGTTCTTCTGGTGAAAAGCTTTATTCTACTCCTTTAGGTTTAAATTTCTGACTTTTTGGGTATTCACACCAACAATCCAATGACTAAACCAGGATATCTATGAAAGATGAATATTTTTAGGAGTACTGCTGTTTCCCAAAACATAATCAGGCAGATTTACCACTAGGTGGAAAAGGTGCACAAGTAAATTATGCAGAAATATTCACTTGCACATCTAGGTTGTTGGTTGAATAAACCCTTTTGCTTGCACAAATGGTTTTTGTTCTGTCTCTTTCTCACTCTTTAAGCCTCTTACTGCTGCTTTTGCTACATGCACTTTTATACTCCTTTCTAGGGTGGGTAGGACCTGACAACTGTTTCTGCATAGTCCCCAAGATTTTTGTGGATATTTATTATTCCTCCATGACATATCCCTTCTCACCTCTAAAATGAAACCTACAACAGTAGACTATTGACCATTCTGGTGGATTGTCATAGTCAGAATTAAACTTTGCACATTGAACACGCAAAGTAAACATATTTTTGCACACTTATGTTTTTAACTGCAACAGGACAGGCCTTTTGTGCTTAATTGTTTATTTTTAACAATGGTCAACAAGCAATATCAGTAACTTGAATTGAAAATAAAATGATTGTTACATTTGGTACAGGAAATGAAAATAGCATAGATGACTAAAAAAGACTGAAAATTAAGGTTTATAATAGCAAACCAACTCCCAGTTGGCTTTTGAGTGTTGTGTACATCACACATACATTTGAATGGAGATGGAATGAGTACTAAAATCAAAACTGCAGTTTATCTTAAAAAAATATTCTTTTTTTTATGTTGTTTCTGTCCAGTTGTTAACAACAATGGTGCAATAAAGCCCAAGAATAGGTATTGTTGTTATTGTTATTTGTCACTTACATAGAGTACATGTGACCATAAGCATGACATGGTGTGTTCTCCTTCAACAAATCAGAGAAATATCTGTGGATTGGTAACTTTAATGTTAGTGGCTTTGTATTGTCAATGGACTAGTATTTGTTCTGTTTCAATAATGTTTTATGGTATGATTTAGTGTTGGTTGGAATGCAATACTCCAACATCTGTAGAGCAATATGAAATCTCTTTATTTTATTATCTATGTTATTTTAAAATAATTATTTTTATTACATTTTTTATTTTAATTACATTTATTGTGTTGATAGCTTTATCTAGGGGGTTGGCTGGGTAGACATTTTTAAAATATATTTATTAAAGTTAATATGTTATGTTTTATGTGTAATTGCAATTGTTACTTATTTTTTAAATATTTACTATCTTTTGAATTATGGATTTATTGATGTGTTGATTACTTTATATAGTTAAATTGTTATTTAATTGTTTATGAAACTTTGAATTTCTGTATTACATTTTAAGTTTGGGTTGTGGGGTTTATTGGGGGATTGAGTGGGTCGTTTTTGGAAAAATAATCAACATTTAATATTATGTGATTACTGTATTTATTATTTAATATGCACACTTGGGACAGATCCTATTCTAACCCCTCGAGCACCCTTATGCGGTGCAACACGTGGTCAACCCCAGGCCCACCCTAGCAATCCTTACAATTCAATATCACACACTTATAGGTTACACCCGGGTCACAAAGATATCAGAAATATGTACATACAAAGAATGATAACATGTTTTAGCAGCACCGCGGGCCAAGGCCGCACAGGTAAAACCATTGTCAAAAGAAGTGTTCTTCTGCCAAGAAATCGACTTGTAAAGCAACACTGCCTGCCAGTGCTGTGAATCACACGCATTTCACAGACTGTCACTCCCACACACACACACTTACTCCGCACCGATATGCGGTGCAATGGACAGCAGGCAGGTCCATATGGAACACGCTTACACTCATTCACACATAGCACCATAATGAGGTGCACTTGATACCAAGCAGGTCAATTGATAGCACAATGCAGACCCTATAGCCCAAGCCTCCCTCCACCCTCCAGCTCACCTTGACTGTCCTACATCCACAGATGGAAGATAACCAGCCCTCCCACCCGAATACTAGGCCCCACATGGCCAAAGTTACACTTAGTCAGGGTCCCAGGGAAGCAGTAGGGGTAAGTAGAAGATCTAATTTGGAGTCATTCATCAAAGAGGAGGTTTGGCAGCCACTCAGGAAGTTCACCCACAGGGTGCGGAGCAGAATCGAGCTGAGGTCAGAAGTCAGTCTCTCAAAAGGGTTCCACAAGAGACTTCCGGCATCAGTCCAGTTCTGCAAAGCACAGGGAGGTCAGGCAGTCTCTTAACCAGCTTCCAATCACTCTCAGAAGCATTCCTTCAGCCCGGTCAATCACTCTCTCTACCCAAGCCCGAGCAGCAAGACAATACTACCAGCACCATAATGTCATTGTGGGCTGGGTGAGGAGAGGGCAGTTAATCCGCTGCGCTGAGGGCAAAAAAAGGAACAATCAATGGATGGGGAATGAAGCAGAGGAGCCTCTCAGAAGAATGAGCACCCCGCCAGGTACATGTCGATCAGAGTCCAACCAGGCAATCCGAGCACAACATCTGGTGTGCGTTGACTACGGTCATTCCAAGCCGTTACAGATACACACAACGAAGAGTTGCCAATTCCATACCTCCCTGGAAATTAGGCACAACATTCAGTGTGCATTGATATGGGTCGCACCAGGCAATTCTGGTCACATACACAGGCACAAGTTTAGCAATACTTCACGAGGTAGGATGAGGCACTAATACGGTTACACCCCCACCTCCAAGGGTCGCAACCTGTGAATTGGACACAGCGTGCAATGAGAATGCAGTCGGCGTGTCGCATGAGAAAGATGCAGCATGATCGACGAAGCGGGCCAAGCTGGATCCTGCAACAGGTGAATCCGCTCACTACCAACAAGAGGTTTATGCATGCTGAGGTTCCCACGATACAGGGGCCACATGACTTAGATGCGGGAAAGACTTCAGGGGCTCCGCACCTGTCAATCCAGTCTCCAGGCTCAATTCTTAGTTCAACGAAGCACAACCGCTTGGAATCCAGCAGACGATGTGGGCACTTAAGTGGACACCGCTCTCCAGGTGTCACAAATAGACAGTGTGAGTCCCTTATAGGAGATCTTTTGATGTCCCTGAGGCCTCCATAAGAACAGGGGGCAAGCCAAGAAGCCATTGGAGAGCACACTTTAGAGTGCCACAAAGCAGCAGGTAGTCAACCCAGGCCAGCCACTATTCAGTATGGGTGCACACTCCATTTTAATGGCAGTAATCCTCCTAGGCAGTTCGGTCTGGACTGTTCCCATGGAGCACAGGGTCAAGACTGATTTGCAAATGGCTGGCTCCAAACTGGGGTGGCGTAGTGGGCAAAAGAACGATGGATTTAACTCAGATCTTTTGACTGGGGGAGAATGTTTGCATTGTCAGCATTCCGTTCATCATTTGTTTGCTGTAACACTTTTCTCCCTAAGTGGGATGGGTATGCCCAGACGTGGGTCCCATGCTCACTGTGCCACTGGATTCAAGCTAGCCTGATTGAAGAAGGGTGACATACCCTGAAACCGGTCCCAGGATGCTTGTTTCCGGTCCCGGGAGGACCTGGCCTGGCCGTTCGGTCTGGGCTGTTCCCATGGGGCACAGAGTAAAGACTGGTTTTCATATGCCTGGAGCCAAACTGGGGTGGCGTAGTGGGCAAAAGAACAATGGATTTAACCCAGATCTTTTGACTGGGGGAGAATGTTTGCATTGTCAGCATTCCGTCCATCGTTTGTTTGCTGTAACACTTCTAGAAAGTGGGCATGTCTACACTAGTAATGACTAAACCGCCTTTACCACTGGAAAGGGTTTGTCATTGTGAATCCAATGATAAGAAACATTCTGAGGCTGCTCCACTGCAATCCACTATTGCAACCTGAAATAATTTCAACCATTTCGCCACGTTAGCCTATGGGAAAAGCAAACCTCATAGGTAGTGAAAATATACATGGGTATTCCTCCCTACCTGGGCAGGCAACACATGTGTGTACCTGCCCAGCCTTTCACCCACAACTCGCTTCACCTCTTAAGACATAGCTTCAGGGTGCTCTAGTGGTAGTGAAAGGTCCTCTCAGGATGGCTAGTGATTTAGAAAGGCCAGCCTGCAAGGGCAGGCTGGAACCATGTTTAAAAACACCATAGTTGCAAGTGCGCACACACCGGTCTACAATGGCAGGCTGGGCATAGATTTTAAAACAGCATAGGTGCAAGTGCAGACACATAGGCCTCCAAAGGCAGGCTGGGCCTATATTTAAAACATCAGGTAAGCACCATTTCCTAACGTGTGTAGGAAGGGCGCATACACTTTCACATTGCATTTACAGTGGGAAAGTGCACATAGCCCTACGGCCACTACAAGAAAATCAGCAAAACCCTGGAAGAAAAAGCAAAATGTTTAGAGAAACACTACCAGAAGAGTATCAGGTCTAACAGGCCTGATTTGTGCATGAAGAGCAAAGGTTATAATAGTAACGTGGGAGTAAAATCCACTATCAAAATGCTTAATACCTCCATCTGTAGTATTATTTTTCCCATCAAATGATGGACATGTGCTTTCACATGGGCAAGTAGTAGTATGGATCATGCGCTGGGGAAATCCAAGAATGTTGAGTACCTAGCACTCCAATAAAGGCATAGCAGTTAGTATTAGGGATCATATTCAAAGCCATGGGCCCTCTTTATGTGTGTGAATTCAAACTCCCAAACCACACTTTACTAGAGGCAGTGTCAGTGCCTCCACGAGGGCAACATCAGTCACCCCCAAAAAGGTTAGATAGGCCTGCGACTGCACACGGATGGAGGGATGCTGATGAATACTTCATCCGTGTGCACCAATGCAGCCCTATGGTGCACACTTTCGAAAATTGAGAGCAATGGTTAAGGTCATTGTTTCAAGCCCTACACCCAAAGCAGTCTACTGGCCACAAGGTTGGAGACTGAAGGTCAGAAAACATAGGGGCCCATTCACAAACCGATTCTTGTAGTACGGCAAAAAGTACTATTATAGTACTTCTACACATACTTCTAAATAATGTACACTAATCTACATGCTTCCGCACTTCCTATCATTTGTGAGTGAAGATCTTGCCATGACTGCAGAGATCTCTGCACACATTGGTGGGAGATTTAGTAGTAAGGTGAGATGGACAGGGGTAGTTTCTGGAAAATGGTGAATATTTACTACTCAAGGGTAGGGATTTTGGGAAGAGAAAGAAATAGTTAATGGAGGACAGGACAGGGGTTTAGAGAGGGACATGCACCCACCCTTAAAAGAGTAGGACGGTTGCCATTCACAATGTCTACTTCTAAAATGACTACATCCACAAAGGTCCCAAAACAGACCTGGAGACCAGACATGACCAACCGTTCTTAGTGCAAAACCCTCCCATAGAGGAAGGCGCTTCAAATAGAGCCCCATAGAAATAATGTTAAAATAATTTCATATATTTAAACTTTAAAAAATATATCTACATTTATTTTAATGCTACAAAAATTAAATATAAATTATAATAAATATTATGAAATTCTTTTTGGAAACTGTAACAATGGGAAGCATCTTCAAGTACTGATGTTTACCTAGATACTGATGAACTCCTGCAAGAATATTTAAATAAATCATACTGTGAAGGCAAACACAGCCAAAGCTGAAGTCCACATATTGTCTAAAGTGCTGTAGCAGGCATGGAAAAAAAGCAAACACATTGCTAGTCGTTTTTTAGGTCTGAAGTTAGCCAAGACCTTTTGATTTTACTAAAATTATGCGTTTAATTGACATATAACAAGGGGCTTTAAGCCACCTCTCTTCATCCATTGGTCTGTTCCTGTGTCATTGTAATTGCAATTGTAAATTGTATTTATATTGTGCTTACCACCCCTAAAGTGGCATTGAAAACTTTGTGGTGGGTAGCTTGTTACTTCGGAACCCAAGATTAGAGGTTAATAATTTAGTTAATTAGTAATTCTGTTTCTTTTTTCTTTCCTTTCTACATTGGTTTTGTTAAGTTTGCGTTCCTGGCTTCTTGTGTGTTTAGCAGAGTTTGGATTAGGGATAGAAAGATGGGGATGGATTTGGGAGCAGAAGTAGTAAACTGTGTTTATAAGTAATGATCATGTGTGCCTGTTAGTTGTGTGACGGGGCTAAAAAAGGAGGGTACGTTTCCCAAGGATGTTTGTGAATTCATAGTAGTCAGATAGGTTTGGAATGAGTCAGAGAGAAGAGGGATGTGAAAACGGTTGAAAGGAGGGTAGTTTTATACAACAGAACTGACAATAACTTATGCATACACATATGCATGTAATACTTGGTAAGGTTGTTTTGGCTGGAGAAAAACCCACTATATAAATACCCAGATATGCACAGAAGCAGTAAATATTACAGAGTTATGTTCTGGAATGGTATGCAATTTTCTCATGACATTTCTTAGAGTTATAGTGGCAGCCATGAACTCTTTTATATATGCATCTATAAGCATTTCGACCTTGCTTGTGGCCGTACTTTGTGCCGGGGAGCATTTCGTCAGAGTCCAGCATCTGTCACCAAAGGGGAAGGATTTCCCTTACTGCCAAGGACTATACCTGACTCTTAGGGGGTATGCTATTGCCACTGACAGCCGCTGGGGACTTCAACTCTCAGAACCCACTGCTGCATCATCAGCTGCCTAGAATTTACTTTACTTTAACAGCTCCACAGCCCCACTGCGTGGGGGAAGAACTTAGACCTTGCTTGTGGCTGTACTTTGTGTCGGGGAGCATTTTGTCAGAGGCCAGCATCTGTCATCGTAGGGGAAGGGTTTCCCTTGCTGCCAAGAACTGTGCCTGACTCTCAGGGGGTGAGCCGCTGCCACTGACAGTTGCTGGGGACTTCAACTCCCACAACCCTCTGCCGAATCATCAGCTACCCACAATTTGTCTTACTTAAAGAGCTCTTTCTATATATGTTTTATTTATTGTGTAAATGTAATTAGCTATAGCAAGGATGTTATTGTTTAATTGTTCTTATCTTTTGAATGTACTGTAACTGTGGTTCTTTTAACTATCTGGAATGTAGAATGTTGGTATGGCAGATTTCTATGAGCTGCCTTAGCGACAGGTCCTTTGATGCTGTGTCCTTTGATGCTGTGCTGCCCAATAAATACTGACTTCTACTCCTGGAGAGCATCTTTAATTTACAACAGGAGGGTTTCCATTACTGCCAAGGACTATGCCTGACTCTCAGGGGTGAGTCACTGACAGTCGCTGGGGACTCCAACTCCCACAACCCTCTGCCGCATCATCAGCTACCCACAATTTGATAAACACAGTCCCTTGGCATGGGCCGTGTGCAGGCGGCACCCGTGCCTGTCAGAGCCCGGAGGATACTGGACTGGGTCCCCCCTCTTGTCCTGACCATTTCAAGGTACTGTAACTCTATCCACAGACAACAAGGTCTGAGCGAATTTTACTAACGTTGCTGTAAATCCTCCGTTTGCGTCCTATCTGAGTGGGAGATGGGCACACTCTGTGCTGTTATTCTTCCTACTATTTTTCGGCCTTTATTGCTTCTTGTTGTGCAAACTTGTAAGTTAGCTGAGACTAGTTGCCTGCACCATTGGCAAACACAAAGCCCTGGACCAGGTTCAGGGTACCCCAAACTTAGCAGAGTCAGACAGTAATCTTGAAGAAATCAACCACCTAATAGAAGAAGTTGAATCCCAAACTGGAACCGAATCTCTCACTCTGAATAAATCAATAACCAATAAAAAAAATTAAACATATTGCCAAGCCACACCATCCCACTGGGGCAATTCCAAAGAAGAAGATCCACAGCGTGCTATAGGATAAAACAAAACCATCTTCTAAATGGGGGAGGGGGAATCCAACACAATTTCAAGTTACTTTGACTGCCCGGCGAACAAAGCCAGTTCCAACTCTGCTGCTAATTGCACCAAAGACCCTAGTAATGCTTTGCTCAGCCAGCCACCACTCTCCCCTATAATTCACTGCATTAACCGATACTCAATTCTTGGGTTGGATGTGGGCCTTAAGATCCAGGAATCTAGCTTTGTGCCCGACACTAGAACCCCCTGAGGTGTAATCTACCATAGACAGAGTAGTTCTTGTTTTATCCCTTTCTGCATGCTCTACCATGTGTACAACATCACAAATACATTTTAAAATGATAGTATAAATATATATAAATTATATGATAAATATAAATATATAATTATATAATCTGCTTTTTAAATGTTATGCATCTAGTATTCAGTGACAACAATCGCACAAAGGTATATGCTGCATGCAGTTTTATTTATTCATGTATGCTGTGATCTAAAAGGCTCTCATACCAGAAGATTTTATTGCAATTTTAATAATTTCTATTTAAACAGTTTTGTTTGTAAATGCTTTTACAACATGAAATGTCAAAATAAAGCTTATTTAAATGAAATGCATCTATAACTACATAGAAGCAGCAAGGATGATATTGTCTGAGATACACATCTACTGTGGTGTAATATTCTTTTTTCTCCTTATAGGAACGTATCTGCCTATAACACATTGGATTCTGTAATCCCTGTATAAATGTCAGTTACTAGTTTCTCTGGCTTGTAACACACCAAGTCGCCTACTATAAAGAAAAAACGTCGGAACTTGACTATTATAAATTATTGCATTCGACGTCTGACATCAAAAATAGACGTCATCAAAAATGCCTGCTTCCAGAGCCAGCACCCGAGGTGAAATGCAGTTCAGATCACGAAGCTCAACTGAAGCAGCTGTTTAAAGTAATGAAAGCAGAATGTTGCTTTTCTTTCTTCTGCTCTATTTTTATAGCTTACAATGAAAAGAAGAAAGGATATATATTTTTTCTGCACTCCTTAGAATCTTTAAGCATATTCCTGCACATTCTGAACTACGGCAGCTTTTTTTTTTTTTACAAAAATTATTGAACTGTTTCTAATGTCTGTTTGCCACAAATATCTAACAGGTTTGTGAAGTGTTTAATTTTGCACCAGGGGTTTTATTTGTATTCTTCGCATTTGCAAACATGCTTATTCTTTCATATGAAAAAGCTATGCACCAAGATTTTAAGTGGTTTGTAGGAAAGGTGATGGATATGGGATAAAGTACCCCCGGTGTGCATGACAAGATCATTGTAAGTCATCTCGGAGCTTCACAATCCCACAAAGAATTCTACCTTCAACCTTGTTCTTCTATACGGTCATTGAAGGTTTTTGGATATATAAATATTTGCATAACAGAAAATACTCGAATGACTCATGCAAAATAAAAGTAAGGATCTCTAGAGCAACAAAGACTAAGCCTACAGTATTGATGGACCTAGCCCTCCATTCTCACCTTACCCCTCCATAGCTTTGCTTTACCATCACCACTTGATTGAACCCTCTCCTTACCAGCTCCAGTTCATTCTTGAGATCAAGACTGAGACTGCTTTAGGGGGGGCGTGGCTTGCGGGGGGGGGCATGGCTTGCGCGCCGCTACGAGATGGCGGGTCGCGCTTGAGCTCCGTGCCGAGCGAGGGCCGTCGCTGGCGTATTTGTTACCACACATTGCCCCATACTTCATGAGAGGTGGCCCTGTATCCATGAGAATGCCGTGGCTGCCTGAGCGGGAGTATTGATCTCTGGAGCTGCTGGAATTGTTTTTCTGCCGTGTTTGTGGGGATGCTCAGTGCCTTCCCGAGCGGCCGCCATTTTGTTTTTTTTTTCCCTATCTGACGGAGACGTTTTTCCTCACAACACGATGGCGCCCTTTCTCCGGTTTTACCAGGAATGATGGAACACAGGTGCGGATGTTTATCTCCATGGCTGTTTATATTGGATTTCCCTCGCTACGTTACTGCCTATGGTGAGAATATTTGGACTGTATTTTTCTACTCTTTTCTTCAGAGTGCCTTCGAGGCCTTTATTGGCTGCTTTTCTGTTCTTTGATACCCTGCTTCTAGGCTTTTTATCTTTGGACTTCGGAAGGCGTTTCTCTTGATATATGCAGGGCATTATATTTTTGTCATGAGATTCCTCTCAGTTCCCATGTAAGCCCGCCATTAGTTTTATCCTGTGTTGGTTACTGATAGTGCGCTTTCCACTTTTTTTCTCATCTCTTTTTTATATTACACGCTAGTATCCTTTGGCTTTTTTCTTCCCTTCATTTCTCTGAGGTGCTGCATTTTGCCCCTACGGTGGCTGTGTGCTCTATGGCTGCAAATATGGGCTTGTCACCAAATGCTAAAGACGCAAAGGACTCCAAAGCTTCTCTTAAGAGGTCCAAGCAAATTTCTCCTACACCTGATACTCTTCACAAAGACAACACTGCCACGCTTGAGACCATTCTGACGCGCCTTAATGATGTTCATGACATTGCGCAGTCTACCAAGACTAACACAGATTTGCTGCAAGTGGAGGTGGCAGCCATTAGGAATGACTTCAAGGCTCTTTCCCTTCGTGTTTCAGCCACAGAAACTCGTATTAGTGGTGCAGAGGATACTATGCAAAAGCAATCTAGGACTCTTTGCCAGTTAGAACGCTCAATGGCGGCATTGCGGAGAGATCTCACTGATCAAGAAGATCGTAACCGCAGATCCAATCTGCGCATTTTTGGTCTTCCGGAGGGTGTTGAGAAGGATGCCCCTGCTATGATTGAGTTCTTATGTCAGTGGCTTCCTTCTACGCTGCAAATTTCTTTTCAAAAAGACTTTGAGCTGGAACGGGCACACCGTGTTCCCACCTTTCGCTCTAAATCTGCCACGCAACCAAGAGCGATAATTTTTAAGCCACTGCGCCATCAACATACGGAACAAATTCTGGCTCATATGCGGAAGGTTAAAACTGTCTCATGGAATGGCCATCGCATTTCAATTTCTCAGGACTTCGCTAGGGACACAGTAATAAGGAGGAAGGGATTTCTTAATCTCCGGAAGCGTCTCTCTGAGATGAATATTCCCTTTTCTTTTTCTGGCCCTTCAAAATTCCGCATTACCTTCAAAGGTCGTTCCAGAATTTTTGATGAACCTGCTGACTTAGCCTCTTTTTTGGATAATCATATGGAGCTGCAGATGGAACTTCAAATGGAAGCCTCGCGGGACCCTGGTTCCTCTGGCACCTGACGTGGTTACATATAATTGCAATGTGTTTTCTTTTATCCAGATCTATTAAGTTTGTCTTTTTTAGATCTGCATGGTGGTCTTATTGTCCACTGTTGTTGGTGTGCTGTTGCTGTTCTTCTCGTGCTTGACGGTGTAAGTTCAGTGTGGCCTGTGTTTTTCTCCGTTTCTTTGTCAGGTCTACCTCATATCTTTATGATGAAGTGGACCGATATCTTCGATATATCTTCTTTATGTACTTTCTATTGTTTCGTGATATTGTTTCTTGATAGATTGGTCTCACTCCTGCTCGCTTTTTTCGTGCATATTAATCTTTTTGGCGTTTTCGTATCTATGGAGTGCGTTATTGTTTATTATCTGTATTGTTTTATGGTTTAGCTGCATAAATTGCTTCGTAGACACTTATTAATTGCTATATATAGAGATAACTTTAATGTCTGTATGGTTAGTTTTTCTATTTTATTCCACTGCTATTTTACTTATATAGTTATATATTTAGGATACTCTTGCCTCTTTAAATTAAATTAAGTATAACAAGTGTTTATGTATTTGTGGACAGTTTACTAGATAACTTTCTTTAGATGTTACATTTTTTACTATGTACTTGCTTTTTTATTTATCTTTCATAGAGCTTCATTGACTGTTATACTGGTCAGTTATTTCATCCTTTACTTTCTTTGCTTCATTTTTTCTCTTCATACTACACCTTATAGTCTTCTGTGGAAATCGTTTCTTTTTCTTTATTCTTTCCTGCTCTTCATAAGGTATGTATCGGTTTTGATGCTTTCTCATATTTGAGATAGTTATTAGCTTGTTTTTCACCATTTCCTCATTTGTAACATTGGACATCTTTCCCTCTTCTGCTTTCTCCATTCTTTTATGTTACAATGTATTGGTTACCTATTTATTAATTTGGTATATACATGTTCCGATCTAGACTTACATGATGTATAGTTTTTAGAATACTCTAATGAATTCTAGTTCTAGTTCATGGTTCAGATATTTTTCCTTCTAAGTTAAGTATAATCAGTTATGTACTATTTTGGGGCTGGTTATGCTGATTGTTTTATCCCTTGCGATGGTCCCCTTGCTCATCTTCTCATGTCCCCCCTGGTATGAATTTGGTCTTTTTCAGACCTTTCTTGTTGGTTCTTCTCTTTCTTCTTCTGCCTACTTTCCTACTTTCCTGCTTTCTTTTTCCTCTTCTTTCTCTTTCTCTCTTCGGATTTCCTCCTTGGATTCTTCGTGTTTTGTGTTGTTGTCTAGTGTCTGTTTTCGAGTTTTTTTGGTTGTTGTGCATCCTCTATCAAATATAGAGTATCATTTTTCCCTATTATTGGTTTTATGTCTGGTTTGAATATACTTTCTCTTAATGTGAAAGGATTAAATCATCCAGTAAAAAGGTCAAAGATATTAGATTACTGCAAATCTCTTTCTTCGGATCTAGTCCTTTTTCAAGAGACAAAGGTCTCTGCTAGAGAGGCGTCATTTTTGAAGAAAGAATGGGTTTCTGATGTCGCTTGTTCAGATGCTTGTGGCAAAAGAAATGGGGTAATTACTTTAGTTTCTAAACATTCTGGTTTGTCTATTGTTTCCTCTGAACAGGATACAGAGGGACGTTGGTTATTATCTAAGTTGTCTGATGGTAATGCTGATTTCTTTGTCATGAATATTTATGCCCCTAACAAGGATGATCCCTCCTTTTGGAAAGCGATCACCAAAAAGCTAAATGACACACCTCATTCTGGTAATCTTATTGTAGGTGGTGACCAATGTTCCCTCTAATTTTTTTCCTCTGTGTGCGGCAGAGTAAGGTCTCTGTGCACTGCAGCCAAGGCTATGTGCGCCAAGAACTCGACCACACATGTAGACCAGGACTTTAAGTGGGATGAAACAACTAGGGGGGTGGGATCTCTCAAAGGGGCGTGACCGGTGCAATTAAGGGCATAGCTTTAAAACAATTAAGCAAAAAATCTGTGTTTAGCATAGTGTGACACCTGACTGATATTTTGCTTCTTCTGTCATTGCATCCAAATATATAATGCAAGTAACATTACACCTACAAGAAGCCAGGACTATTGGCTTTGTCAATGGTTGTTTGTTGCATAAAATTGTATATAATACTGAAAATGCTGCAGCTCTTGTGGTAGAGGTTGTGGCTTAATGCTCGAGCTGCTAATTTAGGAGATGGGTTTTGAGTCTCGGTCAGATTAACATCCTGTGATTCTCAGCAAATCAATCAATCACCCCATGCATACAAAAATAAATAAATCATTTAAATCGCTTCAATACTTTTGGATTGAGTTTGCACTATATAAAACTTGCGCATTTCTTTTCTAAATGTGGGATTGATGGTTTGCTTTTTGAAAGAATTTATGTTAAATGCAGCCCATGACGGACGTTGTGAGCAGGGGAGCAACTAGTCCTGAACTTCGGTGGCTAACACTCCCAGCCAGGGCTGGCTCTGCATTGGTCGCACACTGCAACAGTTTTTTTTTTACACCCATTCCCTCCTCCTTCATGAATTCGCTCGCTGCCACTCACCAACAATGCACCTCATCTCTCTATAGCACCTTTCTGACAAACATTTCATTTTTTAATAACGCTGTTCCTAGTTTACTCACACTCAGGTCTGTGATCTGCATGGTACACATTCTTTGTAGCAGGCACTTTAACCCTCTGCGCTGTGTGGGTGGCAGACTTGCACGGTGAGTGATGCAACAGTGTAAGAGTAGGTAGGGTAAGAGGAGTGACTGCAGGGTGAGTGAGGAGATCATATGAATTTGGGTGTGGATGTAAGTGCAGAGTGGGACAAATGAATGCATTGCTCGTGATGGGCTTGTTTGAGTGAGATTGTAGATTGAGCAGTGAGAGGCACAGGTGATTGAAGTATCACATGAGTGCATGGTGAGTAGTGTGCTCCTGTGACTGCAGGGTGATATACAGGCTGAACAGCGCAAGTGTATTGTGAGTGCTGGGTGAGCGAGTGAATGGTGTCAGTGCATGGTGATCAGTGTGAGTGCATAGTGATTGCTGCGAGTGTATTGTGATCGCTGTGAGTGCAGGGTGAGCGGGAAAGTAAAGGGCAAGAATGAGGAGTGAGTTGTCTGAATGCAGGGTGCATTTCAGGACACAGACAGTATATGACCTGAAGGTGTGTGTATGTGGTGCAAGACTGTAGGAGAAGGTGATTGAAAATGAGTGAGAGAACGTTTGTCAGTGTCTATACATTCAATGAAACTATAGTAATGGCACATTGTGTACTGCACAAAAGCTGAACAAAAATACCCAGGGCCCCTAGAATTCTGCAGCAGAGGAAAGCACCAAATTATGCAGCAGTGTTGGCTAAATTATGGAATAAGAATAGGCAAATTATGTGTGATAGAGCACATGCTTTCTTAGTGTTCCTTCATTCTTTTATAATTTTTTTATACATGGTAATCCTGTCTGCAAAAATATTTCACCTCCTTAGGACCGGTTTATAAACCAAATACAGACGTAAGCAACTGAAAGATGCCCAGCCAACCTTTGCGAGGAGCCTTCCATACACGCAAACATATGTCTCAACTTTGTTTAGTAACTTTTGATCTTTTGATTTGTTTAAGCTAGAAACTATTTTTATTTGGTTTAAATCTACAGATTTCTTTTTCAGATGATGGATTATGTGGCATATCCATAATTATGCAAATATAAAGCATAATTCCAGTGGCCTTAGTAATACCTTATACTTGTGATGCTGCATTATGCCATGTGCTAAGCAGACCTTCTAGTCTGGTGACATAATGTAGCACAACACAGTTTCCCATTAAAAGAATGAAAGAGTATGGGAAAATATGCATGCTACCCTGAAAACTATGGTAAGAGCTATTCATTCTGCTGCAAATGATGGTGGGTTATGTAAAACAGGGATTACTGGATGAGGCTGAAAAACAGGTAGGCTTTAGCGCTGCTGGAACCCAGTGTGACAATCGTTTTGTCAGCCCCCAACTGGCCACCTTCTCCTTGAATTCCCTTACTACCATCATTCAACAGTACCCTTCACATCTCCAAAACTTATCTCTGGCATACATTTTTTTTTTATAGGTCTACTCATTGTTCACTCACTCATTGTTCATTCACAGTCAGTTCTCTGATCATGGTGCGTCAGTCACACGTTCTTTGCAGCAGGCACATGAACCTGTGAGAGTTTCAGCAGGAGCATTAATCACTGTCATTATCTTAATGTTGCCTCATTACTGATGGCCACCCAAGGAAACTAGCAGCACCTGCTTTCAAACTCAAAAGTTATTGTACAAACACAGTGACCCCACCCCACACACCTCACAGGATCAGTGCCAGGTGCGACTGCACTAACGTCCTAAAGCTGGCCCTGATTGAACACACACACACAGCAAAGGCATTAATCCATCCTGTGTTATGTGAAACAAAGAAAACATTAAAAAAATCAGTTGTGAGCTTTTGAATAACAGCACTATTCACCAACGGCTTCCTGCTGGTCAGTGCCTGGAACCAGCTCCCAGTCTGATGTGAAAACATAACAATTTGATTATTTATTTTTAGCAGCATCGACCAGAGAGAGGCATTTGTACAGCACACTTTCAAAAATGTAAGTGAAAAGCAGCCCTGATCCTACATTGTGAACAGGCGCGCAACGCCCATAGTGCTCAAAGTGCTTCTGCCCCTAGCCCCGTCCACCCATCCACCCCCCCCCCACCCATCCACCCCCCCCCCCCCCTCACCGTCGTGTGTGCCAGCCCGGGCTGAGCCAGCTTCTCGGGTACAAAGAACAACGTTCTTGAGCTGCCAGCCACACCGAGTACTTCACAGGTCTTTACTAGGCCATTCTCGTGTCAATGAGGCTTTGTTGTTTTTTTTTCCGCTTCTTAGAGCCCCTGCGTCCCCACTTCGCCTATGGCTGGAAGAATTAGGACCCCCGCCCCAACACCCCTCCTGAGACATTCCACACCAGGCACCCAACCCTCCCCCCCCCACCCACCCATCGTGTGTGGCAGCCGGGGATGAGACAGCACACACACAGCCGCACCCGAGCACTTCACAGGTCTTTAAAAGACCATTTGCATGTTAATGAGGCCTCGCTGGTGTTTCACCCCTTCTAAGAGCCACCACAGGCCGATGGCAAGAGTAACCTGAGTACCCTGTGCCGTAATATCACTGCAAAGTTAAGAAAAAAACCACACCTTTCACGGCGCTCAAATTTAAAGGCCGTGGCTGTGGTTCATCCACTACGTGCGCGCTTTGCAATATTCTGTGCGCGCTGGTGAAATGCTCTGTGCGCGCGCGCACAAGCGCGCAGGTTGCTGGGAACGATGGTGGTGACTTTAATTTACCAATGGATCCTATCCTAGATAGGAATTCTGCATTTAATTTTCGTCCCCCTAAATCACATAAACAAATGATCAATATGTGCTCTCTTATCCATCTTCAGGATGTCTGGCGTCTTCATAATCCCACTGGCAGTGATTTCTCCTTTTTCTCGTCCCCTCATTCGTCCTTTTCACGTATTGACTATCTTTTGGTTCACTCCTCTCTTGTTCAATCTTCCTCATCTCCGCTTATCCATCCTATTTTGGTCTCGGACCATGCCGCGGTGACGTTCACACTTTTGTCCTTCACCCCTAGAGCGAGTCCTCGATCTTGGAGACTAAACACAGAAATATTACATGATGATTCCAAGGTTCGAGAGTTTTCCCATGATATCGAGATGTTTTTCCGTGAGAATGTGGGTTCAGTTGATTCCCCTGTTGTTCTTTGGGACTCTTTTAAATGCACTTTCCGTGGTCAGGTCATCAAATGTATGTCAAGGAGGAACGCTGCCATCAGAAAGGAACTTACGGACTTAGCAGCGGAAATTAAAACTCAGGAATCTCTTTTTCGGCAATCTAAAGATAAATCTTGCCTTCAATCTATTAAGAATTTAAAATATACATATAATACTATAGTCACTAAGAGAGCTCATATAGGTCTTCAGGCTCAGAAATCTAAGAAGTTGCTGCTAAAAAACCGGGCTGGCAAGATGCTTGCGGCTACATTAAAGTTCCAAGATTCTTCTTTTAAATCTTCCCAAATCTCTGCTATTAATGATCATCTTGGTAAGAAAAAGTTTCAGACTACTGAAATTCTTGAGGTCTTTCGAAATTTTTATAATAAATTATATACCCCTTCTACTCAATCTTCTTTTGAACAATGCCAAGAGTTTTTAAAGACAGTTCCGGTGAAAACTATATCGGAGGCAGATAATATCTCTTTAAATGGCCCGATTACCTCTGACGAAATTATTTCTGCAATTAAAGCAACTCGCTCCGGTAAAGCTCCTGGTCCTGATGGATATCCTATTTTGTTTTATAAAACCTTTATACCTGAGATTGTGCCGCAGCTTCAATCCGTCTTTGATGCTTTTATTAAAGATGGCTCTGTGTCCGGCTCTGCTGCTGATGCTACTATTGTAGTAATCCCCAAAGAAGGAAAAGATCATTCGGATCCCAAAAATTTTCGTCCTATTTCTCTTCTTAACATGGAAGCTAAGATTTTTGCTAAAATATTAGCTAAACGTCTAGAATCCTTTATTCCTCTATTGGTTCATCCTTCCCAAACAGGTTTTGTGAAGGGTCGTCTTGCACGTGATAATATCCGCACTTTTTGTCACATTCTCGGTTCTGCCAAGCGCTCCAAGCTTCCGGCAGCGGCCTTGGCCCTTGATGCGGAAAAGGCCTTTGATAAGGTCTCATGGCCTTTTCTACGAGCTGTTTTATGTGCACACAATCTTGGTGACTCCTTTATCCGTATGGTTATGTCTCTTTACTCCCAACCTAGAGCGAACATAAGAGTGAATGGAGCTACGTCGTCCTTTTTTAATCTTCGCCAAGGTACTAGGCAGGGATGCCCCTTGTCTCCTCTTTTATTTTTGTTATCTATTGATCCTCTTCTTAGAATGATTGACTCACATCCAGATATTAAGGGGTTCTCTTTTGGGTCTCATCAGATAAAAACAGCTGCGTATGCAGATGATGTTCTCATTTTTTCTGATGATATTGCACTGGCCATCCCTGCTATTTCGGATACGATTTCTCTTTTTTCAAAAGTTTCAGGATACACTCTGAACAAAGATAAGACAGAGATGTTCCCCTTAAATGCTTACTGTTTCTCTTCTCATATGGGTTCGGCGGGATTTAAGTGGCAATCTAAACAGCTAAAATATCTGGGTATCTATTTTTGTTCCACCCTATATGCTACGGCTACTTATAATGAATCCCAAACTATTCTTAAGGTGAGACGTCTTTTAGAAACTTGGTCTCCGAAGCATATTTCTTGGTGGGGCCGACTGCAGACTCTTAAAATGATGATCACACCTATTATTAATTTTGTTTCCTCTATGCTTCCAGTAAGGCTTTCTGATTCCTTCTTTCATGAACTTGACTTACTTACTTCCAAATTTCTATGGAATGACAGAAGGGCTAGGATTGCTTATAAATTTTTACGGAAATCTTATGATATGGGAGGCTGTAATTTTCCTGATTGGGGGAAGTATCAAACTGCTTTTCTGGCATCCCAGGGTGCCCTTTGGTTTTCTTCTCCATCTCTTCATGTTCCAGCATGGTTGATGATAGAACAGGAACTGGCCTCCCCACTGCCGACTGTCTCTTTTTTAACCACGAATACCCTTTTTATTCCATTCTCTCGTTCTATTATTTTAGACACTATTGCTGCGGTTCGCAAGGTTGATAAGAGAGTAGCAATTCCACTGCATAAAACTAGATGGTCGTCTATTTGGCGGAATTCCAAAATTAAAATTAATATTGATCCAGAGTTGATGTCTTACTGGGCTGGAAAAGGTGTCTCACTTGTTAAACATCTCTATGATTCCAACAATGACCCTTTCCCTTTCTCAGCCCTAGCTCAACAATTTTCTTTATCTAATTTAGACTTTTATACTTTTCTTAAGATAAAGGTAGCACTTGCTAAAATGCACCTCCATCCTTCTTCCCCTATGATTACGCTTTTTCAGTTATGGATCAGGACTGGTCATGTTGCGTCTCGGATTTACAAATTCTTATCGTCCTCTACACTTCCTTCCCAAACTGTCGCACAGCAAAAATGGCTACATCATTTTGATCATAGTGTTACCGATCATATCTCTTCTGATACCTGGCAAGATATTGGTAAATTTTCTCTTCGTAACAAAATCGCCCCCTCTTTAATGCAGTCTAAGTTTTTCTCTATTAATCTTCTTCACTGGACTCCCATTCGTTTGTATTCGCTAAATCTCAAAGAAGACAATCTGTGCTGGAGTTGTGGGCTTTTACCAGGCGATTTTCAACATATGTTCCTTGATTGCTCCCTTCTCCAACCCTTTTGGGATTTAATTCACAAACACCTCATGCTCATCTTTAACATTAAATTCCAACTTTCTTTTCCATTAATCCTTTTAGGTCCGCTGGCGGCCCCAGTCCCTCTGCCTTTAGATCCCATGGAGTTACAGTTGCTGGATCTCTTATTGACTATTGCAATCAAAGTAATTCTCATGGAGTGGAAATCCTTTTCATCCGTCTCGTACCATACTTGGTGGGCTTGGGTTTCCTTTCTACGAAGTGCTCATACGTCAGTTGACCATGCTCATCTCTCTCCTTCTATATCTGCTGGTGTCTGGAAAGCCTTAGATTCGTACATGGAGTTGGCCTCCGAGGGGTTGGTGGAGCAATATCCCTTTGATTTGTCTGGTTAGTGTTGTCTTGGGTGTCGGGTGAATCCTTTGGAAATCCTCTCCTCTTCCTTTTCTCCTCCCTGTCTCTCTTTTTCTTTCTTCATCTCTTTTCTACTCTTTCCGTCTTTTCTTTCTTCCTCTCTTTTCTTTCCTCTTATCCCTATTTTGCTATCTGATGGTGATACTTTTGATAATTATCTTTGCCGGATATCAATTTGTTTCGTCTCTCCTTAATTAATTTATTTATCTGATATCTGCGGATTAATGAATGACAATGATTTGATTTCCTATTATTTAATTTTATTATAACATATTTATTGCCTTTGTCTGATATCAATTGTATCACTTTTGCTTGTATCTCATGTCCGTATTTGCTTCTTTAAAATAATAAAATTCTTTTGAAATGAAAAAAAAAAAAAGACTGAGACTGCTTTTTGTCAAATTGCTGCGAAACCTCCAGCAGCAGTTTGGTGAACTCTGGGTACTGGGTCAGGACATCTTCTATTAAATGGCACAGAGGAATCCGGCTGCACACTTCTGCACACTTCTTGCAGGATCATTCACATTTTGCTTCCGCCCACTACAGCATACAGCCTGTGGCAAGTGGTCAGCCTACTTAAGCTGCTGGCTAACTTCACTTTGAGAAACATCATTAATCCCTTTCACAAGAGCACATCCACACACAAGGCTCCGTTTAGTACTAGGGCCGCTGCAGAGAAGTTTGGGGGCCTAAGAACGTTAACACCAGGCCTGTCGCTGCTTGCACGTTACCTGGGCTGCTGTTGCTGGACTTCGTGGGTCATTTTGGGCTCCGCCTGAGGACGCTATGCTGTTTGGGGGCTGCTAACATCTTGGATTATTCCTAACCGGGACTGCGAGGACCAGGCTGCTTGGCGGTGTTCGCAGCTGTCTCCTCTTTCCGGCCCCTCCCTCTGCAGGCTCTTAACGCCTCGCGGCCCCCGCTTCGCGGGTGCCGCTCATAGGCCTGTCGCTGCTTACACGTTACCTGGGCTGCTGTTGCTGGACTTCGTGGGTCATTGTGGGCTCCGCCTGAGGACGCTATGCTGTTTGGGGGCTGCTAACATCTTGGATTATTCCTAACCGGGACTGCGAGGACCAGGCTGCTTGGCGGTGTTCGCAGCTGTCTCCTCTTCCCGGCCCCTCCCTTTCCGACCCCCTGTCTTCATTGCGCAGCTCTGCTTCCGCGCGCAAGCGGGACGCGCGCGGGTCGTAGCCCGGGGCGAAGACCGGGCAAAGAGCGGGCCGTTTGAGGCCGTTCGAGAACGGGCGAGCCAGGCCCAGGCCCCCACTATTGTTATTTATTGTGGTAATCCAAGGGCCCCTTGAGGTTCTGCGCCCGATCTTACTTATGTCTGCCAGGGAAACTAGAAGCAAATCTGCGCTTGCTGCTGGAGCTGCCTCTGGTACTTTGGACATGTACTTTGCCAAGGCTGGCTCTTTGCTGATCGACGAGATAACTGTCTTAGAAAGACGCATTTCCCAGGAGATTGACTGGGTAAGAAGATCCTCTGGGTCCCCTTGCAAAGGCTATCTCTCCAGCTAACGCACAGGAACCCATGGCAACTACTGTTGTCTCTGATTCTGATACTCCTGACCCAGCCATTTTGACTACCTCGGCCACCTATTACGATATTTCAGCCCCAACGGAACTTAGCATTTCTTCCCTTCCACCATCAAGGCCACACCCCGCTCAATCGAATCTTAATTTTCCAACTCTTGATCAGATTAACACCCCCTGTAGCAATTTTCCAACTAAACTACCCAGCCAGGGGGAGCGGGGGGTGCAATCTCGAAGAGGAAAAGAAAGGCACAAACCACCAAAGGGCAAAAGCCCAAGATCTCCAAGCCTAACCCGAGGAATGCACTCAATCACCCAAGACTAATGGAAACAGGGACAGATCCTATAGATTTACCCGTCCACACGTTACAGAGACATAATTTATCTTCATGCGGGGCTGGCCTCTCTCTTCTGGATCTGAGTTCTCATCTGAAGAATTCACTTACGCCACTACTGGACCGTTTGGCTCTAATAGAAACATCTTTAGCAAATCTCCAGAAGGGAATTCAATCACTCCTAGAAGCACCTAGATCAGATAGGCAACATGTAAATATTTCTCAAATCCCCCCTGCAAAGGAAGGTTGCCCTCTGTCTAAGTCCTCACAGCCATGTATTCAAACTGCACCTATTCCTCACACATCGGAACTTCTGCCTACACCTTGCCCCACTGATCCTAACTCCTACGGGATGGTATCCGAACCCATATCAGGAACACAAGGTACCGATATTGGATATAGGCCATTTCATTTGCCCCCGGAAGCTGCTCCATATACTGTCATTCTAACTGGTA
This sequence comes from Triturus cristatus, assembly GCF_964204655.1. Lineage (NCBI taxonomy): Eukaryota > Metazoa > Chordata > Amphibia > Caudata > Salamandridae > Triturus > Triturus cristatus. Next base: position 871,720,207 of record NC_140581.1, read on the forward strand.
TCCCTGAACTTCGCCCTCTTGCCAAAGAGCCAGTTGATGCCCTAAAAAATAAGGTTATCCACTGGCTCTCATTAAATAGACCTTTACCCCAGGGCATTCATAGCGAGGTTCTCATGGTGAGGAGGGTTCCGTGGCTGGGGACCACCAGCAAACTTATCAAGGGAGACTGTGTATTGATCAACTTCCGAGATCCCCGAACGGTGGCACACATATGTAGGTGGCCCCAAAACACCCAGGGATCTTCCATTCAACCCCAACCACTTACATTCTTCTACCCGGATATATTGCGTGATCAGGAGCAAGAACGCTGGACATTGGTTGACAGGAGAGGGAAATGGGGTGGCCGAGGGCTTAGCAGGGATCCCTCCTCCTTGCTCTTTCCTTGCCACGATTACCTCCCCACATATAATAGGTTCAGCTCTCTAGATATGCTGGATTGACCACTCACTGGGGGGGGGTGGTGCGGCCCTGTACCAAACCTCTTCTTGCATTGCCCCTTTGCTTCTAGACACTCCAACTGCACAGGAGCATCACTCCAACTATCCAAATGTAGACGGTCCTGTGGGGACTACTTGTTCTTCGCTTAATTTGGCCATGGTTAGCAATGCTCAAATTTCTAATTCTCCTTCTAATCTGCATTTGGAGCCGTATTTAGAACCGGCCTACAGCCCAGTTCTACAACCCGAGACGGTTGCTTTGTCCCCCCTCAGGATTTTGTCTTGGAATGTCGCGGGCATAGCCACCAAATGGACTAACCCGGCCTGGAGCTCCTTTATTGGGGGCAAAGATATTTGCCTCCTTCAGGAGACCTGGGCAAGGGAAGATGTTTTCCATGCCGGTTTTGCTACATTTTCAGCCCACGCGACTTGGGGGGGGAAAGGTCGCCCGTCCGGAGGCCTAGCCATATGGGTGGCTATTGATTTGGGCTGCAAGGCTTCTATCTTCCCAACTGACTCAGAAGACATTCTAGCTGTATTGCTGGAATGGCCCAACCTTCACAATCTTCTCTTGATTAATATCTACGCACGGCCAGTGAACATCGCACCAGAATCGCCTACTATCGCGAAGCTAGCGACGGTCCTGGAAGCTATTCCCGAGGGTACCCCCTTTATTATTGGTGGCGATCTAAATTGTCAGTACGAGCCCCTCCCAGGTATATCGGAGGGGCTGACCTCGGAAGAAGATCTCTTGTGGTCCATTCCCCCTACACAGGCTCCGCTCGCAAGAGCATGTTCCCCTCTAGCCTTACAAATCACCTCCTTGTCCCTGAAATTTGGTCTCAGAGCCTGCAATGGAAGGCTAAAGTCAGACATCCCCTCCAGATGCACATTTAACCGAAAGGGCAGCGAATCTCGTATAGATTATGTCATGGTCCCCCTGTCCTTATGGACACGCACAAGAGATTTTAGTGTTTTAACCAGGGAGGACAGTGATCATAATGCCCTTGAATTAGTCTATGACCATCCTGGGCTGGAGCCTAGAGGTATTCTAGGGACTCATGTGGAGAACCCCCTGGCTCTCGCTAATAATAGGCGTAGAGTAAAATGGGAACACTTAGCCTCACATCAAGAGAAGGTTTCCCTACTATACGTACAGGTTATTTCAATTTTCGAAAAGCTCGAGGCCCTTAAAATAGGAGAAGCTTCCCAGAATACCTTCATGCAACTGGGACAGATCCACGACGATCTGGTTAAACACCTTTCTGAATGCCTTACCCAAAATACAAATAGGCTTGGCAGGAAAAGCCCCCTCCCCCTATGGTACAATAACGCCTGTCGGAAGGCTAAAACCGAACTTTTGTTCTCTATCAAAGAGGGAAAGAACAAGGACGAAATCAGGGCAAGAAGAGCAGCCTACAAAACTCTGATCACTAATGCTAAAGGTGAATGGGAGCACGACAAGTGGGAAAGACTGACTATATTCTTGGCCAGAGGAGACTCACGCAAATTTTGGTGCTGTGTCAACTCTGGCCTAGAGGAGCTGGCTCCGGCCACACTTTCAAACATATCACCAAAGGCCTGGCAAGACCATTTTCAGTCCCTTTGTAAGTCACCACAGGATGCCCCCATCAGTACCATTCCACCTCTACATCAAGGAGGGATGGTTGAACTTTTCAAGGTCGACGAGGTGCGTGCGGTTGTAGTTGGCCTGGCATCTGGGAAGGCACCGGGGCCGGATGGCATCCCTGGTGATCTATTTAAACAGGAGCTGGATGTTTGTGCGCCCTATCTCACGATCCTCTTTAATGCTATCCTTGAAGGCATGGCTATTCCTGGTACTTGGCTGGGCGCAGAGATTGTCCCAATCTTTAAGAAGGGCTCTCCTCTGCTCCCGGCCAATTACAGGCCTATTAGCCTCATCGATGTCTCCCAAAAGATCTTTGGCAGACTCATGTTAAATCGCCTCCAGGATTGGATCGAAGCTAAAGAGATTATGAGCCCATACCAGGCAGGGTTCCAAAGGGGGATTTCGACTACTTATCAAATTTTCCGCTTGCACCTCATCTACTGGAAAACGGTTCTTCTCGAGGGTGGCAGTCTATACACGATTTTCGTGGATTTACGGGCCGCCTTTAATTTGGTCCCACGGGACAAACTGTGGGCAGTTCTATTGGACCTAGGGGTCCCGGTTGATATATTAACAACTTTGAGGAGACTACATCAGGGGAATTTTGCCAGGGTAAGGTGTGGTAGGGATGGCTCCCTGTCTGACGCTTTCCCCGTTGACAGGGGGGTTCGTCAGGGGTGCGTTCTCGCACCCACTCTCTTTTGCCTCTTTGTCAACGGGGTCATAAGTTTCCTTAATGAGCTGAGTAACACCGATGCTCCTAAGCTTGACGGCAGCAGGGTTCCCGCAATTATGTTCGCGGATGATACCCTGCTGCTTTCTAAATCTCCCATGGGTCTGCAGAGAGTCCTGGATGGGTTTTTGTGCTTCTGCACAGATCGTGGATTGGAGATCAATACCGCAAAAACGAAATACATGATCTTCAATCCACCCTCCAGATCCCGAGCACCGCCCTTTATAGGGACAGTTAGGTTAGAATGGGTATTCACGTTTGAATACCTGGGGGTGGTACTAAATCAGTCCATGTCATGGGACCCCCACCTAAATAAGATGAATATGAAACTCTCTCAGTTTCTGGGGGGCATTGCAAGGATGGCGAAGGGACTAACGTACAGGCCGCTTGCGCCCCGCTTGCAGATTTATAAAACTCAAGCAAGAGCATCGGTGGCATATGGAGCTGAGCTGTGGGGTCATACTATGGGGCAGAAGCTCCAGACCACGGAGAATGATTTTCTCAGACGACTGACTGCTTTACCGATTAGCACTCCACTGTTGCCGCTTAGATTGGATCTGGGCCTAAGACCAATTTCAGAGGTCCTCGGTCTTAAACCCTTGACCTTTTGGTGCAAAATCTGGTCGTCTCAGGATCTCTTGAAATATAGAGCGGAGCTGTTGGAGATTTTGCGTTTGTGCAAAAGTACTCCAATTCCATGGTTAAGCTACATCAAACATACTTGTGAGGCACTCGGTAGACCGGAATTGTGGTCTGATCCGGCATCGGCCTGTCCCAAGATTTCCCGCAGGTCTATCTCCAAGGTCTATTATGAGCACCACCTGAGTGTCGCCATTACAAGCGCCCGAGAGGGCTCCCAAACAGCATACTTCCTAGGCTTTAAAGATTTTTTTCAACTAGAGCTTATTTATGACGATATGGGCCCGCCTTTAACGAGGAAACTCTTTATGCAATGGCGTTATAACACACTGCCACTAAGGGCCTACACAGCCCGTTGGGCACACTCAAACCACACTGCTCATTGCCCCATATGCTTATGCCTTGAGGAAACGGACCTCCATATTATATTTTTCTGCCCGACCTACTGCAGAGCAAGGAACTACTGGCTCCGGCCCCTCCTTAGCAACATGGGTTTTAGACATTGTGCCCCCGCTTATAGAATACTAAAAACAGACCTTTCCCCCCCAATAGTATTTGCGGTGGCAAGATTTTTAACTTCCATGTGGTAAATGCTTGACGACCTTAAAACGTACTGTACATGGAATTTTTATTGTTTTTATTGTATTGTAATGTTGTATTTTGTCTTCTTTTATGGCCCAGGCGGCCGAAATAAAGATTTGATGATGATGATGAGTACTAGTGTTTTTGCTTTTACTCTATTATCACTATAGTGCTACTTTCATTTGTAAAGGCTGATGTGACAGCAGGACACTTTCTACCAGATGCGCGCACAGGGCACATTCAGCTTTTATCAGTTCCTATCTCCTGCCAATGCTGTTGCTAATTCCTTTTGAAGTGGCCTTTTTTATCTGACTGCTCTTTTCTCACACCATACCAGCAGCTCACACAACTTTTGAATATAAGCTCATGAGAGTGCTCTATCTTTGCAACCATGTCTCTTTGCCATTCTTTCTTTCTTTCTTTCTTTCTTTCTTTCTTTCTTTCTTTCTTTCTTTCTTTCTTTATTTTCTTTCTTTCTTTGATTCCTCTGACACTTCTTTCTTTCTTTCTTTTTTCCATATTTGCTTAATTTTTTCATCTTTTTCCTTTCCTTCTTCATTTACTATTTCTTTCCTTTTTATTTCTTTGCCTTTCTTCCTTCCATCAGTCTTTCCTTCTTTCTTTCCTCCTTTCCTTCTTTCCTTCTTTCCTTTGTATTTCTTCTTTCTTTCTTTCTTTCTTTCTTTCTTTCTTTCTTTCTTTGTTTGTTTGTTTGTTTGTTTGTTTGTTTCTTTCTTTCTTTCTTTCTTTCTTTCTTGTTCTTTCCTTCTTCACTTCCTTCCCTCCTTCCTCTCTTCATCCCTCCCTCCCTTTCTTTCTTTCTTTGGTAACAGCCAATACCAGACTGATTAGCTTTTTAAAGTCTAAGTTAGTCAAGATCTTCAGATTTCACTAAAATGATATGTATAACATAGTTACCTTTAGGAGGTTACAGACAGACTTCGCCAATTAGTCTGTGGTTTTGTCATTCACATTTTTCTTCCATCCCCTACAGCACGCATCAAGGGGCAATGCATCAGCCCACTTCAGCCATTGGTGAACTTTCTATGAGTTACAGCTTGCTTCCCCTTTCACAAAGAGCACATCAACACTCAAAGTAGTTCCTTTCAGTGCTATGGAGTATTATGGCAAAAGAACATTTGTGCCTTTAGCCAATGTTTTTGTTTAGATTGATGAGGGTCCAGCAGGTTATTGATCAATAAAGTGTATCAAAAACCACAACAAAACAAACCAAGAATTGCCAAAAGGCTTGCAGACAATTTCAATAGATATGGGCATTTCCAATGCTTGTTGATTTAATATCAATGACTAATGCTTGAAAAGGTTCCAGATCTACAGATGCAATGCAATAAGAAGGCATGACAGAGGTTTATTAATTTCCAGCTGACCCATGTAAATATTAAACCAATGTTTGTTAAAAGGAATACTCGCACTGTATCTAATGCTATTCATTTATATGCACCTGATACTGTAAATGTATGTTTAGATTTTCTAGACAATTCTTAACTGTGTCATGGTTTAATAGGTATAACATAATTCATTAGAGTTTTATCGAGTTATTTTCTAATATGTATTTTGTAATTTGGTGTATGATAAATGCAAATGTTTCATTCAGCCGTCCATGGACCGTGATGATAAATAAATTGCATGACACTCTTAGGCGCACGTGAGGGAAAAGTGTGCCTAGCCTCAATTTCCTGACCTACTGTATTCAGTCCCTCTATGGAGCTCATTATGAGGGGGACTGATATTCCCTCTCCCGCCTGAGTTACCAGTCCCGAGGTTCCCTCAGAGATGGAGAATTACAGGGCAGTCGAGAGCAAGGACTAGAGAGCAAAGTGTCCCTCTCCTGTGGGTATTCTCCATTGTCTCCAAGTTTATTATAATGGGAGTCTTTCAAGGGAGATGTTCGGGACACAAATTGCAGATGTCTCTATCAGTCAACATTTACTCGCCCCTCTGCCTAGGGCTCCCTCAGAGGAGTGCCGAATGTAGCTCCTCTAGGTGTAATCACTGAGTGCAGAAACATCTGCAGTACTCGTAAGAGCATCATTCCAGATTGGCGCCGTCTTAGTGAACAGTGCAACGACTTGTCTGCGGAGCTTGTTTAGTTTCACAATTCTGACTTATGCACGGAACATGCCTTGTGAAACAGGCCCTAAGTCCCAGGTCGCAAAACATGTTTCCATGAACAGGTGTGACGAGTAGAATTTCTGTAGTTTCGGAAAAAAGTCACATCTACTCACAGAAACATCTTTGTGTAAGTGATTCGTGTCCCAAATCGTAAGACCGCACCATTAATGGCACTGCCTGCACGGCACAGCAGACGCTCTTGACACTTGCACTGTACGTTTACTAAAAGATGTGTAAAATGCCCTTGACAAGAAAGAGGCACGTCTTCCAGGCATGAGTGTGGTGTCTAGTGGTAATACTGTGAATTAACTTCTTCCAAGCAACTCTGTGCCTGTGAAGAACAAAGCCTATCGTGCAGTATATACCGCCTCAGCCCTCTGGATGCACAGCATTGCTGTCTTAATATGAGGCACTGCGGATGTATGCTACTTCCATGACAAGTTAATTAAAAAGGAACCGCATAAAAGCATGTGTAACACTGTCCTCGACCTTTCTTTGTAGTTACTTAAATTGGAATTGGTTTTGACGTTAATGCGCCAAGATCCGTGTGGAAATAATGCCTATTTAATTCATCGAGCCACGTCTTGCAGAAGAGATTAAGGATAGCAGGGGTTCATTATTTTTCTTCTGTTGATGCCTTTTCAAACCCGTTGCCTGAGCCTATCAAAGACAGTGTGATCTTCCGCAAGCAGCAGGGAAAGGTGGAGTCTGCGAATAGTCTGTTTCAGAGAAGGCTTAATTAATGTGCCTGTATGTGTGTGCGTGTGTGTGTGTGTGTATTTGTAAGAGCGCGTATGTGTGTGCACTTTTGGTATCTTTGGGGAGAGCATGATGGGAAACTGATCCAGAAAAAGTAGATTGCCTTAAATCACTATATGTATTTTACTCGAGTCATAACTTTGAACTATTAACATAACTGTAAGAAGACTGGGAGGGTTGAGTTATGTATTCCTATACATATTTCGTTCAGGTACTGTGTCCAGAGTTTTGTCAGAATCAGTAGCTAAACACCTACAACCAGGAATCAGAAAGAAATTTAAACAGACAGCTATGTTGAGCAGATAAAATTATAAAATGAAGCCAGGAAAAGGATGGAAACACTACAGTTTGGTGCGATCTGTCTATAATTCTGCTCCTGAAGGTGACAATAGCAGTGTAAGGCACTTTGACAGATTCTGGTGAGAATGTACCAGGGGACTTTGCCTGCAGAGCAGTGAAAACATAAAAAAGGAATATGTTTTTCATCATGTTATCTCTTGTTGGCCCTCTCTTTTAGGGATTAGAAAGGGACGACCCTGGGTGGGTTGCATGGATAGAACTGCAACTGAACTGAATGTCAGTAAAACCAAGTGCACGGTATTCAATCTCTACCGGTCCTCGCATTCCAGGTTGGAAGTCAATGACACAACGCTTGACTTGGTCAAGGAGTTTACATATTTAGGAGTGACGCTCACGCATAATTTTTGCTGGAAGACCGAGATTAATAAAAGTGCCCTCAAGCTGCAGCAAGAGAATGGATCAATTTTGAAAATGGCAAAAAAATTAAATCTGACCATATAATGCCCGCCCTGCAAATATTTGAAGTAAAGGCAAAAAGCGCAGTTCTTTATGGTGCAGTGCTCTGGAGCCCTGCAGAAATTGCAGAGCTGAGCGTGGTAGAGAATAGATTTCTTAGACACTTTACTCATCTCCAACAGAGCACGCCGACATTACCATTGCTGCAGGATATGGGTCTGTAGCTGATTTCTTTTACCATTAAGTCGAGAGCTTTAATCTTCTAGTATAGGCTCTGGTCAACACCTGAACTAGAGTCTTATAGGGAACCTATGAGAGATATTTTAAAAACAGCAGGCCGTTTAAGAATCCTTTGGTTGTCATACGTAAAGAAAATGCTCCATACTGTAGCTCTTGAAAATCTTTGGGTCAACCCCAAAAGTGGGCCCACGCCACACACGACAATTTATGTTATGTTATTTTTATTTGTATAGCGCATTAATGCCCTGAGGCGTCTAAGCGCTGTTATGTTTCAGCTGCAAGTGTAATCAGGACTGCCAGGGAAGGTACCAAGATTTGAATAGCCAGGGCTTTACAGTCTTACTGAAAGAGAGAAGACAGGATTCTTTGTTTATGTACAAAGGAAGTGGATTCCAAATTTTGGATGCTCCCATCACAATGCTCTTTCCACCCCATCGTGCATTTTGAAATCTAGGCTGTACCAATAAATTGGCAGTGGCTGAATGAAGTTTCCTAGTTGGAACATGCTGTTTGAAACTGTGGTTCAGGAAAACCGGGCCCAGATTATGGATTGTTTTATAGGTCAAGCAAAGCACCTTAAAGGTTATTCCTTGCTTAACAGGAAGCCAGTGCAGATCTTTAAGATTTTGAGCCACTAAACGGAATTTGGGGAATTTCAGTAGGAGTCTGGCCTCGGCGTTTTGCAGGACCTAAAGTTTGTTTAAATTAAATTTTGGGGTGGTCAATAGCAGACTGTTGCAGTAATCTATTTTGGACATGACTAATGTTGTAACTAGTGTTTTTTGCAGGTTGGCCGGGATGAACAGTAGGACTTTTAAAATTATCTTGAGGGTGTTGAACTTGGAAGAAGTGAGTTTATTTACTTGATCTGTAAAGTTAAGTTTGTTATCAATAATTACTTCTAGATTTCATGCCTTTTCCACTGGAATGAGAACTGGACCCATATATTTGGCAAAGTTGCAGGACCCCAAAAATGTGATTCCGTTCCAAACAGTACGACCTCTGCTTTTTCATAGTTCAATTTCATGCAATTTCTATCCATCCAATCATGGACAGCTATCATGAAATTCTGAAATCTGTTTCCAGTGCTACCATCATTGTCCTCTATGGAGACAACAAAATTTGAGTGTCATCGGCATAGGATGTGAGTGACAATCCAAACTTCCTTATCAGGGCAGCTAATGGGAAAACATAAATGTTAAAAAGAGTAGGATTCAATAATGATCCCTGTGGGACTTCACAAGGCAGGGAGAACGAGTGAGAGGTGAAATTCTCTAACCTCACTACTTGCTCCCAGTCTGCTAGATAGGATTTTAGTAGGTTCCATGCCTGCTCTGTGACTCCACATGTCATTATGCGACTTAATAGTAGTTGATGGTTGACAGTGTCAAAAGCCACCAAAACTGTTCATTCAGAAATGTTTCCCCTATTTTAGCTGGTAGTAGGAGACAGGAAATTGGTCGATAGTTACACAGGTCTATGTAATCAAGAGAGGCTTTTTTTAGAAGAGGAATCACAACTGCCTTTTTCCAGATCTTTGGGAACATTGCTGTTTCACACATATTTTGAAGAATAGGTGTCAATTTAGATGCAGCAATTTCTGCTGCTAATTTTGTTATATTTGGCATGCATGAATCATCTGGTGAGCCCGAAGTGGCAGTGTTTTATAAATTTATAATATACTCTGTTGGTGAAGGGATAAATTCAATCAGAGGTTTGGTTATATTGGGGTGATAATTGCTCTCCGTGGCCGATGTTGACATACTGCATGATTTACCATCTCAATTTTTTTATTAATTGTATCTACTTTCTCTAGGAAGAAATCTGCTATTTCGTTACAAAAGGGCTGATTGGCAGTTATAGCTTTATTGTCGTGAATAGCTGTTAATTCGGTCACTGTGCGAAAAAGCTCTTTGGTTGAGTCTTTGTGCACTCAATCCTATTTTTTAAATATTCTGCTTTGGCTTTTACAATGCTATTTTTGTATACAGCTATTAACTGTTTATATTTTTCCTTTTTCTTCCTCTTTATATGAAACTCTCTATTTTCTTTCCTGTTTCCTGCACTTCTGTTTACATTTCCTAAGCTCTGAGGAAAACCAGGGACCTGATGGATTTTGTTGCTTTAATTTGACCATTTTAATAGGTGCTACTTGAATTGATGCTATTTCCAACCATTTGTTATATTGTTCGGCTGCTGTCTCTACATCTTTTCCTGTCTCTAATTTTATGTTTTTTTAGAGTATTATTGAGATGGTCTTCTTTCACATTCTGCCAATTTTGCACCAGGCGAAAGAGGGTAGATTTCTCTGTGTTCCGGTTGGTTTGAGGAAGCAGCAAATCAAAGATGATTGCTCTATGGTCAGTCCAAGCTACATAAGTGGTCTTTATATTGACTATGTTGGGATTGTTGGTAAAAATCCTGTCCAAGGAATCTCCTGCTTGATGTGTTGGTTTCAGGAACAATTAGGTCTAGACCAAATGCTGACAAGGTTTGCAGGAGTAGGGTTGTCAGAATCTGACTTTGCTTCTAAGTAGTTATTAAAATCTCCCAGGACTGTAAAATTAGTTTCTAGAATGAAGTTTTCGAAAATACCCGCTATTTCTTGGGAGAAGTCTTTCCTGGGGTTTGGAAGTCTATAGAGTAATATATCATTAAAGGATGTTTGTTTAGTACTCTCTATCGAAAATGTGAATGTTTCCCCAAAAGAGGATATCGATGGTTGACAGCTAGCTGTTAAATCTTCTCTTATAATGATTGCTCTCGCCCCCTCCTTGTTTGTGTTTCCTGTTGCATCTATAGATTGTAAAACCTTGTGGTAATGCTGCATGTATATCCATTTCACAAGTGGTGACAGCCCATGTTTAAGATAGAAAGGCGATATAAAAAATCGATGCAAGGATTATTTTTGGGGTGACAAGGCTAAAGCTTGTAAGCTTGTAAGACAGGTAGTCTAACATACCAATTTCTTGATTTCAAGATTATGCCGTCATATGAAGCAGCGCTTGACATCATACCAGTTTCCTTGCCCAGACAGTTGTATTTGAAGTTGATGTATGGGACGCTCTCATTGGCACAATTCACCTCTAAATGGGAGAAGCTCAACAGTACTTTCAAAGCATGCCCTGTCTGTAACAACCCCTCTGAGTCTATTTCCCACTTTCTATTCTTTTGTACTGCCTATTGAGTCCCACGCGAGAAATTGATTATTTAATTGTGCAATCTTATTGGTCTTAGGTCCCTTGATATAGCTCTGAGGATTCTCAAGTCGGATACAAGAGAAGTGATTGTGGTTGGTATGGCTATTCCTACAGGCAGCCTTGATAATTTTTAAATGACTAAAAGGAATATTTGAGCAATTGCCTGAGGTTTAGGATATTGATCTATGAGATAGTGGATTGTACCACCACTTTATGGGACTGCCCCTCTTATTCTCTATTATATTGAGAAGATAATGAGTTCAAAACAATTGTGACTCCCCTTTATGAGGTAATGCCCCTTTTAGTCTCTAGCAGTAAAATGCTACTGTCCTATTTTAATAGATAGAATGCTGTAAAAACTATTACATCTGTACTGCGAATATGAGCAAGCTTCAATAGCTGATTCTCCTTTAGTAAACAGAAGGTGCATTTGTTTTCATATATATATTTTTTTTAAATAGTATTGCTGTTATGTTTTAATTGAACATTTTATGGATTTGTAATCCAAAATAAACAATAATGATGACGATGATGATGAGAAATCTTCTTATCCCTTGGTAGCCCTCTCTTTTAGAGTGTTAGAAAGAGATGACACTGGGTGGGTTGCATGGTTAGGGCGAGAAGGGGTTGGTTGAATGAGCCATTGTCTTGATAGTGCTGAGATCTTCACATCTTGGTTGATTGGTATTATTATGATAGACGAAGGAGTCTGTTGAACTGTAGATGGATGTTTACACAGTCGATGGGAATAAGTAAAGTTTCACTGTTTTCATGAAGGTGAGGATGGTACACCATTCTAGAGGGTGGATGTTCCAGAGTACTTATGTGTAGACATTCTATGAATATTCTTCTATTGTGGGTTGGTTCAGCACTATGGGAGGTAGACTGATGTTAACTAAGCAGGAATTATACAAGGGTTTATTGACACAGCAGGCAAAACATCATTTTGCTGACTTAGTGCTTTCTATGGATAATTAAAGGCCAGGATTTAAAGCTTTCAGATGCAATCTGAGGTCTTCAGCTGCCGGTTGTTGGTGATGACTTATAAAAGTACTGTCCATGAATCTTAGGATTCACGCGCCAGTTAAGTTTCTTAAAGGTACCATCCCGTGTACAAAAAAAAGAACAGGCATTAAGTCTAGTCCTACATCACTGATAAACAACACCAATAGGCATTCTAGAATGTTCATTTGTATGAGGATGTCAGCTGAGGTTTTGATATCTACTGTGATGTCCACTTTATGGAGACAAACTCCTTTGAACACTCTATGTGTAGTGCATATGGCTTTGACGTAACTCTTACGGCTCAAAAACAGCCAGTGTAAGCGTTGCAAATCTGGACATATATCATCTTTAACTTAGGAAGCAGACAAATGCAAACTCATGACACAATTTGATCCAATTTACACGGAAACAAATGCATCACCTCTACATGTATCATTGTCATCAAAATGTAGGAGTTGCCAGTGATTTTACCTAAACCTACTTTATTTTTGTCATATGTCTGGTCATGACAATGTCCGATATTGATAATCTATGTATAAACATGCCTCAAAGGAAAATTTATCGAAATCATCAAGAAAGCACAGAGTTCTACACTTTCTCTTTAAGGCGCTTCTTCTGATTTTATCATTAGACTGGTACTTAGACTGGTACCAATTACTTTGGAGAGCATTTTCTTCTTAATTAAAAAAACATTAGATTTATGTACAGGTGAAAGATACTACAATGGGGACCATCTTCATCCTGGGTGTTGATAAACCATGAAAATAGGTTTATCTTCAGTTGTACTGCACCACTCTGAAAATATTCATGGATGGTGCTGGACTGCCAGGATGTTATGAACATACTTGAATCACGAATGGTTGAATAAAAGGGCTTGAGGAATTTCGTGAGTGCCTCAACCTGCAGGACTCCAACCTTTGTTTTACCCAAAATTACAACAACCTAAACATTAGTGTCTTGATCCGTGGGTTACGAATGTTGCCGGCTTGATTGAAGTGGACTGATACACCATGCCAACAGAAAGGAATACCTCACTTCAATGCCAGTCTTATGGGTTTAAAGGATGGGTAGCCTAAGATTCATAAAATTAAGATCGATAGTAAAGGCTATTCACGAAGACTAGGTGGACACGCAAAAAGAGTGAGATTTAATGTGCAGTGGCTCTCCTGACCCCTAACATAGAAAAATCTGATTCCGAAAGAGACATGATCTTGTGAGTTGGAATGTTCCGTGATGGGCTTTACAAATTTAAGGCCCGTTTCTAAGATACAAGCAGTTTTTAAGCACCAATCCAAGTTCTAATATGGCCAAACCATAGTTTTGCATTTAGGATACAGAAAACTATATGACATTCCTCAATGCATACTAATCGGCTGTCCAAAATACAGGACATTTCATTAGCTAAAATTGGTGACCCATAGAAAGATAGTGGTTGGAGGGACTATTGGCCAGACATGTTGCAAAAGGGGACTCATTTACTTATTACAGGGTGAATACCACAGGATATTCATCCTTCCTACAACCCATAGGCCTCAATGAAATGTTAGAATGGTGTACGGTCTCTATCTCCTGATGGAATACAAGTCTCCTGTAGAATTTCACCAACAGTGTGATTATGCTGCTTAACAAAGGAGGCCATATCGTGCACCTATTATGCTTTTTAAGGGCTGTCAATGTATGTTTTTTATTTGAACATTTCCCCATCAGTTCTGAGGTGGGTTACAATCATGTTTGCACCATACAAATATTCCTCACACTGGGGATGTTCCATTCTGTGACAATCTTTTGACAGCCTATTTTACCTTACACTTCATTGTGAATGCCTTAACAAGAGGTCTTTGTACCATTTATATTTTGTCAATTTTCCATTACTGACCAGACGTAGAGTGGAGGGAAAATCCTTGAAGAACATTCAGACCCTGAATGAACTTGTCATTTATTTTCAAAGCTGTGGATAGTGACTGATTGTATGGCTCAAGAGCATCATTGAGTTATTTCCCAGCTCTATGGATAAGCGTTACAAGTACAGCTTGGATAAGTGATACATGACAAATGTCAGTCCAAGAGTTGGCAAGGAGTTTCCCTTAATGAACATGCAATAACAATCTAATCATATGGTTGGAGATTTTATTCGCTTACTTTGAGGATGTTGAAGGATATTTAATCACTGCAATTAGTGCTAAGCAGTTGCTCATGCTTGTTATTTGCAGCATGTTTCTTAACTCTAAGCAACACAGGCAGGCTTTAACTGAATTAAACACTTCCTTAGGATTCTAGTGTGAATAAATTGTGGTTCCAGGCATCATCTGACTTTGAAGAGTATTGAATCATAATGAATCGAATAAACATTCACTTAAAAAAACACACAGTTGCGCTTTGGCTATGTTTAAAATTGAACAAGCACTGATATTTGCAGGGCATGGATAAGACCATAATCCATAACTCGCCCACCAGCCATGCAAATAATAACTTGCACACCAAATTCAATGCTCATAGCCTTACCCTTATTACGACAGAGACAATTACAAATGTCATAAGTGATCTTACAGATGATATTACATATCACATTACCCTTAAAGCTATGAAAGAGAAAACTATGGACAGAGTGTTATTTAGTGGTTTCAGTATGTGTTCTTATTTAATTATGTTTCACTTTTAACTGTTTTGTTAATTGTTTAAGCACTGCTAGATCAAAAGCATTGCTTCTTATGTGTAAGTTATGGTCAGTGGATTTTCAGTTTTAATTTGCAGCAATGACTGTACTTTGTGATTTTTAAATGTTTTTTAATCATATGGTAAAGTGTTATAACCAAACTTAACTATAACTTCACTTTAACCTGTGGTGTTTCAGTGATTTCTTTACTTTTTTGATCATATACCACATGCAACAGTTCCCTGAGCCCAACCTTTCATGGGCAGCCAACCCCCGGTGCACATGGCTTATGACCTTGCACAAGGGGGATGGGTTGCAAGGCCTTCACCCAATGCACCAAGGCTGATTAACCTCACGGACTTTGACTCTGCACAGCTGGGGTTAACTGTCCAGGAAAGGTTGGGTTAGATCTTGCTTCTAACCTTCACTGGGTGGTCCACTGCTGTGGTGCACAACTGTGGCCATCCAGAGAGAAGGGAGGCCAGAAGTCCTGGCCCTCTGTATTTTTTTTTAAATGTGTTAGACGTTTCTTTGGCGACCCCCCTACAAGATCTAGTGGGTCATGGGATGTTCCACTACAACATTATTCCTCCTTCATTTTTTCTTCAGGATGTAATAATCAGTCCGTCAACCAGAGAGCTTTGGATCCGCAATTCAGCATTTATATTTTCACCCAAAATGGAAAATGCGAGAAAAAGATTCTTCATTCCATTGCACTTTATTTTTTTTTTAATTTGATATGCAGGTGGTGCCTGAACCCACATTCACAGAACATCCGCAGACTTGCATTCTAGATATTGCTATTTTACTAAGTGCGATTGACAGGTCAGTTCAATTTCAGCCCGACAAAAATGACCTTTCTAACATTAATTTTCCAAAAACTATTGAACAGTTTTACACCAAAACAAGCAAAGTCTCTTTCTTGAGTAAATGTCTACTTTCATGTCA
This sequence comes from Triturus cristatus, assembly GCF_964204655.1. NCBI lineage: Eukaryota > Metazoa > Chordata > Amphibia > Caudata > Salamandridae > Triturus > Triturus cristatus. The sequence continues at coordinate 871,735,922 of NC_140581.1, forward strand.
TGTTTGCGGTGAATCTGTTCCAGCATTTCTTCTGTAGCTGCATCAAAAACTTAATATGGAATTTTACATGGAATATAGTGCTTGTGAAATGTCTGCCTTTTTTGACCCCCGCACCCGCTTGACTGATCTGCATGAAACTTGCCATGCTGAATCAAAGTTGGATAACGTTTTTTTAGAAAGAGTTGTGCAGATTTGTCGAACCCTGGCAAAGTTATTAGCAAATCAAAAAAATGGCTATCAATGTAGAGTTAGACCTAACCATAGCTATGGAAGCTTGAATGTCGCCTCCATGAATTAATCATTGTTTGATAATTGAATTTGCATAAACTGATGTTGCATTAAGTAAAAATGGACTAGTGATCACACATTTTCAGTGAGATAGCCCTTAACAGTAGTGGGCCCCCATTCTTGGCTTCCATATGGATCACATTTCTTCATTGAATTTTTTCACTTCTGAATATTATTATACAAACTTGAATTTAGTACTTCTGTCCTTTTAAAACTGAGTTGTGTTTTATTACTGAAAGTAAAAACTCTTTGCCTTTATTATTACTTGGTTTATTGTTTCTGCTAACTACTTTCAGATGCAAAAATCATGTTCATGGAATGTGCATGGACAACTTAGCAAAATGTGTAATTATCTTGTTGTAATTCATTAGTTACTTTATGGAGAGTAGAAGCAATGATAATTACCATTGACTGTCGGGTAGGAGGTATTGACTGCCCACAGTAAATACCTTACATCTTATTATCAGTATATCTCAAGCGTGGTAAATCGCTCACCACCCTCTTGTCAGCACACTCCTAATTAGGGAGCCGGTTGTCTATGTAAATAGAGGCCTGAGATGGACAGCAATCTATTGATACTGATCATGGTGTTATAGCTCCTACATTTCAATATCTAGAAAATGGAAATATATTCTATTTTCATTCAACAGCACAACTGTGGGGCATAGAAGGAGAACACTTACTGAAAAGCATGCATAGCTTTCCTAGAACAAGTCTATACATTAATGTACAAATTACCCAATGTGTCGAACATGTATTCTAAGATAAATTATGTAAGCTGTATCTAACTTTAAATGTGAAGGTCCTGCAGTACTAACCACTCCATGCCCATGTTTCCTCACAGCGCTTTTTCTTTGCAGAGATGACCACAACATTCTGATAAAATCTGCAGTAATGGCTGGTATATGTGCCACACAAACACCCACATAGTCGCCCTCATCTACAGGCACACTCACTCACACCCACCGTTCACAAGCACATACACATCCACACAAACATTCACAACACTCTCACACAAATACAATACATTCATACATCCACACATGCACTTATCATTAAGTAAAAAATGTACCGGGCCGCAGCGGTGACATTGATTGGCAGGAGGGAACCCTCAGTCATTCCTGGAACCTTCAGGGAAGGGACTAATGGAAACCCCTGCAGCTTCCTCTCATTGGTTAACCCTGCCATGGGTCAACCAATAGCAGGAGGACCTTCCCTCACTGGTCATAGAATGGGATGAAGTCAGTCACACTTGTTGACACACCCCTTCCACTCTGTGACGAGGCATCACTAATGGACAGCTGGCTCTGGGCACTTCACTGAAGCACCCAGACATGAGTCTCTCAGTGACATACCTACTCATCATGAGAGGGGGGGTCCTTGCAGTGCTTTGATGGGCTGAGGAGGTTGCACCCATAGGGCTGTGAAGTCTTCAGCTAGGCAAAGTTTGGCTCAGGCATCCAGGTGCCTATGCACTTAGAACACGTACAGCACCAGTCTGCCTGTCCCGAACATGAAGTATCTGTCTGACAGACACTCTTCATGCTTTGAAAAAAGGCGGGCCCCTCTGCCCTAAGGGCCACACCTGATTATCTGGCAGGTAAACTAACAATGGGGGCAAAACAAAAGTCAGGTTGTAGTTGAAACACTATTTGTAGTCGACAGAAAAGCTTCACGCACACACAGCACAATAATTGTGCATTCTGGTTGAATAAAGGATGTTCACACATAGCAAAGTTTACCACTTTTTTATGACAAAAGAACAGACACATCTTTTGTTTTAAGACCCAGAATAGGCCAGGAGTGGCCTATTCGAATATGTACATTCCTGAATATTCATTTTCTCTTTGCTCTAGCTTAGATTCCGAAGCAGTTTAGACATTTGTCAGTGTGTCTTGATTGTATCAGTTTTTAAAGGAATAACCGCAGGCTTCAATCTGATGTTTTAAATACCCTTATTTGCCTGTGCATAAAAATTCCGGCCATATCGGCTAATGGTAAGCCCAGCAAAGCTCATTCCACTGTGAATACATAAATGTTTACAGCTCCTCCATCCAACTTGTATTTCTCTAGGCTCCAGTTTTATGTCTTAGGTTTTCTGTTAATTAGATGTTTGTGAAGACATTTTGTGTTCATTCGTCCATATAAACCATTCTTGTTGTCATGCTATTCAACATGTATCTGTTTTTTTGTATCACTTGCTATGTTTTTTTACCTTGAAGCAACAGAGCACCTGTTTTCAAATGACAGAGAATTTGTGTGTTGTGTCTTTGCAGTTTTTGTGCTATTGAGCCCACTTGGACTATGTGATCCTTTATTAATTTGCTCACACTCTGCTTCGAATGCTTAGTTTCTCATTTAAGTATTGTACCCGCTAAAGTTATGTGCTGGTTGGGTCCTCATCAGGTTGTGCCATGTTCTGCAAGCTTTCTTGTCAAAGTCACTTGTTCATCATTGGATTGTCTAGTACAATTTGGAAACAGGCTCTTGTGTGACTAGCTTAGCACTAGGCACGGGCAAAAGTTAAATTATGCCAGCATAACTCCAGTAATTTTGTGAATTTCACATTACACTTGCTACAAACATTTCCATGCCTTTCATCGCAATATTTTACCAGGACAACTCGGATAATAGGTGTACGGCCATAATGCAAGCGGCGGTGGGGACGGTGATTAACATGCAGATTTTGGTGCATAACGCACCAACATCCTAACGTCTCAGTAATTATAGGGCTTTTTTTCTCCCAGTAAATTTTTGTAGGTTTGACCTGCTAAAATTTACTAGGGGGAAACAAGGGTGTGTGTTGTTCACCGACAGATTGCATATGTGTAGTAATTCGGTAATAAGGGCCACAGTGAAGATTGCAACTTCAAGGTGACATTTAAACATATTCCAGAATGACTATACATATATTTATTTTCACACAGTACTTATAGTGCAACAATAGAGTTGTGCCATTGCCCTGCATGAAAGGGAACAAAGAAAAAAAGCAAGAGAGTATCGTTTTTAGCAGTCACATTGATCACTGTAAAGTAAATAGGGTTACATTTTTTACATAGGAATGGGACCGGAAGTAGCATGACTCATAAGGCTCGTTGGGAAGGAGGTCAAGAGAGTGTAAGTCGCACATTCATAACTGCCTGACAGTATAGTTTGTAAGTAACAGAGCTGTGAATTGGAATCAAGTAAGAACAGGCAAAACCAACACTAGAAAATATATTTTTCGGTTTATCGGTTTATGTTGACATCGTTTCTATAAAAAAAAAAAATCCTATATTTAAAGTCCGAGATCATCAGTCCCTCTAAACTATTCAACATAACATGAACAGTAAAACGGTGTCTTTAAATGTATATACTTCTGTACTCTTAATAATTATGCTCTTTTTTCCTTTATTTTATGTAGTTCTGTAGTCCTAATAAGTATATTTTCATGTTTTCATTTTTCTGTATTTATCTCCAGGTGTTCCTGACTAACTCCTCTTACTTCCAAGCTAGTGCATTTAAATGCAAAAACTCAGTGATTAAATGGAAATGCCAATGAAAAAGTACGCGAGAAAGCAGGTTAAAAATGTATGATCTTTTGTACAGTACATATTGCTAGGAACCGCCCTCTCCAATGAATCAGAAGCTGCGATGAACTCTCGGGCACTTCATAAAGAAAATAGCTAAAATCCTGATTAGTTTTGTACAAGGTCAACAGTTCTCCATCATTTTAATTTCTATTAATAAACCTGTGGCGCCAGCCTCCACTTTCCCTATTAGGAGCAGAACAAATTAATTTTCAAAAGTTTGATTCTAGACTAAGTCACTGGATTGCATGTTGAGAAACTTTTCGTTTGAAATACGATTTTATGGCTGCAAATTTAAAAATGTGGTAAAGGAAGTTTCTAATTCACACAAATATTTTGAAATTTTTAAGGCAGGTCTCCAGTCTTGACCATTTGTTGGAAGGTTGCTGGAATGACTCAACAGTGAAACACGTTCCATGCAACAGCATTTTGCTTTTAAGGGCTGGTGGTTCTAATTTACAGCACGATTTCAGCATTCCACGTTAATAAAATTGCTCACACGTCCTCATATATATTTTGACAAGCATTCCAAACCATACCTTCCTGAAGCAAAAGATCCCAGAATGCCAACAAATGAACACAGACCTCAATAAACCTGCAAGCCTAGTTCAGGTGGTGTCTGGTTGCAAACACTGTCCAAGTTCTTTCCAGAGAAGTGTTCTGCAGGTTTTGCAGGCAGTATGCAAACATTCCTTCCACAGTTAAAATACTCTCTTTTGATCTCTTTTTCAAGTTTTGGACACTAAAAGGGTTTGTTGAACACCTCTTAAGGAAATGTATGTCTATGAAAGACGCCTTTCCCTTACTCCAGCTATACCCCCCCTTTTGCCGTCTGGGAATATATCTTTAGCCACTTGTAATTCACCTGACTCACTGTTAGCCGGTAGTGCAAGATGTTAGCTATCCTACTAACTTGGTCACTGAGACAGCTCCTAAGGCGATTAAAAGAGCACCTAAGCACCGCCCCAGAAATAAGAAATCAAAATCGAAAAAAAAACTACCGAAGACTAATACATCTGCCCTAGACACCTCTCAGGATGATTTAGGCACCCCTTTCTCCACTTTAGCACCCCCGGTCTGGGCCACTCACTTATTAATCGATTTTCAGGCCCAAATGGAACAGTTTATCAAATCTCAGTTTAAAATCTTGATGAGTAGAATTGATAAAGTAGTCTCAATGATTAACAATAAGAGTCATGGGGGTGAACAGTTGCCCATACGCACTGGGAATAACTCTGCGACATTGGCTGCAGGTAACATTGACCAGGTGGTTCAGGGCCCTAGTCCTAATGAAGGGTCTCGATCTGACGTTCAGGCACAAGGATCGGTATCAATGAACACGTGTAGACGCATCCCTAACAACATTGGTCCCGGCCCTGACACCCGTCCCAGGGTGCACCCGGACAAAGTTACTCTTCCCACTCCAGACCCACCCATATTCCAAAAATCCATCAGTAAGCAGCAGCCGGAGGGGGTTCGGCACCTCAAAAGCCCAACATGAATTTTTCCAAAAATGGAAATCGACAATCATTATTTTACCCCCAGCTACCACCAGAGGCTTCTCCGTACGTGGTGGTATTAACCGGTGTCCCTCCGCTGTTGGGCGATCGAGGCGAAACATACACCGAGCTGAAGAATAAAATCACTTTGTGGTTAAATAGACATAGACCACTAATAAGATTGGGTCAGGGGGAAATACTATTTGTTAGAAGAGTTACCTGGTTGGGGACCAACTAAAAGATATTGGAGGGGAGTGCGTGATCGTTAATTTTAGTCAAATCGGTGCAATTATTCCACTTCCTTTGGGGTACTTCTACTCTCGGGAAATAGTATCAGGGGGACTTGAATCAACTCATTTCCATCATGGTAGCCTGGAGGGGAATATAATATACCCACAGCCAACGGATTTAGTGCCTTGAATAATGTAGATTGATTATTCTACTCATTGGGGTCTAAAAAAACGAATTCCAATGTAGCTGGGTGCCCCGTGGAGGTTTCTGGGTTTAAGGAAGTAGGTCTGGGAATAATCCCCTTAAGCCCAGGTGCAGATACAAGCTTGTCAAGAGATGGATTTGAATTGGACAATTCTGCAGGGACTCCTTCTATCAACATGCTCTCTTCCATCTCACCCAGTCCTCATAGGGTGGAACCCCCAAGATCATTATTAGGATCCTGGAATGTAGCAGGGCTGAGATCTAAGCTATCCAATCCAGAATGGGGTGAGTTGGTGGATCAGTATGAGCTGTGCTTGTTTCAAGAAACCTGGATGGTGACTGCCCCTACAAGGGTGGGATTTGCAACATTCCATCTACCTGCTGTACAGGGACCTAGAGGAAGACTGTGCATCTGGGTATCTACGCACCTGGGGTGTACAGTGAAAGTAATAGATTCTCATTCCCCGGACATTCTCTCTATCGTCCTTAAATTTATGGATGGCTCGAAGGTGATGGTTGCTAACATATATTTGCGTCTTACCCCCCCATGAGCTGTGGCTATCTATGTTAGAGGCTCTTGATGAACTTCTTTCTTTTTTTTCACCATCAACACATAGAATTATTGGGGGTGACTTTAACTGTCACTTCGAACCTCTTGTGGGGATCCCCTCTGTAACCTTAGAGGAGGATTCACCTGGCATATCCAGGAGTGTTCTATGTACCCAGCAATGCGCTTAATGCCAGTGGCCATACACATTAATACGCTTCTAGTAACCCACTCTCTTAGAGCCTGCAATGGAAGATTCCCTCCTGATGTTCCAGGGAATTTTACATTTAATAGAGTGGGGAAAAGCACTACTATTGACTACATTATGGTCAATGTAGAATTCTGGTCCCAAATAAGGTTTTTTTGTGTAATTCAAAGGGTAGATAGTGACCACAATCTTTTGTCTTTAGAACTAAAACACACACTGGGTCACCCACATGGATCAGGGGAGTTGGAGATCCGTGTTGACAGGAACATAATCTCAGTAGTGGGTGGCAGACGCATTAGGTGGGCCAAGCTTGTGCTAGCACCCGAAAAAATTGCTGAGCTATATTTACATTTAGCTCGCTCCCTAGAAGAGGCCTTTGAACTTCCACCTGTGAATTATGATATTTCTTATTTTCAAGTACTGGACTGTATTCACACTAACCTAATCTCCAATATGGTCGATTATTTTTATACCACAGTGAATAATAGGACACAAACAAAAACAGGTCCAGTGGTTTAATAAAGCTTGTAGGGAGGCGAAATGTGCACTTGTTAGCGAGGTTAAAACCGGTTCTGTGCAGAGTATTAGAGTGGCCAGAACTGCTTATAAAAGTATAATCGCGGAGGCCAAGTCGGAATGGGAGGCTCTAAGATGGGCAAGTATAAAAGAAGCCTTGGACAGGCGCGACTATGGCGCGTTTTGGAACCTTGTGAGATCAGGCTCGTCAGAAGGGACACCCGCTATAACACCCAATCTGAGCGAAGAGGTTTGGAAAGCCCACTTTAAGCCCTTGTACTCCCACATTGACATTGTTTCCTCCATAGAACTAGGTCTCCCCGCAAAGTGCACATCCCCTTTAGTATTATCGGAGGAGAAGGACTTCGATTGTCAATCTTGTTCTATGCAGGAAATCAAGGCGGCCCTCAAAAGTTTGTCTTCTGGGAAGGGTCTGGGATTGGATAGAATCCCAGGAGATCTATTTCTGAGTGAGCAGAAGGTTTGGGTTCCCTACATTTGGTTATATTTTAATGCCATCTTACATGGCATGGAAATTCCCCGAACTTGGTTGGGGGCCGAGATCATTCCCATCTATAAAAAGGCATCCCCACTTGATCCGGCTAATTACCATCCCATTAGCCTCATTGATGTCTTGCAGAAACTGTTTGCCCGCCTTTTACTAACGAGGTTGCAGTGCTGGATGGACGATCAACACATCCTGACCTCCCTCCAAGCAAGCTTTCGTGTTAAGGTCTCTACCATCGACCAACTGTTTAGACTTCAATTGGTCTATTGGAAGACGGTGACTCTGGGGGCTGGTAGCCTGTACTTGATCTTTGTAGATCTTCGATCTGCATTTGATTTGGTCCAGAGGGATAAGCTCTGGGTCCATACTGATAGAGATGGGTGCCCCAGCATACTTGTGCCAATTGTTCAAACGTCTACATCAAGGCACCTTTGCGAGGGTGAGGTATGGGAGAAATGGGGAGCTTTCAGCCCCCTTTTCGGTGGAAAGGGGAGTGAGGCATGGGTGCGTGTTGGCCCCTGCTCTCTTCTCTTTGTTTCTTAATGGATTAATTGACCATATTTTGGGGGCGAGGGATTTAGATTCTCCTAGCTTAGCAGCCCTCAAGATACCAGCCCTGATGTTCGCTGATGACACCCTTTTGCTATCAAAATCCTCTATGGGTATTCAGCGAACACTGGAGGCGTTCTGCTTTTTTTGCAAGACAAGACATCTGGGGATCAACCTCTCCAAAACCAAATTCATGGTCTTTAATGCAAAATCACCTAAATGTCCCCACCCCCATTTGGATGGCACGGTGTTGGAAAGAGTCTCCACCTTTGACTATTTAGGAGTAACACTCAACGATAAGATGGGTTGGGGGTCGCAGATGGCCAAGGCAAACATGAAGATGGCCCAATCCTCTGGTGGTATCTTAAAGGTCCATAAAGAGTGTTCACTTAAAACCCTGGGATCCCCTTTAGAAATATACAAGGCCCAGGCGAGAGGTGGGGCGCTCTATGGGGTGGAGTTATGGGGCCATCTTAGTGCCACCCCCTTGTCCATCACTGAGAATAGCTTTATTAGGCGTCTATTGAGTCTCCCGCAGAGCACACCTCTGATTCCTTTACGGTTAGATCTGGGTCTGGCCCCCATACAGGGGATCATTTTGAACCGACCTGTGATGTACTGGAGGCGACTCTGGGCTACCCCAGAGCTGCTAAGCTACCGTGATGACCTAAGGGATTTAATGACCATAAGGTGGGTAGGAAAAATCCCCTGGCTAAAATATGTTAAGCAGCTCTGCTATGCACTGGGTAGGGGAGACATTTGGCTCTCTCCGGAGCAGACATGTCCTTTGATGCCTAAAAGGGTGTTGGTCAACTTACTCAATCAATATCGAATGGATCTTGTATGTTCTAGTCCATCCCTGGGCAAGTTGACCAACAGATTTCTGGAGGTGAAGGATACTTACCGCTTTGAGAAATTCTTGGATGACATTCAGACCTAACTGGCGAAGAAACTTTATGTCCAATTTAGACATGGGACACTCCCACTGAGGGCAATGACAAACAAGTGGTCAATCGCTTCACACATTTCTAGCTCATGCCCGGGATGTGATGGTTGTGAAGAGACGGATCTGCACGTTCTGCTCTTCTGCCCTCTTTACACCAGGGCTAGAGCTAAATGGATTGTCCAGCTTTGTAAGTCACTGGGTCTCAGGGATTACGGGGAAGCATTTAGATTATTTAAATACGACATCACCCCGCTAATTGTCTGTGCGACCTCTAGATACCTCTGGGCCATGTGGTGCACTAGAGGCGCAATAATTAAAAAACAATTATCTGTTACACCCGCGTTACCACAGACCCAGCATATCACTGGGATTCCCTGATATTAATTTGTGAAGGGATTGATTTTACTCTTTTATCTGTTATGTTTTAAATTGCATAGGATTTTTTCCTGGTTTTATACTTGTATTTAAAAACTATTTTAGGAGTATTCCTCTTCATCATGAATATATTGCATTGTGGTATATTGGTATGTTTTTTAAATCTTTGTAAATATGTGCTTTTATGGTTTTTAGCCGATAATAAAGCTTTTTTGACTTGACTTGACTTGTTATATAAGAAAAACTGGGGCCAGCAGCCAACCGGCTACTTGGACAGAGGTGCACACTACATAAACGATATACAGATATTAAACACAAATTCACAATGAAATAATTTGACATTTTTCACATGATTTTTAATGCAAATCTGAATGATTTCAATTAAGAAAGTCTTGCAATACTACACATTATGACATTCACTTCTGTAGGTATCAACCTAGTTGAATAACTAACAACTGAATTTTCATGTCATAAAAACAAACATAATCTAGAAGATACCAGGATATGACTTATGTAAAAAAGCTGAACAACAGCAGCCCTTTTCGAGATATAACTACATACTGGTCTCGCTAATCCAACCATGCCATGGAAGCATCCCGGTTTCTTCTATATTGGAAGTAATTGGTTTCACCACTGGGTCGTTTTGAATATTTGAAATACATGCTAGTGTTATCAGCTTTCGTGTCATATGTGTCTCTGATGAAGACTTTCTCGACTGAAATCATTCACATTTACATTCAAAATCATGTGAGAAATGTTAAATTATTTCATTGCGAATTTGTGTTTAATATATGTATATCCTTTACGTAGTGCGCACCTCTGTCCAAGTAGCCGGTTGTCTGCTGGCCCCAGTTTTTCTTGTAATCACAGTGTGAGGTAAACACTAAGAGAGGGTCAGCACACAGATCAAAATAATCACGTTTATCACAGGTTTAATCAGAATTATTTAGGTCTGCATGGTCTACACCAAATTTCTATGATGGTATATTAGGCATCTCTAGCCAATGCTAAAATATATTTCACACTTAATATCCTGCGGCACATTTATCGAAAATCTCTGCAGCACAGCAAGCCACCTTTCTGTGATGCATGATAGGGAAAGGGCAGGAATGCAACATATTTAAAATGATGTGGCGTATTCCAGTCTTTTCCCAGTGCTGGCGCACAATGTGCTGCCTTGCGCCGGTGTAGACACCATTGCACCATGATTCAAGGATACCTGCGTCATAAGCAGGATTGTTTTTGTGCAAGAAGTGACAGCTTCCTGCACAAAAACAATCTATTGAGGCATTTTCCTCTTTCTATGCGTGCTGCATTCTGAGGAAGAAATTAGTAGAGATAATTATATTTCTCTTCATTGCGCTTTCCCTGGGGATGCATAGCATTTTTACACATTCTTAGGTCTACCAGTAATGGCAAATCTGGGAATGCACCGAAATCCATGGTTGGATGCGTGGAATCACCCATGCTCTACACATGAAACGCCTCCCTTGGGCAGAGTAACGCAATGCAGTGATTTGCGCTGCATTGCATTACTGTAGATTATCAAGCCGCTCAGGGCCACGCAAGGTGGCCTTGCCTTGCGTGGCTTGATAAATCTAACTTAAGAGCTGCTTTGCTCTTGCTCGCCATTGTGTGGCACATGGGCGATGCAACTCCTTGAAAAATGTGGCCCAAATCCTCAGTCGTTGCAACGTTCTAATAGACTTACAGCTCTTCTGCCTCAGGTTATACGGATGTTAATCACCTTCTCCCTTGTTATATAAAGATATTTCTCCTCTTTACGCCTCTCCTGGAAAGGGGTAGCATTTTGATGCTTTGTCAGGTCTACAAATAATGGTAAATCTGGGAATGTGCCATGATCCATGGGTGGATGCTTGGTAACACCCACACTCCACTCATGGAACGCCTCCCTCAGGCAAAGTAGCACAACACAGCAATTTGCGCTGCACTGCATTCCTCTAGATTTATCAATCCTCGCAGGGCCACTTATGGTGGCATTGCATGGTTTGTTAAATCTTACTTAGTAGTTGCGTTGCCCTTGCGTCTCATTGTGTGGCACAAGGGCGATGTAACTGCTTGATAAATATAGCCCACATTCGTTAATATCAAAATGATGTAAGGAAAGATCTGTGTTACTTAGTTTTTACATAACTAACTGCCATTGGCCCTTCTGAGTAAACTTACAAAAAAGATGGCACTTCTTCTACAGAAGAGAACTCCACTAAATGAAAAATTATTTTGACAGAAATGAAATATTTCTCCTTTGGATATGTTTCACATGTATACTTGGCAAAGCCTTCAACAGTGAATTCCTACTACTACAAAATGTATACAACCTTTTTCAGGGAATAGATACTTCACCACAGAGGCCCTCAACACAATCTCTGCAGAGGAATTAATCTCTTACCAACTTCACTCTCTTTCCTCCACATTGTCTCAAGAAGTCTTGAGCATCTAGGAGCTTTGCACCTCACACCAGGGTAATTTTATAAATTACATGTAGTTTTTTCCTTTAGTCCAGGAGAAGTAGTTATGCCCCCAAACGGATTTCTGGCTTTGGACAAAATATTAAAATGACCTATCTGAATGTCTCTTAACAGAAAACAGTAGTCAAAGCCAATTTGTCATCTTGGCACTTAAAACTACGACTTGGTAATATAAAACATCAGTTGCGACTTGGAAAATGAACGAATTACAATCTCATCTTTATTAAGGGGAAATGTCTCTTCTGTTCCTATTGACTGCCAGCCAGTGATATTTGGACCTATTCACAAACTGCATTCTGCATTTTGTTGTACAGAATGTAATACTACAGTAATACAAATCACGCATTACAAAGTGCTATTCACAAATGTATGTGCAGAGACATCGGGCTCTACTATCTTGTCTGTGTGGAAATTATCACCATGGTGGTGGGGATCTCTATACATCTGTGTATACGTTTCAGTGGTGAATGTGAGAAGGACATTGGGGAGTGGCTAAAAAATGGGGAAAACTTTCTCCTAAATGGGAGGGATTTAGGGAAATTAAAGGAGGGGTTTAGGGAGCAATACACTAATATAAATACACAGCCACAAAAAAGTAAGAACATTGCTATTGACAAACCACCCTTCTAAAGTTACTACAGCCACCTAGCTGTCTAAACAGGTGCAAATGGACTTCAGCTCAGTCTCGAAGTTAAGAATCAAACATAGCTTCTCACCCGTTCACAGGCACTATAACATATTAAGATTAAAAAAAATAGAGTCAGGGAATTGAAATAATGCTTCACAGAATTAATGGTAAAATGATATAAAGAATAAACGTAGATTTCCAAACGAGTGATTTGTACCCCTGTGTCCGTGTCTAATGGAGACTGGAGCGTATATATAGATATCGACTGGTCCAATTTTACACCTTTCATTTATTGTACTTCACCCGTAAAACCGCGGTCAAGCGCACGCACGCTCTATATTTACATACAGATTCTCTCGGACATTGCCTTCCTGAAACACGACATTATGTCTATTAGCTCGTGTGCATGCACCAGTTTCACTTTTGTCAGATAGGGACTCCTTTGTTCTAAACGCGGCACAAGCACTATTAGTGCATGCACTAGCTCATATGCTGATTCGCACTTATGATGTATTCCACATCACATTTGTTACTCTATACTTATACATGTTGGGAGTACATTATCTTGATTCCTGTCATGAATGTCCATAACCTCAGTTTTTGTTTTGGCCATCAACCATTGGATATACGTTTGTTGCGACACTACGCTGACATTATTACGGATTGATTTCATTAACTCAGTTTCATGACACACTTGGCACAGGTGTTATGTATATACAAGGACATTGTGATCCGAGGGATTTGTACATGTAGTATACAACTTTGTTTAGTTTCTATGTATAATATATCGTTCCAACATGTCCGCCATACATACAACAGTATGTTACTTGTTTACATTGTCCCTTGTTGTTGTCCATGATTAACTTTATCAGTCACCCTGTTTGTTTGCACAAGTTATTACCTGAACAAGGCTTTGCAAGGAGCTGAAACGCATCATAATTAAACACCTCTTGAAGAGATTTGCTGTGGAGTTCTGTGTCACTGAGAGCGCATTTATCGGCTACGGAATTTGGGATATATATATATATATACATACATAAATTAATTTAAAATAAATTACATAATTGTTAACACAAGTTAAAGCATACTAAATAAAAACAAAGATGTTAGTGACTGTAAGATATTGCAAAATTATGTTTTTATTATATATTAAAAATCGAATTCATATATTTAAATTGCTTTAATATTAAATGCATGCATTATTTGTTAAGATAATGTGCTGTAACATTTTAATATATTAGTTCTAGGTTAAAAATTAATATAAAAAATTAATTTACATTTATTTTTTACATTAACATATCCGTTTTTTTAAATAATAATACACTGTATTAGGTTTCTTTCACTTTCCATAGCGAGTTCTCCACCATAGTGGTGGAGATCTCCACCTACTTGTGTAAAGCTACCAGTAGTAACCTTACACTCCTAAATCCTGTTGTAGAAGGTTTCACTACCTGATCTGAGGCGGTGGAGCTGGGTAAGTATACACCGACATATACATGTACAACTGGAAATACTTAGTTTTAAAGAAGGGTAGAGTTATATTTGGGTGTAGTAGTAAATATACACATGAGTAAATATGCATTTGAATTTACTTTTGTCAATAGGCCCTAATGTTTTCTTCAGATGTTGCTTACATGTAAACATCTTTGAAACCAGCAATACATATCTAAATGTTGACATTTAACTCAATGCTAGTTATTACTTTGTGTGCATATGTCAATGCTAGTCAATAGATCTGAATTAGGCAAAGGTAGTCCCATAGTAGCCCCACTGTTAAGAAGATGCAGTGGTCTATCATTTTAGTACATGGTGTGCAAGGGATTAAGCAGACTTTAAAAAGTTAAATGCTGGTGGAAAGTCTAACAAACAACTTAATGGCTCTTGTTAAGTATATAATCTTATTCCAAACATCTCTTGCTCTTCATTTGACATCAGGGATTACTGATAATATATTTTAAACAATGAAAAAATTACTTTGAATGTTTCAGCACTCTGAAAGTTGAATTCAGTGAGTCGATCAGTGAATTGCTTGGAAAGATTTGTAATTGTGTACATTTTTCCTCAATAGACAGTTGTTTCATCAAGGGTTTCACCTTTACTCAATCTCAGTGTGCTTTTCACTATTCCCATATGACTCTAAGGTTTACAGCGTTTGCCACACTGCTCATCACTTCGGACCCGGCCAATAACCATTTCCCTTGTCTCCCATAAACCAAAGTAACCTACTCTTTCTAAAAGTGGTTAGTTACTCTTGAAGCAAATACCTAATTTGACAGTAGCTTTGGTAGACTCCTTAATATTTTCATCCAACTGTTTGTCTAAGATATACAATTATTTTTCTCTCATATTTGTAGCTTGGGGTGCACTATATTTCCATGGTTTATACAAGTGCAATACTTACCAGAAGGAACAGAGAGTACAGCTGGAGTGTGTGTTCTTTGTTTTGTTGGTCTGTGTGTTTATTCAGCATTAACACCTGCTATTTTGTGGGCTTTGGGTAAAACCATTTTCTAGGCTGTCTTTTACACGAATGCTGTGATTTTGCAACCTCTGAATGTTGGATGTTTGAAGCCTTGAAAAAAAGCTTTCTGAGGAGGTGCTAGTTGAGAGTTGAGTTTGCGCTGGATGGATGCCTGAAAGGAGTCACTGACATGTTTCTCCATAAAACCCCTTGACATGTAGACCTTGGGTTGCGCTGCTTAATTTAAATATCCCTGAGACATTCCCCATGCAAGTTCATAAGAAAAATCCCAGGTGTCCAGAATCCTGGACAAGATTGAAATCACCAGGACTTTCTTCAGTGATGTACTGTTGAGTTGTGAGGAGTGTTGTCTATCTGTGGACAGACAATGCACCTTCTAGAATAAAGAGACATTGATGGAAGGATTCAGTAGTTCCCATGGGTTCCGGGCTACAAAGCCAGGAAGGACAGAAGGGCTGAGTAGACTGAATGCTGTTGGGAGGAAAAAACTTTACAGAGAACAAAATAAAGTCCTACTACCTCTAATTGGTGTGGTGTGAGGTTCATTACCTAGAGGGTAACAGGCCCCAACTTACTTTTATACTATGAAGAATGTTGCCATTCTAAATTAACAGTGCTGGTGTCCTATGGATATAGAAATAACAGTTTCATCTAACTAGGGCTCAGCTTATGACTTAAAGTACTGTTTAAAAGGGGATAGATGCCTGCACAAAGTGTGAGTAATTCTTTAGTGATTCAAAGTGAGCCTAATTACAAATTATTCTGGTAGTTTGTTATTTATCTAAACAAATATAATCGCTTATGATATGTGTAGTCTTAAAGAAGAAGAGATGTGACTAATTCTGAGGAAAGAAAAGTCTTTAATGAATACTCACACAGTTTACAAGAAACTGGTTTCCAGTAAATATACAGAACACCTTTACAAGTGACTTTAAGTGTTTTATGAAAAAAAAAGGAATTTTATTAGTATATTTTGTTACTGGCATGTCCCTAACAAATTAAATTCTATACTAGCTGCAAACATGTTTTAAAATGAAAATGTAAGTAAGATTTGGGAAGTTCCCATCAAAAGGGGTGGTGCATTACCACAGCAATAAATACCACAATCTAATAGTCAACAAGGAATGAATTTCTTCATTGTCACAGATACCTGCTTAAGTGATGTGGAGTCTCACATTAGTGATTCTCTGTTATTTCCTTTAGACTGTACAGTTAAGTGATAGCAGGTAACCATCTGAGAAGTAGTCATATTACACCTTCTTCATATGTTATCAAAATAAATTAATGGTAAAGCTATTTAAGCAAGATGGCTGGACTATATATTTTAACTGAATTAATTTAGCATGTATAAATGTGTTTTTAACCACTGTTCAGTTTTAAATAGAATGCTTTTAATCCTCACTATGCTGAAGCGGACAATCATTTTAAGATGAGTAGATGTTATAAGATAAGAACACTTGATTTAAGAACTACCTCTCCCGTTGTTTGCAACCGATTCGGGAGAAAGAAAGGTTACTTAGCATATTAGTACAAAGTTAAGACAGAATGGAGGCAGGAATAAATGGACACAATTTATAACAAACATGAATTTTGCAGTGTCACACTGGGAAAGCAAGCATCACTCCTTAGCCCCCAGCTCAGTAAGGTATACAGAAGGGATAATGTCGATTTAGCCTTGGAGCAGCCGTCTCCTAGACGTTACACAGTTGACAGTATCAAAATGATACCATGAGCCATGTTTTAATTTTTTTCCTAAAAATAGGAAGTAATGGAGCCAAACGCAGCTCTAGGATAGACGTTTCTAGCGTTTGGCCATCAGAAAAGTGAAGCACACACAACAATCCTCACCCAATGGATCTTAGGGATTGTGAAGGGACTCACTCCAGAAGCTCGTAAGGCTGGTACGGCAGTACTCATTTTTGTAAGTAGCCAGGCCTCTCCCTTTGATGCTTTGTAAATGAATACGGGGGTCTCAAATAGTATTCTCTTATGGACTGGAAGCCAATGCAAGTCACAAAGGGGAAGGTGAACCACTAGACACTGGGGGATTTGCAACAACTGAGACACAACAGCTCTCTGCCCTGTTAGAATTTATTTATATATTTATATAGCGCACTAATACCCGGAGGCGTGTAGGCACTGACATCCAATCTCCAGCCTGCTGTGGGGGATCGGAAGAAAGAGAACTAATCACTGCATAGCTTTAGGCCTGAAAAAGCCAGGTCTTCAGACTCTTCCTGAAAGATATCAGGTCTGATGAATTTTTTAATGAGCATGGCAATTGATTCGATAATCTGGTGGTAATATATAAAAAGCTTTTCCCACCCCAGTTGGAGAGACGTGCCTTGGGCGTTTCCACCAGCTGATGGGAAGCAGACTGCCGCATTCTGGGAGGAGTATACCAACGAAAGTGGTCCATCAGATAGGCAGGACCCTGATTGTGCAGTGCAGTAAAGGTGATACAGAGGGCCTTAAACTTAATCCTCTTTTCCACCGGGAGCCAGTGGAGGGAATTTAGGGCCACCTTTGCAGAAGCATATTTAGGTAATTTAAATGGCAGGCGTGCGGCTGAATTCTGCAAGACTTGCCTCTTGATAAGAAGGTCTTTATTAATACCATTCAAGAGGCCGTTGAAGTAGTCCAGCCTAGACAACACTAATGCCAAGACTACTGTTTTCTGTAGGGCAGGTGGTATAAAGCAGAAGATTTTCCTCTGAATTTTTAGGATGTAACAGATGGCTGATGTGATTGCATTCACATGATGGGAGAATGAGAGTGGTGTCAAAGATGACTCCCAAGTTCCTAGCCTTGGAGACTGGAGTGGGGAGAGGGCCAAGTTCACTAGGCCACCAGTCTGAAGACCAATGGTAGACATCTCTGCCAAAGATAAGAACCCCCGTTTTATTGGAGTTCAGTTTAAGGCAGTTCTTGGACATCCATTTGCTCACCTATCTCATACGGGCATGAATGTTGTGAATGGTGCTGCAAGGGTCCTCTGAGATGGATACTATAATCTGATTGTCATCGGCATATGACACCATGGGAAATGCAAAGGATTTCATGAGCCTGGCCAGGGGAACCACATACAAATTGAAAAGAGTCAGGCTGAGGGATGAGCCTTGTGGAAACCCACAAGGAAGATTGAAACTCTGAAAATGCAGGCCATCCATCTCCACAAATTGTTCCTGATTAGAAAGGAAGGAGTTAAATAGTTGTAGGGCAGTGCTGGCAATGCCTATTTCTTGAAGGCGACGTAGTAGGAGGCCATGGTCAACTGTGTCGAATGCTGCCGACAGATCCAGAAGGATCAGTGCCGCCATGCCTCCCTTATCCACAGAGCGCCTGATTTCCTTCGCGGCCGTAATTAATGCAAGCTCCATGCTATGACCACCACAAAAACCATATTGGGAAGGATCCAGAATGTTGTTGTTATTGATGAACGTGGTGAGTTCTTGATTCATGTATTTTTCAAGGATTTTTGCTGGCAGTGGCAGACGAGTTATTGGACGATAGTTGGCGGGGTCTGTTTTGTCCAGATTGCATTTTTCTAATAGTGGCAAGATGGAGGTCTTTTTCCAAACTTTGGGGAAGGTACCAGTTTGCAGAATGAAGATAAATAGCTCTGTGAGATAGTGAGCTATCGGTTCGATTACTGAGATTACGATCTTGGGGGCGCATGGATCCAATGGTGAGCCCGATTTGGCGGCAGCGCGAAGTTTGACCACCTGCTCATAAGAGATTGGAGGGAACTTGGAAAGAAGTACGGATTCAGGCTATTGAAGTGCTTTAACTCAGGGGGGATCCCGACTACTTGCCAGCTGGGTACGGTTCAATGTACATTTATTGTAGATATCACGAACCTTATTACAGAAGGTGGAAGCCAGGGTGTCACAGAAGGCTTGATCCGGGATCGCTTCTTTTTATACCTGTACTTTGCTCAGTTTTTGAACTGTGACAAACAGTTCTTTGGCATTGTTCTTGGCCTTGTCAATGGTCTCTGAGAAATACTTAATTTTTGCAGCATGAATCCTACCGTTATAATGCGTAAGTATTTCCCTATAGTGCTCTTTTTCCTTAGGATCATGAATGAGTCTCCAGCACCTTTCTAGCCTGTGGTACTGCCTTTTAAGAAGTCTCAACTCATCCGAAAACCATCGTTCAGTGATGGCTGTCCTCGTGATTTTTCCCGGTTTTTGGGGAACAGTTGCCTGATCCAGTCATGGTAATCTAGGGCTGCTCTCTCTGGGGCAATCGATATGGGTGGTCTATTGCGACTAAGTTTGGGAGACAATTCAGTGTGATCTAGGCGATGCCAGAGAAAACAACTCTGGCTTTTTATAGGCACCTGCTTGTTACTTGCGGATGATGGCAGGGTAAGAGTGAGCAGGACCGCTGCGTGGTCCAACCAAAGTAGTTGTAGGCTTCTATTAAATTTCAAGAGCGGACAGTCAGGGAAAACCGCATCCAGCATGTGACCAGCTCTATGAGTAGGACTTTCTGTCAGCTGTGCCAGACCAACGCAAGTGAAAAGGTCCATCAGGGCCTTCGAGTCATTGTCTTGTGCATTGTCTAAGTGAAAATTTAAGTCCCCATGAAAAGTATAATCCTAGAAGTTCACGTTGTGCTCTAATAGATGCCCCAAGGATGTAGAAAGATGGCTCTGGGTCCAGGGGGGCGTATGATGAGCGTCCCATTAAATGAATAGGTATGACTAATAGTTATTTAGAAGGTGAGTGTCTCACATGATAATCCCGCGGGAATGTCCTTAAAGGTGGCTTTTAAGTGGTTCTTATAGACGACTGCGAGTCCCCTGCCTTTTTTCCCTTTACGGAAAAAGGTGAATTGGATATTTAGGCAGTCCCAAATAGAGAGAATTGTCATGATCCAGTCTGGGGTGATCATGCAATTTCTTACTGTTCTCCTGCTGGAAATTGGAAGGAAATGTAAGATTTTCCTGTGAGCTTTCAGAAGCACAAAACAGATGAATGAATCGGTGATTTAAAAGAGCTCTTGATCAAAAAAGAATCCCCATATTTCTGGCCTTAGAAGAAGGAACAGGAGACTGGCTTTATTTGATCAACCAACAAGATTGAGCCCAGATGGATCAAGGGACACCAAAAACTACGACCACTGAAGGCAACCTTTTTGTTTTTCATCCTTTTGACATCTGCTGAAGAGATGATGCAAGAGCACCATTGGCTCAAATATGCAAAGTATCAACTCTGCATCATCTACTTAGGATCCTACTGATTAGCCATCAGATTGTACAATCTGCACCAAGGGCGCTAAATACACAATACAAAAGTGTGGAGTTAAAGGAGAAGCCTTGAAGGACACCTTGGTTAAGCTGGTAAGAGGTGGATTTAAAATAATCCATTATAACTTTCTTTGAACAGTCTGAAAGAAAAGAGTGTACCCATTTAAGGGCAGATCTACAAATTCCTCTACTTTCCAGCAGAGTCATATGGATCACAGTGCCAAATGCTGCTTAGAGGCTACTACCTTCACTAGGAGTTAAGCTGCATGAGTGCATCGTGGCATCATACCAAGTAGTGATCAGTAGGAGTGAACAGGTCCTTTTTGATCTGTGTCACTGGAGTGAGGCCTATAGGCTCACTCAAATTTAAAGTTTAGTTGCTATGTGCTTGGCCTATATAGGTTGGTCTGTAGTGCTGAGAAGCACGGGAGTGCTGTATCTGTGCTGGGAGTATGTGTGCCTGGGTATGATACAATAAAGGATTAATGCAGTACTGAGCAGTGTGTGCATGGAAAATGCATGTGTTGGGAGTATGTGTGACTAGGAGTGGTGCAGTACATGGAGGATGTAGTGCCGTGCAGTGCATGCATGGTATATCTATGTGCATGATGTATAAGTGCCTCTGAGAGGTACTATACATGAAGAATACAGTGCTGTGCAGTGCATTATTTAAATGTATGTACTGGATGTATGTGTGCCTATGAGTGGCACAATACATGAAGAATACAGTGCTGTGCAGTGTGTGTAGGTTGTATACATGCAATGGGTGTATGTGTGCTTGTGGACTGTACAATAACTGGAGGGCTCTGGGTTCTATTTTGGGAGACCTGAACCTACAAGGTGAAACATGGAGAGGAGATAGAGAAATCCCCCAGACAAATTTGTGTATTGCTGCCTTGCTGTAAGCTGGGTTATACTCACTCTTAAGAGGGAAGACCCAGGCTTCCTCTGCACACTTCAAAGGATGTTTTTTGATGCTGTGAGAGACCACCAGGAAGGAACCTGAGCACATCTCAGGAAGGAGATGGGGATGATAAGAGAATCATGAAGAGTAAGACTGGGGCACTGGGCTAAACGTTTGATACACATGTCACTGTGACTGAAATCCGGGTGTGCACTCTAGTCAATCCCATGGCCTGTTTTGTGAGACTACCAATTGTGGAGTTACCCCTGCTTTGACAGACTGCTTTTCAAGAGGAAGAAGAGAGCAGAGGAGTAGACACTTCAACATAATCAAATCCCCAACATAAACTTTAAAGACTCAGATTCTAAATCATATTTGGTGTCTGGAAGTGGACTATAAGAAGGGGAGTTTGGGATGCTAAAAATTGTAAACTGCCAAGCAGCCAGCCGGGCTGTGTGAGGCAGGGAAGCTCTGCAAAACCTCTGCCCGTAAACAGAACTGGGGGCCAAGGTCTGCTAGTCTACCTGTTGAGTGAGGGACCATCAACCAGGGAATCCAAGACCACTTGTCCTGGAGCACCAGTGCCTGCTTGCTTGCCAAGGCCAATTGTGCTTCATGAGGATGAGAAGAGCATTGAGGGGAGCAAGGTAAAATGGGGAGCCCTGTCGAGTGGACTGCCTCTCTGAGGTGTGAGGGGATGGCTGCTGCACTGACCAGGTTGTTGCCCTTGTTCAGATAGAAGTCGGTGAGCCTTGTATGCCAGAGGAGGACTGCAGTGAGTGGGGCCCTGCACATTGCTGCACCAAGCGAGATGGAGTCCGTGTCCAGTGGAAGAGTGGTGACCCCAAGTGTCAGGGGGGGCCCGCTGTAAGAAGAATAGTGTGAGGTAAGGGTCATTGCCCCTGTGCAGTAGCGTACTGTGAGTGTGTATACTAGGAGGGCTACCGCCAAAAACTTCACTATGCCGATTGGACTCAAACCCATGCACTGTGAGGATACAGTGACCCCGTATGCAAGACTGGGTCACCGGGACCATCAAGCTGTGTTACATGGTGGGAGTCATAGGCCAGATGAGTGAGGACACTGTGGACCCTGTGCAACTGCCCAGGAGGAAGGATTTACACCAGGAGCTATGTATCATCACCCTCCCCATTATGGGAGGAAACAGAGACTTACCCTGTGAAGGGGAGCCATTGAGAGCCCCCGTTGCTACAGCGGCGCAACCGTAAGTGAAAACTCCACGATTGCTGAATGCAACCCACTTGGGGCCTTGTGTAGCTAACTCATCTTAATTGTCAGCTGCCGCTCCAGCGCCTGTGGAAAGTGTGTGCTCATGAACTCTGGTCGCTTTGATCCTGCAAGGTGCAGATAAGACTGAGTTTGGACATGTCAGCCAGAGGAAACTTACTACTAATTAGAGATGCGGTGCAGGAACCCCTATTGATTTTTAGAATAGAGTCATAGTGGACTCTTGAGGCTCAGACTACTAGTGGGATATACACTGGATGTTGCCTATAGTAAATGGGCAATAACCACAATTGCTAACGTGAGGAGGTAGTGGTGCAAGGAACTGCCAAACAAAAACACTAGAGCTCTGACCTCAGGCAGATTGTATAGTTGTGGATGGATGTCTAATTTTTTTCTTTAAGTGGGTAAGCATTACAAATAAAATACTTCTCTTTTTTCAAAAAAGAAGATGATGAGTTATTGTTAATACTGCACGCTTTCTGAATTGTGAGCTTGTGTTCACTTCCCTGGATACACACCTCCCCGAAGGGGGCCGTGGACTGCTAGACCATGTTGCTACTGAGAGTTAAGTGCAGAAGGGGTACTTGGCCCAGTTGCTCAGAATCCATAGTAGGTCAGGCTCTGGGACATCAGTAGTAAAAGGCCTCAACCTCCATAGTTGGGTCCAGTAGCCTCTCCTTCCTTGTCCCATAGCCCTCTGAAAGGTATTCTGACAAAGTGAGTGGTATATGTAATATAGGCTTAAAGATAGCTATAATAGAAGGATATGCTGAGGGCTTCTTTGATAGTGGTAGCATGCATGCTGATTTCCAAGAAGAAGGAGCTATCCAAATTTCGAAAGAATTGTTCAAAATCCTGCACATGTAATTATGGATGACATCTAGTCAGAGTTTTAGGATCTTAGCATGGCCGGTTCAAGTCATTAATTGTCTCCAAAAACAGCCTTACTTCTCACATTGGTCCTGTAAAGAAGAAGCAACTACCTGCTGGCAACTAGGAGAAGAAAGAAACAAGTTAAGTACAGAAAATATTTATTTAGAAGGATTTACTGATGAGCTTGTTTTCTTAGCATACAAGGCTTCATGTGTGACCCACATAGACTTATGGTACTCTTTGAGTGGCAAGACCAGAAATTTCTTTAATTTTGGGTCATATAAAATTTTCCACTTGTGTGCTACAGCTTAACATTTTCTTTTTTCCACTCATAAGTGCTGTGGTAACCAAAGGGAGCAATGGGTCTTAAGCCCCAATCTTCTACTTTTGAGAGGCACAATAGGGTCAAGAGAATTATAAATCAACTGGCTTAAATTTAAAGCATCATTCTCCACATTTCCAGAAAGAGAGGATTATTTTAGGGGTGGCAGTGAAATGGTCACCTGGAACATGCTAGGGTGAGGTAGTCAGGAGAACAGTGTAATGCAAAGTGATAGCAAAGTGATGAGTCCATAGGTGGAGATCTTAACACTCAGGTGGCAGAACTCTCCAGTTGGGTCTCGACAGCAGTGGCAAGGGTGATTTCCCCTTGACCGAATAGGTTGTCGAGAAAATCTCCGTCTAAACCTTGGTTCAATGCCCTTTTAAAGGGATTGAAACATGACTGCAAGGTTTTAGAACGGTCATGGAGAAAGGGTGGATATAGCCTGGAGGATAGGAGGAAGCTCAGGGACAAACAGAAGACATATTATGCTTCAATTAAACTGGCCAAAGGGCTCTTCTATTCAACCCATATAGAAGTGGCAAATAACAATGCCAGGGAACTATACACCATCGTTCAGAGCTTCATGGCTCCTGTGGCGCAATCTAGTGTACTGCCGTCTTCCTCAGCCTGGTATGATACTCTCTCTCTCTCAAGCTTTTAGGGATAAGATTATAGGCATCCAAGCATCCTTTGCCTCTCAGGTGACCCAGGTAGTGGATGTTTCTGTTGGCCCATCAGAAGGCACTGACCACGTCTTTTCTGAATTTGGCCCAGTGGCCCTGATGAATGTCTTAAAATCTTAAAGTCCTTAAAATCTGGATCCCCTTCTTATCCATGTATGGCCAGAACATTGGCAACAGTTTCTGAGACCATCCACAAAGAGGTTACCTTCATCATTAATCTTTCCCTGAAGGAAGCGGTTGTACCTCTTCCCTGGAAGGAAGCAATGATTCGCCTATTCTTAAAAAGCAAACGCTTGACCCCCTCTGCCCTGGGAACTATCGTCCCATCTCTTTGCTTCCTGCACTAGCAAATATCTGTGAAAAGGTGGTAAATAAACAGCTGACCGACTTTGTGGAGAGGGAGTCGATTTTACACCCAGCTCAGTCGGGCTTCCGAGCAGGACATAGCACTGAAACTGTGCTGGTTGAGGTGGCAGAGGCCATACGTGATTGTCTGGATGAGGGCGGGAGGGCGGCACTTATCCTGCTTGACCTCTCGGCCGCGTTTGACACAGTCCCCCATCCACTGCTCCTATCCCACCTGGCTAGGATCGGGATATCTGGGGCGGTATGGGAATGGTTTCGCTCCTTTTTGGAAGCCCGGACGGAGCAGATTTCGATACCACCTTTTTCCTCCTCTCCACAGAGGGTCTCAACGGGAGTCCCACAAGGGTCTGCCCTTAGCCCCCTCTTATTCAATATCTATATGACCCCATTCATCTATCTAGCGGAAGGATTGGGAGCTAAGATAATGGCATACGCAGACGATACCCAGCTACTTTTCACCTGGAAGACAGAGATGGTCTTGGTATCTCAGGCACAAACTTGCCTGGCCTCAGTTTTTAACTGGATGGCGGAGGCAAAGCTTAAATGTAATGAAGGAAAATCGGAGGTTCTACTTTTTGGTAAGTTTCCCCCGAATTTTAGAGAGCAACTTTGGCCACCTGAATACCCCTGTCCAATATCTTCTGAGAAATCGGCAAAGAATCTTGGGGTTTAGTTTGATGAGTGTCTCTCGTTCGAGACGCACATCAAGAAGATGGCAGGTGGCTGCTTCGGTCTACTTAAATCATTTAGAAGTTTTTTTCCCCTTCTACCAATAGCTGCAAGACAAACACTCATATGTGCACTGATTATGTCTCGTTTAGATTATGCTAATGCCCTCTTTTCCGGTATTCCGGCCTATATGCTAAAGAAACTGCAGATAGTCCAAAATACTGCTACTAGATTGTTATCTGGGCTGTCCTCTAAGGACAGTGTACAGAGCCAGCTCCGTCTGTACCACTGGCTACCAGTAGCCGCCAGAGTTAAATTGAAGCTACTGATTTTGGCCCATCGGGCACTTCATGGTAGCGGGCCCTTATATCTTCAGAAGCGGATTGCCTTCTATGTACCTGGGCGGGCTTTGCGCTCCGTGTCTTTGTATTTGGTTCATGTCCCTCGCTTTAAGCGACAGAGGATCGGAGGTGGTTCCTTCACGGTAAAGGCAGCTACTGTATGGAATACACTCCCACTCAGTTTGCGTTCCATCCAGGATTTGGGCACGTTAAAAAAAAAGCTGAAAACCTTTCTTTTTGTTTGAGGATGAGTATTCTACTTCCATAGATTCGCGCCGGGACACTCTTGAGTATCTGTGCGCGTAATAAATGCATATAACATAACATAACATAGCAAATGTACGGAGATATTCATAGTTGGTAAAAATAAGATACAAAGTGTTGCCTGCAGTATATGTCGGAGACTAAATCAGCTGTAAATATTTAAGCTGGAAAGCGATTCAAGAGAGGTTCTCACCTAAAAATTAAAAAATATCTTCACAATGAAAAGTAAAACCACCAATGAATGTGCGATTAGCATATTTAATGACAAAGGGTGTCACCCAATCAGATATCAATCTATGAAAATTTGCATGAGGTCGCAGAGGGTGCCAGACCAAGGCACCTGAGAAAGAAAATGACGGACTCATCTAAAAAGAGAAAATGAAACCTTCAGCTAACCCCAACTTGTGTTCTTTCACTAATGCGCCCACACATTATTGGCCGAACACTCCATTTAAATAATTACTAATAGATAAAAGTAACTGATGTGAAGGACCTCGCTCAACTGACTATAGAACAAAGAGGAGAACATGACCTCTGCCATGGGGACAAGCTTAGAACACACAGGGTTTGTTCTTCACTTGATTGTTTTCCAGCAGCTCTGCTTTGTTATGAAGGAGATCAGCTCTGCTTTATTGTGTTAGTACCTCTCTAGCTGCCTGGCAGCAGGTGGAAGGTGCCGCGTGTGCCGTACTTGATGCCAGCTCATGGATCATAGAGTTGATTGTTTCCCTGTTTCTTCGATTGAATGTTATCTTTTCTATCAGAAGCATTCCCCTGGGATGGAGAGGGAAGATATTTCCGAGCACAAAGTCGTTTTTGAAATGAAGGATGTAGAGAGACATGTCTGTTTCCAGAGACAGTTACTTTATAGTAATGGGCTTTATGGCTTTGCCTTCTTCCTCTGACAGCTTGAGGTAAGATGGTTAGACTTGTGCGAGGCGAAAGGTGGGACATTTAAGCTGCTTACTATTTTCCGGTTTCTGCTTATGCCTTTCTTCCAATATACTCATAAAAAAGGTCCACAGCAATGGATTTTGCATGGCACCATTTTGTCTCAATAATTATAGTTGGGCTAAAAATATAACTATATAAATACTGCACCTGACATTTCTAGAGTTGGGCTCATTTCTAGGTTGAAATACAAATATTATTCATAGGTAAAGGTACAACCACTGTCTGTGTGTGCTTGTTCCTTTTGAGTTCACATCCTTTTCATTCCATCCGGCATTTCCTTGGTGGGATGATTTTGAAGGCCCACGGCCACTCCTAGTGGCTGTGTCACATTCCCAAGGTTCCCGATGCTAAGTGCAGCTGGCACATGAGGCTTCAAGAGAGTGAGAAGAGGGAGGGGGGTGGAAGGTAGAGATAAAGCGATCAGAGAGGGAGAAGAGGGGGGATGGAAGGTAGAGAGAAAGTGACCAGAGAGGGAGAAGAGGAAGGGGGATGGAAGGTAGAGAGAAAGCGATCAGAGAGGGAGAAGAGGAAGGGGGATGGAAGGTAGAGAGAAAGCTATCAGAGAGGGAGAAGAGGGGGGATGGAAGGTAGAGAGAAAGTGATCAGAGAGGGAGAAGAGGAAGGGGGATGGAAGGTAGAGAGAAAGCGATCAGAGAGGGAGAAGAGGAAGGGGGATGGAAGGTAGAGAGAAAGCGATCAGAGAGGGAGAAGAGGAAGGGGGATGGAAGGTAGAGAGAAAGCTATCAGAGAGGGAGAAGAGGGGGGATGGAAGGTAGAGAGAAAGCGATCAGAGAGGGAGAAGAGAGATGGAGAGAGAGAGAGAGAGAGAGAAGATGGATGGAAAGAGAGAGATTGCATAAGGAGAAAAATGGAGTGTGGCTGGCTTCAGCATATTTGCCAGGGCTGTTTTTGGTTCTCCAGTCCGGCCCTGCTCCAGTCTGTCTTTATTTAGCAGTATAATTTCATGAGTTTTTATGGTATGCAAGATTTCTGATTGTACTTCGTGCAGCTTCATCCTAAAAAAGATGCATTGACTATGTGATTTATGTCATGCAGATACTACCAAGAAACTCAAGATAAAGGATGGCTGCACAGTTTCTTCATACAAAGAAAATAAGAGGGAGGTACTTCACCACATACACCCTTCACACTGATGAGTGCCCTGGCTTTTTTCAAGGCTTCAGGAGAATTAATGCACACCCCACCGTTAATGTGTCGCAAATGCTTAACAACAGCAGCCAGTGAAAACCATATTTTTTCGTTATGTTAATTGCAGGTGGAGACACATCATTACAATATATAAACTGGAAGAGGTGCTACCCTGAGATCAGCCCCACCGCACAATTTGATAAACAGCACTCAATGTGAATATTTGCTCAAGGTGTTCATACTAATAGCAGCTCAATTATATTTTCCACAAGGCAGCAGGGGACTCACACAAAGCACGATGAAGACTTAGGATAGGTGAAACAACCCAGGCCAAGGCACACCAACAGTGGTAAAAGAGACTCATTGAAGTTTTCTTTTTGCAGTGGTGGGAGGAAGCATTGTTCATCGTCACACCGTCCTTCCCACAAACTAATGATCCATGCCCTCTTCCTTCAGCTGCTTCATGGAGCTATTGCAGGGACACCTGATGTGAGAACACAACATTACAGGTAAAAACACAATGTAAGCGATACCTTACATCATGAAAAGTAGCATGTGCAAAAATGCTTGTTACATACTTTGGCCCAGATTCACAAACTGCACTCTGTAATATGTTTTGTAGTACTACAAACCATACAACAAAATGTATGTTTGACCCATACTTATGTGCGCGCAGTTCTCTGCCCTGAGTGCGGAGTCTCAACAGATGTAAGGATAAGTCTTAATAGTAAAGGAGTGACAAAGGGGAGTGGGCAGGAAAAGGGAATAGCTTACTTCTAAAGTGGATGGAATTAGGAAGAAGGGGTTTAGGAAGGGTCAGGGAGGAGTTTAGGGAGGGACGTTACCCAACCATCCCAGAGTAAGCCAATTGTGATTGAAGGTAAGATGGCGGCAAGGGGCTGAGTCGCAGACACACTGACTCTCAGGGAGTCGAGGATGAGTGCTTGGGCTCCCATCTAACTACCCAGAAAGCTTATCAGAAAGCAAATGAGAAAGCGAGTGAGCGGATTTAAGCTGATTTAAGTCAGCGGATTTAATCTTGCAGAATGCTGCTTTTCTGCCTGCTCCTCTGCAGGCCGCCACTACAGTTCCTACTGCTGCCTACTCCTCTCGAGGCTGTGATCATCAGCGGCGCGCGTATCCCACATCGACTAGGCTTTATCACGGCCCATGGAGGGGGTCGGCAGCAGAACCCCCTTCCTGCTCGTGCTACAGCTTCTTACATGACTCGGTTCTGGAAGCTGGTCTTCTGCCACCCGGCATTTCTACACGGTAAGCCTAGGTGAAGATGTCAGGAACCCGAGGCTGGCACCTGACAGGAGATGCAGGCTCGAAGCTGAGTGCAGCAGCATCTCGTCCACACCCACAGCGCTCACAGCTGGTATGAGTGGCCGGCCTGGGCGTTGCTTTGGGCTGAGGTCTGGGATCTGCTTTTGCTTCCACAGTTGGGTGGAATAAGAAGCCCAAAGCACCCAAAAGAGTACATAACCGCACTGAAAGATCGACTACCTTGTGAGGAAAATGGGGCATTGGTTGATATAGATTCCGGTGATTCCCCGGTGCTTCATCCAAGAGGAGGAGTGGAGAAAGGGATACAAGATGAGGGGTACCCAGGCCAATAGCTAGGGGCTCTTTACACCGTCACCATCGCCCGGTGGCCCAGCCATTAAGATATGTGCTTCTTCAGAGGGCTCCTCTTTCTCAGCTGTCAAGCGAACAATGGTGGACTATTTTGGCTTAGGTGGGGTGGACTGTCTGATTCTGCAACTTCTGTACCTGTACCCTCAACCTCTGAGGTATTGTCAACCCCAGCTGGAAATTTGACGATGTTACCAAGCCCTCACGCTACTGTGAAACTAGTCGATTAGACTAGTATTGAGAGAAAGGACAGGGCTATGGAAAATGCCACAGATAATGCATATGTCTCTTTCCCTGGTTCAGGAAGACTTAGAAGGGGCCGCCCCCTCAGCAATCTATCAGTCATGAAGGGGCTACAGCATTGGCTATGACAAAGTGCAGCCTCAATCAGCTGCATGATACCCAAGAGGCACTAGAGGCCTTCTTCTTGTGCCCAGAAGGTCAGAGATGAGGGGAGGCTAATATGCTTGGGAAGTCCACGGAGAGCTCTGAGGTTTCACCAGAAGACCCACTAGAGGAGGTTGGAGACGCTGGTGAGGATTAGCTGTTATGGGACCCAGTGAGTTTGAAATTAACTCCTACCATTGTAACCTCACAGGAGGTGGACGTTCCAGTATCCCGGCTTATCTCCTCTGGGAGTATGCAACTTAAAGGCCTACAGAAGTCAGAACCAGCATTACTGGGCCAACCAACTATTACAAATGAGAATACCCCTTCCTCGCTTCCATATATAATTTGTTTGTACTACATGTGGAAGAATACAATAAAACCTCTCAAATGAAGACACAGGCGGTACTCAGGAAGATGTCTGAAAACATAGACATTTTACACGGTTGCTTCAATGACATGGAAACTCAATCTGCCAGCCTGGTGTCATCAACACAAGGTATGGGGAATCAAATGAAGCAGCACGAGTGCAAATTGCAGACTATGTAGCAGAAACCGGAGGATGTCGAGAATCAGATGAGACGTAATAACCTCCGAGTGCTGGGGATTCCAGAAGGGAACGAGGGGGATGACTCAAGAAAATATATTGTCTACTTGCACCATCAGGCCTTCCCTTATTCAGTGACTGGGATATAGACTGACAAATACTGTGGGAGCATAGATTTCCATTCCATAAGCACAAACAAGGTTGGGTTGTCAAATATCCAAGGGCAGTACTGATCCATATCAGGAACTTTATGTTCCAGCAGCTCATCTTCCAGTTGGCTGGCCAAATAAACAAATGCACACATGGGGAGTAGACCTCTTCGTATGGTCTGACTTTTTTTTGTGAGACAGTAGAGCACAGGTGGCGTCTGCATGAGACAGTACCACCCTTCTACAAACTGGGGGGCACGATAGCCCTGCTCAAATTTACCAATCTGAGGATGTTATAGTAAAGGCGCAGGCACTGCTGAAGTCATGGGGGAACTCTAAGAACTAAAGTCTGCCTGTCTTGTAATTAAGACTCTCATATTTGGTTAGGTTCAGCGGAGACTAATTATGCTCTATTTAAGTTTGGCCTTGGCCCTGATTCAGGCCTTGGAGTTTGTATTAGCCTTCTGGGTACACTGCATTCTCGAGATTTCCCCAGTCCTTACATGTTTAGTATTCTCCTTATCTCTCTTTTTTCTCTCATTATGTGCTTACAGTAATTTTGCTGTCTCACCGCTTCTCCTTTTTTTCTGGTATTGGATGGGAATGTGCCTATAGCTATTTGGATTTGCTATATCGCTTGTCTTTCCTCTATCGCTCCCGGGGGTGGTGGAAGTGGGTTGGTGCCGGATTGGATGACAATCGATCCTGGGGACGGGGGGGGGGGGGTTGATGTGGACCACATCTGTGGGCAGAGCAAAGTCTCACTCTATGGAGAGGGACAGGTTTGGGTTGAGTTTGGATAGCAGGGTGTAAGGGGTGTGCTGGGTGTTTGGGAGGGTCCGGGGGCACGGCTGGAGGGTGTAGGGGAATGATAGGCTGTATTTGAAGGGGGGTCAGGGTTTTGGGGTCTAGGGGTATTCAGATTTTAGCTTTTAAAAAGAGGAGGAGCTATGGAGTGGCAACTGAGCTGAACCATCATCACATACATGAGAATTTGTTTCAACTCAATAATGGATAATGTTACTTGTGGGCGTAACCAGGGTCTAAAAATTCTAAGCTGGAACATCAGTGAGATGTGCTCTAGTGTAAAGAACTTGGGACACTTAATCCGCAATTGGTCTTTGTGGCAGCAGGGCCCGACGCAATCCCAACAGAGTTATATAAACAGTTTAAGGGTATTCGCACTCTTGGAGGGAAAATGTAAATATCCATTTTGGTAAAAAAGAATAAAGATCCCCATACTGCGGGTCATATCGTCCCATCTACCTGACAAGTTGCGACTCGAAAATCTACACTCGGGTCCTTTCTAATCATCTTGATTATATCATTATCAATCTGATAGATCGATTGCAAGATGGATTTGTTCTGTCTCGGGACTCTATCTCCCATGCCAATTGTGTTATCACTGCTTTGGATTTGGCAAGGAAGAAAAATAAGTCCATTGGGATGATTCTGTTGGATGCTGAAAAAGCATTCAAGAGGGTCTCCTGGTAGTACCTGGGGACAGTCAAATCAGCAAAGGGTCTGGGGTTCGGCTTTATCAGAAGTAGTTGGTCCTTATACTCTTCCCTGACTGCTTGGGTATTATACTTGGGAATGCTTTACGAACCTATCCAGATAGGTCGAGAAACCAGGCAAGGGTGTCCCATCTCCCTGCTTTTATTTACTTGGTATTTGGATCCCTACATTTGCGTGTTAAAGAGGACTATTTTAGTTCCCTCACTGAGACTGAACTATTTAGAAATGAAAATGTTGGCCTATGCCGCAGACATTTCTGTCCTTACATCATTCCAATGGCACTGCCTTCAATTTAACATGCCGTTCTGGCTTTTGGGCAGATCTAAGGGTATAAGCTGAATATTGACAGAACGGAGGTTATCGTTAGTAAACGTCAACCCCACTTCAAGACAGCTTTTTTAGTTGTTGGGGAAAAGCTAAAATTCAGCGTCTGGGCCAATTCTTTAAGAACAGAATCTTTGAATCTTTTCAGGTTCTGAGTAGGGACTATAGAATGCCTTTTGCTACCTGCAATTATGTACCTTTGTGCAGCAGCTCCTGGATTGCGAAATCAGTTTGAACAGCAATGTGTTCTTGGATGACTTTATTAAAATTAAGGAACATGGCTATATACATATTTTTTATTCGGTGCTATGGCATCAGGGGAGCACGTGTAATACATTTGAGGTGATTGCTACTAAGTGGTCTCGACACTTAGAGTGCAAAGTCTCTGTGTCTGAGATACAGCACACTAATATGTTGGTGCAGAGTGCTCTTAATTTCCCATGTCTTAAAGCATATTCCTTTAACCCCTTCGCTGCTAGGCCTTTTCCCCCCCTAAGCTAAGCCTTTTTTTGGCTATTTGGGGTAGTTCGCGCTTAGGCCCCTGTAACTTTTTGACCACATAAGGTATCCACGCCAAATTTGCGTCCTTTTCTTCCAACATCATGGGGATTCTAAAGGTACCCTGGGTTTGTGGATTCCCCTGGAGGGGACCTAGAAA
This sequence comes from Triturus cristatus, assembly GCF_964204655.1. Taxonomy (NCBI): domain Eukaryota; kingdom Metazoa; phylum Chordata; class Amphibia; order Caudata; family Salamandridae; genus Triturus; species Triturus cristatus. The sequence goes on from NC_140581.1 coordinate 871,769,215, forward strand.
TTAGCCAAAATACAGCTACATTTAGGTTTTTTTTGACAAATGGGAAAAAATGGCTACAGATGAAAGCGTCTGTTTTTTTCCCTGCAAATGGTATCAACAAAGGGGTTGTGGTACTGAAATCACCATCTTCCCAGCTTTCAGGGACAAGCAGACTTTTGTCAGAAAACCAAAATTTTGTACACAGTTTTGGCATTTTTCTGAGACATAGCCTATTTTTGCTATTTTTTGTGCTTACAGCCTCCTTCCAGTTAATGGTAGAAATGGGTATGAAAGCAATAATGGATCCTGGACAGCTGCACATTTTACAAAAGTAGACAAAATTGTGAATTCAGCAAGTGGTCATTTGTGTAGATCCTTCAAGGTTTCTTTATAGAAACTAACAGTTGAATATAGGAAAAAAAAAAATAGTTGAAAAAAACAGCCATTTGTGTCAAGGTTTTCACCTGTAACTTCTTCTAATTATGACAGCTGTTTGAAAGCAATATACCGTTACATCCGCTGGACCTTTCTGGTTGTGGGGATATCTAGGACTTGTAGGTTCACCAAGAACCCAACGAACCCAGAGCCAATAACTGAGTAGCGTCTTGCAATGGTTTTTTATTATGTACCGGGTATATAGCAATTAACTTGGGAAAATATATACATGGAAAAATCGGTATGAAAGACACCTATGTATTTCTGAAATTGAAACAAAATATAGAGTTTAGAAACAGTAGATATTTCCGAAATTGTGAGTACCCATACTAGCATGAGAATTATAGGTCATGTTTCAAAATGACTTCTTTTTTACACATTGTCTTTCATTTGGAAGGCAGAAATGCATCAAAAGTCAATAGGTAATAACAGTTGCTCTACAATTCTGTGTTACCCTAAGTCTCCCGATAAAAATGGTACCTCACTTGTGTGGGTAGGCCTAGTGCCCGCGACAGGAAACAGCTCAAAACGCAACGTGGACACAATTTATTTTCTCAGTGAAAACGGACTCTTTTTGTGTAAAGTGCCTAGCTGTAGATTTTGAACCCGAGCTCGGCCGACACCTAGGCAAACCTAGCAAACCTATACATTTTTTAACACTAGACACCTAGGGGAATCCAGGATGGAGTGACTTGACTGGCTCGGTAGGTAGGTTTGGTAGGTTTCCCTAGATAGCCGCTGAGCCCGGGGCCAAAAACTCATTGTTTTGTGATAGGTAATTTTGAAGTTGCCTCAATAGGTTTTGGGCCCTTGCCTGTCGTGGGTACTTGACCCACCCACACAAGTGAGGTAACATTTTTCTCGGAAGACTTTGGGGAATGGCGGCTGGGTGTAATTTTGTGGATCCACACAGATTCCAGAACTTTCCACCACAGAAATGTGAGTAAAATAAGTTTGTTTTTTTTAAAACAAATTTTGAAGTTTGCAAGGGATTCTGGGTAACAGAACCTGGTGAGAGCCAGACAAGTCACCCCATCCTGAATCTCCCTGGGTGTTTAGTCTTAAAAAATGTATAGGTTTGCTAGGTTTCCCTAGTTTTGCCGTTTGCAAGGGATTCTGGGTAACAGAACCTGGTGAGAGCCAGACAAGTCACCCCATCCTGAATCTCCCTGGGTGTTTAGTCTTAAAAAATGTATAGGTTTGCTAGGTTTCCCTAGGTGCCGGCAGAGCTAGGGTTCAAAAGCTACAGCTAGACACTTTGCAAAAAAAGGGTCAGTTTTCACTGTGAAAATGTGTTGTGTCCAAGTTGCGTTTTGGGCTGTTTTCTGTCGCGGGCACAAGGCCTACCCACACAAGTGAGGTACCATTTTTCTCGGAAGACTTTGGGGAATGCAGGGTGGGAGGAATTTTGTGGATCCACACAGATTCCACAACTTTCCACCACAGAAATGTATGGAAAATTTGTTTTTTTTTTACAAAGTTTGAGGTTTGCAAGGGATTCTGGCCAACTTGAATAAAAGCCACTTCTTGGACTCCCCAACCTGTTTTAACCTATTTCTTCACTACACCACATCTACACTCCCAGGCCCCTCACCCACACTACACCAAACAGCAAGGAACTAAAGATCTCTGCTAAAGAGCCCCTCTATGGGTGCCCGTCGGGTATTGCAGCGCCGTCTCGACGAGGAGCATATGATGAAGCATGACACCTAACTGGTAGGGTGTGTGAGAGTGATAGTTCCGAAAGGAGCAATTCCTCTCCTACGGATCATTGGATGTCCCTTAGTGACAACATCATATTGTGTACCCCTCTACATCTCTCTATACACATTTAAGGAACTGCATACCTTCTTTTTCTAAAAGCCCCCTTTTTGTCCCTTCTTTGTTGATAACCGGTCAAGGGTGCCTTGTCAGAACTCATATCCGGGTGTGATGGTATGGTATGATTTATTTATATAGTCTCAAGGGATCTTGGTTTTTACAAAAAAGAGGAATGTTTTCTATTGATCACATTTACTGTATTTTTAATTGCTGTTATGTAAGCCTGATGGCTCTCCAATGTGTACTATTTATCTCTTTTTTACTTGAAGTTAGGCTGCCTCTGTATGTGCAATTTTGTTGGAAGATGTAAATAAACTATAACTCTTCAATAAAAAATAAAAAAAGAGTAAGCCAACTGTTATACTCTAGGGGTGAAGACACGTAACTGGCACTTTCATAGTAAGTTTACACTCGGAGTTTGTAGATAGCAAAACTAGTAAATGTACTCGAAAGTATAAACATACTGAAAGGTGTAAGTTACTTTTGTGAAACACAGTTAGAAATTGGGTCTCTAGTTGACTGAGGCATTCACCCTGTCTAAGTAGGGACCACAATCCTAGTCAGGGTATGTCAGATGCACACCCTAAATTGACCTGTGCTCATCCTCTGGTAGTTTGGCACAGAGCAGGCAGGCTTAATTTAAGTGGCAATATGCAAAGTATTTGTGCAACACTTAATACAGTAAAAATAACCCACACCTGTTTAGAAAAATAGAGCTTAATTTATTGAACAAAAGAAGACCAAAACAACAAACATCCAAAAAGTATAACAGGATTTTGAATTTTTAAAGAATATCTTGAAATATAGTGCTTACAAACATAAAGCATCACCTGGCGCTATCTGGTCATGCTGAAGTGGGTCAAATCTGAAATGTTGGGCTGACCGCGATGGAACACGGGCTGGATACAGGAGCCATGCAGGGTCTACTGCAAACAGTACCTTCTCAGAGGACGCATCAACGACAAGAAACAAGATACGAGGAGCTGTCAGAGGTAATGCGTCTGTGTTGAGCCTTAGGAATGTAGGTGATGCACCGGTTCTGCATCACGCAGTAGGACATGCGTCCCCAAACCCCTTGAGATTAAGGCAATGAGTCATAGTCGAGCCACGCAGCAGGAGCTATGATGTCCTGGAAGTGACGATGCATTGGCGTCGAAGGAGATGTGTCACTTCTGACCAACGCAAAGATGAGGATGCATGGATTTTGATGCTGCAGCACAGAAAGCCCCACTTCCAAGGCCCCAGGACTGGATGGGTGAGAAGTCCATTTCGTATATACAGTGGTGCCTTTGAAGTGAAGGAGACTTCAAAGGGGATTTAAAGTGCACAGAGGTCCTCCCTTTCTTGTCCTGGCACCAGACACAATACAGAGGGGTATGCAGCTCTTTGTGTGGGGACATATTGTAAAATAAGGGGGGCACCCAATATTCCAAACGCATCTGGGTGAAAGAACTAACAAAGAACAAAATGATGCGACGGAACAGATCAAAAAGATATTTCTTTCACAACATGAAGGATACCATAAATTACTCCTTCACAAAAAATTACTTGTATGTTGAAATAAATCCTCCATTGGTTATATCATTGTTCGGACACACTTCTGATCGAATTGAGATATAGACAGTACCAATAAATTATATTGGGGGGCAAAACCGTTTTCCTCTCCCCAGTACTGTCCCATGGGGCGACTCTAATAATATGGAATGCTTATGATAATAATGGTTGCATCCATTATATAGATATTTTTTGTAGGGGAATAAGGAATTGACTAAATGTCCTTTGTTTTGTATGTTTTTTTGAACAATGGATTGTTACTTATTCAATTTTGTATGAGATGAATATTTGGAATCGTCTTGATATGTGGATAAAAAGATTTATCAAGCGAAACTGTGTCCGAACAATGATATAACCAATGGAGGATTTATTTCAACATACAAGTAATTTTTTGTGAAGGAGTAATTTATGGTATCCTTCATGTTGTGAAAGAAATATCTTTTTGATCTATTCCGTCGCATCATTTTGTTCTTTGTGTGGGGACAGGCACAACCCATTCAGGTGCAAGTGTCAGCTCCTCCCTCTGATCCTGCCCAGGATGACCCATCGGGATGTTAAGGACCCATCTGAATGTGAATGGCCCATCAAGCACATCTAAGCTCCCTCTATGTGTGACTGTCTTTAGGGAATGCACAAAGACCCAGCTGTCGTCCACCCCAGGCATGTATTGGGGACAGGCAGAGGAATATAGGGCTTAAGAGAAGAAAAATACCAATTTTCTAAAAGTGAGAAAAAACAAAATATTGAGCTGACTGTTTATTGGGCTGCCAGCTATTTAAGCAGATTCCGACCAAAATCATGAGTAAGATGGTCTACATCATTTAATTATTGGTTGTTTTCCATTATTATTCTTTTTATTTACTGGCCCAATCTAGCTGTGTGATATAGGGCCCACCCCTCTTCATAACTACATTTTCTAAAAGTGGCATTTTCAAAGTTGTAATAATGAATCCAACTTGACCATTAAAGAGGATTTATCATTTAAAGTCCATTTATACCAAACATGACTGTTCTACTCCTTCTCAACCAGGAATTACACTTAATAAATGTATTAAGGAGTCTCTAAATGTTAACCTTCAAGAGGGGTTGGCCTAACAGTAGTGAAAAAGGATTTTGGGAGTTTTTCACTACCAGGACATGTTAAACTAAAATGTATGTGTCCTGCCATTTACTTGCACAGCACCCTACCCCATGGGTTACCTAGGGCCTACTTTAGGGGTGATGTATGTGCAATAAAAGGGAAGTTTAAGGCTTGGTAATGGGTGTAGAATGCCAAGTCGACATGGCAGTGGAACTGTGCATACAGGCTCTGCAGTGGCAGGCCTCAGACATATTTAAAGGGCTATTTAAGTGGGTGGCACAACCAGTGCTGCAGACCCACTAATAGCATTTAATTTAATGGGCACTGGGCACACATAATGCACTTTACTAGGGACTTATAAGTAAATTAAATATGTAACTGATGCTACACCTATGTTACCATGTTTAGGGGAGTGAGCATATGCCCTTTATCACTAAATAGCAGTGGCTAAGTGTCCAGAGCCCTAAGGCCAACAAAACTAGATCAGCAAAAAGTGACGCAAAACAGGCAAAACGTTTGGGGAAGACCACTCTAAGGTTGACAGGTCTAACAATCAGGACCTCAGTATGTACAAGAGGTCTAACAATAAGGACCTCAGTATGTACAAGAGGACAGAGAGGACACCAAAGCTTGGAACACAGTGCTGTCACAAAAACAAAAATATGCCCATGGTCTCCAAAGATATACTCATTACAAAAGCTCAGGGACAAGTATCAAATATTGTTTTTTTTAAAGACAAGTATGGGAGAAGTATATGGTGCATGCAACACTCAGTCTACAAACTATCACCCACCCTCTCCCTAAATTCTGTGTTCTTCCTTTTCAGCAGAAACTCCACAAGCAACAACAGCAGCACTGTGATGAGTGCTGACTGGATGTATTTTTGCAGCAGGCTGCAAGGGATAGACACCAGGGCCCTTCACCCTAGAGTTTGGGTAGTTGACCCGCCCAATAGTGAATTACAGTTACATGTTTGGAATGACTGACAATTATGCAAATAATATCGGCATAGAGATCCTTGTATGTAAATTTGCCTTGAATAAATGAATTGTGCATATTCTGAAAACCTAACTGAAATAAACTATTCTGAGGGTGAATGAGCTCATCCCCTAGCACAGTGAGTCTCATTACAAAACAATGAAATAATATAAAACAAATGCCAAGCTATGCATGCACCTTAATTGAAGTTATATGACAATTTTCACAAGGTGATAGGGTGTGACACCGGCACTAAACGCCTTCACTGAGTAAAATTAAAATAAAACACTTAATGTTCCTTAAACATCACAACAGAAATAGTAGCCTCTTGACACTTTGAACACGGGGGAGTGACAATCACTGCAGGAAAAATGAAATGATGACATGACATCTTCTAAAAAGAACTTTTTTTTAGGTCTGGCCAATATACAGCTTTAACTGGTTGCCAAAGAAAGCACCCAGAGGTTTGCTATAGGCAGGGCCTGGAAGTCACTGGTTGTTTTGGCTCAGTCTTCTTTAGACTCTGATGAAAATGTCAATCACATTTTGAGTCAGCAACAATAAAATGTTCTCATTACCTTCATGTTATTGGGTAGTAAGTGTATTAGTTCTCCTAAAGAAAATATAACTCCTACCCTGATACCTACCCTACTCCTAACCATATCCGTACTCAGATCCTTAAGCTTCTTCCCACTGGCAAATGTGGTTCTCATTACATTATTATCCAAATTCCTACACATGCCCTTACTGCTACTTCGACTACTACCACAACTTCGGTGATTACCCACTCTCCCACACCTTCTCTCTTACTCACACTCCCTTTCAGTATCAGTATCATCCGAAAAGATCTCAGTACACACTTGGTACCTTAGTCATTGCTTAGTACTTACTAAGATATCAATATCATCAAGAGTCATTTGGTCCAAACCCAGATTTTAAATGTATCAACTAGAAATGCGAAGAATTAGAAGAGTTAAAAGTAGAGATCAAGACAAAATTGATAAAGTGAAAACTGGATAAATAGAATTTGAAGAAAAATTTATCATATAACCTGCTGCAAACATTACATTTCACAAATATTCAAACACAATAATAAAAAGTGTCTCTTTGAGATACATTTTCAATAGAAATTTGCTTAGCAGTTTCTCAATGAGACAAAATTGATCAGTCAGACCAGTGCGCTTCGGAAAAAATTGGTTACCCTGACATAGACATGCCGTTTTTTTCATGTTTGGGTCATAGCTTTTAAATTCTGCACATTATATTATACAGGTACAGAATCATAACGGTGTTAAGGGAATGCATGACTTTCATGTCTATGTCTTGACACTTTAGAACAAGGATTAGGATCTCTGTAACTTCAAGAGGAATACTGCCCCTGATTTTAGCAGTTATTTTGTTGTTTATGTGATGTCACCACAGTAGATAAAGGCTAAACTATGCCTGGGCTTTTATGAAATTCTAGATACCTGTATTCATACTACATATAAAGTTTGCACATTCTTCAATAAAATGAAGTACTGGTATGATGGGGCAGGAGACACGAGATAAACAGAGAGAAATATTGCACATTTAGCTTGCTTTTTAAAACTGCAAAACAGAAAATATATGCATATGAGTGACCTACAGTGTAATTCTGCATAAATAAGAACTTCACAAGCACAAATCACATCAGATCGCACATGTACACACATACACACACACACACCAATACATACACACACTCACATGTACTATGACCTTAAATGTGGCCCAAGATACATATTTAATACTAATATGTAAATTGTCATATTCCATACTATTATCACACAACAGCGAATTTCAATTGGGAACATGTTTGTTTATGGCCTCAAAGATGGTATTTTACAATTACTTTACAGAGGGACGCAAATCTGCAAATAGTCACTCAGCATCTTACGTCTGATTTTAACATACTGCACAAATATAGCACCTTACATCCTGATTTTGGAGAAGTACATTTTTAAAAAGGTATGGACAAATAAAATGAAATAAACGATATAAGCGTTGTGCTAATTATTAGCGTTATTGAGCGAAGCGAAAGGCATCATGACCCAATTGTGACTTTGCCTCTTGTGAGTCATGGCACCTCTTCTCCTCTTCACACCCTGTGTATGGGACTGTCTCCTACATGTCATGAATAATATAATATGTGAGGTCATAAGCAGAGCATGGAGGGAGGCATGTTGTAGTTAGTTCAGTATACTGGTGAATTTTAGTGTTTTCTTTAGGTTTTTAAACAATAGTTTACTATGTAACTTTAGCCTTTATTTTCTTCAACAAATTGCTTTTTTTAACATAAAGTAACAGACCTAACTGTAACATCACTATAACCTTTGTTTTTTTCAATGAATTTGAGTTAAAAAAAATAATTAGGCCAGGCCCTGCACCCAAACTGTCATGGATGCCCAAACCACCTTTCCGCATGACCTTTGGCTTCCTGAGCATGAGGTTGGGTGGCTTTAGGGCCCAACCTATATTGCGTTTTTTATTTACTTTTTTCTATTTTTTTGGAAGTACTGTGGTACTTGCTGCTCAAGCCTATCCCCCATAGTACCATGGTATCATGCAAGCTTCCATAAGGGGCACAGAAAAACTGCAGTACCTCACTGGAGGGCAGCGCTGAGACCCACTAGAGAGCAGTGATGCCTGGGGGCACTAATATTTCTTTTTTGACTTTCACCCCGGGGAAGGGGATTCTTTGGGTTCCACATGACAAGTACCAGGGTGCAGTATGACTCTATCCTGCCCCCTTAAGCCCTATTTTTAAAAAAACTATCATGACACGGAAACCAGGTCCAAGAGTTCTGTAAAGGCAGGCACAACAATTTCTTATGAGTTGAGGCCAGCTAATCAGATCACCAGATCCCGCAGGAACAGTCTCAGTCCAGCAGTACTGAAATGGCGAATAGGAGAAATAGTTCCGGCTGCCATGTATAGGGCACTGTTTTTTTAATTTTCATAACACAGGACTCCAGAGGTACTAATCGTCCAGATATACCTAACCTTTTACTCCTTCAAGCCCAACCCACTCTCCTCTTTAAAAGTGCATTTCTCAAGAACAGCTGAAAAGATTTACACTAAATCACAGAAATCACACTTTCTGAGGAAAGTTCTGTGTTATTGCCAAATTTTGTGTAATTTAATTCAGCCATATTTTCCCTATAAGAGAGCAAAGTTTCCTATTGGCACTCGCTTAATGAATCAGCATGACACTTTCCATAAATGCGTGGATAAATGGATCTTGGAAAGCTTTGTGCACGTTCCTCAACCAGCGCCAAAGTTATTGAAGAAACAAAAATTACTTTCCTATACAAAATCTCTCTTGAAAGTTACTTGACACATGTTATGCATAGAATGCTGAAGTCTAGCTTCAAAATAATGGTATTGAATTAGGCATTTTTAAGAGACAACACAAGGTAAGAAATATATGCAACAGGACATCATGTTTCTAAAACTGAATAGCCCACTAGGGCATGGTGCCCTTACAATGTAACACAGTCAGAATACCTCAATTGAGCACTAATTTTATTTGAACAGGAGTTACATTATGAGTGAGACAGAAAGAAATGTGCCCACCAGATGCAAAATGAAGGACTTATGTTACAAACACATTAGATATATAAGAAAGGAAGAGAGCGCTTTTCCAGAATGGTGCCCTGAATGCTGTGTCTTAGGTATCACTAGTCCTTACTATATGTTTGGAAAGTCACACAAATGGTATCACTATGGGGTCGAGGCGGAAGGGAGGCACGCGTCTTCTGAGAACAAGGCTTTTTAGCAGGAATATGTTGGCAATCTGTACATCTCTGGCACTTTGATACAATACAGTAGGAACTTTCACAGCACTTGGAGTGAAAGCATCCTGCTTGTTCGTCGTGGTATTTGAAAACTTTATGGTAATCAGGTTTTCCACACCTGATACTGCTATCTGCCCTCACCAGGGTCTGATGACTGTAAATGTACAAATAGTAATAATATAGTATTATGGACACAGCCACCGATGACTGACCGGTTCTACTGACAAGCCGTAACTTGGTAGCGAAGTTTCGCACACTGGTCGTAAAAGTAAAGAGTGATTACCTGGCAACCGTAGGAGAACCCATAATCACTTTTGAACTTGGAATGTATTGGATGGTACCTAGATTACCAAAGGTTGTGTTGCTTGTTAGAAAGGGGTATTTTTACATTACTTGAGCTGAATTTATGTTTCAGAAAAAAATGTTGGCAATGTCCAACAGTGCTAAGACTAGCTTCAGAATGTCAAAATACCTGGCTAGCATTTTCCAATAAGTGGGAATTATGTGGTGGTCGCTGTTAATCTTTGCATAAACTGTCTCAGAAGTATTGAATTCATATACTCTCAGTGAGCCAATTTAAATCTATTAGAAATTAGATACAATTTTCTAAAACCTTAAGAGAGACTGCCTCTACTCAGCACGTTTTATAAAAACATTTCATGACACATACATCAAAATACATAGTACTAATCTTTCTTAATGAGGACACACATTCATCTTGTAGAGAAATGCCATTACCTTTCAGAAGAGCTGTCAGAATGGCTAAATCAATATCCTGGTGTCCTTCTGATCCCATTCTGAACACTGTTATCTGAAATTTTAGAGACACAAGGATGCCTTTAGAGACGGGTATTTAACAAGACCTATTCAAGCAATGTGCCTCAAGCTGAAGTAACTTCAATATAAAATGATGCTTGCTCAATCACATTCACATCACAAGTGGCACATATACAGAACTACATGATTGCAGTTCTGTGACAAATTTGTTCAAAACAGCACAGCTAAAACAACGTCTGATGAATAATTACAGGGATCCAGATTGGTGTCCTTTCTTTCGGTGCTCTATATAGGAACTCTGCCTTTTCAGGTATAGAATCATTCTCAAATATTGAACGTTATAATACATTAACCACAGAAGCTTAAACATGAAACACAATACAATTGATAAAGGTGTTGAGAGCCACTAAGTATACTTCGAATGGATAGAAACAAATACGTGTTGTAGAACTGTATGCCCTGGTACTATGAACTCAGAATATGAAAATCTATTTCAGAGTTAGAGATCCATATGTGCAAAATGAACGCACATGGCAAAATCAAAATTTCAAAAATAAAACCTTAACAGTTTGATAGTGGTATGAGGGCACTTTTGCAAATAAAAGTAGGAAATGAAGAACAAAAATAAGTGCAAATCTGAAAAAATTGAATTCATGTACTATCCCACTCTGCTGAAAAGCCTAAACATTGGACATCCCCCATACAAAGTAAGTAGGTGTGAGTGCATGCTTTATTTGACAGTTTTGAAAGAAAATATCTGTGTCTCGTAGAGATAAGAATTCGTCAATACCTTACAATGCAAACTGGCTGCTCAACTGTACTAGTCAGGATGAAGATGAACAGGCCTGTTTACAAAGTGGGCTGCAGAAATAGTTTAAAGGCAGGAGAAAATATTTGATAAAGTTGAAGTTCTTCATATTTAAGATTATCACTGAATAGCTCTCTTACTGCTAGATCATTGTATAAAATCACTAGATAGTATCTTGCAAAAAATAAATAAAAGAACACACATGCCGGATTCAGATTGAGTGTGGATCGAATGAAAATAATGAAAGTTATTTAAGGAAGGTGTGCACAAAAACAGAAACTGTTTTTATATGTTTTACTGATTTTCATAAAAATAAAGATGCTGTTTTTTTCTCTATATTTGTGCATATCTTTGCATACTGTGTTAATCCATTAATAGCTTAAAACCTGTGATACCCATTAAGAACAAATAAAAAAATGTCCTTAGATTTGACAATCAATATCTTTCGTAATGATTTTGTGATGCACAGTTTTTGGTTTTCCAACTGTGCCGCATTCTCTATCCCCACAATCTAGATATTTCACACATGAAGAACAAAGGATTCAGAACAAGTCTCACATGAAATAAACACAATCTTGGACATTTGTCAAAGGATCTAGAGCAGAGAGGCATTGATTTCACTGCATAGACTATATAGAATGTGTTTGGTATTTGGTTACCAATAGTAAATCTGCTTTACTTTCTCTGCTCTTCCTCCCACTTGAGGTCTGATCATGGGGATGCTGTTGCAGCAGTGCGGGTGTCTTTGATGAAGGTGTTTGTGGACATATCAAGTGCCTAAAAAGTCAGAAAGGCATGATATTTCAGCACCACTTACAGACTCTATTTTAACTATGGGTGGGAAGCTTAACACTTTGTCCCTCAAGGTGGGCAAAAATGACAAATTTTACATTTAGTACTGTTTGCAACGTTTGGAAGCTGTGCTAAGTTTGGGGGCACCTAAGGTAGAACTTACGGGGTGACTTATATGTCAAATAAGGTAGTTTAATCATTTGAAAGTAAATTTAAATCCAAAGTCAAATGATCATATAATTTCAATTTAAAAGTAGCTTGCAAAGCAGTGATGACTTTTAAAATGGCAGTAGACCACACAGGAGTGCACACTTAAGTGCATGAAATGTGCTGGGCCTCTAACCCTACATGCCCTACCATATACTAGGAGCTTACAGGTAGGCTGTCAGTGCCATTTGCAATGACACCTAATTACCATGTACCTTTTTAGTCAATGCAGTGGCAATGGGCCTGGTTAGCAAGGCCAAAGGCACAGTTAGAGTCAGTCCCCAATAGTACCAGTCAAAAGATGGGGTTGATCCGGGCAAAAAGGATGACTTTTCCACACACATATATTAATTCTAATTGACATTCGTTTCCATGAAATTCTTGACATTTAGCTTTTCAGATTGTGAACATTTGTCTCTACTTCCTTTCAGGTTGGTTTTGTATAAGGTTCTATCCTTTGTAATGCTTAACCTTTAATATCATAATCATTGGCTGTTAGGCCCCACAAAACTTCCCACAAATCTCTTTATTGGGTGTGCACTCCATGAATACTGTTGAGCCAAATGGAAAATAAGAAAACCTATACTAGCCTAACCTAACCTAACCTAAGCTAACCTAATGTTATCTGTGGTTCTGGTGATCATAGTCTTAACCCTACCAACCGGAAGCCCCAGACTCTATGAAGAGAGTGAGGAAGAAATAGGGTGACTCAGATTCAGTTCTCTTCTGAAATAACCTGCAATGCTGGGGGACAACATACTGTCTGCATACCGCATCAAATGATATAGACCATTTCCAAACAGAAAATATTATTCCTCACTGCATATTAGCATGGAGGTCTTTCCTTTAAAAATCATCTTCCATCTTGTTTTCCAAATTACGACTTTCAGCGTGGTACATTCAAACCCCAGCATGGCTTCAAAAAGTGATATATCTTTATGTGAAAGAATGTGGCTTTGTGTTTTCTGTAGACAAAATATGAGATACAATGTGTGCGATTCAACTAGTAAATAGTGTGTTAAAAACCTTTAGGTAATTTAGGACATGGTTTTCTCTGTAAGCAGGAGATAAATTGCTAAAGCTGTAGAAAAACTCAAATCATGAACACAAGAATCAAGAAATTGTGAAACATTATAGGTATCACTACCTTCACCATTAGCAGAGGACCACGTTTTTCAATACTTTATTTTTTATTATGAATAAGGTGAGTAGGGACAGTATTCAGTGAGGAAACTGAGATTGTGGACTTAAGGGATCCCTAAGCAGTAACAATTCAACCATCCACATTTGAACGATCCCACTTATGGTCAGTGTTATACTTCCAAGTGTTTCAAGAACTTGGATATATAAGAATTGAGGGAGCATGGTGCAGTGTTTTTTGTAATTCTTAAAAAAAGTCCTTTGATTGTTTTACTGGTACAAATATATAAAATAATGTCTTTGAAAGAACACGTCTAATGAGCCGTCATGTGGTACTTAACTGTGAAAATTTATAATTGCAACTTTGAAATAATTGAGTGGAGATTATACAAATGCCTATGAATAATGTGATAATACTTAAAATGTTAGTATAAACAATTGTTATTTTTAAATTTCATCCCTGAAGAAGCAGTTTGTGTCGCCGTGATACACATGTAGGCTGTAATTTGTAATCTTGATAACCTTTAACTAGACTGAACTGGACAACTTCTGATTGAATTGAATTGGTTGAAAGCTTTCTTTTAGGAATCATGGCCACAATTGATGTAATTGTACTGAAGCATTCTCACACTGTAATATGAAATATGAATGTGAAGATATAATCTTTTTGATAAAACAAATCATAATAAAATACAATTTATGGAATTGTGACATTGATGCTTTTTGTAATAGATCCCAATGAGGAATGATTATTTTGAATTTTCGTGTGTGAGTTTGTGTTTGGGTGTGTGACTGTATAGCAAACATTACACATTAAGGTCCTTCAGACAAACGCAGCCGTGCTGATGTAACAGGTTCCACTTCGAAACCCTGTGAATAGATGAAAAAAAAGAAGCTCTACTGATTCCACAGACCATGATTATAGCCTTATAGCCCGCCGTAGCGGGCTATACCGGCTATTAAAGGCCCGCTGCAGCGTTAAAGGCCCGAGCCGAAGGCGAGGGACTTTAACAAAAGCAGCGGGACTTTAATAGCGGTATAGCCCTGCTACGAAGGGCTATAAGGCTATTAGAACATTCTGCCACTAGAGGGCAGAATGTTCTAATAAATTAAACAAAGGCTTCTCGAAGCTCGAGGGGATTTAAATCCCCTCGAACTTCGAGAGGCTTTTGTAAAACATTGGAATGTTGCTTTGCGGGCCTTTACCGGCCCGTAGAAGCATGGAGCACTCCATTGTCTACAATGGAGTGCTCCACATTCCAATGTTCTAATACAAATTACAGTACATAACAAATGATCAACTGAGAAACAGTACATGCTCAGTGATAAGAGAGTATCACAAGACCAGGTATAAACCCGCCAGTCAAAAGGGGGACTGCTTCGTTTCACTTAAGATGGAATATCACTAAATCTAGAACAAATTTACTGCATTGAAGGAAAACGGTATATGCTCAAAAAAGGGGAACGTCACAGGATCAAACGGTGACAACCCACCCACAAATAATTGTTGGATAAACAATCAGTCATCAATAAGTAACACAAGCTAGAAGTGACTGATCAATTTAAAAAACAGAGAAGTGGTATCTCTGTTCCTCATTGTCTGTTTAGTTTGGCAACTGCAGCTGCAAAGCATTGTTACAATGCAGGACCAAATGAAAAGCATTGGAATAACCAGGACATCACTCCTTTTCTTTGCTAGCAGGGCAATTTTAATTTGCAGTATGACTTTTGTACAACTCACCTGTTTTTCTTTTTTTTGGGGGGGGGGGGTAGCAACACCGTGATTTGGCAAACCGCAGGCTTTGCAATGTCAAAAATATTTTGCACATTTGGACCTTACTTTGGATGTCTTGCCTATTTTTCTTGCTCATACTTGGGTTTCAGAATAAGTGATTTTGTATACGAGACCTGTTTACTGTGCAAACTGGCAAAAAAGGCACCTCAAAAACTGTAGTAACAAAACTGCTGGAGACAAACAGAGGCAGGGCCATTTCAGATGAAGAATTAACATTAATCAGTGTAAATAGTCAAATTAAGTTTATTAGAGTGAACAGGGAGAGTCATGAGCAAGGGTTTCCAGATACTTCATCTTCTTTTATCTTTATAAAGGTCTTGAAGAGCAAATGAATCTCTTTGTTCTGTGAAACAATTAACATGTTTTTTCCATGCTTAAATATCATCTACTCCTGGAAATCCTGGAGTAGTGGGCACCCACTCATGGAAGTCTTATACCCACAATGAGAGTATACAACCGGAATATGGAATTGTACATTTCTTGCTCCCAAAATATTGTAGGGAGAATATCAACTAAAAATATCAGAACGTTGGTTATATAGGTATGTATAGCTTTACTTCATTAACTCCGTAATACCTACTGGTGGTTGCAGTAGTTAGTTATAGTTAGGACCTAGTCACTATAGGAAAAGTGTTTATTGACCTGCTTGTGTCCTTGGTGTAGTTTGATGAAACTTCAGGAGATGTTTCAGAAACAGTGCCCAGGTGATTTTTGTTGCGCCTAGAACGTTTCAGGGTGAACCATTAAGTGGGGGCCAAGGAAAAGGGGCAATCAAAATTGTATGTTTCCCATGTTAATTCCCATGGGAATTTTAGACACGACTACAGTTTGAACTGCAGAACGGAATTACACCACATTTGGCAGAAAGGTAGCTGTTCGTCCGGAAAGTGCCCTTTTTGTAAACTGTCATAAATCCATGCAGTAGTTTTGGAAATATTAAGGAAACTCCCAATTTGTACATATAGGGAAGTGGATCCTCCGAGGATCCAATAGTCCCTGTGCTCAACTCTGTTTGGCTGCCAACACTTTAAACAATGAAGTGTTTGAAGCAACCTTAGGACTCTACTTCAGCTGGATCCCAACAAAAAATGTTTTAAAAAAAGAGAAGGGGGCAGGGTAGGAATACCCTGACCCGCTAGGCCTATTGGGGGAGTCCGAGAGGGGTCCAGCCAGGGCAAAAAAGCGCTCTTGCTCTTCTTTACTAATAAGCCCCAGGTGGGCAAGTTCCCGGGGCATGTGGCATTTAAAGGAGGGGGTATGCATGGACCCTCTGGCTTATAAATGCCCCGGGGACCACCCCCCCAGGGCTTATTATATTTTGACGGGGGCCTCTCAGGCCCCACCTGCACCCCAGGGTCTATCACCTCTCTGGGGCTATTTAATTTATCACGTGGGGCCTCAGGGACGCCCCCAGGCCCTGGGAAAGCCACCTCCCCAGGGCCAAATCATTATTTTCAAATGGGAGGGGGGCCACGCGGCCCCCCTCCTGGGCCATGCTTGGCTCCTGGGACCGCCACCTCTCCAGGAAAGGCCTTTCTGCAACAAAGGAGGGGGGCACGCTGTCCCCCTCCAAGAGCTATAGATGGCCCTGGGGACTGCCACCTCTCCAGGGAAGGCCTAATGCAACAAAGGAGGGGGGCATGCAGCCCCCCCTCCAGGAGCTATAGATGGCCGTGTGGACCCCCACCCCCAGGGCTGGATCCTGCTAGACCCAGGGTGCCCACCCCTGGCACATAGCTGTTTGCCACAGCAAATACTCAGCTTCCAGCAAGCAAAAGCAGAGAAATGCTCTTGGTTGCTGGAAGTAGTGCATTTGTCTGTTTCCCTGCCATCTATCAAGAGAGCAGATGAATTGCTTTCAGATAAAGGGAGCTGCATGTGTATCAGCCCCCTGTGTCTGAAAGGAATGCCGTCTCCCAAGCAAAGGCGGGGAGCCGGCAGGGACCACGGGGGCCTTCAGGTCTTCCCCAAGGTCTGTATACAGTCTAGGTGTTCTGGGGGCACCCAGAGAAACATTGGCAAGCCACAGGGGATGGGGTGCCTGGGGCCGAAATCTGACTAGGGAGGGGGTCCACACAGCGCCCTTCCCCATTTCTAAATGACCAAGCCCCAGGAAATGGGGTCCCTAGGGCAAAAATCGGCCTGGGGAGGAGGGTCGCACGGTCCCCTGGGGATGGGGTCCCCAGGGCTGAAAAATAAAAAGGTTTTTGTTTTTTTAAACGCAGGCCCTGGGGGAAGTCGCTGGAGGCCCTGCCCCTTTCTCAACCTTGCAAAGGGCACTCTTGGCATACTACTTGGTGGGGTATGAAGACCCCTTGGCTAGTGAGGGTCTTTGGGGGCCAGCAACCCCTCCGGTTTACTCCAGTACACCCTACACAGTGGGATTGCTGAGAGTTCATCAGAGGCCCCGCCTCTTTCTCCACAACTCTGCAAAAGCACCTCCTGCATTGTGGGGTAGTAAGTTAAAGTTAGCTTAGGCAACTAAAACTGATGAATTTCAATGGTTTTGCACCAGTAAAATTGGAGCCTAACTATAACGTCTCTGTAACCTTTGTTTTTTTCAGTTAATATATATGTACCATGACAACAAATATAGGTGTATATAAGTAATTTAAATAGAAATATTTTCAAGGCAAGTGGATTTGGACCTAAGAGTAGTAAATCTATACTTACGCTCATCTTCACAGTTTTTCGATATTCTGAAAGTGATATTTTTTGTGCGCCTGATAATCTGACATAACATCTCGATGGTCAGCTACCCCCTGAATGCATCTCTCTCTGTTCTGAGCTACTTGAATGTTTTTGCTCTGATATCCGGGGACTGCCAGTGACTGTAAGGGTACTTAGGCTTGATTTATTATCAAATAACCATGGACAGGGGTTCCGCATGGAATGAAGGCCCACATGCCTACTGTGTCCAGTGCCATGTACTGGCAACGCAGCTGGAGACTATTCTGCGTTCTGCTCCACTTACAAGAGCACAGTAGAAGGAGATTATTGAACATCTCTCACCATTTTCAAAGGGATGCTCTGAGAAGGGAGCTCTGAAATTAACAAACCATGAAATTGCTCTTGGTCTTATTGCTACCGTTTTACATATGAGCCATCCAATCCACTCCTGTCAGGAACTCGGGGGATGTAGCTGTGTATGATGAGGGACAAAGAGCAGTTGTTTTTCCAAATGACAGCAATATTTCAGTTCAGCAGCCTGTTTCAGCAGACTATACATTAGATGTGCTTTTTAGCCATCCTCTACTAAAGGCAATTTCTTTAAGCTTCTGAAGTTACTTTACTGCACAGATAAGTCACAGTGGTTGATTTTGTTGGCTAGGCGCATGCTGTAATTTCTCATATAAACTTCACCCATCAAATTATTGCCGACATTTTTATTAAGGCCTGGCTCAACTATTCAAAATGCTGCCAATAACTATTGTTCTTTGTCTGCATTTTAAGTTCAATACGCGTATGACTCAAGGGCATGAATGAGCCAGGCACTAGGTGGATGCATCTTTGTTGGCAAGATTATGAGGTTGGTGGTAATAGCCTGATTGCCCAGATTCTATCTGAATATTATAAAATCATTTACCATTCCTCACCTTATGTCCTCTTACAGCTCAGTTGAGGGCCATGACTACATATAAGGTAATTAACAGCAGTTAACACAGAAGCCGTAATGAGCAGCTACTGAAGATGGACAGCTAATAATCAGAAGCGGCTCCTCCATTAGGACGAAGGAGCATCGCTGTCTCAAAGGCCCCCCAGGGATGAAAAATAAAATGGTAATAAATGTAATTTATTACCATTTTATTTGCCATCCTCCCATCCTGAACCGAGTATCAGGACGTGGTGGGGTCATTGCTGCTCAGTGGCAGCAGTGAGCTGTGCACTTCAGTTTAAAGTGTGCATGTCTTTTTGGCCAGCTGTCTTGCGACAGGAGAATGAAATCCAATTTATTAAACAATTTTACAGGTTACCACACTGGTGGAGCAAAGTAGCACAGTAGCTGGCTGTGCCACCATATTTGTCAGAGCTGCCTTTCCCATCATAGAGAGTGGAAGGTCCATACAAAAAAACATGCTACCCATTGCAGAAGCTATGGATTTCCAAATGATGTGAGCAACACTATCTGCATCAGTGTGACAAACTTGGAGCTCCAGATCATGAAACACATGCTACTCCGAATGGTGGATCTGACTGGGTAACTCCATGCTTTTGTCCAAGTCAGGTCTGTCTCAGAATTTACAGGACTTAGCCCAGTTTATCTTTAAACTAAAGACATATCGAAATTGTTCTACATTGTCTATTGATGGATCTAACATCGAAACAACACTGCCCAGACACATTTTACACATTGTATAAACGGTTCTATTACAAGTGTTAGACCTGGCATTTCTTGGCGTGATTACCCCTGACGTTTTGCCTCTACCTCCTCTATTTTTGACTGACTTAGATGCTTTGGGCACTTTGCCACTGCTGATCAGTGTCAAAGTACAAGTGCTCCCTGTGTAAAGTATAAGGGTAATTGGTTTTCCATGATTGGTATGTTTGCCTTACTAGTAAAGTCATTAGTAAAGTGCACTATGTGTGCCAGGGCTGGTAATGCAAATGCTACTAGTGGGCCTGCAGCACTAATTGTGCCACCCACAAAAGTAGCCTTAGAAAGGGAACTCATGCCCGCCATTGCAGGGCCTGCGCGCAGTTTGTTAAACTGTAATGCTGTTCTGACAAGTGCACCCACTTGCCAGACCTTACCCTTCCCTTTCAGTGCACATCAGCCACCCCTATGGTAGGTCCAGAGTACCCCCTGGACAGGGTGCAGTGCATGTGAAAGGTAGGACATGTACTAAGGTGTGTACCATGTCCTGACAGTGAAATAATCTCCATTGCGTTTTTCACTGTTGAAAGGCCATCTTGCCCTTAGGATAGAATGGGGAGGCTGTGTAATGTTTTACAGCCTATCTTCCCTAAGACTTAAGATGGAGAGGTGAAGTTTAGTGTGCCTGAACTCACCATGTAAGAATACATCTTTTTATGAAGGTGGTTTTTGCATTATGTGTCTAGAAGCCACTCTTTTAGAATTGGCTGGGTGTTTGTGCTCTAAACATTTCTGTGTGTCTCTGCCTGGTTGTGGATTGACTGTCTGGATTTTAAAGTGATAAGATCTGGGGAATGCCTTGAACCAGGGGAGGAGGTGAGACAGCGACAGGCTGACCTGCATCTGGAGTGTAGGGGGAGGAGTAGCCCTTAGAGGTGAAGAGGCCTGGGTTGCTGTCATAAAACAATTGCCCCATCTCCTGCTGAGTGACTGAGAATCCAGACCCCCACTAATCAAAGGAAGAAGGTGTCACTGGCAGGGAGGCACCCAGAACTGGTTTGAACAGGGGTCAGTGCCCCCTAAACACAAAGACTTCAAAGCCATTTAGGGGTATAACTATGAGAGCTGAAGCCCCTAAACTTTGGAGAATGGCTTGATCAAGATTGAACAAGACTGGAGCTACTTCATGGTCAAGAGGAACCTTTGCCAAGGAAGAAACAACTGAAGAGACTGAAGGAAAGGACTGACCCTTGCTGTGTGTTCTGGGGCTGGCCTGCAGTTTGCTGTTTTAACCAAGGAAAGGCTGCAGAGACTTTATTGTGTGCTGTGTCCCCCTGCTTGAAAGGACTTTGCTGTGCTGTGTCCTGAAGTACATTTCCCCAAGGGCCCGAGATGTGCTGGCTCCCTGTTGCGGAAACTCAGGAACACAAAGGTTTCCAGGAGAGTCTCAGTGAGGCTGTGGGCGTGTGCTTGTTGCAGCCTGTGACTCTCGTAAGGATTGCATTGTTAACCTGCACACCCGGAATCCAAATGAGGCTCAGCGACGCTGTGTGCGTGGGCTTTGTGCAGCCTGGGACCGTTGTGAGGATTGCCTTGTTAACGTGCACACCCGGAATCCAAGTGAGTCTCAGCGACGCTGTGTGCTAGGGTTTTGTGCAGCCTGGGACCTTCGTGAGGATTGCCTTGTTAACGTGCGCACCCGGAATCCAAGTGAGTCTCAGCGACGCTGTGTGCGTGTGCTTAGTGCAGCCTGAGATTGACATGAGGAGTGCCCAGTGATCGTGCACCCGAAGTTAAAGTGAGTCTCAGCAACGCTGTGTGCGTGTGCCCTGTGGCAGCCTGAGATCTTCGTAGTGTCAGCGGCCCGGACCGGCAGCCCCAGAGGAGCTGAGCCGCCGGCTCGAGCCCGCCATTGCTAATTCACAAAAGATTGCATCGGAGGCCCAAGTCGCTGGACGAGGAGAGGAGAGTGAGTTCGCACCACACAGGTAACTTGTGTCGATCCTGGGGCGGGGTGCAGGGAGAAGCTCCTGGTCTCTCTCTCATCCCTGCAGTACGAGCCTCTGCTTCGGCTCGTATCACGGCCCGTATTGCCAAGAGAGTGGTTGTAACGGGGCCGGTGCACGGAGCTGCACTTTTTGCTACACCATACCGTGTTGGGGGCAACTGTTGACCGAGGCTGATTGCAAGTCAGCACGAGTGGCGGAGAGACCGCCGGAGGCACCGTGACCAGTGCTGGAGTGTATTACGCATTACCTTATTTCTGCATAACGGAGTACCTGATTGTCGTATTACACATTGCACCATTTCTGCATAACAAACTACCTGATTAGTGTATTACGCATTGCATTGTTTCTGCATTACGAACTACCTGATTAGTGTATTATGCATGGCATTATTTCTGCATAACGAACTACCTGATTGTCGTATGATGCATTGCATTGTTTCTGCATAATGAAGTACCTCATTAGCGTATTACACATTGTTTTATTCCTGCATAACAAACTACCAGATTAGTGTATTACACATTGCATTATTTTTGCAGAACGACATACCTGGTTGTTGCGTTACTTATTGCATTATTCTTACATTGTAAAGTGCCCGATTGTTATGTTATGCATTGCAGTACTTTTACATTGCAAAGTGCCCGATTGTTATGTTACGCATTGCATTACTTTTACTTTGCAGAGTGCCTGATTGTTACGTTATGCATTGCATTACTTTTCCATTGCAAGGTGCCTGATTCTAGCATTACGAAATGCATAACATTGTGTTAGGACTACAGTGGAACGTTTAAGAAGTGCTCATTAATATCGCCAGAACTTACAAGGGCTGGCTGGCCTTACAACCGGCCAGGAGGAATATTACAGAAACGCATATGTTGGATTTATATTTTGTAGTCTTATCGTATATCTTTTTATATAAAATGTATACTCGTTTTTATACAACTTGTGTGGAGTCTATTTGTGGTGTCATCATGGGGTTGCTGTGGGCATGGTTGCAAATACTTTACACATTTGCCTTGAAGATAAGCCTGGCTGCTCGTGCCAAGCTACCAAGGGGGTGAGCGGGGCTATCTCAGAAGGTGACCTTCCTTTCCCTGACGTGGAAACGCGCGTCCCTATTTGGCCTAAGGTAACTACCTCAGCCAACAAGGGATTCCGGGTGTAAAAACAAGCATGAAAATCAATGAGACAGATGACATCTTTGTCTTGTCCTCCTTCCTATGGTGTCTGGAGGTGAGATATTTTGGGAAGTGTGAACTCTTGGCCCTCGTTGGGCATATATTAGGAGTTCAACTTCATCACTATGCTAATCATTCATACTCTCTTCAGTACTATAAATAGGTAACTCTAACTAATCAAGTCAAACGATTTCTCTCATCTACTGCTACTACCACTGGTTGAGAGTCTCTTGATATGAGGATGTTAAGTTCTCATACAAGCCAGCTCAGGGATGGATGACCAGCGAAGTTCTTAGCCGTAGCACTCAGATATGAATTACTTTGCTTAGTACCTTGTAGTCAATGTTTAACATCAATAGAGGCCATGGGTCCTATCCAGGCTTTGGGAGAGAGAGACAATCAATGAGTCTCTGGTTGTGGGTGGGAGGACAACTTTTGCAATAGGCTCTGCCTGTGGCCTTGGACCATTCAATGCATTTAGTCCCGTTGCCCTCAGAACCTACTGGTAACTAGTTTACAAGTGTACATTGTTTTAGATAGATGAATGTATGTAAGCCTAATGCTTTTCATATCTAAGTGAGTGGGAATTATGAATTAGGATGGTAAACAATGCTTAGTAATAAGGATGTTGAGAATTAAATAAATAAACTATTAACAATAACAGGGAATAAAGAAAAAACGTCTGGATAAAATCAGCTACTAAATACAAGTCAAACACAGAAGAGAACAAAGTCTCAGTGAAAAGATACATTAACCCCCAGAAGGCCTCCTTCAGCTTTCGGAATGAACAGATGGGTGAGGGAAATGGCAACAGAGATGGAAGGTCACTCAGAAGTGGGGAAGAGTTAACATGAATCTCCTCTGTAAGTAGGTACAACCACTGGCAGTCCATGTCATTACAGGTTATACATTTGTTTTGAGAAGGATTAGTAAGGAAGCGAACTACAGCTCACGTTTCATGACCTGGATGGAGGCTCTGGATAAATTATATTTGTGGAGCTTTGCACCAGTGCTTCAGTGGTGCTTCTGAATTGTGACAAGTTATTGCATCATATAATTTAAGGAATCTTTACCTTTGAGGGAAGATAGACACTTCAGTTCAGGTTTGCAGCTCATCCATGCAGTGCAGCACCCTGTAGGAGATGCAGCTCCGAGCGTGAGGCTTCAGGTTCCCTATGGGCTTTTTTTGGAAAGACTGGTGTCCCAGACTGGGTGGATGATGTCACAAAAAATAACTGCGCCCCATGCATGGGAGCCTCTGACGCTCAGCAAAAGAATAGACCAGCAGTGCTATTAGACATTTTAAAAAGGCCATGGATCATGCTCCTTTCCGAATTTAAATGTTATATTTTCAAAAAATTTGATGATAATGAGGATGATGACAACGAGAAGAGCATCTTTTCTGCACAACACTTACAATCACAGTTTTGCTGTCTCACCAGCGGCCTAAACACCAGGTGGTAAAGTTACCCAGCTGATCTTTACAAACATTTATAGTCTGAGAAGAATGAAAAGATGAGTCTGGTCTCTGCGATTTGGGCTAAAGTAATCTTCCAAAAATGGCACAGCTCTCTCAAATTACCCCTAATTGACCAATCACCTACTAAAAATAATGCATTATTTTCAGTTGTAGAGGGAATCCCCACATAGTCAGACTGGTTGCAGAATTTGGTGTGACTGTTTTCTACATTATTCTAATGGAAACATTTCAAATGGGATTGAATTCTAGAAAATTGAGATGGGTGACTTTATTGATTCCTTCTAGTGTGTCACCTTCAGGGTAATGTGTACTTGCTTCTAAAGCACTAAATCTTTAAAATCCTAAGAATACATCAACAGGAACTATTTTATAGGTTGCAAATAAAGCAGAGTTCCAGATTTTAGAATCCAAGAGCTGGTGTATACATTCCACGTAGTCAAGTGGAATGTCTTCTGAACTGAGATATGCTCAACTCATGCTTTACAAATTCTCTTCTCAATATATTTACATTTTCACCTGTTCTTTAGCCCCTGTGCTGTAGCTAGAGAAACCCTATTGTACCCTACGTACAGGACTGTAGGTGTCACACAGTTCCTCTGCTGTGGCTTCAGAGAACTCCATGGGCCATGAACTTTACATGCCTCACATTCACTCACAGACCTATGAAAACTGTATAGGTCTTGTGTATGTAGCCGCAGAAACCCACTGAACCTGGCATTAGCTGAGACCGGAGAATCTTTGGGTTCACAAACCCTTTCCTTTTACAAAGATACCCCATTACGTGAGTACCCGCCCTGAGGAAGCCCTAGGCCTGATGGCCAATTAGGGGGCGAAACACGTGTTGGCTGTGCCATCCCTTTTCTTTTGTAGCAGACGAATAAAAGCACGAATATCTTACCATCATCATCTGATCTACTTGCATCAATTGGATATTTCATCCTAATTAACTTAAAACTTATACTCTTGCCCGGACACACCTACAAAATCTTGCGTATGTATTGTTGGACACTAGTATATAATGACTTCAAAGGTGGCGCTGATTGTTGGGCGGGTTAATGTCAATGGGATATGTTTAAAACCTTACCCAACCTTAATCAAGCTTCCAATTTCTCTTGAGATCATACTTCAAGCCAACCTGTTTTTCTTAGATTTTGATATTTGGGTATTTTATTGGTAGCCTTGTTTTTGTGGCTTAGTTTCCTATATCACTCTAAAGAATCGGCATGGTGTTAATGAAACAAGCACAAGTGAGTCTTTTCCTTTCCCGAAACCAATGATTTTTGGATTTTAAAATTGTATTTTAGCTCCAAATTCCAGGCGACTTTGGTATCAAGTAGTTTATGTGCAAACAAGGATATTTCCATTGAATAATGCTTTTTCTCTAGTTTTCATTGAATCAACAATTACAGGGGTTTTTAGGCGATAATGGACACCATTCTCCAGGTGCAGGCAACCACTTTGATTGCGACATAAATATGGCTGTCTAGGCTGTGTTGCTGAGTTTGAAGCTGCACTGAAAGTAGTGCTAGGAGTTTATGGATTTCGTTTTATTGGCCCCTTAAAGCATATGTTAATGTTTTATAGTTTATCTTTATTTGAATAAAAATGTGAATGTTGTAACATTTTGTACGTTGAAAAGGAAAGTTGTAGCCCCATCTTAAATGTAGCGCAGAGCAGTAACTCTTTTTTCAGAAATTATTCTTTCTGCTTGTTTACCACATACGTCATCATTTTGTTGCCGTGATTTGAGTTAATTATATACTTGGATTTAGTTCACCAAAGCACACTACAAATGGGCATATATTATAGAAGCACGGTACTGCTCAAAAACACTTATCCTTCAATAGTTAGTAAATATATTTGTTTCAAACCCTCTGCTGTCGGAATTCGTATTAAAACTAATACTCAGTAGTAAGTTAATTACTTTGAAAGTAAATTATAATCTAACTCTAAGTCATAAATACAGATCAGGTATCTCCCAACGTCCTCTCAAAGGTTTGCAATGATGTAATGTGCAGTTGTAGATTTTACACCGTTATGAGGTAGTTCATCACAGCTTTGGCTTTTAGCAGATTAGCGCTCCCTTCGAACTTCAGATAACAGGTAACACTTGAACATGGATCACCCTTGATTGAGAGTAGATGAATTTGTATCTTACCAGATGAAGTACTCAAAATACATAGAACTTTATAGGAATGGTAAGCTATACACCCCCAAAACAGTATTCCTGCTTTTTGCCTTGAGCAACAAACAACAACTAGCCCAACCCTGACTCAACAACATGATATGTGAAGCTTTCAAACCTCAAATTTCACCCAACTGCAAGCAACTCGGGTTCACACTGCACACTGATCTCACCCACCAGAAGCATACCGCCAAGAAACACATGATGGCCTAGTTCCTTCGAAAGAAACCATTCCTTCCAGAAAGCAACTTCAGAACTGGTGTTCAATCCCCGGTACTCTGGCTGGTTCAATGCCTTGCTTCACGGCCCAGAAACCTCACACCGGACCCTGTGAAGGGCATTCTTCACACGGCACAACTCATCAATGGCTGAAAGTATATATGGAAACCCGTTCTGGTGCTCATCTGACTGACTAGCTTTTAACACACCTGCACCCAGGACACTTTCAGAATGTAAGTGAAGAAGAAAGAAAGAAATACTACAAGACAGCACCCATTGTCTATCTAAATTTAATTACTGTATCAACTTCTCAGAGAAAAATATCAGACCAAATTCCTGTTCAAGACTATATTCAACTGCCAACACATTCTTTTGCACCCCCACAATGGAATGCATGCTACAATTCAGGCAATATTGCACCGTTAGCAGCTTGACATGATGCTTTTTACATGTGTTTTCCAGAACCCAGGTCATTGCGTAGCAAAATCCACACTCAAGCCTTCTTTTTCACAGTGTAGCTTCGAGGCAGTCAGTACAGCTCTACTGTGTGAAATTTAAATTGCAGATGTGTTCTGCCAACTTCCACAGATGTTGCTTTGATGTAATCTGGCATTCGGTCTTTGAAACCGACCTTTAAATATGCAGATTGCCACTGCTGATGTAAACTAGTATCTTCAAAAGAATCAGTGCTCACATTTGACACTTACAAAGACAGCTCAATAGTTTCGGCTCCGCAATGAGCCTTGTTCACATGTGAGGCAGCTTGTCATAAAGTGACTATGTGCTTCTTTAAAACCATGCCACCACGTGACTCTCATAGTTTTCAAGCATACATGTCCCACAATGCATAGATGATGTAAAATACTTCATTGTCAACTGCGATATAGATTTAAAATTTAACATAATTGTGTCCCAGCTTTCACATTTGTGCATTTTAAAGTTCTTTATTTTTCAGTGCACGGGTAAAAGAGAATCATGTGCAATTGCACTACAGCCTCGCACAGCAAATCGTAATTTTCGAAGTACAGTCTTTGACAATGTTGTTGGAATGATGTCTTGAATATTACCATGTGTTCAGAAAAGTCGAGAGGAGAGAGGTTCTCCCCTCTTGTATCCCTTGCTCACCTCCGCCTTTAATATCAGGGTAAATCCTATTGCTGGCGTAGAGGTGAGCAGGTCATGTTCCCACATTCAATCAACAAAACACCTCCGAGAAAAGGGAGCCTCTGACTGTGCAGGGTGGCTTCAGGTGGTCCAGGTGAGCTCTGTTAACCTCTAGCTTGCAAGGAGTCCACTCTTTATTCCTCTTGAAGCAAGGTACATCCAAAGGGTTGTAGTTCCTGATAATGCAGCAGGCGTGGTCAGTCAGAATGCAGGGTCTGATGGTGAAAATCAAGTTTCCATCCTGCCATACCTTCTTCTAGGTGCAGGGCAATACCCTAGGGCATGACCTCTTCCACCAAAGTGTGGCATAATCTTCTCCCAGAAAGCACTACTCCTCCAAAATTCAGTATGGCTAAAATGTCAGCAGAGGAGCAAGTAGTTAAATAAATCTCTTTTACCTAAAAGAAATTTATTGTACAAGCGTACTGAGAAACAAAAAACTTTAAAATACACAACTGCAAAAACTGGGACACAATTATGTTTCATTTTAAATCTATATCGCAGTTGACAATGAAGGATTTTACATCAACGGTGCATTGTGGGACATGTATGCTTGAAAATTACGAGAGTCACAAGGTGGCATGGTTTTAAAGAAGCACATAGCCACTTTATGACAAGCTGCCTCACATGTGAACAAGCCAAAATGCATAAGGGAAATAAAATGAGAGCATGATTTATTTTGAAATAAACGCACTGTCATTCCTGGAACTGGGTTTCCGCACTACTTTTTCTGTTGTTAATTGACAGGCTGCTTCGTGCCTGTTGACACCTGAAGCCGCCCTGCAGGGTCGGAGGCTCGCTTTTCTTGGAGGTGTTTTGTGGATTGAATGTGTGAGCATGACCCGCTCGCCTCTTCTCCAGCAAAAGGATTTACCCTGATACTACTTGCGGTGGTGAACACATGGCAATATCCAAGACACCATTCCAACAACATTGTCATAGACAGTGCTTAGAAAATTACGATTTGCTGTGCCAGGCTGTAGTGAAATTGCACATGATTCCCTTTTACCTGAAATAATTTTACTATACAAGTGCACTGAAAAACAAAAAACTTTAAAACACACAACTGCGAAAGCTAGGACACAATTATGTTTTATTTTAAATCTCTATCGCAGTTGACAGTGAAGGAGTTTACATCATCTGTGCATTTTGGGACATCTATGCTTGAAAACTACGAGAGTCAGGTGGTGGCATGGTTTTAAAGAAGCACTTAGTCACTTTATGACAAGTTGCCTCACCTGTGAACAAGGCTCATTGCGGAGCCGAAACGCGTAAGAGAAATAAAATGAAAGCATGTTGTCTTTTGAAATAAATGCACTGTCGTTCCTGGAACTGGGCTTCCACACTTCTTTTTGTAATATATATTTATATATCAACTGTTTATTTCTATTATTTTCTATGTTTTACATAGAGCACCAACATGGTGCTCATTAGATTGAGCAAGGCAGTGACACTCCTGAAACGCATCTCTTTTGTGTTCCAGTATCTGGGATGATTTGATTGAATAAACGGATGTAATCTCCCTGACTTCGAGTGCCGACTCCCTTACTCATATTGGAGATTGGGGAGGTGTTTTCATATATATATACATATCTCTTCATTGAAAAAAAACTAAGATTAAATTAATGTTATAGTTAGGTGAAATGTTCAGTAACAACCTATTATTTTGAACTGACCATACTCCATCTCAGGCCAAATGTTTCTCATTCAATGTGCACAGAAACCAAACAGAATACCTAAACAAGCACAAGGGGGGGATGCAAAGATTTAAATGATAGTATAATGGTAGCATAAAGCTAGAAGAATGGAAATATAAAATATAATGCTATATAAGTACCGAATCAAATATCTCTACTGTCTTCATAAATCATAGCACAATAGATTTGGTCTCGGGGTTGACTGTAACTAGATCAGCATCTCACTGTCTGTTTAGCTCTTTTTTTTTTTAAATCATGTATTGTTTTTTTCTCTAACCACTGGAGGTGAAAACAATGCATTACGTTCATCCCTTTTGCAAAGGCTGGGTCTACACCTAAAGTACAGCAGTAAATACACGGGCAATTGGCTGATGCTGAAAAAACTACTCAAAAGAGGTATTTCTGCCCATAAACTATACGTATATCCACAGTATTCTGCGAAATATGTTGAAATCGAGAAACTGGAACACAGTGCTTGTCGAAATGTGCCCCTTTCTGAATTTTGAATGACATTACAGGAACACATCTTAGATTCATGCCAGGATTTCCTTTGCAGCGATAGACAAGTATCAAAGTCTGCTGTTAGCATACCAATTTGACAAACAGACTCCCAGGAACCTGTCAAAAACACAAAATCCCACAGATGTCGACTACCGGGATGCTGCCTGGAGCAAATTGGATATTTTAAAGTAGATTCCATGTGCTCATTCACATAAAGATATGCCAGCTATATTGTATCTTAGACGGTGTACATCTCCAAGTGGAGAACAAAAACACTAGAGGTTTCTTTGCGCTCTTTTTATTCAGAAAAGAGCAATGATGTGGCAATGATATCCTGTCCTTTTAAATGTTTACTTATTAAAGTGCTCTGGCATTGAAATACAAAACCTGCCAACTTGGAAACATCTGTGTAAAAAAGGAGGTGGAGCCTCTGAGAGGGTGGGTTTGGGGAAGGGGCCGGGCTCCCACTCCATCAGAGGAATTAGGAACATTTAAGAGTGCAGTGCCTGTGGAGGGCTGGCCTTTCCTACCAGGACCAAAAGCACAAAAGACATCTGAACTTTTGAAGCCACCCCCGATGTGTGTCCTGGAGGATGCAAAATCTGTATTGGATTTCAACAGTGTAGAACCTGCACACACTCCCCAGAAACCCACCCTGATTAGTGGTTGACAGCTCAATTGGTGCTCACAGTGTGATATTAGCTTTTAACCAGATCATTGTGTCAAGAGAGCTGATATCATGTGACCTTGTGAGTTGGTAGGTTTAGCACCCGCATGGATTTTGTGCTCTGTGAGCATGAGTTGTAGCCAAAAAGGTTTTAAGGTATGGGCAAAGTGGGCAATTGCCCAGGGCCCCCACCTTCCAAGGGGACCCCTGTTAAAGTGAGCTCTCTATTCGAACTCTGTCTATTCTATTTTTATCTCTTTTTAAACCTCTCTCCCACTGCCTACCTCTACACCTGGCCTAGTTTCTCTTTACCAGTGTCATCTTAAAGATTGTTAGGTTCCTGTGCAATACATACTTCAACTGTTGTAACCTTGTTAAAGTTTAGCAAATAATTTAGTATTGTTTGGCATAATTTGGGGCATGGATTATCAGGAAATGGGTAGCAACATTTAAATTGTTTTGATAAAGGGGCGCCTAAAATATGTCTTGCCTGGGTCCCCCAAAGGCCTTAAGATGACACTGACTATACCCACAGACACATTGCTTTCTTGTAACCTATCTGTGTACAGTCTGTGGCCCTCTGACGAGAGCAAAGGAAATTTCGCAATGTAGATAAGAATGGATGGTTTACATTGGCTGGTGTGGGAAAGCGAGAGGAGTAAGGGAGCGAGGATCCAGCATCCAGTTGAGGGAGTTTCAATAGAGAGTTTATGTATGCTAGGATATAGCTTACAGGATGGGAAAGTGGCTATGTTGAAGATGGGAGAGTGGCAGGGATAAAAAGAGATAGGAGAAGTAGTGTGATACTGCATCCTGATAGTTAATCTGTGATGGGATTTTGGATGGGTTGATTGTTTTTTAGCTCCTTGGTGAAGTAAGAAGGGAAGGACATTGACTGAACTGGACTAGTATGGCATCCTTGATCCTAGCAGCACAGTACCCTAACAGACAATGCATGCATTTCCCGATTTCCTGAATGATGCCAGCAATGCTTAATTTGTAAAATTATAGATTTCAGTGCCCAGACTTTTTCTCACAAGCTGCTGCTTGTTCAATGGAATGCTGGAGATGCTGAATTCTAAGGTTTTCTAGTCCTGATTCCACCTCATGCCTCTTTCATCTACCACCCTACAATCCCAGACACTTTATCTCCTGCTAACAGGTAATTTTTCTTCCCTTCTTTAGTCGGTTTTCACTGTTTATCCATTTTTATCTTCCTCCCTTTGTCCCATTTCCTGCCTTTCTCTCCCCTATTCTGAATCAAAGTCTAATGATCTAAAAATAAGTTCTGGTGCCCAAAAAAAGAGGGCACAATTTAAACACTGGATGCAGACACTTTATTTTCTGTGTGATGGTAGCCCTGGAGTTGAAGTTGAGTGTGCACAAATAAGAGTAAGAGAAAATTAGTTTCTACTCCACATTGTGACTTCAGACTCTCGCATACCTAACATGCAGGAAGCCTGTTGAGTTCCGCTAGAGGAGCGTGGCCTGTGTATGAGCCGCAAGGTGCAATGGGTGGCTCTCTGAAGTCTTCGAAGGTTGGTAGAGTGTGCTTTCTCGAAGCCCCATGGCCACAGGCCCTTGCCATCGGAAGTCGGGAGGAGCAGGTGCCAACATGCAGGAGAGCACGGTGGTCTTGGGGCAGCTGCCCCGGTGGCCTGGAAGAGCTGAGCCCACAGAAGAGGCCTAGATGTGCGTGCCTCAGCTAGCACAGCACCCCTACCTTCTTCGCCTCCCTAGTGGTAGGAGCAGCCCTAAACTGTGCTCCCCCACATGTGGGTCTGCGTGGAGGTGAGGTAAGTTGGGGGGTGTCCTTGTGGTGGGGGTGACAGGGAACAGTCAGTTGAGCTGGGTGAGCTAGCAGTCAGTAGGCTCTACCCGGCTCGGCTGTGGCAGCCCACCATGTAGGTTGCTGGAGGCTGGGTTCCGCCGTGGCTGGTTGGGAGGAGGCATGTGTGTGGCTTGTGGGCAGGGAGCTGGACACCACATGGTAGTGAGTCCGGTCTCCAGGCCATTTGGAGGTAACAAAGTGGGTGCACAGCCTCTAAGGAGTCTTAAGCAGTATCAGTGTGGTAATAGGCCTTACAAGCCAGGAGAGTTTGAAGTCCTCATAAGCTGGGAGAGTATTGGGGTCATATCTAGGGAGCCTCTGCTCCAGCCAGTTCCAAGCATAGGGCTGAACGTGCCCTTCTGATTTTGTCTCCCTTTATTTAGGGCAGTCTTGGTTAGTCCAGGTTTTTTTTCCAACAGTGTTGCCTACTCAAGGAAGAGGAGGCTTACGATTACCCTGAGTGGCTTTTTTGCTGGCTCAACCGTGGCTCAACTGTGGTTTAAACTTTTAGAGCACGAACAACCAGACCTAACCATCTGGAGCACAAACAACAGGAACAGATGATGTCTATAATATGTAGATCAGGTCCACAAAGTGAGATCACTGACCAACATAATGTGCCAAAAGACTAAAGCAAACCTGCTTAGGAATAGTGCTCCCTATTTAGGTATACTTAAAGGAGGTGGTAAAATACCAGCTTTCTTTCAAAATCTGCCTGATGATAAATCCACTGTGATAGCAGCTGTGCAGTCAACTCCATTGGGGTGTTGAAAGGGGAGGTAACCCCACTAAGGTACAGATGGCCGGCTCACATAGCCCACGGAGACATAGACACAAAGACTAATGTATCCGATAATATGGAGGGGTCCACTATTGCCACGCAATCCCCAGTTAGGCATTTCAGTCTAACTTGTAGTTGTTATAAATTCTTCCCTTTTCCTTTCAGGGCGACAGATGCTTCAGTTCCGGAAGTGTAGGGCAGGGGGTCGGGGAAGAGGGTGTTTGGCGACCGTTGTCGTCTGGGTTGTTTTAGGTTTGAACCTGTTAGGGTCTCTTTTTCTAATGATCTGCATCACTCGGGCACTTGTTGACAGCTCCGACACCGCAAGAGCTTGTAGCACCCAATTCACACTGCGTATACATGCTGGCGTTGCACAGCCCTTACCCTGATGGTGTCCACTGCCCTTTGGCCTACTCATTGCACACACCTGTCCAGATGCAGTCGTCCAACCCAGGTAGGCCCCTTCATGTTCTATCCTGGAATGTGAACGTATTATTGGACCGCATCAAGCGAACAGCAGGCCTTAAATATGCCCAACGCCACATGCCCGACATACTCCTACTGCAGGAGACGCACCGCATAGGGACCCAATGCCTCTTCCTCGCACCCTATGGTTTCGATGGAATTTGGCACTCTGGGTTTGACCATGGTTCGCGAGGGGTTGCGATTCTAATGCGGCGAGGTAATCCCTTCATTCCCGGCCAGGTCATGGCGGATCTCCAGGGCAGGTTTGTGACCATGTCAGGGAGGCTAGAAGGGACCACCCTTAAATCTGGCATCCTTATATATTCCACCCACTACGCTCACCTCCACCTTACAACATCTCATTTGTGCACTCTCCTCCCTACCCCTCTGGCAGATGGTGATTGGGGGCGACTTTAATGATGTTGTGCAGCCGGCCCTTGACGCGACGGGCATACCCTCCCCAAATAGACTAGCCCACGCTAAGAAGTTGGCAGACTGGTCGACCACCCTTGGCCTGTGTGACGTCTGGAGGATCTGGAATCCCTGAGGCATCCAACACACACACACCCCAGCGGCCCACCACACACACTCCCACAGTGACCTGATCCTCCTGCCTGCCTCTGAGTGCCATAGGGTAACCAGCATATCCATTTTTCCCCAGGGTATATCGTATCACTCTGCCCTCTCCCTGCACCTGGGTGGGGCTGCAGACACCACACAGGCGATGTGGAGACTAAACGCATGGTTCCTGCAAGATAAATAAATTAAGAAGGCAATAGAGGTGGAACTGCGCCACTACTTCCTCACTAACCTCGGATCAGTTCCATTCCCGGGTATTCTCTGGGAGGCTGTTAAAGCCACTATCCGCGGGGTGGCCAGGGTTCGAGTGCACACAAACTGCCTGGCCATACGGCTGGAAGCAGCCCAGACCAGGACCCCGGATGCTCACCGGGACCGACAGCTCACGCTCACTCGAGAAGAGATCAAACAGATCTCCTTGGAGTCGGACAAGATGCTGTGGCACTCATCAGTCACCCGAGTTTACGGGTGGGGGGAAAATGGAAGCCTGCTACACAGACTGATTTCTTACCCTCTCTCTAACAGGATAATTCCTGAAATCCAAGACTCCTCGGGTAGCACCCATCGCACCTCGCCTGCAATCGCTCAGGCATTTGCTGACTAATATGCCCAGCTGTATTCCGCTCGTACACCAGAGGCTGTCCTCACACACGTGCTTGGCCAAGCAGATGCCCGGCTCCCATGCCTAGCAAAGGATGAAGTGGATGTCTTGGACCTCCCATCACCCTGGTGGAGGTGTATGGCGGGATCTCACTGCTGAAAGCCGGCAAAACACCGGGGCCTGATGGTTTCCCCCAAGAGTACAATGCAACGTACCGGGAATTCTTAGTTCCCCATCTCGTGTGCCTTTACCAGCACGTTGCCGAG
This sequence comes from Triturus cristatus, assembly GCF_964204655.1. Classification (NCBI taxonomy): domain Eukaryota; kingdom Metazoa; phylum Chordata; class Amphibia; order Caudata; family Salamandridae; genus Triturus; species Triturus cristatus. The sequence continues at coordinate 871,804,335 of NC_140581.1, forward strand.
GTCGGCTCCTTCCCTTCCGGGACTGATGGGGCGACTATTGTTGTCATTCCCAAGAAACAGCCACCCTCCCCCAGGTGGGTGGACTACCACCCAATTTCCCTTATCAATACGGAGCAAAAACTATATGCCACGATCCTGGCTCAGCAACTCCGTTCCCTTCTCCATAAGTTGGTCCACGTGGACCAATGCGGCTTCATGCTAGCGCGGAGCACCAGACACTGCCTACGATGCCTCCACCTGGCTGGCCGTCAAGCCCTTACGCCCTACCTTGCACTCCTCCTTGTAGACTTTGAAAAAGCCTTTGACTCAGTGGACTGGCTCTATCTGGAGGAGGTCCTACAGCTGATGGGTCTTGGGCAGCAGTTCCAACGCTTGGTCCAGGTCCTCAACTCTGGTCCCAGAGCCAGGGTGTTGACCAACGGAACCCTTTCCAGAGCGTCCCCCATGCAGAGGGGCACGAAACAAGGTTATCCCTTTCCCCCTTTTATTCGCACTGGCAAGGGCTGGACTTGGGGAACCCATCATATGGACCTCTACGCGGATGATGTCCTCCTCTAACTGGTGAATCTGGCCAACTCTGGCCCCAGAGGCTTGGAAGTCTTACAGGCCTCTGAGAGTATTTCGGATCACCAACTCAACCCGGCGAAATCAACACTGGTGCCTCTCCACCTCTCCAGGGAATGCTTTGACTGGTAGTCCACCATCCCCATTCAAATACTGAGGGGTTAGGATTGCCCTGCTTCCTGAGCTGGAATGGGCAATGAACATCACCCTGCTGGTCCAGAAACCCAAAGCTGATCTCAAGGGTTGGCAAGACTTGCCGCTTTATCCACTCGGAAGGACAGCGTTGCTCAAAATGATGATCCTCCCACGCTTCTTGTACGTCACTCAGGACACCACCTTTCACTTCCCACGTAACTGGTTTAAAGATTTGGATGGGGTGATCATGAGGTTTTTATGGGAGGAGGCCCCCAATTGATCTTGCCTGCTGCAGGATCCCACCCTTCGATGGCGGAATGTGCATGACTGCCCTCCACCTATACTATCTGGCCACCCGGCTGCTTGTAATCCACGACTGGTTCACTGGGGATGGTCCAATCTGGCCTATATGACAGAGCTCAGAGATATGGATCTCCACCAAGTGCAAGCATACCTCCATTGATGCCCCATACCTAAAGCAATTCCGCCGATAACCAGGGCGGTCTTGGTGGAGTGGTGCACAGCCCTGAGGCACACACGATGGGACAACTGTCTGAGCCAGCACACGCCCATCTGGAGGGGTACATGGTTGGGTGAGGTGGCGACGCTTTCGGGGTTCAAGCAGTGGGACCTCATAGGGATCTTCCTCCTGGGTGATATCTGGGTGGGTGACCACATTAGGATGTTCCAAGACTTGCGGGGGAGGTACACTCTTCATGCTTCACAGCTCTATAAATATCTACAACTTCGTCAATCATGCCCTTAACATGCACATTTCAACAGGCACGTCCCTCCCTGAATTCAGCCCGCTAGAAGCCCAAGTCATGATGGGGGATCTGGGGAAGGGTGGGGTCTCCCAAATATACCGTACCCTTGTTAATAACGGACCGGCATCTCTTGATCCACTCTGGACCCGCTGGGAGGGGTGGGTGGGGCCTTTGGAAGGAAAGGACTGGCGTGACGCTCTCATGGCCCCTAAACCATCGCGTCCTCAGCCAGACTCCGCCTTATTCAATTATACTATCTCCACGCAGCATATATCACCCCACATGCCTACACAGAGCAGGGCTGCGTCCCTCCCCAAACTGAGCACGCTGCGGCCAGAGACCTGCTGACTTCTACCACATGATTTGGACTTGCCCTAGCCTTGCCCCCTATTGGTCTGGTATAGAAACAGAGCTCACTCAGGTCCTGGGATGGACAGTTCCCCATGATACCATACGCCTTGTCTTGGGGGTGATGGGAGGCATGGACGGCTCACAAGCAGACAGAGCATTTCTTGGGACTGCAGTAGCAGTGGCCAAGCACGACATTGCGGCCTCCTGGGCGCAAGCCAAGCCCCCCACCGTGACACAATGGCACCGCAGAGCGGACTGGTGTGCCGCACAAAAAAAAACCTTATTCGAGGCCTGAGGTTGCTCCACCAAATATAACAGAGTATGGGGTAAATGGCTAAACCTGCTGGACTGAGTGCACAATGTCTCCTCTTTGTGCATGAGTGTAATGTTAATGTGTTTGATCTAAAAACCAATAAAGTTGATTATCAAAAAAAGGCACAGATGGTAGATCAGTTGGCTGCTTCTATCTTGCCACATTTCTAAACTCAAGTGTCATCCTTGGGCAGAACTGTTCCTTATTCTGTAGGGGAACGGAGCTCCTTATGTTCCTTGTCAGGGGGAACAATATTGAGGTTTCACCCATTCCCTTGGCCTCTCAGCCCCCACAGCCCTCTCAGCCCTCATTAAGTTTGGACTATATTTTACCTGAGATCTCACCATTTAAACTCGTGTCTCCGGTCTTGGATAGGTGGGGAGAATTATCGCCTGATACGCCAAAGCAACGAAAATAGTCAATGGCCCTGTTCTCAAGTACACCTAGTCTTATAATCTTGGATCAGGGCAATATTACTGTTTCATCTGATTTATTGTTGAACTTCCAGTGGACACCTCAGCAGATTATGTATCCAGATCTTTGCAGAGTCTTTAACGTATTTTGGCGTGCATTTTGTCCTTATTGGAAAAGTATACTGATAGCTCAGGCACTATTTTAGACATTTTTTCGGTTATATCAGGAAAGAGAATAAGCCCAATATAAAGTGCTTCATAATTAGTACAGCAGATATGAGTACCCAGGTGGGATATCCTAGGGTCCTTCCGTATAGTCAGGATAAAAGATGTGAGGTTCACTGATAGAATATTGATGCTAAAAACATCGATAATAAAAATATCGAAAAACAATATAGATTGTAAAAATATCGACTCCCTATACTTAAACAGGTAAGTACAAAAATGTTGAATCAAAAAAATTGAGGTTAAAAATATAGATGTAAAAAATATTGATGAAAAAATATAAATGAAATAAAATAATATATATTAAATATATAAAATAATATTATTATCTTTAACAAAATAAACTAAATTTAATATACATTTTAACTAAAAAAAAGTACCTTAATTAAAAAAAATAAAAACACCTAAACATAATAATTTATATATATATACATATATTTACTTTAAAATAATTTATTAACTATTATTTTTATTAAATTTTTAAATTTTTTAATTAGATAAAAATAAACTATATACTGTAGTGAGTTCTTCCTGAATACGTACATACATTGTTAAGTTAGCATAACCACGTTAAATGTTAGAAAGCCATCTTTCTGCTTTTGCACACGACACTGCGTTTACATGTTATTTCTTAAACAAACTGCTGACTCGCGACTTGCTTCACACGAGAGCAATCTGTTGTTACCATCCCTAACTCTGCGCAGCGACCTTGGTCTGTACATGGTGTGACAAACAGTCTGGATTATTACACAATGCATGTTTTCCACTTTAGGTTGATCGACCCACTATTTAGCCATAACACACGCGCAGCTGCACATACCTGAAAGTTGGTGCTTTTAATATCACAGACATCATGTTTATTATTCAGACCGAAGACGAGCCTTCCTGCGAGAAGACTCCTGATGCTCCTGTGATGTGATTTCACTAAGCTGATCTTTGAGGTATGGGGTCCCCTATTCAAGCCTAAGAGACCTTCTATTAGCATAATAATAATATTAGCTTCTTAGTAAAGGGAAGGTGGTAGTATCCACTGTCATTATAATATGATCACCCCTTTTATATTCTATGGTATTGTAACTATGTTGCTGGTTTTGATATTAATCATTTGTCTGCTTGTATTAGCCAAAGTACTGCATCTTAGGACACGTGGTCTATAAAAATAAACTCTTTTTATTTACACCGTGTCTCGTGAGGTAGATATCGTCAACATAGGAGTATGCCTCGGGGTCTATTCTTTCTAAGAGAGAAACCACGCGAGCGGAAAAGACGCCAGGGCTATTTTTGTACCCCATGGCTAATCTGGTAAACTGTTTTTGTTTTCCGCCCGAAGTAAACGCTGTCCACTGGCTACTCAGTGTGGACAGGTTATGGCTAAAAAAGCCATTGGAAATGTCAAGTGTCGTTTTAAATCTTTTACGCACGAGACTGTCGACAAGAGCCGAGCTATGTGTATTTTGTACCGCGCAGGTCCGGCAATGGGAGTTTAGGTGCCGGTAATCCAAAACTAAACGGTACGAGCCGTCAGGCTTCGTTACAGTGAATAAAGGGTTATTCATAGGGGACACACAAGTTTCAATTACACCCTGATATTCCAATTGTTCAAGGATCGCCGCGACGTGGGGTCTAGCTTCACGACGCATGGGATACTGGGGCTGAGGCTGGGGCATAGACCGCAATGGAATCTCATGGCAGGGGGACAATCGGTCCCAACCCACCTGAGTACGATACACCGCTGGCGCAAGCGCCAGCGCCCACTCCCCAGCGTACATTTCAGCCTGGTCCTTAGGCACTGTGTGCGCAAAGGACGGGAGGATTTTCTCCTCCCCTTTAGGAGCTTCCAAAATGAAGGCTGGGGGCCAATCTGCCTCCGCTAGGAGGATGTCATAGGTGGTGGTCAGATTATCCCAAAAAATCCCTTTTATAGTACGTTGTATGTCACCCTCTATTAATAAGACTATTTCATAAAGTCTGTCAGGGGGAGCCACTCTGGTGTCAGCGGTTTCAACAGTAACCAATACATCAGTTGCTGTCGCCGCCAGAAATGGACGCAGAGCTTGACGGACTATGGTAATTTCCGCCGCGCTGTCCAGTAGCGTCAGCGCCCATGTCCGGTTCCGAAGCTGTGTCCGCACTATCTGAGGCATACTTTGCCGTCAGAGCCGCCACTTTCTTCTTCTGAAACGGGGGTCTTTGTCGAGCAAATTCGTCCTGCTTGCCTTTTCCCTCAGTCTGTCGAGGTTGGTCACGCTGTTGTGGAGCACCCCGACCTTTGCCACCGCCTCCGCCACCGGACTGTGTAGCCGATGTTTCCTGTGAAGAACGAGGAGAACGCGGTTCAGAAACCTGAAATCTATCAGGAGACTTAATAGTAGCACGATCTCGCAGATCATAAGTGCGCTCACTACTTGACTGTACGGGAGAGGCAGGCCGAGAGCCCTGTTTCTGCTGCTGCTTTCCCTGTTGTTTTGACCGCCAATTTTGTTTTTGAAAAGCTGGCCGGCCATCCTTACCAGGAGTTTCTGCCTTACCCTGCTGCTTAGAATCGGGATTTTTGATCACGGGCTTAACTCCTAAAGAGCTACGACCCAAATCTCGATATGCCTCAGAGATTATTTTTGCAAATTCCTGCGGTTTGTCCTCTTCAGCAACTTTCTTCAGTTCATTACGAACCTGAAAGTGCAACGCATCACCCTTAAGGTTTCCCATTATCATGGTAGCCACCAGGCCAAAATCTCCGAGGAGCCGCATCCCCAATTCTATCGCAGACTCCGCTCCATGGTCCTCTTGAACCTGTTTAATAATGGAGGGCAGCTGTAACATAGACGGAGTGCCAAAGCACTGCGCGTACGTTGCAGCAAAAATCTTACCCCAGGATACACAATCATCCATATGGGGAACTAAGTCTTTAGGCAAACTAATGGTGAGGATCCTGTGTTTCTCCACAGGAGTTGTATGCGGATAAACCGCCTCTATTTGGTCAAATTTTTCAGCAAGCCAAAAGGGATAATCATCCCTTGCGGGGGGGCGCTTGCCCATAACAGAATTAACCATAACAGGACTAATGACCACCGCGTGACGATCACTAGGTTGTCCCGCACTAACAGGCGCCCCCGCCTGTACAGTGCGCGACACATACTGCACTAACGCCCTATATACTGTTACAAGGGCAGTGTGTAGTACACGCAATTCATCCACCGTCACCGTGAGGTAACGGGGATGAGGCGTAAATCCGGCTAGTACCGGCCAAGTGGCCCCCGCAATTGATAAAGGGCCCATTCTCGGCGGTATAACCACATGGGGGAGGGCGCCATTAAACCAAATCTGATGTTGCCAAGCAGATATTGGTATCTCCTGTGTCCTATACGGTGCATAGGCGGCAGGCACGGCAGTGGCAGTGTAAGAATGAAATGTATTATCATTACCACTGACTGCCGGAATCGTCACCCAAGAGTAGAATAACTCAAAGGGATGAGCCGCATCGGCTCCCACCACAAAGATGACGTCCATGCCCGCGTCCGGCACTCCATACTGCGTCAAATGACGTTTCAGGGCCGCACGGCTATGCGCCGCAATATTAATCGCCATAAGGACAAGCTACACTTCAAGTATTCAGTAGCACAAGGGTTCAATAACCTTTTTAATAATCAAGCTTGAAGGAACCTATATCAATAGAACTAGGTAGGTTTAAAATCCGTCAGACTTGTTATCCGGAAACAAGAATGAGGGTGCTGTGGACTAAATGTAAGCACTACTAAGGCGTTTCAACTCATAGACCAAACGTTAGGTGCGCCATGTTGCAGGGATTCTGCTTATACACAGAACTATGCTTAGAACCCCAGGACCTCAGTGAATTGTGGTGTACCAGAAACTCACCTCAGAACCCAGAACCCAGTATCCGGCTAGTATAAGTGTCCCATTCGTTATCCAAGATTTAGCTCAGAGATCCCAATGAATAGACAACCCAGAACAAGCTACTTAGTGTACTCTCAGGAATGGTGGGAATCGGAAATACCTGTTCGTATATTATTCTCACATCAGTCCACAACAATAATCAACAGAGACACGGTGTAAATAAAAAGAGTTTATTTTTATAGACCACGTGTCCTAAGATGCAGTACTTTGGCTAATACAAGCAGACAAATGATTAATATCAAAACCAGCAACATAGTTACAATACCATAGAATATAAAAGGGGTGATCATATTATAATGACAGTGGATACTACCACCTTCCCTTTACTAAGAAGCTAATATTATTATTATGCTAATAGAAGGTCTCTTAGGCTTGAATAGGGGACCCCATACCTCAAAGATCAGCTTAGTGAAATCACATCACAGGAGCATCAGGAGTCTTCTCGCAGGAAGGCTCGTCTTCGGTCTGAATAATAAACATGATGTCTGTGATATTAAAAGCACCAACTTTCAGGTATGTGCAGCTGCGCGTGTGTTATGGCTAAATAGTGGGTCGATCAACCTAAAGTGGAAAACATGCATTGTGTAATAATCCAGACTGTTTGTCACACCATGTACAGACCAAGGTCGCTGCGCAGAGTTAGGGATGGTAACAACAGATTGCTCTCGTGTGAAGCAAGTCGCGAGTCAGCAGTTTGTTTAAGAAATAACATGTAAACGCAGTGTCGTGTGCAAAAGCAGAAAGATGGCTTTCTAACATTTAACGTGGTTATGCTAACTTAACAATGTATGTACGTATTCAGGAAGAACTCACTACAATACATATATCAATAATTTAAAATGTAAAAATAAATTCTATATTTAATTAAAACATTGAACTATTAAAACAAAATTGAAACATACATTTCGCAATACAATAAATACAACAGTAGGGAAAAAGTTGGATAGCAAAATAATTAAATTTACTATTCCAACTGCAATGAGTGCAACAGTAGGGAAAGTGTTGGACAGCGGAGGGGTAAAAATTACTATTCCCACTCCAAAGATTGCAACAATAGGGAAAGTGTTTGATAGCAGAGTGGTAAAATTTACTATTCCCACTCCTTTGAGTGCAAAAGTAGGGTAAATGTTGGATAGTAGAAGAATTACATTTACTATTCCAACTCCAGTGAGGGCAACAGTAGAGAAAATGTTGGATAGCGGAGGGGTAAAAATTACTATTCCCACTCCAGTGAGTGCAACAGTAGGGAAAGAGTTGCATAGCAGAGGGGAAACATTACTATTTCCACTCCAGTGACTGCAATAGTAGGGAAAGTGTTACATAGCAGAGGGGTAGAAATGACTATTCCCGCTCCAGTGAGTGCAACAGTCGTGAAAGTGCTGGATAGCGAAAGGGTAAAAATGACTATTCCCACTCCAAAGAGTGCAACAGTAGGGAAAGTGTTGGATAGCAAAGGGGTAAAAATTACTATTTCCACTCCAGTGAGTGCAACATTAGGGAAAGTATTGGCTAGCACAGGGGTAAAAATTACTATTTCCACTTCAGTGATTGCAACAGTAGAGAAAGTGCTGGTTAGCGAAGTGGTAAAAATTACTATTCCTACTTCAAAGAGTGCAACAGTAGGGAAAGTGCTAGTTGGCGGAGGGGTAAAAATGACAATTTCCACTCCAGTGAGTGCAACAGTAGGGAAAGTGCTGGATAGCAGAAGGGTATAAATTACTATTCCCACACCAGTGAGTGCAACAGTAGGGAAAGTGTTAGATAGTGGACTGGTAACATTTACTCTTCCCAGTACATTGAGTGCAAAAGTAGAGTAAATGTTGGAAAGTAGAAGACTTTAAATTTAGTATTCCAACCCCAGTGAGTGCAACAGTAGGGAAAATGATGGCTAGCGGAGGTGTAAAAATTACTATTCCCACTCTAGTGAGTGCAACAGTAAGGAAAGTGTTGGATAGCAGTGGGAAATAATTACTATTCCCATTTCAGTGAGTGCAACAGTAGGGAAAGTGTTAGATAGCAGAGGGGTAAAATGTACTATTCCCAATCCATTGAGTGCAAAAGTAGGGTAAATGTTGGATAGTAGAAGAATTAAATGTACTATTCCAACTCCAGTGAGTGCAACAGTAGGGAAAGTGCTGGATATCGGAGGGGTAAAAATTACTATTCACTCCAGTGAGTGCAACAGTAGGGAGAGTGCTGGATAGCGAATTGGTAAAAATTACTATTCCCATTTCAAATAGTGCAATACTAGGGAAAGTGTTGGATAGCAGAGGGGTAAAAATTACTATTACCACTCCAGTGAGTGCAACAGTAGGGAAAGTATTGGATGGCGGAGGGGTAAAAATGACTATTCCCACTCCAGTAAATGCAACTGTTGGGAAAGTGCTGCATAGCGAAGTGGTAAAAATTACTGTTCCCACTTAAAAGAGTGCAACAGTAGGGAAAGTGTTGGATAGCAGAGGGGTAAAAATTACTATTCCCACTCCAGTGAATGCAACCGCAGGTAAAGTATTGGATAGCAGAGGGGTAAAAATGACTATTCCCACTCCAGTGAGTGCAACAGTAGGGAACGTGTTGGATAGTGGAGGGGTAAAAATTACTATTCCCACATCAGTAAGTGCAACAGTAGAGAAAGTGTTGTATAGACGAGAAACAAAAATTACTAATAACATTTAAACAATTAAAAAAATTAAATAATCTAGAAAATAAATAAACAATATTTTGGAAATATACAATTAAATATAGTAAACATATAAAAAGAACACGTATTATAATGTTAATTACATATAACAAAACGGTACAAATAAAATATAACATGAATTAAATACATTTATAAACAATATTTATTTAAAAGGAGCAAATATTAACAAGCAAACAAAATATTTAAAACATAAATTTATTTATTTTATTTTCTACCCTATAACACCACACCAATAAAAAAATACATCAACATTTTTATTTAAATGTATTTCCATAATTAACATATTTAATAATTAATTTAAAATATAATATTAATAAAAAAAGATAATAAACATTAAGGTGCCGATTCGGATCCTGGAGAAACCGGGTACGAACCGTCGGTCGGAGCGTTTTCTCCGTCCGACTCGTACCCGGGAAATAAACATTACAAACATGGAAGTACGATTCCCACGGAAACACCATTTCCGTACGAATCGTAAAAAACATCGACTGACGAAAATATACATACGAATGTGATCCGGGAATGCTCCGAAGTGATGTCGGGACGCATTCAGGCTGCGGTCCACGAACCAGGAAGTACGATCCGCACAGACGTCACCCCGCACGGATTATATTTTCCGGCTGCCAAAAACTGCCGGGAAATCAGGACGACGCACGCAAGGAGCACCTGTACGCGACGGACAGCCATGGACCCGAACCTACGTGTCATCCCAGCCCTCATAGCAGTCCACCTGCTCTACAGGCACCGCCGCAGACGCCGCAGAAGGTCGGAATAACACCCAGGGGCAAAGGGGGGGCAGGGGCAGGACATATAACCCCCACACAAGTCACAAATTACACATGCCCTGGACATACCTGACCTGCAGGACCTGGTCACCTCGAGGGGGTGGGGGCGTGTCCAGCAACGCAAGCGTCCGCCACAACGGAAGTGGATGTTGACGCGAACCGGCAACACAACAATACCGGTACGTACCGTACCCAGGCCTTAAGAGCGTGGGTACGGGCCGTACCACGCCCACCACTACGTCACCCCAACAATGGCGGTACGGCCCGTACCCACGTTCTAAAGGCCTGGCGACGGGCCGTACCAGCATTGTTGGGGTGATGTAGGGGTACGCGTGGTACGACCCGTACCCACGCTCTGAAGGGCTGGGTATGGTGCGTACCCCTACGGCAACCCATTGGGGGTCTGCACCGTAGCCAGGCCCTCAGAGCGTTGGTACGGGTCGTACCACGCGTACCCCTACATCACCCCAACAATGCTGGTACGGCCCGTACCCAGGCCATTAGAACGTGGGTACGGGCCGTACCGCCATTGTTGGGGTGACATAGTGGTGGGCGTGGTACGACTCGTACCCACGCTCTTAAGGCCTGGGTACGGTACGTACCCAGGCCTGCAAATCGTGGGTACGGGAATGTACGGAGCGTACCCCCACCCCTGTATGAATGGAGCGTACCCCCACCCGTGTATGAATGTAGCGTACCCACACCCCACCAGTGTATGTATGGAGCGTACCCACACCTGTGTATGAATAGAGCGTACCCACACCCCACCAGTGTATGTACGGAGCGTACCCACACCTGTGTATGAATGGAGCGTACCCCCACCCGTGTATGAATGGAGCGTACCCCCACCCGTGTATGAATGGAGCGTACCCACACCCCACCAGTGTATGTACGGAGCGTACCCACACCCGTGTATGAATGGAGCGCACCCACACCCGTGTATGAATGGAGCGTACCCACACCCCACCAGTGTATGTACGGAGGGTACCCCCACCCGTGTATGAATGGAGCATACCCACACCCCACCAGTGTATGTACGGAGCGTACCCCCACCCGTGTATGAATGGAGCGTACCCACACCCCACCAGTGTATGTACGGAGCGTACCCACACCCGTGTATGAATGGAGCGCACCCACACCCGTGTATGAATGGAGCGTACCCCCACCCGTGTATGTCCCGACCGTACATGCCCAGACGCAGGAGGGGTGGGTGCAGGGTCCTCCCAGCAGTGCCCAGACACAGGAGGGGTGTGTACAGAGTCCCCCCAGCAGTGCCCAGACGCAGGAGGGGTGTGTGCAGAGTCCTCCCAGCAGTGCCCAGACACAGGAGGGATGTGTACAGAGTCCACCCAGCAGTGCCCAGACGCAGGAGGGGTGTGTGCCTATCACTCCCAGCAGTGCCCAGACATAGGAGGGGTGTGTGCAGAGTCCTCCCAGCAGTGCCCAGACACAGGAGGGGTGTGTGCAGAGTCCTCCCAGCAGTGCCCAGACACAGGAGGGGTGTGTACAGAGTCCACCCAGCAGTGCCCAGACGCAGGAGGGGTGGGTGCAGAGTCCTCCCAGCAGTGCCCAGACACAGGAGGGGTGTGTGCCTATCACTCCCAGCAGTGCCCAGACATAGGAGGGGTGTGTGCAGAGTCCTCCCAGCAGTGCCCAGACACAGGAGGGGTGGGTGCAGAGTCCTCCCAGCAGTGCCCAGACACAGGAGGGGTGTGTACAGAGTCCACCCAGCAGTACCCAGATGCAGGAGGGGTGTGTGCAGAGTCCTCCCAGTAGTGCCCAGACACAGGAGGGGTGTGTGCAGAGTCCTCCCAGCAGTGCCCAGACACAGGAGGGGTGTGTGCAGAGTCCTCCCAGCAGTGCCCAGACACAGGAGGGGTGTGTACAGAGTCCACCCAGCAGTGCCCAGACACAGGAGGGGTGTGTGCAGAGTCCTCCCAGCAGTGCCCAGACACAGGAGGGGTGTGTACAGAGTCCACCCAGCAGTGCCCAGACGCAGGAGGGGTGGGTGCAGAGTCCTCCCAGCAGTGCCCAGACACAGGAGGGGTGTGTGCCTATCACTCTCAGCAGTGCCCAGACACAGGAGGGGTGTGTGCAGAGACCTCCCAGCAGTGCCCAGACGCAGGAGGGGCATGTGCAGAGTCCTCCCAGCAGTGCCCAGACACAGGAGGGGTGTGTGCAGAGTCCTCCCAGCAGTGCCCAGACGCAGGAGGGGTGGGTGCAGAGTCCTCCCAGCAGTGCCCAGACGCAGAAGGGGTGTGTGCAGAGTCCTCCCAGCAGTGCCCAGACACATGAGGGGTGTGTGCAGAGTCCTCCCAGCAGTGCCCAGACACAGGAGGGGTGTGTGCCTATCACTCCCAGCAGTGCCCAGACATAGGAGGGGTGTGTGCAGAGTCCTCCCAGCAGTGCCCAGACACAGGAGGGGTGTGTGCAGAGTCCTCCCAGCAGTGCCCAGACGCAGGAGGGGTGTGTGTGCAAAATCCTCCCAGCAGTGCCCAGACACAGGAGGGGTGTGTGCAGAGTCCTCCCAGCAGTGCCCAGACACAGGAGGGGTGTGTGCCTATCACTCCCAGCAGTGCCCAGACATAGGAGAGGTGTGTGCAGAGTCCTCCCAGCAGTGCCCAGACACAGGAGGGGTGTGTGCAGAGTCCTCCCAGCAGTGACCAGACGCAGGAGGGGTGTGTGCAGAGTCCTCCCAGCAGTGCCCAGACACAGGAGGGGTGTGTGCAGAGTCCTCCCAGCAGTGCCCAGACGCAGGAGGGGTGGGTGCAGAGTCCCCCCAGCTGTGCCCATGGAAAGAAAGGGGTTGAGTACACACAGATACAATGGCCACAATTGTCAGGCAGGTGCTCAAAGACCCAGCAGAACATGAAACACATGTGTGCGAGGCTGGGAGTACACACATGCATAGTGCGGAAAAGGGAACATGTACACATGAAGTCCTGTCAATATACTCCAGTCACAAGTACAGTGACCCCCAAGGATGACATAAGTGATGCAGGTGGAGACCTTGGCCAGCATGCATGGCCAAAGTTGAAGGGGTCCGTCACACACCCAGGAAATGTAGACACAGCACTGCACAAATGTCTTCACAACACCCTGCAGGGAAGATGTCAGGGTCCACAGAGGAAGGTACACACCTTGGGACAATGTCACCATGCAGTAACAGCTTACATGAGCAAAGTTTGATAGCAAATACCGTGTGATGGCACACAGATAACAGGGTCCACCCTACGAACAGCACACTACAACATATCCCAGACACCTAACACATTATCGCCACCCCAAATCATGGAGCAGCACCACCAACAGCAATGCCAGAAAAGCAGTAGTGTGCCAAGGAAAATAAAATAGCTTTATTCAGCAATGTTCTAAAATAAATTGTATGAAGAGTTCCATATGCACAAGGCCCATAGGGCAGTCCATAGTTCCAATCCAGGTGGGGGACACATTGGGATGCGTGTCCCCTAGCTTGCCTGCACAGTTCAGACTACCTTGTCATCCACAGGGGGGGGCATCATGTGGGGGGGAAGGACTAGGCACCGCAGGGACAGGAGGGGCAAGGGTAGGTGTTGTGGGTGCAGGGACGGACGACTCCAACACAGGGGGTGGGGCAGCGCCAAAGGTGGATTCGAGCACGGCGCTGCACACTACTGCCAGGTCGCCCAGTGTCTCCCCTGCACCCGAAGGAACCACAGGCCCCAAGGAGGAGGGGGGGTCGTAGGGATGGGTCGCAGTGCTACCAGGGGAGGGTGTGGACAGGGGGGGGACTCAACCACCCTGACCAGGGACTCCTTTGACCGCTTGCGGGGTGGTGTCACTTTGGGGCTCAGGGACAGAGCGGCCATGAAGGAGTCTTTGGTGGAATCCTGGCCAGGAGAGTTGAGGGGAGTGGATTTGGAGGGTGGTGGTCATGAGGAATGTGGACTCCCACTCTGGCTGCGTGTCTTCCGTTTCCCCCCCGACCCAGTGGGTGTGCCTACTTCACCCTGTGTGTGCGTGCCAGGAGGTGTGCTCTTTGCCTTCCCTGGTGGTGTGGTGCCTGTGTCTGGTGGTGTGCGTGCATGGGGACGTCTGGGTGTGCTTTGGACAGGCATGGGAGTGGGAAGTGTGGATGGTTCAGGGGTAGCGGGGGGGACGTAGTGCTCCAGGAGACCCACTGCTGCAGTCAGTGTCGAGTCTATGGACCTCAGCAAGTTGCGTTGGTCAGACTGCGCAGCTGAAATGCCCTCCATGTATGTCTCCATTTGGTTGAGCACTCGGCTGTGGTCATGGAGGACATTAAGCATCGCAGTCTGACCAACCTGCAACTGCCGCAGGATGTCCACAGACTCGGCATTGGTGGCAGCAGTGGAGACAGGGGCAGGGGGTGCGGTGCCTGGCAAGAAGGAGACACGTGGTGACCTAGCATGGCGGGAAGGGACACGAGCAAGTGGGAGGCCGGTGATCGGAATGGAGGGGGCGGGTAGTGATGGAGTGCTGGTGTCAGCTGTGGGAGCAGCCTCCGCCCCCTTGGAGTGCTCAGCCTCGGACCCGTCTGCATCATAGTCGGTGGTGGTTTGACTGGACAGGTCCTCCGCTGCACTCCCGTCGGCCTCCGTGCCACTCAATGTGCCAGCCAACTCAGCACTGCTGGCACTGTTGCTCGCTCCCTCCTCACGGTCCGTGCCAGTGTCTCCCTCGTAGTCCCCCGACGATGCTGTGGGCAAGGTGAAGAGACAGGAGAAATCAGACACCTGTATACTAATGTCACATGAGTCAACTCTACATAGGTCACAGTGCATAGCCTGAAAAGCAACAAGAGTAACATCTACAATACAAGGTACATATGTAGTCCCTGCAACACACAGTTTGTTGACCCACCATGCCACTGTTAAAATATGGAGAGCATGACACAATAGCAAATAACTGGATATCAAATTGTACAGAGGAGCCAGGCTCTGGGGACAATCTAGCACAGCATCAGCGACACACAGTGTAGCCAAGAAAGGGATGAGCAGGAACCATGTCTATCAACTCTTGGGACATGCTGCAAAGGTAATACTGAAAACGATGGCCAACATGACTGGGGCACTGCACCTTGAGTGTTTGGCCACACAAACATCACACACTGGCCAGACCGAGCAAGGAGACTTCAGGTTTGGACATGTAGGCCTTGCCCGCACCAACCCCCCCCTACCTGAGACAATGTGATTGAGACAGAGGAAGTACTTACACCTCTTAGTCTGGGATGAAAACACATGGCCTGCAATTAATCCTGATCGCACACAAACTACCCCTGGTGCGCCTGTCCACATATATCACTGACAAACAACCATCATCAGATAGTTGTACCAAGACACACAGGCACTGGCCCCTGTGAGTATGCACCAGCTAAATTAGGTCACCCTGTACAGTGGACACATGTAGCACAGTATACGTGAATACAAATGAGGCCAGGGTACTATGCCACAGGGCCCAAACTATGCTGATGACACAGAGAATGTCCACATTGTCAGATGACACACATGATACCTAGGAAAAGGTGCCCCAGGGGACTGTAGTGGCCACACTACTCCATGGCCCTGGATGGATATGACTGGAACACAAGCCACCATCCCTGCACTATGCATATCTCACACTCAAGCACATCATGTCAGAGGGCACAACATTCGACATGCAGGCAGTAAGGCAGTACACATGAAACACACACTCCCATGTCGGGACTCAGCATCAGTGCCAACTAACATGGACCCCACAATGACAGAACTGGCCAGGGCACAGGCAACGTGCAAAAACCTGTTACACACCACCCCCACACATGATGTTGCAAGCATTGGGCACTTGGAGTAACTGCCAGCCTAGATGACCTTGTGCAAGAGTGACTACACACAGACCAGGGAACACATGGCAAGGAGGGGAAGGGAGGAAGAACAGCACCGCTTTACTTTGGGGAACAGGATATGCACTGCACATTTAAACCCTGGCAGTGTATCCATGCAACTGCACACTTCAAAAAGCTGGTCACACACAACAAACACACATGTACCTACCCCCTTCCTGCTGCTGCTTCTCCAGTAAGCGCCTGTCCAAGTCGGGGAAGACCACCGCCAGCACACGCTTATGGATGTGGGTCAGACGCCGGCGCCAACGGTTATTGTGGCTCTCAGGTGAGTCCCCCAGCAGGACCCGTGCGATCCTCCGCGTCCAGCACCGGATGTCCTGCCAGCTTTTCCTCACCTGGGCTAGGCGCCACTTCCGACCATCCGTCCTCCTCACGGCACTGACGGCTTGCTTCCAGATCTCCCTCTTGGCACAGACGCCTACCTGTGAGGATGCAAAAGTGACAATACATCAATCTACCTTATCAATGATACAGAGACACACATATTACAAATCATGCATGTTTGAACTGGCCATAGTATGCAGCCAACTCATTGCACCTTTGTCATAGTGACATCATCCTCCTGGGAATGGGCAAATGCAGTAGGTGCCATTGAAAGTACACAGGTGGCATGAGGGGTGCAACACAATCAATGATGCAGGCTCACACTGTGCATCCCAAGCTACAACAGGAATCTGAACAGTACCCCTAAGCAGTCACATGCCCCAGCCCACTTACGCTACCTCAGCATAGTACACAGACACACACAGGCACTGAACAATCACCTGGTATTGGCAACTGCCGCTACAAACCTCACTCTGCACATGTGCCACTAGACTGGGGGTGTCACAGATGTGGGGCTGTCTCAGCACGGCAGACATCCAGCACAGCTCCCTGCACACATCAGATGGGCAGGGTGTATCCATCCCACATGCAGCTGGGGTGCAACACTCCACATATGCACACACCCACATGACAGGGGACTCAAACACACACACCAATGTCCAGGGGACGACCACATCATTTGGACACTCTCACCACAGGTACACTGAACAGACACACATCTGTGGGTACTGGCACCTGTCACCCTGGGGGGAGCACAGACTCACATCAGGACTGTAGAAACAACATTTCCAGGAGGATTAGGCAGTCCGAAAGCGGCATGCACCATGCAGTGATCGTCACAGTAAGCACCATGCTAGTGCGTTGTGCACACAGGAACTACAGCATGCTCTGCATGGGAGACATGAGCCCTTCTCCCCCCCTGGGAACCACTATGAAGAACCCTGCATGTCTGTCACACCTGGACACAATGCCAGAAGTCACAGTCACAAAAAGGGGCACAGTTTAACCCCTTCAGTGCCCGCCCCTTTCCCCGCCCTGTGCCGCGCCTTTCATTAGCGGGCGGGGTCTATGACGAGCTGGACTCGTCATGGGCACAGCGCAACCGCGGCCCATGACGAGTCCAGCTCGTCATGGGCACTGAAGGGGTTAAACTAGTGGAGTCTGCACTCACCTGCTCTCCTGGTCGACCATACAGCATGGTGTACTGTGGGAGGATCACACCCAGTAACGCCATATTCTCCTCCATGGTGAATGGCTGGGCCCTCTCCACAGACCTGGACATGGTGCCAGAGGAATGACAAGCAACAGCAGTGTTGTGGAATGAAAGGATGTGCAGGCAAGTGCTCTCTCAAGGGACCTGGCTGCCTTATATCTTCCTTGCTGCCCTGTTTCATTTACAGGAGTACAGAGTGATTGGCTCAGTCACATTTGCATCCTACGTGTCCTCCAATCATTTTAAAAGTACCCCAGTGACAGGCTTTGCATGGTTTTAAAATTGAGCATGATGTAATGTCAACAACCACATTGCAACAAAGTATATTGTCTCCAACCGACTTCTGCTGGCCACATGATGCTAAATTCCAACCTGAAACTCGGTCTCCATGACAACCAGCATGCATTTAGGTCTCTATACTTGTCCCTCATGTGTCCCCTATGTCAATCCTATGTCACAACACAGGTACGGTGCGTTCCACAGCCCTAGGGCACCCCAAATGCATTGCAATGGACCGTACACGCGTGTGTACGGTCCCCATCACTATGGGAGTGCTGGCGAATGCGTACGCCATAGTGATACGGACCGTACACGCGTGTGTACGGTCCCTATCACTATGGGGGTGCTCGCGTACGTGTACGCCATAGTAGTCCGGACCCTACACACGCGTGTACAGTCCGTATTACTATGGCGTACACGTACGCGAGCACCCCCATAGTGATAGGGACCGTACACACGCGTGTACGGTCCGTATCACTATAGCGTACGCATACGCCAGCACCACCATAGTGATAGGGACCGTACACACGCGTGTACGGTCCGTATCACTATGGCGTACGCATACGCCAGCACCCCCATAGTGATAGGGACCCCACACACGCCCTCGGAGCATATGTACGGTGGGATTCACACCTGACAGTGGTGACAGGCGGCACACTGGAATGAATTGAGCTGTCATACATGGCCAAGGCTGGACATCAAGGCATTGTCGGTGCAGTACTACATGTGTCGGGCACAGGTGGGTCAGGCTGTGATGTGGCACCATACTCCTGAGGTGTGAAGCGAATTACAGTATGATGAGCTGTGTACACATGTCATGTGTGATGGTGCCCTATGTGCCACACATCCCCTTCACTCCTTTGACATGTGTGCATGTAGTACTGACTTGGTGGACCATGCGTCACTGGCATGGCACAGTCACCGACACCCGCAAATGTCCCCTGATGCCAGGTACACGGAATGTTACCCCTGACAAGTGAATGCCCGTGTTGCACGCTGTAGCTATGTCATGTGTGTGTCATGTGTTCCCATAGGTTTGCTGTAGGTGTTTGGTCAAAAGCATCTGCAGTTGCTGCAACCAACATGTGTCTGTGTGTAGATGGGCATGGCACACTGTTACGCCCACCAGCACACATGTGTAATCCGACGTTAGGTGTGTATGTATGCATCCACACGGAGTTCCAAAACAAGGACATATCTGCATACTCTCAATGTATGTGTGATCAGTCTTGACATGTAATCCTTCATGGCAAGGTGTGTGGTCTGTCCTTATTCTATGACATGTGACCTGTGCCTCTAGTGTTCCGCAACCTGTCTGTACAATAAACATCCTTCTTCTGCACATATTTGGATGTCTGTAACTCCTGTAATGCGTCTGCCTGCTCACTTACACTGGCCCACAGCTAGTTTCATGTCATGGCATATTGAGGTTGAGAATCAACGTATGTAGCTGGCTCTTGGTAGGAGTGTCACATGCCTGGCATACGTGTCCAGGATATATTGCACAGACCTGACTCTGTATGTAGCATATGTGTATTGCCTGTTGAGCATGTGCTCTGTACATTGACATTGGTGGTGTACTGTACTCACTCTTCGTTGTCCCTTCTAATTCACTGCAGGGCTCCGCCTCTACTTCGACCAATTCCAGACTTGGCTGACATGCGGGAAAATGACTGTATACGCCGCTACCGCTTACCCCAACGCTTGATTGAGGACCTGACGACACGGCTGGCACCACACCTCCAACTGCTACACAGGTATCCTACTGCACTGACACCCAAGATGAAGGTGATGGCAGCCCTACATTTCTTGGCCACGGGTACCTTTCAACATACCATTGCCCATGTCGGTGGCATGTCCCAAACCATGTTCAGCCGTGTTCTGCATGATTTTTTAGAGGCCATGTTGGAGCACCTGGATGAGTTCATTAAACTCCCAACTCCTGAGCAGTTGACAGCTGTCAAGCATGAGTTCTATGCCCTGGGAGGGATGCCCCATGTCATTGGGTCCATAGATGGAACACATGTGGCTTTGGTACCACCACAGGCACAGGAGGTAGCCTTCCGTAACCGCAAGCATTACCACTCCATTAATGCCCTTGCGGTGTGTCTTGCCAACATGGTGATTTCACATGTCTGTGCTCGTTTTCCAGGATCAGCACACGATGCGTACATCATGAGGCGTAGCAGGGTGCCTGAAATGATACTGAAGCTGCACAACGAACGAGCATGTATTGTTGGTGGGTATACTCTGGCAGTCCTGTATTTAACGTCATCTTCCTGTCTTACTGCTTCTCCTGACCCACTGTTGTCCATGATGTTTCCATGTAGGGGACGCTGGCTATCCCAACATGCCATGGCTGATCACGCCTCTCCTAACCCCAGCACGGCTGCCGATCACCGCTACAACAACGCCCATGGGCGGACCAGGCGAGTGATAGAGAGGACGTTTGGCCTCATGAAGAGCCGATTCCGTTGCCTCCACAAGACCGGTGGCGCACTCCCATATGCACCGGTGAAGGTCTGCAAGATATTCCTCGTGTGCTGCATGCTGCACAACATGGCAGTGGAGAAAGCTGTGCCACTCATCCTGGATCCAGATGAGCAGGACCATCCACCCGTGGAGGACGAAGGGCTTGGTCACGAGGCAAGTGATGTGGAGGAGGAGGAGGTGGTAGAGGACATGCGGAGTCGGCTCATACGCGACTTCTTTGCTTAGTGGTGAGTTCCAGTGTCTGAGTGTGCACGCATTGGGCTGTGTGTGGCAAGTGTTGCAATGTGTGTGTCCATCTGCATGTCTTCCAAGTGAGTTAGAGGTGTGTTTGGATGTGTCACTCAAGTGATGGTGCAATAGAAGAATGTTTTTCCAGAGTCATCATTGTCACCTAGCATGTTGACAACCTAATACGTGTCGAGTACATGCACATGCATGCGGATGTGCTTCTTTTGGCTGACTTCTGGTGTGTCTCCCATCCACAGGTACTTGCGCATGCTGTCTGCTGGTGGCATTGTTGTGCTCCTGCTATTCCTCATGAACACAGCAACATGTGCTGAATCAGCGTTATATGCACGGACAAGTTCGGAAATCACCTTCGGGTAAGGGATGCAGCACGGCTTTTTGGGAGTGGTATTTGTTTTGAATGTGTGTGCACTGCTCCTGTTCATGTTTGGATACTTTACATACATGTAGAATCACCATGGGGCACATGACATGGAGCAGAATTCACCTGAATTGATGGTCAGACTTGGTGACAGTCATCTGTAATGGGATTGTGGATTGTGATGGAGCCATCAATGTGTGTACCACTGCCCTCGGAAACATACGGGTTGCACCGGGTTGACATGGTGTGTGAATTCCCCATTAGGGGCTCAATGGTGTATAGCAGCCTCTCCGTGAGCAGCAGGGGGTGTTTAGCTGTAACCCGTCAGTTGTGTGCCAGTGCCATGGATTTCCAGCATCTGTGGTGGTAAGGGGGGTGCCAGTGTTGGTCCCACGTGTTCATCCACATGACCTGTGTATGTGTTGACAGAGTTGCATTAGCATTCCGACACACATGAGTAATAAAGGTGTCCCTCTGCCTCCAAGGTGCCTCATCTCTGTCAATGGTGGTCTGTTGCCACTGTGCATGCGGCATGTCTGGCATTGTTCTCAGAGATGGTGCATATGAGTCTATGTGTAGAGTAGCAAGATGCAAGCTGTTTGTCAGGGATTAGATTCTGTATTGTGCATGATGTCCATGGCTGTGTAGGTATTGTGGCATGTCAGTCTCCAGGACGGCCACTGTGCTGCATGTGCATCCATTGTGTGTGTGTGTGCCATGTTGAACCAGACATTCCTTCCTTGACATACACCTTTTGCATAGTTCCTTCCTGAGATCCTTGTCTTTGTGTGCTACTTGTGGCATTGTTTCCTTGACATGGCGCATGCTGCTGCAGGCCCTGCAGCGAGGGCACCCAGTGTCCACGTAAACGATCTGGTGTTCATCATCGATTGCTTGCTGACATGTGCTATGCTGATCAGCAGCATCTGTGCCTCATGCGGCAGCACACTCTGCATTATGCACAAGATCCCCAGTTCCATCCACCTCAAGGCAAGAGGGAGACCATCCCCCAGGTCAACTACGACATCCGTGTCTAATCCTACCCTGCACTCTACGGACATGTGCGTTAGAAATCCCATGATACTTGTCCACATCCAGGGTGCATCTGCACAGCTCTGCTACTACATCCGGCGACCAGGCCACATCAACGTCAAACAGAGATGGGGGGAGTGGATCACTGCCAGCTGCAGGATGACCTTCTCAATCCACGCACACACTCAGGATGCAGCCCACAAGCACAACACAACCTTGTGCCATCTCCATGCATCCAACCTTGGCTGGCCCACCATTTTCCACATCCACCTGACTCAAGCATGCAGGACATGGTCCTGCCACTTGTCTACACATACCTGGGACTCCCACCCCAGGACACTCCACATGATCCCTGACCTCTGCGCATGACTGTTGCTCTTCTAAATAGGTCTGTAGGCACAGTTGTTCAGGCACCCCCTCAGCTGGTTGGGCCCATCACAGGTGAGTATGGTGCTCCATGTCTGTCTTGGATGGTACATTGTGACCCATGTGTGTCCTGTGCCAGACTCAGACCCCAGGGTATGGATGTTTGGAGTTACTTTAGAAATCAGGCATGGTTTGACTTTACAACACACACATGTAGTGGAATAATGCAAACTGACGGCATCATCTTGTGATTGTGATGAATTTTATTTGTGCTGGGGTACGTGTTTGGGGGGGTGACAAGAGGTGCTTGGCGGGAGTGTAGAATCCAAAGTTCACAGGGTGAGTTGGTGTCCTTGCCATTGAAAGTCATCAGAGTCTGTGCCACAGTCTTTGTCAACATTGGTCAGAAAGTGACCAGCAAGGCCATGTCGCAGAGAATGTCCTTTGCTGCTGTGCTGCTGTTGGGCCAGAGGGCCAGGTGCCAGGCCAGGTGACCTGGGAGATGGTGATGTTCCGCTGACTCTCACGGTCTTTTTCGTGGACGACCCACCTTCCTGCGGGGACCCTCAGAAGCAGGCCCGGACGATGCCAGGGACACTCCGCCAGATGAATCCTCCTCCTCCTCCCTTCCTGTTTCTGGTGCTGCTCTACGCCTGGTGGCACAGGGAGGGTTTGCCAGGCTTTGGGCAATCTGACGGAGTGATTGGCTCACGTCCCTGTGCACCGCCAGGAGCTCTGCCAGTCTTGCCTCCATCCTGGCATGATGGTCGACCTGCATGGTCTTCATCTCATTGAGGGTCCCCACTACCTGGTCGATGCCTCTGGAGTCACGCCGGTATGCGTCCAGGATGTTTCTGACGTGTGACATAGCCGGGTCCTGAGCCAACTGGGCAGGTTCGCGCCTCCGCCGTCCTCCACTCCCACCACCCCTGCCCACTTGCGCCTGGCCTGCCGTTGTGGGCACATCGGGTCTCCGGGACCCCTGAGGGATGGCATTTGCGGTGTCGCCTGCCTCCTCCTGGGTGCCCGGAGAACCTTGTCCCTCCTGGACAGACTGGCTGCGTTGTTGTGTGCGGGCAGGGCTCCTGGGTGTCTCCTGGGATGTGGCAGGAATGGGGGTGGTAGTTGGCACAGTTGTACCTGACGCAGGTGCTGCAGGTGGTTGGACACCAGAGGGGCCAGGTTGGTCTGGGTCATCCACGGAGTGGTGAGAGTCGTCGCTGCCGGTGGGGTCCTCTTCACGCAGAGCCTGGTCCTGTGAGTCTTCCCCCCCCAGTGTTGGGGGGAGATCGACTACGTTGACCTGTGTGTGAGAGAGACAGTGTTAATTGTGTTACATGCAACATCCATGTTTCATTCATTTTTGATTTGGCACAGTTCCTCGGGGTGGTTGGATTTGGCTAGCATTCCTCTCACAGTGCACTTGTGCATGGGTATTTCCCTTGGCCACAGCTTTCGACACTTTACCTATGTGTGACACAATCTTAGTTGATGCATCTTTTGGGAACGCAGTCAGCAGTGTAGTAAGCGGGCGTAGCAAGCCATGCAGAGCCGCCTTACGTGTTGCACTGTACGTGGCCAAATGTTGTTTTTTCCATGCTATTTGAGAATGCAGGTAGGTAACTTAACAATTTGTGACAGGGTTCTGACAAACACAGTGGGTGGGTATACTGGGTGTAAGGTTCTGTTTGGGCCTGCAGCACGGATGTACTCGTGCACAGATTGACACATGGCCTAGTGTTCATCAAAGGTTGAAGGGGGGGTTCACGCACTGCAAAACCTTGTCTACATGTACACAGTCCACCTGCTGATGAGCGGACATGGCCACACCACCCAAGGGTGATTTGGTCTCCCTCTGTCTCCCTTTCTCCCTCCCTCTGTCAGCCTCCTCCCTCTGTCCGTCTCCCTTTCTCCCTCCCTCTGTCAGCCTCCTCCCTCTGTCCGTCTCCCTTTCTCCCTCCCTCTGTCAGCCTCCTCTCTCTGTCCGTCTCCCTTTCTCCCTCCCTCTGTCAGCCTCCTCCCTCTGTCCGTCTCCCTTTATCCCTCCCTCTGTCAGCCTCCTCCCTCTGTCCGTCTCCCTTTCTCCCTCCCTCTGTCAGCCTCCTCCCTCTGTCCGTCTCCCTTTCTCCCTCCCTCTATCAGCCTCCTCCCTCTGTCCGTCTCCCTCTATCTCCCTTTCTCCCTCCCTCTGTCAGCCTCCTCCCTCTGTCCGTCTCCCTTTCTCCCTCCCTCTGTCAGCCTCCTCCCTCTGTCCGTCTCCCTTTCTCCCTCCCTCTGTCAGCCTCCTCCCTCTGTCCGTCTCCCTTTCTCCATCCCTCTATCAGCCTCCTCCCTCTGTCCGTCTCCCTCTATCTCCCTTTCTCTCTCCCTCTGTCAGCCTCCTCCCTCTGTCCGTCTCCCTTTCTCCCCCCCTCTGTCAGCCTCCTCCCTCTGTCCGTCTCCCTTTCTCCCTCCCTCTGTCAGCCTCCTCCCTCCCTCTGTCTGTCTCCCTGTGTCCACCTCTGTCTCTGTCCCTCTCTCTGCCCCTCTCCCTCCCTCTGTGTGTCACCCTCTGACACCTCAGCCCAGATTCCTGGGCACACACAGTTTGCAGGTCTTTTAAAGGCCATTGGCTTGTTCATGTGGGTTTGTTTCTTCTCTGTCGGCACCCATTGGGCAGAGTGTCTGAGTCTGCGCTGCTGCTGTGGCGGTGTGTGCTGACACTCTTTCAGTGTGCTGCGTCTTCATTAGCTGCTGTTATGTGCAAATTGTGCCTTCATACCCATGTCGTCCTGCAACACGGCCACCATTAGCAGGCAAAACAGTACTGTGTGGGGACACAATGTTTGTATGGCTGTGCCCTAAGCCATATGGGCTGAGGGCATTGTTGTGTGCTTCAGAGTGCTCTATGTTAGTTTTGGGGCCCACCCTCCCGGCATCGGGGACATCCTGTCTTGTGTTGGTGTTTTGTGTGGCCTGTGACTTGGCATGGCCTTGCTTGGGGCATGGGGCATGGAGGCGCTAGTGGCATGTGTGTGTTTTTGGAGTGTGGTTGTGTCCGGTGCTGGCTTTGGGGGGGTTGCGTGCATGATTGGTATTTGGGTTGTATATGGCGTTCCCCCATGTGAGATGACTTGTTTGTGTACTCACCAGGCTCTCTGACTCCTTCTAGTCCATCTACTCCCAACGGCAGCAGCATGGCCATCACCTTCTTCTCCCAGGGATGGTAGTGTACCGGTCTGCGGGACGGACCTCCTCCAGTGATGTTGGCCTGGTTGTGCCCGTCCGTCATTTTTCGGCGGACCGTCCTCCGCAGATCGTACCACCTGGCTTGGCACTCATGCCTGGTCCTTCTGGTGGCCCCAACAGCATTCACGGAATTGACTATCCTCTGCCACATGTCTGATTTTTCTGATATGCTGGTCCGTCTGACCAATGTTCCAAAGAGCTGTGGCTCGACTCTGATGATTTCGTCGACAAGGACCTCCAGCTCGACCTTTGTGAACTTTGGATTCTTGTTGGTGGGCATGGTGTGGGGTGTGGGTGTGGATGGTTGTGGGGGTGTGGGTGTGGATGGTTGTGGGTGTGTGGGTGTGTGTGTGTGAATGTGATGAGGGTGTGTTTGTGATGGTGGTTGTGTGAAGGAATGCAAGTGTAAGGTGTATTGATGGTTGAAGTATGGTGCAGTGCGTTGTCTCTGGGGTCTGGCAGCAGTGGATCTGTTGCAAAGGATCATGGTTTGTGTGTGTTGGGCCTTTTTATTGGTCTATTTGTGGGTGTGGCTGTGTTTGAACTTTGGGTGGGTGTGTTATAAGGAGTGGTAGTGGTTTGGGCCTCTGTTTAGCTGTTTGTCAGTTGGAGGTCAGTGTATAGGATGTATTTGGCCTTGTTGGATATGTTTTGTGATACTGTGTGCCTCGAATTGACTCTCCTTGTGATTTTTTGGTTTGTCCTGGTTCAGTAGGAGTGTTTTTGCGTCTGTACGGTGCGTACATGGGCCATGTTGTTGTACAGTGCTGTCCTTTGCTATGGCTTAGTACGACTCGTACATGCCCGATGTTGGGTGAGGGTGCTGGTGTGTGGGCCTGGGGTAGGGTGCGTACGAACACGGGCAGGGTGTTGGTCCGCACAGTCCATCGGTGGTGGTGTTTCGCACCGTACATACAGGGGGGGCTGGGTGTAGGGTCCGTACATACACGGGTGGGGAGTGGGTACGCTCCATGCATACACGGGTGGGGGTACGGTCTGTACATACAGGGGGGCTGGGTGTAGGGTCCATACATACACTGGTGGGGTGGGGGTACGGTCCGTACATACACGGGTGGGGTGGGGGTACGGTCCGTACATACACGGGTGGGGAGTTGGTATGCTCCATGCATACACGGGTGGGGGTACGGTCCGTACATACAGGGAGGCTGGGTGTAGGGTCCGTACATACACGGGTGGGGAGTTGGTACGCTCCATGCATACATGGGTGGAGGTACGGTCCATACATACAGGGGGGGCTGGGTGTAGGGTCCGTACATACACGGGTGGGGAGTTGGTACGCTCCATGCATACACGGGTGGGGGTACGGTTCGTACATACACTGGTGGGGTGGGGGTACGGTCCGTACATACATGGGTGAGGAGTTGGTACGCTCCATGCATACACGGGTGGGGGTACGGTCCGTACATATACGGGTGGGGTGGGGGTATGGTCCGTACATACACGGGTGGGGGTACGGTCCGTACATACATGGGTGGGGGTAAGGTCCGTACATACACGGGTGGGGTGGGGGTACGGTCCGTACATACACGGGTGGAGGGGTACAGTCCATACATACACGGGTGGGGGTACGGTCCGTAAATACATGGGTGGGGGGTACAGTCCGTACATAAACGGGTGGGGTGGGGGTACGGTCCGTACATACACGGGTGGGGGGTACGGTCTGTATATACACGGGTGGGGTGGGGGTACGGTCCGTACATACACGGGTGGGGGTACGGTCCATACATACACTGGTGGGGTGGGGGTACGGTCCGTACATACACGGGTGGGGGTACGGTCCGCACATACACGGGTGGGGGGTATGGTCCGTACATTCACGGGTGGGGTGGGGATACGGTCCATACATACACGGGTGGGGGGTACGGTCC
The DNA here is from genome assembly GCF_964204655.1 of Triturus cristatus. Taxonomy (NCBI): domain Eukaryota; kingdom Metazoa; phylum Chordata; class Amphibia; order Caudata; family Salamandridae; genus Triturus; species Triturus cristatus. Next base: position 871,831,816 of record NC_140581.1, read on the forward strand.
GTACATACAGGGGGGGCTGGATGTAGGGTCCGTACATACACGGGTGGGGAGTTGGTACGCTCCATGCATACATGGGGGGGGTACGCTCCATGCATACACTGGTGGGGGTTCAGCGCGTACATCCGCGGGGCGTTTTGCGCGTACATGCGGGGTCTGGGGTGGGGTGTTCGGCGCGTATGCGGGCACATGTCTCCATGGTTGCTATAGGAGTTCGGTCCGTACGGTGTTTTCTCCATACAGTTGTAAAATCGAAAGGACGGGAGTGATCGTACTTGCGCGGTCGGACTTCATTTTTCCGATTCGAACGGTGAATCGTCCGGGGATGTGTCGGACACAATTTCCGACCCGAGGACGTGTGGGGAAATGTTCCGGATGTGATTCGTATGTATTTTTTCCCATGCGAATCGTACTTGGTAGTTTGTACGCTACTTGTACGATTCGGACGGAAAAAAGTCCAGATTCAATTCGGACGGGGGAAATTTTTCTAGGATCCGAATCGGCACCTAATTGTGTACACATTCTTTAACACTATAATATCTACAACACACACCTGAAATTAATTAGTCAATTACCATAATTGTTTACTAACTAATTCATTTAAATTAATTAACAAATTAATAATTCATCAATAAAAACTAAATGACTTCCCACCCCTCACACCATGTATACATATGAACACCACAACACAGACCTAAAATTAATTACACAATTACCATCATTAATCTCTAATTTCATAATTTAAATTAATTAACAACTAATTAATAATACATCAATAAAAAATAAATTACTTCCCACCCTTCCCACCATTTACACCTAAACACCACAACACACACCTAAAATTAATTATACAATTATCGTTATTAATTACTAATTAATTTAAATTAATTTACAACTAATTAATAATTCATCAATAAAAATAAATTACTTCCCACCCTTCATACCATTTACACCTATAAACACAACACACACCTAAAATCAGTTACACAATTACCATAATTAATTACTAATTAATTAATTTACATTAATTAACATCTAATTATTAAACAATTATTAATAAATTAATTTGCACATTTAACACTATAATATCACAATTAAACAAATATTAATAAATACAAATTATTCAACACATTTTCTATAATTAAATTACTTCCAACCCTATTTACCTATAAACCCACAATGTAAAATTAAATTAAAATAAAATTATTAACTACTACAATTTTAACACATATAATAAAAATATCCAATTAAGAAAGTAGTGGAACGTGCGCTCTCAGTGAGACACAGACAGCCAGCAGGATGGTATAGTCCGAGTGTTTAATTCACACAACGCGTTTCGGTACAGAACCTTGATCACGTGTGAAGTGAGCAAATGCAGACAGCCATAAATAAAGCATTACGAGCAATGTTCAAACAGGCATGGTCATCAACAAAGGACTACAAGGCAGTAACTGAGGCGGCCATCTTGGAAAGGGGAGATTAACGGTAGTGAACACCAAACAATGTTGGATACAAGGCAATAAAGTGCGCAAATGTAACAAAATTATTATAATAACATAATAACACCCCCAGGCCCCCACATACTCACATAGGACAATACCAATGTGATATTGCCACAGGCATGTGAAACAATAAATGGAATCACATATAACATCAGCCAGGTAAATGAGAGAAAATTAGTCCATGATGACAATACACTTGCAGAAAAGGATGTCGTGAATGCAAGGTATAGCAAAAAGTACGGGACCCCCCAGGTAAAGCATAAGGTCAGAAAGTGGTTGGGGCTCGGGAGGGAAAGGCTAATGTATATTGAGCCAATATCCATATGAATGCCATGGATAATGCATGCATGCCCCAACACCCCGGTGTCATAGTCTGAGGGCCAGTGCCCCTGCTAGCCGCCAAGCTCCCCATATCAGAACCTGGTCAAAAAGTGGCAAACAGAGTAATACTGATGCTAAATGCACAACCACACAACCCAGGTAACTCACTGTGTGGGCAAGTGCCCCTGCTACAACACCCGAATAGAATATCCAGGCCGGGTCAAAAAATGGCAAACAAAGTAATTCTGAAATAGAACTGCTGCAGGTTAACAAAAACTTCGAGACAAAAAGTGAAAGCGACATAGGTCGAGCTGACTTAACTTAAACCACAAGTGTGACCAGGGAACGTGCTCGTATGCTATAACATGGAACTGCAGGTGAAGATGATGAAGTGAAGATCTGAGTGACGAGTAGCAATATGGAGCAAAAGGGTAGGATGCCCGTGCCGGTGAATACAAGTGAGGGGCTCCTTCCTTCTCTCCTGCAAAAAAATAAATACATACAAATGTATATAGATCATTATCAACACATAGCATAAATGTTACAGAATTATAACAGGAGTTAAAACGTTTTACTAGAGTCAGTGTGAGCAGAGCAAAAAGCAGCAGCAGGAAATGAAGAACAGAGAGAAGAAAAAGGAGAGAAAAAGGAGAGACAGAAAACGAAGAAGAAAGGAAGAAAAAAGAGAGAGAAGCAGAAAAAGAAGAAGAAAAGAGAGAAAAATAGAAGAAGCATCAGCATGTCATAAAATACAGTACAGAGTAACCAAATGCAGACTGTAATCACTATTTGAGGTGGATTGACATTTCTTCATCCATGTTCAACCCACCCGGGCTTCTGGTTTGAAAATCAATAATATACCTGGACTCCCGTTGTCTTAAGATAAGAGTCCTATCTCCCCCTCTGGGATGTCTAGGAATGTGTTCAAGAATGAGATAACTCATGTCAGAAATGTTAGAACAATGTCTTTCATAAAAGTGGCGCGCAACAGGGTATTTCTGGTCATTGTGGGTTATCGCTCTCTGATGCTCTAGTACTCTCTTTTTCGCTGGACAAGTGGTACTCCCTATATACCAGAGTTTGCAAGTACACTCAATGGCGTAGATCACAAAACATGTACTGCATGTTAAGAATTGGGTAATTTTCTTGGATACCCCTCCATATTCCAATTTGTCCTTACTTTTGCTGTGTCTACATGCTTTGCAATGGCCGCATGGGAAAAATCCCACGAGGCCATGACCAGTGTTGGTGGTATAGTCAGTGATGTCATTCTTGACGACCATGTCACGTATGTTCCTATCCCGCCTGTAGGTCAGGTTGGGCCTTTCAGAGATCTGAGTGCCTACCACCCCATCGGATTTCAAAATGTCCCAGTGTTTGGCAAAGATGCGTTTGATCTTATGCGCATCGGAGTTGTAAGTAAGGATCATGCGAACGTCCGTCTGGTTAGTTTCCAACTCACTGTCTCTTTTATCAACAAGGGTATCAGCTCTATTGATAGCTTCAGCACGTTCCTTAGCTTTTTTCAGGACCCAATTGGGGTAACCTCTGGTTTGAAATCTACTGATGATGTTTTCCATCTCGACTGTGTAGGCCTCAGAACTATTGCAATTCCTTTTTGCCCTCAACAGCTCCCCATAAGGTATGCTCCATTTGAGCACATCAGGGTGGCTGCTGAGGGCATGCAGAATGCTATTCCCTGCTGTGGCTTTCCGAAAAAGTGTGGTGCATATTTTGTTCTGCTTGATTTCAAGTCCTACGTCAAGAAAGTCAACTTTAGTGGCATCAACACTACCAGTCAGAATGATATTATAACTGTTAGTATTGAGTTTCCTGATGAATTCCTCAGCATCACAAGCAGGACCATTCCATACAATGAACAAATCATCAATGTAGCGACGCCACATGACAACTTTGCGCAGATCACTTGCCAGGGTACTGCTGGCTGCTATTTCCTGCTCCCAGTAACCCATGAAAAGATTGGCGAAACTGGGAGCAAAGCAAGAACCCATAGCAGTACCGTTCACTTGCCTGTAGAGGGCGCCATTGAAAGAAAAAATATTATTCTTCAGACAGAAATCAATCATTTCAACTATCATACGGCTATGTTCCCGATATCTGATAGGCTTTTGTTTAAGAAAGTGTTCACAAGCTTCCAACCCTTGTTGGTGATTAATTATAGTGTATAAGGATTGGACATCCAACACTATGAACAGGTAGGTAGGCTCCCAAATCAAATCCTCAATTTTGCAAAGAAAGTCTTTGGTGTCTCTCAAGTAACTAGGAAGTTGTATGACAAATTCTCTTAGAAAGTGATCAACATACTTAGAGATATGTTCACAGACACTCCCTATCGAGGAAACAATGGGGCGACCGGGAGGTTTGGTCTTGTTCTTATGCAGTTTGGGTAGCAGATATAATACGGGAAGCTTAGGATAGTCCCTCTTGAGGTAGCAAAATTCCTCCCACAACAAGAGGCCCTTATCCTTCCAAGTTGTAAGTTTGTCCCAGATGTCTGTGATACTCTGATTATAGATATCTCCAGATATGGTTATGTAAAAATTGGTGTCTTGGAGTTGGCGTAGTGCTTCACTGATATAGTAATCCTTGTCTAAGATAACCACATTGCCCCCCTTGTCAGCAGGGCGTATGACTAGACTGGTATCATTAGCTAGTGTCTTGAGTGCCTGTCTCTGGGTCTGCGATAGGTTGTTGGAAAAATTACGTGAGTGTTTTTTGCTAAATCTGAGATCAACTAAAGATTTAACAATGCAGTCATGAAAGGTATCAATGTTATCGTGGGGGAGTGGAGGTACAAAGGTAGATTTGACTCTAAAATCCGTACATGCTGCTGCCCCCAGATTTAGATCCATGTCATCCAGAACCTGGGTGGTGTGGATTTGGCTACCACTGGGCTCTTTATCAAGGGCTAACTCAGTCAAAGTAAGAAGATTATCGATATCATTGATCAACAGATTACTACCAACCTCATTATTAACAGTGTTATTAGTGTTAGTATTGCAGTCTTGTCCTTTCAATGTGTACCATTTTTTTAGTTTCAATTTCCTCACATATTTAAACAGGTCAATGCGAGTTTCGGTATAATTAAAAGAGGAAGATGGACAGAAAGAAAGACCCAAGCATAGGGTTCTCTTTTCAATATCCGACATAGGTCTCTTGGATAGGTTAACTACAGTTAGATTTACCATGTTCATATCCATCAGTAATTTCTGTTGGAGCGTGTTCTTCGGCCGAAGAACACGCTCCAACAGAAATTACTGATGGATATGAACATGGTAAATCTAACTGTAGTTAACCTATCCAAGAGACCTATGTCGGATATTGAAAAGAGAACCCTATGCTTGGGTCTTTCTTTCTGTCCATCTTCCTCTTTTAATTATACCGAAACTCGCATTGACCTGTTTAAATATGTGAGGAAATTGAAACTAAAAAAATGGTACACATTGAAAGGACAAGACTGCAATACTAACACTAATAACACTGTTAATAATGAGGTTGGTAGTAATCTGTTGATCAATGATATCGATAATCTTCTTACTTTGACTGAGTTAGCCCTTGATAAAGAGCCCAGTGGTAGCCAAATCCACACCACCCAGGTTCTGGATGACATGGATCTAAATCTGGGGGCAGCAGCATGTACGGATTTTAGAGTCAAATCTACCTTTGTACCTCCACTCCCCCACGATAACATTGATACCTTTCATGACTGCATTGTAAATCTTTAGTTGATCTCAGATTTAGCAAAAAACACTCACGTAATTTTTCCAACAACCTATCGCAGACCCAGAGACAGGCACTCAAGACACTAGCTAATGATACCAGTCTAGTCATACGCCCTGCTGACAAGGGGGGCAATGTGGTTATCTTAGACAAGGATTACTATATCAGTGAAGCACTACGCCAACTCCAAGACACCAATTTTTACATAACCATATCTGGAGATATCTATAATCAGAGTATCACAGACATCTGGGACAAACTTACAACTTGGAAGGATAAGGGCCTCTTGTTGTGGGAGGAATTTTGCTACCTCAAGAGGGACTATCCTAAGCTTCCCGTATTATATCTGCTACCCAAACTGCATAAGAACAAGACCAAACCTCCCGGTCGCCCCATTGTTTCCTCGATAGGGAGTGTCTGTGAACATATCTCTAAGTATGTTGATCACTTTCTAAGAGAATTTGTCATACAACTTCCTAGTTACTTGAGAGACACCAAAGACTTTCTTTGCAAAATTGAGGATTTGATTTGGGAGCCTACCTACCTGTTCATAGTGTTGGATGTCCAATCCTTATACACTATAATTAATCACCAACAAGGGTTGGAAGCTTGTGAACACTTTCTTAAACAAAAGCCTATCAGATATCGGGAACATAGCCGTATGATAGTTGAAATGATTGATTTCTGTCTGAAGAATAATATTTTTTCTTTCAATGGCGCCCTCTACAGGCAAGTGAACGGTACTGCTATGGGTTCTTGCTTTGCTCCCAGTTTCGCCAATCTTTTCATGGGTTACTGGGAGCAGGAAATAGCAGCCAGCAGTACCCTGGCAAGTGATCTGCGCAAAGTTGTCATGTGGCGTCGCTACATTGATGATTTGTTCATTGTATGGAATGGTCCTGCTTGTGATGCTGAGGAATTCATCAGGAAACTCAATACTAACAGTTATAATATCATTCTGACTGGTAGTGTTGATGCCACTAAAGTTGACTTTCTTGACGTAGGACTTGAAATCAAGCAGAACAAAATATGCACCACACTTTTTCGGAAAGCCACAGCAGGGAATAGCATTCTGCATGCCCTCAGCAGCCACCCTGATGTGCTCAAATGGAGCATACCTTATGGGGAGCTGTTGAGGGCAAAAAGGAATTGCAATAGTTCTGAGGCCTACACAGTCGAGATGGAAAACATCATCAGTAGATTTCAAACCAGAGGTTACCCCAATTGGGTCCTGAAAAAAGCTAAGGAACGTGCTGAAGCTATCAATAGAGCTGATACCCTTGTTGATAAAAGAGACAGTGAGTTGGAAACTAACCAGACGGACGTTCGCATGATCCTTACTTACAACTCCGATGCGCATAAGATCAAACGCATCTTTGCCAAACACTGGGACATTTTGAAATCCGATGGGGTGGTAGGCACTCAGATCTCTGAAAGGCCCAACCTGACCTACAGGCGGGATAGGAACATACGTGACATGGTCGTCAAGAATGACATCACTGACTATACCACCAACACTGGTCATGGCCTCGTGGGATTTTTCCCATGCGGCCATTGCAAAGCATGTAGACACAGCAAAAGTAAGGACAAATTGGAATATGGAGGGGTATCCAAGAAAATTACCCAATTCTTAACATGCAGTACATGTTTTGTGATCTACGCCATTGAGTGTACTTGCAAACTCTGGTATATAGGGAGTACCACTTGTCCAGCGAAAAAGAGAGTACTAGAGCATCAGAGAGCGATAACCCACAATGACCAGAAATACCCTGTTGCGCGCCACTTTTATGAAAGACATTGTTCTAACATTTCTGACATGAGTTATCTCATTCTTGAACACATTCCTAGACATCCCAGAGGGGGAGATAGGACTCTTATCTTAAGACAACGGGAGTCCAGGTATATTATTGATTTTCAAACCAGAAGCCCGGGTGGGTTGAACATGGATGAAGAAATGTCAATCCACCTCAAATAGTGATTACAGTCTGCATTTGGTTACTCTGTACTGTATTTTATGACATGCTGATGCTTCTTCTATTTTTCTCTCTTTTCTTCTTCTTTTTCTGCTTCTCTCTCTTTTTTCTTCCTTTCTTCTTCGTTTTCTGTCTCTCCTTTTTCTCTCCTTTTTCTTCTCTCTGTTCTTCATTTCCTGCTGCTGCTTTTTGCTCTGCTCACACTGACTCTAGTAAAACGTTTTAACTCCTGTTATAATTCTGTAACATTTATGCTATGTGTTGATAATGATCTATATACATTTGTATGTATTTATTTTTTTGCAGGAGAGAAGGAAGGAGCCCCTCACTTGTATTCACCGGCACGGGCATCCTACCCTTTTGCTCCATATTGCTACTCGTCACTCAGATCTTCACTTCATCATCTTCACCTGCAGTTCCATGTTATAGCATACGAGCACGTTCCCTGGTCACACTTGTGGTTTAAGTTAAGTCAGCTCGACCTATGTCGCTTTCACTTTTTGTCTCGAAGTTTTTGTTAACCTGCAGCAGTTCTATTTCAGAATTACTTTGTTTGCCATTTTTTGACCCGGCCTGGATATTCTATTCGGGTGTTGTAGCAGGGGCACTTGCCCACACAGTGAGTTACCTGGGTTGTGTGGTTGTGCATTTAGCATCAGTATTACTCTGTTTGCCACTTTTTGACCAGGTTCTGATATGGGGAGCTTGGCGGCTAGCAGGGGCACTGGCCCTCAGACTATGACACCGGGGTGTTGGGGCATGCATGCATTATCCATGGCATTCATATGGATATTGGCTCAATATACATTAGCCTTTCCCTCCCGAGCCCCAACCACTTTCTGACCTTATGCTTTACCTGGGGGGTCCCGTACTTTTTGCTATACCTTGCATTCACGACATCCTTTTCTGCAAGTGTATTGTCATCATGGACTAATTTTCTCTCATTTACCTGGCTGATGTTATATGTGATTCCATTTATTGTTTCACATGCCTGTGGCAATATCACATTGGTATTGTCCTATGTGAGTATGTGGGGGCCTGGGGGTGTTATTATGTTATTATAATAATTTTGTTACATTTGCGCACTTTATTGCCTTGTATCCAACATTGTTTGGTGTTCACTACCGTTAATCTCCCCTTTCCAAGATGGCCGCCTCAGTTACTGCCTTGTAGTCCTTTGTTGATGACCATGCCTGTTTGAACATTGCTCGTAATGCTTTATTTATGGCTGTCTGCATTTGCTCACTTCACACGTGATCAAGGTTCTGTACCGAAACGCGTTGTGTGAATTAAACACTCGGACTATACCATCCTGCTGGCTGTCTGTGTCTCACTGAGAGCGCACGTTCCACTACTTTCTTAATTGGATATTGCTGTTACCGGCGTGCTCCGCCGGTGTGTGCACCACCTCTCTCGGGTCCCAGCGATCCGGAAGGAGCAACTTTTCTTCGTGGATATAATAAAAATGCAAACAATTCTTACACAAAAAACAAACATCACACACATATGAAGTATATACTAAAAGACATAACATTAATAAAAAAATCGATATTTTTAACAACAATATTTTTACATACGATATTAAACACTTCGATATTTTTTAAATCGATATTACTTACCTAAAATCAATATTCTTGACCACAACGATTTTTCTGTCGATATTCTTGACCCACGATATTTTTACCACGATATTTGTGTAATTCGATATTTCTCGCTCGATATTCTTTCTCTGCACCCACCATGTGATTAATCCTTGGCCCTAAGTGATCTCAAAGCACTCTTCATGGAGGATGGGGTGTCTGACTTTGAGGCTAAAAATAACAGGCTAGTCCCCCGGCCCTACCCAGGCCTCAGGTGAAGTTTTTTCCATCTTCAACAAACTCAATAGGATTAAGCCGGAAGTCACTATCCAAGAGATAGGCCATCAGCAAGGAAAAGAAATACCTTACAATAAACAGACCCCCCCCCAAACAAAAGGTAAAAAGGAAAGTGAGGAGAATATCCAAGAATAATATGAGAAGAATATCCAAGAGAAGACCAACAAAGGTTTATCTCTGGCGGGTCATGACACCCGAGAAGTCTATTGTGTGTCACACATATTACTGAAACTGCCTCTGTTTCCATGGATCCAGCTTCTCCTGATGTGACAGCAATTTCATCCGAGCCAGTGGGGTCAGATATAAGGGTGATCCTTAAACCTGAGCAGGCCGATCATGTTGCTGTCTTGTTTCCCCAGGTATAGGGGGCCCCACCTGTGGGTGCAGGATAAGGGAATGCTAGATTGGAGGAGGACATATGGTGTGGACTAAAATCCACTGCCAATTCCTATGATGACACAGTCTAGGAGTACTAGTGTATAATCATAGCATGGCCACATGTATCGATCCACTTCTACTCAATGGTAGTGGTGGAAGAAGTCCTGAAATCACTGGATGATATTAGATGGTCAGGCTTTGATATTTATGCCACACCGATCCATCAGTAGGATCTTCCATTAACTCATCCTTTGACCGTTACAAGTTGTGGGCAGGCTGGAGTTTTATCTCTCCTTATCCAATCAGGTGCCCCTCGTCTTCAGGCGTAGTAGGCCAATGGGAAGTAGGTCTGGATCAGATCCTTGTAGCGAAGACGTGTAAGGGCTGGCACATTTTTACTAACCGGGTGGAGCATACGGATCAAACTGAATTTACATGGAATTGGATTGTGGGTACTATCAAAATCGAAAAGGGAGTTGTCAAAACCCCTCTTTCACAGATCCTTATGCCTCTGGTGTCAATTTCCTGTCCTGGAACATAGCTGTACTGAAAATGAAGTTTGAGTTCTCCAGTCGGTCATTAAGGATAGCAAAGTAGTGATCGCTGCCTTAAAAGAAACCTGGGAAATGGAGGACTGGGTGTTGCCTGACTATGTTGTTTTCAGCCTAAAGACAGAGAAGGGGCCATTTGGGCGACCAGCAGGGTGCCTAGTATTTTTGGTGCCAGTTGAGCATGATGTAGTGATGTCTGTCCTTTTTACGGATATCACAAATTCCTTCAACCACGATATTCGGGGGGGCCATAAGTGGGTGTTCTGACCTGATACTAATTAATACATACTTCCCTCCGAAACATTTACTGGATAAGATTAAATTGGTATTTCCCTATGTGCCGACTCTCTCGATTTGGAGACTTAAATGTAAAAATCCTTTCTAGGCAGCCGAGGGATGCTATCAAAAGAGATAAAGAAATCAAACTGAACATTCCCTGTCAGGTCTGTGGAGTCAGAGAGGGGAGGGGGCCCCTAGGCAACTGGGGATCCTACATAATAGCCTTAATATGACTATAATAAATGGTAAATGTCCGGGGGATCAGCCGGCTCATCTGACCTTTGGATAATGGGAAAGTAATGTTCCTGATCGATTATACAATTATCTTCTCAGAGTATTTTGAGATGGTGAAGGATTTATTGGTAGACAATCTTGCTGACAATGACCATAAGCCTCTAATTCTATCAATGTCCATGGACAGTTCAAGTCAAGTCAAAGAATCTTTATTCGGTGATTAAAAAACACCATAAAAGCACACTCATATTTACATGTTAAAAAGTCATTAAACATTTCAGGGTTCTTTGTACAGTGAATTAACAAAACATAAATACAACAATATAGCCATATTTAACACTTAAAAGTTAAAGTAAAAACATTTCAGTCTTCTCCTCTAGTAAGCCTTAAACGAAGTGCTACCTTGATAAAGTTCATAATACTACACAGTGTTTGGGGTTCCTCAGCTTTCTGTAAGAATACAAGTGCCTCCCTAGCGTGGACCAAATTAGCATTTTTCAAAATATTTACAAGGTATCTGCGTCTGGGCATTGAGTAAAAGGGGCAGAGTAGAACAAAATGAAGGGAGTCTTGCGGAGACCTGTTGTCGCAGCCGCAGGGCCCCTTCTGTTCTATTGATGTAGCAAACCCCGCTGGTGATGCCAACATAAATGGGAGAAGGTTCAATCTGAAACGGCACATCAGGAACCTATCCTGTGCATTGTACATGAGGAACAAGTATGGCTCCATACCTTCCACGCTCTTCACTAGGTGATGGGCCCTCACTGTCTTTTTACACCCTTCAGCCTCATCTCTGCGTAGGTTTTTCCGCTCTAGAAAAATTCTCCCTACATGCAGTTTATTCTGGGCTACAATAGTTACAGGATGAGTAAAGAGGTTCCCAAAACATAGCTCCTCCAGGGTATTCTTCACATAAAGGAGCCAGGGGATGCGCATACACTTGTCCCTTTTTAGGCAGTCCAATAAGATTTCTCTACTAAGTGTCGCATCAGGATTATACCAGATTTTTAACCAAGCGATAATAGGCCTCAATTTTATCAAATCTTCTATATATGGTCTCCCTAGCTCCCTATGGGCAATCAAACCAGCAGTACTTTGTGGTACCCTCAAGAGTGATTTCAGATATTTATTTTCTTCACGTTGGATACTAGTGGTATTGACAAAGCCCCATACTTCTGCCCCGTAAATTACCTTGGAGCATGATACTGAGCTGTACAGATTTATCACCTGTTCCGGGGACCATCTTCCTAGCCTCCTGCCATAGCTAGCAATTGCCCCGTTAGATGCAATCATTTTACCACAACGTTCCTCCACCAGGGTATCAAACCGCAGGGCACCATCGAATGTTACACCAAGGTATGGAAACGTTTTAACCTCTTCCACAATGTGGCTCCCTATTTTGTATGTAAATTTAGAGGTGGTTTTTTTCCCCGCCAGGAGCACATAGGATTTACTCAGATTTACAGAAAGGTCCAAGGCACTCATGAACCTAACAAAACCATCAATCAGGATTTGTAGGCTCCTTGGTGTCCGTGCGATCAGTACCGCGTCATCTGCATAAAGCAGAACAGGAATATGACGCGACCCAACCCTTGGGCAATCTGCCTTCAGACCCAACAGAAACTGCTCCAAATTATTAATATAAAGGGAAAACAAAAAAGGAGCAAGAATGCAGCCTTGTCGGACTCCACTCTTACAGGGAAAAGAACTAGTCAGCCCCCCCTCCCTATTAAAGCGGACTTTGGCGGTGGTGTCACTGTGCAGTTCCCTCAATATATTAATTAGACCACTCTCTATCCCCATACTAAGCATCATGCCCCACAATTTTTCCCTATTGACGTGATCGAATGCTGCTGCCAGATCCATGAAACCCATGTAAATGGATTCATCACTAGCCATGGTATACTTGGCAGTCAGCAAATAAAGGTTCAGGCACTGGTCACTAGTGGACCTCCCTGCCCTAAATCCGTATTGAGTGTCCGAGAAGATGTTTTTTTCCTCGGTCCACTCGGACAGTCTATTAAGAATTGCCCTCCCCAAAAGTTTTGCTGACACATCAATCAGGGAGATCGGGCGGTAGCACTTTGGGTCATCCCTGTTGCCCTTTTTGAAAATCGGCACAATTACTGCCGTGGACCAAGACGGGGGCAGGCCACAGATGATAGCAGTATTAATAACCCTTGTCATTAGGGGAGCCCAGAGTTCGATGTTACTCAAAAACAGATCAGGGGGGATTCCATCAGGCCCCGGAGCTTTATTTTTGGTCAGGCCCTCAATCCCTGCAATGATCTCCTTAATGGAGAATTCTACCAGTGGAGCCTCAGTTGGAATGGCCGGTAGGTCTACAATAGAACCAGGCTCATGATTGTACAGGCCCCTATAGTGGTTGACCCACTGCTCTGGGAGAATATTGGCCCCTATATCCGGGGTATCTTTTTCCTGGAAAGTTGGGTTATTAATTATTTTCCAAAAGCCTGCTAGGTCCTTTCTTTCCCCCGCTTCTCGTAAATCTGCCCATGCTTCCGCCTGCAAGGCAAGTTTCCTCCTCTTAATTTCCTTTTTATAAATTTCTCTGCACACCTTAACTTTGTGGGGGACCCTTGGTTTAGTTTTAAGGCAGCTTTTCAGCTCCCTCAAAGCTTTAGAGCAGTCTTTGTCGAACCATCGGGGGTTCCCGTGGTTCTTAAATGGGACACTAGTCTTTAGCAAACCATCGATCAGATTAGCGATCTGGTCGAAGGCTTCCATTATCCTCGGTCCGCGGACTTCTGTGTCCAAACAATCATTAATAGCAAGTATGCCTGCGTCCACCAGGCCCTTGTAGAACTTTTCCCCGTCTATTTTAGCCCATTTTAGTCTCCTGCCTTGGTCTGTTGCTCTCTCAGTGAAGGTGCGTTGAACTCTAATACTTAGACCCACCATATACTGCAGCTCCAAAACAAGAGGGTTATGGTCACTAAAGCCACTCCATTCGATCCCTACACTAGTTGTCTTATTAATTAAGGACCTTGAGACCAGAATGTAATCTATGAAGGAAGAGCATCCTCTACCCTTAAATGTGGGGGGGAGTGTGCCATCCTCCTGCATCCCTACCATATTAATGGTGTGTTCAAGGTCATATTTAAACCGTAACATTCTGAAAGCTGAGCCCAACGGCGTATGAGAGAAATGCGGTCCCTTCTCCATAGGGCATCGGGACCAATCTGTGCTTATTTGGACCAGTACCGGGCACAAGTGGCAATTATAATCTCCCATAACCACCAACCCATGTGGCTGCCCATTTTTTTGGCCTGTTATGACCTGGCCCAACCTATTATCTAATTCAGTAACAAGAGAGATGTTAGATCCCGCTATCTCGTTGTTATAAAGGTTTACTGCAACAAATCTAAGACCTTTCCCAGTGAACCTGACTGCCTGAATCCTGTGGGAATTCCAATCAAGGCAAGTGTAACTTCCCGGAAGGCTCAGATCTATATAAATAGCTAAACCTCCCATGGCTCTCCCTGATCTTGATTTTTGAGCAGGAACAAAAAAACACTTATACCCTTGCAGGTGGAAATTATTCTCCTGGGCCCAGGTCTCCTGCAGACAAATTACATGGAATTTTCTGATATAGTCAAGCCACTCTTTGTTATTAAATTTCCCAGCCAGGCCAGCTATATTCCATGAGATGATTTTTAGTGCCTCACCCCCCTGGACCCCTCCTCCCTGTGACCCACCAGGTGATTCTCGCACTTGTTTTCCCAATTCCGGTCCCTGTGCGTCACCTATACATGCAATATCTACAACCCTGGGTTCATCCAGCACATAACTCCGGGCGCAACTTGATGACTTTTGTTTTGCCTCGGGGCTGTGCTTCTCCCACTCAGCATTTGGAACCCCTCTACCCCCTATACCCCATATACCATTATCTCTTTGTCAATCTACCCCCTCAAGACCATCCAGGCAGTGGAACCGATTGAATGTATGGAAGGGTAGCTCTGGGCGGCTAAATAATGGCCTGGGATTGAACTCGTGATGAACACCCCTTCGACCCACCCTTTCCCAATTGTCATATGAACGGGTCACGTGTACAGGGGCTGGGGTGGGGGGAAAGAAGAAAGACACATGAAGTGTTTGAATTGTTGTTACCTGTGATCTATTCTTTCCCTGGCATATGTGAGCAACTGTTCCAGCATCCCTGAAGCTCACCAATATGCAATCCCCTATGATGGATTTGCGTGTTCTCCCTATCCAAGGCACCCTTCTGACCATTATGATCTCATTGCTTAAGTGTACGGGTAAGGGTCTATTCAAATTTAGCCACTTAATCACCCTACTTTTCAGAGCACAGAAATCCTCGGCTTCACCTGCCTCTAGTGGTGGGACGCCCGCCATGACTACTGTAAAGTCATTCGCCTCTGGTGGTAAATTGGGTCTACGTGGCCTGGGGGGAAGCTTCATTAGTGGAGTCGGTGCAACACTATCTGGGGGCTGTACCGGGGGAACAGCATTTGCAGGGGGTATAGGTCCTATGGGGTTAGGTGGCTTATTTGGGGCAGGGTTATTCCTCTGGGTTTGTGGTGGGGCGGCCGCAGTTGCAACCTGTGAGGGAGCAAGATGCATAACACTTTTTGGAGCTGTTGGGGTGGCAATAGGTTTAGGAGCCCTCTCATGAGAATTGGCCGGATTTTTCATACTGCTTAGTGTAGCCTCAAGAATGGTTAGTCTGATTTCCACTTTTTTGATGCTTTCACTAATTGGTAACAAAAGTGACCTAAGCAGGAATTCCAAATTACCCAGCGGAGCAACAGAGAGGGGGGCATTAACAATGTTGCTAGCCGTCTCTTTAGTCAGGACGGGAGCCACACCATCCTGTGCAGCGGGTTTAGAATGTAAGTCAGCCACCGTTGTCACAGTTGATATGGAGGGTTTGGTTGACTTCCCAAAATCAGAATGAGGGATCTTTGGTTTGTTTTTAGCCTGGGCACCCCTCGACTTCCTCCTACGTTTGTTTGGTGGGGGCCCAAAAACCCCTTGTGCTACAGCTATTTTAGGTTTGGCTTTCCTAGACTTTGATGCTGGGGGCGGTTGAGAAATTAAGTCAATCGTCCCCCTACTTGGGCTTGTGCTACTCACTGGGGTTGAGCTCATAAGTACCACTGGGGGCGTTTTTGTAACATCCCTAAGCAGGATCGGAACATCTTCATTTAGTGTCAAGTCTTCGCTAGGTGTGGGAGGATAGTCTCCTAGAGGTCTACCTTTCAAATTATCTATAGAGCGTCTCCGCTCAGCTCTGAGCCGGCTTAATGTGTTCTCCTTGTCCCCATCTCCCCCCGCCCGAGGAAAGTAATTCTCTAAGGTCATATTTTTTGTTCCAGCCTGCCTTATGGGGGTACTTTCCTTTACCGGGGACGGCATGGTATCTTAGAGTGTGATGATAGCTATGGGGCAATTTATCAGCTTGTTGTGCTAGGGACTTGATGGCAAACGGCAGAACCAAGAGGGTAGGCCCAGCCCGGCCTACGACGGCCACAGACGGCCCCGCCCTTGTCCCGGGCTTCTCCCGGCGCCCTCCCGCGCGCTCCCGCGCAGCGGGATCCCAGTGCAAAAATAAAAGAGAAGGAGGTGGGGCGGGGGGCGTGGCAGTCAGGGAGAGCGACCCAGGTGTTGTGGGTTGACCTCACGCAGGGGCTCCTGGGAGTTGGAGTCCCTGCGGGTCCGCTCGCAGCCCTGTACTTGCCTGCCAAAGCCCAGAGTCCGGTGTCCAAGATCAGAGCCCCTCTATGCTCAAGGCGCCTCTCTCCAAACCGCGAAGCGGGACCCGCGGAGCGGGTCCGGCGAGGAGCTGCGGCAGAAGAAAAACACCACAGGTGCAGGGAACAGCCCACGGCGAAGTCCAGGCAAACAAGGTATCCCACGTCGATCAGGAAGGGGGCTGCTTTCAAGTGCTAGGGCGGGGGCGTGGCAGTCAGGGAGAGCGACCCAGGTGTTGTGGGTTGACCTCACGCAGGGGCTCCTGGGAGTTGGAGTCCCTGCGGGTCCGCTCGCAGCCCTGTACTTGCCTGCCAAAGCCCAGAGTCCGGTGTCCAAGATCAGAGCCCCTCTATGCTCAAGGCGCCTCTCTCCAAACCGCGAAGCGGGACCCGCGGAGCGGGTCCGGCGAGGAGCTGCGGCAGAAGAAAAACACCACAGGTGCAGGGAACAGCCCACGGCGAAGTCCAGGCAAACAAGGTATCCCACGTCGATCAGGAAGGGGGCTGCTTTCAAGTGCTAGGGCGGGGGCGTGGCAGTCAGGGAGAGCGACCCAGGTGTTGTGGGTTGACCTCACGCAGGGGCTCCTGGGAGTTGGAGTCCCTGCGGGTCCGCTCGCAGCCCTGTACTTGCCTGCCAAAGCCCAGAGTCCGGTGTCCAAGATCAGAGCCCCTCTATGCTCAAGGCGCCTCTCTCCACACCGCGAAGCGGGACCCGCGGAGCGGGTCCGGCGAGGAGCTGCGGCAGAAGAAAAACACCACAGGTGCAGGGAACAGCCCACGGCGAAGTCCAGGCAAACAAGGTATCCCTTCTAGGCAGCCGAGGGATGCTATCAAAAGAGATAAAGAAATCAAACTGAACATTCCCTGTCAGGTCTGTGGAGTCAGAGAGGGGAGGGGGCCCCTAGGCAACTGGGGATCCTACATAATAGCCTTAATATGACTATAATAAATGGTAAATGTCCGGGGGATCAGCCGGCTCATCTGACCTTTGGATAATGGGAAAGTAATGTTCCTGATCGATTATACAATTATCTTCTCAGAGTATTTTGAGATGGTGAAGGATTTATTGGTAGACAATCTTGCTGACAATGACCATAAGCCTCTAATTCTATCAATGTCCATGGACAGTTAACCTAAGAGATTTGTGGCCCAATAGTTTGCCCCTGTACTGTGAAAATGAGCATAGAATAGTGTGGTCTGCCACACTAAAACATCATATTATAAAGATGAAATGGTTGCTACTTGTGCAATTTAACTTACCCTTACACCACACAGTTCAGGCTTTTAAAAAATGCATTTCTTTCATAAGGGATATGGCGGCTGTAGGAGTGGAAAGAGGTTGGGGCAGAAAGGCCCCTCTAAGTTTTGAAAAGTCATGGGCTAAAGCAATGCCGAATAAGAGAATAAGAGAGGCGTTTAGAGTAGGTGGGTAACAAAGGGATAGTCTGAGAAGACAGCTAGGAACGCTTTTAGGAAAGACATGCTGCAAATCAAGTGGAGACAAAAAGAGAGCCTATGGTCAAAGGCAATCTTCTCTCTGTGCACTGGCAACCAAACAGGCTTCTGGAGTATTTCAAACAGCATACTCGGGCTAGCCAATCATATCACAGCAGTTTCAACCCCAGAAGAAACTTAGGTTTGTTACATATAAGACTTGTTTAAAGTCAAAGATGATGGGGGAGGGCTTCATGAAAGCTGTTGACAAGATGGAATGCTAAGGGGGGGAGAGACCATCCCGCTCCCTACAGCTAGTGGCATTGAAGCAGTGATCAAAGGGCTGAAAAGTTCAAGGGCCATATGCCATTTCCTCAGACATCGTTAAATTTAACCCCTACCTGTGGGCACAGACCTTGGTACCGCTGTTTGGAGAAACAATTGGGGGGCAGATTTTGCCAGAAACCTTGAAAGGCAGCATTACGGTGCCTTTGTTCAGAAAGGGTGATAGGGCCTTGCCCTCTAATTATCTCATGATTACACTTTTGGACATTCTGAGTAAAATTTATGCGCGGCATCCGGTGGGTCCATTTGAAGATTGGGTGTATTTTGTTTCAGGGCTCATGTGTTGCTGCAAGACTTTAGTGCCAAGTCGATTGCGGGTGTGCTTTTGAGACTGGATTCTGCTTTGGGTCAAAAGTCTGTAGATGTGCTGAGAGAGACATACAATCCAAAAGTAGTTACTCTTGCTCTATGGTTGTGAGGTTTTGTTAGAAAAACATGTTAATTGCTTGCAAAATCATAGAAACAACCATTTGGAAAAAAATGGTCAGATTGCCCTCAGGCTCTGTGAGTAGTGCCTTGAGGCTAAAGTTGGCCCTTACTATTGGGTTGGTCTCTTCAAAGCTGAAGGCGACTCCTTGAGGCTTCTCATAAAACTCCACTTACAAAGGAAGCACTTAGGTCAATGGGTAAATAACATACAGGTCATCGAGGCTTCCCAGAATTTTCCTGCAGAGTATTGCCCCTTAAACAGGACTGAGCTCCAACAGAAATAAGCATTAATACGCTTAATAAAAGAGCATTCGCTAAATTTCGACTTTTTGGATGTTCATAAGACAATCAACTTACAATATCTATTGGAGGCAGATTTCAGGGATCTGATCCAGTCCTACTTGAGAGACATTATGAGCAGATGTGTTAGGCGGTGGGTCCTGAAGGTCAGGCAGGGTCATGTCCCCTCTTTTATCATGTGGAAGGAGATTAGTCAGGTGTGTTTAGATAAGGATCCCTGCCCCTTTTGTAAGCTTGATGCACTGTCTCTTTCACACATTATTGTCTTTTGTGTCTCCATTGCTAAAATAAGATGCAGCCTGCTATTACCAGTTTTTAGAAAGCTGCAGGTTTCGTATCTGGGATCTCGTGAGGACAATTCTGCAATGTAATATGTCGGTATGCTGGGCTCTGGCAAAATTCTTGTCCGTTATATCCAAAAAGTTAGCTACTATGACCTTGCTTAAAAAAATATGCTATTTGCTCTTTGCACAATACTGTTGACAGAGGGCATGTAATATTTTATTTTGTCGCTAATTTTTAAATCTACAAGCATGAATTTTTTTATGCAGATTTGGATACTTTGCCTCTTTTACACAATTTGTTTTTGTAAGTCAACGTTTTACTATTTCCAAATGTGTCTGTATAGTATATACCAAGTATGATCTGTGTTGCTTATATAGCCATGTGACCAAACACCGGGATGGAATGTGTGTCGCAACTACCTTTTTAAGTTTATGTGCACTTTTATTTTATCTGGAGTACTGGTTCGCAGCTCCTTCATTGGAGGCATTGATCTGTCTGTGAACATTTGTTGTTTTATTGGTGTTTTATGAATTTTTCTTTACTAATATCCTTTTATCATTATATTATGAGATGTGTGGTTTTGATTGCTTAATTGGCATGATATCAAACTAATAAAATATATAAATACAAATACAAATAAGATAAAAAAATGTTCCAACTTATTTTGCGGGTTTTGCAAAGTGTGAAGCATCAGGCAAAGGTCAGTTAGGGCTTTCGATTTGCAGCTACTCTTTCCTGTGTGCAGCAAGGGTGCTAAATGAGAGGCTGTGTGTAGCCAGAGCTCCCGTCAGGTACCCAGAGGCTTCATGGCTTTGTCCAGCTATGAAGGACGGGGCTTGAGAAACGTCGGCGGGGACCAAGCAGCACTCATCCTGATACTGATCCCAAAAGTGAAGTGCAGAGGAGGAAAGGAAGCCTTAGGGGCCCATTACGATGACCGTATTGGGAAATGGGACCACCCGCCATTGTCGCGGCGGTCCGGCAAGTGGCATTAGGATGCGCCCGCCAGACTGGCGGGCGCATCCCGCATTTTAAACATTGCGGCGGGTGGTGCCACAAGCAGCACCTACCGCAATGTGTAAAATGCATGTTGTGCATTTGAATGTACAACGTGACAGGCACCACGCGGTGCCTGTCACCTTGTGCATGCAAATGCAGGGAGGTACCGTAGGTACCCCCCATGTGCACACCCACCCCCTCGAACACCCTGGGGGCCCGCACCGGGCACCCAAAGACAAAACCGCCTGCCTTTCCATGGCGGAGTCTCCGCCATGGAAAGGGAGTTCACCGCCCTGATGATAATATGGATGGCACCGCCACCATATTCCTGGGCTTTTCTGCCAGGTAGGCAATCGGGCAGATTGCCTACCGGCGGATGGACTTCCCGTCCGCCGGGGTACCCCACGCCATCGTAATGTTGTGGGGGGGAAAAGTCATGCGGGTGGTAGGTTTTGGCGGGCGGATCACCACCGCCATACGGGCGGTGGCAATCCGCCCGCTATCATAATGACCCCCCTAGTGTTTCTCTCGCTGCAGTGCTGGTGATGGAGCACGGTTTCTGAAAATAAAACCTGCTTGGATTAACTCTCCAGTAATTGTTACTAATGGTGTGTGGTGAAAATTAACATGCACAAACACAAAAACGCAGGGAAATGCTTGCGCATGCCAGACAAGGCCGCATTTACGTTCTGCTTTAAATATAATAAAAGTAATGCTACTTTTGCACATTAATGCTCTTGCTAGGAACATAATATGGGTTAGTGCATTGGTGGACGGTAAACAGTGAAAATTACTTTTCGTAAAATTAATAATGTTTGTGTTTCCATTCGTTGTAGAGAAACGCATGGGCCTACATTTCTGCATGTCTGTCTCAGGTTAAAAA
The DNA here is from genome assembly GCF_964204655.1 of Triturus cristatus. Lineage (NCBI taxonomy): Eukaryota > Metazoa > Chordata > Amphibia > Caudata > Salamandridae > Triturus > Triturus cristatus. The sequence goes on from NC_140581.1 coordinate 871,853,079, forward strand.
GGAAAATCATTTAATAAACCGAAAATCGAGCTCTGAGAGAGAAGTGGCGGAGGCTATGGCTGTGAGACCTTAGAAAAGGCATTTGTTTGTCTGCCAAGTAACGGAAAGACGGCCATGAGAAAGAGAGGAAATGTATAACTTCTTCCGTCGAAAGCGGCAGTGCTGAATAATAAAAATGTAGAAAATTTTAACATGTTGCCTTCTCGAGGAAATGTGTGGATAGTGTAATGAGAAGGTGTATTAGACAAAGAACACTAAGAAAACATGATTATTACTATGGTGGTGTGATAGAACACCCTCTAAATCAGCCAATGAGGGACTAGGTTTTTGAAAATGTTACAACTACTCTGGGTTGTACATGTAGGTTTTAGGGTATAGCTGGTGTGCCCTAGGGGGTGTGGTAAATGCGGTAGCGTGGAAGGCACGGATGAGAATAATCTTAGAGGGAGTTTGTCGCTGTCCATCGGTTTACTGAGGCCTACCGGTTACCTGTTCCAGTCCTGTATCTAGATTCCTGAAACTTTGTTCCTTGAATCAATCTCGGGGAACCCCTACTATCCCTGTGGCCAAGGGGTGGTATTTCATTATTCCTTAGGTTAGTATTAGCTAAATGAATCCATACCTTGCATAATAAGTTGTAGATAGATACATAGTTATTATTATTACCATCGACTTCTCAACTTTAGGTTAATCAACCAGAGGGAAGAAGTTGATATGCAGGCTCAGTTAGGTATTTAGAGTGTTAGATACGAGCCTGTATAATGAACAGCTGATTTTGAGTGTTCATTAGTCTTGAAACTCACCCCAGCGTCATTTCAGCGGATATTGTATGGGTGAATGTGTATGGGCCTGTGTATTGTTATCGATTATCGATCCCTGATTGGCGCTGGATCACTGGATATCGCTGCAGACCGGTCCCATACACGCAGAGATCAGGAACGTAGGAGCCTTAGCATCTGACGCAGCAGGCGTGTGAGGCTGCAGGGCAGGTCAAGGAGCTGTGGAAATGTGGAAATGTATCAGTTAGGAGAAGGAGGGGAGGGATACCCTGAGTGACACTTTGTTGTAAATCCCCCTTGCTGTAAGATTGTAATGTTCTGTGCCTCGGCTGATGCACTGCCTTGTAGTTCCTAAAGCTGACTGTTTATTTTTGGCCGGAAATCAACTGCGCTTTATATAATCCCTGAACTGGAGAGGGAAGGAAAAATAAAAGGCTGGGCAAACAAGCTATACTGAGATTACTCACTTTGCTTGTTTTGATTCACATGAAATAATTACCATTTGGGAGCAATTGCACTAAATGATGGCATATATTGGAGCACTGGAAGTGTCTAAAAGGACTGGAGACTGCAAAAGCATGGGGAGGCTGAGGTTAAAATCTGGAGATGAATAAATAGAAAGGCCTGGAACAAGGAGTAATGATCCAGCAATCTTTTCTGCTGTACAGGATAGTGTTGAAGCAGCACAGTTTACACTGTCTATTGCTCCATATACAGTTCCAACGCCATCTTTGGTGTGGATATGGCAGGGAGAGGACCTGGGACTCGTGGGGGACTCGGGCTGCCAAACACAGGTGCCAGGGGTTTCAAACACACGCACAAGAAAGATGGAAAGGTTGGAGCTAGACTAGGCAAGTGGCAACAGGCAAACACAGTTTGGTGTTAAACTGTCTAAATCAAACAAACTAAAGGAGACTACTATACACAGCTAGGCTCTAAGAAAGAGCAGATATGATTAACTGGACTTTGCCTGATAACATCCAAGCCAGTGGTGCCACCATTAGAGGAGAAGGTTGAACAGGGTGAGAAGCACAATGAGAGTACCTTAGCCCAGCATGCAGATAGGGCTGAATCCAAGAAACCTGCATTCAAAAGCCTCACCCACTGTAGAGGCAGGGGGCGTTCTTCTCTGGTATAAAGAAGTGGCTCAACAATGTCACAGGGAAGGAAGGCAACAATATGGGCTCTAGCGGGATGGCAGTTAAGGGGGCAATGAAGTGTGGAAATAAAGCTAAAAAAGAACGATAAACGCTCCAGCTTAGTAGAGGGTATGAGGCATGGCTTGGAGGAAGAGCATGGCAGCATTAATGTGAGCTCTGTTGTTCTGAATGATGCTACGAATATGATAGATCTCTACGGTCTGACAAGGATGATACTATAGATCTGATTGTAAATCAAATCCTGCTACATCATAACACATATGCTTTCTTAGAGTCTGCACACTCTGGTCCTCAAGAAGCACCCATAAGAGGGGAGGGATCCCTCTCAGGCACCAGGCATGCTCAACAAAATGATCAAGCTAATAAGGCATCTAGTGCTGCGATGACCGACTACCAGTTAGATACACTAATGGCCCACTTGTGGTCTGAATCGCAGGCTCAGGCTGGTGCAGAAGTGAGCAACACAGATTCTGGAGCTATTGAGCTGGAGGATGAGGGTGCACGGGAGTGGGAAGACGTTGATGACAGCGAGGAGGAAACTGGTCAGCAATGCCTATTGGAGCAGCTGTCAATATGCAGACGGATCTAATGCAGCCATAGCAAGATTGGAGATATTCAGGGTCAGTAGGCGATGGCCACAGAAGTGTGTGACATAAGGGCCAAATTGGAAGCAGTCGATGAAAGAATAGCATAATTTCATAGTTACTTGGAACAGTTAGAAGGGGTAGTAACCAAAATCTCTACTAAATGGCAATGCAAGGTTTGATGAGATGAGGACTGCTATCACCAAACTGCAGAGAAAGAATGAATACTCAGAAAAAAGGTCATGTCATTGTAAACTGCAGTTTGTTGGGATTCCAGACGACGTAGACTGTGGATCTTCTCTTTTGGAGACTGGGAATATTGGACACATTGCGATATTAGCATTATAAGAGCACATTGTTTGCCTTTTCAGAGGAACCATAATAGCACTAAGCCAATCATTGTTCTAGCCTGTTTCTCAGACTACCTCAAGAAGGAAAGGATTCTTGCAATAGCACGTAACAAACGTAACTTTCAGGTGGGCCGTGTTTATGTTTTCTATATTTCAGGACATGTTGTTTGAGACTGCGCAACGGGGTGGGTAAATGCTCTTTAATCCTTAAATTCAGAATATTGGCCGGGTGGGGGGGAATGCACAAATTATTCAAATGGCTAATTTGAAGATTCTGTGGAGGAGGGAGGCTGAGGTGTTGAACTCAGCAGAAGACAGGAATTTCTGAGTTAAATCCCTGTGGAGAAACTCTCTCAGGAAGAACAACTACTGTTAGATGAGCTCCCGCAATGGATTGAGATATTATTGTGCATTAATAGTCTCCCCAATAGCAAGGCTGCTGGTTTTGATAGCATCCCTCTGGAATTTTACAAACAATTCTCGTCGCTACTCAAAGACTGTATGACCCAGCTATTTATGCATTTATTTAAGGGTGGAAGACCTCCAGACTCTTGGTCACATGCAAAAATAGTGATTTTCCTAAAAAACATCATGCGAGCCTGGCTCATGTCCCCCTATAACACGGTGATAGTAAGATTTACTCAAACATCCTTGCCACCCGTATGGCATAGATTATCCATAAGGTCATCTCCATCAGGTAGCACATATTTATCCCAAGGCAGGGGACAACAGACCACACAAGGAGGGTTATCTCACTTTTAGATGCCACTAGTATATCCAAAGATCAAATGGCACTAATCCTGCTAGACGCAGAAAAGGCCTTTGACCGGGTCTCCTGGTCTTTTCTGTGAGAGGCCCTGTCAAGGGTGGGAATTGTAGATGGGCTACTACAGGGTTTCAAAATGCCATCCTACGGCAAGGATATTTGTTAATGGACCTTTTAAAATAACAAGAGGCACCCGACAGGGCTGTCCAAGTTCAACGTTGCTATTTGCATTCTATATCGACCTTTTTCTCCGACAACTAGAAAATAATAAGTCTATCAGACCTATTGTAACACATGGTTAGGAAACGAAAGCCTTGGCATATGCCGACGGCATTGCCCTTGTGACCCCAGACCCTGATACTGCTATACATAAAATTGAAAAAGAAGCAGAGAGGTATGGGACACTCTCAGGATATAGTCTTAATCGTGGCAAGAGACAAATAGTGGGTAACGAGAACTCAATGATTAATGATACCAAAGTCATCAAAAATGCAACCTACTTAGGGATTAATATATCAGCAACAATTGATAACAGGGTCAAAGATAACTTTGATCCCCTTCTAGTTAAAATCCAACAGGACCTGTCAAGACTGCATAATCTCCATCCGTCTATCATTGGTAGATGCAACATTATTAAAATGCTATTTTTTCCCAAGTTTTTATACTTTCTGCATGCAATTCCACTGGAATTCTCAGCTGACTATTTGCAGAAAATAGAAAATCTCTTTTCCCGATTCATCTTGGCATACGACAAGCCAAGAAGGGCTTATAAATTACTTACTTTACCCAGGAATAGAGAGGGATTGGCCCTGCCAAATATAAGACTTTATTACTGGACCACCACACTACTAAACAATTTAGTTCTAATACAAAAGAAGCCGAAAGATGGAGCACTTGAAGAAGTACCGACCCCCTAGAACTTATAATGGGGGTGGAAGCTTGGGGATGGGCCTGGCTGTACCTAAATGACAACTACTACAAAAAAAATCTGCAACAAAACACTACAAGGGGGGTTTAAAATCTGGAAATCAGTTCAAAGACTGATAGGAGTTGGATGGCTCAATTTTTATACACCACTTTGCAATAACCCAAATCTGCCAGAAATCTTTAAAGGCCCCATAATGAAAAGGTGAGGTTGGACTGACAACACCTGGAGCTTTTTTCTCTCCACTTGGCCTTGTCTCTTTTGAAAACCTTAAAGAATGGTTTGAGATAGATCAAAGGGACTTCTACAAATATCTTCAAATAACGGATTTCCTAAACAAGAAAGGTGGTGGACCAATAGGATTCGCTAACAATGACATCATTGATAAACTGATAGAAAACAAAGATCTGTCTACACGGGTAGTTTATAATTTTTCCAACTCTCTGATAAAAGATGACATTGGGGAACGGGCGCTAAAGTGGAAAGAGGAAATTGGGGTTTCGGAAGACCTATTATTTCACTCATGTAAATTGGCCCAGAACATTTTAATTCCAGCCCGGTTACAGGCACAATACTACAAAACTTGCTTTTCGCTATACTATACTCCAAAACAAATTGCCAAATGGGGGACTGGGAAAGGAACATCATGCCCCAGGTGTGCATTATTTCAGGCAGACCTAAGCCATATCTGTGCCTCCTGTAGCATGCTTAGCAAGTTGAAACTGGAGATCACCAACTTCCTTAAGGAGGCATTAAGAGTGGAATGCTCCCTCTCCGTCCCTGATAGGGCTTGGGGTAGCACAAGATACACGGGGGGAAATCGGAGAGGAATTAGTGGTTATTGGAATGCCGATTCTCCGTCTATGCAAAGCATCGGCATGGTTAGATCCCAACCGACCCCCCCCACCCGGATTCCAGCAATGGCTTTCTCACCTGCTGGCAAATTATAATCTGGAATAGGCTATTTATGCAAGAAGGGAAATACGCTCACTAATGAAAGGCTGAAAAATCTGGGCACCATTGACTAGATGGATAAAGGAGAACAGGTAGTTTATAAAGAGGAAACCAACACAGTGATGATATGACACATTATTTCATTGGGGTTCATGTGTACGGGAAGTTGATGAATAACGCATGAACATGACTGACTGGCTCTAACTGGCAACTTTGGTTTAATTTGTACTAGCAAACTGTAAAGAAGCTAGCATATGATTTTGTGTTAAACACAGGATAACCAAATGTAAGACAATGGCCAACTTCCCCATGCTGGATGGGTGGCGGGCAGATAGAAAAAAAAATACATAAATTGCCCTGTGATAATGAATTTCAATGTATGCTTCCACTGTCTTCTTATATGCAAATAAACAAATATATAAAAAGAAGACAGGAATATGTATCTAAAATGAAAGAAGGGTGAATACTGGATCCTACAGTTGGCTGTTGGTTTGGGAGCCTACAGCATACTTGACTAGTTGTGCATGACATCGCGTCCATTGTGGGGTGGGTCGGGGGATCATTGTCTGCTCGTAGGATGGGTGAGTCTGCGGCTAAAGGGGACCAGGATCTGTCGAGATTAGTCAAGGCACATGTCATAGCAGTTTGTATTAATCACTTGTAGCTGAAGATATCAATCTGCAAATATCCCAAGTTATGGCGCAATTAGTAAGGGCTTGGTGACAAACAAATGCACATCAATATTTGCAAAATCGTACCCTTTATATGAATATGGGGAGTTGGTTGGACTCATTTTAAATTGAAAGACAAGAGAGCCACAGTTAAGGATGAGTATTAGGAAGATTGAGAATGATGCAGAGGTAGTGGTGGCAAAGCAAGAAGCAATTTATTCAGAATATGACAGTGAGAGTTCTAATGGGCAGTACTTTGCAGCCATAGCATTAAAGAGAGTGTCAGGGTCCAAATCTGCTAGGGTAGATGCCCCAATCACATCAGAGAAGCTAGGTTTGTGATTCAAGCATTGACCAATAGTAAAGCTGCCAAACAGGATGCAATACCTGTTGAGTTTTACAAAATCTTTAGTGACACTCTTCTGCTGTTACTGATGGATGTGGTCAAGGCTATGCATGAGGGACATCCGGCCCCTTTGCCTTGAGGCCATACTATAATCAAAGAAAGATAAGTCAGCAGTGGATAGGGGATCACACAGCCCATTTTATTGATCAATGCAGATGCAAAAATCTATGATTAAATCAATTCAAGATGGTTGGCTGCAGAAATTAAATGGAGCAACATATTTTATACCAAATCAGGATACAACATCTCTTATTAACACCGATATTTCCATGTTTGATGCAGCCAGTGGGTTGAGAGAGTGGGCCGGTATGATCCTCTCAGATACAGAAAAAGCATTTGGTAGGGTTGCCTGGCAGTTTTAAGGCATATTATGCGGCAATTACACCTTGGACAAAAATATATTTACATGATCCAGAAATTATATCAAAATGCTATTGCTTCTATAATACTGGGTGGGCGTCTATCTTCTGAGTTTCCGATCCAAAGGGGTACTCATCAGGGGTGCCATCTATCACCCCTGCTATTTGCCCTAAATGTAGAGCCATTTCTGGTTATGATTAAAATGCAGCATCAATTACGGTCAGTACGGTTGAATCTAGTGAAGCTTAGGGTAGCAGCTAATGTTGATGATATTGCTGTGCACTCGCAGGATGCTATCAATGAAATAGGAATAATTGAAAATACGGCATTACAATATGGCAGCTTCTCTAGATATAAGTTGAATATGGCTAAAACCGAGGTCTTAGTCAATTATGCAGTTGACCAACCCATTTGTCAATCTAAAGCATTAGTAAAGTACCTGGGTATTTCTATCTCTACCAACCCACATTTGATATTTAAATTAAATTACAAACCACTATTCGCAAGGTCAGTTGATTGACTGCATTGGTGTGATAGTCTCCCGATTTCCCTGATTGGCAGGTGTAATTTGATTAAGATGACCATTCTTTCTAAATTTCTATATTTGTTCAGATCAATTCACATATATGTTCCGCAGATTTTTTTTCATCAGTTAGAAACGGCCATTTCTTCTTGTTTTATGGAGTTATAAAAAAGTTCAGGGGTGAGCAAACATTTAAAAATATCACTTGAGGAGGGTGGTTTGGCACTGACTCTGCAGTTAATATTTATGAGCTTTGCCTACGCACAGAGACAGCTGGGTGGTTATTCCAGGTATTTAATCCGAACTACTACAAGAGGGTCAGGTTCAAGGTGGTTTTGAATGCTAAAAGACAATGGGGTCAGTGGTGTAAAAGCCTAGATATACCAGGGATATAACTGTATCTTCCGCTGAGGATATAAACTATACTACCAGAAATATTTTATGATACTAATACTAGCTTATGGTTCCCATCTGGAATTACTCACATAAGTACTCTATATACTTATAGTATACTTATAGTACACTAGCTGGACTATTTTGGACAGCTGTATTAATACAGCTATTGCGCAATTGGCCACGTGACTAAATGGAGCATTAGATAAAATAGCTTCACTAGAGAATCAGATGTTTCACAGACAGACAAAAACCATCAGCTGACTGGTTTAATGAGGATCTGGTAGTTATGGGAAAGAAGAGTAAGCACCTCAAGTGCCTTTAGCACAGAGCGTATGATCCTTCATGTAAAAGAGATCATATGACAATGCAAAATATGTACCACTGTCACATTATGAAATCTCGTCATGACTTCTACACTAATGAAATTCAGTCAACCCATATTTGTGGTTGTGCAGTCACTTTCATCATTATCTCAAGTCTCAGCATCGACTGCGCCATCAGAAGAAGGATGTAATGTCCTGGTCCAGTTCTTCCTGGAAAAGGTGGATAAAATATATGACTCCTTTCCTGAAAAAGCTAGAGATACCCCTAGCATGAACTCTTGGTTTGACTGTTCAGAGGATAGGTCTAAGCTGTTGAATTTCAGGCGGATCATCCCTGTGAAGCTGACCTTGTTATGTGCTTCAATGAAGTCAGGTTCTCCGCTGGACCCAGCATCCATATCCATTTTGACACAAAGGGTGATGGTGGTTTCCCCAGTATAAGTCGAGCGGATTAACAGCTCCCCAGCATCTGGCCAGGTACCTTGGCAATGAAAGCATGTTCTTCTGGTCCCACTTTTAAAAAAAACCTCTGTTGGATCCCACCAAGCTGGAAAATTACTCTCCAGTTTCGCTGCTACCATTATTTTCCAAGATTACAGAGAAGTGTAATAATAAGCAGTGTTGGACATGGCCCTTTATATAGGGTTATCCTTAAAATGTTGTCTTCTTCCTCCAATTTTTCCTGACCTGTTTTTGTTGGCTTTAGGACTCTGGGCACTTCGCCAGTGCTAACCAGTGCTAAAGTGCATATGCTCTCTGTCAAAATTGTATTGGTGATTGGTTTATCTATGATTGGCATATTTGATTTACTAGTAAGTCCCTATTACAGTACACCAGATGTGCCCAGGGCCTGTAAATCAAATGCTACTAGTGGGCCTGATTGTGCCACCCACATGAGTAGCCCTGCAACCATGTCTCTGACCAGTCACTGCACTGTCTGTGTGGGCAATTTTAAACTGCAACGTCAACCTGGCAAGTGCACCCACTTACCAGGCACAAACCTTACCTTTTACTACATGTAAGTAACCCCCAAGGCAGCTCCATGTGCAGGTTGCAGTGCATTTAAAAGTTAGGACGTGTACTGGTGTGTTTTACACGTCCTAATAAATACCACTAATTTCATTTTTCATTATTGCAAGGCTTATCTCTCCTGTGGGGTAACATGGGCATTGCCTTGAAGTATCTTTCAAGTTTAATTTCACATTGGGAGCAGATAGAGATGTGGAGTTGGGGGTCTCTGAACTCATAATTTAAAAATACATCTTTTGATGTAGTTGGTTTTTATATTGCATGTTTGAAAATGCCACTTTTAGAAAGTGGGCGTTTTCTTACTGAACTATTTCGTGCATCTGCCTGACTGTAGAATACATGTCTGGGTTGGCTGACAGTAGGCTCATTTGCATTCACTCTAGACAGTCACACAAAGGGAGCTGAGGTGTGCCCAGCATATTCTGATGGCCCATCGCCAGGCTGATGGCTCTTTCTGTGCTAGAATGGTGGAAGGAGTTCTCACTGACACCTGAATAGGGCTGTTCCTGTCCTCACACAAAGCTGTCTCCACCTGTGGGGTCTTGTGTACTACAAAGACTTCCCTTTGAAGTTTGCCTACTTCAAATGCAGAATGGGGTATAAGTATTGGACCTCTGATACCTCAAAATCAGAACACTTCTGGACTGAGGAGATTCTGTAGGGAAGAAGACGTGGAGTAGCTGTCAGGAAGGATTGCCACTTTGCTGTTTGCTCTTCTGTGTTAGCCTGCTGCTTTGCGGCTTCTGTCCTGGGAGTGAAAGGACTGGACTTTGGTTTCTGTATCTTGCTTCCTTTTTTTTTTTTTTTTTTTTTTTATTGTCAAAAAGAAAAGATATTATAATTATACATTGCAGAATAATACATATGACATTATAGCAAGTGATATTATGGAAAAGAAGAGAAAAAAATCAGAATACATTAGTATATCATTAAATTAAATTAAAATCTGTATCTTGCTTCCAAGGTTCTCCAAGGGCTTGAGTTGACATTTCCTCCTTTAAGAAGTATCGGGGCAATCAAAGACCTCACCTGCCAGTGGCTGGGCTCTTCTGCTGAGAAAACTGACTTTGAAAGTGGTGCCAAATCCAGGTTCTGGGCCTTTGGAAGTGTAACCTGGTAATCTTAAGGAGAAAATCCATGCATCGACTCCCAGCACCTGTTTTATCGACACACCACTGTAAAAGATTGATGCATCGCCACTGCCTGCCCTGAAGGTTGGTCCCCACGCGACGCATCGATGGCAGCTTTCACCGCAGGCCCCAGTGGGCCATCACAGTCGATCAGAAAAAGCTCTGTAGTGTGTGTTTCGAGCACGATGTCACCGAAGTCTGTGGCACCTGCTCCAACTCCAATGCAGCACTTGTTTGCAGCTGTGAAATCAACATAGTACCAGCTTTGCCGTGGTCACATCAATGCAGTGCTTCTGGACTTTCGACGCATTGTCCCTGGGTGCCAATTCTTCATCTACACAGTACCGCAGTAAGAAACTGAGGCTGCGTGCCCGGAAACCAATGCATCACCTCCCCTGCCAGTAAAAAAACTATGCATCACCTCTCCTGCCATTAGGGAACACACGCATCACCTCCCCTGTGTAGTAAGGAACTAATGTATCGCTTTGCTTTTCTGGTGCCTCACCTCCCCTGTGCCTTGCACCATCTTTGATTTTTGATGCATCTAAGGTACTTTGTGCTAAAACGAATGCATCCATTGATTTCCATGGACTAAATTTGCATAACCTTTTAAAAGTGATATTTTGACTTGTTTATGTCGGATTTTTGTTGTTTCGGTCTTGTGTTATTCAGATGAATATTGGCTATTTTCTAAACTGGTGTGGACTCCTTTTGTAGTGTCCTGACTGTGTTACTGTGTGTGCAAATACTTTACACATTGCCTCTGAGATAAGCCTGACTGCTCGTACCAAGCTACCAAGGGAGTGAGCATGGGTTATTTTAGCTGTGTGACTCCCTTACTCTGACTAGAGTGAGCGTCCCTACTTGGGCAGGGTGCAAACCACTCCCAAATAAAGGGACCCCATTTTTAACAAGCAGCTTTCGAGCTATATAGAGAGCCACGACCTATTCCACAGGACTCCATATGGCTTTCACCCCTTATACAGTACTGAGTCTGTCCTGTTGCTGGCGACGGAGTCACTCCGTCAGATCTTGGACGCTGGTGATTCTGCTGCTTTGCTATTATTGGATCTCAGTGCTGCTTTTGACACTGTGTCCCATAACATCCTGATCGAGAGACTCTGGAACTGTGGTGTGGGACATAAAGCACTGGGCTGGGTCACCTAAGTGTCGCAAAAACATTACCTGTCAAAAGTGCTTCCATTAAAGCAAGGAGTGCCACAGGACTTCTCCTTAAATCTAATATTTTTCTATGCGTACATGCAACTGCTGATGGAGGTCATCGAACGCTATGGGTTTACAATCATCTCATATGCGGATGACACACAGCTTATCACGCTGTCACAGAACTCTTTGTACATGGCTTTGTCTTTATGCCTCTGCCTTGAAGTCATTGCTAGGTAGATGCACTGGAATCGTCTCAAGCTCAATGCTGGAAAGTCAAGAAGTGATTTGGCACTCACTTGAACATCAGGTCCACTGCATAGTGGCCCAAAGAGCTAGGTCCCCTACCTGATCCCAAAGCCAAGGTCAAGAACCTTGGCATTTAGCTTGACAGAAAACTATATTTTGACATCCAAATAACTGCAGTGGCAGGAAAATGCTTTGGATTGCTCAAGATGTTGAGGAAAAGTTTGTGTTTTTTGCCAGTCAGCAAAGAAGACAGTCACTCAGGCCCTGATCATGTCTAGGCTTGATTACTGCAATGTTTTGTGTCTTGGAGTCACACAGGGTGGGATCAAGAGACTCCAAAGAGTGTAGAATGCTGCTGCATGTCTCCTGCTGAACTTCCAAAGTGGGCGCTGATGGGGTCTGCACTTTAGAAACTCCACTGGCATTACGAAGAGGCAGAGATTCTCTTTTAAAGCCTTGTGTTTTTGTCACAAGGCATTTGCTAACAAAGGCCCATGGTACCATATGTACCAGCGAGACATCTAAGATGGGCAGGGGAGATGTTGGCGTCTGTTCCCAAAGTAAAGATTGCACATAGGTGGAAGCCCTTTGAGCTATTTAATGCCTAGACTGCGGAATGCTTTGCCACTGTCAGTTCATCAGGTCCAGTTTGAGGGCGTTTTCAGGAAAAAGCTTAAAACTTGGTTCTTTAGTTCTGGTTCTTGGGGGTTTAATAGCTGCATTTAGGTCTGTGGATACCTGACTTTTGCGGTGAGACACCTCATTTGAGGTAGCTATGCGCTTTAGAAATTGTATTATTATTATTATTATTATTATTATTATTATTATTATTATTATTATTATTATTATTATTATTATTATTATCAGAAAAACATTATGCCACTTTACAAGGATTTTACTTTGGCATACCATCTTCCTAGAGGGGGGATGTTCAAATATTTTCAGATCTGTAGCTATCACGTGCAGTCTACAAATAATATTGATGAGATACAGTTGGAAATTTTAGGCAAGCCTTCCTTGTATAAAATCAAAGTACTTTACACTTTATTTAAGCAATATTTGCCTAACCTCAACAATGCTCTGGCAGAAGCATGGGTGTTAGTGCTTGGGGCAGTAGTTACCAGGGATAATATTATTAATAGTTTTGCATTCAGCACCAGATATCTTCGGTCTGTGAACGTACTCCTCCATCATTTAAGACAGTACACCGCTTCTACTATGCTCCTAGTCGGCTAAATAGCTGGAGCCATACAATAGACCCTAGATGCTCCCGGAGCTTGGGGAGGATGCTGAGGATGTACATATGTTTCTTACGTGGAGTCACCTGGGGCGATACAGGCAAGCTATTGCAAACAAACTGTTTAATGTCTTTGATAGGGAAATAGCAATGACTAGGATGGTCGACTTCAAATCTGGGGAACCAGGTTCGAGTCTCAGCAATGACTCTCAACATCCAGTGATTCTGGGCAAATCACTTAATCTCCCCGTGCGTGACAAAAATTAATGTGTCCTTGTGTAACGCAACTGGTGCTCTTGTAAAGCGCTCTGATACCTTTGGGTCAAGTTCGTACTATATAAAACTCAGGAGGAAAAAAAACGGTGGATGGATCCGAATCCTCCAAGCTATGCTTGTTGGTGGGAGTTGATATGTTTATTTTTCGAGATAGCGTTTGCAATATATCGACCAAAGGGGAGAAGAGGGAAACATGGGGCAAGTTTCATTGATGTCAACATCGTTTGTATACACTGTATGATGGTGGGGTTACAAGTTAAGTTACTGTCTGCGCTATATTCTTTGCATTATGTATCAGTGATTATGACTTTGTGTTATCACGCTTAATAATAAAAAAAAGAGTACCTTGGGCCCTATCTGCAAAAACTGGCACACATGAAACACTCAAGGCAGACGCTCTTTATCTTGTGTGTGGTGAAAGCTGTGGAGCTGAAGTTGGGTTTGCACAAATAAGAATATGAACAATTTACCAGAAAAGTTTGCAAGTTTTGCAAAGTGTGAAGCTGGAAATGTCCAAAAAGTGGACTAAGTTAACAGCCAATCATTGTTCCCACTGCAGGCAAAGTTCGGATAGGGCATTCTATTTCCGGCACCTCTTTTCTGTGTGCAGAGTTTAACAGCAGGAAATAGAGGATGACTTCCTGCTGCAGGATGTTCATCAAGTGGAACAGGAAATTCTGCACATCAGCGGGGCAGATCATTTTTTATTTTGTCTCGAGCAAATTCGAACAAAGTAAAGAAACTCTGCCTTCTTTTGGACAAAGGTAGAAAGCTCTGGCTGCCTTTGCCAAGGCAAAGCTTCCCAATTTCGCCTGACTTTGCATGCAGATTTTAAACTACCCAGGGGCTTGGCTTTCTCAGTATATTAAGGAGTGAAGTCATCAACATTCTTCTTGAACAGTTAGGGCCCGATTTAAGTTTGGGGGTATGTATGTTCTGTCGCAATGGTAGCAAAGTCCACCCACCTGAATTAAATGCTGGCGGACCTTCTGGTTGGTCAGGGCAGAGAGTATTCTGTCTCAGCCATGGCCAAACTCCTCCAATGGCCGGGAGAGTAAGAGCTGACAAAGAAATGGCTACAAGTCTACCCACCCAATTTGGATGGATAGACATGTCATTTGTTACTGTTTTTTTACTGTCACTGTGTACTTGATCTTACTGATGGTAAGAATGATTAACATCATTATAATGCTCTCCCAGCCAAGGGAGAAGGCTCCCATGGTGAAGGAAAAAGAAAATCCCACTTTGGGATTTTCTTTTTGAAAAGAGAAAAGGATTACTCAGTGATACTGGGCTGCTTCCTGCTGCCAATAGCACATAGTAATATGCATTGCCTGGAGCTGCCGTCACAGCAATTCCTGGCAACGCTTTTATAAAGAACAGCCTGCTTGGCAAGTCATTTATAAATTCAGTGGGAGCCCTCGCCACCATGGGGACAGAGTCATTTATTCCATCAGATTGCCCCCTGTGAATGTAATCAGCCCCTTAGTCTTGTATGTGTTTCAGGGCCAAAGACCACAAATTATTGAAGTTTCTCCTACTTTGTTCACTAATTATACCATATCTAGTTGAGTTTTATGTAGATGTTTAGCTTAACCTCAGTAGAGTAAGTCTAGCTAATAGCCCTGAAGTAGGTACTTTAAGGGTGGTGACCACATTTATTTTGTCTTTCTTTTGCCACCCCGGACACTCCCCTGTGTTCGCTGAGTTTTGAGGAGAAGTAATTTCGAATAGATGGAAGCAGATTGTACCCCTCTAAGGGAACCCTTGGCCTGGGGTAGAAGAGTTCCATGGATCCTTTGGGCTCCCACTGTACGATGGCAACTAAGGGAATGACTGCATGAGGGAGTTAGTGCACTTCTTAAGGAGTTCTTCCAACTTAGTTGCATCTGGGTGCGAGACTAAGGCGGTTACCCATTCCAACACAAGTGTACTACAAATATACAATGTTAATGTAATAACTGTTTTACTGAAGATAATTAAGTGCCAGATTATCACACAGGGTAAGTCAAAACAAATGTAAATCCAATATCTCGCTTACAACATATTTGATATATTCAGAATTTCCAGAACTTTTTGCATTTTTGATCACAGAGTTCTCATGTACTTGCAGGATATGGTACGGCAGTGCAGAAAGCAAGGTGTCCTTTAATGAATTTGTCTGTTACGCACATGGGGCCCGATTCACAGAACAAACTTAAGATTAAATCCTAAACTTAGTACCATTCTGGTATTCACAGAATGCACTTAGTACTTCTGGTATTCACAGAATGAACTTACTACTTTTGCTATTCACAGAATGAACTTAGTACTTTTGCTATTCACAGAATGGATTTACGACTCCTAAACTTACGTCCGCACTCGGGCCGGAAATTCCGGCCCGGAGGCGGAGCTTCCGGCCCGGAGGCGGAGCTTCCGGCCCGGAGGCGGAGCTTCCGGCCCGGAGGCGGAGCTTCCGGCCCGGAGGTGGGGATTCCAGCCGATTTAGCTATGGCTGAAATCTCCACCTCCGGGCCGAAAGCTCCGCCTCCGGGCCGGAAGCTCCGCCTCCGGGCCGGAAGCTCCGCCTCCGGGCCGGAAGCTCCGCCTCCGGGCCGGAAGCTCCGCCTCCAGGCCGGAAGCTCCGCCTCCGGGCCGGAATTTCCGGCCCGAGTGCGGACGTAAGTTTAGGAGTCGTAAATCCATTCTGTGAATAGCAAAAGTACTAAGTTCATTCTGTGAATAGCAAAAGTAGTAAGTGCATTCTGTGAATACCAGAATGGTACTAAGTTTAGGATTTAGTCTTAAGTTTGTTCTGTGAATCGGGCCCACGATCTTTATTTGTATAAAATATTGAATGTTAATTATTATTACCCTTGGCTAGCTGAACAGTAGGATTTTACTACTTTTTTTAATAATCTCTGATATCTCCTTGTGCTGCCATGCCACAGATGAAAATTACAATTCACTTTGCCTTCCACCACCACACCACTCCATAACATTCAGATCTGAAGCTACAGAAGTTTGACAACATTACTGGCCTGTTGTCTCCATGGCAGGTGTTTCAGGAGTTAAAGAACTTGACCAAGAATAGTTGAATGTTTAGGGAGACTTTTCCAAAGGGGCTCATGATTATTAATTTTATTTTCTATTAATTTGACCAAACCTCCTTCATCAGGTTTCTTATTATATCGAGTGAAGATTGTTGTTTAAACTTTACTAGTTAGAGCAGCGAACCCAACGGCGCACAAAGGCCGTGGGCTTGGTTATCTCTCTGGCATCTCCTATGTTTAACATGGTGATCAGGTCCTGCCATATTGGGAGAGATTAGTGTTCAATGCCCCACATATCAGAACATCATGCTGTAGTGTTATCAGAGTTCTCTAAACTCCACCTTGAGGATGGACTCCTGACAGCAGTAAATGACGCAGCCCGTTATGGTCCGCATAGGCCTATCATTGTTCTCACGCAATTCTTTCACGGTGTTTCCTAATCATCGAGAGGCCATAAACTAGTAAAAAACGTCAGTGATTTTCTGGATCCATTTTTGATTATTTCCATGAGTTTAATAACGGCCACCTTAACACTGTTAGAAAGAGATCATTTCTTCATTCAGGACACCACCAGGAGGGTCTGTAGAAGGTGCCATGGGGTATAGTATATAAGGAGGGAGTATATCTGTTCATTATTGTTGTGCCACTGGTGAAAGGAAGAGGAGTGCACCCAACTACATATTCATTACATTACACTACATGCAGCCTGAGGTGCTACGGCATAGGGTGGGAATGATATTTAAGCAGCAAAGTGTTAGCAGCTCCATTCTGCCCCTTCGCTCCCTTGAGGATAGATAGAGATGTCCACTGCCAAGGGTGACCCTGGCTACCCAGGCACAATCCAAGGTCTTGCATTTGGTAATTGTTAGTGCCCACCTAGATACATATAAATAATACTATTTAAAGAACTGTAGGTTGCATAAAGATAGTTTGATCACTATCACCAAATCAATACCCTACCTCAAACATTCAGGATCACAACCAGTGCTTAATCTGAGCCGGTGGTTTCCGGTGCTCAGCACCTGCACTTAGTTGTCAACACGGGCACTTTTGACAGTGTGCTACATGGTGGTGCTGTCTGCCTAATTTAAAAAATGAGCACAACAACTGTTGTTCATTTATTCAACATAATACGGGCCAATGGAATTATGTGGCAGGATAAGGACAAATTATGTGGTAGAGTTGAGTAAATTATGCGGAAAGGAAAGGCAAATTATGCAGCATAATGTGGCACATTTTTTAATAGTGTGTCTTAATTTGTTTGTCATTTTTAAACTTGGTAACACTGTCTGGGCATTGGTTGCACCCTATTAGTACCAATTTAACAACCAAATTTAGCAACAAGCCACAGAAAGTTAACCATTCCAGCTTTGCAAAGGCCCTTCCAACACACGGTGACATGTATCGGTGCACTTTTGCTAACTTTTGAACCGTTTGCACAAGAAGCAATTTTTTTTGTTAAAATCTGTAGATTATGCATCAGATGATGGATTATGTGGCAAATGCAGCATATGTGTAGCTATGCGAAAATTGCTGCAGCCGCACAATAACATAATTTCAGTGGCCCTGAATATAATTTAAAAATGACTACTACCAGCTGCCCAACCCATTCTTACAGCTTTGGGAGCTTGGAATAGTAGTGTCATTGCCAGCGCTGGCAAGGGCAATGGTTGTAGCAAGCTGCAGTGGCCTCCTGACAAGGGCCCTGGCATTTAGGAGCATATTTAACAAATAAGTCACGCAGCGCAATGCAGCAAGTCACCTTCCTGCGCGTAGTGATAAGGAAAGGGCAGGAATTTACAGTTTTTAATGGAATTCCTCTTCTTTTCTCGGCACTGGTGCACAATGGGCTCAGCCGCGGCCCGTGGAGGGAGTTCCGTGGGGCGGAAAGGCGGGGCGGGGGAGGGACAGGGTGGGGGGTTCTAAAAACCGGAATATGAATAATTGCAGGTAAGTAAACAATTAAATAAATAAAACGAATTTCGTAGAGCGCGCTGCATCGCATTTTGTGATGCATGGCGCGCAACGAAATTCATTTTATTTATTTAATTGTTTACTTACCTGCAATTATCCATATTCCGGTTTTTAGAACCCCTCCCCCGCCCCGCCTTTTTGCCCCACGGAACTCCCTCCACGGGCCGCGGCTGAATGAGCTGCCTAGCGCTAACGCAGGCACCCTTGCCCCATTGAGCAAGGGTGCCTGCATTGCATGCAGGATTGTTTTTGTGCAGGAAGGGGCATTTTCCTGCACAGAAAACAATCCCGTGAGGCTTTTTCATCTTTCTATGTGTGTAGAACACGTAGAAAGAGGAAAAACCAAGGAGACGAAAATATATTTCTCCTCGCTATGCCACTCCTGGGGAGGATTTTCTTTTTAGTGCATTCCCAGGTTTATCTGTTCTTGTAAATCTGAGAATGCGTCAAAATCCATGGATGTTGTGTGGGAAAACACACAGAACATCTATGGAAATGGCAACCTTGCGCAGAGTAATGCAACGCATCGATTTGTGCTGCAATGTATTACTCGAGATTTATGAAGCAACAAAGGGCGCCGTAAGGTGGCCTGATGTGGCTTCATAAAACTCTATTTTGAGTTACATCGCTCTTGCACCATGTTGAGTGTGCAAGGGGGGTGCACTGGGGTTCGTGAATAAGCCCCTTCACTTTTTTTTCACAGATTAAGCACTGATCACAACCAAACAGCAGTCTGGTTCTCCTGTTTACTGCAGGCTGATGTAGGTAGAGAGTGGCACAACGCCTCTCAACAAATGCCTCCAGGCAGTGGTTAATGTATCCCTCCAGTCACTCAATGAATGCATGAAGGGCCGACTAATTGAAGTATGGCAGGAAGGAATCAATCGGTCTGTTCCAGAGTCCAACTACAGATGCATTTGTGATGCCAACGCAGAGCAGGGTGTTTTTCTCCTTTGTACTTCAAACTCCTGCAACTCGGTGCTTGCTAGATGGCCAAGCCTCTCTGAGACCAGCTACTGCTTCAAATATTGCGTTTCATAATTTATAGACTTACAGAACAGATAACATAATTATGAGCTGCTAGGGGACATTTGTTAACTCCCAGAATGCCCTCGCTGTGCAACAGTAACAGTTTATTTCTGCTATTTAAAATGAGCATGTGGGCACTGCTGCTGCCCAAGTGGCGGTAATATTTATCCTGGCAGAAATGAGTGTCAAACACAATCCATACCTTTACTTCTTGTCACTGATTCACAAAACATGGTCCTACTTACAACAAATCAGGGGCCTATCAGAAACAGCCGTGAAGGCTCGGCACAGAGCTGCGCACCTGTGTTTTGCGTTGGAGGGTTCCAAAGTTTCAATATATACGTCAGAAATTCTCTGAGGTAATGCATGAACTTTAAACAGCACAAGTAGTAAACAGAGTGAAGAAATCCCTGCTCACTGTTTCCGAATTAATTTGGGGAGATTTATAGTATTATGCATTACTTTTAGACAACTCAAAAGCAAAAAGCAGTGCTTGACTATGTTGAGCCAGCCCTGCTTTCGACAATAAGGCCCCAGGAATTAGTGCCCTAGAAATGATGAAAGGTGGATGTGCACATTGCATAGTTCTAGAAAAGAGTAATTTGTAAATGCCTGCCATCCATTTACAGGACACATAGAAGGGTATAATGATTTAAAGCACAATAGAGAACACATGGCTGGCTATTTCCCAGCCATTTTGGGTAGGGTAAAAAATGTCTGCGGCATTGGGAGCAAAAGTATGACTTTTTGGAAGATCATTGTATTGAACTGGAATTATACCCAGTTGAACAATGTGAGATGAGAGTCGTTTGGTGAAGAGAAGCAGACAAAAAGAAATGAAAACAAGATAGAAACCTTTCAACTCTTATCAGAAAGTATTATGGAACCAAGAAATAAAATACAAGATGTGAACCCTAATAAATGGCATTTTAATATTTTTGGGCATTCATACAGAATTATACACAGAACTATATACAGGACATATGACAGGCCAACCCAATTCACCTCATTGAGCTTAACTCAAATCAAATCAAATCAAATAAGCTTTATTCGATTTTTGTCATATAAAATCACAAAAGCAGACATAATAGTTAAAAAAAACATTTTAAACACTCTTGAAATGCATAAAATTATTCAATGTTTCCCGAAAGTTCATTTTCCATATAAAGGGCCTGGAAGTACAGTTAACTCAGATGTTTAGAGGTGGGGGAAATGTTACATATTTTACATATTGCGATACCATCACTCACTGTTGAGCTTAACTCAAATAGAAGAACACAGTAGAAAAAAACACATTTACATTAAAAATACACAGCAACAAAAAGTAATATGTCGATTATATTGGACATGTGTGCATATGGCTGACTTAGCCTTGTCAAATTCTCTTGGGCTACTACTAAGCACTCTGAGACATATGATTTGTGATTGTGGGAGAGAGGTTACATTTTGGGAGTTTGTTGTCGCTTGGATTTTATACTGGATTGCAAGTTGAACAGATTCCCAACTCTAACAGTTCTCTTTGACCCAAATGATATTACTGGCTTCCGTATACCTTAAAGCGTGGGGTCTTTCAAAAGCTTCGATATCACAAAGAATAAAATCCACATGGAAGTCTTTCATAGTATCAGTAGAAGAAGAGTGGATAATGGGTATGCAGTATATGATAAGCATTTTTATTACGGACTCTAACTTTCCAGTAAGTAAAATAGTGTTTAGATCACCTTTAACTGCCAATATTCGCTGTGTATAAGTTCTTCTCTGCTTTCACTTTTATAAAGGTACTGTCCCACTGCATATATTTATTTTGATGTAAAGGAATAAAATAAGAGATTTTCTATGATGTCACTAGCGTGATTTTCAGAGGGGAGCACGTTCTTTTATTGTGTAGTTTTCCATAATTTTATTAATAAAGTTCTGTATATATAAAAGAGCGGGACAATGAAAGACCCACAATATAAGAAAAGGTCACAGGGGATTAAAAGAAACATTGATAAGTCGGTTGAACCAAATAATGAAGTGCTCAGGACAAACAAGTATAATTGCAAAGCTGAGAAAGACAAGTGCCAAGAATAAAGACAAATCAGTTATGAAATAGAAGTATGTTATTAAAAAATACATTAGGACTTGATAAACGAAGACGCAAATGATGAGCTTACAGGGAGCATTTATTCAGGAACCTCTAAGACATGCCATCAACACACACTAAAAAGGTTTCTACATGGATAATTGAATGAGAAAGAAAACAACAGCCCACATGATTTAGATAAGGAGCTAAAAAGGGAGTAGCTGATCAAGCAGGAATATGTGGACTACACTGATAACACAAGCCTAGATCTGAAGGAATCAATGCATAAAAATGTACATGTGCTAGTGTAACCCATATATGAGATGATATTATGTCCCAAGGAGGGCGTACAGAGTTGGAGATTGAGGGGAAGAGGAGAGCATAGGTGAGGTCTGTATCCACTCATGTAACTCTCTCCTGGAGTGTAGGTGCAATAATGCTGTGCCGTTTCAAGGTCGTCTCCTTAAGCTACATACGCCATTCGTCACTGAGCAACATTTTGAATACAATAAACATATTGCAAAAAACGCAAGCTATAATAGTATGTACTGCGTGAACTACCAACCTAATATCCCCTTCCTTATTTTCTGTTGACTACAGCATCCTCCACTCTGTCACTTTATTCTAATTTATGTTAGGTATTTTATAACTCAGACCTTTAGATTGTAATGGTAATATAATACCAAGTCATGTGTACATAGCAAGGGAATTCCTTCTTAGTGCAATATGCACGTGAATGAAACATTGATAAATTGCAGCAGGATGGGAGAGGGATATTGTGAAGGTCCTACATTGGACAGGGAAAGAGTGAAAATAGTTAGGGATAGGAATGTAATGCTAACTTTTGCAGGAATAGGTAAATCTTGATTTCCTTCCTATATTGTTTGAGAGAAGGGGGACAGTTTTTAAAGCAAATGGCAATTGTGCCACATTTTGGGAGCGTCTGTCTTGTTTCACTGTATTTTTATGATCTCCATTTAGCTGATGGTATGTCAGGAGGCAGGACAAATCAACAAGGAGCTCAAGGGGAAAGAGAGATTGGGTCGTCCCCCACTCAAGTCAGTATTACAACAAAAATGACCAAATCTGATTAATACGGAAACTATTTAAACACTGTGTGAAAAAGGACTGAGAAGTGTAGACTTAACTTCTTCTGACCAATTCCCCACCATCTATATTTATAAGAGGGGTCCCTAATTCACAAGACTCCGTACTTATATAAAATCTGCAAGAACCTTATCCAAATGCAGCTGTCACTGTGTTAAAAAAAACAATTTGTGAAAAACCTGTGGAATCACAGATGTAAACAAACCACACCGTGAATATCAGTGAAAAAAAATGTGTGCAAAACAAGGTAGAACCTCACGTGCGCAACACCACAGTGGGCTTAAACTAGTTAGATTATCACCAGTACTGCCACGTTTCTCATCATAGGTTACTACCTTGGGCAAAAAAACTGGAAACATGTACCAGAAAAATTAATCAAAGAAGGTGAACATATGTGAACATCACACATTGCAGTCCCAAATTAAAATTGATAAAGAACCACAGCCACCATAGTTTTATTCTTAGCTCATGGATCAGTTCAAAAATAAAAAGTACTGTATTTTGACAGACCAAATGCTCAAAAAGGAGAGTTTATGTGTAGGATAGTGTGGTGTATTTGAGTTAATTGCTTTGTAAATTCATGTGTTTTACAAATACATATAATGAGCAAATAAAAAATCTAATATTAATAATTTATGTAACAAAATAAAAACCAATATAAACATTTACATTTATTATCTTTTTAAAACACATAAAAGAATTTTTTAGATTTATGAAACCATAAAAATAAATGTTATACATATGAAACACATTTTTTAAACAATAAATCACATAACAAAGAATAGCAATTGATTTTAAAAAAAAATACTTTACAAAAACATAATTTACAAAATAATCTACTTTTAAAAGAAATACCCATAAAATATCCTGCAGAAAATGCAAAATGGTGTGTCATATAGTAACCTAACTCCAGTTTAAAAACATTAAAAAAAATACACAAAAAACAATTTAATTACACTAACTACAATCCTACAAATATTGAATAAAATAGATGAATTCTTGGGAGGGAGGAGCTAGATTTCCTATTCTACCTCCAATCTAACAAACACAAGGTTAAACCTATACGTGGTGAAGTGGTGGCAGATCTACTATTCTAATGCCGGATGGTATATTGATCTGCACATAAAAAATATGTGTTTTTCATGTGTTCTTATTAGGATTTTCCTGTATATTAAAAAAAGCAACATTTTTTGTATCTTTCTCACATGAGATCGTTCTAAAAAGTATTTTTTCAAAATTGACTAAACAAATGGTGATCACCATAACTAAGTTGTGTGATTACAAATTGGAGTGGATGCGTGAAAGTGTGATATGGTTTGAATTTAAGAGAGTCCAGCCTTACTGATTATGGATCCAACCCTGTATAGTTTATACAACTTCCTAAAAGTGGCATTTTCAAATTTGCAATTTAAAATCCATTTTTACCATAAGAGCGGATTTTGCATTGCAATTTCAAAGACGCCAAACATAAGCCGATTAACTGTTCCAATTTGGAAGTTGCAACTTATGAAATGTTATAGGTTAACTCCAATGTTATCCTATGGGAGAGATAGGGCTAGCAGTATTGAAAAACAAATTTAAGACTTTTTCACTAGCAGGATATATAAAACTTAAACATACAAGTCCAACTTTTTAATTTGTTGCACTATTCCCTTTGGGCTGTTCATGGCCTACCCTACAGGTGACTTGCATCTATTCAAAAAGGAAGGTTTGGGCCTGGATAATGCTTTATTTTGCCAGGTTGAAATGACATCTCTGCACTGTGGTATGGCCAGGGAGTGGCGAATACTAGTGACTTCAAGACAGGGATAGTCTGGGAAAATCAATTGAAAGCATGGCCACCTGCATGTATTTGAGACTTCACTAGCTGGGTGAGTCCAAGAGGTGTCAATGCATCAGGAAGGTCGGTGGTGTCTTGATCTGCTAAGCTCTGTAGATGAAAATTGAAATCCCCTATAATGGTAAAGTCGGGGGAGTTGGCTTTGATATCCCAGAGTAAGGAACACTTTTTTAAGAAAGAGGACCTGGGGCGTGGGTTTTGATAGATAAGAACCCTGTTGAAAGAGTAATGTTTAGAGATAGCAATTTTAAATGCTTGTCCTTCAAAGTCAGATGTAACCCGTAGTGGCTCACACAAGACCTTAAAATGATCCCTATATATAATTGCTCAACTGCCACCTCTTTTTCCAATTTGGTCTGGTCTCGATATAGAGAACCCTGAGGGGGTAGGGGGAGGGGGGGGGGGATTGCCATGATGAAATCCAGACCAGATGAAGCATCTGCCAAGGTCTTGGTGATGAAAGCCAGGTCTTGTGCTTGAGCATCCAGAAAGTCTGCCATGTCTGAAGCGCTATTGATCAGTGACCTGGCATTGATAAGCATGCTGCCAATTACCCTAATTTGAGTAGGCATGGAGCCTTTAGATATAAACGAGTTAAATGTGGTGATCATGGTGTTTATTAGGGAGAGATTACAGTATGGTCATACATTCTGCTGATGAAATATCTGATGGTATCGGCCTTGGGCCCGTACAGGTCTAACCAGAGGGCTTTAGAGCATACAGCTCGTCTTGTGAGCAACGAGTGAAGACCTGTTGATGGGGGGCAAACCGGGAGGGGGCTCACACTGAGCACGGTCTGAGCACATATGGGGGCAGACGGGCTTGCCTTAGAGCATGCTTTCGACATGCCCGTGGCACGCCTGGACCTACTGTAAATCCAGTTTTGTCTCCAGCCATCTTGGGATATGTTGGGGGCGTGTCGGAAAGTGCTGCTCAACGCGATTGGGATCGATAGAAACAGTGAAGGCCAAATACAAAATACAGATGAGCAAACTGTAATTTATAAAAATAATTTAAAAGCATACAAGCCTCCATTCCAATATGGTGCTCGGGAACCAGGCACCTCCCAAACTGCATGCTTGTGCCATACAAGGAAACAAAATAAATGGGCACAAAGTGTAAGAAGGAGAGAAACTCCTACAGAGATCATTTGTGGGTACCAGTGGTGGCCCTTCAACAATTAGGCTGACAACAACTAACAAAGCGTTATGAGCATGTTTCACAGTCTCAAACATGACCACATTGCTCCATTCTTCACAATTTCTGGAACTGGTTTCCTCCACCAAGTCTTGTGGCTCAGTTGGCTAATACATCCAGTGCTTGGAATCTGTGTTTGACCTATGGTGACAGGTTCAAATAAATCTCAGCAGACCCACTTAATGTTTCATTATTTCTATGTTGATACAATGAGTACCATTGAGTTGAAAAACAATAAACATTTGTTATCAGTCCGAAGGGGTGAAGGTGCACTTTACAAATAGACATTTTATGTTGTTTTGCGTTATTTATCATTATTCTAAACTATGTTTACGAATTACAAAAGTGTTTCCTAATCAGACTATCTAGAATCCAAATAGAGTTAATGTAAGTGGTTTGCATTCTCTTTCCCTTTCACTCGATTTCCCAATATGTTCCAGTGTGCCATATTTTGTTTCCTAACATAGTACCATTATTGGGCCTACATTCGCAGAGTATCATTTCATTAAAGTAGGAGCGTTGGCCTCTTAACAGGCAATACAGCACATTATAGAGACATAAAAATATCTGCAAAGATGTATACTCTCAAAAGTGTGGAGGAAATCCTATTACACGCATGATGCCATGAAGAGGTTTAGTTAACACACATACAGAACACGCAGGAACCCGTGTACAAAAATAAATAGTTAAGCCTTTCTTGTTTATTGGTATCCTGGTTCTCAGGGCAAAAGCTGCAGTCTCCATTTGTTCACAAAATAGACATCCATGCTTACAACCATTTTTACTGTCTGTGTTGCATTAATGCACCATCCTTAAATTAATAGTCTTTTCATACCTGTTTTGTTTTCTTAAAGAGAGTAACATTTGTCCTCTTGTGACACTTTAGTAAATGTATCTTGAAAGAAATGAAAATGGCATTTTTTTAAATGTTCTACAGAAAACTAAGTGAACTGAAACACTAAGTTAGTGCAAATACGAATAATTTAAATAAACACATTAATAGCATTTGGATTTTGCTATATTTGATGAATCCACTAAGGTTTCCATGTAGGCTTGCATTGACAGGAGAAAAATTATTTTGAACTTCGCAGTGGGCTTTCCAGGCAGCACTGCGAAGAACGACTCCCCGTCAAACGGCAGAGAAATGTCAAGTGAACATCCCACGAGTCTTCAGACTTAAGTACAAATCACTTCAGGAAGCAACAGTCTTACAACAGAGCTATTTTATAATGCAGCCAATTCACAAACATTTCATGGGACTTGCCAGTGAACGCCACTATCAAGGGTAATGGTGGTGTAAGAGAAGCTACTTTAAAGTAATACTGTCAAATCAAAGATCTGGGGATTGAAGGAGGCACAACAAAGTTAAGGGTTTCTCTAGCAAAACGAAATTGTCATTCGCAGTGGTTAGAAAAACAACTTCTTAAAGGTGCAGTCATGGATTTCAGGTGTTACTTATTATTTTATGATATTTTGAATAATTTTTAGATACGTTTGTAACTCGTATTTATAGCTTTTGTAAGTGATTTTTTCATATTACGGTCTCGATTACGAGTGCAATGATATAATTATCGAACTTGATGGTAAAATGGCATAAC
This sequence comes from Triturus cristatus, assembly GCF_964204655.1. Taxonomy (NCBI): domain Eukaryota; kingdom Metazoa; phylum Chordata; class Amphibia; order Caudata; family Salamandridae; genus Triturus; species Triturus cristatus. The sequence continues at coordinate 871,880,203 of NC_140581.1, forward strand.
GTGGGTTTTGGCGATACCGTACCAAAATCGCAAGTACCAGTATTTATCGAGCATTTTTCCCATAATAAATATCATCAGGTTTGACCTGACGAATTTGTCTGGGATTGTGGAATTCAAATACACCCAGTAATTACTGGATGCAATAAAATCCACACAACTCATAATTCTAGCATATGCTGCAACAGGATTTAGATATACGGAAAAAGAGAGAGACTGGGGAGTGAAGTATAGCAAACCTACACATATTTACACATACTTACCATGTCAATATATTGGTGGTCAGCATTTTTGCTAGAATATTTTGAAGCATGATATTAAAATCGATATATTCCAATACAATACCACAATGCATAAATTGTTGGGGTAATTTAAGCACACAACTTCATATTGGTACGACATACATAAAACTCTGAGGTATTCACATACCAACTCCTTTTTCTTCATGCACTCCATGAGGATGATGAAGAGGTGTTGAGCCTGAGTTCGGGTGTAGTTGAAGGTCTTCTGGATTGTGACAAGCAGCTGGTCCCTCAATGTTTCATTGATTAGACTGTCAGGAAAGAGGAAACAAAGAAAAACAAGTGTTTACATTTTAATAGGAAAAGACAAGTGGGGGTGATGCGAGCGATGCAAGAGTTAAAGGCGTTCAATCAGTGGTAAGGCATAAATGGACACATTTCTTCAAAGGTGCCTAATAAAAACCTGCTCTGGTGAGAACATGATATTTCCAAAATAGTACTGCTTTAACTTTGGGATGTGATTTCAATTCTTGCCCTGTCATCAGCTGACAGAAAAACATTTCTGTCAGATAGCGCGGGAGGATTTTCTAATGGACAATCAAGGCAGCAGCTCTAGGTCTGAATTTTTCATATAAGGAAACAAATGTTACCCCAAGGTACATTCAATCCATTCTGAACCAAATGTATCTCACCATTGCCCATTTTTGTATTTGAGACACAAGGCTTGTTGGAGCATTGCTTTTAACTGCATCGATTGGTTATCTATTCTTTGAGCTCTAGGGAGTGTTTCAGCGTTTTTTTTGGAAATATTCGAACGTAATTTGCATAAATTGGGGGAATCATCTTTGAGAAAAATTGAACATTTTGCAATGCCATTAGCTATGTGCACGGACCCTAATAGATGGATTGTTGGCAGATAGATCTAACTTAGCATCATCTATAAGTGACCTGGGGGCATATTTACAAGCCAGGCGATAAAATTATCGCCGCTTTAGCGGCAGAAAACTGCCGCTAAAGCGGCGATAATGGGCTTGATAATATGCTCTATGGAATTCCAATTGAAACCCATGTTAAATGTGAAGGAGTCTAACATGGGCTTCAATTGGAATTCCATAGAGCATATTATCAAGCCCATTATCGCCGCTTTAGCGGCAGTTTTCTGCCGCTAAAGCAGCGATAATTTTATCGCCTGGCTTGTTAATATGCCCCTATATAAGTCATCTCTTTGTCTTAAACCAAATTCTCGGATTTATGTATATGGTGCAGTTGATAGAAGCCTCATTGTAGTCCTAGAGGGGACTCTTTGTGATGATAATCAGAGAGCAGAAGTTACTAAGGAAGACTGATACTAATTAGAAAGCAACAATACTTTTATTTCCTTTCTTAAAGCAAGAAGAATCGCAAAACACATCAGTGGAAGTGAGAGGGAATTCAACGGGGCAAGTCCCAGGACAGATCATGGGTTCCTGTCATTTCTTTATCTCATAAAGTTTGACAACCACGGTGCAGTTCTTGATACTGGCATTCAACTATCCCCAATAAAGGGTTGGCCACTCTCACTGAAATCTCAGTGGGAGCTGTGCCATAATTCACTTGTTACCAGTGGCCAAAGGGGTGAATTTGACATTTTGTATGACCCACACATACCAGTCTTGCTCAGTTTTGTCTCGTCATGCATTAATCTGCTTGTGCCAATATTTTGGAAATGGCCCCTTCTGCAGGATCACCCCCAAACATTTTGCCTTCTTCCCCCCGTTTTTGATGGTTTTAGGAGTCTGGACACTTTACCACTGCTAACCAGTGCTAAAGTGCATATGCTCTATGTACTCAAAACATTGTAACATTGGTTTATCCACAATTGTCATATTTAGTTTACTTAAATTAAATGTTACTAGTGGGTTTGCATGCCACGCAAACAAACGATGGACGGAATGCTGAATGAATCATACATTCACCCCAGTCAAGGTATCTGGGTTAAATCCATTATTCTTTTGCTCACCATGCCACCCCAGTTTAGACCCATCCATATGCAAATCAGTCTTGACCCTGTGCCTCATGGGAACAGTCCAGACCGAACTGTCAAGCCAGGTCCTCCCTGGACCGGAAACAAGCATCCTGGGACCGGTTTTGGGGTATTACCCCTCATCAGCCAGGCTAGCTTGAATCCAGTGGCACAGTGAGCAAGGGACCCACGTCTGAGCATACCCATACCACTTAGGGTGAAAAGTGCTATGAAAACAAATGATGGACGGAATGTTGAATGAACCATACATTCACCCCCAGTCAAGAGATCTGGATTAAATGATTCTTTTGCTCACCATGCCACCCCAGTTTAGACCCAGCCATATGCTAATCAGTTTTGACCCTGTTCCTCATGGGAACAGTCCAGACTGAACTGCCAAGCCAGGTCCTCCCTGGACCAGAAACAAGCGTCCTGGGACCGGTTTCGGGTTATTACCCCTCATCAGCCAGGCTAGCTTGAATCCAGTGGCACAGTGATCAAGGGACCCACGTCTGGGCTTACCCATCCCACTTAGGGTGAAAAGTGTTATGTAAACAAATGATGAACAGAATGCTGAATGAATCATACATTCACCCCAGTCAAGATATCTGGGTTAAATCCCTTGTTCTTTTGCTTACCATGCCACCCCAGTTTAGACCCAGCCATATGCAAATCAGTCTTAACCCTGTGCCTCATGGGAACAGTCCAAACCGAACTGCCAAGCCAGGTCCTCCCTGGACTGGAAACAAGCATCCTGGGACCGGTTTCAGGGTCTTACCCTATATCAGCCAAGCTAGCTTCAATCCAGTGGCACAGTGAGCAAGGGACCCACGTCTGGGTATATCCATCTCACTTAGGGTGAAAAGTGCTATGCAAACAAATGATGGATGAAAAGCTGGATGAATCATACATTCACCCCAGTCAAGATATCTGGGTTAAATAGATTGTTCTGTTGCTCACCATGCCACTCCAGTTTAGACCCAACCATATGCAAATCAGTCTTGACCCTGTGCCTCATAGGAACAGTCCAGACTGAACTGCCAAGCCAGGTACTACCTGGACCAGAAACAAGCATCCTGGGACCGGTTTCAGGGTATTACCCCATATCAGCCAAGCTAGCTTGAATCCAGTGGCAAAGTGAACAAGGGAAAAACGTCTGGGCATACATATCCCACTTAGGGTGAAAAGTGCTATGTAAACAAATGATGGACAGAATGCTGAATGTATCATACATTCACCCCAGTGAAGAGATCTGGATTAAATCCATTGTTCTGTTGCTCACCATGCCACCCCAGTTTAGACCCAGCCATATAAAAATCAGTCTTGACCCTGTGCCTCATGGGAACAGTCCAGACCAAACTGCCAAGGGAGATCCTCCCTGGACCGGAAACAAGCATCTTGGGACCGGTTTCAGGGTATTACCCCTCATCAGCCAGGCTAGATTGAATGCAGTGGCACAGTGAGCAAGGGACCAACGTCTGGGCATACCCATCCCACTTAGGTGAAAAGTGCTATGTAAACAAACGATGGATGGAATGCTGAATGTATCGTACATTCACCCCCAGTCAAGAGATCTGGGTTAAATCCATCGTTCTTTTGCTCACCATGCCAACCCAGCTTAGACACAGCTATATGCAAATCAGCCTTCTCCCTGTGCATCATGGGAACAGTCCAGACCGAACTGCCAAGCCAGGTCCTCCCTGTACCGTAAACAAGAATCCTGGGACTGGTTTCTGGGTATTACCCTTCATCAGCCAGGCTAGCTTCAATCCTGTGGCACAGTGAGCAAGGGACCCACGTCTGGGCATACCCATACAACTTAGAGTGAAAAGTGCTACACAAATAAATGATGGATGGAATGCTGAATGAATCCTACATTCACCCCCGGTCAAGAGATCTGGGTTAAATCCATCGTTCTTTTGCTCATCATGCCACCCCAGTTTAGGCCCAGGTGTGCAGCACTGATTGTGTCACCCACTCAGTAGCCCTTTAAACATGCCCCAGGCCTGCCACTGCAGAGCCTGTGTGTGCAGTTTTAAACTGTCATTTCGACCTGGCAAGGTAGTCTAATTGCCAGGCCCAAACCTTCCCTTTTATTACATGTAAGACACCCCTAAGTAGGCCTGATGCAGCCCCAAGAGCAGGGTGCAGTTTATTTAAAAGGAATGACATGTATTTTTGAGGTTTACACATCCCACTATTGAAAAACTGCTAAATTAGTTTTTTACCACTGCAAGGCCTATCTCTCCCATATGTTAACATTGGGGTTGTGTTAAAACATCTTTTAAGTGTAATTTCCAATTGGGAAGAGATTGAGATGTGGAGTTTGGTGTCTGTGGACTCCCAATTTACAATCACAATTCATGGTGAAATCTGAAAATGCCACTTTTAGAAAGTTGACATGTTCTTACTTTGATCGTTCTGTGCGTCTATCTGGGTCCGGTCGACAGCTGGGTTGTGTGAATTCACTGTAGACAGTCACAAAGAAAGGGAGCTGAGGTGTGCCCTGCATACCCTGATGGTCTATCACCAGGCTGATGGTCCTTCTTGAGCTAGAAGGTTGAGAGGAGTTGACATGCACATGAATAGGACTGTGCTTGTGCCCACACAACAAGCTGCATACCCCCTGTAGCCAGGTTCAAGAAGGGCAGGGCCTTGTGCACTACAAATACCTTTCTTTGAAGTCTCCATACTACAAAGGCTAAAATGGGTATAAGTACTGGATGTCTGACACCATATACTTTGATCACCTCTGAACTGATGACATTCTGCCAGGAGGGACTGCCACTTTGCTGCTTGCTTTGCTGTGTTGGTCTGCTGCTTCTTGCCTGAGAGTGAGAGGACTGGACTTTACGGTCTTCATCCTGCTTTCAAAGGTTCTCCAAGTGCTTGAATGAGCTTGCCTCCTGTTGCTGAAGTCTCAGGGACATCAAAGACTTCACCTGCATCTTGCTACCAGCACCTGAGCTGCTCCGCTGTGAGCCTGACCTGCCAAGTTGTGCCACATCCAATCATGGGCCCTTGGAGGTACATTTGGTGCTGTAACCAAGAAACGGATGCATCGACTCCAAAGTGTCAGTTCAGAACCAGTGCATCCATGTGAAACCGATGCATCGCCACTGTCTGCACTGAAGCCGCGGACACAGTTAGCTAAGTGCGTGACAAAAGGACCTCGACCTTTAGTGCAGCCCTGACTTTGCTGGAGTGCTTCGGAAGAAAACGCCACTGCATGTGTCTCGAGCACCACCCCACCAAAATCTGTGACGCACTGCTCCAACTCCAACACAGCCCCGGCCCTGCATGTCCTTCAGCCCAGTGGTTTAACTTCAATAGTGAAGAATCGTCATTGACGCATCAGGAAACAAGGCCTTGCACCCTCAACTGACACATCACCTCCTCTGCGCAATGCATTGTCCTGCAGCAGCACAGCTTCAACAACCATGGACCGCCTTAAGGAACCGATGCCTCACATGCATCCATGACTCTTCACCTCCTCTGCGCGACACATCATCTTTAATTTCTGACACATCCATGCGACTGTTAGGAGGTCTGTGTGATTCCTGTATCCGGGCTGTGCTCCATTGTGGTCGGGTCGAACATTTGGATTTGGCCCAGTCAAGTGTGACCAGATAGTCCAAGTTGGAGCGATATACTTCTAAGCACTGCATTTTGATTTAATCTTTAAAAATTCATATCTTGACTTGTGTATGCTGGATTTTTGTAGTTTTGGTTTTGCTTTACTCAGATAAATGTGGGCTACTTTGACAGTGATTCTAGTGCATAGTGTTTAAACAAAGTGCAAAATGTGACTATGAACAAGATAGAAAAACTCTTTAAGTAGGACTCATGGTCGTAATGTCAAAAATCAAGCTTTTGTTATAATATTCCCCCATATACATAGTGTAAGAACGTAGACCATAGATAATCCATAGCACCTGTGTATATATGTGTGTATATATATATTATCTACGGTCGCCAGTAGATAGTTATAGTTAGGACCGAGTTCCCATAGGAAATCTGAAAATTCTATTTTGAATAACTTTGGCGCCGGTTGACGAATCCTCGCGAAATTTTCAAAACTAATGGGGCGCTCTGCTCAGCTCCTACCCTGGAAGTCTCGGGGTGATTCGTCAAGCGGGGGCTGAGAAAAAAGGGGGGTCCCAAAACGCGTTTTCCCCATGCATTTTCCCATAGGCCCTTTAGTCGAAGGTACAGCCCAAACGGCTTAACAGAATTACTTGAAATTTGGCAAAGAGGTAGTCATCAGGTCAGGCATGTGCCTTTTGCATATATGGTGTCAATCTGTTCAATAGTCCCTCTTTTCTCAGCCCCCGCTTGACGAATCACCCCGAGACTTTCAGGGTAGGAGCTGAGCGGAGCGCCCCATTAGTTTTTAAAATTTCACGAAGATAAGTCAACCGGCGCCAAAGTTATTCAAAATAGAATTTTCAGATTTCCTATGGGAACTCGGTCCTAACTATAACTATCTACTGGCGACCGCCAGTAGATAATATATATATATATATATATATATATATATATATATATATATATATATATATATATATATATATATATATATATATACACAAAACACACTGTGAGTTACAGAAAAATTGCCCGCCGCTTCACGTATCTCAGATACTGGTCTCCACCAGTATTTTTTATATTAGTATATCAAAAACCATCACTGAGATATACACGCATAAGACATCAATAAAAATCAAATCTTTCTTAGTTCATTTTCTTTTTGTTGTTATTTATTTTTTCTTAAGCAGTCAAAACATAGCCGCAGTCTGTACAAAGCCAACACGTGTTTCGCGCTCCACTGCGCTTCTTCAGGGCTTTTTTAGTCTTTTGATTTTGCTATTCTTTTTTCATCTTCTAAAGTTAGCACTTGTACTTCCACAAAAAGAATTCTTATAACGATTTTAATCTCCAAGTTCTAAGTTCATCATTGTCAGTATTTCTTAATTTATTAAGTTCCCTTTGATAAGGTCTCCATTCAGGCTGGAAGCCTTCCCGTCCTTCTCCTTCTGAATCCTAGAAATGTCAGCAGCTCCCCTGGTCCAAAAGCAAAGCCAGCTCCCGCTGGAGGCAGGGAGCCGGCAGGGACCGCAGGGCATTGGGGCTCCCCCCACAGTCCACAACTTGAGGGCTGGCCCCAGGGGATGGGGTCCCCGGGGCCAGAAGTGGCCGGGTAGGTGGGCTACTCGTCCTCCCTCCCATAAAATGTATTTTTAAAAAAAGGCTCACCAGGCCCCGGGGGATGGGGACCCCGGGGCCATTATTGGCCCCAGGAGGGGGGCCACGCGGGTCTCCTCCAATAAAAAAACAAGACTGGCTAGGCCCCGGGGGATGGGGTCCCTGGGGCCATAATTGCTCCAGGGGAGGGGGCAATAATTAATTATTAAAAAATACATTTAAAAAAAATGGCCGGCCCCGGGGGATGGGTTCCCCGGGCCATAATTGGCCCATCGAACTCACCGGGGGCCCTGTTCCCTCCCTGCAGGACTCCACAAACGTGCCTCTTGCCACGCTCTACGTTGGGGAATTAATTCCTTGTTGCTAGTGAGGATCCCTGGGGGCCAAATAGGCCACCAAGAACCTCCAGTAAGCCCCACACAGTGGGATTGCTGAGAGGTGGTAGAAGGCCATGCCCCCTTTTTAAACCACTCTGCAAACGTGCCTCGTAGTGCATTGCTGGTGGGGTGACAAAGTCCCCTTGTGTCCTGAGAACCTCAGGACTGAAGTGGACTTCATCCCCCGAGCAGCAGTGTGCCAGGAGACATGTTTGCATAGTAATGTAAAAAGGGGGCGTGGCCTTGTACCACTCTCATCAATCCAACTGTGTGGGGCTTACTGGAGGTACCTGATGGGCTAGCGGGCCCCCGAGGACCCTCAGTATTCAAGGGGACTTAATCCCCCAATTTAGAACGTGCCAAGAGGCGGGTTGGTGGTGAAAGGGGACGCGGCCTGTAAAAAACCTTAGAAATTCACTGAAAAAAACATAGGTTTCAGGGATGTTAGAGTTAGAAATTAGCATTGAAAAAACCTTAGAAATTCACTGAAAAAACACAGGTTTCAGGGACATTATAGGTAGTTGGACATTTCATTCGTACAAAACCAGAGAAATTCGGCCGTTATAGTTAGTTGAGCTAACTATAACTTGCGCCCCCGCAATGCACTGCTGATGACATCACATATTACATCATTCATGACATGGTCAGTGACATCACTTATGACATCACTGATGACATCTCAAATGACATCACTGATTACATCATCCACGTGATAATCTGATGCACCTCCTCATACCCTAATATAACCTTTGATACACCCACTCTAAAATACAGACTACCATTTTCGAAACCATAGACACACCAATACCATTTACTACATACCCACTCACTGATTCCTAGGTCTACACACACATCCACTTATTCACCCATACAGTCACTCATCAATACAGCACTATCATATGTACTCAGACACCCAGACAGACACTCACACACTGTCACTCATCCGTAGATTTAATCACACACCTAGTCAGTCATGCAAAGAATCAATCACACTCCCATTTACTCACCTATACAGTTATACACACACCACTTCACTTACAGATACTAACACATACTTACTCTCTTATACAATCACTGATACAAGCACACACTCATCCATACAGCCACTCTCACAATCACTCACTCGCTCAAAGTCATTTATGTACTCCAACACTCACATATACTGCCTTTCACATATGTATTTACTCACACATGTACCACTGAGACATCCATTCACTCACCAACACACTCATACACACACTCACCCACCCATACAGCCCTTTACACATGCAGTCTTGAACCCATAAACTCAGTGAATCACCCACTCACACATCTATGCACACCCCCACCCACACAGACACTCAGGCACCCATACAGATACTCAGACAACCAATCAATAACCCATATAGACACTCATGTAGCTACTCACCAACCCTTGCAGCCGCTTACACAGCAACTGACAGACTGATACAGACATTCACACAGTTTAGTCACTAACCCATGCATTCAATAAGACACGTTTAATCACTCACTTATACATCAGTCACGCAAGTACTAAATCATCCATTCAGACACTCATACACCCACTCATTCTTCAATACACCGTGGCATTTATATATATAAAACATATTTAAACTTTACAGAAACACACAGTCACTGGATGATGTTATCAGTGATGTCATTTGAGATGTCAAGCAGCGATGTCATTGACCATGTCATGAATGATGTAATATGTGACGTCATCAGCAGTGCATTGCGGGGTTGCGAGTTATGGTTAGCTCAACTAACTATAACGGCCGAATTTCTCTGGTTTTGTACGAGTGAAATGTCCAACTAACTATAACGTCCCTGAAAGCTATCGTTTTTTCAGTGAAGATATATATATATATATATATATACGCACACACACATACATATGATTGTGTGTGTATATATGCATGTGTGTGTGTGTGTGTGTGCTTACTAAACTTTTTCATTAGGATTAAACACTAATGCTTGGCTGCACGTGCATTATTATTTTCTCATTTTATTTCAACAGCTATTTTATTTTGATAGCAGTATTAATAATCATAAGTTTACGTAGCTAATTACACACAACTTTCATTATTCCCTAGAGTTTCTTTCTGATGAGGAAGGAAGGAAGGAAGGACAAAACACAATAGAATTCTGATTAGACTGTTGTTTTACATACGCCTATGTAATGAATGCTAATTACCCCTCATCATTTTTTTCTCCCCGTGCAAAGAGCTCCGGTCGACTTGTCCTCAGATAAGTTGAAAGAATGAGAACAACACATCAGTTATGTAAAATCATAGAATCAAATAAATATTAAGAGGAAAGATTGAACATAGACATGTGAAATGGGCTACTGCAGCAGACAGACACCTGCAGAGACTGAACTGATGGTAAAAAACAAAGTTGTGAAGGACCTTTTGCCGTTGGATAGATAGCTCAGTGAGATGAATGGTCCCAAATGACAAAGGTGATGTTGGAATCCCAGTAAGCATGACTCAGCCTTTCATTCAACCAAGGTCAGTAAATGAATTTAAAAATTGCTAACAGTAAAATCAGTTGTTTTTAGCCATTTTACACAAAGAAAATGCAGCAGGAACCACCCTTCTCAATTTTAAACTGCACTTATGCATCACCCTTACCAAAACTCAAATCACTGTTGTTAGAAACATGTTCTGCCCATTTATTACGCCAACATTTTCTGCTTTTTGATCACCTGGTGTTGGATCTTTATGGTGAGTGAGTCTCATTACTTGAGTCTCACTCCTATTCATTTCATGGTAAATTGGACTGTGCATGTTTTTCGCCTGCTGCCATTCAGCTAGGTTAAGGGGCACTGAGCTGGTTACATGTGAACCCATATGCACAGACATATGCACATGGGTCCAGGCTGCATGTATTAGACTGCAGTCATGGACAGCCTGGTAACTGCACACAGGTAATCTGCCTGTGGCAGTTTTAAACTGCAAAGTTGACCCATCAAAATACCCATTTTGACAAGTCTTAGGTCACCCATATGTACACCTTGCTGCCCATAACGATAGAGTGCAGCTATTTAAAAGTAGGACATGTAGAAATTAATGTTAAATATGTTTTTACAGGGAATTATCCCCAAAACTGTTTTTCACTGTAGCAAGGCTGGCTGATGCCATAGGGAACATTTAGCTCCATTGTTACATTTATTAAATACTAAATTCAGATTGGTACCAGCTAGAAAATTACGTCTTAAACTTTTTTGAATTGTAATTTAAAGTCCTCCTTAATAGCAAAGTCATATATTAATTATTATTTTAGAAATCCCACTTTTACAGAGTAGGTATTTTTCCTCCTAGAGTTTCTGGGAGTTACCAGCCCCATGGGCTGGTTATGGCTGTCCCATTAGAAATGCATATTGGAGCCAGGCAGTGCTCAAATTGCCTGGGTGTAGGAGTGGTTTGTACTGACAGGATGGCTAGGGGCCCTGTCCTGATTACACTTGAAAGGGTCTTCCCCAGCACACACAGAGACATGACAGCAGCTTTTTATGTCCCTAGCCAGGCCAGAGTCAAACCCAGGAAATGGGGAAGGTTAGATCAAGGGGAAATCCCCCACCCTCAAGCTAGATTGGGCATTAAAGTGGCACACTAGGTCAGGAGATTAAAGAGAGCAAGGCTTCCCTTTGCCACCAAAAAGTCCATGCATGGAGCGGGCAGGTAGAATGCAAATGCTGGAGCCCACTCCAGTAGACAACAGAACCAGTCAGGCAGGGAGCTGGTTGGGCAGCAGTAGTGGGCTCCCCCAACTGCCCCAACAAAAAGCACAAAGGGTGCCCCCAACAACAAAAGAAAAATAAGCAGAAAGATATTTACCTGAGTCGCAACTCTCCTGAACACAGCGAAAGAGACACTGATCAAATATTCACTGTTCCACAGAGGGATTAGCCCATAATGCCCTCCGGGGCTCATTTTGCAAACAACTTTCTCTGTTGTGGTGGCACCAGAATAGCAGAGACGCAACCAAAAGTACTCTGGAGGCTACAGGAAGTACAGCAGTCCCATCCCTAACATTTTAAACATTACCCCTATGTTTTCCAGGTCATAAACTTCATTATCTAGGGAAACGTTTACATTATTTTTAAAACCTTCCTGAGGTTCTACAACCTGGGAATGTAGTGGTTCTATGACTGCATTTTATCTGACTTGATTTGTTTTAGAAAGACTCAGACACACTATGTTGATTCGAAATGCTTTCCACTTTCCTAGACAATGATTTTGATAAACACTCAATGCTTTACTGACAATAAGTGCATTTGAACATGGGTATTGATTTCAGCATATACTGGTGATTTTTCAACATGTGAATATTGTTTTTTGATTGTGGTGATCCCTTGACAAAATCAATACATTTACTTTACAATTTAATGTGGTGACCTTTGACGAAGCAAATAGGCTTGAGATGTTCTATATGGTAAAGGTGGGGGGGTTGGGGGTACTGTGATTTTGGGTGTCATGACCCATTAGGGTTCAAATGTGATTTCGGAATGTCACTAAAGGTATGTTTTATCTGCCTGATGTATATATTTGTAACATAATGTATAGTATTTAGCAGTGTGGGTGCAATAAACATACTTTTTCAGTAGTAACTGGACAATCATTTATTGAGTTTTATTATTGCGCACTTGCGAATGGTGATTACTAACCCACACCACCTCCCTTGAGTAGGCTTCGCTATCCTGAGAGAGTCAAGTGTTACAATGGGGTGCTTGGTTCCCAGTAAGGAGACATTTTAGACCTATTACTTGCTCAGACCTCACATCCTGCACAACTAAGAACCCAATTTCAAACAACTGTAAACTCAACAGCAAATGTGGGGGGCAGAATTATAAAAGGTCATTACCTTACTTATAAGGGAGAGTTTCGCATGGCAATCAATCAATATAATTTTAGCCCTTACCTGTTTCTATGAATGAGCATAAACGGGGACATTTCTACTTACTAATTGAGTGCACTTTCTAAACATTCCAACAGTGGATCCAGAAATCTCAATCTATCAAGGGTCCAGGAGGGTTCCATTGACTCATGAGTTCTATCAAATGCACTACTTTAATAAAGCAAAATCGTAGCTATTTCGCCAGAGGCTTGTGACTGTTTCATAGTCAATTATTTTAGTAGAAAGGACTGTGAGTGCAAGCTATAATAGAAAAAAAAGAAACAGATTTGTTTTTTATGTCTAGGCAAGTAATATTACAAATTATTTAACACCTAACAGCTTACTGAGTGAAATATTGTTGACGTATATGTGCCATTCCCGAATATTAAGCTTGCCTTATTTATATTGGTAATAATATGATCTCTGAGTCCTCTCTAGAGGGCTCTGTAGTCCTGATTTAATAAAATTAAATCCTAAAGAATCTTCCAGTTCTAAATTAATCACACCTTTGGATTATTTCAGCAATATATTTATCAAAGTGATTCTAAAATGTATTGCGGTCCAATGGAGGATGTTTGTGAGGTGATTTGGACAATGATTGTCCTTTAACCTGTTATGGATGACTAGTATATATACATTTTTGTGGAAGCAATTATTTTATTGACTGTGTTTTGATTCCTGAGAGGCTTTTGTCACATAGTATTGACATCTACTCTGGAGTTAGCTGCCGGAGTTTGGGCTAGGTGTAACCTTATCATATGCTTTTTATAAATTTACAGTGCAGAATATCTATGGAGATTTTTGGGCCAGTAAGGATTTATACATTTAAAGGTCTTAGACAAGGTTTCATTTTAGCCCAAATTCTATTTAGTTTACTTATTTGTTACCTTTCCATAACTGTATGAGAGCCTGCTCCTTTCACGCTGATAACAGGCTTGCAGAGACTCAATGTTATGCTCATAATGCTATCTTAGTTTAACCCAACCCCATGGTATCTAGAAACAATTCAATGATCTAGATGAATACGACCTTTCTAGCATGCTGTGTATGATTACTAACAGATACAAAATCTTGAGTTTTGTAGGAAAAAAGAGTATTTTGTCTGGAATCTTTTAGAACGAAATATGGAGGTGGCTTTTTCCAAATCATACATATTTAGGGGTGACGATGGATACGAAAATGTAATTACAATAACTTTTGAAATGCCCGATCAAGAATATTGTGGTAAGTTTTGGAGAACTAATTAAATTTAACTGTCAATTTAGTGAAATCTCTGTTTTTCCATCACAGTGAGCCTAGGACTCCAATGCAACCTCTTAGGTACTATATGGAGGAGATTTTTATGTAAATTACGTGGTATTCTAGATTAAGGTGGTGGAAGGAAAGACGTTGTGAACAGTGTTGGAATTACTCCCAGAGATTGCCTTGGCAGCTAGCAAAGTTCAGCTTGGTATAAACTTGATAATTTAAAGAGTGTTGCTTTTTGAGTTTCATGCTGCAGTCCTCAAAGAGCAATTACTGGTGATTTCCTAAGCTATTCATCAATGTGATGACAAGTCATCATTTTGAGAGAAGCCGTTGATCTAAGAGGCAAACGTTGGACCAATTGAATATGCTAACTATATATCCACACAAATGGTTGCAGTGAACAAAGGTATTAAAGTTAAGTTTGGATTTTAGTAAATTAGTTGTACCACAGATTTATGACATAATTAACTAACTCTGTTTTGTATAATGTTTTAAAACGGGGGGTTAAAAAGGAATGATATTTAGGAATTCTGCTTTAATTCGATGTTAAAAGATCATTTATGGGGATGAATATTGGGAAGAAAGATCTAAAGCAAAATGGTTCCACTAAATGCATGATCCTAGAGTTAAATTATTAAGAACCTGCGTTTAAGCACTATGGAATTGGAGACTAATGTTTGTATATCAGTTGACACATTGTCTTTGAGCTGCGAACATATATATTTTTAAATACCAGTCTTAAAATACTCTAGTGTTTTTATTTGCATGGGTATTTTTTGCAGTTCCAGCTTTAAAGTATTGAGAAGAACTGCATTCCTTGACATTTCAAGCTGTGGCTCATAATAGTTCACGAAAAGACTGAACATGCACTTTAAAAGTTATACAGTTGCACAGTTTTTGGTAACAGGCCCAATCACCTACCTATAAGGATTACCCTTGGGACGAAATTGTGATATATAATAAAAACGAATGCACTTTGCACAAGTTGAAAGTTTATTGAGTGGTAACTCTTAAAGGTGGGTTGAAACATGCAAATAAGGGGTTGTGGATATTGATTCATGCAAATCAGGCAATAACATTCAAGTTCATAACTATTTCCTATTAATTAACAATGGTGCTCTCATAAATAAGAAGGTGGCGATCACGATCCGGTAAAAACCGGGTACGAACCGTCGGACGGAGCATATTCTCCGTCCGACGCGCACCCGGTCGTCAAAATTTACAAACAAGGTATTACGATTCGCACGGGAACACCATTTCCGTACGATTCGTAAAAAAGCCCGACCGAACAAAATAAACCTACAAATGCGATCCGGGAAAGCACCGACCTGACGTCGGGACGCTCGCAGCCAGCCATTCACGACCCAGGAATTACGATTCGCACCGACGTCATCCCGCACGGTGAATATTTTCCGGCTGCCAAAAACTGCCGGGAAATCAGGACGACGCGAACAAGGACCACCAGTACGCGACGGACAGACAGGACGACGCGAACAAGGAGGACCAGTACGCGACAGGACGACGCGATCAAGGAGTACCAGTACGCGACGGACAGACAGGACAACGCGATCAAGGAGGACCAGTACGCAACGGACACACAGGACAACGCAAACAAGGAGGACCCGTACGCGACGGACAGACATGGACCCGAACCTACGTGTCATCCCGGCCCTCATAGCAGTCGACCTCCTCTACAGGTTCCGACGCAGACGCTGCAGAAGGTCAGAATAACTAAGGGAGGGGGGAAAGTGGGGTGGGGTGGGGGTGGCAGGACCAGGGCAGGCCACAAAACCCCCACCAAAGTCACACACCACACATGCCCAGGACATACCTGACACCCATGCCCTGGTCACTACGAGGGGGTGGGGGCGTGTCCAGCCAAGCCAGCGACCGCCACAACGGAAGTCCGTCACCACGCGAACCGGCAACACAACCAGACCGGTACGTCCCGTACCCACGCCTGAAGAGCGTGGGTACGAGACGTACCACGCCCACACCCACGTCACCCCAACAATGGCGGGACGGATCGTACCCACGTGGCAAAGGCCTGGGTACGGACCGCACAAGCATCACATAGCGTGGGGACGGATATGTACGGACCCTACCCCCACCCGTGTACGTATGGAGCGTACCCCCACCCCAACAGTGTAAGTACGCCTCGTACCCTCACCCGCGGACGTACGGACCGTACCCCCACCCCACCAGTGTAAGTACGACTCGTACCCTCACCCCGTATGCATGGAGCCTACCCCCACCCCACCAGTGTAAGTACGACTCGTACCCTCACCCGCGTATGCATGGAGCCTACCTCCACCCCACCAGTGTAAGTACGACTCGTACCCTCACCCGCGGACGTACGGACCGTACCCCCACCCCACCAGTGTAAGTACGACTCGTACCCTCACCCCGTATGCATGGAGCGTACCCCCACCCCAACAGTGTAAGTACGACTCGTACCCTCACCCGCGGACGTACGGACCGTACCCCCACCCCACCAGTGTAAGTACGACTCGTGCCCTCACCCCGTATGCATGGAGCGTACCCCCACCCCACCAGTGTAAGTACGACTCGTACCCTCACCCGCGGACGTACGGACCGTACCCCCACCCCACCAGTGTAAGTACGACTCGTACCCTCACCCCGTATGCATGGAGCGTACCCCCACCCCACCAGTGTAAGTACGACTCGTACCCTCACCCGCAGACGTACGGACCGTACCCCCACCCCACCAGTGTAAGTACGACTCGTACCCTCACCCCGTATGCATGGAGCGTACCCCCACCCCACCAGTGTAAGTACGACTCGTACCCTCACCCGCGGACGTACGGACCGTACCCCCACCCCACCCCACCAGTGTAAGTACGACTCGTACCCACACCCCATATGCATGGAGCGTACCCCCACCCCCACCAGTGTAAGTATGACACGTACCCCCACCCCGTATGCATGGAGCCTACCCCCACCCCACCAGTGTAAGTACGACTCGTACCCTCACCCGCGTATGCATGGAGCCTACCCCCACCCCACCAGTGTAAGTACGACTCGTACCCTCACCCGCGTATGCATGGAGCGTACCCCCACCCCACCGGTGTAAGTACGACACGTACCCCCACCCCGTATGCATGGAGCGTACCCCCACCCCAACAGTGTAAGTACGACTCGTACCCACATCCGCGGACGTACGGACCGTACCCCCACCCCCACCAGTGTAAGTACGACACGTACCCCCACCCCCGTATGCATGGAGCCTACCCCCACCCCACCAGTGTAAGTATGACTCGTAACCTCACCTCGAATGCATGGAGCGTACCCCCACCGTGTATGTTCCAAGCGTACATATCCAGAAATAGGAGGTGTGTGTGCAGAGTCCTCCCAGCAGTACCCTGAGACAGGAGGGGTGTGTGCCTATCACTACCAGCAGTGCCCTGAGACAGGAGGGGTGGGTGTGGAGTCCTCACAGCAGTGCCCTGAGACAGGAGGGGTGGGTGTGGAGTCCTCACAGCAGTGCCCTGAGACAAGAGGGGTGTGTGCCTATCACTACCAGCAGTGCCCTGAGACAGGAGGGGTGTTTGCATATCACTACCAGCAGTGCCCTGAGACAGGAGGGGTGGGTGCAGAGTCCTCCCAGCAGTGCCCTGAGACAGGAGGGGTGGGTGCCTATCACTACCAGCAGTGCCCTGAGACAGGAGGGGTGGGTGCAGAGTCCTCCCAGCAATGCCCTGAGACAGGAGGGGTGTAACACATGTGTGTGAGGCTGGAAGTACACACATGCATACTGCCTACAAGGGAACATGTCCCCATGAACTCATGTCAACAGACTCCATACACAAGTACAGTGATCACCAAGGATGCCACGAATGTTGCAGGTGGAGACATGGCCCTGCATGCATGGCCAAAGTAGAAGGGCTCCGTCACACACACAGCTCATGTAGACACAGCTCTGCGCTAAATATTGGGAACACCCTGCAGGGAAGATATCAGGGTACACAGAGGAAGGAATACACCCTGGGACAATTGCACCATGCAGTAACTGCTTACATGAACAAAGAAAGTTAGCTAACACCTTGTGATGGCACACAGATCCCCGGGTCCCCCCAATGAGCAGCACACTACTACATTTCCCACACACCCAACACATAAACACCACCCAAAACCATGTAGCAGCCCCACCAACACCAATACCAGCATAGCAGTAGTGTTATAATGAAAAAAAAATGAAGCTTTATTCAGCATGAGCACAATGTCCGTGGATCGCAGGCAGTTCAATATTCACAAAGCCCATAGGGCAGTCAATGAGTCTCAGCTGGATGGGGGACACAGTGCGATGCGTGTCCCCTACCTTGCCTGCACAGTTACATGCCTTCGTCTTCCACAGGGGTGAGGGCATCATGGGGGGGGGGGGGAGCACCAGGCACCGCAGGGACATCAGGGCAAAGGGGAGGCGTTGTGGGTGCAGGGATGGAGGACTCCACCACAGGGGGTGGGGCAGGGCCAAAGGCGGAGGCCAGGATGGCACTACACACCTTTGCAAGGTCCTCCAGGGAGTCCCCTGCACCCGAAGGATCCACAGGCCCCAAGGAGGGGGGGGGGTCAGAGGGATGGGTCGCAGCGCCACCGGGGGAGGGTGTAAACAGTGGGGGAGAATCAACCACCCTGACCGAGGACTTCCTTGACCGCTTGCGTGGTGGTGTCACTGTGGGGCTCAGGGACAGAGCGGCCATGAAGGAGTCCTTGGGGGAGATGTGGCCAGGAGAGCTGAGGGGAGGGGATTTGGAGGGAGTGGACTGGGTGGAATGCGGACTCCCACTATGGCTGCGTGTCACACGTTTGCCCCCCGACCCAGTGGGTGTGCCTACCTCACCCTGTGTGTGCGTGTCAGGAGGAGTGCGGTGGACCTTCCCTGCTGGTGTGGTGCCTGTGTCTGTTGATGTGGGTGCATGCCGACGTCTGGGTGTACGTGGGACAGGCATGGGAGTGGGAAGTGTGGATGGGGCAGGGGTAGGTGGGGGGAGGTCGCGCTGCAGGAGACCCACTGCTGCAGTCAGTGTGGAGTCTATGGACCTCAGAAAGTTGCGTTGGTCAGCCTGCGATGAATGAATGCCCTCCAAGTATGCCTCGATGTTGTTGAGGGTTTGCCCGTGGGCATGGAGGACATTAAGGATCGCAGCCTGACCAACCTGCAGCTGCCGCTGGATGTCCACAGACTCGGCATTGGCGGCAGCAGTGGAGACAGGGGCAGGGGGTGCGGTGCCTGGCATGAAGGAGACATGCGGTGACCGGGCACGCTGGGAAGGGACACGAGCAAGTGGGAGGCGGCTGATGGGAACTGAGGGGGCGGTGCGAGGTGTTGTTCCGCTGTCAGCTGCTGGTGCAGCCTCCGCCCACTCGGAGACATCCTCCTCGGACCTGTCAGCTTCGTATTCTGACGTGCCAGTCGACAGGTCCTCGCCCGCACTCTCCTCCGCCTCTGTCCCACTCGATGTGCCAGCCCCGATGTCACGGCTGGCACTGGTGCTCGGTCCCTCCGCCTGGTCTGTGGCCATGTCTCCCTCTGTGTCCCCCGACGATGCTGTGGGCAGGGTGGAGAGACAGAAATTAATCAGACACCTGTACACATCTGTCACATGAGTCCAATCTACATAGGTTACATTGCATAGCCTGAAAAGGAAGATCCCTAACATCTACTAAACAAGGTACCGATGTAGGGCATGAAACACACAGTTGGTTGAGCCACCATGCCACTGAAATACCATGGAGAGCATGAGACAATAGCAAAAGACAGGAAACGGAGTCTGACATAGCACCCAGGCCCTGGGGACAATCCAGCACTGCATCTGCATCACACAGCGTTGTCGAAAATAGGGATGACCAGGGACCATATCCATGAACTTGAGACACATGCTGCATAGGTAATGCTGAAAACATGCCCAACATGACTGGGTCACTGCACCTTGCGTGTGTGTCCAGACAAACATCACACACTGCCCAGACCCAGCAAGTAGAAATCAGGATTTGACATATAGGCTTTGCCCGTCCCAACCACCCCCTACACGAGGCAAATTGTTGAGACACAGGTGGCACCAACATCTCATAGTCTGGGTGATAAACACAGGGGCACCCAAAATGCAAGATTGGACGCCAAACACCCAAGGTGCGCCTGTACAAATAATGAGGTACCAGTGCCCATCCTCAGATGAGTATAACAAGACACACAGGCACTGGCAACTGTGAGTATGAAGAAGGACATTCAGGTCAGGCTGCACAGTGGACACCTGTACAAAATTGCACGTCTATATACATGGTGCCAGGGGACAATGGCACAGAGCACAACCTACGCTGTAGACACTGAGAGTGTCCACGTTTTGTGATGACACATACAACACTGACGAAAAGGTGCCCCAGGGGACAGTAGTGGCCACGCAACTCCATGCTCCTGAATGGTAATGACTGCAACACACGCCACCATCCCTGCACTATGCGTATCGCACACTCATGCACATCATGTCACAGGCCACTACATAGGACATGCGCGCTGTAAGGCATGACACTTGAGAGACTAACTCCCATGTCTGGACTCAGCATCAGTGCCAACTGACATGGAACCCACATGCAGTGAACTGGACAGGGCACAGCCAAGGTCCCAAAACCTGTTACACACCACCCCCACACATGACGCTACAGGCATAGTTCTCGTGGACAAAGCGCCAGCCTACATTACCTTGTGAAAGAGTGACTACACACAGACCAGGGAACACATTGCAAGGAGGGGAAGGGTGGCAGGAGCGCAGCGCTATACTGGGGCAACCTGGATCTGCACAGCACCTTTAAACCCTGGCAGTGAATTCATGCTACTGTGCCCTTACAAATGCCGGTGACACACAACAAACACACATGTACCTACCCCCTTCCGGCTGCTGCATCTCCTGTAAGCGCCTCTCCAAGTCTGGAAAGACCACCGGCAGCACACGCCTGTGGAGGTGGCTCAGACGGCGGCGCCCGCGGTTCTTGTGGCTCTCAGGTGAGTCCCCCAGCAGGACCCGTGCAATCCTCCGCGTCCAGCACCGGATATCCTGCCAGCGTTTCCTCACCTGGGACAGGCTCCGCCTCCGACCATCCACACCCCTCACGGCACTGACGGCGGTCAGCCAGATCTGCTCCTTAGCAGTGGCGCCTACCTGTGAGGAAGAACAAGTGACACCACATCAATACACCAGCCACATGTCACAGAGAGACATATGAGAACAAATTAGCTGGTTACAACAAGGCATGTCATGCAGCCAACGCATTGCACCTTTGTCATAGGGACATGATCCTCTGGTGAGGGAAAAAGCAGTACGTGCCATTGTGGGTACACAGGTGGAATGATGGCAATGTCACAATCAATGATCAAGGCTCACACTGTGCATCGCACCCACCCCTCCTGTCTCAGGGCACTGCTGTGAGGACTCCGCACCCACCCCTCCTGTCTCAGGGCACTGCTGGTAGTGATAGGCACACACCCCTCCTGTCTCAGGGCACTGCTGGTAGTGATAGGCACACACCCCTCCTGTCTCAGGGCACTGCTGGGAGGACTCTGCACCCACCCCTCCTGTCTCAGGGCACTGCTGGGAGGACTCTGCACCCACCCCTCCTGTCTCAGGGCACTGCTGGTAGTGATAGGCACACACCCCTCCTGTCTCAGGGCACTGCTGGGAGGACTCTGCACCCACCCCTCCTGTCTCAGGGCACTGCTGTGAGGACTCCGCACCCACCCCTCCTGTCTCAGGGCACTGCTGGTAGTGATAGGCACACACCCCTCCTGTCTCAGGGCACTGCTGTGAGGACTCCGCACCCACCCCTCCTGTCTCAGGGCACTGCTGGTAGTGATAGGCACACACCCCTCCTGTCTCAGGGCACTGCTGGTAGTGATAGGCACACACCCCTCCTGTCTCAGGGCACTGCTGGGAGGACTCTGCACCCACCCCTCCTGTCTCAGGGCACTGCTGGGAGGACTCTGCACCCACCCCTCCTGTCTCAGGGCACTGCTGGTAGTGATAGGCACACACCCCTCCTGTCTCAGGGCACTGCTGGGAGGACTCTGCACCCACCCCTCCTGTCTCAGGGCACTGCTGTGAGGACTCCGCACCCACCCCTCCTGTCTCAGGGCACTGCTGGGAGGACTCTGCACACACACCTCCTGTGTCTGGCCAGCACCTCAAAGCAGTCACATGCCACAGGCCACTGACGCCACCTCAGCAGAGTACTCAGACACACACAGGCACAGGACATTCACCTGCCATTGCCAAATGCAGATACAAACCTCACTGCACATGTGCCACTAGATCGTGGGGGCTCACAGGTGTGGGGCTGTCTCTGCACGTCAGACACACAGCACTGCTCCCTGCTCACATGAGATGTGCAGGGCATATCCAGGCCTCATGCATCTGGGGTGGTCCACTACACATATGCACCCACACAAATGACATTGGACTTACACACACAGATGTCCACGGGACGAACACATCATGTGGACACTCTCAGCATAGGTACAGTGGACAAACACACATCTGTAGGCACAGTCAACTGTCACACTGGGGTAACCACAGAATCACAGGAGGACTGTAGTAGCCCCATACCCTGGAGGATTAGACAGGCACAATGTGTAATGCCACATGCAGTGAATGTCACAGTAAACACAATGCAAGTGAGGAGAGCAGACATGCACCACAGCATGCTCTGGCTGGGAGACATCAGGCATCCCCCCCTGGGACCCCCCCTACAGTACATGGCATGTGTGTCACACCAGGACACAATGCCAGAAGTCACAGTCACAACATAGGGACAGTCTGTGCCAGTGGCCTATGCACTCACCTGATACCCTGGTCGGCCATACAGCATGGGGTACTGTGGGAGGATCACATCCAGCAATGCCATGTTCTCCTCCAGGGTGAATGGCTGTGTCCTCTCCACAGCCCTTGACATGGTTCCAGGGAATCAGTAGCAGCAGCTGGGTCGACGAATTCAAAGATGTGCAGGCAAGTACTCCCTCATGGGACCTGGCTGCCTTATATGTGCCTTCCTGCCCTGTCTCATGCACAGGAGTACAGAGTGATTGGTCACTCACATTTGCATCCTATGTTTCCACCAATCCCTTCAAACCTAGCAGTCTGTGTGTACTCTATCGGTTTCATTCTCCTGCATGATGTCAGCTCCACAAACACATTGCAACAAAGTAGATTAATTCCAACTGACTTCTGATGTGCACCTTCCAGAAGAAATTCGAATTTTGAACTTGGTCTCCATGACAACCAGCATGCATGTAGGCCTTAATACTTGTCCCTCATGTGTCCCCTATGTAATTTGGAGCTTCACACACAGGTACGGTGCGTTCCGGGGCCCTAGGGCACCCCAAATGCATTGCAACGGCCCGTACACACGTGCCTACGTTCACTATCACTATGGGTGGCCTCGCGTATGCGTACTCATAGTGGTACGGGCCGTACACACGCCTGTACGCTCCCTATCACTACGAGTACGCATACGCGAGGACACCCATAGTGGTACGGGCCATACACACGCCTGTACGCTCCCTATCACTACGAGTACGCATACGCGAGGACACCCATAGTGGTACGGGCCGTACACACGCCTGTACGCTCCCTATCACTACGAGTACGCATACGCGAGGACACCCATAGTGATAGGGAGCGTACAGGCATGTGTACGGCCCGTACCACTATGGGTGTCCTCGCGTATGCGTACTCGTAGTGATAGGGAGCGTACAGGCGTGTGTACGGCCCGTACCACTATGGGTGTCCACGCGTATGCCTACTCGTAGTGGTACGGGCCGTACACACGCCTGTACGCTCCCTATCACTATGGGTGTCCTCGCGTATGCGTACTCGTAGTGGTACGGGCCGTACACACGCCTGTACGCTCCCTATCACTATGGGTGTCCTCACGTATGCGTACTCGTAGTGATAGGGAGCGTACAGGCGTGTGTACGGCCCGTACCACTATGGGTGTCCACGCGTATGCGTACTCGTAGTGGTACGGGCCGTACACACGCCTGTACGCTCGCCATCACGATGGGTACACATACGGCAGCACTCCCATAGTGATATGGGAACGTACACAGGCCCTCTTCGCAGCAGTACAGCGGTTTTCACACATCACAGTGGTGACAGGCGGCACACAGGTAGGGATAGGGCGGACATACTTGTCCATGGATGGACATACTTGTCCATGAATGGACATACTTGTCCATTAATTGACATCAAGGCATCGTCTGTGCATCACTACATGTGTGGGGCACAGGTGTGACGGCCTGTGATGTGGAACATTACTCCTGAGTCGAGAAGGCACCAGATGTATGATGAGATGTGTACAGATGTACTGTGTGATGGTGCAATGTGTGCCAGGCATGCCCTTGACTCCTTTGACATGTGTGCATGTCGTACTGCACACTTGGGGTGAGCGTCACTGGCATGGCACGGACACCAACACACGGAAGTGTCCCCTGATGCCCGGTACAGGGGTTATGACACCTGACTTGTCACTACCCACGGTGCACAATGTGACTATGTCATGTATGTGTGGGGGCTTCCCATCAGGTTGATGTTGGAGCACCCTCAAAAGCTGCAGCCGTTGCAGCAACCAACATGTGTCTGTGTGTAGATTGTCATTGCACACTGTTCCGCACACCATGCCACAAGTGGTATCGGATGTGAGGTGCACATGTATGCATGGGACACGGAGTAGCGTGACAAGGACATGTCAGCATCCTCACAAGGAATGTGTGGTGAGTCATGACATGTGCACCTTCATGGCAAGGTGTGTGGGCTGTCCTAGTGTAATGTCATGTGACCTGTGGCTCCAGTGTTCCGCTACCAGTCTCTGCAATCGGCATCCTACTGCTGCTGATGTGTGGGCGTATGTCACTCCTGTCTTGCGTCTGGCTGTTCACTTGCACTGGGACACAGCTATTCCCATAGCGTGGCATGGGGAGGTTCTCAATCTCCGTGTGTAGCTGGGTCTTGGTAGGAGTGTCACCTTGCATCCATACGTGTCCTGGCCATGTAGCACATACCTGACTCCCTATGTAGCATGTGTGTATTGACAGATTAACATGTGCTCAGTACACATGATTTGTTGTCGTACTGCACTCACTCTTCCTTGTCACTTCCAAATTACTGCAGAGCGCCGCCTCTTGCCCGAACAATTCCGGACTTGGCTGCCATGCAGGAGAATGACAGCATCCGGCTCTACCGCTTCACCCAACCGTTGATTCTGGAGTTGACGGCGAGACTGGCACCACACCTGCAACCGCAGCACAGGTATCCTACGGCACTGACACCCCAGCTGAAGGTAATGGCTGCCCTACATTTTCTTGCCACGGGTACCTTTCAATATACCATAGCTAATGTTGGTGGCATGTCCCAGAGCATGTTCTGCCGTGTGCTGCATGATTTCTTAGAGGCCATGTTGATTCACCTGGATGACTTCATCAAGTTCCCAACCCCTGAACAGATGACTGCGGTCAAGCGTGGATTCTATGCCCTGGGAGGGATGCCCCATGTCATTGGGTCCATAGATGGGACACATGTAGCTTTGGTACCACCACACGCACGGGAGGTGGCGTACCGCAATCGAAAGCACTACCACTCCATCAATGCCCTTGTGGTGTGTCAGTCCAACATGGTGATTTCACATGTCTGTGCTCGTTTTCCAGGATCAGCACACGATGCCTACATCATGAGGCGTAGCAGGATGCCTGAAATGATGATGCAGCTGCGCAACGAACGGGCATGTGTTGTTGGTGGGTACAGTCTGTCTGTCCTGTATTCTGTATAGCCTCCCAGCACGACCGCTTCACCACTTCTAACGATGTCCATGTGCTTCCCATGTAGGGGACGCTGGCTATCCCAACATGCCTTGGCTGCTGACACCTCTCCGCAACCCCATCACGCCGGCCCAGCTCCGCTACAACACCGCCCATGGCCGGACAAGGCGAGTGATAGAGAGGACGTTTGGCATGCTGAAGAGCCGATTCAGGTGCCTACACAAGACCGGCGTGCACTCCCATATGCCCCGGCGAAGGTCTGCAAGATCTTCATGGTCTGCTGCATGCTGCACAACATGGCCGTTGAAAGAGCTGTGCCACTCATCCTGGATCAACATGACGAGGACCATCCACCCGTGGAGGACGAAGGGCTTGGCAATGGGGCTAGTGATGTGGAGGATGTGGAGCCGCAAGAGGACATCCGGACTCGGCTCATACGCGACTTCTTTGCTTAGTGGTGAGTACCAGTGTGTGAGTGTGCACGCATTGGTCCCCGTGTGGCATGTGTTGTGATGTGTGTCTCCACCTGCATGTATGGCACGTGAGTCAGAGGTGTGTGTGGGTGTGTCACTGGAGTGATGGTGGCAGTGATGGTTGTACTTCCCCAGTCATAATTGTGACCTAGCATGTTGTCATCCATACATGTGTCGAGTAAATGCACATGCAAGTGGCTGTGCTTTTTGTGGCTGACTTCTTGTGTGTCTCTCTTCCCCAGGTACTTGCGCATGCCGTCTGCTGCTTGCATTGTTGTGGCACTGCTATTCCTCATGGACATGACATCGTGGGCTGACTCAGCGTTACAGGCACGGACACGTTTGGAAGTCTCCATGGGGTAAGGGATGCATCTGGGGTGTATTGGGTGTGGCAGTTGTTCACGATGTATGCACACTGCCCCTGTCGATGTTTGGTTCCTCTGCAGCCATGTCGCATCCCCATGGGACACGACATGCAGCTGTGTACACCTGAAGAGATGGTCTGCCTGGTTGACAGTCATCAGTGATGGGATAGGGGATTGTGATGATGGCATCAATGTGTGTGACACTGCCCTCGGCCACATACGGTTAGCATTGGCTTGACATGGTGTGGGACTTCGACATCAGCGGATCTATGGTGTATGGCAGGCTCTCCGTGTGCAGCTGTGGGTATTTAGCTGTTAGCCGACGCTTGTGTGCCAGTTCCATGGCGAACACGCATTTGTGCTGCAGAAGGGGGGTGCCAGTGTTGGACCCACATGTTACTCCACATGACGTCTTCATGTGGACTTCGAGTTGCCTCTGCAATCCCGAATACATGACTAATAAAGGTGTCCCTATGCCTCCAAGGTGCCTCTTCTCAGTCAATGCTGGTGTGTTGCCACGGTGCATCCAGCATGTCTGGCATGGTATTCCCTGATTGTGGCTATGTGTCAATGTGTCGAGTAGCAAGATGCAAGCTGTGTGTGTGGGCTGAGACTGTGTATTGGGCATGATGTCCATGACTGTGTGGGTATTGTGACATGTGCCATCCCCATGCATCCAACGTTGGCCAGGCCCCCATTCTCTGCATCCACCGGACTCAAGCTTGCAGGACATGGTTCTGCCACCTGTCTACACATACCTGGGTGCCCCCAGGACACTGGACTGGATCCCTGACCTCTGCGCATGACTGTTGCTGTACTCAATGTGTGTGTCAGCACGGTTGTTCGGCAAACCCCTCAGCTGGTTGGGCCCATCACGGGTGTGTATGGTGCTCCATGTCTGTCTTGCCTAATACACTGTGACCCATGTGTCCTGTGCCAGACTCAGGCCCCAGGGTGTGGATGGTTGAAGACAAAAGATGACTCAGGCATGTTTAGACTTTACAAGACACATGTTAGGTAATAATGCTACCAGCAGGCATCTACTCTTCATAGTGTGATTTATTATTGGGGGGGGGACAAAGTGAGGGGCTTTCCGGGATTTTGGAATCCAAAGTTCAGTAGGGGAGTTGGTGTCCTTGCCATTGGAAATCCTCAGAGTCCATGCCACAGTCTTTGTCAACATTGGTCAGCCAGTGACCAGCAGGGCCATGTGGCAGAGAATGTCTCTTGATGCTGTGATGCTGTTGCTCCAGTGGGCCAGGTGCCAGGCCAGGTGTCCTGGGAGATGGTGATGTAGCGCCGACCCTCACGGTCCTTTCCGTGGACGACCCGGCCTCCTGCAGGGACCCTCAGCAGCAGGCCGTGACGACGTCTGGGATGCTCCATCGGATGTTTCCTCCTCCTCCTCCTGATCCCTCCCTGTGGGTGGTGATGCTCTCCGCCTTGCCATGTTGTCGGCCATCCGACGGAGTGTAGCGTGAATCCCCTGGAATGCCGTCACTTGCTCAGCCTGTCTGTCCTCCATCCTCCGTTGGTGTTGCAGTAGACAGGCATGTTGCTGGGCCTGCTGGGCCTTGACCCCCTCGAGGACGGACACAACCTGGGCCATGCCCGTGGTGTCCTGCCGGTATGAGTCCAGGATGTTACGGACATGGGAAAATACCCAGCCAACTGGTCAGGCTCGCGCCTCCGCCGTCCTCCACTCCCACCACCCCTGCCCACTTGCACCTGGCCTGCCCTTGTGGGCACATCGGGTCTCCGGGACCCCTGAGGGGTGGCATTGGCGTTGTCGCCTGCCTCCTCCTGGGTGCCCGGGACACCGTGTCCCTCCTGGCGAGCCTGGCTGCATTGTGGTGTTGGGGCAGGGATCCTGGGTGTCTCCTGGGATTTGGCAGGAGTGGGGGTGGTGGTTGGCACAGTTGTACCTGACGCAGGTGCTGCAGGTGGTTGGACACCAGAGGGGCCAGGTCGGTCGGGGTCATCCACAGAGTGGTGGGAGTGGTCGCTGCCGGTGGGATCGGGCTCCTGCAGATCCGGGTCCTGTGAGGCTTCCCCCCCAGTGTTGGGGGGTGAACCACGACGTTGACCTGTGTGTGAGAGAGACAATGTTAATTTTGTTCCATGCAACATCCATGTTTCATCAGTGTCAAAGTTGGCACTTTTCCTCTTGGAATTGGGATCTGTCTTGCATTCCACTCACAGTGCACTTGTGCATGGGTGTGTCCCTTGTGCACCACTTTTGCCCTTTTCACTATGTGTGGCACGGTCTTACTTGCTGCGTCAAGTGTGACTGCAGTCAGCAGTGGAGTGGGCAGGTGTGGCGAGCCATGCATTGGCGCCTTCCGTGTAGCACTGTACATGTGCACATGGAGTGGATCCACACACTTATATGATCCAGGTAGCTGTCGTTGTGCTCGTGAACTGGTTGTGACATGGCCCTGTGTTTTGCCATGGTGAAGAGGGGGGGTTCTGGGACTGGCCACCCTTGTCTACATGCATGCAGTCTACCTGCTGACGAGCAGACATTCGCACACGCCACACGGCTGATTTGCTCTCCCTGTGTCTCGCTCCCTCTGTGTCCCCCTCTCCCTCCCTCCGTGTGTCAGCCTCCTCCCTCTGTCTGTCTCCCTCCCTCTCTGTCCCCCTCTCCCTCCCCCTCTCCCTCCCTCCGTGTGTCAGCCTCCTCCCTCTGTCCGTCTCCCTCCCTCTCTGTCCCCCTCTCCCTCCCTCCCTGTCCCCCTCTCCCTCCCTCTGTGTCCCCCTCTCCCTCCCTCCGTGTGTCAGCCTCCTCCCTCTGTCCGTCTCCCTCCCTCTCTGTCCCCCTCTCCCTCCCTCTCTGTCCCCCTCTCCCTCCCTCTCTGTCCCCCTCTCCCTCCCTCCGTGTGTCAGCCTCCTCCCTCTGTCCGTCTCCCTCCCTCTCTGTCCCCCTCTCCCTCTCTGTCCCCCTCTCCCTCCCTCTCTGTCCCCCTCTCCCTCCCTCCGTGTGTCAGCCTCCTCCCTCTGTCCGTCTCCCTCCCTCTCTGTCCCCCTCTCCCTCCCTCTCTGTCCCCCTCTCCCTCCCTCTCTGTCCCCCTCTCCCTCCCTCTGTGTCCCCCTCTCTCTCCCTCTGTGTGTCAGCCTCCTCCCTCTGTCCGTCTCCCTCCCTCTCTGTCCCCCTCTCCCTCCCTCTGTGTGTCACCCTCTGTCACCTCAGCCCAGCTTCCTGGGCACACACTGTTAGCAGATCTTTGAGTGGCCCTTGGCTTGTTGATGTGAGTTTGTTTCTGATCTCCAGGCACCCATTGGGTGTGATGTGTGTCTGTGCGCTGCTGCTGTGGTGGTGTGTGCTGCCACTCTTTCACAATGTTGGCTGTTCATTAGCTGCTGTCATGTGCAAAACAGTGCCTTCACCCCCATGTGTTGATGCAAGGCGTCCGCCATTTGCTGGCAAGTCATTCCTGTGTTGGGACACACTGTTTGTCTGGCTGTGACCTAGGCCATATGGGCAGAGGGCATTGTTGTCTGCTTCTGAGTTGCACTTGGTGATTTTTGTGGCCCAGCCTCCCGCCATCCGGGCTACCGTGTCATGTGTTGGTGTCTTCTGTGGCCTGTGACTTGACATTGTCCAGCTGGGTGCATGGGGCATGGTGGCAGCAGTGGCATGTGCGTGCTCATGGAGTGTGGTTGAGTCATGCGATGGCTTGTGGTGGTTGTGTGCCTGTTAGTGATTTTGGTTGTGGATGCCGTTCCCCCCATGTGAGGTGCGTTGTTTGTGTACTCACCCGGGTCTCGGAGTCCCTCTAATCCTTCGACTGCCTCCACCGGCAGTATGGCCATCACCCTCTCCTCCCAGGGCTGGTAGTGTACGGGTCTGCGGGAGGGCCCTCCTCCTGTGGCGTTGGCCTGGTCGTGTTCCTCCTGCCTCTTGGCTCGGACCCTCCTCCGCAGATCGTACCACCTGTTCTGGCATTCCTGCCTGGTCCTTCTGGTGTCCGCAACAGCATTCACAGCATCGACGATGGTCTGCCACATGGCTGTTTTTGCTGCCATGCTGGTGTTTCTGACCAATGTTCCAAAGATCTGTGGCTCGACTCTGAGGATTTCATCAACAAGGACCTCCAACTTTCGGTTACTGAACTTTGGATTCTTGGTAGTGGGCATGGTGAGGGGTGTGGGTGTGGATGGTGGGGGGGGTGTGTGGATAATGGGGGGGGGTGTGGATGGTTGTGGAGGTGTGTGTGTGAATGTGATGAGGGTGTGTTTGTGAAGGTGGTTGTGTGAAGGTGTGCAAGTGTAAGGTGTGGTGAAGCTTGTAGTATGGTTCTGTGGTGCCTGGCAGCAGTGAGTCTGTTGCAAAGGCTCATGGTTTGTGTGTGTGGGCCCTTTTTATTGGTCCATGGGTGGGTGTGGCTGTGTTTGAAGTTTGGGGGGGGCTTGTTATAAGTAGTGGAGGTGTTTTGGGCCTCTGTTTGTCTTTGGCAGTTGCAGGTCAGTGAAGGTGTTTTTGTAGAGTTTGTTGGCCATGTTTAGTGGCTTTGTGCCATTCGTATAGTGTATTATTGTGTTGTTTTGTTTTGGCCTGGTTGTGTACGTGCGTTTTGAGCGTGTGTATGGTGTGTACATGGGCCATTTGGTTGCACGGTGCTGTCCTTGTGTGTGGGTTGGTACGACTCGTACATGCGGTTGTGATGTTGGGGCCTGGGGTGCGCTCCGTACTTAGGAGGTTGTGTTGGGGGTAGGACCGGAACGTACTGGGGTGTACATACACGGGTGGGGGTTCGACACGTACACGGGTGTACATCCAGGGGGGGGGTGTACATTGAACGGGGGTAGGACTCGGACGTACTGGGGTGTGGGTACACGGTGGTACGACACGTACAGGGGTGGGGGTACGACTCGAACGTACTGGGGTGTGGGTACACGGTGGTACGACACGTACAGGGGTGGGGGTACGACTCGAACGTACTGGGGTGTGGGTACACGGTGGTACGACACGTACAGGGGTGGGGGTAGGACTCGAACGTACTGGGGTGTGGGTACACGGTGGTACGACACGTACAGGGGTGGGGGTTCGACTCGAACGTACTGGGGTGTGGGTACACGGTGGTACGACACATACAGGGTTGGGGGTAGGACTCGAACGTACTGGGATGTTGGTACACGGTGGTACGACACGTACAGGGGTGGGGGTTCGACTCGAACGTACTGGGGTGTGGGTACACGGTGGTACGACACGTACAGGGGTGGGGGTATGACTCGAACGTACTGGGGTGTAGGTACACGGTGGTACGACACGTACAGGGGTGGGGGTAGGACTCGAACGTACTGGGGTATGGGTACACGGTGGTACGACACGTACAGGGGTGGGGGTAGGACTCGAACGTACTGGGGTGTGGGTACACGGTGGTACGACACGTACAGGGGTGGGGGTTCGACTCGAACGTACTGGGGTGTGGGTACACGGTGGTACGACACGTACAGGGGTGGGGGTACGACTCGAACGTACTGGGGTGTAGGTACACGGTGGTACGACACGTACAGGGGTGGGGGTAGGACTCGAACGTACTGGGGTGTGGGTACACGGTGGTACGACACGTACAGGGGTGGGGGTAGGACTCGAACGTACTGGGGTGTGGGTACACGGTGGTACGACACGTACAGGGGTGGGGGTACGACTCGACCGTACTGGGGTGTGGGTACACGGTGGTACGACACGTACAGGGGTGGGGGTAGGACTCGAACGTACTGGGGTGTGGGTACACGGTGGTACGACACGTACAGGGGTGGGGGTACGACTCGAACGTACTGGGGTGTAGGTACACGGTGGTACGACACGTACAGGGGTGGGGGTACGACTCGAACGTGCTGGGGTGTGGGTACACGGTGGTACGACATGTACAGGGGTGGGGGTACGACTCGAACGTACTGGGGTGTAGGTACACGGTGGTACGACACGTACAGGGGTGGGGGTAGGACTCAAACGTACTGGGGTGTGGGTACACGGTGGTACGACACGTACAGGGGTGGGGGTAGGACTCGAACGTACTGGGGTGTGGGTACACGGTGGTACGACACGTACAGGGGTGGGGGTACGACTCGACCGTACTGGGGTGTGGGTACACGGTGGTACGACACGTACAGGGGTGGGGGTAGGACTCGAACGTACTGGGGTGTGGGTACACGGTGGTACGACACGTACAGGGGTGGGGGTACGACTCGAACGTACTGGGGTGTAGGTACACGGTGGTACGACACGTACAGGGGTGGGGGTACGACTCGAACGTACTGGGGTGTACATATACGGGTGGGGGTTCGACACGTACACGGGTGTACATCCAGGGGGGGGTGTACATTGAACGGGGGTACGACTCGAACGTATGGGTGCTGGGGGGAGTGTTTGGCGCGTATGCGGGCACATATCTCCATGGTTGCAATGGGAGTTCGGTGCGGACGGTGTTTTTACCATACGGTTGTGAGTTCGGACGCACGGGTGGGATCGTGATTCCTCGGTCGGACTTCACCTTTCACATTTGTACGGTAAATCGTCCGAGGACGTGTCGGACACATTTTCCGACCCGAGGACGTGTGGGAAATCATTCCCGATGCGGTTCGTATGGACTTTTTACCATGCGAATCGTGATTGCCAGTTCGTACGGCACTTGTACGATTCGTACGGTAAAAAGACCGGATACGAGTCGTACGGGGTATTTTTTTGCCGGATCGTAATCGGCACCGAAGTGTCTACTGCAAATCATTGGGTCACCTGTTCTTTACTCGGGCGCTTCAAACCTGTTAAAATGTGTGGCTACATCAGCAAGTAGTCAGGGCACTGGTTGGGAATAGAGTAGTAAATGTTCTGCTTTTAAATCAGACACATGTCTTTGTCTAGGACTGTGTGTCCTTCATGGCATTGGGAATAAGCCTAAACACATTGCTCCAAAATTTAAGCCACAAACACACTAATCAAAATATCATGACTAACCTATACTAAAATACAACATTGTGACATGACCAACTACTGAGAAATCTGGTTTGGACCATCCAAATAATCCATCTTGCTTCCGCCCCAATCTAAGATGGTAGCAATCTCTGTTATCTAGCAGGGCTATCACTGTCCTTTAATCTGATGCCTTCTTCAAGAAATATTGTTGATGAATCAAGCATTTGGGAAGGTTTCCACATGATGTGCTTATATTCTTAAGTCTGCTCTTTCACTTGGTAGAACAGTAACCTCATCTTTTGTCTTAATATGCATTTGGAGGGGAATACTTTGGATGGAGCATTGGGAGCTATCGGTGTCCCCAAGCAATCTCTTGTGTTTTTTAAAAGCTTTAGTCAGGGAAGCTAAAGCACTGAGTTTGCACGGAAAGGTAGATTGGATCCTTGCACATGCCACTATGAGCCTTTTATTGGAGCAGACTCTAACAAATCCCTTGATTAATCTATCTGTCAAACTGGAAATAATACAAGAGACCATCTGGAGTCACATAGGTGTGTGTTGCACTTTGTTGTTTAAGAGTTGAAGAGAAATAAACCATCTCAGAAACTTTGGATTTTCTTACTTCATACGTTTAAATGAGTTGATTAGGCAGCGGTGACTTTGGAATGTAATATGGTTCGCAAATAAATCAGCCCTGAAATCCTTCAAAGATCAAGTCAAAGTGAAGCAACCCTTCTTAATCATGGGCAAATTTTGTTCCACTACAAAAGCATCCTACTAATAAATAATACTAAGAAGTCCTTTAGTCTTGTGTTAGTGACACTTGCAAAGTAGATGAATCTTTATTGGAATATATCATGGCTGATAATGTCTTTAAGGCATTTAAATCCATTAATTGTATGTAATAGCTGGGGTCTATTTAGGCTCTACCCAACTATCCCTCTTGTTTGTATTATTATTGTTGGAAATCAACCTTTTCTGTGTGTTCGCCCTGGAATTTTAATCTTTTGCCTGACACTATATCTTTGCTAGCTTAAGAAATCTATGCATTTTAATCCTCCTAACTAGTCATAAAGTTACTGTGCTCCCTCTTTAAACATGGTCAAAGTGACATACTCCTAATTGCTATATTTAACTTGCCTATAAGTCCCTAGTATTTGGTGCAAAATGTACCCATGGACTGAAAGTTAAATACCACTAGTGAACTGCAGAACCTATTGTGCCATCCACTTCACTAAACACGCATTTAGAGCTACAACTATAGCCTGGCTGTAACAGTGGAAAACATGCAGTGCAATAAGTCACCCTATGTAAGCCCGGTAGAGCTGAAGTTAGGGTGCATGTTGTTTGAAAGTGTGACCCATAGAAAATGTATATTACAAAGTCCCTACAGTTACAAGTTCCAAACAACTATTTTCAGTGTGGGAAGCCTAGCTATTCAATGTAGAAAAACAGAGTGCATGTGTAAATAGTAATACTCTACCTTGGGAATGGGACAAGCCCATAAAAGTATTAAACAACAGTTTTCATTGGTTACGAAAGTCCAAATCAATGGTGAAGTTGGAATTTCAATAAATATTAAGAAAAAGTTACTTTTAGAAAGTTTACCTTTTCCCTGCCTGAGGTTCCGGGAGGCTTATTTTCATTAGTTCTCCAGCTTCTCCAGTTGGTCATTAGCCTTCAATTGGCATGAAAAAAGTGTGAAATGCCTCCCAGGTGCAAACAGCAGACTGACCTGAGAGGGCAAAGACTACTCCTCTAAGGTCAGAAGAATATGCAGGGTGAACGCTGTGGGCCTCCATTTGACAGTATAGTGTCAAATCATTCTTGACAGTTCCGTTGAGCAACATGTAACAGTTTAGGTACACTTGAAAGGGAGAGAACAGGATGCCAAGTCAATTCTTTTGTATCCATTGTCTGGTTGCAGTAGGACTTTGCTTTTGTCATATCGGACATCTGTCTCTGGGTTTGTTGTAGGTACAATGCCTGTCTCAAAGTGGATTTTAGTGTTAGATATGGGAGGGAACTAGGATTGCCTTAGTAAATCTGCCACACAGACACTCAGCCCTCAGAGACCTAAGTTTAGTGTGAATGAAGACTTTCACCATCTTGAAAATCCCCTGACACAGTAACTGCTGTCAAAGTGGATAGGGTTACCTATGGAAATTTTATCTCCATTGGTTAGGGCATGGCCAGGAGACATTCACACTAGCTAGTGTCATGCATAAATGTGGGACTTCCAAGCGCCCATTTCAAAACACTTTCTGGACCTGCGGAAGATAAGAAGAGGAGTGGTCTGCTGTCTGTGAACTGAGAGGAGCCTTGAAGGGCAGTACCTGTTCCCTCTTGTATCCAGGACAAAGCAGTGGTTACCAATGGTCAGTTAGCTGACCTCCAGTGTGGCTGCAGGGACACGACAAGCTACAAGAGGCCTTTTCATAGAAATACCCGGCTGACCAGTGACAACTGGCCCTTGGACCCTGCCATTGGCTTCTGCCTGACAACGTATGGATTTCTAATTGACTCCACAAAGGTGCTGGCAGGATTTAGAAGTGTATGCCTGTTGTGGATAGGAACATAAAAGGCTAAGTTAGAAGGAAAAATATATGACCAGAACGATTATGGTTGGTGTATCCAACTCATGCTTCATCACAGTCAGCCTGAAACTGAGCTTAAGTCCCGGTCTATTGCAACCGTAGACTATCATTGACACTTCGTGCTTTTTAGTGCTATGTTCCTTTACATTTTTAAAAACTCATATCTTTGGTTGTCCTGATAGAATTTTTATATTAAATTCTACTATTGTTTTCTAGTTTGGGTTTGGTATTTTTATTGTTTTGCATTTTTCCATTATTACTTTTTTGGTACTGCATAAATACTCCGTCTGTCTGCTCTGTGCTATCGCTAACAGGGGGTTGAGCTCAGGTTAATTTATTAATTGGAGGGTTTTACCCTGACAAGGGTTGTCATCATTTTTTGAAGTGGGCCGTGTCCTGCCCCAAATAACAATCCAATTTTTTTAGAATTCTTAAAAGTAGAAAGCTACCTTCTTTGAATGGTGCCATTGCAAAGCCATTTTATATAAAGGGGTCAATATCAGAGAGGATCTGGTCTGTCCTGGCCCTATCTTTCTGACAGACATGGAAGCATTTTCTCATTTGATAATTAATTTGGGAGAAGATAACTTAATACGCACTATCAGCTTAGATTAAAACACAGTGTTAGATTCAAGTACTACCAACAATTTCATAATAAAACAAAACACAATAAAATTCCTAAACCAATTTAGAAGAAAAGAGAGAAATGAAATGAGCAAAAAGATCACCAAAATCATTAAACAAACATAAGCAGAACCAGCTATATGAGTTTGTAAAGTTTTAAGCCAAAAAGCACATAGTAATAGTAAAGTGCCATTAAAAAACAACTGTTCATGGTTGGCAAGGGCCAAGGCACAATTTCAGGGTTATACAATGGAGCTGAGATTGTTTATATCAAGTAGGTCATCCAGTTCAAAGTTTTTACGTTTAGACTGTGAAATGGAAGTCAAACTCCTTCTGTGGGACAAAGTCTGAGCTAAGAATGGAAAGGGTCACTTAGATTTGCATACATGAAGGCTCCCTTGAAGCCACTGGTTTTATGCCAAAACTTCAAGATAGACAAAGCAGGATTTTCTAGCCATGGAGGCTGTTTCATCACTTGCATGGATTTGTCACTTCGTCCCAGTCCAAGGTTTTACTTTCTGACTGAGTCACTTTTTTGGCTCTCAAAATCCTTCAGCAGGAATAAGGTTGGAAGCTGTAGCCAGGAGCTCCAGGAGTTGGTATACATTTGCCACAATAAACCAGTTTTTGGAATGAAAAAATGTTCAGTACAGGAACAACCTAGTTATCTTTACTGCCTTGGGTACAACCTCCCTGGGCAAGCTTCAGCACCCTTTTCAGTCCCCTAGAGGTGGAACAAATGACTAAGATCTACTTTTTTCCAATGGCTGGGAAATTTCTTTCTGGCCAGTCTTGGAGCCCCAAGGTCCTCAAGGCAGGATTTAGGCACTGGGCCTTGTTGAAGCCAGGAGCTCTTCTGTGTATTTTTATCCTTAAACAGGCAAATAGGAGGTGAGGTCAGCTACCTGACCCCCGGAGAGAAATTCCAGCCCCTGGGTGCCAGGCAGAAGTCTGGAGTTTTCTTTCTTTCAGCAGGGCCTTCTTCTTGCCTTATAGCCACCCACCTTTGCAGAACTTCCTCTTCACTTTTGAATAACAATTCCCAGAATTCATAAACCCTTCTTCCCTCCAGAAGAGTTCTAGACAGGCCCAAAAACAACTCATCTATTTAGAAAAGCTCATCTCCTCATGGTCAAACATTGTTCTCCCTTCTGTTGGAAGTGGAGCCAAAGGGTCTACCAGGGCCCTGAAACAAATAGGAGCAGATCCTGTCAGCCCCATGTTGGATAAGAAAGTCAAAAGAAGAAGCATTAAGGCTGTCTTTTGATCTGCAAGCTGTCCTGTACCCTCCAATGTGGCTAATGCAGGCTTAGCAGCCTACTATTAACAACATCCCTGCTTTCCTGGTCCCAGAGCTCAACCAATTGAGATCTTGACATCAAGGTTGTTAACTCCAGCCAAAATGTGTGTTTGCTTTCGGAAACATGATGACTAGCAGAAGTTGTTTTAAGCCAGTTTCGGCAGTCCAAAATAAATTTACTAAAGTTATTTTTCCACTACAGTAAACCTAAAGTCTGTTTTCGCCATTATTTTGATTTTTTAAAACTAAGTGGGACATACATTTGAATGAATTCTCTAGAATTTTTTCAAGCGAAGAAGTAAAAAAAATCTTTTAATCACAACCAGGCCTACCTCACGGAAAATGTAGCAGAACCTACAAATTTGAAACACCTTTTACGTGTTCAGTCATTATGAGGGCACACTTTTTCCGAATTTATAGTGTGCAAAATTTCATATATCAGCCATCCTATCCTGTCGGCTTACAAGTCTTGCTTCAGGGGTGAATTATGATAATAC
Organism: Triturus cristatus; assembly: GCF_964204655.1. Taxonomy (NCBI): domain Eukaryota; kingdom Metazoa; phylum Chordata; class Amphibia; order Caudata; family Salamandridae; genus Triturus; species Triturus cristatus. The sequence continues at coordinate 871,918,769 of NC_140581.1, forward strand.
AAAAATAGGTGTTCTTACATGGCCAAGGTCCTTGCCATATGTTACTGCAGTGCTTTTAAACTGTACCCCAGGCAGAGCACAGGTGTGCTCCTGGCAGACAAATATTTTTCTTCTACAGGTGGGTGGTGTGCTACAGTCCATTTAACTTCCTTGGTGAGGGTGCATTTATTGCAACATTTACTATAGCCATACACTAAAGTTAAATAAGCCAAATGGGATAATCCAATGTAAAGCACATTGTTAGACCTGGCATCATTGGCATGAGTCTCTCCTCCATTTTTTTCTGTTGCCTCCTCTGTTTACGATGTGTTTGCTGGATTATTGCTTTGGGCACTGTGCCACTGCTGATCAGTGCCACAGTGCAAGTGCTCCCTATGTTAAATTGTTACATTGATTGGTGTTACCATGATTGGCTTGGTTGACTTACTGTTCAGACCCTAGTCTAGTGCACTGCGTGTGCCAAGGGCGTGTAAGTTAACTGCTGCTGGTGGGCTTGCAGCACGGGTTGTGCCACCCACAGAAGCAGCGTGTAAAATGTGTCTCAGGCCTGCCACCGCAGCGCCTGCGTGCAGTCCCTGACTGCCATGTCGACTTGGTAAGGAAACCTACTTACCAGTCTCTAAACCTTCACTTTGCCACATTTCAGACACCTCTATGGTAGGCCCTAGGGCAGGGTGCATTGTTGGTAAAAGGTAGGTCATGCCCTGATGTGTGTGGCATGACCTAATAGTGAATTACAGCCATTTTCGTTTTTCACTATTGAAGGGCTACCTGCCTCCAATAGGCCAGACTGGGCAGACTGATTATTAACTCCATTATAATCTATCTGACTCAGGGAGCATGGTAGCATGGCGAGTTTAGTATCCCTGAACTCAGAATTTAATAACACACCCTTTAGGATGGATGGTTTTTAAATTCTATGTTTGAAAATAGCACTTTTAGAAAGTGGCTATTTTCTTGTCCAACTATCTACCGGTCTCTGCTGGTTTGGTGTGTGTGTCAGGGGCTGGGGGGCTCCAGAGGTCTGAGTGAGTCAGTGTGGGGTGAATGGGGCGTTTACACGTAGAGTGAGGGAAGAGTAGCCTGCCCTGCCTGACACAATACTGGCTCCGCCTCCTGCTGGGCGACTGATAGCCCTGCTCCTGCCAGTGACAATACTGGCTCCGCCTCCTGCTGGGCGGCTGAGGACTCTGCCCTGCTCAGTGAATAGGCCAGGTGCCTCTGCCTGGCAACACCCACAACAAACCTGAGATGGTGGGAATCGCCCTGCTTGGACAAAGGGAACAAAGGGAAAAAGGGGTATAAGAGAAGGACCCCTGAACCAAGAACTCAGATCACTTCTGACAAGGAAACCTGTACCAAGGACAAGAAGCCTGCTGATCTAAGGACTTGCCTCCCCTTTCTGCCAGAGTGCTGTTTTGCTGTGGAGGAACCTGAAAGCTGCTTCTTTATTTTTGCCAAGGAACAAGGAGAGAGGAACTTGGTGTGTACTCTCTGAACCCTTGCTAGGAAATCTCCAAGGACTGGAAGAGTGCCAGTCTCCTGCTGAAGTCACAGGGCCAAAGGACTTCACCATTTGCTGAATTACTGGAAAGTGTTGTTTCCAGTACACAAGGGAAAATCTGCAGTCTCGACGCCAGCAGCAACGCCAGTGAGCAGTGGGTATCGGCCCCGGCTCCAAGTGACCCCGTCTCGACGCCGGTATCGACGCCAGTGAGGAGTGAGTATCGGCTCTACCTCCAAGCGACCCCGTCCCGACGCCGCTGCTGATCGCATCGACTCGACGCCCTTCTCGATGCCGTGAGCGCTGCTCCGGCCCGACATCCCTCGACGCCGCTGCGGATTGACCCGACTCCGAGGCACGATCGACGCCGACCTCGACGCCGACATCTTGACGCCGTGGATCCTCGTTTTCTTCGTTTCTCAAGGTACTGTACTTGTGGGGTCTGTTGCAACTCCAGGCTCGACGTAGCGCTCCTCGCGGTCGACGCCGAACCTTGGGAATCTTGTAGACTCGACGTCGTGTGACTCCTGTGGGGGTTACGTTGTTGCCAAAGAACTGTGCTCAGAAGAATACTTTGCTCAAGAACTATTTGCCAAGAAGAAACCTTACTTGAACTATTATTTTTCCTTCCAAAGAGTATTTATTAAGACTGTGGTATATTTTTGTCGTTATTTGGTCTTGTGCTAAGCCTTATATAAAAATACTATTTTTATAATAACTTCTGTGTCGTGTCCATCTGTAGTGTATTCACTTTATTACTGTATGTGGTCATAAATGCTTAACACACTGCCTCTGAGATAAGCCTGTCTGCTCTGCCAAGCTACCAAGGGGGTAGCAGGGGTTATCTGAGTGTGTAATCCCCTTTCCCTGACTAGAGTTGGTTGGTCCCTATTTGTCAGAAGTGTATACCACTGCCAACTAGAGACCGCCGGTTCTAACATTGGTGGCAGCGGTGGGATTTGAACTTTGCATTTATGACTCATGTGCAGTGATTAGTGTACGCTACATAGTGAAAGCAGACCATAACACAGCCACAGTCTGTTTGGTAGGATATCCTATTTTTGTTCTCCGCTTTCCTGGAGCTTATTTTCTTAAACACTGCCAGTTTTGACCATGGAGAATGCCAGAGCTGCTACACCTGTAGAGCTTGTTGTGGGGGAATTTGATAAGGAGAAGATAGATTCCTACGTGCTAAAGGATCTAAAAGGATTTTGCAAGCAGTTTAAAGTTCCTACCACAGGTCTCACAAGGAAAGACGACTTCCTCAAAGCGCTGAAGGCCTGGTTAGAGGCCAGAAATCCCTCTGATCCGGTGGTGGTACCGGAAGAGGAAGAAGAAGAGGAAGAGCCCACAGGTGGGCCAGTGTCATCTCCAGGCAGTAGTGCATCCTCTAGGAGCCTTTCCCCTGAAGAATTAGAAGACAGGGAGAAGGAGAGGGGGTACAAGTTAGAAATGGCAAAACTTAAATTAGGAGGGCAGTTGGAATTAGAGAATGCGAGAAGCAAGAGAGAAGCTGAAATGGAGAGCAAAAGATTAGATTTTGAGAGAGAGAAATTAGCGTTTGAACGTGAGAAGATGGTGAGGGAGATGGAGCTTAAAACTAAGAGTTTAGAGTTGAATCCCTCTGGTGGCAGCACTCCATCTGTGCCTGCAGAAAGTAGGTTTTATTTTCCTAAAGATGTGATCAAGGATTACAGTAAGAATGAAGATATTAGCCAATGGTTTAAAGCGTATGAGTTAGCATTGTTGGCCCACCGGGTCCCTGAGAAGGATTGGGGAACGGGGTTGTGGAGCCGCTTTACAAACGAGGGGAGAGATACCTTGTTGAGCCTTCCTGCTGAGGATAGGATGTCTTATACTCATATGAAAGATGCTTTAATGCTGAGATATGGCTTAACCCCAGAAAAGTACAGACAAACCTTTAGAGAATGTAAGAAGTTACCTGGTACTACGTGGGTTGAATATGTGTCTTTTTTCTGCAGAACCATGGATGGTTGGATAAAGGGTAGCAAGGTTGATAGTTATGATGCTCTTTATGATTTGTTTGCTTGGGAGCACTTGTCTAATAACTGTTTTCCAGAGCTACGCCAGCACCTTGTTGATAGCAAGCTATCTAACCCTAGAAAACTTGCTGAGGAGGCGGACCGCTGGGTCAGTACCAGGGTCCACAAGGGTCCAGTGGGAGACTCAGCCAAAGGTGGGCAGGGTCCCCAGCAGAAGAGTGGGGGGGACAGGGGTAAACAGAGGGAGTTTCAGAAAGGGCCCCAAAGTAGTCCCCAAGGGAACCAAGGGAAGGGTTCCCAGCCTCCCCCTGTAAAGAAGCCAGAGGCCCCGACAGGTAAACCTGTTCACAGGGGCCCCATGACCTGCTATGCCTGTAAGCAGGTGGGACACCGTTATTATGATCCCCAGTGTCCCATGAAGGATTCGAATGCACCGCCGCGTGCACCCCCTCGTCAGGTAGCGAGTGTAGCCCTGGGAGGGGAGGAGATGGGTGCCCCCGGTGGGTGGGGTCCCGCAGAAATGTCCCTGGTCTCTTTAGGAGACGTGAAAATGGTCCCTCCAACCCCTCTGCCTAGTAACACTAAGAAATATAGGCAGTGGGTGACCATTAATGGCCATAGGGTGGAAGCTCTCAGAGACACCGGAGCGAGTGTGACAGCTGTCAAGTGTCACTTGGTGTCCAGAGAGCAGGTGGTCCCTCATGCATTCTACCCCGTGGTAGCTGCCGACAACTCACAGAGTCAGTGTGAGGTAGCTCAAGTTCCCTTTGCGTGGGGGGGGGTCTCAGGTACTCTTCAGGTTGCTGTGAGGCCCGCCATGCCTGTTGATTGTCTCTTGGGCAATGATTTGGAGGACTCCCCTTGGGCTAAGGTGGAGAGAAAAGCGCATCTGGAAATGTTGGGTCTGCCTGAGTGGGTGTGTGCGACCACCCGGTCCATGTCAGTCAGTAAGGGTGTTGATGGGGGCCCGGAGCCTGAAAGTATGGCCCAGGTCCCAACCGTGAAGAGAAGAGGCAGGGGGCGCGGGAAACCGTCCCCCATCGTTCCCGCGGCCCAGGAGGGAGCAGACCCTGAGGGGGATGCCCTGGAACCGACAGGAGAACAAGTGGCCGAACTGGGAGACCTGCCCGAGCTGACCCATTGGCAGCAGGATGGTGGTCCCTCCAGGGAGGAATTTTGTGCTGAACAGAAAGTGTGCCCTTCTCTTGTGGGTATGAGGCAGCAGGCCTCAGCCCAAACGACAGGTGATCAGTCAGGATCACATTGGGTCTACTGGGAGAACGATCTCCTGTATAGCGAGCCTAAGGCTGCTGAACCTGGGTCAGCCCGTGTGCTGGTGGTACCCCAGCGCTTCAGAGCCTTCCTACTGGGGTTGGCTCATGACGTTCCGTTAGCTGGACATCTGGGGCAGGACAAGACCTATGACAGGCTTGTCACCCATTTTTATTGGCCCCAGATGAGAAGGGATTCAGATATCCATTGTAGGACCTGTCAAACTTGCCAGGCAAGTGGGAAAAGTGGGCGGAAGCAGAAGGCTCCCCTCCAACCTTTTCCCGTCGTCAGTACCCCCTTTGAGCGAGTGGGAATTGACATTGTGGGGCCACTGGACCCCAAGACAGCCATGGGCAACAGGTTTATCCTGGTCTTGGTGGACCATGCCACCCGGTACCCAGAAGCCATCCCTCTCCGAACAGTGACGGCCCCCGTGGTGTGACGGGCACTGATGGGTGTTTTCTCCCGCATGGGGTTCCCCAGAGAGGTGGTGTCAGACCGGGGCACCAACTTCATTTCGAATTATATGAAGTCCCTGTGGAAGGAGTGTGGGGTAACCTACAAGTTTACCACTCCTTACCACCCTCAAGGTAATGGGCTGGTTGAGAGATTCAACCGGACCCTAAAAGGCATGATCATGGGTCTTGAAGAACCAATGAGGCGTAAATGGGACGTCCTCTTGCCATGCCTGCTGTTTGCTTACCGTGAGGTGCCACAGAAATCTCTAGGGTTCAGCCCCTTTGAGCTTTTGTATGGTCACCCGGTAAGAGGACCTTTGAGTCTGGTCAAAGAAGGCTGGGAGCAATCTCCCAGGAAACCTCCCCAGGATGTATATAGTTACATGCTGGCCTTTAGGAACCAGACTCGGCGCTTCAGAGATCTTGCTCAGGCAAATCTGGAGGCCAGCCAGGAAGAGATGAAGCGGTGGTACGATCAGAATGCCACTCTGGTTGAGCTTCAACCTGGTCAGAAAGTTTGGGTCATGGCCCCTGTGGAACCTTGTGCGCTCAAGGACAGGTGGACTGGACCATTTGAGGTTGTGGAGAAGAAGAGCGATGTCACCTACTTGGTGGACTTGAAATCTCCCAGGAACCCCTTAAGGGTCCTGCATGTCAACCGGTTAAAGCCCCACTTAGAAAGGTCCGAAGTGGGCATGCTCCTTGCCACAGATGCTGGGATGGAGGAGGAGAGTGAGCCTCTTCCTGACCTCCTGTGTGCAAAAGAAAAAGATGGGTCAGTGGATGGTGTTGTCCTCTCCGACACACTGACCCCTGAGCAGCAGCAAGATTGTCGCCACCTGTTGGTACAATTCCCTGATCTGTTCTCCTTAATCCCTGGTGTCACTCAGGGGTGTGTCCATGATGTGGACACCGGGGACAGCACTCCTGTGACGCACAAGGCCTACAGGGTGACTGACAAGGTCAGAGCATACATCAAGGAGGAGGTCTCCAAGATGTTTGCCTTAGGGGTGGTTGAGTCCTCTAGCAGTCCTTGGGCCAGCCCAGTGGTCTTGGTCCCAAAGGCTGCAGCACCTGGTGCTTCACCAGAACTTCGGTTCTGTGTGGATTACCGAGGACTCAATTCGGTCACCAAGACTGACGCGCACCCCATCCCCAGAGCTGATGAGCTCATCGATCGGTTGGGGGCTGCCCGGTACCTTAGTACGTTTGATCTAACATCTGGGTACTGGCAGATCGCCTTGACTGATGGGGCAAAAGAGAGGTCTGCATTCTCCACACCAGATGGGCACTACCAGTTCCGTGTGATGCCCTTTGGGATGAAGAATGCCCCTGCCACATTCCAGAGGTTGGTTAACCAGGTATTGGCCGGGCTGGAAGATTTCAGCGCCGCCTACCTGGACGATATAGCAGTGTTCAGCGCCAGCTGGGAGGAACACTTGCGCCACCTCCAGGAAGTGTTGTTGGCCCTGCGCAGAGCAGGCCTCACAATCAAGGCTAGTAAGTGCCAGATTGGGCAGGGTTCAGTGGTGTACTTGGGGCACCAAGTAGGGAGCGGCAAGGTGGCCCCCCTGCAACCCAAGATAGATACCATCCTGGCTTGGGAACCGCCCAAAACCCAGACTCAGGTGAGAGCCTTCTTGGGTCTCACGGGTTACTACAGGAGGTTTGTCAAGGGGTATGGCAACATTGTGCACCCCTTGACCTCGCTGACTTCCCGGAAGCAGCCGAGACTTGTGATCTGGACTGACGCCTGTCAGAACGCCTTTGACACCCTGAAAACTGCAATGTGTACAGCACCGGTCCTCCAGGCACCCGACTTTTCAAAAGAATTCATTGTCCAGACAGACGCTTCAGAGCATGGTGTGGGGGCTGTTCTAGCACAGATGAATGAGGAGGGCCGAGACTTACCTGTAGCCTTCATCAGCCGGAGGTTACTTCCCAGGGAACAAAGGTGGAGTGCGATAGAGCGTGAGGCATTTGCTGTGGTCTGGGCGCTGAAGAAGCTAAGACCCTACCTGTTTGGGACTCACTTCCGGGTTCAGACAGACCACAGGCCCCTCAGATGGTTAATGCAGATGAGGGGTGAGAATCCAAAGCTGTTGAGGTGGTCCATTTCCCTACAGGGGATGGACTTTACGGTGGAACACCGCCCTGGTACAGATCACGCCAATGCTGATGGTCTGTCCAGATTTTTCCGCCTTAGTGATGAGGACTCCCTGGGTGAAGGGTAGTTCTCCCCACATTTCAGCTGGAGGGGACACGTGTTAGACCTGGCATCATTGGCATGAGTCTCTCCTCCATTTTTTTCTGTTGCCTCCTCTGTTTACGATGTGTTTGCTGGATTATTGCTTTGGGCACTGTGCCACTGCTGATCAGTGCCACAGTGCAAGTGCTCCCTATGTTAAATTGTTACATTGATTGGTGTTACCATGATTGGCTTGGTTGACTTACTGTTCAGACCCTAGTCTAGTGCACTGCGTGTGCCAAGGGCGTGTAAGTTAACTGCTGCTGGTGGGCTTGCAGCACGGGTTGTGCCACCCACAGAAGCAGCGTGTAAAATGTGTCTCAGGCCTGCCACCGCAGCGCCTGCGTGCAGTCCCTGACTGCCATGTCGACTTGGTAAGGAAACCTACTTACCAGTCTCTAAACCTTCACTTTGCCACATTTCAGACACCTCTATGGTAGGCCCTAGGGCAGGGTGCATTGTTGGTAAAAGGTAGGTCATGCCCTGATGTGTGTGGCATGACCTAATAGTGAATTACAGCCATTTTCGTTTTTCACTATTGAAGGGCTACCTGCCTCCAATAGGCCAGACTGGGCAGACTGATTATTAACTCCATTATAATCTATCTGACTCAGGGAGCATGGTAGCATGGCGAGTTTAGTATCCCTGAACTCAGAATTTAATAACACACCCTTTAGGATGGATGGTTTTTAAATTCTATGTTTGAAAATAGCACTTTTAGAAAGTGGCTATTTTCTTGTCCAACTATCTACCGGTCTCTGCTGGTTTGGTGTGTGTGTCAGGGGCTGGGGGGCTCCAGAGGTCTGAGTGAGTCAGTGTGGGGTGAATGGGGCGTTTACACGTAGAGTGAGGGAAGAGTAGCCTGCCCTGCCTGACACAATACTGGCTCCGCCTCCTGCTGGGCGACTGATAGCCCTGCTCCTGCCAGTGACAATACTGGCTCCGCCTCCTGCTGGGCGGCTGAGGACTCTGCCCTGCTCAGTGAATAGGCCAGGTGCCTCTGCCTGGCAACACCCACAACAAACCTGAGATGGTGGGAATCGCCCTGCTTGGACAAAGGGAACAAAGGGAAAAAGGGGTATAAGAGAAGGACCCCTGAACCAAGAACTCAGATCACTTCTGACAAGGAAACCTGTACCAAGGACAAGAAGCCTGCTGATCTAAGGACTTGCCTCCCCTTTCTGCCAGAGTGCTGTTTTGCTGTGGAGGAACCTGAAAGCTGCTTCTTTATTTTTGCCAAGGAACAAGGAGAGAGGAACTTGGTGTGTACTCTCTGAACCCTTGCTAGGAAATCTCCAAGGACTGGAAGAGTGCCAGTCTCCTGCTGAAGTCACAGGGCCAAAGGACTTCACCATTTGCTGAATTACTGGAAAGTGTTGTTTCCAGTACACAAGGGAAAATCTGCAGTCTCGACGCCAGCAGCAACGCCAGTGAGCAGTGGGTATCGGCCCCGGCTCCAAGTGACCCCGTCTCGACGCCGGTATCGACGCCAGTGAGGAGTGAGTATCGGCTCTACCTCCAAGCGACCCCGTCCCGACGCCGCTGCTGATCGCATCGACTCGACGCCCTTCTCGACGCCATGAGCGCTGCTCCGGCCCGACATCCCTCGACGCCGCTGTGGATTGACCCGACTCCGAGGCACGATCGACGCCGACCTCGACGCCGACATCTCGACGCCGTGGATCCTCGTTTTCTTCGTTTCTCAAGGTACTGTACTTGTGGGGTCTGTTGCAACTCCAGGCTCGACGTAGCGCTCCTCGCGGTCGACGCCGAACCTTGGGAATCTTGTAGACTCGACGTCGTGTGACTCCTGTGGGGGTTACGTTGTTGCCAAAGAACTGTGCTCAGAAGAATACTTTGCTAAAGAACTATTTGCCAAGAAGAAACCTTACTTGAACTATTATTTTTCCTTCCAAAGAGTATTTATTAAGACTGTGGTATATTTTTGTCGTTATTTGGTCTTGTGCTAAGCCTTATATAAAAATACTATTTTTATAATAACTTCTGTGTCGTGTCCATCTGTAGTGTATTCACTTTATTACTGTATGTGGTCATAAATGCTTAACACACTGCCTCTGAGATAAGCCTGTCTGCTCTGCCAAGCTACCAAGGGGGTAGCAGGGGTTATCTGAGTGTGTAATCCCCTTTCCCTGACTAGAGTTGGTTGGTCCCTATTTGTCAGAAGTGTATACCTCTGCCAACTAGAGACCGCCGGTTCTAACACACATGTTTTATTAGGAAAGCACAGATGGTATACTTCCATTTAGCAGGGGTTTACATCTAAAAAAGTGTTCCTTTTATACTCAGACTAAGGGCCTAATTAAGACCATGGAAGCCCAATCGACCGCCGCAGCCAGGGTGGCGGAGCAGGCACTGCCACACTAGCTGCCCGACTGCCAGAGATCAGGGATCCCTGGCGGTGTTGCGGTGGTCTTGAGGCCACAATATGCTTGGCGGTGCCGCTGCAGAACCGCCAAGCATAGCACGAGTTTCCTCTCCTTCACGGTTTTCATGGTGGTGAGCCCACCATGAAAACTGTGGCGGAGAGGAAACAAAGCTGTTGCGTCAGGGCCATGGTGTGCATGCAGGAGGGCACATGTTGTCCCCTACTGTGTGCATGCACCCCAGTTCCTGCACGGCATGGACTGCAGAGTCCATGCCATGCAGGAACTGCCATTGATGTGCCCATTGTGGTGCCCTTTTTCAGAAGCACCTCTGTGGGACCGCCAAAGAAATGCCTGCCAAACACAAGAAAACTCGTAATCTGGCGGGCAGCGCTCGCACAGCTTTGGCAGTGTGGGAGTGGGGCGGCAGCATGGCAGCCCCGCTCCCACACCGCCAAAGTCGTAATCAGGCCCTAAGAGCTTCAAGCATTCAGATAGGATCAATATGTGTGCTTCAGCATTGCATCTACATGCGAAGAACTTACTACAGGTAAAATGTTTTCATTTGGGAGACTCGGTCCAACTAATTCCCTTCCTTAGAGCAGATTTACCTAAAGTATTTGTCTTGACCTCTTCATATTTACCTAAATCAGGAAACAGACATGCTGGTCGTTTACATTTTACAGACGAATTGGGTTTTGTTGATTTAAAATTAATAGGTTTAATCAGGAAACCTATTGCCTTGCAAGTGTATTGTTCTTTAAGTAAACCAGAGATTAACATCTAGTATAAACACAGGGACGGTTTTTAGAAAAGGAAAGAGTATGCTTAATTGATAGGTAAATAAAGAATAAGTTAGATAAGGTTGAGGAATATCATTATCTAGGCATGACCATCATTAAGTCATTGAGCTGGGTATTACATTGGAATAAAACTAAAGCGTTTAATATTTTATATGGTGGCACTTTTGTGCTCCTCCTATAACTGCAAATAGTGATAAAATGTTACCAGTGGCATTGTGTGACTCGGAACTACTAGACCCATAGGGCAAACCATGTTTGCAGCTATGGAAGGTCAAATACTAAGAAAACTCCCTGGGTTTCCTTTCAAAGACAATGGTGGTACAGACAACCATATTCAAATTAGGTCTTTGTGCTTAGGATGTGCAGATGACCAAGCGCTTGACATTTTTTTCCTAAAATAAAACAAAATGCAAACTGTTACCTATTTTTCTAGGTGCACTAGGTTTGCACGAAAATATGTATTATAAGCGCATACTCTCCAAAAATGAAAACGTGTTGCAAACATTTCCTTTGGTTGATCACTGGGGTCCCTCTTTGAGAGTCTTTCGTTCTATAAGCTGTTCGTAACTAACGGTAATGAAATTAATTCTCTTTGCTTCAAAGAAAAGGTATCTGTTATTTTTTCAAAAGACTCCTTCGGTGAGATGGGCGTTTTACATTATATTTCTTACTGCTCCGACCCTTTAATAAGGAATGTTTTAGTATGGTGGGGGTGAGGGTTTAACCAGGTTGGCTAGGTACAGCCTAAATGGAATTGTGATCAGGTAAACTTAGGCTAACGCACATGTTTTTAAACTCAAAGACCGAGATTTGCGAAGCCCTTGGGTTGCCACTAACCCTGGGCGTTGTGCTCCGCTTCGCCCACGGAGTGCACGTAGCGCTGCCTGCTTCGCCGTTTACGAAGTAGGCGTAGCAGGCAGCACTACGCACACACCGCAGCGAAGCAGAGCTGCCCACCACCCGCCTCCCGCCCGCCCTCATTTTAAAATAATTTAAAGAAGGTTAAAGGTAAATAAGCCACCTTACCTTCAGTGCGGCGTCCCGGGGCTCCCTCTTCTTGCTGGACGGTAACTTCTTCATGCAAATGCGCATGTGCGGACACCCGCGCATGTGCATTTCTCGCGAGAAATACGCATGCGCGGGCGTCCACACATGCGCATTTGCGTGAAGAAGTTACCGTCCAGCAAGAAAAGGGAGCCCCGGGACGCCGCACTGAAGGTAAGGTGGCTTATTTACCTTTAACCTTCTTTAAATTATTTTAAAATGAGGGCAGGCGGGAGGCGGGCGGCGCGTAGTGGGGCTACGCGGAGCGCACGAGTGTGCGTAGATTTTGCCACACTACGCACTGCTTCACGTAGCCCCACTACGCTCAGGCTTAGTTGCCACTGCGTAAAGCAAGGTGGCACAAGGCAATGCTAGGAATTCAGTGAGACTTTCTAAGCCACGCGATGCCACCTTGCATGGTTCTGCGAGGCTTATTAAATCTGGAGTAGCTCAAGGCAGCGCAAGTTGCTGCCTTGCGTTACTCTACCCTTTGAATGCATTCCATGGGTGGAGCGTGGGTGTTCCCACACATTCACCCACGCATTCCCAGATTTACTAAAACTAGGATGTGTCAAAATGCTACAGCTTCCCAGTTGAGGTGTAAGGAGGAAAAATATGTTTTTTTCTCCTTGTTTTTTCCTCTTTCTATGTGTACTGTATTCTGCAACACATGTACAAAGAAAAAAAAACTGCGGAGGATTGCTTTTGTGCTGGAAGTACCTTCCTGCACTAAAACAATCCTGACTGTAATGCAGGCATCCTTGCACCATGACGCAAGCATGCCTGTGTTGCAGCTAGGCTGCACTCAGTGCCTCAGCACAGGCAGGGGGCAGGAATATGCTATAATGTTAATAGATATGGCGCATTGCTGTCCTCTTCCTGTGACGCAAAGCAGCGCATCGCAACAAGCTGTCTTGCTGCGTTGTATTGTGTGACCTGTGACTAAATCTGCCCAAAAATATATAAGGATGCTTGTACTATTGGATCATATATATATTTTGTAACGATTTTACTTAAGACTGTTATTTCTCCCATGTGAGAGTAATAACTGCTTGCGTATGATACATTTATTGTTTTGGGTATTAAAAAGTTTTAAATGTAACTTTTGCTTTAGACAAATAGTTGATTAATTTAATGTAATGTTTATTAATGACTAGCTATTGTATTTTGTGTTTTTCCTTGAAAATGTTGGTAAGCTGCTTGGGTCTTTCACCTATTAAACTAATAAATACTAATATGTAATAAATGCTTGTTAATCTGCATGCTCACCCTTTTTACATTATCAATGGGGTTGTGCAGAGAGCCCTTCTCAATATTGCACAGTTGCCTGTCATTTGCAGGCACAACTGTCCACCTGCTATATTTCTGAACTAGTTAATGTAATGTTCCACAATACCACTGTATACTTTCACAAAGTTTCAACACCAGCTACTCAGACCTAAGGAAGATGGCCTCTGAGTTTTGATTTTTGGAGTTTTTTCATTTTTTCCATGACCTTGGTCCTTCCCTTTAGGAGCTCCATCTTTTATCACCACCACCTTGGCGGCCCAGACAGAAAAACAGGTTTTGCCCTATTTCACACTAACAGGCCCTAATGGTCAAGTGATTGTTTATGTGCCCTAGGAACCTTCTGTAGTCCCAGCGATGTGGTCTGAAAACATAAATGTCCTCCAGGGTTTCAACTCTCAGTAACACAGGTAACAGGTATGGCAAGGCCAGTAGCAGTGGAACAGTCACTCACATACAGAACAAGTACAATACTGAAAGGGGTGGTACAGGTTCCCCTTGCAGAATGTAGTGTATCTCAATGCAAGTCAGGATTCCCTTAAACAGGGAAACGATACCAGACAACAGCACCAGCAAGAACTTTTCTTGTAAATACCTTTGCCATACAAACCTGATAGCAAAGGAAAATCCATGAGCAGAATCTCTACCGGAGATGAATTCACATAAGGAGGATTAGCACTGCCTTCACAAATCAGATGACTTTTCATTTCTATCACCTCCAAACCAGACTCCTAATCTTTGTCAGCCTTGTGGGAATTGGTATTAAAGTTCTTGAGCGAAAATGTGCTATTGCTTTGGAAGTAGTGACACCAAATTAACTACATCCAATCTTACTGGGTTACAGCATAGAGAAAGCTCTGCTCAGTACCTGACAACTATGAAAGAAGCAGCTGCTTTTATACCAGAGAAATAATGTCAAAGAGTACCAAACAACATTAAACTCAAGAAAACAACACAATAAAATTCCCCAACCAAGTTTTAAGAAATCAGGAAACTTGGAATACTGAGGATGGGAAATCCGGCACGTTTGTGACGGAGTAACCTGTTCGCGGAACTCTAAATCAGGCCATTAATAAGGCAAAATGTCATATGTTTAAAATGGATTAATGAAACCAAGGATATAATTTTAAAAAATGTTTTCTGGCAAAAAAACATAGAAAACACATAGCACCAATCTGACAGTGTTCAAGGTAGACAAGCACCAATATGCAATTTCAGTCTGACTGCCATGGAGGGAGATTCAGGTTGACCTTGCGGGATACACCATCCAAAATTTTGGTTTTGGAAACCTGTCTTTTTTCTGGACAAAATGTTTCCAATAGGACAAGGCAGAACGCTGAAGCCTGCAAGGATTCAGAGTGAAACTTGGTATTCTTGAGCTGCTATTGAAAACTTTAGTTTTGGTGTGAAAAGCTCAAAGTGAGACAAAGCTGTCTTTTGTATCCACAGAGGTTGCTCTGCCAATGGGATATATTTGCAACATTGACCCAGTCCAAAGTTCTACATTTAGACTTTTTTTTTACGATTTCAGAAATCTGCAGTGGGCCATGGCATAGGGCTCTATATATAGCAGTTGAGGGCTTTGCAGGTTCAGATTCCACTTTTTGGCAGTTCGTAAGTAAACTGGAAAAATATCTGAGTTGGTCAAACTAGCAATTCTTCACAGGGATCTTTGGAGACTTGTCCCAGTTCTACAGAGGCCACAAATAATGACCTACTCTTAATTTTTGTTGATGCTTGAAAAATCACTCCTGGTCTCTCTCACAAATCCAAGGCTTTCAGACATGGCTTCTGGGGTCCAGGTTTCTCTTGAGTCAGGGCGACCCAGTGCAATCCATTTCCAAAGAGCAAGCTACTTATCCCACACTCGATAAGCCATTTTGGCCCCCGAGGTGATCACTTTCCATCCCTGGGTTCAGATGGAAAGCAGAGACCACCTTAGGCTTTAAAGGTAGGTCAGGCAAGATTGTTCTTTCTTCCGATATTTTCTCCAGTTCCTTGAGTGTTTTAATGAGCTGGTGATGAGGCTTTTTTTTTTATCTAGGGAACTAGCCAGTGACTGGACTTTTGTGTAGGTTCTCAGTTAAACCAATTTTGTAACCCCACTCACCAATCTTTTAATGCACTTTTTGCCTCACTTAACTGTAAGCTGTCCCAGAAACATCTGCTTGCTGTGGCAGCAATCAGGTTCCCCTTTCCATTCTCCCTAGTGCCATCCTAGATCCAGCCCAATGAACTGAGAAAACATCACCTCTTTCTAATCTGAGCACAAATTTTCCTCTTAGGGAAAGGTGAAAATCTGAGAGTGCTCCCCAAAGAAAAGGCTTCTTCCACTGCAGACTTTCTTCAGCATCTTTTTGCCAAAAGCTAGGTCCTTATCTGGGTTTGTTGTGATTAGGTCTGAGCGAAATTTAAATTACACCAGAGTAATTTGAATAATATTAGGAATTTCATGTTTCACTTGCGAAGCAAATTTCCTGAAATTACACCATTACACACATGCGTAATTATGCAACATTGATTGCGGAAAGTTACTGTGACGTAAAAAATTACCTTGAATGCACAGGAACAGCAGAAGGGAACCACCTGTTGTTTGTAGTGCTTTGTTTTGTTTGTTCCTGTATCACAAATTGACACTACGGCACATTTCCCACTAAAATACAGCGCTAAATGATGGATTTGAATTTTGTATAATTTCACATAATTTAGCAGAAATTCTGCACAATTACACGAAAGCAAATTTCGCACACCTCTACTTGTAATAGCACCTGTTCCTGGCCACTGCCAAATAGCATGATAAATGTTCAATGATTGCCCAACTTTTTTCTTCCTGCTTTTAGAAACTGCACTAGAGTTTTCTGGCAGATCTCATTTTCATACCTCATCAAGGTGCTAAGTACTGCCACTGGGTGGACAGAGAGCCTTCAGAACTAGTGTAGTACTGACAGGCATCCAAGCAGCAGAAAATTTAATCTTTGAAAATTACCTTTCCACTGTAGGTAACTCAAATCTACCTTCACAACTAAATTTGATTTTTGAAAAATAGTAAAAATTAATCAGCCCTGACGCTGAAAGATTATACAAACAGACTTCAATTCGTTTTTAAGGGAACAGGCTCCTCTGGGTTTGATTATTTAAAATTGGGAGTATGCAAAAACTCGATCTCCAAATTCAATCTTGTCACTTAAGAAATTGGAAGGTTTGTGGTTTAGAAGAGCTAAAACACTTCATAATCCAAGATAGGGTAATCACTTGGCATGAGGTGTTGATGAGAAGTGGGGATCAGAGACACCCTGCTTTTTTTGATTATTTGCAGATTGTTCATTTTTTGAATCAACAGAATTTTTCTTTTGGCGCACCGACCAAACTGGCGACAGCCCTATTCCGAGCTAAGTTAAGAGGAGTGGGGAATTGGTATTGTTTGCTGCGTAACCAGGGTTAGTCTTAATTGGTAGAGAACCATCTTGAAAGGGTGACGCAGGAAACGCAATGTACCTTTTGCAACCAAGAATGGGAAGTCATATGTTTGCGAGGGAGTAAGGCTCAGAGAGCAGCCAATTTTATTAGAATGGCCTTCCTATCACGGTGGCTGGCTTACTTTACACCAAAAGCACTAAATAAAAAATATCCGGAAGTCGAAAACAGATGCTTTCGCTGCCAGGCAGAAGGTGAAGGGGCCTGGCTCTATATTTTTTTTACATGTCCTAGACTAGGGCCATTCTGGGAGAAGATTTTTTTCAGGCTTAAATAGAGCAATTAAGAAAAGGATATTGCCAGAGGCCGAGGTGGCCCTGTTCGGAATTAGCAAAGATCGGACTAATTTGAGGAAGGCTGAAGAGATTTTTCTTTCCATCGCCTCCTTAATAGCTCACTCTTTAATTCTTCAGAAATGGAAGTCGAGGGAAGTTCCCATGTATGAAAAATGGTCCAATAAATTGAAATGGATGAGGGCTTTTGAGGAAGCTTACGCGATGCGAGTGGGCGCTCCCAAAAAGTTTAATGAAAATTGGAGGTTTTTGAACAATTTGGAATACTAGACTGACCAGGAGTATATGCTGAGAACAGAGTTTGGAGGGGTTTTCTGGTCAACTATAGCACTTTATCACAAGCACTTTAGTACGGAGTTCTCTTTTGGCTTCTCTGCACTTTCTCACTTTAGCTCTTAAAATACATCAGCAGCTAAATATGATTGTTTTATCTAAGATGCTTTTATTAATATTTGAGAAATGAATTTGATCTTATCCAAATGTTAACTTATGAACGATTCCTGTGATGGTATTTTACATGTGATTGTTCTGTTCTCGATGCTCTGCTCAATAAAAAATAAAAAAATGTAATCATCCCGACTAAAATGGTGTACCCGGAGAAGTACTTTCTAGTCAAACATGTGGGTGGTGCAAATATACTTTGGAGACACATGTAACAGTTACCTTTCATCTCACTGGTGCATCACTTGAGCCAACCTATCAAGGTTTTACGTGAAATTTAAATAAGCCAAGTGTGTGCAGCTACGTTTACTGCATTTTGAAATTATATATTGAAACACTAAGATTCCATTCTGCATGATTGGCCAGCAGTGATCAGCTCTGTGCTGTCCAACATGTTCCCTACTGTTGCACTCATTGGAGTGGGAATAGTAATTTTTACCCCACCGCTATCCAACACTTTCCCTACTGTTGCACTTATTGGAGCGGGAATAGTTATCATTAACCCTCCGCTATCCAACACTTTCCCTACTGTAGCACTCACTGGAGTGGGAAGTAATTTTTATTCCTGCGTTATGCAACACTTTCCCCACTGTTGCCTTGACCGGAGAGGGAATAGTAAATTTTTTCCTCCACTATCCAACACTTTCCCTACTGTTGCACTCACTGGAGTGGGAACAGTAATTTTTAGCCCTCCGCTATCCAACACTTTTCCTACTGTTACACTCACCGGAGTGAGAATAGTAATTTTTACCCCTGTGCTGTCCAACACTTTCCCTGCCGTTGCACTCACTGGATTGGGAATAGTCATTTTTACCCCTCCGCTATGCAACACTTTCCCCACTGTTGTACTCATTGGAGTGGGAATAGTAATTGTTACCCCTCCACTATCCAAATGTTTCCATATTGTTGCACACATTGGATTGGGAATAGTGATTTTTACCCCAACACTTTCCCTACTGTTGCTCTTAGTGGAGTGGGAAATGTAAGTTTAAAGATGTTTAAATAATGTAATGTTTTTATTCATAATAGAATGTTTTTTAATCGATTAATTGTTATTGTTATATGTATAGATATATTTATTTGTTAAGTTTTCATTACATCTTATAATTATAAAATACATTAAAATTATTAGTTTGTTTAATAATTGTTTTAAAGTAAATATATATATATATATATATATATATATATATGTATATATATATACATATATATATATATATAGATATCGGCACACTCCACTTGCATATGACTGCCGCCGATCTGAGTGACGGAGCACGGACCACATTATCAGTGCACAAAGGTGTTTATTCAGACTCCTCTAACACCAGCCATCATGACGCGTTTCGAGCCCCATGGCCTTGATCATATATTAATTATCATAGATATTGTTATATTTGGTAAAATGTATGTTAAATCGAATTATTTTTATAAATATTATTCTTTAATATATTTTATATTATGATGATAACACCTATCCAGTTGCAATACATTTTGCTGGAGATCATCAAAGCAGAGGAGCCAAATTGGGGTTCTTCTGCATTGATGAGATGACCCACAGAGACAAGGGGGAAGATAGACTCAGGCTCCTGAGACAGATGGAATCGAAATATATTGTAGAACTCAGAACCTGAACACTGATTGGTCTCAATAGTGAGGAGGAATTATGGACCCATATAGGTTGAGAGTAGGCTGTCTCCTCATAATACTGATATACATTTTGATTAACCTCTCCGTTAGCATCTTTGAGTATACGTATAGAGGGGATTACCTCATGAGACATACCAAGTTAGTATGAAAATGATATGTATTGACACAGTCCCTTGATAATACAATTTTGTATATAAATCATTTAATGATGGTGAGAGAGACATGATTATGAGTATGCCCATTCAGGGCACAATTCATTGTTTTAACACTTAAATTTCAGAGAACGGGTTTAAGATTGAGGCAAACAAATGATTTATGGTATTTTTTGTCTAAAGCTTATGAAATGTTTATTTTGAAATTTCTCAATCTCAAGAACCTGTATAATATATTTATATAAACTGCTAAGATTTGTTATATGCTTCTGATTTATCAATTGTTTATGAGAACACAATAATCAAAAGGCAGCGATTGTGACACTTTACATAGAAAGCTCTGAAGTGTGTTTAAGTGTTTATATTTACAAAATACGATTCTGCACATTATAAAATGGCCGTCTCATTTGTAATAACACTATGGACTCTTCAGAATGAAGTCCTTTTTCGTTATCGGCTGATGAAACTTGAGTTTATGTTTATAAGGTGAGAGTTCACATAGGTTTACTGACATTGACAAAGGCCAGGAGCCCGAAACGCGTTTATCAGTCTTTTCTTATCGTTAGATGCACACTAAATAAAACAACTCTTTAAAGTAGTGAAGCTGGGAGTGCTCAGCTTATATGTACTCTTTTAATTTTTTGTGTTTGTTGTTATTTTTGATATTTTAGTAGTTTCGTAAAATTGTTAAAATATAGTTTTTTTTGCATTTATGCACATATGAATATTATTACTAAGGGCCTGATTATGATGGTGGTAGGACCGCCACGTCATCCCTTTGGTGGCGGTCCCACAGCCATCGGACCGTGGAGGGGCGCCAGCCACATTACAATGACGGGCAGGTGGTTGGCGGTCGGAAAGACTGACCGACATGCATCTGGAGGGCTCAACAACAGGGGTGGTGCCTGCTCAGGCACCACCATAGGAATTATAATGTCCGTTTCAGCCAGCAGTTTCATGGCGATTAACCCGCCATGAAATGGCAGGTGGAAAGGGACTTTGAGGGCCCCTAGCAGGCCCCCCTTCCATTTGCTTTCAGTCTTGGGTTCTGGGGGCACCTGTGGTGCCCCCCCTACATCTCCCTGCCCTATGTGGCAGGCACCATAGTGCAGGGATACGCAAAATGTGTATTTATTGTACTGCAGTGTGTGCTTGCAGCCTGTAGCACAAGCCGCAATACAAAACATACACATTGCGACCGCCTTGAAGGTGGTCGCATCGTAATCCCTATGGCAGGACCGCTGATAGCTAGTCAGGCGGTCCCATTCCCGACAGGATGGCAGTAGAATGAAATTCTGACCACCATCATAACCAGGCCCTAAATTCGGACTACAGTATTAAACTATTTTTAAATGTTTAGTTAAGTATTTAAAGTAGGTTCTACATTTTTGTTGACTGTATGTACATTTGCTAATTGTTTTTCATTAATGTTAATATTTAAAACTCAAAGTATTTAAAAATTGCATATTTATTGTTATTTTTTTTAAAGTATATTCACATATATATACATGTATACTTTAAATATATATGTATACGTGTATATTCATGAAATGTTTCAAAATAAAGTAAAGGAATAAATCAATTTTTTTACCATTATATTATGTTTACCTAATTAACTATTTACAAATACATTGCTGTAAAGTCGATAATTATTTAACAAACAGATATTCTTATCTGTTTCTGAATTATATTCTCGTCCACAGTCGTTTTTACACAATATTTGATTATTCCCATTATAAGTACAGGGACACTATGGTAAATTATATTTTTGTCTCCCGGTATTTTTGTCCATGATAATATGTCAGACAAGTGATGCCAGTGCTCCAGGCACTGAGAGGCATTCGCAAAACTCAACCCTCTAGTAAAGAGGCAAAGAGTGATCGCAAAAGAGTGTGTGGATGAAAATATAGAGACACATATAAAAACCCTAATATGTTGCAATAATTTCTGCTAACCATGCAAATCCCGGGGACGAAATGGTTCAGTAGAAAGTTGAGGCGCTTGCACATTTTTCAAAGAGGACAGTTGCATTTATTATGAACCTAACCTAAATGTAAATTTTTCGTAAATATTTGGAGGTGTTGATTGCATTCAAATTGTTCCACTACCATTTGTTTCTTTCTCAAAATTAGGTAGTTGGTTGGGTTTATAATACAATGTACACAACTGTCCTAATTGTATTGTCCAAAGATGAGCAAAAGGGGTGATTCGTTGTTGAACAGGCTGTATAAAATAATTTAGTAGTACCTGTTGGGAACTTATTGATCACACAACACCAAATCAAAAGAAGAATCAATTATTCTGTCACTTTGGCTAGCCAGGGAAGACATATTTCCAAACAACCTTAGTCATTAATCAAGAATCTACTAGCAACAAAATCAATTCCCCGCCAAGTCAATACCTAAACTGAAGTGTGAAACAGGGATGTTTGAAAGTATTTCTACCAAGTTGGAAAACAAATGTAGTCTATATTTAATTAACAATAAAAACATAGATGGTGCAGTCCTGGCAGGTCATGTTCAGCTGCAGTCTGCGCAGGTAACAGCGGTGGGGCGGTGGGGTCAGGTGGGGGGATTTCAAGGGTTGATGCAGAGGGAAAATTAATTATTTATTTAATTTTCCCTCTGCATCGTCCCTCGAAATCCGCCCCCACCGCTGTTACCTGCACGGACCGCGGCTGGTCATGATCCTAGGCTGCCATGAGTGTGTTGCCTGTGACTTCAACCTTCCTAGAACATTGCTACTCACGAGATGTGGTGTGCTTTAAGTGTCTGATCAACTACAAGGCTCTCTTGTAAAAAGCTAAAAGTGAGCCCCCGATCAACAGAGTAGAGTTAGGTGCTTCAGCCTGGTAAATTTTGCATTCCATGGCGCAGGAAATGCTCTGATTAGCAGATTAATTTAGCATTCTTTTTTAACTATGGGACCAGTTTCCAGGTAACACCCTTCATCAGCCAGGCTAGCTTGAAACCAGTGGCAAAGTGAGCAAGGGATCCACGTCTGGGCATACCCTGCCAACTTAGGGCGAGCACAGCAAACACAAGGAAATGATGGACGGAGCGCTGAAACTTTTCAGACACTCACCCCCAGTCACAAATCTGGTTTGAATCCATCATTATTCTTTAGCTCACTTCACCACCTCAGACCCAGCTATATGCAAATCAGTCTTGACCCTGTGCCTCATGGGAACAGTCCAGCCCAAACTGCCAAACCAGGTCTAGCGCCACTTTAGCTAGCTAGGTTAGATGGATTATGTCTTTAGCCAGTATTAATATTGATTCCTTTGGCTCTAATTTAGCCAGAAGGGCTATGGCCTCTAGAGCTTTTTGAGCGGGCGCAATCTTGCACAACATTCTCATATCTGCAGATTGGTCAAGCATTAGTACCCATGTATCTGATTCTGTTATTGCAATGCTTTAAACAAGGATAATATGAACCTTCAGTCTTGTAACATAATTGAGATTGTCCTAGCCTTCGTGTCGGAAATGCTTTTTTTTTTTATTAAAGACATGGAGGCAAGCATTATCCCACCACTATTTTAATTATCCCTCCCTGTTTTTTTTTTTTTTTGCAGTTTCAGTGCCATCATCCAATGCTGCTGATTCAAAGAAATCCGGTTGGATTGTCCTCTGCGTTGGAACTCCCTTTGTCACTACAGGCCTTCTCCTTCCATTCGGAAGATGGTTACTCACCTCTTTTTGGACTGCCTTACAGATATAGGGACTATGTTGATTACTTTTGGTTCGGTGCTATTGTTCCTTTCCATGCCTCGCCTTGATTGACTCGCTACAAGAAAAGAGAATTTGTCGTTCTCAGTCAAGATAATTTTTGTGTTGCTTGACGTCTCATTGTCTGTGCATTTTGACATTGTTTGCAGGTTTCCTAGTTAATGTAGTAATTTCTCTTGCTTGGCTGCAGTTAATAAAATCGCAAGAAAAGAAAGCATAATACTCGCCTCTGTGTCTTTAATAAAATCTCGCTTTTATGACACCAAAGCTAGGAAAATCTCAATTCCCACTAATAATTGGTATGCCATTTTAATTAGCCTTTTTGATATCAATGGACAATTCATTACCCACCCCAAATTCGATCTGGTTAGGTTACTGGCCAACTTCACAGCCTCTGACCACTAATTTTGAGTGATAGAATGGAGGTTGGCTTAATTAAGTGCCCTACCACAGTAAAGGTTAGTACTATTAGTGGTGAGAGTATCTTGGGCATTAAACTCTTTTTATCAACTGTTTCCATCCCCCAATTTCATTTACGGCAATGCAAATTCGGTCTGAGGTCTCTGCTGATATTTTCAAAAGTACAGGCCAAACGGGGGACTCTTCAGGTTCTCTCAACATTCCTTTATCAGCTCCCAATAACCAGTATAAAACACTATTAGTCCACTACCAACTTAACTCCAATGCCTCTGGTATTCTCTCAGCCCTGGATCTTAACCACAGTTCTCATACAACCATTCTTCTAAATGTTATTTCATGGAACATGGATGGTCTTATGAGTAAGTTACCATCTCCAGATTGGCATAGCCTTGTTACATCATCCCAGATAATATGTCTACAAGAAACCTGGGCCTTGGATGATAGCCACATTGAGGGCCTTTCCTCAGTGGGCACTGCAGCACCACCTTCTAACTCAGGAAGAACAAAAGAAAGGGGGCTTAGTCTTATTACTGTCAACTCTGCATCTAGTGGACATCACCAAGACTTTTACAGCTTCCCTGCACTACTAATTTGCTCTGCTATCATTCAGGAAAAGGCATTATTCGTTTTCAATTCTTAAAGAAAATATTTGTTCTATTGATAGTGAGGTGCTGACAAAACTAGAGGACGACCTGTCCAAATTTGTACCTACAAAGATGACCCACTACAAGCTCCTTTGGGTGAATGACTTTAACATCTCCAAATGTTATGTTACCTCCCAAGTAAGCGTGTGGTGTCTCATCCGGCAGATCAGTTACACTCCCAGCATTATATGTATGACAATGCACTGAATAGCATATTATTCAGATACAGTCTAACACTCCTGGAAGATGAGAGCTGGACTACCTCTGGCCAATTACATATATTTATATGAAGGGGAGCCAAAATTAATATTGACCCCATTTTATTACCATCTAACTACTTTTCTAATCTGGTTAGTCTCATGATAAAAACCAACTCGGTTAGCTACCATAACATGTTGGTCATCATCCTATGGCTACAAATCAGTCAGTATTTTTCCCCAACATCACAGTACAGTATTAGAATATAAGGATCTAATGTGCTATGTTTGTAATGGAGGGGCATCATATCCTGTTGGTTTTTTAAGAGATTAATTGACAACTATAAACAGGACTTTGAGGCCTTCTCATCTGAGACAGATATTTATAGGGCTATCCATACAGTTTTTGGAAATATTATTATCTCATTTAATGCCTTACTTTCACGCGGACCTAGGCCGTGTATGCAGTCCCAGCCGGGCTAGTTTGACCAGTCCTGCTCAAGAACACCAAAAAAGCTATGATTAGCCATTAATGCATTTCCTAGAGATCACCTTTTGGTGGTGGTTCTAAGAAAACAACATAAAGAGGCACTGTCTGCTAGGGAAAAGGTGCTACGGAGGTGGCTTGGCCCAAGTCTGAGGAAGCTGCTAACACCAATAATTGCATCTTGTTCTGGAAGATGATAAACTCCCATTTTCTGAGAACAGAAACAGCCCTTGATCTTGACTTGCATGTTCCGATGCAGGCATGTGCCAATAATTATTTTATAATTTTTAGTGTTCCACCCTCACAAGACACCCTAGATAAGGATTTATCCGAACTGCGCCCAAATAACACTGAGTGAAAGCCTATAACTTTCACTTTAGACAAAATCATAAGGGCCATTGAGAGGAGTGGCAGTAGGAAAGCTGCAGGACCGGATCGTGTCCCAGTTGACTTGTATAAACATTTTCAGGATTCATGGGCACCGATCCTGACACAAGTTTTGAATGGGGAAGTAAACAGATACATTTCTACAATTTGGGCAGAGTCACTGGTAATACTGATTTTTAAAATGGGCTCCAAATGTGTTAGCAAATGCTACCACCCCATCTCGCTCCTGGACTATGCCACCAAGATTCTGGGCAGAGTAATCTTGGAAAGGGTGGAAGACTGGGCTGAAGCCTACAGAGTGCTTACAGAATCTCAATATGGGTTAGGAGGGGCTCGGAGACGGTAATAAAATGTCAACATGGACCTCCTCATAGAAAACTTCACGAGGTCCAAGCCCGGAATTCTTCACTTATTGTTTGTTGACTTGTCAAGTGCCTTTTACCTGGAAAATCACTCAGTCTTGTTGCAGACCTTGTCCTCCTTGTGCGCAGCATCGGAAATTGTGTCTTTACTATTCCAGGTATAGAGGAACCTATCAACAAGGGTGTGCTACAAACCTAATGAGGAATGTTCCCCTCCATTTAATATTTGAGAGATGTTAGGCAGGGGTGTGTGCTGGTGCCCTTCCTGTTCTCCTTGTTTATAAACGGTGTGGACAGATTGCTCCAGGTTGCGGCCGCTAATTCAGCACAAGTGAATGGAAGGGTTCCTAGTCCTCTTTTATGCCGACGATGCTAAAATATTGTCAAGAACCGCTAACTATCTGCAATGTTTAATGGATTGCTTGTTTGAATTTATGAAGTTGAGGGAACTTACAATAAACCTGAAGAAAACATATAAGATATTCTATGGAGAGGGCGTGTGTAAATCAAAGAGTCACCACATTAACAGTACAAAGATCACAAGGGTCACATCATTCTCCTATCTGGGCATTCTTTTTACTACTAGTGGTGCCTGGATTAAGCACATTGAAAACAACAGGTTAAAAATGGTGTAGGTCTGCGAGGGCATCTTTAGTGATGCTTCCAAACTGGGCTGTAAACCAATCAGGGACATGGTTTCAATTTATAGCCTCTTATGGCTGTGGGCTTAAAGGTTGTGCCAATCACACTATCTTGCAAACTCAAGAGAATAAATATTTTAGGAAGACCTTTCGCTATTCCTCAATCTATACCACAGACATAGCACATAGGGAATCGGGGTTGCAAAACCTGGCTGACCCATTATCCATGAAACCTGTACAGTTGTGGCATTCAATTTGGTGCAAAGAGGAGACCATGTTCACTAAATCAATCATATTAGATTGTTTATAACTGGATAAGGCGTTGAGAGTTCCATGGCTCTCGTGTATTTCCAAAGAGCTGGCTCAGCTCAATGACTCTTTGTTCCTAGATAGACCAGACTGTATAATGCATCTCAGTAAGTGGGATTAGAAGAATATGCTACTCAATAAAAAGAATGAAATCAGACGTGCCATTGGCTCCCTCAGGCCATCTGTGGCTGTGTATCTGTTGGTGACACTTAACAAGGGGCTTCAGCAGTATCTGTCAATCACACATAACATCCAACATCATTTTGTTCTAACACGACTACATCTGGGTTCAGCACATGCACTGATGGCCTACCCAAAAATAAAGCAATGGTGGAGGCAGTAAAATGCCCTTGTGATGGGTGATTATCCCAATCTACCTTAGACTTTATTTTAATTTGTGGTTATTACACTGATATTAGGAAATGTTATCTTAAAACACTGTTTATAGTATATAAAATCAGGAAGCTTATTTGTTTTTATGTTCCTTGGAGGACTCAAATACGTGTTACGGAGTTGCCTCTTTTATATGAATTTCCATCCGTATTAGGAGATACGTGAACCTTATGTAACATATTTCTCCTTTTGTGACAAATTTATGGATTTCTATAGCCTTATTGTTCATTTTTTTGGAATTTGTAATAGCAGGTTAATCACTTTATTTCACATTAATATAGTGGACCCTAGTTATAGGTTTCTGTTATGTTGAAAATAGAGGTTTTCCTACTTTTGAACACAAGGAATTTATAGGATGGGCTAATCTGAATAATAAGCGCCACCAATGGTTCTTGCACCCTGCACTTTATGGCTGCCCTTACAGCTTTAGTTAGACATGCACCAAGCATAGTTGAGTGGCCCTCTGTTGGTCTTCCTGCATTATTTATTCTGCATCTTCGTCATCTTTTACATTATACTTTGGTACTTGGTTTTATTTATCATCATTACTTTTTAGACTAGATAAGCAAGCTGTGTTGTGTTTACAGTTACTGTTCCCACTAACTGCATGTTTAACAGTTCTATTTCTACTCGGTGGCTAGATATACACTGGTTGCATGTCCCCTAGAGTTGCCCAGTGGATTTGTAGGTATGAAATATTTTACATTTGACATTTTATGTTGTTTTAATCTTTTTTTTCCCTTTTGTTTTTTTTTTTACATATTGTGCTTATTCGATTTGTGACACATATTTATTGATTCATTCTTTTTTATTGTTTTATGTATTTTTCTTTTATAGCCTTTTTTTTCCTGGCCGAATAAATTTACTTGACCAACTGACTGATGTTTTCTACCAAAATTATCTTTGGAAATAGGGTCCTCAATGTTCATTTCATCTATGATAGGGACATGGAGTTGATTAGTCAACTGTCCCTGCCGCGTGCAATAAGAACCATTCATTGTTCCCAGAGAGTATCAAAGCTACCTGGATTTGATTTACGTTAGTGTGCTGCAAATAGCAGTTATAATTTGAATCTGAAGAATATACTACACGTTTTCTGACAACTTTGTAAACTATCAGATTTTTCTAAGCAAGGTTAAAAAAGGCGGTTATGGTATGAAATATAAACATGAGGGGCCAGCTCACAAAACATTTTTGACTGGTGCTATTAAGGCAGACCTTGCTCTAACACCTTTTACCACTGTATTGTGAAAACAATAATCTGTATAATGTATCAGGCGTGGCCGGTACAGATAAGAGCTGTGGGGTGGGGCGGGGGCAGTGGGGGAGTTGACATACGATGAGATAGGGAAAATAAAACCGCTTACCTTGTGCTCGCCGAATCCCCTACTCTTCCGCCCCCGCCCCACTGCCCTTACCTGTACAGGCCACGCCTGAGTTGTAATATGTGATAAAAATGTATGTGTACATTTGTTGTGTGGCGTTTTGTTGTGCTGACTTTTAGGGCTGCATTATTGAATGTGAATTTGTTTTGTTGTCGTGCATTCTGTTTTGATTGTTTTGTTGTGATGTGCCTTGTTATGTTTTAATTGTGGCATTACATTGCTCTGCCTTAAGTTTAGATTTTTACTTTAGTAATGTCAATAAATGTTGTCATATTTCCAGTTAAAAGCAGCAAATGCATTGAAAGTTCCTTTGACAAGCAACCGTCCTCTGGTGATAAAACAGCAACTTCTAAACCACTAAGGACGCCAGCCATCTCAAAACTGTGACCACCGCCAGTGCTCGCCCACTATGAGGATTACGGTCCAACTCATCCACAACCTCCTCATTATGAGTGTCCACGTTTTTCCTGATAGCCGGTAACTTCTGATACATACCCAATTAGAGTTACCAGTTGGACTTGCAACTCCCTTACCGGCTTCATTGGAAATACAAATTTATGCTTTTAACACTGTTGAAAGCAGCCGAAATCTCACTATGATACACCTGGGAAATCATGCGAATGTCGGTGTGGAAAGTAAAAATACAGATTCACAGAATGTATTCCCCGAAAACGTGTAATCCCCGTTATTTTCTCCTCTGTGGAATTACCTGGATTTATGGTAACCGTAATTGCAGGTGTGGGAAAAGAACAGGGATTAGTCTGTGGGGCTGGTGACGACTTCTTTAGAACTGGAATCCATTTTATCGTTTCTCAAATATTAAAGTTGGCATGACTGGCTCTTAGCACAGCCAGGGAACTTTTCTTTTGGTGAGCTCAATATAGCAATCCGGATATAAAGGAGCAAAGTGCGTGCAGAGTCTGTAACATGAGACTCATATTGTGAAAAGTGGCAAACGTGTTATTTGTAGTTTCCCACCGAAACATGTTCAAACATCTTGCAAGCTGGAAAATATTTACTGTTCTGTGCACAGGCTGTCTGTGTGTGTGGTAAGTAGGCCAAGAGTTAGAAAACCTCGGCCATCTGCCACTAACAGCTTGATGAGATTTGTTGTTGCAAAGCATTGCTCTTGTATAATATTCATGGAGTGACAAGTGGCAGGTGGTTTCTCTGTTATGCAGATATGACAAGTGATGCAGAGCAAGTACAGAATTGTGTATGACAATTAACATCCTGTCATTACCTCAAAAAGTAGCTGAAATCCCATATTGTCATTTGTGCTTGTGAAGATTACAGGAAAGTTCTCTATAATTGAATATTTCCTGAAACACTTGACACAGAAGACACACCAGGGTCTTGGCACAGCTCCCTGAGGGAAGAAGTGTTTACTTCTTGCAATGGAACCGACAGGAAAAACAACACGTAAAAGAGGTTGCAGTCGTCTCCAGATGTGTGCTATTGTCTCATCTAGACTAGTGTGGAACCTGCCAATAATGGAAGAGGACAGGGGCCAAAACACAAAACCAAAGGCTGCTTCAACAGAGAATGCGCAGGCAGGTCTTGGTATATCACATTCTCGTTCTGTGCAATAATATGCTTTGGATTCTATATATACAATAGGCAGTGGGTAATATGTGAAAAAATAAGTGTCGGGGCTCTTGTCAGGAGGCAGCTTGCAACAGCCCATTGCTCCTATAAGTGGGGAGAGGATGTGGTGTAAAGGTCAGAGCTGCCCACCTTGGAGCGGGGGAAGCAGGTTCAAGTCTCGGCGTCGGCTCAACATCCTGTGATTCTGTGCAAATCACTTAATCTCCCAGTGCCTACAAAAAATGAATGTGTCCTTAACTGGTCCTCATGAAAAGAGCTCCAATACGTTTGGGTTGAGTTCCCACTATAAGCGCCGGTGTTGATGATTAAGTGCTGATGCTGAGCACCGGAAACCTCCAGCTCAAATTAAGCTTTGAAATTAGGCTCTTGGGGCGTTATTGATACAACATCAATGCTGAAATAAGAGGTGCTTCCATTTATTTGTTTCCTTAGTGAGTGTTTTCACATGGTACATCCAGGGAGCGAGAGCAAAACAGCACTTTACACAGAACACAAGGAATGTAAGCACTGCAAGATGAGGGCCAGCAATACAAGAATGAGGGGGTTATCCTCTTACATGGTGTGTACTATGTTTACTCTTTAAGAAGCAGATAGCTGATAAGTTGCAAACCCCGCCCAAGTTATGAAATTCCAAACTGTTCAGACAGAAAAGTCGAGCTCTGTACTCTAAAAATAAAAGAAGTTAATCATAAGTAGGGGAGACAGGTGGGTTTTGATCAGGCAGTCCTTAAATTCTCTTCTGAATGCAGGAAGCAGGTCATAGTCTGGATAGCAGTAGGAATTGAATCCCACCTTGGGCACTCAGTTGGAGAAAGACGGGTTCAGGTTGTGCCTCTTATTGACTACTATAGTTTCCAGCCAATGAGTTTCATGGCTGCACAGTTGACGAGTCCTTCCAGAGTTCTTCAATGTCTTGGTTAGAGGGGTGAGTGCAGAGTGTAAGAGTTTGTGAACTATGCATTCAAATATGAATTTAGATCAGTCTTTAAAATAAGCTGAGCAGCAGCATGAAAGGTGGTTTAAAGTGGATCAAGGCGGATTTTGGGAATGTCAGCGTTGTTTTCAAATCTTGACTGTATAACTCTTTGGACTATATCTTTGAGGTCCTGTTCTGGTAAGAAAGGCTTGATCTTCACAAGAGTCTTAGATTGTAGGTGGTATTTTGGTCATGCTGTTAAATTGTTTCTAAAGATTGAGATATTAATCGTTTTTATTTGTTTAGTTAATTAAAACCATTCCAAACGATTAAAATGAACAATTGTTACAATATGTTTTTTAAAGACTTTTACAAATTATATGTGCAATTAAAAAAGAATAATTAGTGCAAAACAGCTGTTACTGAGCATTAAGTGTTAACGGGCAAGTTCCGTATACTGGGATGAGCGGTCTGTGCATCACAGAACAGGTATACCTTCAGAGCTTGCCAGCCAAGCTCCACATGCTGATGATATTGGCTAAAGAACCATGTCTCCCAATGTCAAGCAAACATTAACACTTACATTGTACATTTTGTGATTAGTTGTTGCAACTGTGTGCGGTCCGTTGCATTATAGGGAGACAGCCGCTGCTTGAGCATACTGATGGATTTGGTGCACCTTACCAAATCCCACAGGGCAATTCTCTTAGAACATATAGAAGATGCGACTCGGCAGGATCTGGCCCCAAGTGCCAGGAAGACTGGTCTCATTAGGTGTCTCCTCTCTTGCTCTAACGCCGGACGGCAGCATAACAAATGTATCCAGGATTCATGTCGGTAGGATCATAACCTGCACTCCCTTTCGTCACCGCTGCGCCCCCTAGGCCGGATTGAAGTCTCCTATTGACAGTGCTAATAGTCTCATGTACAATACCTGCCAACGGATAGCCATGTTTATGGCTTCTATGAGGTACGGTTGTGGTTTCACTGAAACGTGTTGTTCAGGGGCTGGACCAAGGACAACTTACCTAAAGCTAGCAATTTTTGCTCTCTTGGGGACTCTTTTGGTTGTTGGTTAATGGCCCTCCTCCAGATACTGAATGGGACACCCCCGGTTTGGAGGGCTGTTTCTTCAGTCTTGAAGGTCTTTATTGCATCTCTTACTTGGGAATACCAGGGGTTGCCCTGAGTTTCAAAAATGAATTTTAGGGGAGCCCTCATAGTCCCGATATAATATTTCAACATGGAGGTTTGGTAGTCTAATGTATGAACCACCAGCCCCAGTTCCATCCTTACAGCCTTACATATAGTGGTTGATGGAATATTTTCCTGTATGCTCTTCACCAGATTTATTCCAAAGTTGAATCGAGGGCACCCTGGTAGAGGCATGATGACCTTACTGTATGGCTGGCAAAATGGTCAACTTCATCATCCTTAATATTGCCTCTGCAGAGGCACTGCTCATCATCCGGTACAGTCTACCGATCCTGAATGTAATAGCAGCCCCCTTTTTCTATAAAGCATTAGCCTGTACCACTGAGGAGCTGTTCTCGTGGAACCACCTGCCCCCCCCAAGTAATTCTAATTATACTTCCTGGTTGTGCTGTATGTGTTACTGCCCAAACTCCCGGAGGCAGTCCTTTTGTTCTTGTGTATTAGGACCTTTGTTTTAGATTGGACAGATTAAAGTTGTTTAGGGCATACAATGCCCTTTGCAGCCCAGCTTTAGTGCAGTCCATGATCACTATATCATCTGTATATTGAATTATTTGCAGCTTGAAACTTCCTAATTTTGGAGGGAACAGACTGCGAGACTCCTTGATCTGCTGTGTACAGATTGAAGAGCAGTGGGGCCAAGACACAACCCTGCTTTTGGCCAAGATTATTTCCAATTTTCTAAGTGACCATACAAGAGACCGTTCGCACATGGACCAGTGTAAAGTGAGATTATGGCTCTTAGCAGCTCAGGGGGTATACCCCATGTGTCCAGGTTCCGCCATAAGGTTCCCCTGTCAACCCTATCAAATGCCATGCTGTAGTCGATGACGCAACAAAATAGTGTAAGTTTGTTATTCTGAGTAGCATGATGCCTCAGAAAAGATAGAGCGAAAATATTGTCCATTTTGAAAGAAAGGAAGAATTTCTTGCTCTTGCACCCATAACTCCAAATGCTCCAACAGGATGCAGGCATAGGCTTTAGCTTCCACGTTAAGGAGATCACTCGGATGGTAATTTGAGGCCACTGACCGGTCCAACTTTATATGAATCGGGCAAAGAATTGACCCTCTCCAGGCATCAGGAACAGTTGCAGTTTGTAGTGCAGAATTGAAAACTGGGGACAACAGTCCTGCCCAGGTATCAGGTGCGCATGTGAACAAGTTAGAAGAAACCATTCGAGCTAGGGGCCCCATCTTTCCGTAATCGCCTGATGATGCTTTCAACCTTCTTGCAGCTTATTTGTCCAGCAACAGTGCCCTTCTCCTCATCAAATTGAGGTGGTGGGTCTGGCCCTGTGGTGGCACTTCCCACCAACCCAGTTGCTGTCTCCTCAATGGGTACCATTAAGATAGTTATTGAGGATGAAACCAAATGACTTGGTGCTTTCAATGATGGTGGGAGTGCAATCCAGGATATCAGTTGAGAAAGTGAAGCAGCAATATCATTGCTGTTTATATTCTTTAGCTCCCTAATCCAAATTTTGGGATGCACCACCTACTGAAGAGGACATGAAAAAAGCAATCTAGTAATGTCAGATCAGTAACATGAATGAGATCATCAACAAAATAAGATTGTGCCTTCATGGCAAACTCCAGTGTGGCTTCTTTAATGTGTGTCGCTTTGAGACAGTAGGGAATCAAGTTCCTCGTTAGAAAGGAGGCAATTAAAAAAGATGTAGTCTGGTGCGGGCTACCCCGCTGAAAGTTCAAATCGCTTATGATATGATTGTTTGTGAGCAGAATAAAGCTGGGTGTGTTATGGCCCATAAAATCTTTCATAAAGGAGTGGCTGTCTCCCAGAGCATAATACATTCTCTTGATTCTGCTAGATTTCGTTTTAATGGATTTTAATTCAACAGTGAGTTACTGAAATGTTGCAAAGGGGTCTGGTCTAACTTGCCAACATGGTATTGAATTTCAGCCTACAATTATATCAGCATAGTTGCAGCAAGTAAGAAAGGAACTAATGGATGAGAGGGACTGTGTGCTGTGGTGGTGGGTGCACATTGAAGCACTTGATTATGAAATACTGAGGAGTCAACATGACTGAGCACTTGATGGCAATGATTCCTCACTGACCCTGTACACTGACATAGACAATGGTAAGAGTGGACTACTAAAGGAGCTTTTGCCCTTTCCTTTCTTTGCAATGGCACTGTTGTTTAGCACATATGCATTGTTTTGGTGTCTCACAATGATCTTTGAACTGTGTGCATTTGGGATTGTTTTTAGAACCTTGGAAGCAGCTGTCCCTCTATTGGAGGGGGGTATATCACACAGGACTGTTATTTCATGCATTCTTCCAGGTACCCAGGAATATGTCAACAAATGTTTTTTTTTAATTCTACTATTTAAGGAAATAGTCAAAAAATGTGGTGATAACCAATAGGGGCTGCCAGGCCCAGTGTCTGTTCTGCCTCAGCAGTCAAAGGTGGCAACATATTTAAATACCAGAGTGTTTTGTACTTAGTGGGTGTGATAATTATTGACTAGCTTTAGGGAATAACGTGTATTTGGGTGATCTGCAGTTTCCAATAAATACCAGGTTGTTTTACCTGATACATATCGGCAGGTTTGACCTGACGATATTTATTTAAAAAATCCTAATTCCGATATGTGTGGTAACAAGAGTTACGGCACATATCAGAATGTTTTGTCTCACTCGTACGGAAGCCTCAGACAACTATGATAGCATGTAGATATATTTAAGTGGATGAACGTGAAAGATATGAATTATGAAGCAGAGACGTCACTAGTTAAAAAGACTGAGGACCAAATCTGTCAACACTTTGCACTTGTGCAAAGTCATCAAACGTTATGCAAACCAATGTAAAGGGTTGATTTGATATGACTTTCCAGTGCAAAACCTTGTTTGCACTTGGATGTTGCCTAAATTAAAGCAAAGCATTGCTTTGCCCTACTTTGCACTAATTTGTGTCATGGGAGCGTCCAATGGGTCATACATGGGTTTTCCATACAATCACCAATGGTTTCCAATTCAAGCACTATGTACAAACATTTGTAGACATTTTGTTACCAAAAGATATGCCTCTTTATGGCAGACACAAAGAAGGAGAAACACATCTTTTCTCCGTACCTTTGTAACTTTGCGTATCTGCTGTACAGCAAACATACAGAGTGGGAAAAGTTTCAAAGTAAACCTAAATGCAGTATTTTGTACTGGAAAGGTACTTTACCTGTACAAAACCTGTGATAGAATCATGCAGACACCTTTAAGCTATACTGCAAATGTGTGTGTGTGTGCATGTGGCACCAGCCAGCCAGGCAGAGTGCCAGTGGTTGGGAAGAGTTCTTCCACACCATACTAGAGGTTTGTGCAGTGCATGGTACCTTCTATTTCGATGGAGAGCCCACAGAACTTGGTGCCACTTTTTAATGTCTTTTCACATTTTTTGCTTCACAGCTGATGCCTGGCCAAAATACAGCTTGGGACTCTGCCATTGTAGGGCATATTTAAGCAGAGTTATCTTTCATTTGGCTGACTATCATTTTGGTCCTGCACTGCCCTTCAGAATCTTTTTTTTATCAATTGTTTAACCCATTTTTATCACTTTACTAGATCAAGCCTGGTCCATTTCTCTCACCCAACAGGGAATTCTATGTTTTTAGACATTATTTTATGGATCTACCTAGCACTACCCTTACTCTGAGAGCATCATGGGTGTACCCTTTGCCCGATTTCTTAGGTTAGCCCGAGACCCAACACCTGGATGACTTAGTCTGGAGTTGGATTGGCGATCCCTCTCTGCAAGATCAGGATGGGAGAGCAGCATTGTCAGAGCTGCATGCCGAACATGGCATTTGTTTCAGGACTGTTGTGGCTGAAGTGCCCCCTCTGACCCATAAATGGACAGAGCACTGTTTATATATTAATACTACTGTGTTAGAGCACAGATCTCCTAAATAAGGCCCGCAGGCCATATCCAACCCACTACAAAATTGTATCCGTCCCGCAGCAAGTCAATAATTAGAGGAAGTTCTTCCAACTACGTTGGACTCGGGCACAACTGGAATGATGCAGGGTGAATGACAGGAATACAGGTGAACACGGCAACCCAGGAATAGGACCTGACTAATAAATGGTTGCCACTCAAGACAAATACACACCCATACTTGACATCTTCTGTGACAGGATGCTGGTTTATATAGGCTGCAACTACTCTGTAGTTTTGTTAAAAGTTTAGAGTGACGCAGAGTGGATGTTGGCTTTTGCTCACGAGCGCATGTCCCTCCGCCATTGTGGTCACATTTGTTGCTGTTTATTCGATAATGAGCATCCCCTACATGCCTGGGCTTAGATCAGCAGCGACTATTTCCAGGGTTCCTGGAAAATGAGAAGTAGGTGCTAAAACAGGGGAACAGGTGAGGGTGGTCTTATTTACTCTATGGCCGAGCAAGGTTCTAAATGCCTTTGTAGTTTGTGTGCTGTGTCGTCTGAGACTGAGTTTGGCCTTTACACATGAGTGGCCGGGTCTCAGCAGCGCTGGATAAGTGGAGAAGGTTTGAGATCCACCATTACGAGAGAGGGTCGACCTTTTACGTTGCCTCACCTGGGATTTTTTGTGAGTAACTTGTGCAGTGGAAAAGGTTAAAGAGGTGTATTGTGTAAAGTAGGTTGGGTGGACCGTTTAATTGATGGCTTCAGCCATCTGTTGCCTAATTCTATGTTGTTTGTTTTTTCTTAGGGAAAAGGGGGAAAGGGAGAGTGGTGGATGGGAAGGGATATTGGTAGATGCAAGGGAGGGGGGAGTTATAAATGTGATTTGAGAGCTGTTGATGCAAGAGTGAAGGAAGACTGAAGCGGAGAGTAGTAAAAGTGGTCAGAGGTTTCTAGAAAGGATGGCTAAGTAGGGCTGATGGGATAATTTCAGTGGTAAATTGAGAGTGCCAGTGGAAAAACTTAAGAAGAGCAAAGGTAGAGTTGAGAAGACGACTACAAGAACGAGTAGAGAGTTTGGCTAGGTATAGATGTAAGTGGTTATGGATGAATGATGGATGGGGGTTAGTGGAGAGTAAATACAGAGGGAAGAGTGGTAGGGGTCATTAGAAGAGTTGTGTGGGGGTACTGGCACACAGGGCTGGGTAGTGAGAGAGACAAATGGTTTTGAGGTGGCAAGCCACTCTGATTTTTTTGGCCCACAAATATTTGTAAAATATATGATGTGGCCCTCATACTGAAAAGTTTGGAGACCCCTGAGTTAGAGGTACAGCTCTGATGTAATGATGTGTCTAGATGGTAGAAGCTGTCTGCGAGTGGACAACGCAAACACTAGGATATCTTGTTCTATTCCTTAGTCTTGTCGAAAGTGTACTGATTATGCCACAGGAAAGGCTTTCTAAAAACTAGCAGCAGGTACAGAGTTTCTTAGAATAGCGTATAAAAAATAATGTAGCTAAAATGAATTATGTTAAAATGTATAACATATGAAACTAAAGGGAGAACCAAAGTGGGTCCAAGATGACCTCACCACAACTCTTCTGTAATTTACTCCCCATCAGAACAAACTCACACATAAATATTGTAACAACATTGACGATCTACATACTGTACATGAGTGTATAATTGGTTTTCTCTATACCCCTACTAATGGTTGTTATTCTGTAATGTATGTTATTCTGTAATTAGCTTTATTTTTGTACCCTTGTTGTTTTTCATTACTTTTTTAAAATTCATTTTGTTTCCCATGATTGATTTTATTGATCCAATTCAATTGATTTTTGTATTAGCTTTAATACAGTTAAGCACGTGATTGCATTTAATTCTTAGGATTTGATGCAATGCATCTTATATCATAGATGCCTAAATATCCGGACAACGTATGCTCAGTTTAATAAACGAGCCCCCTTGTTGGCCATTGACTTCAAGTGCTTGGGAAAAGAGCAGCAGCAGTGGCTGCATGTCATCCCCTATTAAAATATATGTCATACCTTCTTAAAATGAACGTGGTTGAGTAGTTCTATTCTCCTGCAGAAGATGTCTTCCCGTGAAATTTCACATGGTGTAGGTTCAAACTGACTCTATTGAACAAGCACAAAGTATGTCTCAAAAGGCCTCAGCAAAACTATCATTTTTTATTAGACCACTGGTGTTGGAGTAAGCACATAATAATACCTGATGTCTGAAGAGTCAGAGAACTAAAATAGGTATCCGAGTATACATGAAATAATGTTTTGCTCTTGATTTCATTTTGTAAATATGAGATCTAAATTAATACTGAAGTATCATTTACACTGAGGTGATACACAGTTCTGCTGCAACAGCTGTCAGACACCAGTGAAACACAAGCTTACCGGTAACAGAGAAGCTGGTACCCTGGGTCTGATAATGGGCCCCTTCACAGAAATATACAGCTGCGTTACAATGACTGATTGTTTAAAGCCTAGCCCCCCAGTAACGGGAACTGAACTGAATAGACAAAAACATACGAAACTTATAGAGTAGATCAGGGTTCTCCAAAGTTGGTCCTGGAGGGCCGGATCCATGCCAGATTTTTTGCATATCCCATTTAGATAAATGTAGTTATCTTAAAAAACTGACATAAATCCGGCCCTCCAGGACCGACTTTGGAGAACCCTGGAGTAGATGGAACTGAATATTGTTTAGCAAATTTCAGGTAAAAAACGATAGAATTCTGGGGTGTGACTTGGACGGCGCACCGAATGGCGGCTTAACTGCGCTGCTCACGTCATCCTTGGTTGACAGGCAGTCTTACTACCTTCAAAGGTTGCGGACGACATCCTGGATTCACGGACCTGTGAAGCGGATGACGGTGGGGCCCTGGTGAGACATCGTTCTTCCCGAGGGGTGTCTTAATCACTGAAGGAACTGCGAGCTGCGAGGACGGGCTGCTGCCTCTTGAGCTCAAAATGGCGGCCATCATAATGACGCTATTGGCGACCCAGGCAGTCCGGTGGACATCAGGTGGGATCACCACTGCTCTGATACCTGAGAGTCTGACCCCCCGCTGTGTGACCCGTGGACACCAGGTTTGGCATATTGTCATTGTTATGCAAGTTACATATTGGATATTAGAGCACCAAGCTGATTCACCATGTTGCCTGACCCTACGATGGCTGCTACCACGAGGTTTATGTCATTCTTGAGATCCCTGGCCCCATGCTGAGGCAGCAGGTCTCCTGCCTCCCATAACCTGAAGCAAAGAAGTTCTACTATGCAGTGGTCTGTGATGTACTGTTATACCTCTGTTCCAAGATTTTACTGAGCACTCTGAAAGACTCTGCCTGACCTTAAGATGGCCACCATACTTGTGTCATAACCTTGCCACAACAGCCTTCTATGTGATCTATGTGATCTTCTGTTTGATCAAAATTATCACTCCATCTACAGCGAGTGTGTCATAATGTGAGCCACCTACAACGAGGGAGCTATAACGCGAGCCATAACATCATAACACCATAACGCCAAAAAGTATTATCCAACTCGCCACTGCTGGCCTAAAACAATCAAAATGCCTACAATAAAACTGCCTACAATACTACAGGGTGCGACTGGCTTATTTACTCGTATCTACTCATCCACTCGTATCCACGACCCACCGCACCCAACAGATGCCGCGCCGCTGCTGGAGCAAAGTCACCGAAGACCAGCTTTCCACCACCCTCGCCCGGAGCCCACCTGCAGATCCAACCGACTCCGACACCGCCACTCACAACCTCAGACAGTGGATCAACGACTGCGCCAACACCCTCGCCCCGCTCAAGAAGCCCTCCAACATCCACACCAGCAAGAAAGCCAGCTGGTTCACCGAAGCCCTCCAGGCCTCCAAGCGAACCTGCCGAAAACTCGAAAAAAACTGGATCCGTGGACGAACACCGGAAAGCTACACAGCCCACAAGAACGCCACCCACAGACACCACCACCTCATCAGATCCGCCAAAAGGACCTCCTTCAAAGACCGCCTAGACAACAACGCACACAATAGCAAAGAGCTCTTCAACATCGTGAATGAACTCTCCAACACCAACGACATCCCACCTTCACAAGACCTGTGCGACTCGCTGGCCACCTTCTTCCATCGCCAGATCGCAGACATCCACAACAGCTTCAATGCCGTCACCACCCCGGCAACCACTGAGACCCCCGCTCCCACGACCACCACCCGCACCAACCGCCTGCTCGCCTGGACCAACATCAACGACGACGACATCATCAAGATCATGAACACCGTCCACTCCGGATCCCCGGAAGACCCCTGCCCACACCACATCTTCAACAAAGCCAGCAGCACCATCGCACCCCATCTCTGGAAAACCATCAACATCTCCTTCGAGACAGCGACCTTTCGGTACAGCTGGAAGCATGCAGAGATCAACGCCTTACTCAAGAAACCCAAGGCGGACCCCAAGGACCTCAAGAACTTCCAACCCATCTCCCTGCTCCCGTTCCCAGCGAGGATCATCGAAAAGGCCGTCAACAAACAACTGACCAGCGTCCTCGAGGAGAACAGCATTCTGGACCCGTCCCAGTCCGGGTTCCGCAGCAACCACAGCACCGAAACTGCCCTCATCGCCGCCACCGATGACATCAGGACCCTGCTAGACAACGGAGAAACCGCGGCCCTCATCCTCCTGGACCTGTCAGCCGCCTTCGAAATGGTCTGCCACCGCACACTACGAACACGCCTCTATGACGCCGGAATCCAATAGAAGGCCCTGGACCTCCTCCTTCCTCTCTGGCAGAACACAGACCGTCCGCCTCCTCCCCTTCCGCTCCGAAGCCACCGGGATCATCTGCGGCGTACCCTAAGGCTCATCCCTCAGTCCAACGTTATTCAACGTCTACATGGCACCACTCGCCCACGTCGCACGACGGCACGACCTCAACATCATCTCCTACGCCGACGACACCCAGCTGATACTCTCCCTC
This sequence comes from Triturus cristatus, assembly GCF_964204655.1. Classification (NCBI taxonomy): domain Eukaryota; kingdom Metazoa; phylum Chordata; class Amphibia; order Caudata; family Salamandridae; genus Triturus; species Triturus cristatus. Next base: position 871,959,381 of record NC_140581.1, read on the forward strand.
ACCAAGGACTGCCAAAACCAACCTCCACGAAGGAATGAAGGCCGTCGCCGACTGGGTGAGGAACAGCTGACTGAAACTGAACTCGGACAAGACGGAGGTCCTCGTCCTCGGATTCACCCCCTCGGCCTGGGAAGACTCCTGGTGGCTGACTGCACTAGGAACACCCCCAACACCCACCGACCACGCACGCAACCTAGGGGTCATCCTCGACTCTACCCTCTCCATGACGAAGCAGGTCAACGCCGTCTCCTCCTCCTGCTTCAACAGCCTCCTCCTGCTTTGCAGGATTTTTGAGTGGATCCCCACTGAAACAAGAAGGACGGTCACCCAGGCCCTCGTCAGCAGTAGACTGTGTGGAAACATGGATTTTCCCGATCAGTTATGTCCCCTATCTTGGACCCCAACGGTTCTATATGCATGTTACAAGTACATGTATGTTCCCTCCAGTTCCAGTTTTTAAGACGCAAACACATGTGCGTCCACCGTCAACATGTCCTCTGTCAGATCCGCCATGAATGGGCTGGATATTCGATTCCTAAGTATGAAAGGCCACCGACTTTATATGGCTCAGTTACTCCATTTTGCAGTTCAGGCGAGTAGGCCCGATTCTGCCATCAAGCTTTTCCTTGCTCTCTGCCTCTGACAGCTTCAGCTTGAGCTCGCATCTGTATCCATGAACTTTGTCCTACTCCCTGTGCGGCTAACGGTGCCTGCCTCGGCCAGTTTTGCCTGCCTGCCAAAAACCCGTATTTCACCTTCGAGTTATCTGCTTCGCTCCTCAGCCGATGCATTCCTGTCTAGTAGTTTAGGTAAACATTTCCTTCAGCTACCGAGCAAAGGGCCCGGCCTCTCTGCTCTCATGCAAGTAATTCATAGCCCTGTTACCATGGAAAGTTTCTGCCCCTTGCATCTCATATAGACACTTAGACGCTTGTACACGCACACACAGTCAGTATAGAATAGATTCTGTCCGAGAGTCCTTCCTTTGTGGATAACATAGTTCTTTAAACATAGGATGTTAGATATGATTTGGGATTAGGTTGACTTGACCCCCCAGACTTCTTGTCTCCACATGTAGAGCTAAATGTCAAGTCCCCTTCACCCCCTAGTTGTACGTCAATCACACGTCATGCTACTGCGCGCGCATCTCTGCCAAGTATTATCTTATAGATCCACCTATATGTGACATCATAACCAATTATGTTTCTTTTTACTCCTCATTACGCCCATTTTCAGTTACGCATATGAATTATCATCTTTGTTATCAATTGTTACGCCTTCTGCATTTGTTTCATTGTAATGTACATTCTATAAAAATGATTGTCTGTCAATAAAATATTGTACTTCACTTCCTGAACCCTCCTGGTGACGGAACATGAGGTCCACAACTCGAGTTGTTCATTTGGAATAAAGCCCATTCAGAAAACCTCTTATACCACGGATTCTGCCTCTTATTTTACTGAGCTATTTTATTTAGATTCCGTATCAAATTCAGTCCCGGTAATTAAATTATTTACCACATGATTGGCGCCCGAACAGGGACACTTTCTCATCTCACGCGCCGGTGGTGCGTTGCAGGCCCGGTCTCCTGCCACAGCTGGACGGACCATAACGCGTACCAGCAGGATTTCCTGTAGCTCCCTCCGGTCAAGCGGGGGCGACTGAGGCTGCGATCAACCCAGACGAGGCGGTGAGAAGTGCGAAGTATCCCGACCAGAGCCTAGCAGAGAGAGCAAGATCCGAGGTATACAGAGGCCCACCAGATTTCGAAGTCCCGACGTCCAGAGGGTCCGATGTCCGCAGTTTTCCGAAGTTGTCGAGTCGAGTCCAGTTCAGCTCCGTTTCGAGGCCTTCCGTTCCGAGCTACCCGGTGAGTACCATTGCTGGGGAGGCGTTCTGACGTGCACATAGGCTGTGCCGGTCAAGACGGATTTGGGTACACAAATCCGGTCTGCACTGTTTTAGCAGTGTATATGTACTGTTTAGCAGTATATCAAGTATTCCGAAGTATCTAGTTATTGTCAAGAATTATGCTTGGTGATTAGTTGTGCAGACGATCATCATTGTTGGTCATTTTAAAGGTTAAAATGTTTAATGTTTAATGTTTAATGTGTTAAAACGTCCTGCATATTGTGGTATGAATGATTGTTCATTATTGTGCTTTTTGTACTAAGTGTGTTCAAGTTTAAGTATCAGAATCAGTTGTCAATATGCCGCTCTTTTCGAAATTAAGACAGATCACTACTAGAAAAGGGGTACTTGAAGAAGCAGTTCCTATTCCTCCTAGGGACACTCCAGGGCACTTCATGTATCACAAACATGGCTTAGACGCCATATTATTCCTTGATTTATGGGTGGACTACACCAAAGAATTACCAGAAAGTCAGAGGTGGCCCGCAGCTGGGACCTGGGATGCAGAGTGCATTATGAAAGTAGAAGAAGAGTTGTGGAAGAGGAAAGCTAGACAGTCACAGAAAGACGCTGTTGAATTATGGCGTAAAGAATCGCATAGACGTGCCGAAAAAGCGCTAAGACAGGAAGAGAGAAGTAAAGAAAGTGCAAATAAAGTCCGAGAAAATTTGTTGATTGAAGAGGGTACACGAGTAAAAGCAGAACAAGCCGATAGACAAAGAAATGCCCTTATGAAAGGTATGTATCCCCTCCTGGCCGAAGGATTACCTAAGGCTACTACGGAGATACCAAAGGACTTGCCACCCCCATTGTTTCCAATAAAAGTACATCCTAAAGGACATCCCAGAACCGCAGAAGATGTTTTTCTTTCCTCATATTTAGATGACGCAGCTCCCGAGTATGCTAACCCCGCACCACATAGACCATCTGCTGGGGGGGGTTCAACGTCAAGATCAGGTATCTGTATCTGTGCAACAACAAACTCCGACACAAGCTTCGGCAAGCACATCTGTTTCCGCATCTGTCCCCGCAGCCGATTCTACAGTTGTGTCCACACCTGTAGTTGCTGTAGCACGTTCAACAAATCCTTTCGCGCCCAGTACCCCAGATGGGGCTACCGGAGGTGCTACTAGCATTTATTCTACGCCACCCCGAATAAGTAAACTTACTTTTCAAGAACCAGTACATACACGTACGCCCAAACTTATAAATACTCGCATGCTTAAGGACCTTTTAGTAGATTGTAGATATGACCCGGTGCCCGGCAAAGAGGACGAAATGGTCCTAGCATCGTTACGTGTTAGACGAGCTGCAACGTTTTTAGGGAAGCTACCAGGAATGACTATGCATCTGGATAACATATATCATTTTGTCCAAACAGGGAGAGATCCTGAATGCATTAACAGAGCTATGGAATATCAGAAAGTGGAGATACAGGGGGAATTGTTACGTTTTCTTGTAAATTGTGTGATCAGAAATCAAGACCGACCAGGGGTAAACCCGGAAGTAATGCGAACCTTTACAAGATGGAGCCAGAATATATCAGACGGGAGACATGATAAGCAAGGATGTATAGTAGCCATGTGCCGAAAAATCAGGAAAGAAATAGAACGTATACATGAAGAGAGATTGGAGGTAGACGAGTTTGAGCAAAACGAGGCGCCCGAATCAGGGGATCCCGTAAGACAGTCGGACACCATAGCCTATGTAGGTAGAGGAAGGTCTTGTAATAATACTAGATGTTTTACTGATCCGATACATTCGATATGTCCAGATAATAACAGAACTTATCCGACACCTATAATAAATATGAGGTCTCCTGAACATTCGTTCCAAGCTGCTGACAAGGTACTCCGAGAACGAAGAGGTTACCACCTCCTCGATTCTATGGATGAGCAAGAATTAGCTAGGTCAGCCGTTCACTGGATTGATAGTCCCGGAAAATATGGTGATGACACAGTAGCACACACGTTTTTGAACCTCAGCCCAGATGAACAGCGTTTAGCTGGAATTTATATGATTCAGCAACTTCTTATATTATATAAGAACCAACATTCTGATCCTGGTCCCTTACCTGACATATTAACTGAATTACTCACGAATAGATGGAAAGGTTCAGGTAATAAGTTAATTAAAGAAATACTCGTATCCAGAAAGCAGTACATTCTTTTTGTAAGCCCAGATCCTTTCTCACTGCCCAACAAGGAAAGAACGCCGTATTACATGGACAGACAGAATCCTTTACGAGAAGTGCACCCAATAAAAGGGGAGGACAATCAGTTTCACCGTGTATTTGTATATACACCCATATCTAAAATGGAATTGTTAGAAATGAAAAAGGTGGTACCCAGTCACGACAAAGACCCAGCGGGTTTCCACCGAGAAATTAAAGACATGTTACTGATGGGAGAGTATACCTATCCTGACATTATGACGATATTAAAGGTGCTAATGCCTGCGGGCATTTATGAAAAACTTAAGGAAAAAGAGTGGGAAGTGGGAGACCAAAAGATAGACTGGACAGCATTAGAAGCCGAAGAAAGAGACCGAACTGCAGGTTCAGGGCTTGGGGATAAAGTTAAAGCACTACCAGGTTTACTAGTGCAGGTACTGCCACGTTTATTAACTACGAAAAAGGAAGATTGGGGTGCAATCTCAGCCTGTAAACAAAAACAAGATGAAGACACCAGCGATTTCTATGCCCGATTTGAAAAATGTTTTGGTATAAATAGTGGTATAAAAGCAAATAGTGAGTCATATCCACATTTGTTTGTGACAAAATTAGTGGAAAATTCCTTACCTCAAGTGAAGAATAGAGTATTGAAATTCGAGAGTACATGGCAAGGTAACACTCCGTCACAAATGTTACAAATGTTACAGTATCATCATAATAGAATTAGAGATGAACAAGAACACGAACAAAGACGTATGAAGGACACTAAAATGAAAATGCTAGTTTCCCAGACAGTTCCAGCGGATGGTCACAAAAAGGGTGTGACACATTCCGGAGAGTCAGCAGTTCCTGTAAAAGGAACATGCAATTACTGTAAACAACTAGGTCATTATGTACACGATTGTCCAGTCCTGAAGCGTAATATCGCTGTAGGTATTGCAAAAGAAAGACCACGACCACTCAGACAGGATCAGAATGAACAAGGAGCTCCGCAGCATGTACAGTCCATGCCAGCTCAGCAACAGTCCATGCCAGCCTCACAACAGCCCATACAGTTTGTGCCAGCTGCACCAGCGCTGCCTGTTGCTGCCACACAAACAACAACACGACAAATGTATCAGACCGCACAGTATGAATATCCTGAGTATCAACGTTACGCATGAACCAGCCTAGAGAGGGAAGTTGACTTACCCCTTATCGAGGTCCCTGTAGATCAAGAAGGACCTTATGTGCACAGTGAATTATTAGGTCAAGACAGAAAATTCTTACTTGATACAGGGGCAAGTCGAACCACAATAAAACGTAGTGAAGTTCCAGGGGCACCCCTCTCAGGCTCTCAAAATGTTTCCCTTGGTTTTTCAGGAAAACCTATTGTTAATGAAGTATCACAGCCACTTCCACTTACGATTGGTCCCTTGACACGAACTACAGATTTATTGCTTACCAAATCATGCCCAGAAAACTTGTTAGGTATAAAGACACTGAAAGCTCTAGGGGCTATTATATGTTGTTCTCCGGAAGGAGTAAGATTGTTTTTACGTGATTTCAAAGGTCACTATGTGTCCAGAGACATGGATCATCGATTGCAGACTTTACCTGCACATTTATGGGCACAAGGCCCTACTGATGTTGGTTGCATGAACATTACACCATATCGAGTCACACTAAAGGCAGGAGTGGTACTACCACGAATGCGGCAATACAAATTACCACAAGATGCTGTAGTGGCTTTACTGAAAATCATTGACGAGCTTATTGCCCAAGGAGTGGTTGTAGAAACCGACTCCAATGTATGTAATTCTCCGATAATTCCGATTCTTAAACGAACTGATCCAATGGCCCCGCCAGTATATCGACTGGTTATTGATCTGCGCGAATTAAACAAATGCATTGTGCCACAATTTCCTGTGGTCCCCGATATCTCATCATTACTGACAGCCATTGATTCACAAGCTACATTCTTTACAGTAATTGATCTCAAGAATGCCTTTTTCAGCGTCCCCATAGATCCGGAAAGCCAATATCTGTTCGGATTTAGTTTAAATGGACGAAGCTTTAAATTCACACGCGCTCCTCAAGGATTCACAGAAAGCCCCAGCATCTATAGCCAAGCACTGAAACGAGAACTTGACAGTATCCACATGCCAGTTTGCACTGCACTGCTTCAATACGTCGATGATCTGCTGATCACCGCCCGAAGCGAGCCTGAATGTGAAAAAGCATCACTGACGGTTTTACAATTTCTAGCCGAAAAGGGGCACAAGGTATCCCCTTCTAAGCTGCAATTCTGTGTACAGCGAGTTGTTTATCTTGGTCACTCGCTGTCCAAGGAGGGAAGGCAGCTTACACCCGACCGCATTCAGTTAATTGCTAACATGCCAATACCCAAGACACAAAAGGAGGTGCGGGCTTTTATAGGCCTCACTTCATACTGTAGGCAGTGGATCCCTCAATATGCATTTCTAGCAAAACCACTCATTCAGTTGACAACGCAGGAGGCAGCCACATCGACTGTCCTCCCTTGGACTCAGGAACACACACTAGCTTTTGAAAGCTTAAAGAAAGCTCTATGTCAAGCACCTGTTTTAGCGACACCATGTTACTATAAACATTTTACACTCTTTGTTACAGAACGTGAAGGTACTGCTTTGTCAGTACTCACTCAGGAACAAGCAGGATCACGCAAGCCATGTGCTTATTTCTCTAGTACATTAGATCCCGTAGCTCAGGCTTTGCCTGCGTGCCTGAAATCAGTGGCAGCAACAGCTTTAGCAATCAGACAAAGCGATGCCATAGTATTAGGACATCCGTTGACAGTACAAGTACCACACGCAGTAGAGGTTCTTGTGAACCGAACGCAAACACAACACTTGACCATAGCAAGACTTACAGGGTATGAACTAACATTGTTTCAGCCACATATAGAAATCAGACGTTGTAATACATTGAATCCTGCTACACTTTTACCTGTAATCGGAACAGACCCACTAGCTCATGATTGTGTTGAAGTCATTACAATAACGACGAAACCCAGACAAGACTTGACAAACGTTCCATTGTTAGATCCAGACCTGACGTTGTATGTAGATGGATCATGTATGAGAACAAGTACAGGAGATTTAGTGGCCGCGTATGCAGTCACAACAGATACTGAAGTCGTCGAAACAAACTGTATAAATACCTTGTCAGCCCAAGCAGCAGAGCTTACTGCTCTGACACAAGCCTGTATTCAAGCCACAAATAAGAAAGTTAACATATACACTGATTCACGTTATGCATTCGGAGTTGTACATGACTTCGGGGTGCTTTGGCGAGAGAGAGGTTATTTAACTTCTCATGGCACCCACATTCAGCACGGGTCCCTCATTCATGCTCTGTTAGACGCAATTCATCTGCCCACTGCTATATCGATTATGAAATGCAAAGCGCATACGAAGGTTACTGATATCATTTCTCAAGGCAATGATTTAGCCGACAGAACAGCTAAACAGACTGCTCAGACTCGCACATCCGACATGACAAAGCCAATAGTTCCGACACCAACACATTGTATGACGATTAAGGATCCCGCACTTGACGTAATTGACATACAGACACATGCTACAGCAGACGAAATAAAGAAATGGACTGAACTAGGAGGGATCCAAACAGACCAGGGATGGATGACGAAGGAGAAATCTGTATGGTTTCTTCCTGACTCTATGGTCCAAGCTATCATAACTACGATTCACAGTCCGGCACATTTAGGAGAGAAAGCTATGCTAGACAGCATTCAACACATTTGGTTCAACAAACATTTACGAGCAGCAGCTAAGCAAAAGGTCCGTACCTGTATGATATGTTGTCAGTTTAACCCAGGTAAAAGCATCCCCGAGACCAGGGTGGATTTCAGCCTCCTGATCACCCTTTTGAAGTCCTCCAGATGGATTACATCCAGATGGAACGAGGTCGAGGATTCAAATATGTTCTCGTAGTTGTCTGTGCTCTTTCCCGTTGGACTGAAGCATACCCAGTATCAGATTACACTGCCCCGACTACTGCCAAGCAACTAGTTCGAGAATTCTTCCCACGGTATGGTTTACCACGTGTTGTCTATTCAGATAACGGCCAGCCTTTCTCATCCGAACTGATGAAACATGTTTCACTCTTGCTAGGATATCAGTTGAAGTTCCATTGTGTCCGACACCCCGAGGCAGCAGGTCTCGTGGAACGACATAATCAAACTTTGAAAATCAGATTGTCCAAAATATGCAGGGAGAAGGGTGTTGATTGGGTAGTAGCCTTACCAGTTGCACTCTTTTACATGAGAATGGTAGCACACTCTCGGACAGGGCTATCCCCTTATGAGGTGATCTTTGGAAGACCACCAAATATGTGGGGGACGCCTATACCCCGTAAAATAACTGATGTTGACTGTAATATGCTGACAGATTACCTGGCTTCCTTGATGTCTGCACTACAATCTTGTCGTTCACAGGTAGCTGCAGCCTTTCCCGACAACACTGAGGTGAAACCCCATGACGTAGTTCCGGGGGACCTCGTTCTTGTGAGGAATTTTGACCGAAAGACTCAGCTGGAGCCCAGGTGGAAGACACCCAAATTGGTCCTGCTCACCACAAGGACAGCCGTGAAGATCGAAGGCAGAAAAGGATGGGTGCATTCAAGTCATATCAAGAAATTTCATGGACTTCCTTCGGATGTAAATAGCCCACCTCGTGTGTCCTTACCCATTGACTCAAAACTACCTTTGGCTGAGGCCAACAGTCAGGAACTTTATAAACTGAAACTCAGGCCTAAACCGTCGGACGATTTGATTGTTTAAGTCCTCTCCAAGGTGAAGCGGTTGAATCTGTCTTCGACATGTATCCCTTAGACCTGAATCATGGAAAATCGCGAAAAATGTTGAAACGACATGCGTATTGTAAATCACTGCGTAGCCACTGTATAGTGACGTTATTAATTTTGTTTTTCTTGAGTTTTATAATAATAACTGCAAGTATATTGTTGCATATATATTATCCTATTTCTAAACATATTTTCAATATAACTGATGAACATTCTTTTAGTGACCTACCCCCGCATGAATTGTCCTATAGACTTGCGCTGCGCAATAACACTTTCATTAGTATGTTACATCATTCCCATCAGACTAGTAATGCTACTAATTGTTGGGTGTGTGGCCGACTCCCTCCCTATCAGAATTATAAAGGAGTCCTGCCTTTCTTTCCACATCCGTTTACACATAATGGCTCCTGTGGAGCATGGTTTAGTTTAATCAATTCCATAGACTCAGACACAGCAGTTTATCAAGACCATTGGGTATGGGGAAATCTGAACCTAGTTTTACTCAAAGTCTGTTACCCTGATAAGGAGGGTCGCCCCAAAAGAACAGGAACTGATCTAGAAAATGAAGTATATGGACTAGGTAATTTCACACCTAACCTCATGATTCTGAATGTCGAATCCGAAGTTGAACTAGTTTTGCCCACCATGTCAGTATTTCCAGCTAAAGGTGAATTGTGTGTAAGAAAAATTGGTTCCATACCTATGGGCCATAGTAAATGCACTACTATAGTAGAATTCAGTGATCAAGGCAAATCTTCATTTAGAGCTTCTCGCCACTCCTACTTTATATGTGGTCAGACTGCATATATGCGTCTACCTCTAGATTGGGATGGTACCTGCTACATTGCATTCCTCTTGCCACCTGTTTTCCTAGCCCCTCCTGATTATTACAGAAATATTCATTTAGTACACAATAGAGAGCGGAGAGATCTCCCAATTGTCGATTACACTGAGACGGCATGGGACAAGTATGTAGATTTTAATAAAGGCATCTTTCCCTATATAGGTACAATTTCAAATAGTAAGCTAATACGTAGATTAACTAAGACTCTTGAAGCTGTAGTGAATGAAACTATTGCCGCCCTAGGCAACTTGACAGAGGAGCAATCTGCGATGAGGATTGTTGTTCTTCAAAATCGTCTTGTCCTTGACGTCATCCTGGCCGATAGGGGCGGAGCTTGTAGGGTCATCGGATCAAGCTGCTGCGTATTCATACCAGAAAATTCGCCATCTGTATATAAAGCTATAACTCGCCTTCATAAGATTGTGAGCCAGATACACCAGAATCCAGGCACTTGGACTTGGTCCGGGTGGTTTTGGAGCGTGATATCAGCCTGGGGATGGAGAGTTCTATCCTTCCTAGGTATTGGCCTTCTTATACTATTCAGTTGCTGCTTATGCCTGCAATGTGGACCAGCGATTTGTGGTCTGTGTGCCACATCGTGTATTCCACATCAAGGTTTTCACTCAAGATCCCGGAAGAAGAAAGAAGAAGAAATGATGCTCCATGAACAAATCGATGGATTAATGAAGATTGATGTCTCTTGATGGGCAAGTAGGGGACAAGGAGGGAATGTGGAAACATGGATTTTCCCGATCAGTTATGTCCCCTATCTTGGACCCCAACGGTTCTATATGCATGTTACAAGTACATGTATGTTCCCTCCAGTTCCAGTTTTTAGGACGCAAACACATGTGCGTCCACCGTCAACATGTCCTCTGTCAGATCCGCCATGAATGGGCTGGATATTCGATTCCTAAGTATGAAAGGCCACCAACTTTATATGGCTCAGTTACTCCATTTTGCAGTTCAGGCGAGTAGGCCCGATTCTGCCATCAAGCTTTTCCTTGCTCTCTGCCTCTGACAGCTTCAGCTTGAGCTCGCATCTGTATCCATGAACTTTGTCCTACTCCCTGTGCGGCTAACGGTGCCTGCCTCGGCCAGTTTTGCCTGCCTGCCAAAAACCCGTATTTCACCTTCGAGTTATCTGCTTCGCTTCTCAGCCGATGCATTCCTGTCTAGTAGTTTAGGTAAACATTTCCTTCAGCTACCGAGCAAAGGGCCCGGCCTCTCTGCTCTCATGCAAGTAATTCATAGCCCTGTTACCATGGAAAGTTTCTGCCCCTTGCATCTCATATAGACACTTAGACGCTTGTACACGCACACACAGTCAGTATAGAATAGATTCTGTCCGAGAGTCCTTCCTTTGTGGATAACATAGTTCTTTAAACATAGGATGTTAGATATGATTTGGGATTAGGTTGACTTGACCCCCCAGACTTCTTGTCTCCACATGTAGAGCTAAATGTCAAGTCCCCTTCACCCCCTAGTTGTACGTCAATCACACGTCATGCTACTGCGCGCGCATCTCTGCCAAGTATTATCTTATAGATCCACCTATATGTGACATCATAACCAATTATGTTTCTTTTTACTCCTCATTACGCCCATTTTCGGTTACGCATATGAATTATCATCTTTGTTATCAATTGTTACGCCTTCTGCATTTGTTTCATTGTAATGTACATTCTATAAAAATGATTGTCTGTCAATAAAATATTGTACTTCACTTCCTGAACCCTCGTGGTGACGGAACATGAGGTCCACAACTCGAGTTGTTCATTTGGAATAAAGCCCATTCAGAAAACCTCTTATACCACGGATTCTGCCTCTTATTTTACTGAGCTATTTTATTTAGATTCCGTATCAAATTCAGTCCCGGTAATTAAATTATTTACCACAACTGGACTACAGAAACGCACTCTACGGGCCAAACTCCTGAAACGGCTTCAACGCATCCAGAACGCCTCCGCACGCCTGAACCTCGACATCCCTCGCCGCAGCCACATAACCCCCCACCTGAGAGACCTGCACTGGCTCCCTGTCAACAAGAGGATAACCTTCAAACTCCTCACCCACGCACACAAGGCACTCCACAACACTGGACCAACGTACCTCAACAGCCGACTCAGCCTCTACACCCCCACCCGCCAGCTCCGCTCCGCAGACCACGCCCTCGCCACTGTCCCCCGCATCCGAAGAGTGACCGCTGGTGGCAGATCATTCTCCCACCTCGCCGCCAAGACATGGAACACCCTCCCCATCCACCTACGGCAGACCGAAGAACTTCTGACCTTCAGAAGACTTCTGAAGACCTGGCTCTTCAAACACTAGCGCCTTGAGACCCTCACGGGTCTGTAGTGCGCTTTACAAATGCTATGATTGACTGATTGATTGATTGTCTACTCGTATCTTTTATCATATCTTATTCCTGCAACTGGTATCTTAGCGACTTTTATCTTTGCAATCTGCATACAACAATACAAAGTACACACTGGCGCACTCCCAGCTTCGGCTGCCCCCAGGGAAAATCATGTCTGAAAAAGAGTCAAAAACCGGAAATAAACGTACCAAAGCAGAACCCCCGCTTCCTGACTCACCGATTAAGAGTAAAAACAAAAACCCCAGCACGATGGACATAATACTCAAAAAATTTGAACTGGTCCATGACCTAGCAAAATCCACCAAGCTTAACACGGATGTTACGCAGCAGGACTTCTATTTCATCAAATCCGACCTCAGCTCCATCAACAATAGAATTACGGAAATGGAGGGCCGTATTAGTACTTTGGAGGACAAATCCCAAACCTCACTAAGAGACATCCAATGCCTACAAATAACTAAAGATACGCTGAAAAAAGACATAGCCGAATTGGAGGATCGCAATCGCAGAGGAAACCTGCGCATCTTTGGTCTGCCGGAAGGTTCAGAAGATTCATCTCCCTCGTTCTTGGACTTCCTGGAAAAATGGCTTCCCCAAACAACAGGCCTCTCCTTTGAAAATGACTTTGAACTCAAAAGGGCCCATTGAGTTCCCTCCTTCAGACCTACGAGCAGGAATATCACCAGATTGTTTGCCGTCCACTAAGATTTCAAAATGCAGAAATGATTCTTAATTATGTTCATAAAAACAATCACATCCTCTGACAAGGTAAGAAAATCTTTGTTTCCCAGGACTACTCCAGACCTACACTAGAGACAAGGAAGAGCTTCATGGCTCTCAGACCCAGTCTTAAGTCCTCAAACTTCAATTCTCATTCATCGGTCCAGCCAAATTTAAGGTAATTGACAATAGAAGAAACCATATCTTCACCAACCCAGATGAAAAGAGTTCGATCTCAATGGACATGGGACATGTCTATGTATCTGCTCTTACTTCCTCCGAGAACCTGTTTGTTGGCAAAACAAAAGACCGAGAATTTCAATTAAAAAACTACGCCTCCCAGTGCATCACGGTGGCGTTAAACTTGCTGATTTCAAAAGCTATCAAACTGCCTTCCTGGCCAGACAGGGCTCAATGTGGTTCGCCCAATCCCTGGATTATACCCCCACATGGCTTTTGGTAGAAAGGGAGCTTCTAGGCGAATTCCACCCGATCTCTCTCTTAACTAGGAATCCCAAACTCCCGCTTTCAGGCGAATATATCTTCTTCAATACCAAAAGGGCCCTGCTGAGAATAGATAGAACCTTAGAAACCCCGATCTCTAGCTCAAATATGACTTCCCTATGGAACAACCCTGAAATCAGAATCCATGGCTTTCCTCCCTGTTGGTCCCATTGGGCCTCTTGAGGTGTCAACTTCTTGAAAAGACATAGGGTCTTCTCAATCCCGCGACCCTTCAAGGAGCTAAAAATATGCTTTAATTTAGAGGACATAGATCTTTATGATTATTTTAAACATAAGGTTGCTCTTTCTAAATTACAACTTCCAATAAAGGACCCTTCACTGATCATTACCATTTTATCCTTTAATAAATCTGGTCACCAGGCCACTAAGTTTTACCATCTTATACAACCGAAGTCCACCACCACATCCTCAAAACTCCAAGCTAAGTGCGACCCCACCGAAAAGATTACGCCACAAACCTGGCATCAGATATGGAGATCAGTGGTCTCATATAAAATCTCCCCCACACTTGCACAGATGAAATTCTGGTTATTACACAGGACATTCTGGACCCCTGCACGCCTCCACAAACTCTCCCTTAGAGAGACACCAGCTGGAATTGCAATGAGCCCATGGGTGATCTGCCTCATCTCCTCTTCTATTGTAGTGCAGTCTCCCCTTTTTGGGACTCAGTGTTTAGCTTTATCCATTCCACCTGTGGAGTCCCTCTAGAGCGGACTTTCTTAACACTACTCGTGGGTTTTTTAGACCGAAACATAAGATCTCATGAAGACAGTCTACTAATTGATATCCTACTCACTGCTGCATACAAAACTATCTTAGCTAACTGGAAGAACACATCCGTCACCTCCTTCCGATCCTGGCTAAACTGGGTCTCCTTCCTGAGAGAAGCAGATAATGTCTCACTACAAATATCCCCATGGATTGTACGCAACACCTATCTGGAACTCCCTTGACTTTGCCACCTCTAATCCACCATGAAAGCCCACCAGGAGATCCTCCTCTACATCCCGGTACATCTCCCCTTCTCGCACATGCACAAACATGAGAGTAACTAGGCCTGACAACGTCACCCTCCCAAACCCGGTGATGACTCCTTAGAGGGATCGGTGCACATAACCTGAACTCCACTTGAAACTAATTGCTCTTTGTGCCTCCTTGATGTTACCCACAGACAGAGCGGGGTCGACTCTATACCTACTAGCACCCCACCCTTCTCTCTTTTTCTACCTCTATCATTTGTTATATGTCAGACCATTCCAACCAAGGGCACATCAAGATATCATATGTTGCTTTTCTTATGCTCATCAACTGTTACCAACCATCCAGGTCTGTATGCTACAGAAATATTTATCTCAGATTGGTCCCTTGTATTATTAGACTCTTTTTTTTACTTTTTCGTTTCTCTTTATTGTTTATGAACAATCCTCAATAAAATACTCCTGAAATTAAAAAAAATATATAGAATTCTAAATTGAAAAATACACAAACCTTGGTGGAAATTCTCAGACTAACTAAATGCCATGAAGATACATTAATACAGCATATGCAGTAAACACAAGCACCTTTCTCTGCTAGTGGTATATTTCTTGCACTTTTCATGCTCTTTTTCATCTGGCTCTTTGCTTCACTGACAGAGTTGATTTTAGTTTGGGATTTCTCGGACTAGGATAATTTAAATAATTATGTCTGTACTCTTTGGATGTGATTTCATACCTTGCTTCATGGGGCCTGATGTTTATGACTGCATAACTTTCTTTGCACTGGAATTTTGGTTTTCTAAATCCCGTAAAATCTCACGTCTGGATTAGCAAAGAGCTGCATCAACCAACCGAGGAGTGAGCCTTTGGTGCCACTGAACCTCGTGCTCTCCTCACTTTGTGAATGACTGTGTTTGGCTTAGAGGAAGCTCGGGCTGAGGGCATTTAGCCTTCAACGTCACACCTATTCTGCCCGGCTAGTGACTTTCTCACAAACACAAGCCACACACTTTAAAAAAAAAAAGAAATCTCTAGCAGTGTGCACCAGAGTCCCTGACCTGGCACATGACAGGGTTTTCGAGGAATCCTGTTTAGTGAGGTGAATTCCCTGACTGCACCTCCTGCCCCTGTAAGGAGAATCCACTCCATCCTCTGGCAAATGGTAGACGTAACTCTGCTAAATAATCTGTTTTCTGCTCTGTGAGGCTGATGCTGTCACCTGCACCAAAAGCTGATGTGTGCGCCTGGTAACATCCAAACACAACACGTTCCTTATGAAAACTCTCGCGTGCTGAGATTGCAGAACATTGGAATCGTATTTGGATGCCTTGCACCACCTCCAGTCCTGCGATCACTGCTAGGCTGTACAGTACCGTCATTGGACGAATACAGTGATGCATACGATGACTTGACATTCTCAGATCAAGAATTTAATATGCATTTGAATCTCAGGGAAGGCATACATTAGGACACCACTATAGCAGAATGTCAAATCACAGCTAATTATTAATTTGGCTATTTAGCAAAATGTCATAAAGGGGCCCGAATTACATTTTGAGTGAACTCTCCCTGTTGGCACACCCTTACAGAATGTCACTGTTTTCAGGGCGGGTACTAACTGGCACCTGCTTTGGGGCCAGCTTGAGGCCAGTGCATTAGTGAAAGGAGTGTCAACTCATTGTAAGTGGCAGAGTGGATGTATGCCTTGGGTGCCCCTGGGACCCTTGAATCCCTCAATATTTATCCACCTGACAGCTTTTCTGCCTCTGCACCCGTGTCTGCAATATGGATAAAAGATTCCCTCAATTGCATGGGAGTGTAGCCCGAAAGCTTCTTCTGTAATACCAAAGTGCCTTGATGGTGCAAAAAGCAGGCACAAATGCTTGTTGTGCGCCTGGAGAGCATGGTATTATATTGCCTCTGGAGTGTGTAGCGGAATACATATCATTGCAGGTAAAAATATATTAATCTTATAGGTATGTGAATTAAAATATTTAAATGGTTGACAAGTACGCACATGCTCGAGTTCAGCTGATATGTAAATTCGCTTGGCTTCACTTCCAAATTCAAAGCACGTTGCATAATGCATAGAGATATACACTGATGATTTCTGTTTCAGCAACAAGGCATATATTGACAATTTCCTTACATGCCAGTTTCAGTACCTTAAAGCTACTAGCCATTCAAAATAATCTTGTCTGCAGTAAGTTCAATGAAAATATAATAACGTACCCGCCCTCTTCTGAATATTTATGTCCAAAGGCAAGGATGTCTGATGCCCGCCCACTGCCATCGCACACCACGACAGGCACCGGTGGGCTGTCGCGCAGATACTCCAAGACAATAGAGATGACATTGGGTCCTCCTTCCACAATGAGGGCCACAACTGGAACCCCCTGCCCAATTCCTGTACAATAGAAAAAGACAATGAAACAAGAGACAGAACAAAATTGCTACGTTTAAGAATCAGATTTCATTTACGACTTGTACGTTAACCAAGATGGAGGGTTATTCTGCATAAAACAATAGAAAATACGTTTCATTTTTATTCACCAAGAGAGATCAGTTATTTTGGTATTTGAATAAGATGGACATTAATTCACATTGTTGACCAAAGTATTATAGCCACTAGAGGCTGATCAATCCCAGATGCATGGACTGTGCACTACTCATTGGAAGCATGCACATACATATGTGAACGGGTAATCCCTTGGGCAAAGAGAAAGATAATTGTTTTGCCCAAATACTGTACAATCCTATCTTATTTCAATCACTTTTGCATTTATGATTCACTTTGTTATCACTTCACAAATTGTGTAAGTAAAGCACTGATCTGCATACATGTTAGAGATACTGATACTCGTGGTTTGTTAAACTGCAATAAATACATTTCCTGATTTTCCAAATACATATTTAAAAAACATCAGAATACAAATATTTTATGAAAATAAGTCAGTTACCAACTGCATTTGGTTATCTTTATTATGGTTGTGTTATTTAATATTGGTTAGTATATGTTTGTTATTCCAATAAGTTTGTAGTATATTCTTATTTGTGTTTATTTGTTCGCCTTGTTGTCAATAGATCCACAAACAAACTTTACAGATTTACATTTAGATGTACATGGTACTCCATTTGTTTTGGAGAGGAAGAGTTCTGCTCAGCCTCTTTTAAGAAATCAATTACTCACTTAACCAAGGGACTCTGTATTCAGTAATATTTGGTTCTGGGACTAACCAAGTAATGTAAAAAAGATCTGGCACCTGAACACAATACTGTTTCTTTTGACGGAAAAAGGTGCACCAGGAATGAAGTCAGAATCATCGAATAAGTCCATCAGTTTATTTTATTTGTAGAACATTTTGAAAATTGGACATCAGCCAACGCGTTTTGTTCCCTGGGGGGAACTTGATCAAGGCATAAGTGGAATACAAAGAATATTGCCTTTTCACTTATATGTAATCCTGTTACAGGGAATAACCTCTCAGGTATGCCTCCACAATGGACTCATCCAATCTCCTCACAGATCAGGTGAGAGTAAATTTCTCCATTCACAAAAAGTCCCAAATATCGAAGGGATCCCCCACAGTCAGGGTCAACAGTATCCCAGTCAGTCTCCTTGATAATTTTGGGGGAAATGTTCTACAAATAAAAGAAACTGCTGGACTTATTCGATGATTCTGACTTCATTCCTGGTGCACCTTCTTTCTGCCAACAGATTCTGTCCCGCTGGACAACAGTTGAGCTTAACTGCGGCAGGCTCAAGAAGTGGATGCACAGGACACTAATTATTTTTTGTATATAGAGATTGAGGTGCTGAACCTTTGGTCAGCCGCTGCTGGAAGCTTTTTTGTAACAATATTGTTTCTTGTTAAATAACCTTTTCTGCTTTTACTTCCAGTTTAGGGGGCAAGACTACCAAACCCCCTTACTACTTTTGTGATGTATGGTTCATGAAAAGGATATGACTTCATCCACTGAAGTAGCTTTTACTGAGACTGGGAACAATATTGCTTGGATTTTACGACGAGAAGAGGCACTTGAAAAATTAGTTAACACCATACATACTAACAAATGACTGTGTTGGCTACCAGAGATATTTAAGGAATACTGTTGGTGTTAACAGATAATCTGGCATTTAAAGTTGTATATATCCCATTCTAGTCCATGAATGGGCAAAACTATATGACAAAATGTGGATAAAGCAAAGCACACCCCATAGCATACTCTTGCATTGCTTATTATTTTTCAGGAAAACCACAATAATCATCTTTGGAGCACGATTAAAAATGAGGGGTGGATTCCTTGCCTAAATACAGACAGCAACAAGCATTCATGGTGCCCACCACCACCTAGACTGCAGAATGGTTTAGGGAAGTTCATGCGGCCAACAAATTTGTGATTAACAGCCTTTCAAGTGATCTAAATACTGCGACCAGCTCTGATTGGTGGAGTAGCCAGTCAAAACTGTGTAAAATGCCATTTGTTATAGCAGTTCAGATTGTCTGACTGTCAATCAATTAGAGCCTGATGCAATGTTTATCCCATTGTGATTACCAGCTTAGCTTCCAAACAGAATGGCATTGGCTAAAGAACCATGGACTAACTGTGAAAGTAAGGTCAAGCCATCAATCTTGCATTGGTCTGGAGTCTGCTGTGAAAAAATGTCCGTAATTGTTTCCTATTCTCAAATGCAGGCTGGAAAACGCAGATTCTCTTAGTCATACGCTTCTTCAAACCAAAGATAGAAGAAAGTATCTTCCCCTGTCCAACCGTGCAACTAGGCCAGACAAAAAATGGTGGATAAACATCAAACAATGTAACAATGACAATTAGCATCACAGCTTGCAGCAGTAAATTCTGTTTGTTCAAACATAGACAGTGTCTCATGAATCTCCAAAGGCCCCCGACTCCGCCCCCCACTTCGGCAAGCCACATGTCTACATTAGCATCTGAGTGTTCATGATTCAAAATCTCACGTCTGGTTCTCGCGAAACATGTACACAATTGAAACTCTGTAGCTGTTCCATTTCTCCCATATTTTATTCCATTTGTTAGGGCAGCCCCTGCTCTCATAGATCACTCTCTCAGCCTGTATGCACCAATCCATATTGCACTTCCAATCATCTAGTCGAGGTACAAGAATTGTGGCTATTGTTCGATTGTTTTCAGCCTAAACATAATTTAACTCTAGCTGATATGAATGTTGCCTGCTGCAACTCTTGTTTAAACTAACGGCATGTCGCTTAGGGAAATTTAGGGGCATAATTATCAAAATGTCATACAATGCAGCGCATCAAGTCATGCGACAGGGAGGGGGCAGAAATGTGCCATATTTAACATTATATACGCATTCCTGTCCTCTCCCTGCGCTGGTGCACTATGTGCTGCCTAGCGCCAATGCAGGCACCCTTGAACATGGTGCAAGTATGTCTGTGTTGCAAGCAGGATTGTTTTCGTGCAGGAAGAGGCATCTTCTTGCACAAAAGTATTTTTCCTTTTTCTATGTGTGCTGCAGAATTGCGTTACATTGCGTGAAGCAAGGTCGATGCAAAACTTTAATAAATATAGCCCTTAGTTCTGTCAATAAATGCTGCATCAAATTGTGATGGAAGCTCAGGCATTATGCATGGTGTTAGGGAGTGATCTACGCTTAACTTGCCAGGCAATGAAGGTTGGACAGGTCACCCAGGCCAATAGGCATTACCAAGGTGGTAATGTAATTTTGGTTTCATTCTCCTCCCATTTATAGTGCCACTCTACCTTCGGTATCAGCCTGATATCCTTCATTAACCCATTTCAATCCTATGGCCTGGGATGGTGTTTCAACAGTACCCTTGGGCACATGCTGCACATTGTGGGTGAATGCCATGTCAGTGCTTACTTTGCATGCAAGAAACACAGTGGAGATGAGGAAAGCAGGCAACATTATTATTATGATTTCTCCATTGTTTCTTTTGTGGAACTCTAGGCTTTGGGTATTGGGGTGGGGGTGGAGAGGTCAGAGTGCAACGGAACCCCCTACCTGCTCACCGGGATTGGAATGCCACTACTGTTCAGCAGCGTTGCAGCAGGATGTGGACTGACCTGGGATTAGGCACATCCTTGTTGAGGGCTGTGTTTTGCTCAGGCCTAGTCTGCGCATAGTCTGGGCTTGATAATCCCCTTCATCCTTAGTGCAATTGACCATGGGCAGGGCAGTTTCAAACCTTCAATCCACAAACATATATGGGTGGGCGGAACTCATTGAATTTGACTCCGGGGAATTTTGCTGAGTTACAAAACAAATACACATATTATCGTCGAGCTTCGCCAATGGGCGGAAATAGGCATGTGGGGCTGCTTGCTCAGTGATTTGGCACCGGGAGTGCGTTCTGTGCTAAAACAAAACAGCACAAATATGGCACCACGCGGCGCTAGAGGGCACAGCTACTCAAGTTGATTTTGCTGCCGCTTGAGTATGTGTTTTCCTGGATTAGCAGCCTTTTGACCATGAATGGTCATGCTGCCTACAATTACCCATGTTGGACAAATCTCGGATGTCCTCATAGCAACGGAAAATCACACTAGGAGACACCAAATCTTGCTCTTGCTTGCCAACTTACAGTTCTGGTGCACATGCGAGAAACAATTCTGTCATGCAGCCATTGGGGGAATTTGGCTGGAACTATGGATTACAAGAGCAATGTGGAATCATTAAAATTATGTCAATTTCGCTGGCACTACTTCACTAATGTTTCCGACACCCTGAAATACCTACACTCTGCAAGTGCTAATGCACATGCATTTGGTAGCAATTCCTGCATAGCTCACCAGGACCATCAGCACCAAGAATCCCCAGCATAGAGTGCGTCCAGTGAATTTGTAAGGGTTTTGTTCAAGTGGATTGTGGGAACTGAAGTCCCAAACTATCAAGGACCATCTCAAAGATTCCTGACCATTGAATTGTGTTTTGGACACTTTTGATCCCCATGAGGAACTTCAGGAAAAAGTTCCAGAAGTTTGGAACAAGTTTGGAAAAAAGCTCCATAAGGGGACCGAATCAACCCCGAGAGCCAAGCCACCCACCTCAAATGTGAGCCGGCCTGGCCTGCTGGTTCGTCCCGCTAAAAAGCTCTGGAGGTCGGGCTTCTAGAGTTTGACTGGGAGCTCCTTGGAAAGCAAGCTGGCGATCTGTCACAGAACTTGGACTAGTGAATAGCATCGAGAGAGACCGTCAGAAAAAGCTCCAGAAAAGTTTCGAAGTCCCAAGGTAAAATCTCGACAGAGGCCTATTGCGAGGGGTATCCGATCCAGGCTCCATTGCTGTTGTCCTGAAACTGTGACTTTGTCCTGAACAAGGGTGACCAGATGTCCCAAGATGACGCTATAGGTCTCTAAGTGCTATCTAGTGCTAAATCTTTAAAAATTCATTTCTCCGCTTCCGTACATTGTCATTTTGGTGTCATTTAAAAAAAAAAATGTCTCCTATTCTTATAAATTGGTGTTGGATTTTTATTGTGTGTTGGGTCTTAATAATTTATTGAATTGGTGTTTTTAAATGTTTCACTTACCTGTCTCCTAAATTGAGCCTGCCTGCTCTCAACGAAGCTACCAAGTGTTGAGCAAGGAAATAATTTGCTGAGACCTATTCTGAACCCTAGACTGTGTTAGTGGCCTTATTACCATTGGTAGATATATATTTACCAGTACTAATAACCCACTTTCCAACACCAATAGCATGAGGATGAGGAAGAAATACTTTGGTGGGCAGAACCAAAGCCCAGGCAACATACTCAATAAAGTATTAGTCTGGAAACAGCTACAGGTATGTGTGCTAGACCTAAAAAATTAGAAAGCATGCCCACCCCTCACTAGAAGACCACTTTGTGACTTCACTAGTGCTTAGAAAGCCCCCTAGAAAGTCACTAGATATGACGCAATGGAGATGTGGCAAATACCTCTGCAAGGGAAAGGATAGTGTGTGTCCTTTAAATTTCCTGCCTAACCGTCAGGTTTATTTTAACTGATACATGGGGATACCACTTTGTCCCTACAAACAGTTGAGTTTCCAAACTTAAGTTAATAGCCAAGAAGGAACATGCAATCCCTCTCTATTTCGTGTCAATTCTCTGGTTATTATATTTTTGTTTTAAAGTCATGCCTTTTTTAGCTTTCACTATGATTATTTGATTTGTATGACAGTAATGGCTGAAATGAGCACTTCATAAGGTAAATATTGAATTAACCAATACTGGTTCATTTGGAAGTTTTATTTTCATTTCGAAGGCAGATGGCATAAAGCTCGATCCTCTGAAATGGTGCCAATGTGCCATTTGATGGCCGTAACATTTCACACAGGATTAGAATAAGGTGCATGGTGGAAGGAGTCCCAGCAGTGAAACACTACACCTAATAGGGAGACATGGAAGATGACATAAAATGGCAGGTTGTCGAAGTGACTGAAGTGGTCGCACAAAGTGGTAACATCGCAACGCTGCTTAATATCAGATAATGCGAATGGATGGACATGTACCAAGGTACCAGCACAGCTGTGAATGATGTTTTTGACCTACGCTGTCTATCAGTAGTGAGTGTGTAATGATTTCTGACCTTTGGGAGACTAATGGATTTTACATACATACTGTTGTAAATACCTTTTACTACAGCGTGTGATTGTATCTATATAGGTATCCATTCAATCTGGGGCTATTGGCTCCGGCCACTAATCCAGACCAACGTGTAGTGTGTGGCATTATGGATCAACTCCTGCAAGCCCACACCGGGAAACTAGATGGCATGTTGCAGTCCATTAAGTATGTAAAAACAAACCTGGAGTCGGAGCTTGACTACCATACCATAGAGATTGGACTTTTAGGGACTAACCAGGGCAAACTTGCAGAGCGAGTAGACAGAGTGGAGTACATGCTGGCAACCATGCGCCCATGGATGGCTGGCATGCAAAGACAATTAACAGACCTGAAGCGGCTGTGACCTTCCTTGAGATGAGAGCAAACAATGCTGAAGGCCGTTTGAAGCGCAACAATGTGCATATTATTTGACTAGAGGGAGGGCTGGAAGGCCCCTGTATGGAGTTGTTCCTGGAGGACTGGCTGGCAAACATGGTCCTGGAGGGGAGGAACTCACACTTTTTTTTCTGTGGGACCAACACACAGGGTTTCTGCTGGGAAGCTAACTCTGGGTTTGCCCCTATGGCAGTGGTGGCCAGACTGTTTAACTACAGAGATAGGAATCACATTTTGCAGGTCTCTAGGAGCAAAGGCCTGTGGGCAAGTGAAGAAAATGCAAAACTGAATATATTTGCGGACTACACCTTGGAAGTTCAGAAATACCGGGGATCTTTCCTGCATTTTAAGCGATAATTGTGTCGTATGGGCATTATGTATTCTCCCATGTTCTTGGCTAAATTGAGGGTGCGTGACTCAAGAAAAGATTACACTTTTTTTACATTTCCGAAAAAAGCCAGTAAATACCTGGAGTCCATGAAAAGGGTTATGTCATCTATCGACCCAGACCCACATGATGGTTGGAGGGAGCAACCAAAGATGAAGCGCAGATCCAACAAATACATGAAGGGTAAGCCCTCAAAGGAACAAGCAGCCATAGTGGCAGTGGAGATTAAACTGCACAGTAATGTCGACATGGCAAAGTCAGCCTCCACTCCAGACTCCCCTGAGCGGTTGAGTGAAATCATAGATGACGATTTCGAACTTGACCTCAGTGCTCGTCCAGTCATCACCCTGATGACATCCAACCAGATAATATGAGTAGGACACTGCTGCATCCTTTACGTGACATATATGTTGTTACCCATTGGGTTGTTTGGAGGGAAGAAAAGGGCGAAATATATTCCCAAGCTGCTAGGGGATGGGCCGGAACATCGAGGTGGACACATATCCATAGGAAGCCAGAGCTTGACCTACCCCTGAGACCGAGATAGAACAGTTTAGCATATCAGCTTGTTGATTTGAATATGGACAGGCTACGGTTCTAGTTCCAACCTTGGGAGTTTTCTGGTTATTGCGGTTTGTGTGGATATGCCTATAGCCGCTTCTAATACAGACAATAGCAGCCCATAATGTTCTCCAGCAGATTAGTGTGCACGCTGGATGGAGGAGAACGGGAACCTAATGCCAATGATTAACACACATGAGGAGGCATCTCCTAGATATACAGTCCTGACCTGGAATATGTGAGCATGGTGATGCCTCTGAAATGCCATAAGATTTACACAAACCTGAAGCACATGGGGATACATATTGCATACTTACAAGAAGTGCACTTAATATCCATGGAGCTGCAGAACATGTCAAGCTGGTGGCGAGGACAAGTTGTGGGCGCCACCTTTCCTGAGTATGCTCGAGGGGTGCTGATCTGGATATCCCTTCCAGTGCCCTGGTGGTAAATTGTAGGGCCATTGGCCAGGAGGGGGGGCTATGTGTTGGTGGAGGGAGCACTCAATGGGGAACTACTGTCACTAGAGTAGCCCAAAAGCAGCCAATCATAATTTCTCGATGGCCTCTCCCCCACATTGGTGCAAAAGGGAGCACTCAACGGGGAACCACTGTCACTAGTGGTGATTTATGCCCCCAAAAGCAGCCAACCAAAGTTTCTCAATGGCCTCTCTCCCACATTGGTGCAAAACCTATCAGCCCTGTGTATGTGGGGTGGAGATTTCAATTGTATGCAGGACGTTGAATTAAATAGATTGACACCCCCATTGCAGGGAACAGGGAGCCAGGCAATCTCATGCCATTTCACGCCCTAGATCAGACACAGACAACTCTGACATATGGCGTAGTATGCATCCGATAGTTTCCTCGTACAATTCTTGAACTTCTCCCCTGTGCATCATCTGCACACCCGCATCAACCTTTTGTTAAGTAATGAAGCTATGGCCTGCTGTGTCACAGACAAAGAAAATTTCAGCAAACACTATCGGACCACAGCCCTCTTATAGTTGATAGTGCAAATGCGCTGTG
Source organism: Triturus cristatus (assembly GCF_964204655.1). Classification (NCBI taxonomy): domain Eukaryota; kingdom Metazoa; phylum Chordata; class Amphibia; order Caudata; family Salamandridae; genus Triturus; species Triturus cristatus. Next base: position 871,984,741 of record NC_140581.1, read on the forward strand.
AGCAAACACCCACATGGAGGCTCAATATTCAGGCCCTGTTAGACGCACCATATTAGGAAACTATTGGATACGTTATTGATCAATATTTTACTAAAAATGACTGCACAGCATCAAACTGGGGCGTGGAATGGGACGCCTTTGAGGTGGTGGTCTGGGGGCTCTGCTTCAAAACTTTACTTGGTATAAAGCGCATGTTGACATGGGACATAATTGCAGCATAAGATCATGTAAGAGAGGCAGAGGAAAGGGTGGGTGCGTGAACCGGGGATGGGCATACCATTGTCTGTCTGCATCGAGACTGTAGGAGTGCCTCCGGTGGATAAATTATGGAGAGTACATGGCCCGGCAGCAAGCTGAGGGGGACAGGGCAGGTTGATTGTTGCCATGCTACCCCACACAGAGCCCCTCAAAGCTTCCAATAAGAAGCTGGGGGCTGGATGGGCTCCTGATGGAGTTTTACATGACATATCGAGCGACACTGGCACCAAAGCTTCTTTAAGTACATGAAGACACTAAGGAGATTGGAATCCTGCCTCAGACATGCAGTGTGGCATTGGTAGATAAATTTCCCTCCACCAGTGGAGTTGGCGGAGTTTTTGCTGTATCACCGAGTTCTGTCCTAATTCAGCCAAGCGCCACATGGTGGAGTATTTTCTCATGCATGGCTCAGGAGCACGAGTGAGAATTGGAATCCCCTAGCATCATTTTTTGGCACTAGGATGGCACCAGGCAAGATTTTCTCAGTGCGGGCAGTTGCAACCGTTCGTGGTGAGAAAGCTGCCGCTTGAATAAAGAATCCACTCAATCGGCAGTAAAGCCAACTCTAGCACGCGGTGCAGTTCGCACTGATCTTTTATTGTGTATCAAGCCCCCGTACTAAAAATCCGCTTGAACAGTGTGTCTGCCTTTTCACACAACTCTGCGTAATATTGTGGAGTTTCCATATAACTCCACAGAATTCCATGGGGTGAAACTCCGCAAATTCTGCTTACACCTAGTTGAGACCCTCTTGATGTGCGTTTCTGTCGACCTCTATTGTTATTGAACACAGATTGCAAAACACACAGGAAGGTGCTGGCTAATAGACTGACCCCAAAAATAGACACTCTGATTTACCCTGACCAAAACTGGCTTATTCCAGGGAGAAACACATTCCTAAGCCTCAGGAGGATATTCTCCATAATAATGGAGCTAATACCAAATGCTGATACATCTCTGGTGGCTATGTCCCAAGATATTGAGAAAGCTTTTGACACAGTAAGTTGGCCATACCTGCTGGCGTTCTGGATCGTTTGGGGTTTGGACAGGAGATCAGACAGTGCATTACGCTTATATACTCAGGCCGATCGCCTGTATGGATAGGGATATCTCTGACCCGATTCCCATAAGCTGTGGCAAAAGGCAGGGGTGCCTGCTCTACCCCTTGATGTTTGCGCTGGCTATGGAGTCTCTCGCAGTTCTGTTGAGGAGCAAAAAACCAGAGTGGGGATATTACAACTGAACTGACCCATGGAGAAACCCTCTCATCTGTGGACCCCATCTGTGTAGCACCTGACCTTACTTTGCTCACAGATGCATCCCAGTAGGCAGTCAGTACCATCATGGCCAACAGTATAAAGTGGCCCATTCCACCCCTTGAGTTTGACTTCTGTCCCCAACCCAGGGAAAACTCTGTCTACTTGGGCAACAACCAACAGAGGCCTTCCATTTTATTACATGCACGTCATCCCAATGTTAGGCCTTAGGTAGCCCCCTGGGCAGTGTGCACTGTATTTAAAAAGTAGGACATGTACTTTTAAGTCTTACATGTCCTGGTGGTGATTTACTCTTAAATTTGTTTTTCCCTACTGCAAGGCCTATCACTCCCATAGGATAACAATGGAAATACTGTAACCAGCATTTAAGTGTAATTTCCTATTGGGAGCAGATAGAATTTTGGAGTTTAATGTCTCTAGACTCACAATTTAAAATCACAACTTATCACAACTTATAGTGAAGTCGGATTTTAAATTGTATTTATAAAAATCCCACTTTTAGAAAGTTGGCATAATACTACTTCAACAATTCCGTGCCTCTGCCTGTCTCTGAATACACGTCTGGGTTGGGGGGCCTGCTGTGCTTTTTGCATTCCCTCTAGACAGTCACACAAAGGGGGCTGGGGTATGATATTTGCATCCTGATGGCCCACCACAAGGCTGATGGGCCTTCCTGAGGTAGATCGAGAGGGAGGAGCTGACACTTACCATGGTAAAACCCCACGTGAGCCTGATCTCCAGCTGGACTCAGCGCCTCGAGTGTTACTTTAACAAAGAACCCATGCTTCAGGAGTGATTGGGGCGGAGTACAAATTGACAGCCTATGGCGCCAAAGTGTAGGTAGGACAGCGTTGATCCCTGCCTATTATCCCGAGGAGAGACTGCTGCAGCGCCACACAAAAGCCAATCGGTTGGACTCGCCGTGCCCCTGCACTCAGCTTGTTGGAAGAGAACACAACTTCCAAACTCAATACTCCGAGGTCGCTAACACTGGCAGTTCGTCCGCGACCCAGCTTTCTCACCTGACAGGTACTGTGCACAAGAGTCCTGACGAGGTTGCAGAAGCCGCACTACACGGCCGCAGAGGTGGTTGTGTTTACCTGGAGGTACCAGACTCGAGAATCCCGCCGTATGCTGCACAGTATGACCTTTTTTTAAAGCTTTCTCTGCATTTCACCCAATTGCTTAGAACTTTGCAGAGTCACTGGCAGGGACCATACATCCTTAAATAGAAGCACACAGGTGCTTCCAATGTCGCACTGATCTGCAAACTTGAAATACCTATTTCCTGACAAGTGTTCATTAGATTTTTGTCATTTTGGTCTTCTTTAAATCAGATAAATATTCTTTTTTTTCTAAACTGGTGTGGAGTCTTTTTGTGGTGTTTTCACTGTATTACTGTAATCATTGTGTTGCACAAATACTTCACACATTGCTTCTTAAGTTAAGTCTGACTGCTCTCTGCCAAGCTACCAGAGGGTGAGTACAGGTCAATTTAGGTTGCTTATCTGACTTACCCTGACTAGGGTGGTGGTCCCTAATTGGACAGTGTGCATAACTCTGCCAACTAGAGACCACATTTCTAACTTTGGCCTACTGCTTGTAGCTAGCAGGGATTATCTATGAGGGATACTGTTCCTGTGCTTCAGGGAGATTGAGACACAACGCAGTGAAACAGTGACAGCACGGTTCCTGGACAATTTAATATTGTAAGTAGTCTTTGGGGCTGCACCAGTTGGTGCTGAAGGTCTTTGAATAAAACACGATTGTAACTGAAGTTTGTTGTTAATTTGTTGCAGCATATATAGGGGAAGATCTGCAGAAACAGAAGATCATTGATTTTAACTCTCCCTTCTTGATTTATTATTCTGTATTGGACGTGTTCTCCTGAGCTTCCTTTCAGCCAAGACGCATTACTTTGAAACAGTTACCACGCTTTGCTTAATGGATTCATTCTTTTCAGTATCCAGTGGGTGTACACCGGTTGATGTTGAAACTTTGTGTCAGTGATTAAACTATCAGGCAGTAATTGATTGGTATTGCCAAATTTGTTGCAGCTAGGACATAGATAGCCTGTAGCAACGGATGGTGGTGTCGGAATGGACACTAATTTTGATTCTCCTTTCAGCTTTTACTGGTTAGTTTGTCTCCTTTTCGTATTAGGTGAAGACTGCAACGTCAAATAAGCATTGTGTATGTAGTATGCATTTTGGGAGGTAGTGTCCACCAAGATAAATTCGGGGGCACATATAATTTATGAGCGAATGAATATTTCATATAGAAAGAATTACATTCATCAATAGTCACATGTTAGCTAATCCTGGGACTGGATTCCCTTCACAGCTCTGCACGGGTAACCGTTTAACCTTTTGGTGAGAAGGTGACTATATGGACTTCCTTCTCAGTTACAGCATAGTACCAGATTTCTTTCTCCAACATACATTTATAGAGACCTGAGAATAGTATGTGTTGTGTTAGGGATTCACTAACCTACATGCCAATCCCTCTAGTATACTCACAGTATGACTGGCTATGGAATGATGATACAGGATCGCTTGATTTGGCTGTGTTGGTTAGGACTGTGGACACAGTGAGTTTTCAGCCCTCCTAAATCTGTCATGGAATTTGGATGCATTTGTAATTCAGGTTTACCTTCCACCCTGGATATGAATTGATCTGTACCGCTACAAAGTATTTTAGGTAAGTGGCTTGAGACCAGATTGAGTCATTGTGCTTTGGCCATAACAGGGTCCCCGATTTTAATATCTTGCCTTGTACACTGAGGGGACCCACTGCCTTTAGTAATTTGAGGGCTCCACTGGCCACTATTTATTAGGAGGCAACTCAATATATGGATGCTACTAGATACAGACAGATTTGTTATCTAAGTATATTTTACTCTAAAAAATGATTTTATCCTTGTTTAGTAATTGGTTGTATTTTGTTTAACTAACACTTACACAACAGAGTAAGTGCCCCTTCTTCTTCTCCTATTGTGCACTTAAAACAGATGACCCTTGTCCTGATGATACCCGATAATCCACTTAGCGCTTGTTGTCTAGATATACGATACCAGCCTTTTGTTTTCTACAGCACTTTTATGCAATTTTGTATTTGTTGATTCACTTGCTTAAACACTGTATCCACTGTACTTCTATTACTTTGGGTATTGTGCCGACATGTTCGATTTAAGAAATGTTTTTTTCCAATCAAAAAGAGTTTCGTTGTATTCGTTTTAGTTAACCAGTGAATGGACGTCAACATGGTGGCAGCAAATGTTTTTCATTAGGTCAATTACCTTAGATCAAACACATAGTGTATTGCTGCAAACGTGTCCTATGGGACCTCTGTTATAGTTAGGATTACCTAGTTCCAGGTGAGTGTTTTGGGTTGCTCTTAGTTATATATCATTCAGACAATAAGTCACCATCCTGTATAAATTCAACACCAGCTACACAGCAGGAGATGGATTGTACTGGACTAGCAAGTTGGGCTTCTAAAATGTGTGGCAGCCTTTCCTATCTACTAGGTGTGCAATGTGGCCCATGGTGCGATACAAGGAGCAGGTAATATATGTCCTACTATCTGTATATTATCCTATTTTCTTCAAAGACAATTTTCAGATGATGCATTAGGTAGTCTGAATCCATCCTGAAGTCTCTCTTACTTCAGGCACCCTTTCATGAAACAAGCTCCAAGCTGATGACATTGCTGTCACACATTAAATTAAGAGAGAAATAATTTTCAGTATTTTAACATAAGATCAGTAGGAGTTTTAGGAAAATAAAACAAAGGAAATGCCCGTAAACATACGTTAAGAGAAATAGCTATATGTAACATATTCTGGAGTGCTATAAAATATAGTGAACATGTTTTACACAGGAAACAGCTGCAGACTCCCTCATTTTTTGTTTAATAAGATATCTCTTGTGCCGTATGTCCCCCTCTGAGATTGTGGTAGCTTGACTATTGTGAATACTCCAGACCTAATCACAGACATTTTTGAGTTGTTTATAAGTACAGCTGTGTGGGTAAACCCAAATGTAAATATACAATATTTACCATTTTATTCTGAATGTAATTGGCTTTATACAAATTCTCTCTTATTCTATGCAGAACATTAAATTACTCATATATTTATTCCAAAATAGAAATAATAGAAATTCTAACTTTTGCAAATGCAGAGGGTAATACTATTATGCCTATTGTCCAACAGAAATAAAATCCCTCTCCGTAGTTATCTTTACCTGTTCATTGAGCTCCTTATCAGCTATATTTTGTACAAAGACTTAACTCTCCACAGTGAATGAGAGCTCTTCTGTTATATGTATGAAATGTAATATAAATAGAAGCATTTGTCATGCAAACTTACGATTTTTGTTATTTCAGTCACAAATAGAGCATGAAAAGTCAGCAAATAGTTCACTGACAGTAAGAAAACTAGAAATAATAAAATACTGCGAATCAGTGTGCATAACTACTATTCACTGTAGGACTTTAAATTTAAAGGCGAAAAATGCCACAATAATTTGCAGGACTAATGCATGAAAAAACAAACTTTTCTTGGTGTTGGATTATTGAAGATATGTACGCTGAAACTGGCCTATACATATTTACGACCACCCCAAATTTACTGCTGCCTAGTAGTATCATACTCTGTAATATTTAACTTTTATTTCCATTTACCTCAATAAAGCATTTTTATTTAGATGTCTCATTCCTGCTTCAATCCTGTGCTATGCAATGTGCTATATAGCACTTGGCTCACTGAGACTGCATATCCCCTATAAAGCAACTAAGTATTGTATGAGGATTTCAGTATGCCAGTGAGGCACATTCAAAGAGATTGAGATGGCCTTATTCACACTATGGCCCAGATGTATCTTTTTACCCATTCTGTATCTATGGGAAAATGTGTTCGTACATATATATTCAGAGGGCTTCTATATAGCCACTTCCTCCATCTTTGATGCAATGGTACCTTTGTGTCTCTCCTGGATCAACAGATGCAGAGCTCCCACTTGTGGCACATAATGGTGCCTAACTCAACCCATCAAAGCTTTGTAAGGGAAACCAATCCAGTGTTTCCGACCCCCCCCCCCCCCCCCCCAAAAAAAAAGGTTCTTTATTGTGGACAATGTCCTGCTCTTTATATTGGAAACAAGAAAATTAATGCTCTTTCATGTTTGCTTAAGATTGCAACATTGCAGTCAGGATTTTGTCAGGGACAGCTACATCTTGTCAAAGACTGATGGGATGCCAAAGATATTCAAAATCTCCTGCAGCATGTGGAAAGAATATATGCAGAAATACATTTTTTCTGACTCTTAGAGTTCTTCCACTTTCTTCCAAGATCTTTCAAAGATTAAACTCCTGCAAGCAAGTTCAGTGACAGTCTCCACCTCTCAGGTCTGTCCAATGTGACTGAGCAGCAAGGTTTCCTAGGTCTTACTAATGCTTGACATTTCCAAGTCTCACCAACATGGATTCTTAATTCGTCCCAATGTTTAGCTGTAGCAAATTTCCTCAGACACTAAATTCCAACACAATAAGTTTGTGGGAGGAGCCACCAGTATGTGTCCAGTCCGTTCCTTCAAGAAATTAGGTTCTTCTACTATGCGTCTTACTCATGAGTGCTTAAGAAACAAGAGAGACCCAAAACTTGGTATTGTAACAGCTATTTGGCCAGGCAAATCAACTACCATTGTATGGATGACGTGGGGCCTAGCATGTTTTCCCATATAGATTGCCTTTTTACTTTTTAAGGTCATAATATTAGTAAGCATGATGTGTCTCATGACAAACACTCCTTGTCACACTGTTTGTCAGAGATCTGTTGTGATACCTCAACCACTGCTTAAGCGTGATGGAGGCATACAGAAAACACTGTGAATGTGAACGGGACTGACTATATATGCCCCACCAGTCACACATTCCCTGTTTGTGTATTTTGCTGGGCCTACACCACACTGAAAGAGTGTGCACAGGAATTGCCATGCTGTCATAGCAGAAAACACAAACCATGCAGATAAATGTGAACATGGAGTGCAGAGAAGGCAGAACCAGAGTGGGGGTCGAACAAGGTAAATAAAAAAGTATCAATGTTCTTCTATGTATATGTGTGTGAGCATATGTACGTGCACAAGAGTCTGTGTGAATTTATGTGTGTGGGTGTCCTGCTTCTTGAAAGTGTCCCCATGCATGTCTGATACTGCAGCCACCCACCTGTCCATAAGTTCAGGTTCTGCAATCTATATCATGCATGGGGTGACCAGCTGTGGAATAACAGGCTCTACTCATAGCACAATGGTGGTAATTACTTGCATTCTTGATGTGATGGTGGCCATAACACCGTATGAGATTCACTGCTCTGTGGGCTTTAATGTTCACAGTTACCACCTGATTTACGCAGGTGGTAACTGTGGGCTTGGGCAGGTGCTGGGCAGGGATGGAGGAAGGGTGTTGAGAGGGTGGGGGAAGGTGAAAAAGGTGACCTGGCAGGGGGCGCTTGTAGCTCCTATTATTGCTGAAAACAACTTGGCAGCGATGGGGACAGAGTCTTGTCTGCTGTGGAATGTAAAATCAGGCCATATGTTCCAGCACCTGGGAAAAGGGGTGTGGGAATACTTGTCCACCTGTGATTGGGTGGATCAGTAATTCTGTTCTGCCCCACTTGTAATCAGGCCATCGTGGGCATCCTGGGCATAATATGGGAATGACAAGATGATGGTTGAGCACCAAAAATGCACTTTTTAAATTAAACTGTGGGGCAAACTTTATATTTTCTTTATGAAAATGAGAAATATTTGCTTTCAGAAACTGAAAAACGTATATTTGAAAACAAAACGTATATATTTTTATAAACAGGCATTCTGATGTTTGGGGATAAATTACTGCTTTTCCAAATATATATTTGAAGCTGTATTTGAGTGATAGCCTACAGTCTATTGTCCTAATATCCCACTACCTAAAAAATAGGGCTGCAGTATGAGGGTGTCAAATCTCTCAAGGTGTGCTGTTTTTGAGTGTGAGATTTAATATTTTATTTTTTTACCCTTCCCCATCGCAATCACAAACACACACACAATGTATGACTAAAATTCTACTTGGAAGGGGCATGCAGGAGAAAATATAGAAGTGAAGAAAGATGGTCTTAAAGTTGATACACCATCTTAAATTACATTCTCTGGAATGCTTCTGCCATCTATGGCTTTCTAGACATTTGTTAAGGCGTTAGTGCTACAAAGTACATAACTTTGACATCATTTTCTGAAAACCTTAATGAGAAAAATGATCCTACAATGTCCCTGGGGTGGGCCAGGCTTGTGTGACCCCCATTGAATATTTTGGAATATTTTGTGAGAGCTTCTACAGAACATATGCCTCTTTTGCAAATGTGTGTACATAATGTGTTATAAAAGATATTATTTTGTGACTTTTTTCAAAATGTTTTTAGTTATTGAATATTCACAAAAAATAATGGAACGAGTTGGACTCTCCTCCTTGGGCTACTCTGCACAGTTTGAGATTGGCATTTAACCACCCACTCCCAGAAAGTGCCGAGTTGATAAGGTGGATATCTGAATATGTAAGTGTAGAAAGAATCCAATGATGGCATGATGATTGTGAGGCATTCTGAAGCAGTGGCAAACTGCAAACTAGCTCAGTCATCGAAAACAATTATACTGTGCATAATATCGTACGAATTTGGCATTTTATGAAGTTTGATTGCCCCCCTCATGTAGATACGTTTTTCTGAAACAGTTTCCCACATTTTGACACTTTAGTCCATGAAACGAACAGCAGATGATTAGGAGTAACAGATTGATACATTTGTCTCAATCTTTTGTAACGAACGCTGGTAACTCTGTGTTCAGCACAGATTACCATTGAAAATCACATTCTATGTGTGTTGCCAAATTTCATCTAGGCAAAGTGCTTGTCAACTGTCTCAAGGTTCAGGAATTTGAGCAGACTCGACTTTTTAAATAAGATATCTATTTTATTTTATTTCATTGCATTGAGTTGTATCACACTGGCCTGTGAAAATGCCCAACTTTATAGCACTGGGCCAGTCTCTATGTAAAGTTTTATTCAGTGTCCCCCTCTGAACTTTTCTCCCCTATTTGAGGTTCTGTTTAATAGCGCATTTTCCACATCCACCTTCAGTTGATCACTGATAATTCTGCGGGAGAAGTTCTTTAAAAGCTAGTGTGATCCAGCTCAATACAATGAAATAAAATAAAATAGATATGTTGTTTAAAAAGCTGCATATGCTCAAATTCCTGTACCTGAATAGAGTTGACAAGCATTTGGTATTTACAAACTACGGATGTAATGTTACTACTAGTAAAATTACTAGTAGTAAAATTACACTTGTAGTTTATGAATGCCTATACAGTAGTAAAGTTACTACAGCAAGCGTAAATTAAAACAAAAGTGTAAATTAACTTTTGTGGATCAGGCCCAGATGTCTGATTCACCAAGGTAAACGTACACTTTTGGGTAAGCTTACGATTGTTTGCTATGCACAAAAGTATTTTATTAGAAGTATCTTAACAAGTGTGGAGTTTTCGCACATAAAAAGATAGGACAGTCCTATCTTTTTATGAGCAGGAACTCCGAAGTTATGAAGATGCTACATGTAAAATTCTTTAGTGAATAGCAAATAATTGTAAACGTATGCAAAAGTGTACGTTTACCTTTGTGAATCAGGTTCAATTAGTGTCATTTTACAACTAGTAATTTTACTAGTAGTAACATTACACCCGTAGTTTGTAAATACCAAAAAGTAACAAAGTTGCTACTGAAAATGTAAACTTGCACAAAAGTGTCAATTTACCTTTGTGAATCAAGTCCTATATGTTTATAACTGAAACAACATGACCTACATGTTGTACAAACCGATATTGTATTTATTTAATGCTAGTTTTACGTCAACCAATAAAGAAAGAAAACATAGGGCCTTGTTTAGAGTTTGGCAGACATCAAAGTATGACTGATATCCAGTGAACTGGATTACAAGTGCTATAGTGTACAATGCACTTTCAATACGAGGAACATTACATCCCTGACACTTTTGATAGAGTTCCTGTTCAGCAAACTCTAAATAAGGCACTTAACCTGATAAAAGTAAAAATTGGTTAAATGTGGCTGATGGATCTGTCTCAACAATTAATCTTATCTATCGAATGTAATGTGTTTTGCGATTCTGGATAATCAGACAATGTTGTATTTTTTAAAGCACAGATGGCTGCTTTGCTGCCAAGATGCCCCTGTCTATCACATTCCACCATGTGATAAGCTCTTCATATTGCACATGCGGAGATGCCAAATATCAAAGCAATAGATAAAGTGAATTGCTTATTTCACTGGCTTACCTAATGCATTTACTGATTTTGACTACTGCAATTTGTGCCTTCTTATAAATACAAGGTACATGTCTTGAGGGTATATCAGTATTGTGCTGCATTCTGGAATATTCAGTAAACTTGGAGGCCATTGTTGATTACACTACTTCATGACAATGTTTCCATTAATCTTTTGAAAGCACTTTTTTGTGTTCTGTTGGGTGCCTGGGGCTCACAAAAAAAATACGCCTCATAGATGTCTTTTGTCAACTGGGGGGAGGAAGGAAGAAGTGATTAAATAAAGCGATTAAGATATCTGAAAACATTAAGGAACATCACAAATAGCCACAGGGTTCAGGGAAAGAAAAAATTAAAAAATGGAAGGGGGAAAGGGAAAGAGTTATTTCTGAATTCTAGCAGTACATCATTGGCACATTGCTTTACTGATGGTCTTTGATTTGCAGCAGAGTGATCTCAACAGACCAAAGGTTTACTGTGACTGCAGCAGGGATATTGTTAATAAGAATTTTTAAGGCTTCTCTGATGAGTGAAACATGGGCTTAAATTCTAACTAATGCCCTGGGCTTGTTTTGCTGAGTGCAGAGCTGTAAGCATGAAACATGGTACATCATCTCTGAGGTCAACAGAGCAAAGAGTTCTTTTCCATCAGACACTAAAAGATGGTCTTGTGAAAGAGAGTAGGATGGCAGGTCATGATGCTGGTCTTATAGAGCACTTACTCCGCCAGGATATTTTGGAACCTCTGGGACTAACTAGGTGCCAACACGTTAATTGTTTGGGTTAGTTATCAAGTTACTTGTCACAGTGTAACATGTAAACAGTTATGTCAGATGGTATTTTCACGATGAAGGGAACACACAGAGTGTCTGTCTCCAACATTTCCAATACTGTGGAATACTGACCAAATTGACTGATACAGAATGAACACGGAGGAATATATTAACCAAATGCATTCATTTAACAGTGTTCAATACAATGTTCCTTGCATAATATACAAAATCTTGTATCTGATATGGTTTTCCACCAGCAGCCGATAAAGTGGTCTCAGGTTCTGTGCACCCTTCATGCTGGTTGAGGGAAAGTTATAGCTTCCACATTCTAGATTCACTGTATGCATCCAATTAAATAGACATGTTTGACCATATATGACATTTGCTCAATGAGGATTAAACAGAACTACAGCATCACTAGCTTGAAATTGATGTTGATAGTCTAGAGTAAGGTACATCATTTACAGAATGTTTAAGGGAGATAGTCCAAATTCCACTTGGCAAAGATTTGGATGGTCGTTGATGGATCTGAGAAAATTACTAGAAAGATTTCAGGAGGGGGTTCTCCGATAAGTTGTCTGACAGCTTATGTGAACCAACCACAGCACATCTGCTATGATAAGTGTTCGGTAACTAGAAGCCTGAAGAAGAGTTTCATATTTTAGCTTTTGTTAAAGCATTTCAAACCGACACAGTAAGTCCTGGCCTGGTGAGCCCTAGCAAAAGATTACACCATTATTATAGCCACCTTGTTGCAGCTGTTGAAATTAAGCTGTGCTAACATTTATGCATGTAACCTGCAGTAGCCATCTTTAAATTAAACTATGCTGATGCATTAACAGGCAGCTCTCGCGTCACAGCAAGATGGGGTTTGTACTTGTCACCTGAGGGAATGATTCAATTTCACTTGGTATTTAAAACAATGAGGCACCGTGCTCCATGTTGAATACGGTTGAAGGAGACTCATTGACAGGTTTCTGCTTCTTCTGATCTCAATCTCAACAAAGGTACTCATTACTATGTCGGTCAGACCTCAACTGTCAGAATGTCGCTTGATTTCCGACCGACATCTGGTGTTGCAGTCCGACCGCCGAATTATGATGCGCTGCAGTTTGAGGCAGCATGCGGGGGGACCGATCGACGATTCTGATGGTCTCAAGGAGCCCGTCTGCCATCGGTCGGAAAGTAATACCCTAGATTGCGGCGGTGCCTGCTCAGGCACTGTCATAGGATTACGATGTCCCTTTCCGACAGCCTTTCTATGGCCGGCCGACCACCACAGAAAGGCTGTCAGAAACGGACTTTGTGAGCCCCTAGCAGGGCCCCCATCCTCCACGGCCTCTGCTATGAGGCCTGGGGGGCACCTGTGGTGCTCCCAAACATCCAAGCACCATGTGCAAAGCACTACATGGTGCCTGGCACCGATGCATTGATGTTTGATTATATACCCTTTATCATTGCGGCTTGTGCTGCAGCCCTTTGCTGACTGCCAGCACATGCCGCAATAGTAAAGGGCATGTTTCCGAATGTCGTGCTGGCGGATGCATCTTAATACTGTTGATCGGACCTCCGACTCCTTGTCGGGAGGTCCCATTATCTCAACGATGTTGATCAGACACTCGTCTGACCGGCATCGTAATTAGGGCCTTACTGATTAAGTAAGTAAAGTTTGGGGTCTTTTTTGGCTGTTGTTACTATCATTGCACCATCAGGATTCAGGCAAGCCGGGCCGACGAAGGCTGTGATGCCAGAAACCGGTCCCCGGAAGCTTGTTTCCTTCCCAGTATAAGAATTGGCTTGGTAGTTTGGTTTGCCCTGTTCCCATCATGCACTGGGACAGGTACAGACTAATTTGCATGTAGCCAGGTTCTGAGCTGGGATGGTGCAGTGAGCTAAAAAACGGTGATGGATTAAAACCATGATCTCTTGACTTGGTAAGAGTATTCTGCATCATTCAGAAACTCTGTCCATCACCACCCCCTTTTTCCCAAATCGATTTTATCCACACTCAGTGTGGGAGGGTATGCTCAGACGTGAGTCCCTTGCTCATTGCACCATCGGGATTCAGGCAAACCGGGCCGACGAAGGCTGTGATGCCAGAAACCGGTCCCCGGAAGCTTGTTTCCTTCCCAGTATAAGAATTGGCTTGGTAGTTTGGTTTGCCCTGTTCCCATCATGCACTGGGACAGGTACAGACTAATTTGCATGTAGCCAGGTTCTGAGCTGGGATGGTGCAGTGAGCTAAAAAACGGTGATGGATTAAAACCATGATCTCTTGACTTGGTAAGAGTATTCTGCATTATTCAGAAACTCTGTCCATCACCACCCCCTTTTTCCCAAATCGATTTTATCCACACTCAGTGTGGGAGGGTATGCTCAGACGTGAGTCCCTTGCTCATTGCACCATCAGGATTCAGGCAAGCCGGGCCGACGAAGGCTGTGATGCCAGAAACCGGTCCCCGGAAGCTTGTTTCCTTTCCAGTATAAGAATTGGCTTGGTAGTTTGGTTTGCCCTGTTCCCATCATGCACTGGGACAGGTACAGACTAATTTGCATGTAGCCAGGTTCTGAGCTGGGATGGTGAAGTGAGCTAAAAAACAGTGATGGATTAAAACCATGATCTCTTGACTTGGTAAGAGTATTCTGCATCATTCAGAAACTCTGTCCATCACCACCCCCTTTTTCCCAAATCGATTTTATCCACACTCGGTGTGGGAGGGTATGCTCAGACGTGAGTCCCTTGCTCATTGCACCATCAGGATTCAGGCAAGCCGGGCCGACGAAGGCTGTGATGCCAGAAACCGGTCCCCGGAAGCTTGTTTCCTTCCCAGTATAAGAATTGGCTTAGTAGTTTGGTTTGCCCTGTTCCCATCATGCACTGGGACAGGTACAGACTAATTTGCATGTAGCCAGGTTCTGAGCTGGGATGGTGCAGTGAGCTAAAAAACGGTGATGGATTAAAACCATGATCTCTTGACTTGGTAAGAGTATTCTGCATCATTCAGAAACTCTGTCCATCACCACCCCCTTTTTCCCAAATCGATTTTATCCACACTCAGTGTGGGAGGGTATGCTCAGACGTGAGTCCCTTGCTCATTGCACCATCAGGATTCAGGCAAGCCGGGCCGACGAAGGCTGTGATGCCAGAAACCGGTCCCCGGAAGCTTGTTTCCTTCCCAGTATAAGAATTGGCTTGGTAGTTTGGTTTGCCCTGTTCCCATCATGCACTGGGACAGGTACAGACTAATTTGCATGTAGCCAGGTTCTGAGCTGGGATGGTGCAGTGAGCTAAAAAACGGTGACGGATTAAAACCATGATCTCTTGACTTGGTAAGAGTATTCTGCATCATTCAGAAACTCTGTCCATCACCACCCCCTTTTTCCCAAATCGTTACTATAGAAGGGCAGTTTATGACTAGGAAAAGGCTCACTCTTTTATAGGTGGGTGTTTGTGATTTCCTTAATGCATCCACAGCCGCCCATAAACCCATCTTTATTCCTTCCTTAATCCCAGTGCTTAGTTTGTGCCGATGTTTGCTGGTGTTTAACAACAGTACTTATTTGTAAACACCAGAACCTATTTATGACAGTCTACCATATGCTGTGCAGCCTGTACATTTTTTTAGCAGAACATGCAGTTGGTCCAGGTCATATTTACAGTGTTAGGTGGCCAGGAATGGTCAAAATATCACACATATATTGTGTCATGATTAGTATTTGGTAGTGCTGACAGGGACAGTAGGTAGTGCCAGACACTTTGGCCTCCTTAGAAATTCCTAAAGCCCTGGCATTTGACATTTTAACAAATTAAGCACTTTCCCTCTTTAGTCGTATTCCCCATTTTACAGCCACTTGCCTCTGTCCCTCCCACATTTACCACTAAAAAGTATACTTATGTGTGGAGATCTCTGCAGTCAGAGTGCAGATCTATGCACAAAAAAGATAGGAGATGAGTAGACTGAGAGCACTGCACTTAGGTATGCGAATAGCATTGTGTAGCATGTTAGTAGTACTTCTTCAGTACTACTAAATGAACTACAAAATGCAGTTTATGAATAGGACCCATGGCCAAGCACAAGTACTCCTCCCTTAGAAAATAATAGAGGCGTACACTTAAAATAAAACCCCATAGGAAATAATGTTAAAATAAATTACATTGTTTAAAAATAGAACAAATTGAATTTAATATTTAAACATTATCTATAAATATTACATATTTTTATTTTGATTCTAAAATATTGTAATATTCCTTGTAAATATAAAATTAAATGTAACTTTAATAAAGTAATTAAATTACTTTCAATTAATTGTATACTTTGCTTTTATAAATTTTTAATACATTATGAAAAATATTTATTTTTCTTCAAAAGGGATTTTATTAATTTACACTTCAGAAAAATAATATTATTTGAATGTAATATATTCCAAATATTTATTTTATTTTAAAATTAGGTTGATATATTGTAGCTTTATTTATATTGTTCTACATCTAAAATAAATATATAGAATTAACATTAATATTTGACATAAAAATATTTTTTCTATTTGTTTTTAATTTTTGTAATTTTACATGCATAAATTAGGCTCTATACCCTGAAATCAGGGAGTGGGGGCATGTAAGTCTACATTTTTGCGCAACTTTACATTTGTAAATGGTGAATAGCCTGAAGTAGGAAGGTTACTCCAAAGTCTAAGAGTAAATGTAAACTAACTTATGTATAAATTTACCTTTGTGAATAGCCCTGGTAATCTCTAATTCTCCAAAACAGTAAACTCAGCTAATCATATCCTGACCACTGTAAAAATCTGTTTCCACCTCATTTAAACCTTTGAAGACCACTGAGCTCCTTAGCCTGGCTTCAAAGAACTCCCCTCCCTCTACCACGATGAACACAATACACAAGATCATTTACAACATCTGTTCTGGAGGTATTACTGTCATTTTGAAACACAACGCATTAAAAAAAAACCATCAACTAACTAAGGTACTGGAAAACTACTAATGGTACAGCCCTAGCCAACCATTACACAGCAAGGCCATGGGAAGGGAGATGGGCATCTAAGTCCAGGAAAACAGAGAATTCAACCTCCTTCTCCATGATCATCACCCAGGATTCTGGCCCATGAGAAGCACTGAATCAGCCCTAGCCAACGTTAGGAAAGAGCACCTTCTTTTCATGGAAGAGTTCAAACAACAACCCTTATACTCCTCGACATTTTCACAAGTTATGATACTGATGACCATACAATGCTAGCAGATCTGGAACATCACTCTCATGGAGCCAATGATTTCTCCCCAGAATTTGTTTCAGTCATTTTACCTCATGCCCTTGTGGAATTGACCAATGATCTTTTCTTTTTTTTACTATTAAACAAGTATGCATTCCCTCCTCACAATTTCCTGAACTGTACTATGTGAACTTCAAATGTATGAAGAAGACTCACAAGTCCACTTCTGGCTAGATACAAGATCAGGGATTTTAACCCACATTCCCTCATGCTTAGACTGTGTGCTCCACTGGATGAAGGAACATTTCTTCTCAATGAATGGAGCAAATACTGAGGTTCCTGCAATGGGGGCAAAGAGCATCACTTGTTACCATTCTACTGGCCCCAAGGTCTTGAAACCCTTCCACCAATCTCCTTCAAGGTAAGCAATGTGGGATAATTATTGACTGAACTTATTAGGATTCCTCAAATCAACACAATATGTAAGAATATCCTTTAGCTATGAAAAATACTATCACTACTCAAGACCAATAACCCAGATGAGCTGGCAAGGGCCTTTGTCAATGCATCCCTGGTCCACTGTACTACCATGTTCACAGGCCCTTTCCAATAAAGTAATATCCAGGTTACAGAATCATGCAGCCAGAAGGTGCCTAGCCCTCTGCCAGCATGACCACATCAGAGCTGCACTGCCCTTCATAATCCTTTTCAGTTAGCACAACATTTTTATTAATTTCAAATATTTAAAAATGTAACATTATAAGGCAAAGTGTGTCTTTCTTGTAAAGATACGAATGGGCGTATGTTGCACAGTACCAATATGAACCACTTTGACATTTCTCTTTCATTTTCACATTTGACAGAGCACACTCACTGGACATTTAGAAACACAAACAAGCTTAACTTTGTGTAAATCTCTTAGAAACGTGGGTCTCAAATGTTCATAGTGATAGGCTGTTGCTCTGAGATAAAAAAAAAGCAAGAGCACCAACGGTATTTGGAATAAAACCCGTGAGTCACATTAGATCTACGAAATTTACGCTGGGGCGCAATTTTTCTTCTGAAGTACAAGAGGGAGCTATTCCAACTGATTATGCACAATATTATATTAGCGCTGGCATCCCAGGTTGAGAGTGCTTTAGGTATGCTTCTATAACACAGTAAGCATATTATTTATTTCCTAATAACCTTTTGTTCATTACATCTTTGGTCGCTCCAATTTAGGGTCTTTGACAAGATTTAGTGGATGCTTTCGCCTACCTCCAGTGCCAGGTGATGCTGGGAAGAGACATTTTCCATTTGTGGTGTATTACAAAATTCCTATTACAATCGCATTAACATATTGTGCATTTCTGAATATGAAAGCATAGGTGATATTCTTGACCTAGAACAAAACATTGCTTTTACTGTCTACTATTAACACCAGAAGTAGTCTGCACAGTTTTCTTACCACATCTGGGAGTACCTCCTGCTCACAGTGATGGAGGCGCATCAGTGCCGTACACACTGTGCACAGAAAGGTCTGGTGTAGTATCCGCCCAGCTGGAATGGCTCATTCGATGGAGGAGCAGTGACCAGAGATGCCAGTGATGACAGTTGAACGTCCCTTTACCTTCCCAGCCCCATTTATATATACTTAGGCATAGGATGACAAAGGGAAGCCCACAGGCCACATCAACACAGGCTGGAGGCAGAGGGCCTTGAACCGGCATTCCTTCCGCTGTATCTTCTGTAAATCGTCGTGATGGATGGAACACCAAACAGGGGCACGCCTCATCCCTGTGTACGTTAGAAATTTGATGTTTCACCTAGACACTCTCAACACTTTTAGATATGCTCAGATCATGCACACCCACACCGCACATATGCGCAAACACATTGCATTTCCTTAATGCATTACCTGGCAATTTTTAATGAATAAATGTGAGAAGCTGTTTGGTACAATCTGATCAATTACAACAGGAAGCAAACAAGTTGGCTTGTGCTGATTACTTGTTAAATGAATGTTTATCATTGCAGTAAATGTGTGCTTCTTGAATCATTAAGACCGGCACACAATTATCAAGCTTCTTATTTGTAAAGGATAAAGAACTGTGTGTAAAAGTGCTTAGGAGTTGAAAAACAGAGGCCCGGATTTAGATCTTGGTGGATGGGTTTCTCCGTTACAACGGTAACGGGTATCCTGTCCACCAAAATATAAATCCCATTATATCCTATGGGATTTATATTTTGGTGGATGCTATATCCATCAGCATTGTGACACAGTAACCCATTCGCTGAGATCTAAATCAGGCCCAGAGCTTGGAGGGTTGAAACGGTTTCCAGTGGAGGACAATACAGAGCTCTAAGGTTGACAAAGTTTCATAACATCCTATGTGGAGTGTGGAGAAGGGACACTTGGGCCGATTCAAAGGCCATGATTTCGACTTGGTCTGAGGAATTGATGATATTTGTCATACATGCTAAATTACAAAAACCATGGGGTACATTGTTTATACAGTGCGGTAAATAGCTTCTATTCTGAGCTTTTGAGGAATAACGTGGATTTTTGGTGCTTAATGCACTAAAACCTTCGTGGTACAGTTAAAAGCATAACGTTTTCCGCTATTACATTCTGGAAAGTTTGACCTGCTGACTATTTAATGAAGTATGAGGATGGATTACTTTACATGGAAATTTCAGGTTGTGGTAAATACCACTTAACAATTATGTTGAAAAGTAAGATATCCACGCAGTTGTAAGTTTCATGCTCCAAGTAAGTACTTTATTGAGAGCACCCCAGGCAGAAGCAGCTGCTATAGGAACCCAAATCCAACTGACCCAAAGCAAGACAGAAGCAAAGAACAATGACACATCCAGGATTCTCAGCATAATAACACATAGGCAAATAGGAAAGGAAGAAACAAAACAAGCATTGGTAAGTAACAACTGTAAAAAAAAACGCAACGTGTGCATGCTGTTGCTTGTTCAGCGGTCGAGAAACTCCAACCAACTAGGAACCAGAGCCTTGGACTAAAATAGAACACTTCACCAATACGTTTTACCACCTTGCATGGGTGCAGGATTCTCACTTTAAAGAATTTGCAAAGGTTTTTAAGAGTACATATGGAAAATTGACACAGCCGCTTGCTCTGTGCATGAACCCAGACTTGCTCAGATAGAGCAGAACTAGAAGGTAAAGACGTATGGCTAACTCAGAGACCAGCACATTTTGGATCCAAATGACCAGCACTGTTTTATACCTTAGACTTAAACGACCACAGAATATACTGTTATACTATTCCATACATTACCACTTTGCCATTAACTCTGTTATTTCATTCCCATTCCTTCGTGACAGCAAGTCTTAAAAAAGCACAAATAGGGTAAAGTACATATTGGATGGGAAGAACTGTTTGAAAACAAAAACTCGTGCTACATGAATTAGTCTTTTGTAACAAATTCCTCCTATTGCAAGTCTCAAATAATTGGTGTTCTGTTCAAAAGATTCTTCTAGAATAGCTTTGAGATGCCTGTGGTCATGGCATTTCTGAAATCTGTGAATTCCATTTTTATAAGTAAATATACGGGCTTAGGTTTGCTTGTTTGAAAATCAACAATAGGTGAAAATGCACCTGCTTTTTTCCTACTTGAACAAATCTGTAACCGTAAACCCCACTTGGATTGTTCTCTTTACTTCTCCACCCTGGCGAGGGTATTATTTCTGTCTACGACTGGAGTACATCTTCCACTGTTTACAGGGGGATAATGGAGTAGAAAACGTGGGTGAATACCCTGAATCAAAAGGCTAGTTTGTGGGTGTGAATGAACTTTCCATGGCATTCCCACTCAGGAACGTCTGCTACGTGCTCCTAGGATGTGATTCACTCCCACAAAAATCCTTGCATAAGTACATCAAGTCTAAAACAACAGCTTTAAATTGCATAAGTGCTTTTACACTTTTAAAAATTATATTTGTAAGCTGACAATTAAAAGTAGGTGTGCGAATAGGGCCATTCAAATGGAGGAAATGTATGTTATGTTATGTTACCCAAGAGATCAAGCTATTAATGTAAAAGTACGTAGAAATGTTCTCTCATCTAGAAGTGTGCCATTATGTCACATGAGAATTGGTGGGAAAGCTTGCACTGTCTCGATTTGTGCTGAATCAGTAGTGATTCATTAAAAATAAAAATGACTGAGGGGTGGAAGTGCAGTGACGGAGCCAACCCCACTTAGTAACTTGGAGTTGATGCGGGTGGGGTTCCACTTTAATGATTTTTAACTCATGTGTTCCGATCAGTTATTTGGTTTGCTCAAGCATTTTTATCCATCAATTTTTTAGGTTCTGTACATTATTGATGCCATGTGCCAATGCCTGCAGTAAAAAGAACAAAACCACATAGACTACGTTAATACAAACGTGAAAGGGGTGGTGCAAGGATGGTGGTCTGCTGTCCCCTAAAAGGCCATCTTCCCTGTATTAGGACACTCCTAAAATCTGTCTCTTTAAACAAGCATACCGCTAAGTCTGACTCTCTGTTTCCTCTTTTTACTCAGCTCTATGAAATCTTTTAGGTTTACGTTCGCTTTATAAATGCTGGGTGACGTAACATACCATTTGCTGTGGAGGTTGCAAAATAGGACCTGCCTAATTAATATTCATTAGGAAGGATATTTTGCAACTCCCTGCAAATGGCCAATTAGTGATGCAAACTTTTAGGACACAGGTCTGAACACAAATTACATTCCTGTTTGCAATGTGTACACTCCTGGTTTGCAAGCTGGCATGAAACATCAAGAAGATCAGACACGAAAAGATGATGGGTGGAATGCTTCTGATAATTCTAACCACTAGCAATTGCATGGGGTAGCATTCCAAACCACCCTTGTTTTGCTAATCATACCCCCATAAATTGGATCCGGCCATGTGCAAATTACTCTTTAACTGCCAGTCCAGGCCCTGTCTGAACTAGAACAAAAGTACATAAAAGGTGATGGACGGAATGCTTGAATTTATCTCAGCCACTGGTAATTACTTGGGCCGCATTCAAATTCCATGTTACGTTGCACACCATGCCACCTCAGTTTGGACCCAGCTATATGAAAAGATCAGTCCTCCCGGAGCTGAAACACAAGCAACCAAGGATCTGGCCTGGCAGTTCAGCTGGACTGTTCCCACAGGAGCAGCTTCAAGACTGATTTGTTTATGGCTGGGTCTAAAATGAGTTGGCATGGTGCGCCAAAATTGATAGACAGGGATGCGGCCCTGACTAGTTACCAGTGCATCCATCACTTTTTTGTAGACTTTACTAATAATGTTTATGATCACCCCATATTTAACACAGCCTACTAGTATCATACTCAGTAATATTTTACTTTTATTTTCATTTACCCCAGTAAAGCATTTTTGTTTAGGTACTTACTTTGTTCTTCAATCCTGTACTGTACCTAATGCTATATTGCACACGGCTCACTGAGATTGCATACCCCCTCCTAAGCAAATAAGTGTGTTTGATGATTTCAGTGTGCCAGTAAGGCACATTCAAGAGATTGTATTCAGGGGGCTTCTAGTTAGCCCCGTCAGCGCCAGGACACCTGCGGGTAACAGTTTGTGCTTTAGAAATATCAATAACATTAACATTAACATCCCTCTTGGTTTATGAAAGAATACAGATTTTTCTTATGGTCCTTTTATGTCTCTACTCCATCAACTGATGCAGCGCTCTCACCTCTTTCCACATCCATGTTCCCTTGCTTCAGGCATATATTCATGCCTAACTGAACTAAAAGGTTTGCGAGAGGAACCAATGCAGTGTTCCCTCATCCCCAGAAAGATTACTTTATTTGAGGCATTTCCTGCTATTTTTATTTTTTTTAAATCGTCTTTATTGGTGTTTTCACAAGCTTATACATAAGAAATCTGCCAGCTTTATCATATAACAACAGTACAGTGACATTTACACATTTGACGCTTGGTGGGGAACCAGGCTACTCTGGATGTCGGTGTCATTCAACTGAAGACAACCATATCTGATCTCCTATACATTGTCTACTTATATTGTCCATTCTGTAATCAGCAATTAAAAGAAAAACAACAACTGGCGTTTCTGTTCATTTTACCGCTATGCTGTCACACCAGACAATTCACATTAACCCCTTCGGTGCTCATGACGGAACGGTTCCGTCATGAGCCACGGTTGAGCTGTGCTCATGACGGAACCGTTCCGTCATGACCACGCCCGCGCAAGAAACCGTCAGCACAGCGGCGGAATTTGCGCAGCATGGAAGGGGTTAAACACAAACCATGTGATCTCAACTAACCCAATTCTACCATGAGCTAGGGTGGCTGCTTACGTATGAACCCTACAGAGGGCAGCGGAGGTATTTCCTGCTATTTACATTGGAAACAAGAAAATAAATGTGCTTTCAGTTTTGCTGAAGGCCTCAACATTGCAGTCAATGAGCATTTACGGGACAGCATTCCATCCATCACCTTGTTGTTGTTGGAGTTGCCGCTCTCAGTGCAACATGTATGCCCAGACTTGGGTACAGTGCTCACTGTGCCACTGGAATTAAACCATACATGGCAGATGAGCACTTATCAGGACAAAACTGATCCTAGGTTGCTTGTTTTCTGGTTAAGGGGAAACCTGGCTTGGCAGTTTGGGCTGGGCTGTTCCCATTAAAGCAGGGTCACGACTAATTTGGATATCGCCAGGTTGAAACTGAGGTGACATGGTAGGTGAAAAGTGATGTATTTGGATGCGGCCAGTTGCTGAGATTGTCATGCATTTCTTCTGTATTGCTTTTGGTGTTGCCACCCTAAGTGTGACTGCTATGCCCATGCTCACTGTGCCAGTGAAATCAAGCTATATCTGGCTGATGAACCCTTATCAGGGTAAAACCGGTCCTAGGTGGCCATCATCTCCAGGAGTTAGATTCAGCAAAGCAGAAACTCAAGGATTTTATAAGGGAGAAGATCAAAATATAAATCAGAAATTTTACGAAGAGAGGAAACATGCTGGCAATTTGCTAGCAGGCTCCGTTAAGGCCAAAACTATGATGAACTTTGAAAAAACGATTATGGACCCAGTCCATTATCAAAACAACTTGCATTAGAGCCTCACTGCATTCCGAGTTTTTTTTTTTTAATCACTATACAGCATTTTATAAGGCAGTTGTGTCTACGGACCACAATAGGATTTTTGAGTTTCTACAATCACTAAGTCTTCCACCCAAAGTTCAGATCCTATGGCACCAATGTCAGTGGAGAAAATCAAGTTCTGTTTAGGCAGCTCTGAGAATGGGAAAACCGTGGGCTGCGACAGACTCCCTATAAAAGTGTATAATATAATTTCCCCTGAGCCACAGGGTGTTCTGATTAAACTCTTCTATTTAATTTTAGAGGGGCGTCTCATACCCTCTTTTTTTTTAGAGGCGATTGTTATTAGTATTTTGAAAAAGATAAAGCAGTAGTTTATCCAAGTTCATTTTGGCCAATAACGTTTGAATTCGGATTGGAATTTTTTCATGAAAATCCTACCAAGGGTTGTTGGGCTTGGCCCTTCAAGCAGGGTTATCGCCAAATATTTTGCTTTCCTCCTCCTGTTTTGTGCTTAATTTGTTTTTGCTGGCCTTATGACTCCATGCATTTTACCACTGCTACCACTGCTAAGGTGTTTGAATTCTCTCCTCTAAACATGGTAACATTGGCTTATACCCAACTGGCATATTTAATTTACTCATAAGTCCCTAGTAAAGTGGCACTACATGCGCCCCGGGGCCTGTAAATTAAATGCTACTACCACCACCAACATGACCCCACTCGCATGGCCACTAAATCATACATTTCAAGATACTCGCTCACCAAGCCCCCCCACCAGAAAAACCCAAAGTGCCATCAAAACACTGGGGCAAAATATCAAAAGAAAACTCTTTAATATATGCCTCGCTGGCTGCACCAACCACACCCCTCCCACCAGAAACAAGATCTAACAAAACAACAAATGACCAAGTTACTATATGAATAACCTCAGGGAGTTCAAACACCATTGCAAACAACTTGGAGACTCAACAAAAACCTCACCACAAGATCCACATACAAAGCTACCCTCAACCTCTAACAGCAACAACTAAGCGATACAAAGAAAAAGGCCCTAACTCTCAGACTCAAAGCCAGCTTTAACAATGGCAAAGAACTCTTTACCATCATCGAAGAGTTCTCCAATCCTGCAGCTGCAAACAATGACCTAATCCCTTCTCAAAAATCTGCAACAACCTCTCACACTTCTTCAAACAACAGGTGGCCAAGATCTACAGCACATTCAACCCACAGCATACCGACATGATCTCCCTCGACAAGCCAGACATCGCCTTCATTAACAAACAGTACTCTAAGGAACTGTAAGCCCTTCTCAAACAAAGGAACCACCACCCTCATGAATACCATCCAGCCAAGAGCCCCCTCAGAACAATGCCCCCACTTCATATACAACCTTGTAAGAACCATCATCTCCCATGTGCTCACCACGATCATCAATACCTCCATACCTACTGCTATCTTTCTCACCTTGCTGGAAAGATGCAGAAGTCAATGCCCTAGTGAAGAAACCAACAGCAGACCCCAGCACCATCAGCAGCTACAAACCCATGTTGCGCATGACTTTTCCAGCTAAAGTAATTGAGAAAGCCATCATTACCCAACTTGCAGACCATCTAGAACTCCATTAACTCCTAGACAGATCTCAGTCAGGCTTTCACACTAACCACAGTGCAGAGACGGCACTCATTGTGGCCACTGGTGCGATCGGAATCATCCTCGAGCCGAGGAGAAATTGCCGCACTCATCCTTCTTGACTTCTCCGCAGGTTTCGAGACGGTCTTCCACAAGGTACTCATCAGAAAGCTTCAGCACTCGGGTATCCGCAGACTGGCCCTCAAGTGGATATCCTTCTTCTTCACGGACAAAACTCGATGAATTAAACTTTCCCCTATTACCTTACCCAAGAAAACCTGTGGAGTCGCTCAAGGATTGTCGCTCCGCCCAACATTCTTCAACATCTCCAAGACGCACATGGTGGACATTAACAAGCCCACGGCATCAGCATAGTATCCTAAGCCGATGGTACACAGCTCTTCCTCTCCCTTATTGACTCAACTAACACTGCCAAACCAAACTTTGCCAACTGCATGAGCAACGTCTCTGCTTGAATGAAAAACAACTGCCTCCAGCTCAACACATACAAAATCAAAGTCCTAATCTTCGGCAAAAACTAGTCCCTTTGGGATGCCTCCTGGTGGCCCTCCAAAGTTGGCGCTCCAACCATCCCTATGGACCATGCAAAGAACCTCGGAATCATCCTGGACACCAACCTCTCCAAGAGCAGACAGATCAATGCTGTCTCAGCATGCTTCCACATCCAGCAAAAACTATGCAAGATTTTCAAGTGGATCCAACTAAATACCAAACGGTCACACAGGCTCTTATCACAAGTAGACTGATTCCAGAAATGCCCTCTACATCGGAATCCCAACCCATGTCCTACACCGAATCCAAACCACCCAGATCTCCGCTGCCAGACTCATCCTACCTCCCTCAAAATAACCACATTTCTCCACACCTCAACAGTCTCTATTGGCTCCCGCTACAGGAAAGATGTACGTTCAAGATACTCACCCATGCCTACAAAGCTCTACACAACATAGGTCCAGCTTACCTTAACCACTGCCCCAACTTCTACCAACCCACCAGACAGCTTCATTCCATGTCCGAGGCAACAAAACACCTCCCTGGCATCAAGAAAACCAGAAGCGGAGGATGCTCCTTCTCATACCTTGCAGCCAAACCTGGAACAAACTTCTGAAACAACTTAGAGCCACCCCCTCCCTACTGGACTTCCGAAGGAACCTCAACACATGGCTCTTCCAGACAAAATAGGCAAAATCTCCTCCTCCTCCCTCTGGCCTGCACTACTCAGTTCCTGGATACCCTCACTGGTGATTATCCACACTCCACAAATTTACATAACATACTATACTAGTGGGCCTGAAGCACTGTTTGTGCCACCCACTTAAGTAGCCCTTTAAACATGTCTCAGGCCCTGCCATTGCCAAGCCTGTGTGTGCAATTTTAACCTGCATTCCGACATGGCAAAATAAACCTTTTGCCAGAACCAAATCTTTTTTTGTGATACCTATAAGACACCCCTAGGTTAGGTCCTGTACAGCCCAGGGGCAGGGTGCAATATATTTACAATGTAGGACATGTACTTTTAAGTTTTATTTATTTAAGTTTTTTATAGCGCAAACAAGATCCCGAGGGATAACAGAGCGCTTTACAATATGAAGGGAGGAAGGACAAAAGCATTATCTATAACACTCCATCAGAGATCATCAGTTCAACAAGTACTTACTTGCACCCGCTGGGGTGAACCACTCAAGAACTTCATGTACCAGCTTCCCTTGGGGCGACCCGGAGGAGGAGCTAGCGGAGTGCGGTCCATTGCGGTTGTTTATAAAAATGGCTCCTTCGAGCTTTGAGCTGACGAGCTCCTGGACGACGCACCTGCGTGCCTGTGCGGGCACTGAGGCCCTTGACGGTTGCTTGGCGGCCCTCTCTTCCACCCCTAACTATTTTCTCTACTGAGGAGGGAAGTTATCCCGAAACCCGAGCCATGTCTCGGGCGATATTTTAAAAAACCCGGGACATGTTTCGGGTCTAGAGATCATCAGTTCAACAAGTACTTACTTGCACCCACTGGGGTGAACCATTCAAGAACTCCATCAGAGATCATCAGTTCAACAAGTACTTACTTGCACCCACTGGGGTGAACCACTCAAGAACTTCATGTACCAGCTTCCCTTGGGGCGACCCAGAGGAGGAGCTAGCGGAGTGCGGTCCATTGCGGTTATCTATAACACTGTCCATAAGAGTAAGGGAGAGAAGGAAAATACAGTGCAAAATACAACTAGGATGATAATACAATAAAACAAGTGTAGGCGGGAGCAAGGGTGAAACACAGTGTACAATGGGGGAGCTGTATCAAAAGTAAGAACAAAGTCAGCAGGTGCCATGACAACGGGCCTGTGAGTTTTACATGTAATGGTATTGAAAAATGCTTAAATTCACTTTTCACTACTTAAACGCTTATCTCTACCACAGGATAAAATTGGAGTTGCTTTATTACATTTTATAAGTGTAATTTCCAAATGGGAAGAGATAATTGTTTCATGTTTGGTGTCTCTAAAATCCAAATTTAAAATCCTAACTTATGGTAAAGTCGAATTTTAAATTACAAGTCTGAAAATGCCACTTTTATAAAGTTTACATTTTCTTGCCTTAGCCATTTGGTACCTGCAACCTATCTCTGGTCACTTGACTGGGTGCAATTGACAGTTGGGCTTTGTGTATTACTCCTAAACTGTCACATGCAATGGGAGCTTAGGCATGACTGGGTGCACCTTCACTTGCAGGATGGGAAGGAGGAGCGGGGCCCAGCCTCACTTACACCTGAATAGGTTGTTTCCTGTCTCTACACAAAGGGTTGCATATACTCTGTAGTTAGTCTGGAGCCTGGGCAGGGAAGGCAGGGCATCTGTGCATTTCAAAGACATTGCCTAGAAACGTCTCCCACCTTCCAGAACCAGGGCACCAGGTTATAAATACTACACCTCAGATACCAACACTTCAGTACACTTCTGGACCTTTGGATACTCTGTCAGGAAGAAGGACTTCTGTGCTGCTGAAGAACTGCCACTCTGCTGGTTTCCTTCTTTGCTGTGCTGACCTGCTGCCTGCTGCTCTCTTGCCTGGGTGAGTAGGACTAGACCTGCATCTTTGAATCCAGAACCCAGCATGGCTCCAAGGGCTAGTTGGCTGGTCTCCTGATCTGAAGATTCAGGGACATAAAATGCTTCCAACAACCTTGCATCTGCACCTGGACTCTACCATCTTTGGATCTACCCTGCCAAGTGGTGCCACCCCAGTCCTGGTCCCTCGGAAGTGGGCCTGAGTTGCTCTACCTGCCTGTGGATCCAGCAGAACAGATGCATCTCCTCTGCTGTGAGACGGAAACCCAAGAAGAACCGACGCACCACTGCGTAGATTGGCCCAGTCGCAAAAACTCACATTACTGTTACAACCCACATCACCTTCGGAACTGCCACTGCACAATGCATGCCTGGTGCAGGCTCTCTCATTCTTGCCTATGGCAACCTTGATGACAACTCCGGACTCTGCATCGCAGCCTCGCAGTTCCTCAGAACCAACACTTTGCCCCAACAGCGCAACGTATCCCTGACTGTGGACTTTGCATCGCACTCCCAGTCAAGTCGCAATAGTCAACGTCAACACAGCGAGACATCACACTTCAGCCTTGCAGCATGTCTGAATCTACGCATCTCCTCTGTTGCATGACGCATCTTTGACATGGACGCAAAGCTTCGCAAGCCAGAATTGAGGGTGCTTTTGTTCGGCGGCCTAACTGGGTCCCTGTAGCAGCCCCGCATCACTGTGGGCCTGAACTTGTGACTTTGCGACCAGATATCCACAGTTGGTGCTTTACGCCTTTTTGGGTCTATTTTCTCTAAAAACATTCAATATCTCCAGTTCTACTTATTGGATTTTGTTGTTTTGTTCTTGTTTTATTTATTAAATATCACTCTATTTTTCTAATAGTGTTGTGGGTTCCATTTGTGGTGGGTTTTCACTATGTTACTGGTTGAAATGTTGCACATATACTTTATACATTGCTTCCATGTTAAGCCTGACTTCTCTTTGCCAAGCTAACAGGGGGTTGAGTATAGATTAATTTGGGTTTGCATGTGCCTTACCTTGACAAGGATTGTGGATGCTGCTTGACTAGGGCTCACACGCCAGTCAACCAACAGCCCAATTTCCTACAAGGGTCATGTCAGTAGCTGGTTCGCTGATCCACCCTGATCAGAATGGGTTTTTACTGAATAGATCAATGTTGGTTAACACTCAGTATTTGATAGAGGCTATTGACTTCTTTACTCTGAGTAATCCCACCTAATGTTTGGCACTGAAAGAAATCTTTAATTTGGTTACCTGGGAGGCCATTATACGTATTTTAGGACGTTTTCATTCAAAGCCTTTGATTTGGTTACTTAGGAGGCTATTATACGTATTTTGGGGCTTTTTCATTTCCCCATTAGTACAGGTGGGCACAATTGGGATTACTAGGAAAACCAGGCATAGGTACCCTTTACCATCGGTTTTGTTCACTCTCTTCATCGAACCCCTGGCTATTTCTATTCGCGGGGATGATAACAGCTATCCCCCTCTCCCTGGTATGTCTAAAGTGGAGCTCCATGGAGATGATTTAGAGGTTTATCTGAAAGCAGAAAACAATAATATCCAGAATTCGCTTGACAAGCTTACAGAGTTTAACTCAATTGGTGGGTATAAAATAAATAATGTAAAGACATAAATTATTTTATTTAACACCTCCATTAGACTTAGGTTATATGTACAACCCCTTACACCTATTCGTTATCTAGGTATCTATGTTACATCTAATTACATGGATTTGTTTAAACCTAATTATGTGTCCACACTAATCAAAGTTTGTAATCTTCTTCTTAAATGGTCTTTTCTCCCTATTTCAATCATCGGTAGAGCAGCTTTAATTAAAAGGTCAATTTTGCCTCTCTTCATCTTTATATTCTCAAACATCCCGATTAAAATTCCACAGAAATTCTTCTTAGAATTCGACACAGTTCTACGTAGGTTTATCTGTAATAATCTCAGTTTAGGCTGATTCCTTCAAATCTTCAATTGGATAAAGATCATGGTGGTCTTGCACTGCCCAACCTGCCATCATATTATCTGGCAGCTTTTAGACGCCCTTTCTAGTCTTAATGATACACTTTCTGCCCCGACTTTTGACAATTGCTTAGTCAATTCCTGTTGAAGGAACTGGTGTTGCTTTCCCAGTATTCATGAGAATTTTTTATTTACCAAAAAATACTAGGTATAAGGTGATTCAGTACTTATAATGGTGTATGAAAAAGCTTTAGAGAGAATAAAAATTCCAGATTGTCATGAATTGCTCTCACTGAAAGATTGTACTGGCTTTGGTTGAGTCCTTTCTGTTGATGAATTGTCCCTCTGGGAAAGCTTCAGATTTCGTGAGGTTATTCATTTTAAATATAACGATACATGGATGGTGTGGGACCAATTGTGCCTGGCAGATGACATGTCAGGAACAAACTATGTTTTAGATTTTTGAAAATCTAAAATCTGTTAAAAATGTATTTGGAATTCCCTTATTTTTAGAATATTGTTTAAATATAATTTGTGAGGTATTGACAGCTGGTACAGACAGATTCAACAGGGAGGTCATGTTGGTCTGATTGCCAAACATATTCAGAAAATTAATAAAGGAACTGGGTTCAGATTGATGTATAAGGAGTGGGAGGAATAGTGTCAATTCAGCTATAAATCATTCAAGGGAATCAATTTAAGATGCATGGAGCTTTTCTCCCACTGGCTTCTTTATTATACCCCCAAGCGCTTGAGCAGCTTCTTCCCTTCAGTTCGCAATTGTTGTTTTAGATGCCATCGGGAGGGAAAAAGAGACTGGCATCTTGTTGTCGCATTATGCTCTGCTCTTCATGAGTTCTGGAACCAATTGGCGGTCTTGTTGACTTCATTATTAAATAAGCCTCTTTTGTTGGAACCATTTACTATTTTGTTTGATGTAATTAGTTATGAGTCTGGGTTACGTTATTTTGTATTATTTGATCATAAACTCAATTTTATTCCAATGTTTGTTGCCCGCTCTGATTGCGCAACAATGGAATTCAATTGATGCACCCTTTTTTTTTTTAATAGTTCTTTTTATTGAAAAACAGGTCTTGACAATCAGCCGGAATGCATACATTAGCAGTGATGATAACATGATAATACAAGGCAGGCAAGTGATACATCAGCACTTAATCAAGCAGCATAGTAATCACAGGTCCCCAGTTCTCGGGCCCCAATATACCCAGTTCATTTCTTGGCTGCGGGAGCTCACATATCATTCCCCTATAATTTTTTCATCTCTCCCAGATCTGAGTCCACTTGGTGGGGCACCCCCTGGCTTCATATATGGTATTTTCTGTAACCATGCACCAATCCATATCTTTACTCCGAATCAGCTATACGCGATGGGTCGTTTGCTTTCCACTTGCGCACTATATTTTGCTTAGCTACCATCAGACCCAGAGTCACCCATAGCTGCTCCTTAGCACTCAGGTCAGTCGGACCCCAGACATTTAACATACAGAGCTTGATACTGCAATCAATCTTTTGTGCCACCACTTCCTCAATGCGGCCTGCAACCGCCGACCAGTAATGTTGGATAGTCATACACCCCCAGAGCATGTGAATAAAAGTACCCTCCTGTCCACAATTTCTAGGGCACACTCCCTTGGTTATGCACCTTTTTTGATTCACTGGCACAATAAAATGAATAGAGTCAAATATTTTGAATATGTCTATATAAAAAAATTTATCAATTGAAAAAGTATAACTGTATGTGGTGCAATTTTGATTCCGCATGAGCAAGTTCTTCTTTATGGCAGTATGTTTTTGTTAAGTATGTTAAGAGTTTTTTTTTAGTTTTGCTGTCTTACTGATATAACATGTTTTTTGAATGCATGATGCCACTGCATATGTATTTGGATTTGGATTGTCATTTATAACTTTATATTCTTATCTGATCTTTTTTACTGCCAATAAAAAAAAAGTTTATTTTCAATGTTTTTTAATGCTTTATGGTCACAGTGAATTTTGATCAATGTTAAAATGCTTTATTGACCGTAAATGCTGCATTTATAGATGGTTATTATGGATAAGGTGATGATGATAGTTTTAACATGGGGGTTATTTGTCTTTTAATGTGGTGACCCTTGACAACCCCCTAGATCTGTTTTATTTTAAGTGATACACCCCTGTGATGTGCTACCTGGGATAGGTGGGGAGTACTGTGATTTTGGGGGGGGCATGACCCTTTAGGGGTCGAATGTGATTGTGAATTTTAGTCAAGGTCTTTTAACCTGCCTTATGTATATATAAGTAAATTAATGTGTATTATTAATTAGTGTCTCTGTAATAAATTTACATTTTCTTTTCCAAATAAAGAGCACCGACTGGACAATCATTTCTTGAGTGTTGTTATTGCGTGCCAGCGAATGGTGATTACTAGCCCACACCACCTCCCTTGATGAGTAGGCTTTGGACTGCTTTGCTTTGCTACCCTGCGAGAGTCAAGCTCTTCAAAGGGGTGCTGCGTTCCCCGTAAGGGGAAATTGTGGACCTATTACTTGTGCAGGCCTCACATCCTGTACAACTAATGACCAACAGTCACCTCTCCTTTTTGATTTCAAATGTTCCTCTCATTCCCTTCCATCCGCTTCATGTCTCTCTGCGACCATAACCCACTGTCATGTAGGTTATGTTTGCCTTAATCTGTAATATTGTATTTTCTGAAAACTACCACAGCTCATTTGCAAGATCACAACTTCTACTCCTTATTCTGCAATACGTTATCTCCTTTAGCTCATCTGTCAATTTCAACCGCCATGTGCATGATCTCAAATATCTTTTCAAAGCTGCTATGTGATAATCCCACCATAACAAAAATATGGTGTTTGGGCTTTCCTTGCCAGGCAGAAATGCATAAATTGAGAGATATTTTTATCAACCGAAATTCACCTGAACTGACACACATAATCCGTGTACTGTTGATTTTGTTAAAGCAGAATTACAGATCCAGGTCAACATGGAACACTCATGTGCAGAATTTTACTTGTTTTCTCTTGGCTACAAAGAACTTCTGAAACCTCCCGTTCTGATACAAAATATACTTTTAAACACACAAACCTTTACCCCTTTTTTAGTTCTGCTCCTCTCTTTCCACACATAAGGCGTGGACGTGTGCTGTGGTATGACAAATGTCTTACCTGCTTTTTAAAGAGCAATTTTTTTGAAAGGAATGATATATAGTTATGTATAATTGTAGAATATTTGCAGTTTATTCGCACAGTGTACACTTTTCCTATATTTGATGCTCTCTACATTTCAATATGTTCTAATTTAGAATACAACAAAAGCCCATTTATGGAAAACTAGAAAGAAGATATTTCCACAGCTGGGATTGTGAAAATGGAAGGAAGCAGACACTTGTTAAGTCGCGCAAATGCACACATTCAGCACTTACAAATGTTACAAGCCTTGCATAGGAGAGATGTTCCAGGAAGGAGAAGCTCTGGAACTGAGCGATTGTGCTGCATGGGTCATTAAGTTACCCTAGCCTAATTCCTGGCATCGGTTTTACTGGATGGGCAGGCCATGAAGACAACGCCGAGAATGATGAACAGAGACCATTCACCACATAATGAGCGTCCTCCAGTCAAAGCTGGTTTTCAGTTACCTTCATCTCTGTTATGATACTGGAGTCAGTCGAGTATAACTTCTCTACTGGTTCTCTTCATTCACCTTAATTCGCAGAGAACTAGAAGAGATTTTATTTGTACTTTTTTTTTATCAAATTAAACGATGATATACTGCAAAGCTGGACTCTTAAGGGAATGCTACTATTACATTACCAAAAGGGTTGTGTTTATAAGAAGAAACTGACAGCTTCAGGTCAGCTTGAGGACATTACACTTAAGTAACTAGCAGACGGATGCATGGCTCCATATGAGAACTTAATCAGTCCTACTCAACAAAGGCCTTTATGACTGACAGGCACCATTGAGAACATCTACTCTCCAATTAGTGAAGAATATGGATTTCCCAGCTCTTTCTAGGGCAGCGAACACATGGGATGACCCCAAATACCCTACCATCTCCGTGACACAGCTTCAGATTGCATCCCTTAACTCACATGAGCAGGTTTGTGGCCCATCTGCATGTAAACAGTATGCAGAGCAGGCACTGCCATGGGAATGTTCAGCCTCTAGCACCCTGAGACCACACTCCCCGTGGACCCTAATTTAAAGTCATTTGCATGTGTTAGTTGAACTTGCAAAACCAAACTGATGGATTTATGAGTGCAAGATATTCACCAAAGGCCACCTTGCACTTACCCCACAGTGCTGTCATATTATGTGTTTATAAATCACACTGAAGTGGTGGGGGGTAGGCATCTCAGTGGGGGATTTGAGAACACCCACAATATCAAGAGTTTGTAGGTTTTCCCTGACATTTCTCTGAATATTTACCTCATTTCCTTGGTGAAGGACTAGATTGCACAACAAAATTGGAGGGGTTTATAAACAGGAACATTAATCTTCCCCTTGGAGATAATATTTGCTGTTCACAAAGGCAAAGCCAATTTAGATTCCACAATCATACAACATGTAAAACTGTGCAGGTGGAAACGCCTACACACAGGCAATTCACATATGTGTCCAGCAGAACTCTTGAAATCCTGCCAAAAAGCACAATTTTCCAGACAGGTGTCTGGAAAGCTTTTAGATCACCCAGAAGTCATACATATGCACCTATTCAAAGGTGTAAGTCTGCAAATATTTTTTGTGAATTGATCTACAAATGCCATGAGATGTTCCATGTTTTTATGCTTGCCATGTGAAAATAGTCACGTCTTTTTAGCATGGGGGCATTACTCTCTCCTCATTTTGTGCACTCAGTTTAGGACCCTTACTGGATGGCAGGGATGTAACTTTCAGAGGCAAATGAAACCCAATTAAAGGGGTGATTTAGTCTGATTACATTTCGTGCAGAATTGTTATCATGCTTGAATCTCAGTGTCCTGCTGTCATAGGAATTAGTTGCTGCAGTCTTCACTGCAGGGTGTGAACTATTGCTCAGTGGAACCCTTTAATATAAAATACATTACAGTGTGCTGCATGTTATTACCGTCAGAACTGTGTAATAAAACAACTTGATACATCTTTAAATTGGAGGCTAATCCTATATAAGGTACTTAGGCGGCCAGCAAATGTGAAAATGTTCTTCATATTGTAAATAATTATTTATGATTGAAGTTGCAGTACCTATTATATGATAAAGAAAATAAGAATTATTGCAAACAAGGATGTGCAAGAACACAAAACTCCCTTCTTCACCATGGTCCACCCGAAGCCACAGATTGGCCATTGAGGATTATGCTTTGATCTATGATCACTTGACCATGACCTGGGATCCATTTAGATAGGTTTAAAAGTATTATCCACATATTCTTTGTCTTTTTGTAGCCCTGTCCAGCCCTCTAGCTGGTCTCCCCACACCCGCAGTGGAACTCTTGCTCTTTTTTCTCTCCTTTGCCCTCCTGCAGCCTCCCATAATGCCCAACTACTCACCTGAGCATACCAACGGGCAAGATATGAACCTCCTTCTCCTTCTCCTTCACTTAGACTGGATCTCAAGGATGTCCGCACTTGGACATCCTTCAAGAAAAGACAAACTAGATGAAGCTGATAACCTGTCCAGCCATCGCTTCCCTCTATTTGATTCTCGAAGGCCTCAATGTGCTCCCTAGCTCCCTGCAACCCTTTTCAACAGAAACCTCAGCCTTCTCCACATCCACCCAGTTCCAGACCTACTCTCCAAATCATGGAAAAGAGGGGAGAGAAAGAGCTTCATTAGCTAGCTACCATGACACTTGAACCTCCAGTGGGTCTGATTGGAAGGGGTGCTAGGTAATCATGGCCAAAAGTGTACCCATCCCATTGGAAGTCATGACTACCCATGTAGACACTGGATGAATCTCTGCTGAGTGTCAGACTTACTCCAGTAAACCAATGAAAGCCAATCTTTCAGAGAGCCCTCACGACATACCAAGATATCATACAAGCAAGGTCACAGTAGCTGCTGCTGTGTAGCTAGCTTGGAACTAGTACCCAGGACATTTTCTGTTTTCCCTTTTCTCCCGTGAAATGTTTGGCAATGTTGCAATAACCTGAACTTGAATACCATGCAATGCATCAATCGAATGTAATGTAATAAATCTAACACTCACATTTACTGGTCTCTGATGCTCTTACACACGTCCACAAATTGTCCAACTCAGAAAGAAATACCTCTGTTACCACAACTGAACACAAGAAGCATCAAAGGTATACTCTAATGCAACCACAATGAGAGTAGCATTTATGTTAACTTGTCTCTCTCTTAATAGCACTGAACATGAACATAGTGTTTTAAATCAGAACTCACATACGTCCTCAAACTCTAAGTCTCAAAACCAAACACCATCACTAAAAGAGAACACTCAAGACGTCTGGCATAACGCTCCCACACAGCCTATATGGGCCGATTTATTGGCAACATACACTACATTAAACATAACCAATAGCATTAGCTCACAACACACAAAATACAATACTACAGCCATACCTCAGCACCCATCACAACCAACTTAAGATAATAGAATGGGAGCACCAACCCAAACGCCTAAACACAACACAATGCAACTGAGTTCACTAAAAAGACATGCTTTGCTCAACACAGCAATGAATTCATTTTCAAGCAAGAGGAATCTGGCACCCAGTCATTCGAACTGCAGTTTCATGAATTGCAGAAGGTTTCTGGTGTTCCTTAGTGAAACTTGTTGGTCAGCGTAAGGATAACCCTAGATCGGGGGCACTGTGACCCCTCCGCTTTAGCAGCTACTGTCCTGTGGGGGTCTTTACGTGTCTCTTCTGCCTGCAGCTCGGAAGATAAAAGGTAATAATTAATGAGATAAGTGAGAATGAAAGATAGGGTGATAGAAAGGGGGGTGATAATGGAAGGATGAAAGGAAGGAGAAGTAATAGTAAGAAAGAGTGAAAGAAAGGTAGGAAAGGTAATAGGAAGGATGAATGAGTAGGTGGGTAAAAGAATGGGTGAATGGAAAGGTGATGGACGAGTGAAAAGACGGAGTAGGTGGAAATCTAAGAGGATTGGTGGATGAATGGGTGAAAAGATGTGAGGTTCCGTGTGAGACGGGACGGCACTTTCTGAGTGGTGACGAATATGGATGAGTTTGGTATCTATGAACCGCAAATGACGAGTATAGTGGGTGTACGAAGTTTCGCTATGCAGCCACGTATGGTTCATCTCATTTTTGGGTTCGTTCATCCGAACCCTCGGGTTCCATTTTAGATACAGCGTCCATTTTGTTTCTTGCCCTCAGGTAGCCAGCGAACGGGCTTTTTGTCCGCTTCGTGACCCTGGAACTTTCAAGCTAGTACGAAGGACACGTGTTTCTTTGAGGTGACTTTTACGATGAGGGAAATGACACGAGTGAGGCAGATGGCCCCGCTCAAGGCCCATCTTGCCGCTCCGGTCTATTGTTTCAGTCACGCATACATTAGACACGAGGTCTTTGACCCCTCTATCGAGTTTCCTTTATTGCCCCTAACACTCTTTTCTAACCTGTTGTGCATCCTCGTTCTTTCCCCGCATTCTGTTTTTTGTCCTTCCTTAATGCTTTTATGGCGGAGGGAATATGTTTTTACAGTTGGGAACTGGCAGGACTGTTGTAATTATGTTCCGGCCTCCTGAAACATGAATGCGACCCTTTTGAAGTTTATTGTGGGAACCGAGTTGTAACCTTTGTTCGCCATACTGTGCTATGGCAAAAACGTGTATAAAAGGAGCGACCCACTTCTACGAATTTGAAGCAGTCTCCGAGAACCTACACGTTGTGTACTTCTTGTGACCTCTGTATCCCTGCAGTAATAAACGCTGATCTCTGACGTCGCTGGAAGTGTCCCGTGTCTCTGTGTTTGGTACGCCAGAACAGGTAACCCACGAAGGTTTCAGGTGTTGTTCCCTGGCACCGCTGGGTCTTAAGAATAACCCAGTCCTTCAGTTGGCGCCCAACGTGGGGCGACATCAACGGTACCGGTCCAAAGCCCGACGATCGTGAGGAACTTCGTGTGAAATCTCCGAGGGAAGGTGCACCCCGCTTCATCGATCCAGTTGTCGAAACAAGTGGCCCGACGTCTTTTCCCGCGAAGATCCCCGCCTCCTGACGGCTGCGACGGACCGATGCCCTGACTGTCGACCTGTTTTGGCGCCTGGCGTAGTCCTTTGTACGGCGAGACGATTGACGGGCCTTCCTGGTGACGCCATTGTTCTCTCAGTTAAGTATTTGTGGGTCGCTCCCAGTGTTGCTTTGTTGTTTGCATGGTTCCATAGCATTCGTGGTTCTTAGTTGTTGGGTTTTATTTGACGATTGCAATTGCCAAAAACCGAGGGTCTTGCATCTTTGCGAGGACATCGTAATTCGATAGCCCTTGAAGTTTGTATACTTGGTTAGTGTGCACGATGCCTGGCCGTAGTACTTTGTTTGGGTTTCTCAAATGTTGCAGCATGGATTCCCGGCTGGAGGATTCATGTCCGATACCTCCGGCTGGAACTCCGCTTTATGAGCTCTATAGTCGCCATGGCGTGGGTCCTATCGTATATAATGAATATTGGGTTCGTTACACTAAAAAGGATGGCGTCCTTAGTTGGCCACCTCATGGTAGTTTCGAGACTGCCATTTTAGATAACTTGGAAGCTAAATTATTTAAAAGGAAAGCTAGGCCGGCCATGTTTGATTCCTTCCGGTTATGGCGGAAAGAGGCCAAACAGAAAGAAATCAAACAGAATAAGAAAAATAAGCGAGAAGGTGTTATTACGGTGATGCGAAATGCTGAACAATATCAGTTAGACAAAGATGAGAAAGAGCAGGAAGTTAGTGCTCGGCTTCATTATATGGCAGTGGACAAATGTTATCCGGCGCTACCTTCTACGATCGATAAGACAGGAGAAGAATCGGTGGAAGATTCGCTTTTGTCTTATCTGATGAAATCGCCACCTCCCTATGCTCCTGATGTTATGGGTCCCGTTCGTCCACCTCTTCCTCCACCCGCGGTTTTGGCGGCTGCTGGTCAGCCCGCCGTTCCTCCCGTACTCCCGAATCCCCTGGGGCCACAGATCGTACATCCTCTTGTCCCGGCTTCTCTCCCTACTGCGCCTTTCCAAGTCCCTCCTCAGCCTGTCGTTCCCGCTACTCCTGCTGCTGCGTCTACTTCTACTGTTTCCACCCCTATGGCTGCTACGCCTGTATCTTCTTCCTCTTCTCCTTCTGTTCGTAGTCGTCTCATGACTGCTGTTGCTTCTCTTTATTCTCCGCTCTTTGGGCCGATACTTGGTTCAACTCTTTCAGACGTTGCTCAAAGACGCAGCCAGCTTCCTGATGGTAGGGAACGTGAATCGTTGGTGAAAACGGCACGTAGATGGATTCGTAACCCTGTTAAATACACCCCACGTGTAGTGTTCGAAACGTTTTCTCAGTTTAATGTGCCCACGCAGCGATTCGTGTTCGAAGAATTGTGTAAGTCATTGAAAGAGGAGTGGGACGATGATATAGTGGATGATATACCACCTGAGGTTTCCGAGCTACAGCTTCGGTTTGCCACGGGTGTAATTGTAGGTGACAAAGTTCGAGAGGCTCTGGAAC
Source organism: Triturus cristatus (assembly GCF_964204655.1). NCBI lineage: Eukaryota > Metazoa > Chordata > Amphibia > Caudata > Salamandridae > Triturus > Triturus cristatus. The sequence goes on from NC_140581.1 coordinate 872,025,096, forward strand.
GCTTGTTATCCTTTCGATGTACAGTGCAACCACGTGCGCTGTTTAAGGACGCGACCGCGGAATGGATGGCACAACCTGGTCAATATCCTATGCGGGAAGTTCCCCCGGTATGGATGCCAGGTGATCAGGCTGCTATCCCTCCTGTCCCAGGCCATTTCCAGAGAGTGTGGATACACCTCCCTTGGAAACGATCGGAAGTGTTACAAGTAAAGCAATCCTTACCTGATCCCCGTAAGAATCCTGCGGGTTACTATAAGGAGCTGTCCCAATTGGTGGATGCTACTGTTATGAACCTAGCCGATATTGATATGTTGTTCGGCAATGTGGTGCCTCAGCCGATTTGGGCGAAAATTCGGCACGAGAATCACGTAGCCGAGTTAGGCGGTGACTGGGCCGCCCTTACAGCGGCAGATGCCCGGCAGGTTGGTGGGGCTAAACCCGAACAGATTATTGTGGCTTTGCCCCAGAGGATAATTACCCTCATGAAAACACTTATGCCAGCGATGCGCGTCAACTGGGACAAATTATCAGCGTGCAGGCAAAAGAGGGATGAAAGTGTTTCTGATTTCTTTACAAGATTTGAGGAAGCGTTCATTGATCATAGTGGTCAGGACATGGGTTCCAAGGGTGGTCAGCGGTTGTTCGTTGATAAATTTGTATCAAATTTGTCACCCGACCTTGGCAACAAGTTGAAGAATTCTGAGAGTGCGTGGGCTGTCTCTACCACTGCCCAAATATTGGCTACGGCCCAATATTACGAAAATAGAGAAAAAGAGGAAAGTGAGCGTGCAGAAAAGAAAACTAAGGATCTCAAAACTAAGGTTTTGTTGCAGCAAGCCTATCCACCGCGTTCGAATTTCGGTGATACACAGCAGCCAAACAGCTCGCAATCACAGTTCTCTAGACCACAGCCGCGCAATGCTTCGCCCGCACCTCGTTTTGTGCTGGGATACAATCAGTGCGCGTATTGTCGTGGGGAAGGCCATCTGAAGTTTGATTGTCCGGTTCTCCGTGATAGGACCAATGGCGTATCGGCTCGGGGAGGACGTAGCGGTCCTCAACAGGTCTCTCGTGGTAGAGGTCGCGGAGTTACCCAGAATCAGGCCGAACGCTTTGCGACGTCTACGGATTCGCAAAATTGTTTCGATCGGCGCGAACAATCGTCCAGTCGGTCTGCACAGTATCATGTGGATGACTGTTATGTTGAATGTGATGTTGATGCGGATGGTATCTACTAGGACAGCCATAGACAAAGGAAGGGAGAAGTATCAGTTCCGGTAGATCAGAGAGGGCCTTATGTTGCAGTAGCCACTATGGGCGTTGTTGAGCCTTTTCTGTTGGACACTGGTGCAGCAAAAAGTTCCATCATGCATTCAAAACTCCCTGGCGCGCCTTTGTCTGGCTTAACGAATGTTTCCGTTGGATTTTCTGGCGCCCCCGTTAGCAATCCAGTTTCTAGCCCTTTGCCCCTTACAATTGGGTCTCATGAGCTGGAAGCTCCTTTGATTTTGACTACTGGTTGTGGTGAGAATCTTTTGGGTTTAGATTTGTTGAAAAGGTTACATGCGACTTTGTACTGTTCTCCTACGGGTGTGGAGCTTACGTTGGGTAAGAGCGTGATTTCCCCTATGTATTTATCGATGGATAAGTTCCCATCGGAATTGAGATCTCTCCCAGACTCCTTGTGGGCGACAGGTCCCAATGACGTGGGCCTGTTGGATATACCACCTTATGTTGTCCAACTAAAAGTTGGTGCGCGTTTGCCACGTATACCTCAGTATCGTATTTCCCTCGATGGTGAAAGGGCACTGTTAGCGATCATTTATGATCTGATCGGCAAAGATGTTATTGAGGAGACACGAGGTAATGTGTGCAATAGTCCCGTGTTGCCGATTCTGAAACGAACGGATCCCTCCAAGCCTCCCGTGTATCGTCTAGTTATCGACTTACGGGAGGTAAATAAAGTCGTTGTTCCACAGTTTCCTGTGGTGCCAGACATTACAGCTTTACTGACTCTGATTCCAGCCACTGCATCATGGTTCTCGGTGATCGATCTGAAGAATGCGTTCTTTAGCATTCCGATTGCTGAGGAAAGCAGAGACTTGTTTGGTTTCTCATTAGGTGGTCGTAGCTTTAGATTCAAACGCGCTCCACAGGGCTACTGTGAGAGTCCATCAATCTACAGCCAAGCTCTTAAAAGTCAGCTTGATGCATTTGTGTTACCGGCTGGTGCAGCCTTGATTCAGTACGTTGATGATCTGTTGGTTGCTGCTGACACTGAACAGCTCTGTAGAGCCGCTACAGTGTCTTTGTTACAGCATCTCTGTGCTTTACATCATAAAGTGTCACCTTCTAAACTACAATATTGTTGTCAAGAAGTTACCTATCTCGGTCACTTATTGTCAACGGCGGGAAGAAGGTTGACCCCTGAACGAATTGCAGCAATTGCTCGAATGCCTGTGCCAGCAACTCAGAGAGATGTGCGTGCCTTTTTAGGTATCACGTCATACTGCAGACAGTGGATCCCGAACTTTTCACTGTTAGCGAAGCCATTGGTAGCTCTCACGTGCAAGGACGTTTCAACTCCTTTGCCTTGGACGGAGGAATGCCAGAAAAGTTTTTCTGAACTACGTGATGCGCTGTGTTCGGCTCCTGTGTTAGGTACTCCTGATTACAGCAAGCCTTTCACATTATACGTCCATGAGAGGGACGGTTGTGCGTTGAGTGTTCTAACGCAACAATTTGGTGATAAGCAGCGTCCGTGTGCATATTTTTCCTCGACCTTAGACCCGGTGGCTAGAGCGTTGCCAAGTTGCTTGAGAGCGACAGCGGCAGCTGCGGCGTCTATTCGGCAGTCCGCAGGTCTGGTCATGGACAATATGCTCATAGTAATGGTTCCACATGCAGTTGATACGCTCTTGAATCGGACAAAGACTCAACATCTGACGAGTGCAAGGTTGTCCGGGTACGAGCTGACCCTTTTGGCAAGTCATATACAGATTAAGCGTTGTAATGTACTGAATCCGGCGACATTGTTGCCGATTAATATGGAATCAGATGATGTCCTGCCCCATGATTGTTATTTACGGACTGAGGAAGAAACAAAAGGTCGTGTGGACCTGAAAAACACCCCCTTGTCAGATCCTGATGGTACTTTGTATGTGGATGGCTCTTGCTTCAAATTGCCGAATGGCGATGTGACGACTGCGTATGCTGTGGTGACGTTGAGCACGATTGTGGAAACCGCGAGATTGAACCAGAATTCAGCACAGGCAGCAGAATTAATTGCATTGACAAGAGCGTGTGTTCTGTCGAAGGGAAAGCGAGTGAATGTGTTTACCGACAGTCAGTATGCATTTGGTGTTGCGCATAACTTTGGAAGATTGTGGAGAGAAAGAGGATTTATGACATCGCATGGTACAAAGATCCAGCACGGCCATCTCGTGAATGATCTTTTGGATGCACTTACGTTGCCTAAACAAGTGGCGATCGTCAAATGTAGTGCACATCGGAAAGTGACGGATGATGTTGGTCGTGGTAATGCATTTGCGGATGAGATTGCTAAGGAAACGGCTAAGAATCTTGCGACTCGAATGTATGTCACGAGTTCAGTAAGGTGGCCGACGGAGACTGGTATGTGTGAGAATACTGTTGAAAGTGTGAAAGAAATTCAGAACGAAGCTACTGAAGCTGAAAAGACTAAGTGGAAAGAAAGTACAGGGAAATTGGATATGCATGGATGTTGGGTTGACCTGACGGAATGTCAGAGGTGGATGTTACCGGATGCGTATGTATTAGCTGTTGTGACGATGGCCCATGGGTTGTCACATATTAGTGCGAAAGGAATATGCAAGTTCTTGTCTCCTGTATGGAGGAATGATGGTATCGCTAAGTGTGCCGAAAGAGTGGTTAAAAATTGTATGGTGTGCTTGATGCACAATCCCGGAAAAGGTACCCCCACTCCACCTGGTCATTTCGCTCCTCCTGCCTGTCCCTTTGAGGTTATCCAGTTGGACTTTATCCATATGGAGAGATGCAATAACCTGAAGTATGTTTTAGTTGTGGTTTGCGCGTTCTCCAGATGGATTGAGGCCTATCCTCTTAAGGATAATACTGCCCTGGCCACAGCAAAAATCCTGCTGAAGGAGTATTTTCCTAGGTATGGAATGCCGCGGATTGTGTGGTCGGATAATGGAAGTGAGTTTGTGGGAAGTGTAATGCAGAGTGTGTGTAAAGGCCTTGGGATACGACAGAAATTCCACAGTGCCAACCATCCTCAGGCAGCGGGTTTGGTCGAAGGGTACAATGGTACCCTGAAGCTGAAACTCGCTAAGATTCAAGCTACGACTGGTCTGTCATGGCCTGATGCCTTGCCTCTGGCTCTCCTATCGACCAGAGCGACCGTACACTCTCGAGTAGGGCTCAGCCCATATGAGATTGTGTTCGGTCGCCCTGCAAATATTTGGGGAGTCCCGAGACCTAGGGCTTTTGATAATCTTGAATATCAAATGTTGATTGATTACTTGTATGATTTGACCACTAAACTACGATTAATTCATCAACAGGTCTTTGAAGCTCTACCAGCGCAGACAGAGGGTCCTGGACACCAGCTCCGGCCAGGAGATTGGGTGGTTACCCGAAACTTCGGTCGGAAGCGTAACTTGGAGCCCAGATTCGTCGGACCCCACCTAGTCTTGTTGACGACGAGGACAGCGGTTCGACTGGAGGGCCGGAAAAATTGGGTCCATGCCAGTCACACAAAGAAGGTACCGATCCCCTTACCAACCGACGGTTGGGTGAGAACCGGGATTTCGGCCGGAGAAACTGAGACTCCTCCGCGTTTTGTGCCATTTAGCGACGCTCAACTTGTGGAAGAGGATTCGTCTTTGCCGGATCCACAGGTGGAGTCATTAGTAGCAGAGAACCCAAGGTCCGACTCGTCATCCACTTCATTGAACACTGTTGCGCCAGCTGAACAATTGTTCGTAGAGCAAACTCGACCTGGAAGAAGTCGATACTTTCTTCGTTCAAGGACTTCAAGGACTAATAAAAATTAACAGTATAGTGGTTTTTAACGTTACGAATATTATGAACAATTACATCCTTTCTTTCTGAGTTTTTGTGCTTTCCACTGCTAAGAGACTTGTAATAAATCTGAACGTTTCAAGGAAACCTCGCCATCCGGGTTACCGTAGGGCCGTGCGGGTACTTCTTTCTGTTTAGCAGGTTTCTGACGTTAGGTTGGTTACTTTTGTCGATTCCTGGGAACTCTTGGGGATTGATAATCGCTACTCAGAACGAAGTGCGTCAAGTACGTCACGGACGGTTTGTAGAGGATGGCATTCTCTAAGCTGGTGGAAGAAGAAAGGGTGTTGGCACAGAGATCAGAGTTATGGAGGGTTGTACGAACAAAATGTTTTCTGTTTCAGGTGTTTCTATTGTTCCTAACTGTATCTATGTTATTGGTGGGTGGAGTGTATTTCGGAGTATCGTTGTTCTTGCCTTCTGTTTCACCTACCTCTTCTCTTAACCTAAGTTCCCTCACCACTGTCTCCCCACATTCCTTTCATCCTTTGCCTCAACATGAGCAGGTTAGACGTGCGGAATTTATGAATAATTCCTTTGTTCAACTCCTACATCAGCATCAGTTGGTGGTGAATACTACCAATTGTTGGGTATGTGGGTTAATGCCACACACCATGGATAGGGGTATTCCGTATCTGGTCCTTCCATACAGCTCCCAGGGTTCAGCTCGAGCATTCCAAATTATGTTCCGCAGTGCACTAGATTCCTACCCCAGTCGAGAGCCACGGTCTGTCAACTTTGGTCCTGGACCGTACCACAAGCCTTTGGCGATAGCCATAGCAGATCTGGACAGAGATGTTTTCGATGCATCACTCATTCCAGATGAAGAAGTGCAGGCTTATAAGGATCTGAGTGAGACTGAGTATAGTACATCAGTGGGTGATAGACAGCTTAAGAGCTCGTCCCCAATATGGATTGTACCGCACCTTGGAAATTTCTGCCTGCAGGGTTTGGGTCGAAATCCGAGAGCACAACTTGGGAACAGTGCCTGCACTGAAACGTATGTCCTACCAACGCTCTCCTCCCCTGTTTTTCTGACTGCTAAGGGCACCTATTTTGTGTGTTATGAACGCGCATATACATGGTTACCCCGCGATTTTTCGGGTACCTGTTATATTGCGAATCTTTTACCTCCGACCTTCACAGTTGCTTCGGACTACCACAAAACTAGAGTTGTGAGAGGCGTCATTAGCAAAGAGGATACTGCTGGTCAAGAAGCAGGAGACTTCTTTAAGGGTTTCTTGCCGTTTTGGGGACCTATGGTTAATAGTAGGAACCTGCGACAGTTGACCCGTGTGGTAGAATCGACTGCTAATATTACTGCAAATGCCCTTGGTAATCTAACAGCTGAACTACAGGCGGATAGACTCATGACGTTGCAGAACCGTATGGTTCTAGACGTTGTTCTTGCAGATAGAGGGGGTGTGTGTAAAATTATCCATTCGAGTTGTTGCATTTTTATTCCTGACAATGCTCCAACTGTTTATCAAGCCATCTCGAAGTTGCACAAGATTTCCGAGTCCATACACGTGGACGAAGGTAATTGGACGCTCCTAGGATGGTTTTGGGGCCTGATGTCAACCTGGGGTTGGAAGATTCTGATGATCGTAGGGGCTGTTGTAGCGTTTCTGTTTACGTGTTGTCTTTGTGTACAGTGTGGTCCTGCCTTATGTGGCCTATGCGCTGCGACGTGTATAAGGCGGCCATCTGTTACCAAGGAGACATTGATGAATAGAATGATGTTCCAGCAGCAGCTGAACGATCTGATGAATATTGATATAGATTCCGATCTTGACTAGTGCTTGCCTACATGAGGGCAAAAGGAGCGTCTGAGGTTCCGTGTGAGACGGGACGGCACTTTCTGAGTGGTGACGAATATGGATGAGTTTGGTATCTATGAACCGCAAATGACGAGTATAGTGGGTGTACGAAGTTTCGCTATGCAGCCACGTATGGTTCATCTCATTTTTGGGTTCGTTCATCCGAACCCTCGGGTTCCATTTTAGATACAGCGTCCATTTTGTTTCTTGCCCTCAGGTAGCCAGCGAACGGGCTTTTTGTCCGCTTCGTGACCCTGGAACTTTCAAGCTAGTACGAAGGACACGTGTTTCTTTGAGGTGACTTTTACGAAGAGGGAAATGACACGAGTGAGGCAGATGGCCCCGCTCAAGGCCCATCTTGCCGCTCCGGTCTATTGTTTCAGTCACGCATACATTAGACACGAGGTCTTTGACCCCTCTATCGAGTTTCCTTTATTGCCCCTAACACTCTTTTCTAACCTGTTGTGCATCCTCGTTCTTTCCCCGCATTCTGTTTTTTGTCCTTCCTTAATGCTTTTATGGCGGAGGGAATATGTTTTTACAGTTGGGAACTGGCAGGACTGTTGTAATTATGTTCCGGCCTCCTGAAACATGAATGCGACCCTTTTGAAGTTTATTGTGGGAACCGAGTTGTAACCTTTGTTCGCCATACTGTGCTATGGCAAAAACGTGTATAAAAGGAGCGACCCACTTCTACGAATTTGAAGCAGTCTCCGAGAACCTACACGTTGTGTACTTCTTGTGACCTCTGTATCCCTGCAGTAATAAACGCTGATCTCTGACGTCGCTGGAAGTGTCCCGTGTCTCTGTGTTTGGTACGCCAGAACAGGTAACCCACGAAGGTTTCAGGTGTTGTTCCCTGGCACCGCTGGGTCTTAAGAATAACCCAGTCCTTCAGATGTTAGCGTGAATTGAAATCCGCGGGCATGGATGGTTGGATGTATAAAAGGATCAATTGATGGATGAAAAGCTTTATTGATGGATGGGTAAGTCAAGGATGGATGGATGGGTAGATGGCTGTGTGAACGAATGCATGCATAGCTGATGGATGTGTGAACAGATGGATGTATGGAATGGCCAATGAATGGAAGGTGAAAGAATAAATGATGGATGAAAGAATGAATGGACAACAGAATGTAAAGGTGAAATGGTGGCTAGTAGCACGTGGAAGAGCCAAGGCACTAATGGATAGGGAGCACTTCTACGGAGGGCCGAGCACACTTGTTTTGCTTGTTTGGTGCCATCAGAGCTTTGGTTCAAAGTGGGAGATATTTTCATTTTCTTCTTCCTTGCCCTGGGTGATAGGGCGCTCTGCAAATGCACAGAACATAACATACGATGGCGGTAAATACAAGTGTTTGCAAGGTGACAGACTTCCTGATCAGCTTCTCAGAGTAGAATGGTGTCTCCTGAAGCCAATTATTAGTACAAATTAATTTAGGTTTTGAGAATGACCAACATAAATGCAAATAATCTTAATTGATATTTGCTGTTGGTTAATAGGCCCTCTTTATATTTGTTGTGCTATCCTAACTGGATTTTACTGATGTATCTGTATTTTATTTTTTATCTTTTAATTCGCATGATTTAGCAGTGCCCTTTTTGAAACTCTTCCTCTCAAACATTAGTGTATAGATTTCATTGATTGGTCTGTGAGTGACCTCCATCTTTGTTCCCAGTTTATGGGCTTAGTTAAACCTAACAATTACTCCAGCACGCATCATGGCTCCTGATGTTTTATCAACCACACAAAAGATGCTGGCAGGAATCTAACCACTGGCAATCACTCAATGTAGCATTCCAACTCATCAACCTTTTTGCCACCAAACAACCTGGGTTTGAGCCCAGTTAACTAGACGTCAGTCTTGACCCTTTTGTGCATTTTATGTACTACCCTACATGGCAAGGGTATGCTCAGATGTGGGCACCGTACTCACTGTGCCACTGGGACCAAGCTACACCCAAGTGGTAAGCCCCGGGGTGAAAGCGGTCTTGCGTTGCTTGTGATCCAGGTTGCCTGATTCCAGTGCTTATAAGCATACCTAATCTAGCACAATCTGCACATGGATATAATGTCGCTTCTTTGCCTCAAAGGAAACAGTGACCTGAAGATCATAGCAATGTGAGAAAATACATGGGGAAATAACGTATATAATGAAACAGGGATTCTGCAAATGCTGGAGCAGATGACTTCTGATGTTCATCCTCACGTTTAGGTCACAGTTTTCATTAAAAAGTGGAGCGGGATCTGTTTGGATGCCTTTATTTTGTAGTAGCACAATATGGAGTATGAGGAGAGCTTCCCACATAGTGGAAGTGTATATCCCTCATTGAAGTGTCTTGAGGATGGGGATGGAAACGCTGGTGTGAGGAGGATGGTGACAGTGCTCCTTGAACAGATTCATGTATCTTACTTGGCTAGATATTTGTTGGTAACATTATCCTGAATTCCTGTTTTTTTATTAAATAATAGACAAAAAAGAATATTCAAACTGGAAGACAAATATGAACAATCTGTATGTGCTCCTATCAATGTTAGCAATAACAAGTAGGGCCTTGGCTTTGTCATCAATATATAATGTGATGCAGTGTCAGAAGTATAACTAGTATTGGATTTAAAAATAAAACTTAGATAAAAAAAGAAGTTAACATTCAAAGGAAAAAGTTACTTTTAACTTTAGCTGCCTTAAAATATACAATTGAATTTATTACCATCTCTATTTTAGCTACATTTAAATCTATCGGTTCGAGATTGTGAGAAATATAGGCCTTGCAGACTGTGAGGGCTAGAGTGCACAGGCGCTCATAGGCCACCTTGCAAGATGACCTGTAGCCATCCAACAGATTCATGACAATAGCAGGAGGATTCTTTGGAACAATGTTTGGGAGAGAATCCCCCACATGATTTTTGTAACAAACAAAAAATGCAATTACTCTTTTAGTATAAACAGTAGAGCTGCTCATAAATCAAGTATTAATTCCCAAACTTGAAAAATAGCTTTAGCATTTTCAGAAAGCTAAATTGCACCTCATCTGACCGTTCTGTGAGATTGCAGGTCCTAATTGGCATCCTCTAGCCATTCAAATCCATGAGCTTTTCCTAATACAAAGGTATCTATAACTAGCAATGCCAATGTACATCTTGCTTTGTTAACTTTTGGTGACGTACATGATGCGCTGGTCAGACTCACAACACACTCATGGGTGCCTGATATACAAGTACAATTTAACTCTCTCAAGAATAGAGGATTTTTTGAAGAAACCCCCACAATATCAGGATAGTAAATGTAGGGCACTGTCTGGAAAAGTAGGACTTCAGTTTAGCAAACACGAAAATCCGCAATGAAAGATAAAAATATGAACTCAGCCTTTGCTCTTTAGAAGTGCTTAAAATAGAAGCCCTCTGGAATGTTCCAGTTTCTTAATTTTGCCTGCTGTCATCTAGAGAAATGCAGTAAGAGTACTTAAAGCAATCGCACCACTCTTCTGCACACACTAACTGCTCGGTTTAGGAAAGAAACATATTCCTGACAATTTGTTCATGATAATTCATGCCTGGAGTCATTCACTCTAAATATATGACAGAGCCAGTAAAATAATTATATTTACATTTGCATGGTGTATTAAAATGCTATAGTGAAGGAAAAGCATACAAATGTTTCAAGCAGGGAATGTAAGGCAACTCAGTGATATATGCAGTCACTGCATAGATACAAGGCTGCTTATCTATAACGAGAATGTATTTGTCTCACTGAAATGTTATCTCATTCTCAGGACAGCTGTTCCTCAGATTGGAACAGATGAAAATTATGTTGCCCTGAAAAGTTAAGCTACAGTGACATATTTGAAGGTTCTCGCAAATACAATAAAGGTGGGTGAGCCACTGAAAGTTCCAGCCAGATGCCGGGCTCTAGCTCAACTAGAGGTCCTTGTGTAACCTCACGCCCAAAAGTAGACGAGCTTTTTTGTGGCTTCTACCTGCCACCCATGCTCTACCCTCATGGACAAAGAGTTAAAATCAGAGCAATAACATTTGAGATAAAAGGGAGAGACCAACATATGCCATTTAGTGGTTGATTTGTACAAAGTGAAACCAGAAAACCAGGTATTGGTCCTGACTTCCAAACTGTGTGACCTTAAGCAAATGTTTTATTTTACTTCATTAATAGGCTGGAGGTCTGAGTGAGGAAAGGCAGTGCAGGCAGCCCCAGAGGTCAGAAAGAGATCACTACAGTGGGACTGACACCTTACAGCCGTTTTGGAATCAAAACTCTAGGTTCCAGAGCGGTTGAGGATAACAAAATCAATGCATTTAGTAGCTGATTAGGTAATGATCTGTCCATATGGCTGCTGGCACCGTTTTGACTGAGACCTTAATGTTCCTCCCTCCCTGCCTTTTTCCAGACCCCCACCAGCAAATAAGAGGTTGTTGCGGGGCTTCAGGTGAAACAAGAGGTCAATCTTGTGATGGCAACAATAGTTAAGGCTGGGTGATGTCAATTCCATTACCCTTTGCATGTTGGTGAATTGACGTCCATGTTTGTTTATGAAATTTGTTGTGCATCTGTCCCTTTTAGAAAATAAATCCATGCGGCCGCCATCATGCTGTGGAGCAATCTGAGCAGAAGTGTTACTCAAAACACATTTGCTTTAGAGCTTTTTAAATTTTATATTTCAAGCTTTTATTTCAACAATCAAATATATATTCCTCTCGGGTGACGCCTGTTGCAAGTTTTTTATAGCACTCGCTCCCGCACTTTTGCACCATTTTAAATAACATTTGTCCCTATTACCAAAGATGGGATTCCGTTTATTGATCTCAGAAGGTTGAAGGACTGAGGTAGCCCTGCTGGGACACGTACGGCACAGGCAGATATAAGCAGCGAACGTTTAACCCAAAGAGCTATCATGTTCTATTAATTTAAAAGGAAACATACAGGTTGAAGGGTCAGAATGGAGTTTGGAAATGCGAAAAAACGATTATTTCTACCAATCCTCCAAGGCAAACCACGACTTTGAAACAGTGGTCGATGTGGGGAAAAAAAAAGTAGGGGAACTTTGGGCGGAGAATCAGAGGGCGGGAATAACCCGAGGATTGGATCAGTGGGCGCAGTCAGAGGTGTGACCAGAATTCACAATTCATCCCAATTTTTAGTATTTGTTTTGACATTTCACTGACCAGTTACAGTTATTATGTTATTTAATTCAACCAATGGATATACATGATTATTGAAGGTTTAATATGACGTATCACAAAGTGGGATACGTTTCCAATCACAGAATGTCCCAAAAACGCTTAAAAATGGAGGCACAAGCCATTTGTCTCTGAGCCATGGGGTTTCTATTAGCACTTCTCCCTTTTTCCACAAGAACGGTCCAAACATGAATGGCAAAATATCCTACTTTGCAAATGTTTTCTTTATAATTATGGTTCTGCCATATTTTCCACATCATGCAACATCTGCTGCATAATCTGACAATTTAAACTAATAAACTGTTTGTAGCTCAAACGGATCAAAAGTTACTAAAAGATTTGACTTGTGTTGCTGCGAAGTGGACAACCCTTTGCAAAGGTTGACTGATCACCTTTCTCACTGCTGCATTTGTATGTTACACTGGCACTAATACAGCAAAATATTAGCAAAATCTTTTTTGCATTTGTAAAAATGTCAAAATAATTAAGTATCAGAAAATATACTGCATTACGCTGCTGCATTTGTTTGCTGCATAATTTAGTCGACACTGCGGCATTTTGTCCTCCTTTGCTGCATAATTCCAGTGGCCCCAAAGCAGTCAGCACATGTTAAAAGCTACTACTGCTGAAACAAGACCAATGCATGTACCAATGGGTAAGGCGGACTAGCCTCAAGGGCCTTTAGCGCTGGTGGCTCCCTGTGCAACAATGTTTGTGGATGCTCCCCAATGACCACCTCCGCCATGGATTCCCTCACTACCACCCTTTAATGGTCCCCCTCAGGTCTCCATAGCCACACTCTTTCTCAGATTCATTTAATTAGATTTACAGCACCACTCATACCAGTGTAGGTTGTCAGAGCACTTTACATCACACATATTACATAGAGATAATTTTACGTGTGAAAATCACTTTACAGAAAATGTTACATAAAACTAAGGACTACAAGGTGTAGCAGTCACATGACAACCATACTAGTAGGCAGAATAGTTTAATAATGATTGATCTGGAGAAAGACAAACTCAGAATTTAAAACACAATACCATGGTTGGGGGTTCTCTTTAATAATCAGAATTGAATTTGATCCAAATGAACACTTTTTGCAACATTAGGATAATCAAAGACTGGGGGAAAAACTATAAAGCTCTAATTTATACCTTGCAGTTTGCATGCAGCGCTTAGATGACAGTTAAAAGTTCACTGTTCTATGTTAGGATTTTAACTTATAAACTGCAAGTAACAAAAGGGTCTCACTGACAAAAGCAGTAACCCAATGACCCATTTACATTATGTGTACTTTGTGATCTGCATGGTACATGTGCTTTGCCGCAGGCACATTAACCCTCTGCACTACCTTTCCATGAGTCAAAACTTCCACTAGACAAAACTCTGATCTCTCTCTAGGAAGACCAGAGATATCATGACATTTTTATTGTTGCTGAAAATTGCTGGAGGCCAGGAAGGAGGGAGCAAGCTGAAAACACGACACCCCCATCCAAAGTCAGCAACATACCAGTTGCACTGCCCTAGATCCGGCCCTTCTCAAGGGTCCTGTGACCTCAGAGACATAGTCAAAGTTGCCCTAGGGTTTTCTGCTTCTAGGCCTGGACGCAAGACTGGAGGTGAACTTCAGCATGGATTGTGGTGGACAAGCTTTCAAGGTTAACCCACACTTGCCACCGCTAGTGTTTACCTGATGGTGCTAAGACACCAGGGCTTCTAAGGTCTAGCATGGGAATGTGCTCCCCCAGGAGAGTGGTCTAGTGGAATGGTCATAAAGGTTGAACCTGGTTCCCCAGTTCCAAATTCGACAGCTCTGACCATAGTGCCACATCCTCTCCCCCATTGAACACCATCTGCCCCACTGAGAGAAACTTGCACTGCCTTTGGGTACTACCCAATTGTGCATCGCTATAAAAACCTGGATGGACGCAACTGAATTCAAATTATGCACTAGACAAGAGCAATATGCTGCCTTAAAAAATAGTAACCACATTCTGGAAAAAGCAAACACTCATAGGGAATGCAAGATTAAGTAAAGCATGTGAAATGTAAGCAGGAACAACATAGTTACCCTAACGCTTTTACATTCACTATTCAGAAATCAGTGAGTGTTTTTGCCTGAAAAGTTAAGGACATGACTACAGGGCCCAGAAGGGTCCCGTTTCAATGTCCATTGCTTATATCCTTACAAAATGTAAGCAGCATAGTTTAAAAAGACCACAACCGGTACACATTTTGTTTTCCAATCCACCCATCAATCAGGCATTTCAGAACCTCCAGGATTGGTGCACTTACCCACCCGAGGAAAACAACGCTGTTCAAAGAAAGATGAGAAAACAAAAGTAGCGCTTCACTGGCAAACTCTGTAAAAAGACACTGATTATGTTGGGTGTGAATAAAATCAATCTGACCACTTTGCGACCACTCTGTCTTGCTTTATTTATTTTTCATATTTTTAAACTTTTATTCCTGAGGCTGCACTTTGGAATAGAAACATAAAAAAAAAAAGACGACATTTCGAGCAAAGTCGTTTTTCTTTTTGATCCATTTAACAGGGGAATAAAAAAAGGAAAGAAAGAAAGAGAAGGTGAGAACCCTTTCTTGAAGTCACGGTTTTTAGTAAGTCAGGAGGAGCGAGACAGAGACAGAAAGAGAGGGAATATGAGGAATAAAGAGGGGGGCAGCTGTCAGCGGGCGAGCAGGAGTAGACACTGTCCTTGTCTTCTCTGGGCAAGAAGGAAAAGACAGAGGGGCAGATTTACAAGCCCCTTGCAACACTTTTACGCCGCCGTTGCGTCACTTTTGTGACGCAGCGGTGGCGTAAACCATGCGCCACGTTGCGACTTATTTACAACGTGATGCATCTAGGCAGATGCGTCACGTTGTAAAGCCCTACGCCACATGAAACCTGCGTCAGGTTTCATGTGGGCGTTCTGTCGCAGGGTGGGCGTTCCCTCGCAGGAAAGCCCCGTAAATCTGACGCAGTGAAATCTACAAGATTTCACTGAGTCAGTTTTACGACGCTGCTGCATCAAATCCTTACGCCTGCTTGAAGCAGGCGTCAGGAGTGACGCACAACGTTAAGTATGGGTGGCCCCTGTGCATTGCAGGAGTTGCGTCGCGACTCCAGCAATGCACCGCCCGTACACCACAAGATGCGTCATTCATCTGCCCCTCCTTGCACCATGGTGCGCTGCATTGTAAATGCGACGCATCCGTGGTGGCGCTAGGGGGGGATTGCGCGACACATCTGTTCTGGCTCATCCCTGCTGATTTGCAGAGATGCGCCAGAAGTTGTAACTCTGCCCCAGAGTCCTTTTCCTTCTCTGCCCACCCGCCCGTCCCAGAACGGCCACAAACGCCGAGTCTTATAGGCCTTGGCTGTTTCTGCCATCCTGAGATGCATGTTTGAAATTAAAAAGTAGGGGAACGGAATCTATTGATGTAAAGAAGTAGGGGCACGCGGTGCCCTGCCGATCCCGACCACTTCGACCACTGCTTTGAAAGCCAAAATCCCAGTCCTTCAGCAAGATTGATGATTGTAGAGATCCGCAATAGTGATAGAAATCTCCACACTATTAAAGTGCCCGAATCCTCGACGTCAGTTCCTTTTGAGAATTCCAACACACATAAAAAATAAAATAACTGAAAATTAGGTAGGTTACCTTTTTTACCAGAGCCCATCTCGAGGGGTTCTTCTGCGAAATCCTGCTTCTATGGTGCTTCGACGTGCTTTGGACTGTGCGCCCACCTCATTTTCAGGGGAGTCTTAAAGGATTAACGGTTTTGGCAAAGGAGTGCTGTGCTGCCAGCTCCCATTAAATCACACTGTCTTCTGGGAAGCTGCAAACCTGATACCTCGCGGCACAAAACAGGTTTTCTGAGTGCGTTCTTTTCAGATCAGAACAGCCCAGTTTCCGTTTGCCTGGCTGTTTTTTATTTTAGCCCGGAGATGCTCCAGCCATCCAAAACGGAATGAGCCGCGTCGCCTCTCTGGGAGAAACTTTACCTGTTATATTATGTTACTTTGCTGTGCTTTGTCTGTCTCTTTCCATTGTCTCCCGTTCCTGGGAGTTACTCCGCTTTCATTTGCAGCTATTTTTACAGAATTCTCTTTTCTTCACGTGTTTTCAGAAATGGGGTTCTTATTAGACAGATTAAATATTTCTTTCAAGGGCCCACAAAAAGAGAAAGAGACTCAGAGCCAGGTAGAGGTAGAGATAGGTAGACAGGAGAGAGGCTGAGATATGGAAATAGACTGAAGGGAGATAAATCAGGGGTTCTTAACCTGTGTTCCGGGGAGTCAGAGGGGCCCGCTAAGTCTACTCAGGGGGTTCCCTAATTGCTTTGAAAAGTAAATCAAATTAACAGAAAAATAATGTGTAAATAAACAAGGAAGCAGCATGTACAGTCAACATTTTTAAAATTTTCTGTAAAAGTGAAGAAATCCGAAACTAGAAGCTAAAAATGAAGGGCCTCATTTAAAATAGAATGGAGCAGTGCTGCACTGCGTCATTCTAAAAGTACAGGAATGCGCCGTATTTATAAGAATACAGTGCATTCTTGTGCTGACCACTGCACTAAAAAATATTTATTGTCATTGTGCCTCCCTAACTTCTCGTGACTCTGAAAATGCTTCAGATTCCATGAGTAATGCGTGGGAACACCCACAGCAACACCCATGGAATGCCCCTTTCACGCAGTGTTCTGCATTAACCCCTTCGACGCTCATGACGGAGCGGTTCCGTCATGAGCGTCGGTTGCGCTGTGGGCATGACGGAACCGCTCCGTCATGGCCCCGCCCGCGCTGAGAACCTTCAGCACCGCGCGGAAATCCGCGCAGCGCTGAAGGGGTTAAAGGGGGAGCATATTTACAAGGCCATGCGAATGGCTGTACATGGCCTTGTAAATATGCTGCGGCACATTGCTCCACTGGAGCGTAAAAAAAGTGAAGCTCTGGTGGCCCAAAAGTGCCACTAGGGCCTCGTAAATGAGGCCATAAGTTAGTATCCTCAGATTGATTTGTGGGAGCAGTGCATGTGCATTAAAAATAGTATCGTATGGAGGATTAGAGGCCGCAATTGAATTTAGAAAAAGCCCCAACCTTCCTATTAAAATTAACATTTTGATTGTTTTATATCTGCTCATGAATTAAATATTTAATCATTTGTGTATTCATTTGATGATTGTTTGTTTATGTGTATTTTGTGTATTGTTGTTTGGTTAAAATCATCGAAAATGCTTAGGTGAGGGTCCTCGGCTTCCAGTGATGATTAAGTAGGGGGTAGCAGATTCCAAAAATGATTCAGTGGGGGTCCCCGGATTCCAATAATGATTCAGTGGGGGTCCCCGGATTCCAATAATGATTCAGTGGGGGTCCCCGGATTCCAATAATGATTAAGTGGGGGTCCACAGAAGTCAAAAGGGTAAGAGCCACTGAGCTAGACAAAGAGCAACTTTACTTTCCCAGGGGGCCCTTTAGGAAGATGGGGCTCTGGGAAATTGCTCAATTTGCCCATGCCTTAAAATATATCTGCTTCTGAAGGTGCTTGCATTCACCCCCGGAGAGGACATGTGGGAATTCAATGACTGCAGAGTACCTCTGTACTGAAACTAAAAAATTGAATTTAAAAACTGTGGCACATTAAAATACAGAAGGATCTAAAGGATGTTCTTTGGCATTATATCACTGCATTGAACTGCATTTCAATATCATTAACTTAGCATCTCATACCCTTCACGAGGTGCCAAAGTGCTTTTTGTGGATGATTTTGGACCATGTGTGTGTGCTCACTGGGATGAAAACAGGCAGTCGCTTTCTCCCCCATTCGGATAAAAATGCCATTGCAGGCACCTCCTTGCTTAATTATATGGTGCAATAAGCCATCAAAGTGAGAAATATGAATTTTTGAACTATTGCCAGGTGAGCAATTAAACCAACACTTTGGAGAGTGAGATCTTGAAAATTCGACTCAATGCTTTTAATCATCAATGTGGCGGTTGGACATTTTAGAGCACAAAAATATAGCTAAATACCTCAATGAATTAAATAGTCACTGCTGAAGATGGTATCTCTCTGTAGATCAAAGGTTCCAATTCCAGCAAGGCATAATCAGCCCTTTTTCGACCAATAACTTGAGCACCACTTAATTTGGTACTGGAGAAACCTGTTCTACGAACTGCCAAATTTACGGTAGCAATAAATACAAAAAAAAGTAATTATTTGAATTTGTTGAACCAACAATAATGAAACACTTTATTTTCTAGGTCGTCCTTTTTCTCTTTTATTTATTTTGTCTCACTTCTTCATCTACGTTCTCTCTTCCCCTTACCTTCACATCTTTACTTTTAATGTCCCTCATCCTCTCTTTCTTCCTCTTTTCCCTGCATTGCCCTTTTTAGGTCAAGCCTCTCACTGGTTACCAGAGTATTGAGACAGAAACTATGCCTGGCACCAAATAAAAGTGGCCCCCATTAGTAAATTTGATAGCTAAATTATGGCTCATGTTTGCAAATTGGGTCAGTTTTAAACTTGTAAACACACTAAGTATTTTGCAAGGTATGGCAGACTGCATGGATGTAAGCTTGCTGCAGGCAATGTTTGTTTTAATATTAGGGAAATTAATAGTAAACACCAGCCTAGAAGACCATAAAGCACAGACACAAACACCCAAAACATTGGCCCACACACTGACCTGTCAGACCAGCCCAAAAGACTATGACAGATTGCACAAAGGCCAGTCCAACCCTGCATGTTGCAAAAGACCAACAATCAGCTTAACAGAACCTGACAGTGGGCATAAAGCCCATCCATTGCTTACTATTGGTTGGCATTATTGTAATTCTCATTGCTTGCTTCTTTTTCAGTGACTTGTCTTGTCCATCTTGTGTTTGTCTTTCCCCTGGACCATAGCCTCTTTACTTGTGTCCTTCCTCAGCTCACTTTTCACATCATATGCTCACCTTTTTTCCATCTCCCTTGTAAAGTTCTCCCCCTCCTGCTTTGTGTCATTCTCTCTCATTCATGTGCTTCTCCATGCACCAATGCTCTCTTTTGTGTGTTTGTTTCTCTACCCCCACCTCAAGCTCAGTGTTGCTCTCTCTTAGCCGTGCTCTTCTGTCGTGTTCTCTCCTTCTTGTATCTCTCCTCCTATCCCTCCATGTGTTGCTCTTTTCCTTCCTCCCCCAACACACTCCTCCACTGCCCAACCGACAAAAACACCTATGGCCTTTTTTTTTAATTGGCAATTGCATGCTTAAAAATCGTATTTTTTTTTTTACCGATCCAAGCGGAATCAGCCATCTTGTATCGTGAATAAAAAAATAAAGCAAATGGTGCTCATGTGATTCAGTTGGCACACCCATGCGTTCTGATGCATGTGCGTGTTAGTGGATTGACACAACCTCCATAGCACCTTTTTGAAGACAAGTTTTATCTTTGTATTTGACAATGCTCGACAGCGTCCTGATGCTGTCCAGCCCCCGCCCCCAAAGCAATTAGTAAAGCAACAATAGGCCCTGAGGGAGAGATCTATTGACTCAGCCAATACTTGTTTCTTTATGACCCTCTGTGCTGCAGATTGATATTATATAACAAACCTTTCCCTTTTATATACTTAGTCTAATATAGTCTAGTTGATTTTGAAACTATAGAGCTAGCATTTTATTCCCTTTTTTTCCAAATTATTCTGATTTGTGCTAGTTTTATTATTTTAGCCACTGTCGTTTCTGAAGGGCAGACTTGTGCTCGACCTCATAACAAGAAACTAAGACATGTCGCCTCTGGGAATGCGGGTGTTCTCCTTTGTGTGAGGTTCACTTGAGACTGAATTTGGTAGGTGTCCTGCACATACAACCATACCAGTAGCCCCAATCCTCCTCCTAATTTAAGGCATGAAAATAATCTCAAAGACCAATTGGCAACAACATGGGATTTTGAAAACGTCATAATGACTTAAAAGCACTCCTTCTCTCCCCAAGCATGTAGTATGCAGCAGGAGGCTTTGTGCTTGTGGTTAGCAGTGGAATGGTGAACGCACTTGCACAATTAGTTGTGCATTACCCAGTGGCTGAGCCTGAAGAAGATGCTGCAGAATAGCATCACACAAAAGTCATGAAATTCCTTAAAATTTCACAGTATGCAATTTCGCTTCACCCAAGGGAGCACATTGTGTAAAAATGTTTCATGCGATACTTGTAGGAGCCTGGTTTGAACAGAAAATATCAAGTCAAGAGACATTTTCTATTGAATCTAGTCCATTATTGGTATCTCACAAGCCTTTGTTTACACTAGTTGTGCAAAACCTGAATCTTAAATCTACATACACAGATTTTATGCAAAACAAGATCCTTGCAGAGTTCAACCTTGAACTACTGGGATTGTTCCCATAGCTCAACTCCATTGAGAAAGCCAATTCTGATCCTCGAGTGACTTTAGACCTATTCCTTTACTATTAACCTTGTGTAAGACTGTAATAAAGATAGATGCCAACCAGTTGCAGGGACATCTTGAAGATAGTGACGGTGTCCACCTGCTTTACCCAGTGTAACCAAGGTCTTGAAACAGACATGGAACAGAGACAGCCCTCAAAGACCTATGTGATTATGAGTCTTGATAGGAATATGTAAGTCTGCCGAATGGTCTTATTGGCATTCAAAGCTGCCTTCTATATGAAAGATCATACCATACTGTTGCCCAGTTATCAAAAATAGACATTGCTTCCTGCAATTTGGTAGTTCTCCTTGAGTTAAGATGTTCCATTTGTCTCACATCCAATTGGGCTCTCCTCATCCTTCAGATGTAATCTTTTAGGATGCTTCATACTGAGTAAAAATGGATGATAGACAGCTACTTGCAGTTCAGCTCTGGAGAAATAGATATGATACGAAACAGGGTGGACTGGTCTATATAAAAGCTTCATTCACCCCTTCCTTCATTTATTCAAGTCATTGTGTGTTTTTGAAATATTAAACGTTTAACCCTAACAAATTGTGTACTGAAGCCACTTGCTGGAGAAAAATTGTGGCATAATTTAATTGAAGAACAAACAATAGGATCCAAAACAGTTATGCTTTGCATGATTCCATTGGAAATGTAAAAACTGACAGGAAATGTTGGTATCTCCTGGTTCCTTTTGCTTTCCTGACATATTCAGAAGAAATCATTGATACAATAGAGCATTTGTTGCATTGGACTGTTATTTTTATTTACATGCCAACTAAACTCTTGTAACTTCTGATAATGTGGCATGCCAACTATTAAGTATTAATGCTTAAAACACTGCTCCTGAACTGATAGACTTAAAACTTATAAGCATCATAGGCAACACCATACAGTGAGAATGAATAGATGACTGCAGTGGCTAGGTCGCCAGTATCTATGCCAGACTTTGAAGGGTGAATATGGATGGAGTTTATGTCTTTGACAGCAGCCTTAGCTGGGGCTGCTCTAAGCATAGTTGAGGGGAATAACTGATATATTTCTTCAGTACAGGGAGGGTGGCATGCATTGAGATGCTATCACCGGAAATTAGATATGCCAGGTAAATAGACTTGTGTCTGAAATCTGTCTGGGCCAGAACTGTCTGAGGTAATGAAGAGAGAATATGGGAAAGAGAGCTGGAGTGCAAGGGCACCTACAGCAAGGCAAATGCTTTGTATACTGTGGTCCGTCCATGATGGGACACATCTTGATTAGGAACCGAGAGCTGGAGGAGGTGGGGGACATTAGGTTCAGCTAGACCACTAGAGAATGAGTTCTTGGGTTGACCTGATTTGAAAAGCAGAATGACCCACACCTGCAGGTGAGCAGGTCCAAAATCATCAAGTAGGAAGAACATAAGCAATATGTAGTATCCTAGTTTCCTGTTCATGTTTATGTATGCCATTTTCCACCACATGCTCAGCCAGTGGAATGTTACTGTGATGATGTATTACGGAATGTTGGGAGTCTGTGAAGAAAAGCCACAGTTGAGAATGGGCTGAGCTGCATGCTGGCTGCTCCTGGTGGGGCTAGTTCAGGACCTGTACTGCACGTATCTATCTGATCTACAAATCCTGTAACTAACTACAATAAATTATCCTGAACTACATCTACCTGCGTGGACCTCGTTACTACAATATTTTGGCAACGAGGATGGGATGCAAATCGACACGTGTATAGCACAATGGATTATCCCCAATGCGTGCCGCCATATATCTTCTCTTTTCTGTTATTATTTATAGAAGAGAGGATGGGTTATATTCATCTGTTTTTCATCTGTCGCTTCCTCTTTTTCTACTCCCATCTTTCTTTCTGTTCCCTCCTTGTTGTTCACTTTTTTGCATTGTTTATGCTGTTTCTGTATTTCTCTTTTTCTTTCCTCTTTTATGGTTCTCCCTTTTCAGTTTACCATCCTAATTGTGTTTGTTATATAGGAAAGGGGGATATGTAGTATCCTAGTATCCTGTTTATATTAATGTCATACCACTTATCTATCTGATCTACAAATCCTGCACCTAACTACAATAAATCATCCTGAACTACATCTACCTGTGTGGACCTCGTTACTACAATATTTTGGCGACGATCTGGTAACTTACCCTTGTTCTACGTGCTCAACAAAAGAAGATAAGGTTGAAGATGTCAAGATGATTGTTAAAGAAACTGAAACTCAAGAAAAAAGTAACTGGATCAACACGCCTCGCAGCCCCACCAGTGTCCAACCATCAGACAGGCCCTGTTCATGCATGCTGTTCTGTGTCTTCTGTGGCCACATCTACAAGATCTGCACCTTCAAGGGAACCCGTCAATTTCCTTAGGTGTGCGCTTTAAGAGAGGTGCCTGCACACAGTTTTTGGGCTTCTGGCAAGCTACACCTAGAGAGCTCACTGAGTCCTACCACATCGGGAGAGGGAGTTTTCCACACTAGTATCAGTTCCAGCCTTCTTTTGATTACGCTACAGCCAAGTGTCCAGAGACCTACTTTGTTACTCGTGTTGCCTGCACCCTCTTTTCTCTACTTGCTCTGTTTCATGGTGGCAACTCGCCAGGACCCCGCAGGAATCAGAAAAGCGGCACCCCTGGTGAACCATTACATGTATTTATGATGGGGAAGACTCATGGCTGCATTTGGTACATTAACTGTGAGTACTATTTGACTGTTATGTGCATTGGCACTGCGTATGTCTTCTTCATGGCAGTTGAACCGTTGCCACTCATTTAAATGTATACGAGCTGTGTGCAGCACACACATCAAGCGCGCGCACACCTACCTCCATTCTTCAGTCGCGCAAAAGCATGGTGATGCTGGCAGCCATCCGGCGCAGCGTCACCAATGTGTGCCGCCATCTTGTGTTTGGAGTGTCCTTTGAGGTCATATTCAGATCCCACCATGGTACACACTCTTTGAACCCCTTTTTTTGCGTTACAATAAAGTTATTTGCAACGTCGTCATCATGCAGCAGCAAGAGATTACAAGTACTTTCCACAATTTCCCCTCATCAGGCTCTGCGGTGCTTAGCATGCAATTCTCTTGCTTCACCGTATGTACTTTCCTTCTTTTTGGTGAACCCTATGTCGTGCATGCATTTGCCTGTGAGCCATCCTTCTCATTTGCACACTTTTGGCTCATTTCCCCTTTCTAATGCCGGTGATTGTCTGATCAGCAGCTCGTCTTCACCATCCGTTGCATTAACTTTCCTTGATGTTCTGCATGCGCATCAAGGAGTCAACTCAGCGTCAACCTGCAATCTGCGTGAACTATCATGGGGAATCTGTCTACGTTGTTTATGTGGGGAAATTGATTAATTTCCTTGTTGGTGTTAGGGCAGTCTTTCTTAACGTGATTTCTACTTCTGCAGATTGGTACACCTCAGGACCATCAATAAGCTTGCTTTGCCTGACGAGTGGTTTACCTTGTAAGTACATTTTGTGACTGTGATTCATGGTACTCACTTCAGGCTCACCTACTTCTCCATCGGTATGGTTCTTTTTTGTGGGTACTTCCATCTCTGCTAATTTCATGTAAATTCTTCCTCTATGAGCTACCAGTCCATGAGGGAGTTACATGTCAAAGTTACCTGTCTGCTTTTTCTCAAAAGCTTGTTTAATTTCGAACTCCAGTGTGTGACACAGGACTACGGTGACACACACACCTTCATCCTTGACAGTCAGCAAATGTAATGTTTAGTTATGGGGTTTTGCATCTGTTTCGCATAGTCAGGAAACTCATTACTTATAATCCACTCCAGACTGTGTCTTCTAAGTGTGTTTGTTCAAACACTGGTGTGTGTCACATGGATACGGTGACACGCACATACATAGTTGTAACTGTCTGCAAATGAAATGTTAACGTCATTTGTATTTTAATCCTGTTTATAGTGGTTGTGCTTTACCATGGCTTGAAGTACATTTCTTTAAGTTACTGTTTTTTTCTTCTTGTATCCTTCATAGGTTTGTATAATGGGTTTTGTTGGGCTCAACACTATATACACATGGACCCTAGGTACAAACCGTCAAGAGTCCATTATTTCTGTTTGCATGCATGCTATCTGTTTTTTTTTAGTCTTCCCTACACTGGCATCGCAATGGGTTTCAGTCCCATTTGCTAGCAATGGGTTCTAGTCCCATCTGCTCACTATATACTTGCCTTCTTGGGCTATTTACGGTTCCCAGGGCATCTATGCATAGGTGTTAGTCCTTTTGCATTAGTTAACCATCTCCATCCTTAAGGACTGGTTACGGGTTCCTACCCATTTACATTAGTTATCTGTACCTTACTTCCTTTTAGTCTTAGGGTAAGTCTTTGGTTTCTGCCCCATAGTTCTCTTACTTGGGTTGTATGGGTTTTCGTCCCATTACTATACTGCACGTGACTTCTACACAAGGTTGTCTTTACAAGGGCTATCATTTCATGGGTTTCAGTCCAATTTGCATTAGTTTTGACCCCTTTTCCTCATGGTAGGTGTCAGTCTTGGGTTATAGTCCTCCAATTCTCACATACGTTTGATACATCCTTACCCTTACATAGGGTGTGTTTCTTGGGTTTCAATCCCATTTTCTGTTTTGTTCTCAACGTTATGCCTGCCTTATATTACGTTGTCTATTTTGCAATACAATGATATGTTTAGGTTATATACAATGTCAATTTTATAACAGGGACGTATGAGTGATCTTATTGTATTTTCTCATCTTCTCTGTTTTCACACCTTTTCTGTTCTCCTCGTGATGTCTTTTCTCCTTGTCATCCATGGAGTCTTGTTTCTTGTTGTTAGTTTTTTCTTTCTTCTTCGTCTTTCCCTTATCGTAGTGCGTCTTTTGGGTTCTTTCTTCCTCTTTTGGGTACTCTTCCTTCACCACTTTGTGTGTGTCTGGTTGAGGTCCAGTGTTTTGTTGTGTTGTGCTATGCTTTGCCTCCTCGCATGCCTGCCTGGCCAGTAGGTGTGTTTTGGGGTAGTGCTTGGTGCTTTCACGTCTATTCTTTTTCTCATTGTCTTCTTTGGCTGTGTCTTTCTTTTCTTTTCTGTTGTTTTATATAGAGTGTAGATCAGATAGATAAGTGGTATGACATTAATATAAACAGGATACTAGGATACTATACAATGCAGTTCAACATGAGGCCTTCAAGCTTTGTTGGCGGGTTGAGTACTGTCTATATATTCTATAAAGAAGAAATTCAGCAGTTAACTGATTTGCTTGCAATATATTTGTGACAATCCATAGTCAATAAAGGATTGTGCCCACTAAAGGCATGCAAAGATTTAAAATATGACTGTGGCTCTAATATTATATTCTGTTAACAGAGATTTGTATATCGCTATACTGCCAGGAACCTTTATGAAAAAAGGATCTAAATAGAGATGGACTTGCATCACGGTTCCAAATGTAGGTAGTGTTAGTGGGAAAAAAATGCTAACCATACTTTATCCAAGAATGGAAGCAACATAATGTTTTATTTTGAGTTAAGGAGATTTATAACAATTTTGGCATGTCACAAAGCTTCCGAAAATCTTATAGAAAACAAAAAGTGTGAAGAGTGAACTCCTCAATGTAACTATGAGATGAAAAGTTGTAAATGAGAGCTGTGAATTCAGTATTGGATTTTTATAGACCGAATATATCTTGGTTACATTTCTGGTCTTTTAAAAAGACAATATGCAAATTAGTACAACGCCACAGTAACATTTCTTGTGTAATTGGATTTATTGAAACTATTGTAGAATAATAGATCTAGAGCTCATATGCCAAAAAAGCTGAATTTCCTGTTGTTGACGTCAGAGCCATTTAAACCGTGACAGCTCAAAGAAATGATTTATGGATAGAACATTACTGCCTGGGATTTCAGTGCTCTGAAAAAAACAGGTGTGGGTCTAATCTATTACTGCCCAATTGTTATGACTTGTTCAAATAGGATGTGGAAACTACTGCCGAGTACAAGAACTGGATATTGACTACAGTGAACTTCCAAATGAAAGCCCCAAATGACTGATGGTGTGCAGACGTCCGAGAGTAGCAGATTCAGCAGTCAACAAAAAATGCCCATAAATCCGCTCAAAGTTATGAGTACGTCTGAAAAGTGGACATGGCACGACGAAAAACATTTTTCCTCTGATTGTGAAATCACTGGGAAGATTTGTAATTTATATTTTCTTGCATGTGAAGGAAATCACCACAACATTCTGCCTACTGAGGAGTTTACCAGTGAAAATCAACCCTGCAGGCATATTAAAAGAGGTAGAAAATATTTGGAGAGGGGGTAGGAAGATCAGACTAATGAGGCGAAAGGAGACATGGCCGGACTGGCTGGAGCAGGCATCGGGCGTTATCTGGGAAGCCCGGAGGGTGGGGGGCGGTTTTGCAGCTGTGAGGGCCATTTTTGTTACTGGGGACTGGTTTTGCAGCGGTGCTGCTATATCGGCCCCCTGTAACCAAAGCAGGAGGGGGCTGGTCCATCAACATTGCCAGGGCTGCTTTCGGTTCCATGTCCGGCGATGAAAGGAAAAATAAATATGCGGAGCACAACAGGTTCCAATAAACTTAAAGGAAATGCAGTAAAGGAGGTGCTGATGCACTGCTGATGTGCACATTTGGTCTAAAGGAGCCTCACTGTAAAACGCTGGGTTATTAATTGTGTAGGATGTCAGTTCTTACTGGGAACCAAGCACCCCACTGTTGCACTTGACTGGTAGTGAAGCAGAGCATTCCAAGGCCTATTCAGAGGTGGTGGTGTTGGCTAGTAATCTCCACTTGCTGGCACATAACAACAACACTCAATAAACTATTTTCCAGTCAGTGCTTTATCATTGGAAAAAGAAAAATACATTTCCACACTACTAAATATTACACAGTAATTTACAAATATATTCAGATGGCAATACCTTTGATGAAATTCTCAACTTATGTTTGATCCCTAGTGGTTCATGAACCCCATAATCAGAATTCCCTCCACCCCTAGACCAGATGAAACATGGCAAGATGAACAGGTGTCATTTTAAATAAAGAAGGCATACTGGCTTTTTCAAGGGGTACCCACATCAGAAAGTAAAGCAATACTGTTGGCATTGTCAAGGGGACAACACATTAATTTGGGTAAAGCAAACTATTGGTTTTGTCAAGGGGTCGCTATAATAGTAAAGACAATAATGGCATGTTAGATTTCACCATTAAAACAATAGACCTAAGAATCATAGAGAAATGCATCCATTATTAATATGTGTTGCAATGTTTATCAATGCTCATTATCAATAAAAGTATTTTAAGTAAACCATTTTGAAAACAATCACTAACAAATGTTAGAACTTTTTATTAACCAGTGCAGGCCACATACTGCAGATATGGAACCAACCACTAAAGGCCCCTGCACTACCAAGCTT
The DNA here is from genome assembly GCF_964204655.1 of Triturus cristatus. Classification (NCBI taxonomy): domain Eukaryota; kingdom Metazoa; phylum Chordata; class Amphibia; order Caudata; family Salamandridae; genus Triturus; species Triturus cristatus. Next base: position 872,053,050 of record NC_140581.1, read on the forward strand.
AAGAGCAAAAGCTCCAGCTTCAGGAGTACTTGAAGAAAAAGTGAACAGTCGCCTCAGATCATGCATCTTAGGACCTGGGAGTCATAGGGTTAATTTCCTTTAATGGTTCTGGGGTGGGGGGGATTCACCTCCTGCATCCACCACAATACATTGAAGAAATATTGGTGCAGCACCAGCCAAATTTGGGGCACTAACGAAGCCAAATTGCCAAAATCTACGTTAAATAGAGCCCCCGCAGGGCAATATGGGTGCTGCAGCCGGGAAAGATGAACATTTTATTAGCTGCTTCTGCAGCTTTTATTGGCGACCTTGTGCTACATGTGTTTCTCTTTGTTTTTTTAAGAGCACCCAAAACCATGCACATCATTACGCAAGCAAAAGTATCCCACTCCTCTACTGGCCAGTTGGTTACCCACCCAGACTACATGGTCTCATGTCTCTGCGGGAGCTGGCATAATAATTACCCTATCAGCATCCTAATAGGTTTACCATGAGTGAGACTCAGGTAATGATACTCAACCACAGGAAAGGTCCACAAACAGGGTGTTCCAAAGCAAACAATGAGAACAGACTCAAGGGGCAGAACCCATTTGCAACACTGAGGAAATGGTGGCAGGTGGGATTCGGTTCATAAGGGAAAGATCTCTCTTTCCATGGGCTACACAACATTTCAGAGCAGCACAGTGAAATGAGCAGATAATAAGAGAAGCAGAAACAGTAGGGGTAACCACTATGTAATGTTTCTGTCCAAATTGTCTCAGAAAAAGCATAATTTTTTTCACTCTACAAACGCAGAAAAATACAAAACAATAAAATTGCATCATTTCTGTCTCTTAACACTATTTTTTTTAAATGCTGCATGGTTTTCACCTAAAATGTTTACCTTCTGTCCACCGGCTCTTCTGAATTTGTTTTTGCTGGCATTAGGACTCTGCACTTTACCATTGCTAACCAGTGTTAAAGTGTTTGAGCTGTCTGCTTCAATCATGATAAAATTGACCTACATCTAACTGGCATATTTACCTTACCTGTATGTCCCTAATAAATGGTATGACATTGTCCCCGGGCCTGCAAATTAAATGCTACCAGCGTGCCTGAAAAAACCCTTGAATCACACACTAAAGTAGCCTTTTTTTAAATGTCTCAGGCCTGCCACTGCAGCCTGTAGCACAGATTTAAACTGACATTTTGACCGGGCAAAACAAAACCTTCGCCAGGCCTAAACCTTCCTTTTAAATAAATATAAGTTGCTTAAAAGGTAGCCCCTAAGGGCAGAGTGCATTGAATTTAAAAAGTAGGATATGTGTGTTTAAGGATTACTTGTCCTGGCACGGAAAAACTCTGAAAGTCGTAATTACACTAATAGAATTTAATTTACACACCCTGGGTACAAGCAATACCATTTAATAGGGAATTACAAGCAAATGTGCCAATTAGATGAATGCCAATTTTACCATGTTTTAAGGAGAGAGCACAAGCACTTTTTCACGGATTAGCAGTGTTAAACTGCACAGAGTCCTAATGACAACAGAAACGAATTTAGCAAAATAGGAGTGAAGGCAAAATGTTTGGGGGAAGACCACACCAAGGATGTCAGGTCCAACACAACATATCAGGATAAAGTTATTAAGCCAAACTGCAAGCAGTTTGTAGCCTTGTAAGTACAAATACACCTTCTTCAATGTTTCAGAACAATGCCTGAAATTGGAAACAATCAAACAAGCTAAATAAGATCAACACAAGATTAATGTTTGGACAGAATCATTTCCGGTGGTGAAGGGAAAGTGCTGAAGATAGTGAAGGAGGTGTGACACAAGGGGGCGCACTTCGCAATATTTGTCAACATCTCTAACCACCTTAACAATAATACGAAATTTGCAGTCCGATGTCAAAATAGCACTGAATAAATAGAGCTGGAATATACTTACTTGTGTTGATTTTCTGAAGGGAAATATGCTTTTCCAGTTGCCTCCGAAGTTTTACTTCCGCCCCGTATTTTCCTGTCGTCCCATTGTCAGCCAGGATGAAATGGGAATGCATGCTGTTGAGAACGGTCAGTTTGCTCAGAGGGTTAGACATGGTCTGATACGGCCGTACTACCTGTGAATGGGACGGAAAAGAAAGAGATTAAAGAAAAGGAAAGTTCCACTGTGAAGCTCATTAAAAGTAATTAACTACTGACAGGCCACGAGCGAACAAGGCAGTTGTCAAATTAAGTGAGTCTTCAAATTCAAGTTAAACAAAGGGCTCTGATTGTAAGCTTTGTTACTCAATAATAGCTCATCTAAAGCTATACTATATATTAGCTCAGTGTTTCCCAAACTGGGGTCCGAGGACCCCCAGGGGTCCGTGACACATTCCCAGGGGGTCCGCAGACAGCAGTTTTAAAAGCACTGCAAAGTTCCTTGTAAAATTAGCCGTTTTCCAGCAACTATAAAAGTGTCAAGAAAATGCCAGTGATTAATGTACCTGCTGGAGAGAGAGGAAAGTTTTGTCTAGTGGCTGCTTTGACTTATCTAATGTGACACAGAGGGTTAATATGCCTACTGCAAAGAACGTGTACAATTCATTTTAAAAACAGTATTTTATGTGCATAGGTCAGTGGGCGACTGATTTTGTCACAGAGTTTCTTTTGTCACTGTGCAATTCATAAGGGAAAATCGTAATCTAGCACAGTGTCCTATAAACTGTCAATGAGCTGCTTGCAAACTGCATGGTAAAAGTTAGCAACATATGTTTATTCCCAGTCTATCATTATCCTGATGCTGCTATGTTCCCACTTCCTGCACATAAACAATCTTTAATAAAAATGCCTTTTTGCCACTTCTATGTGTGCTGCCTAATGCAGCACACATGGAAGTTACAAAACGTCATTTTTATTAAAGATTGTTTATGTGCAGGAAGGGTCACCATCCTGAACATAAACAATCAAAGGTGTTTTGCTTTTTCTGTTGGAAAAAGCAAAAACGAGGAGAAATAAGGCACTTCTCATTTCGCCAAGTTAAGACCAGGTTTTTCATGGCTTAATTTTGGTGCAGTCTCCTATTTAAGCTGACCTTGTAAATAGAGGGCAGCGTCAAAATCAATGGGTGTAGGAGTGAAACGCCCACTGCCCACCTTTTTCACGCTAAGCATTGCGTGAAAGGGGCCTTATTTACAAGGCAGCGTTAAGCCACAATAAGTGGCTTAACGCTGCCTTGTAAATAAGGCAAAGCCCCTATTGCCACAGGAACATCGCAAAAAGTGACATTCCCATGGCGAGAGGGACTTGTAAATATGCCCCTAAAATCCTTAGTAATTTGAGTATTTGTTTTGAGTGCACACGTTTGTTTATTTTTTTCGAATTACTGTTTTAATGTTTGAAATTTAAATCCTACAAGTTGCTTGGGGGTCCCCGGCTTCCAGTGGTGACTCAATGGGGGTCCTCAGGAGTTAAAAGTTTGGGAACCACTGTATTAGCTGATTGCTAAATCTGCTCTCTGGGAAACTCAGGTACGATATTCTCAAAGTCATAGGGTGTGCATCCACAAAACAGGATAATTGACTTGAAAAAGTTGTTTACTTTACAGTGCAGTACAACAATAGGCACTGCCTAGAATGACAATGTTTACGTTTTGTATGCCTTTCTTGAAAAAACTGTTGATATAACAGCGGGCAATGGTCAGGTCAGCAGATTTATGCAGTTCTGTGGCTGCCGCACTTACTATAAAATTTAGAATGATTTTTAAACATATTTACTCAACTACCACACAGAAAATTCCTTTTGACCATATCAGTGGTTAGTATGGGTTAGATGTAATGCCTAAATGCTGGTCTAGCCTAAACTCCGCAGGTGGTCAACTGACCACTGCATAGGGTTTATGGCCATTCATGGAATGTGGTTTGTCACAGGGCCTGGCCACAGAGCCCAACGTATCCCGCAGACGGCCAACCCATACCATGCATGGCCCTTGGCCATACACAGTGTGGGTTTGGCTGCAGGGCCTGTGGCTAAGCCTTGCAAACAACCCCACTGATTGCCAATCCCATGCAGCGCACGTCTTTGGCCATATCCGCATATGGCCAAAGGTGTCAGCAATCAGCCAATGTGCTGCCATGTGCGGTGTGGGGTTGGCCACAGAGCTTCTGCGCCTAACAGCCCACAAGTGGCTAACTCCAAACATTCTTACAAACCCCCACCAAGACTAGGCCCACAATTTTTTAACTTTTCCCTTATAGCTTTAGGTTGTACGCAGCATATTGTTAGCTGCTTAGCCTGGCATGCAACCTAGCCCTGCGCCTAACCACCTTGGGCGCCCAACCCTCTGCCACGCATGGCCTTTGGTCTCCAGCTAGTTGCTGTGCCCAATCCTTGGGTGCCCAATTCCCTATCGCATGTCCTCCTCCCCATAAAATGTAATTATGCCCCAGGCAATGAGGTTCCCTGGACCACTGGCTTGCTCGAGAAGGGGGCCCCTTGACCCCATCCTCTTAAAATATATATCAGCCCCAGGGGGTGAGTCCACAGGCCTTCCAGAAGCTTGCGGAAGGGGGCCACATACACCCCCACTTCAAAATCAATGCAGCCCTGGGTGAAGGGGTCAGGCTGATGAAGTCCCTAGAGCCTTCTAGACGCTCAGGGATGGAGCTGCACGCCCGCCGAAATTTAATAACTGTGTTGACCCCTGCAGCTCAGCCCAACCTATGGGGAGTTTATTAAAAATGGGCAGAAGACCACCATTGTACCATGGATCCGTATTACCATTTTAAAGAGTAAATCATTTTTGGCCCTGGCTTTGGGGGGCCAGGGTACCCCAGTTTTATAATCATTTTACAGGAAAGGGACTGAGTCCCTGGGTCCTAAAATGTCTGCTAACATCTTTGTTAATTTTCTGGCAGCCAATCAAATCTTATTAATTAATCTGTCAGTTGTGTGGGTTTTATGCAGTGTGATATATATACATTAGTTTGAATAGATCAAGATCTATCTTTCTGACAAATTTGGTGTAGTTTCATTCAGTTTGTGGTATTGCTATTCAATTTTCCAATGAAAAATTGCATGAAGAAAATGCATTTTGGTACCACATTTTTAGCGGGACCCGCTTGAATGGTCACCCCAAAACTTTCCTAGGAAGAAGCAGAAGTCAATTATATTTTGTTTGGAAAGTTATTGATAATCCATGAAACAGCACCAAAGTTATCAGCAATCCAAAAAATCAATTTCCTATGGAAACATGAGAAAACATTGGAGCATATTGAAAATAGACCCAGTAGTTGCAAATATGATAGGAAACTATCCATGTGTAAACTTCAGAAGAGTATGCAATTTAAAACATAAATTGGTGCACAGTCATTTCAGTCCACAGAAAAATAATTGGATGAATCGTTCAGGTTTTTGAAGTGCAGCCAATGCAAAGCTTGTAAAATTGCTTTGAATATAAAGGAATTCACCACAGCAAATGGCTCAAAATGGAATATAAAACACATCACATGTGAAAGCAAATTAGGAATACATGTGATAGAATTCCATTTAAACTAAAATATGTGGGGAGCACAACCTGTGAAATCAAAAAACGAATCTTAGAGCACATTGGAGCTACTATAGATATGTACAGAAGCATTGCTATAGCGAAACATATGGACAACGAACATCATTGCAATTCGGAAGAACTATGATACTATACAACTGATCAAGTGTCCAATTCTGAAAGAGGAGAAAATAGTGAAAAACATTTTTGTCAAAAGCAGTCAAGATATATCATGGTACTCTGCACATTAACATCGAGAGGGTTAGATCAAGGTAAAGAATTATATGTGCCTCTGGGATGAAGAAAATCAAGAAGACAATATGACATTGCATAGTGCATAAGAAATGAATTGTGTAATTGTTGAAAAAATCGACCCAGTCATTGGAGAGTCGATAAAATTGCTATATTTGATTAACGGCGGAACTCTCTGCTTCCCCATCATCTTGGATCGATAAAAACAATGCACTTTACAACACGGTGCACTTTATCCAATCGTGTGGATGAGATGCATTATCTTGTATTGATGGTCACTCTCTCTAAGAAAGCATGGATAAACTTTTTGGCATATCAGGGGGTGAATGGTAACAAACACAAGGAAGAATAGTCTGTTCTGACTCCCATATACCATATAACAAATAAGTATTTACACTTTACAATATGATGCACTTTATAACACGGTGTACTAATTTTTAGCAATGTAAATACATAATCTTGACCATTCTAAAAAAGCAGGAACAAACTTGCTGGGTTATCAGAGGGTGAAGGGTAACAAATAAAAAGAAGAGTGGCCTGTTCATAACTCCAACCTTTCTGAAACAAATAAGCACATTGCACTTTATAACACAGTGCACTTCATTCAACTGTCATTGATACGGTGCATAATCTTGAAGCAATGACTATTCAAAGGGAACATTATTAAAAACCTCTTGTTTGGCAAAGATCCTCAAAAAAACTTTTAAAACGTTTGTTTCCTCTCCACTTTGGATGAATTAGCACACTGCCCTTTAGATTCAGCACATTCTCTCACTCTGCATCTTTCCTGGGGTATAATATCAAAATGACAAAAAATAATAACCCACTGGAGGGTTTGAATGGAAATGCTGAGGCTGAGCAGCGTTTCCGCACCGGCATCTGCTATTTAAGCAGATTGGCTTAAATCCTATATTCACCATTCTCATTGGTGAATCTATGGCTGATAGGAGAACTACAATGATTTCACTGGTTTTCTATGGCTGCCATACTGTGCCAATATTGCCACCAAATCTGAAGTCGCATGAAACTGAATGGGGGCACAAATGCTGAATTGGCACTTCTCCACGATGGGCTGACTCATATGCTGGTCACGGTACCTTTCACACATTGCTGGTCACAGTATCTTTGCAGTCCCTCCTATCACCCCTAATTAGGGTCAACCAGTTCAGGGTGCGCCATGTTCACCCCTCGCCACAGGTGTTGGATGATAAAAACATGATGCATCTACAGGCCCCAGTCAAATTGCCAGACGTGTTTACGTTTGAATATCTCAAGATTTTCATTCGTTGATGGGGCAATCTTGTCAGCTGCAGTTCTAGCGGTATCACGATAATCTCCTTTCACAACAGTCCCAGCTGTAACCGTTGAACTCGGGGCAGATGCTTCCATGCACGAGGGTAGGATCTCACGTGTTCCACAACAACTGTTATCACAAAGATGCGGAGCACTCACTTGGTTTTAAAGATTTATTAAAAGCAATTCTTCCAAAGTCGCATTTCGGCATGATGCCTTCATCAATGCATGAAATGTGTGTGTGTGTGTGTGTGTATATATATATATTCACTGAAAAAACCATAGGTTTCACACAAGTTATAGTTAGCGGACATTTTACTGATAAAAAACCATTGAAATTCCCCCGTTATAGTTAGTGCAGGCAACTATAACTCACACGACCTGTAAATACTGTATTTAGACACTTATTTGCCCATGTCTTCTTCCATTAAATTTAGCTATACATATATTACAAATATTTTTTTTTCATAAAGACACATATGTCATCAGCAGAGGATTGCGGTCGCATGAGTTATAGTTGCCTGCACTAACTATAACGGGGGAATTTCAATGGTTTTTTATCAGTAAAATGTCCGCTAACTATAACTTGTGTGAAACCTATGGTTTTTTCAGTGAATTTGCAAGATTTTTTAAATGCTAATTTCTAACTATAACGTGTGTGAAACCTATGGTTTTTTCAGTGAATTTGTACGGTTTTTTAAATGCTAAGTTACTTTACGCCGTTCGTGGCGTGCGCGCCCACTTTACGCAGTTCGTTCCGTGCGCGCACGGTGCGCTTCGCGCACCGCGCGCCCACTTTACGCAGTTAGTGCCGTGCACCCACGTTACGCTAGATGGGCCATGTACGCACGATGCGCTTCGCGCACCGTCCGCACACGGAGGCCGTATTAGGCGCATCGTTGTTAAAGGTTAGCTATTGATTGTTTAGTATTGATATATTCCATTCACAAAAGGTGCACTGCGGGCACCTTTTGCACACGGGGTGGGGAAAACGTGGATATTGTTTTTTTTTTTATTTATTTTTTACCGTACGCGTACGGTAAGCGTAATCGGCGATTTTTCATAAATAAAAAAAATTACATTTTTGGCCTTGGGGGTTCTTTGGGGACACCATAACCATGACTAGGTGGTTGGGAGCTGTCTAGCAAGCCTCTTTTAATGTTTTCCGACTTTGATTTTCCTCCCCCCCCCTCAGAGTGCGAGAGAGAAAATGGCGGCCGACACTTCCTGGTTTCGACCGATTCGAATGTTTACTAAGATCTAACAGCCAATCAGAATCGCGCTCGCGCACGGCACCGTACGCGTACGGTAAGCTTACCGTAAGCGCACGGTAAGCGCACCGTAAGCTGCCACAGATATATATATTGCTTTAAAGGCTATTTTCTCAGGAAATACTGAACAGATTTACACCAGACCTACAAAAGGCACTTCCTTGACCTGTAGACTACCTCTCTGCCAAATTTCAAGTAACTCTGTTCAGCCGTTCGGGCTGTAGCTGTGTCTAAAGGTCCTATGGAAAAATGCATGGGGAAAACGCGTTTTGGGACCCCCCTTTTTTCTCAGCCCCGCTTGACGAATCCCCCCGAAACTTTCAGGGTAGGAGCGGAGTGTAGCGCCCCATTAGTTTTGAAAATTTCGCGAGGATTCATCGACCGGCGCCAAAGTTATTCTAAATAGAATGTTGCGGTTTTCCTATGGAAACAGGGTCCTAACTATAACTACCTACTGGCGACCGCCAGTAGGTAATATATATACACACACACATACATAAACTGAAAACAAGCAAGGGTTAAACTTTTTAGTTAAATGTTGAAATGAGAAAAGAATAAAAATCTTAAAATCCACTCAACTTTGCAAGTTATAATTTAGTGAACTAACTATAACTTGTGCCCCGTCATGCACTGCTTATGACCTCACATATTACATCACTCACGACATGGTAAATCATGTTATTTAACCCTAGGCTTTCAACCATGCTCAGCAGAGTACAGGGTGCAGGGCCTGGTCAGAGACCACACTGCCTTCGCCTAACCTTTTTGCCAAATTGATGAAATTCGGGCCAGCCATTTTTGTGGCAGAAAGTTAACTTTCCTATAGAAACTACCATGAGAAATAGCACTTTTGGGACACTCCCCTTTTTTGTCCCCTGCTTAACAGATCATTGCGAACTTTTTCATGAAGTCAAAGTTTCGAGTGGATTCATCAACTGCCACCAAAGCTGTAGCAGGTGGTAAATATGTGTGGGAAGAATGTATGTCGTCATCCCGCAGTCTTTTTACCCGCAGGGAATCACAACGTGGTCGTTATAATGACCGCGTTGTGATTTCGCATACCATTACTCTGCAAGTCGGAACAACGACTTGCGTAGGGGGGGCGCTGGATGTTGGAATAGTATAATTTACTATTCCAACTCCAGTCAGTGCGGACACTAGGGAAGGTGTAGGATTTTAAATCCAACACCTCTCCCCCCCTCCGCAAGTCGTTGTTCCGACTTGCGGAGTAATGGTATGCGGAATCACAACGTGGTCGTTGTAACGACTGCGTTGTGATTCCCTGCGGAGAAAAAGTTTCGTGGTAAACGTTGTTTACTGTGTGGGAACCCCTGTGTGGGCTGAGAGGGGACACTGGCATGGGGCAAGTCAGTCAGGGAAGATGACACTGAGAGGGAAGAGCACAACATACTCTACCTGTGCTATGACTGAGGGCCATGAGGGAGCAGCTGAATGTCTCCTGGCTTAAATGCAGGTCGTTCCCAAAGTGATTTTACCACCCATATTTTCGGACTGGAAAACCAGGTTGGGTGTCCCCCTTTTCAGAAAATCCAGGCACAGGAACGATGGGCCACTCATGATCAGACCTAGAGAAATTCTACACTGCAGTTCTCTTCCACCTGACTCATAATCGGGGCCTTAGTGGGCACCCCAGCTTAAACAAGTCTTGAGGGATGGCAGCATAATAGCGCTTCAGAGTCAACAAGAATAAATGAATGATAACATTTTTAAACAATCATAACTAGAGCAATAGAACAGTAGACAGAAAGAGATGTGTTTGTTTAGTTCCTAGAATGACAGGGCATTTGTTTCTTGTAGTCAGAAAAATATGTCTTATCTCCATTCACAGTACATCCGAAAAGAGGCAGAGAAACTCCGAAATATGTTACTGTAGCATATTCTACGCTTTCTGCAAATGTCCATCTTTCTCGAGCTTCTTATTCATTTCCAGGAAAAGTTCTGAAAATCCATATTAGTCTTATATTTCCAGAAGTATTCAATTGCGCAAATGCTTCTGCATGCTTTATGTTGACAAGAGCGTCATCAAAGCGGGACTGGGTCAGAAAACAGGCCCGGCATCAAAAATAAAAGTGGCCCCCATTAGTGAGTTACATAGCTAAAAACGTGGCCCTCGTGAAACATTTCAAGACGAGCTGTAAAGCTGTTTTACAATGTGTGGGACCCCTCCCCCCCCCCATGCGTGTATGCTTGCTGCAGGCAATATGTATGGTAATATGAGGGTAAACAACGGTAAAAACGTCCTTCCGTTCTATAAAGGAGACCCACAAGTTCCCAAAAACTTTCCCACACCCTGCTCTGCCAAATTGTCCTAAGAGCCAGTGAAACTCTGACTGAAATTCCACAAAAAGACATTTGACACAAAAGTGAAATTGCACTTTTATTTTTTCATCACTCTGATGAAAATTATTTTCTTGTGGAAAGACATTTATTTTGTCCTCCACCTTGTGGTTTGGGGAAATGTTTTAGGCCTTCAGGATGAGGGGAATCGTGGAGAAATTGCAATGTGATACATGCCGGAACTACAATATGTTCTGGCAAATTGAATGTCAACGGACTTCAACGAAATACTTGTTGCTCTAATTGTCAATTTCCTTTTTTAATGTTTTCCCCACAGAACAGACAGCAAGATCTAGACGAAAGTTTGTCGCCTGGTGATTGAAGGTTTTACCTCAATTCAAAAATAGGCTTTCAGAGAAAATGCCATTCTTTTATTGTTGGGTAGCTAGGTAGGGACTTGTTCGGAATGTCCGTTACATTTGTCAGTTGGAGAGTAGCACTTCATAGGCTATTTTACATACCATTATTGACACATTAAAGTTTCATTAGTAACTGGATATACAGGCAGGAGAAAGGAAGATTTGTAGTTGAGTAATTCTGCATGAAGAAACATGGTAGAGTAACCTACTAAACTGGGACAATAACACAGAAAAATATGTAAGGGGAACAAGAAACCCTAAGTCCCAAAACCTGAACAAATGTTCTTAATTGTTTACAATGGACTGCATGGCACCTGTGCACTTCATTTTATACAAGACTAAGGAAATGCGAACACTGTCGAAAGAACAAGTAAAACATACCTTAGGAAATTCTGAGGTAATGTACAGAGCACTGCTTCCTATTTATTATGAAAAAAACTTGTCTGATTTTCAAAAGTGCAGTTTTATTTTCTGTGATTCATCAATGCGTAATGTTAACAACTGGTAAAAAAAATTCAAATGTTGAGCAATGCTTTTCTGGGCAATATGTCCCTAAGGTTTTTTTTTATATCAAACATTAGAGTCCAATTTGGGCGGCGTTCAATATATGTCTGGTTGGCGCGAGTGAGCTGGAATTGATCCTATATATTAAACAGGTCCTGGATGACAGGAAGCTGAATGCCTAGTCCAGTTTCATGCACAAATTGGCCCTGATCACAATAATGGAACACACTGGATATGTTCATATTAAAGCCCTAGTTTAGGATCAAGTATTTCAACTTTCATTCCTAATGTCTCCATGTCAAAATTAAGCTTGGAACTTATGGAGCCATGGAGCCGGAAGAGCACTGGACGCTTGGCAACATCACCTATCCAAACTATGGTGATAGTATATATGTAAATTTATTGAGCTGTGATTGTTCTTTCTACCAAGATGCACTTTACATGGTGCATACTGCACAGGACACAAAATTAAACTGCACTGTGCAATTGCACACCTCTCGTGCAGGAAGTCAGTACTTACACCGCTTTGAAATAAACAAAGCCCCCCCCACATTGTTGGTAAAGATCGATTCATAGGGGTCCTTGTGGAGTCTTTCAACTAACTGCAAAATTGCATAGGCATAGTCCTAAAATATAAAATAAAAGTCATTCACTGTGTGAAGTGCACAAGCATATGACCCAAGGCATCCTGCAGATCATAAAGTCTCTTCACTACTTCAGCTGCATATTCATGCAGTAGCACAGTTTGCTGTACCAAAGAACCTATAGCTAAAAGTGTGCATGTTACTCATTAGCAAACTTCTCCATTAGTACTATGCATAGCAGAAACAGGCGCAGATCAGACAGTAATAGTGCATCAGCATAATTCTTTCTTAATGCCTAGAGGCAAAGAACAGGACAGTGTGACACTAGCTTTCAATAACCGGACACCACACGATATACAGCTCATGTCCTACATACAAAATCTTCACTCAGCAGATCTTAGCCACTTTCTAAGGAAATGAGCAGCAAGAAGGCATCTTAAATGCTAGGAGTGTGTGAAAAGTTTTGCTCTGCCGGTGGAGTTTTACCAATTGTGTGTTACGCTTGTCACGTGGAGTTCTGGCAAAACACGCGACTAGCCAACGTTAAGTTGGTGAGTGAGAATCGCCATCACCTAGCACGATTTTCAAATGTTAATTAGGTACACACATATTTCAGTCCTTGCGCACCCTTGACCTGGGGTTGTACTGGATTACTGGGAAGAGGGATTTGATTAATGAGAACTAATTGAAATTGAGAGCTATTGGATCCAGAACACTGTCTTAAATCATCGAACAATTCTATCTGCTTACACACTGGCCAGCAGATAGTTCCAAAATTGGCTGTATAATCATGTGGGTATCTTGAAGAATATACGGTCAAATTGCACTGTAGTAATCTTAGCTTTTCATCCTTCAAAGGTTGTTAGAGTAAGTACCTCTCCACTGAGTAATAGTGACTAATATTATTTATGGCTTCTGTTCAGGTAACCATCCCCCACCTCTGAAAGACTTTAGCCGTAGCCCTTAGTGAGTAAATGGGGTAGTGTAGTGGGTGAGGAGACTATATTGCTGAAGGAGAAGGCAAGGGCACCCCAACCTAACCAGTCAATAATTAACTCTTCCTCTTACCCATTCAATGCCATTGGGAAGATAGTGAAAGGTAGGTTTACATGGTTTAAATTGTTTGGGAGTCCTATGGTAGAAATAAATGGCTAACTTTAAAGTTAGACTTAATAGTGGCCATCTCAACTTTTCATCCTTTAAAGGTGGATAAATTAAGTACCACTGAAATGGGTGATAAAAAATATTATTATTTACATTGTTTTAGACTTTCAAGATCGTGTCAAAATGTCAAGTAGGTGTATCTGAATGTGTTTGTTTTATGTGTAAGAAAGGTGTTTAAGGAACCAGATTTTTTGGATGTGGGTGGTGCTTAAGGTCCATATTTTACTCTAACTAAGGTAGTAACCACTACTGGAACCTGTTCCAGGTAACCAGTCCCCAGATCTGGCTGAACTTAGTCACAGCCCCTGGAGACAGACAAGGTTAGGATACCATATGCAGTAGGAGAGGTCATGTCACGTGGAGGTTTTAGGTCTGGTTCAGTGATGCCATTTTATATGCTCACATTCTTAAGTTACCTTCTCTCTCAAAACACAGTGACGTTTGACGCACATTAATTTGCATGCACATACAGGATAACATTCTTCAAACTCAGTTTTGCCTACAATACCACTTCGTAGGCACTCTATCAGGACACCTTGAACTTTCTGTAGCAGGGCTAAGCTCAGCATGCAAGATGTTACTTCTTTTGGCCGCTGAGTGACAGAGCTATCACAATAGAATAAACAATAGCGGCCAGACTGGGGGTACGATGTGGTAGCATGGAGGATATTTTTATATATATGACATCAAGACTTTGATTAGACGGAGGAGCATTTTGCTGGCACTGAGAGGTTGATCCATGCTGGAATTCCAGCTCAGCTAATTCCTATTTACCGCATGTGAGGGATGCTGTTCGGCACTACACCAAGACAGTCAGCTCAATGACACAAACACACAGGTAATGGGGAGTTAGCTCACCCTACTGGGATTCGGCAAATTCACTCATCCTTGGCATGATAGGTTAGGATGCGCTAGGTAGGAGTACACTATATTGCAGTACTTGTGTGCAAGCATATATTCTCTGTAATAAGCAAAATGGTTGAACCTTTAATCTTTTTCACCATTCTCGTAATGCTAATCACATTATTCTGTTTATTTCTATTGATTATTGTAGCACAAGTATTTTACTCAAGAATCACAATGCTTCAATGAATATTGAAACGCTTTACTGTGCATTTCTTGTGTATCTCTTTGGGTATGCATAAGTAACTAAGCAAAAGGGTTCTAGATCCATTACCATGATTTCCTTGTGTAGTAATGGTTGCATGTTCTGAGGTTGCACAATCTGTTTGTTACTTGGCCAGGTTAAGTTTACAGATGGTGCAATGTGAGCTAGATGACTTAGGCCTACATATCCGGATGGTATGCAGGGAATCAGTCTTGCACAGTTCTGATGGTTATGCTGTCCAACAAACACACAGTTTTACTTGAAAAAGTATAAGTTGTATGACAGTTAAGGAAATCTTGGCCTAACCAGTCAAGTTACCATTATTCCTCCTAATACAACTCTTTACCATTCAGTGGCTGTGTGGAGGTAGGGAACTGTGCGTGATTGAGTTGAGGTAGAAATGTGCCTCTTTTTTTAACAAAATTAATGTGAAAAGCTGAGGGCTTGAAATACATTTTACACTCAATTTACATTTAGGGGCATATGTATGAAAGGAAAAATTAGTCGCAAACGCTGCGAATCTCTAAAAACAGCGTTTGGAACTGATTTTTCACACTTTCATATGTATGACACACTTCCACAGAGAAAATTAAGAAATCGCTAAATTAGTGATTTCTTAGGCTGCGAAACAAGTAAACTGCGAATTTCCTTGCGAATACTTAATTTGCGATTTCTTAGCTGAGGGAAATTCGCTAACAAGAAATCGCAAACTAAGAAATCGCAAGCACATGTATGAAAAAGTTGCAAATTGCGAATTTACGAAAATCGCAATTTAAGAAATCGCTATTAACACCAATTGCTTGCAGGTGGTAAACTGGTGCAAGGTACTTAAACCACCCCACAATGCAACAGACCCACCCACAATGGCAGCAATGTTCGTGATAGCCAGGAGGCTGCGTATTCGGGCCCATGCTCAGAGGAGAATGAGACAGGAACGTATATTCAGGCTGCACATCACTCTGTTCCAGCACACTGAAGAGGACATCTATGACAAGTACAGACTGCACCCACAGACCATAATGGACCTGATTGAGGAGCTGAAACCCTACTTGGTGTTCTGCTGTTGCTGGGGGCCCTTGACCTGTGTGTAGCCGCCATCCGCCACCAGCTCATTCCCTCTCGCCGTTGCAGCCGGTAACCGAGCGGCGGTCGAGAGGAGGAACAACTACACCCCCCAGCCTGCCCTGCTTCCCACATCGCCGTCACCGCGCCCGGAGGCGCAATAAAACCGCGACAGGCCCGGTGGAGCGGGTGTTCTGCTGTTGCTGGGGGCCCTTGACCTGTGTGTAGCCGCCATCCGCCACCAGCTCATTCCCTCTCGCCGTTGCAGCCGGTAACCGAGCGGCGGTCGAGAGGAGGAACAACTACACCCCCCAGCCTGCCCTGCTTCCCACATCGCCGTCACCGCGCCCGGAGGCGCAATAAAACCGCGACAGGCCCCGCGCCGCGGGATCGCGCGTGGATCGCGCCGGGCGAAGCCCGGGCAAAGGGCGGGCCGTCTGTGGCCAGAGGAGGCCGGGCCGGGCCATCTCTCTTGGTGTTCCTGTATAATAATTGCCTCCAGGATCTAAACACAGTATTTGCTTCGACCCTTGGCGTCTGTGGCCGCGGCAGGCTAGAGCACTGCAACCATCCACGCCTGCGACGCTACTGACGCCTACGAAGGATTATCACTGTAAAGTACGTTTCCTGCCATCCCGTTTGGGTTCGGTCACACCTTCCCTCTACGAAGCGAGGTGAGGTGAGTGAATACTTTAATTATGGGGAAACATTCTGCTATTTCATCTGCTCAGGGCCCTAGAGTTTCTCCTATCATCTCGTCGTCTTTGGAAAGCATGCTTGAAAATGCTTTCATGCTGGTTACATCTGAAATCGAAGACACGGAACGAAGATTATCTCTGGGCCACATCGCATTGTCTCCATCCACGCTCTGTGACCCTGATAATGATGATTCTATAACCCCTGTGTCATTAACACCAAATATAATAGTCATTAATCCCACCCACCATGAGAATCTACCTGGGGCTCCAGGGGCCAACAAGAACGTTATTGTCTCTGTTGAAATAGCCGACTCCCAGCAGGGAACTGAAGCTGCCCCCCATCTCGTTAATCCGGCCTCAAACCCAAAGACTATCGGGGGGAAAAGGAAGAGAAGTAACATCAAAGTGCCTACAGGCAAGAGGAAACAACCTCCTCGTAACAACAAAACTCAACCAACCCCCCAGAGTATGTGGCTACGAGGGAAAACTACAGCAAATGGGGGGATGGTCGTCGCAAGTACACAATCATACGGCCCTACCAACAGTACTGTAGCCTTGACTACCACTACAGCAGAAATCAATTCCTCATGCACACAAACTGAGCCAACATTTGTAAATAATATGTTGGGAAGGTCAAACGAGAATTTAATTGACAGTATTGTGGACTCCACTTTTAAGCAACTGAAAAGTCTAATGGACAAACAGTTTAATCTTATTTTTAAACGTTTGGATAGATTAGAAAGCCTAGTAAAGAAAGAAGACACCAAAAGGAAAGGGACCATTATCATCGATCAAATCAGGGGCGAACGGTTATTAAAAGATATGGAGGCTAGTAATAAGGGCATTATAGGGGGACGTGGCAAACTATACCTAGCGCAGAAAATATATGTGTGAAGTGCGATGGCAATAAGGAGAGCTTGTCGCGCAACCCTACGTTGAGCACTTCGGTCAGTACACTACCCTTGCCAAAAGTACCTGTGGCTAATATATCTTCTGGCTATACCCCATTGCAAACAACAGCCCCTCCTACTTCCCATGAGACAGCACCCACAAAACCAACGTTAAATCCTAACTATGAGCCTACTCCTGTCACTCGGGCCAAAAAACACGCTGCAGCAGTACTCAACCTGCCGCCAGAAGCATGTCCTTATGTTTTGGTCTTAGCTGGAGTACCACCCCTGCACGAAAGCCAACATGAGTCCTGGGACCAACTCAAGAACAAGTGCATTGATTGGCTATCTAAGTATAAGGGGATGGGTATGGAGATCGCCAATGAAATCCTGATGGTGCGACGGGTGGGATGGGTTGGACCCTCGATCAAAAACATTATGGGCGATTGTATAGTCGTAAACTTCAGGTACCCTTCCTTGGTAAAAAGCATATTAAAATGTAATATCAACCATTCTGGTATCACAACGGCTATAACTTCTTTACCATTGGGTTTCTTTTATAGACCACCCCAAAGAATCCCACATTTAGCTAGCTTGGCATATCCTGTACATAATCGGTTTGCTGTTTTGACCGATTTAGAGGGACAGGATTGACTTCCGAACAAATTTTCAAATAGTGCAGTACAGCCCCAGGAAGTACCAACAGCTAATCAGGCCACGGTTAGATCCAGTCCCATCGGGAATTCCCGATAGGCCTGTCTAGCAGAGCGCTCTCCCCCCTGTACCGTCATTAGTGAACCTATGTCCTCTGATCAACATCTAAAAATATTAAGCTGGAATATCGCTGGCCTAAAATCAAAAATGAATATAGTAGAATGGACTAATATGGTCAGCAGATTTGATGTTCTGATGTTTCAGGAGACATGGAGTACCAGTAGTCTGTTTCTTGAGGGTTTTGTTTGTCATAACAGCACTGCCTCTAGTCCTGAAGCTGGTCGACCCAGCGGGGGCCTATCCACATGGATAAAAATTAATGCAGGTAGTAGCATCAAACCCCTGGAAACAAATGATAGTCATCTTCAGGCCACAATATATTCGAATGGGATTACGATATGTTTTATAAATTTTTATAATAATGATTTTAAATCACTGCCAAATAGGAATTTTATTACTTTATTTGATTTTATTGATAATATGTTGGAAGAAAACAGCCTTGGCAAATTGGATGGAATTTGTCTGGGGGGCGATTTCAATGCACATTTACATAATAGAATGCATAACATTATAGCTACATCTGTCCCGGTAATTCCTTGCAAAAGAGGAGAAGAATTGTTTAATCACTTATCCTCTAGGGATTTTATTAATGTCATGGAAAAAGCAGGTGGTACACCCGACAAAGATCAATTGCCCACTTTTAGGGGTCGTGGTTGCTCATCAACAATTGATTATGTTCTTATATCATCAGCCCTTGAGAATTGTTTAGTTAAGGCCGAAATCTTATCTACCATCCACAGCGACCATAACCCAATTTTGACAACCATCAGATTTGTTAAGAAGCATACCAAACGAAAAGAAATAGGGGCAAAGGATTTGGTCGCATCTACCAACAAACTCAAAGTAATCTGGAAGGGCATAGATAATAAGGCCCTACTTGCACAAATCATAAAATCTTATCCTTTATTTGTGGAAACGTGCTTGTCTAGTGAATGCTATGACACAGAGATCATTCAGGCCTTTATTGGGTTATGCACTGGCATCAAACAGGAATTTTCTAAACCTGTCAGGCAACAAAGTAAGAATAATAGACGGTTTAACGGGACTTGCTCACGGGCAAACCGGGACCTTGGCAAGGCATTAGCCGAAAAACCGAGGGACATGAGCTTGGTCACGGCCTTGAGAGGACGTTATAAAAAAGCAACCAAATTGCGTGCAGATGAGATCCTGAAGGAGAGGTGGGACTCGCTTGCACGCACTGCCGCACTCAAGGATGTAACCGGGTTCTGGGGCGAGGTAAAAGCCATGAGGTCCATGGGATCCAATTGAACTCCGATTAATTGTAATATATCTAGCAAGTTATGGGAGGAGCATTTCGCAAGAATATACACAGCCCCAGTAACAACTATTGATCTTTTGCTCCCAGCCAATAAGGTTGCTATATCTATATCTGAAGTAGTAGATGCCATAAATCAAAGTGCAGGAAACAAAGCCCCAGGTCCTGATGGCTTATCAATTGATCTCATTAAATCTGAACCTGAGGAGGAGCCTGGCGCGCAACCAAGATGGCCGCGTAGGTGCGAGGCTCCCGAGGACCTCCGCAACCTCCTACGTTTATCCTGTCTTCATCCTGCATCGGTTGAGGGGACTGTGTCGGTGAGCCTGAGCCGAGGTGGTACCCGTTTCCCGTTTTCGAATCGGACCTCGGGTGCCGGAGTGAGCACCGATTGAAGTTTGCGGCCTACTTCTCTCCTGACCCCGGATTCGCGTTTGGGGGCGACCCAGTGGCAAAGTGAACAACAACGGCGGGCTGGGCCTGGCGAGTCGCGTACCCCACACTTTCACTTTCGCGCCCCCTTGCCGTTTTCGCAAGTGGGATCACGGCGCTCTTTGTGTTGGGGTGGCCTCGCTGGGAGACCCTGCCTGCCTGCCTGCTGCGGCCCGCTCTGCCGTCCTGGGGTGGCCCCCCGGAGCTCGTGGCCTTGATTGCTTGCTCTCCACTGCGTGGCTGGTGCGGGTGTGAGACCCGCGACGATGGCCACGAAGCAGGATGGGGATCGGTTAAAGGCCAAGTCAACCCTGCGTGGCGCCACACATCAGGCCAACATCATGGACCGCTACACCCTCTCGAAGGGGTCTCACGGCGGATCGCACAAGTCCTCTGAGTGCCCCCCGGATGCCCCGGATTTGCCCACGGATCTGTCTCTGCAAGACGTCATGAGCGCCATTGCTGAAATGAAGGCCTCGGTGGGCCAGCAGTTCGACACTTTAGCGCACAAAATCGACGCGGTCCTCATTGATGTCAACCTTGTGAGAGCTGATCTCTCCAAGACTAACGACCGGGTCGATTCTTTGGCCCACACCGCGTCGGGCCTCACGACTGAGGTGGCGGCCCTTCAAACGGAGGTGCACCGGCTCCGTCAGGCGAGTGCGCTCATGGATCGGCGCCTGGAGGACTCCGAGAGCCGGGCCCGGAGGAATAATATCCGCATCATCGGAGTGCCCGAGGGACGGGAGGAGTCGGCGGCGGATCTCTTTGTGGAGGACCTGATCACTACCCATCTCCAGCCTCGAGGACTGAGTAAATTCTTTGCCGTGGAGAGGGCCCATAGAGTTCCCGGGGGCAGACCGAAGGTTGGAGCCCCTCCGCGGCCTCTTATTGCCCGTATCTTTAACTTTCGGGACAGGGATGCGATTTTGCAAGCTTCCAGACTGCAAGGGCCGATTAAGCTGGAGAACATGGAGGTGAACTTTTATCCTGACTTCACCCAAGCGGTCCAGAAGCAGAGACTGAGTTTCCTGGGCGTCAAGCGGCGGCTTCGAGGCATGAACTTAAAATACGCCATGCTCTTCCCGGCCAGGCTGCGGGTGGAGGTGGATGGTCGCACTCACTTTTTTGACCGTCCTGAAACGGCCGGGGACTGGCTGGACACTTTGTCTGGGGGTCATGATCGGGAGGGCGGGGGGAAGCTGCGGGAGGAGACTGCCCACCGGACCGGGTCTGAGGTACTGATGCCGGGGCTCACTCCGGATGATGCTGCCACTTTCGGCCAAGCTTAGGGTCTTTTGTTTGTTGTACTCGTCTTCCCTCCTTTGGAGGCGGTGCGGGGTCTTGAGGGGGTACTCTTTCCTCCTCTAGGGGGTCTAACTAGTTCCAATTATATAGGGGCGACAGGCACACTGCAAGTTGGGGGGGCTGTCTGGGCTCATGCAGGGGTGCAGGGAGGGGGGAGTTTTGTTGGGGCGGTTGGGTTGGGGTGGGGTATTGTTCATTTGTACCACAAGGCAAAAGTATTGTTGTGCTATTCCTAAAGTGCTCTCGGGGGGACGATTGATCGCTTTCGGCTATGATGGGGGGTAGAGGACTGAGTCTTTTGTCCTGGAATGTTAATGGACTGGGGGACAGGATAAAATGGGGTGTGGTCCTGCAGTTCCTGAAACGAATTTCACCTGATATAGTTTTTCTGCAGGAGACACACCTCATTGGCAACTCCTTTCGTGCTATGAATCGACGGGGCTACCGCCTTCTGGCCCATTCGGGCTTCACGTCTGGTTCAAGGGGTGTGGGCATTATGGCTAAAACCTCGCTCCCGTTGGAAGTTGATGAGGTGCTCCATGATGACAGGGGACGTTACACGGTTCTGGTGGGTAGAATGGAGGGCAGAGTGATTGTTTTTGTTTCTGTCTATGTCCCGCCAGGGTTGCAAACGACTACTTTTGCGGATCTGGGGCGCCTCCTCCTTGGCCTTCCGGAGGGGACTCTAGTGGTTGGGGGGGATTTTAACGCTGTGGTTTCCGGAATTGAGGACCGTCACCCCCCTAGGGATCTCCCCCGTGCCCAAGCGTGGTTGTCTGGCCTCTTGGATACCTTGGGGCTGGTGGATTGTTGGCGTTTGAAACACCCTACACAGAAACAGTACACCTTTCACTCCGGGGCCCATGGCAGTCTCTCAAGGCTAGATTATGTCCTGGTGCCGGCGGCGCATGCGGGGAGGATCGGGGAGGTGCGCCATTTGGCGCGGGGTATTTCGGACCACTCCCCGCTCCTGTTGCACTTCGACATTCTCCCGAGGGGGGAGGGTAGGGTGGTCCCGATTAATCCCTGGTACCTGCGTGACCCCACCATTCGCGCAGAGTTGGTTAAATCCCTTAAGCGATATTTTGACGATAATGTGGGGTCTGTGTCATCGGCGGTCTCTCTGTGGGAGGCGTTCAAGACGGTACTCCGGGGGGAGGCCCTGTCCCTTATTTCCCATTCCCGGAGGCGCGAGCGGGAGGAGGTGACCCGTGTTGAAACTGAGATAACCGAGTTGGAGGGTGATCTAGAATGGGGGGGTGACGGATGACAAAATACATGTTCTCCGACTCAAGCAGGCGGCCTATAAGGCCCTCGTCACGGAGGCGGCCAGGGGCCTCAGTAGAGAGCAACAGGGGAGACTGTATGATGTGGGTGATAAGGCTGGGAAATTGATTGCGTGGCTGGATAAAAAGGAGAGAGCGAGTCGAGTTGTCCCGTCGATTGAGAAACTGGATGGTGTGTGTGTCACTGAACCGGGAGAAATTGTTGATTGCTTCGCTGAATATTTCCGTGGGGTGTATTCCCCGGTGTCCTCCCGCTCGGAAGAGGATTCCCATGCCCTGCTCAGGGATATCGCGCTGCCTTCCCTTTCGGAGGAGGACAGAGTGTCGTTGGACGCCGCCCCAACATCTGAGGAAATTGCCCTCGCCATACGTTCGGTCGCTTCCGGCAAGGCCATGGGTCCTAATGGTCTTCCTATCGAATTGTACAAGCTGCGACCGGATACGCTGGCGCCGCATCTCCGTGCTATGGTTCTCGCGGCCCGTTCGGCGGGTTCCCTCCCGCTAGACCAGCGTCTGGCTACTATCGTGGTTATTCACAAGGAGGGGAGGCCGCGGGACCGGGTCACGTCCTACAGGCCGATTTCGCTGCTGAATGCGGAACCCAAAATTCTCGCCAAGGTGTTGGCCAATCGGCTGGTTTGCGTGGTGTGCGATCTGATTCACCAGGATCAGTCCGGTTTTATCCCTCATCGCAACACTGCGCTCAACCTGCGGCGCTTGCATGGGGTGCTCGCGCGTGTCCCGTTCATACGGGAGCCGGCCATTTTGGCGTCCCTGGACGCCACTGTGGCGTTTGACACACTTGAGTGGCCATATATTTGGGCGACGCTGGCGAAGTTTGGGTTTGGCCCGGGATTCATCGGTTGGGTGAAATTGTTGTATTCCGGACCGCTGGCGCAGGTGGCTGTGAACGGTAGAGTGTCGGCTCCGTTTGAGCTGGGCAGGGGCACGCGGCAGGGCTGCCCGTTATCGCCGCTCCTCTTCGCGCTTGCCTTGGAGCCCCTGGCGGAGTGGCTGCGGTGGCATCCTTCTATCCGTGGTCTCCGATGGACCCCCAAGTATGAGGACCGCGTATCTCTTTACGCTGATGATATTCTTTTGTACCTGGCTTCCCCGCGTAAATCGCTGATAGTACTGGTTGATGTATTGCACTCATTTGGCCTCAACTCCGGCCTAGTCATCAATTGGGCTAAATCTTGTGTGTATGTCCTCTCTGGGGAGGCTCCTATCCTTCCGCGGGGTTGTCCTATCCAGATTGCCCCGCGGGGATTTAGGTACCTGGGTATCTTCATTACCCTGGACGCGGAGGCCCGGTATAAACAGAACTTGCTTCCCCCCCTCCAGTGCCTGAAGGATGATGTCGCGCGTTGGAGGCGCTTGCCGCTCTCGCCGCTCGGCCGGGCGGCATTGTTTAAGATGATGTCGCTGCCACGTTTCCTGTACGCCTTACAGAACACAATGGACGTTGTCCCGGCACGCTACTTTCGCGAGGTGGAGAGTTTGCAGCGCCGCCTGTTCTGGGAGGGTAGACCGCGTATCGCCCTGGCGAAGCTGACGCTCCCGTGGTACGACGGGGGGGTTGCCCTCCCAGACATCAAGCGATATTACTGGGACTCCCAGCTGGCTGCGATAAATCACGGCCTTTACGGGCCCGCTCTAAACCCGGCCTTTGAGATGGATAAAATGTTACTGCCGGGCGGCGACTATAATCGGGCGCTTTATTCTAGCTCGCTCGACGCACGTCTGACGGGCCCCACGCGGGTCATGGTGCGAGTGTGGCACGCGGCTAACTTGGCGATGGGGTGGAAGGATCGTTTGACCCGGGCGACGCCGCTATATGCATCTGAGCGGCTGGGCTCCCTGTGGACCTCGAAGGGCTTTGAGAAGTGGGACATGATAGGCATCAGCAGGGTGGGCGATCTCTGGACGAGGGGGGGATTCAAAACGTTCGATGTGCTGCAGACGGAATTCCAGTTGCAGGACAGGGAGTACTTTCGATATATGCAGATCCGTCATGCGTTGTGCTCCGTATTCCGGACGTTGCCTCTATCCCGGAGTACTCCCCTCTGGAAGATAGAGTGCTAGATGGGCATGTACCGGACGGCACGATTTCATTAATTTACAAAAAACTCATCAATGATCGCTCGGGACTGCTGACTGGCCTTCGTGAGGCGTGGGGGGCTGATGGATTGGAGCTGGATAACGAGGACTGGGTGTCTGCGGTGGCCTCCCCGAAAGAGGTGGCCATACCGGCTCGCCTTCGCTTCGTCCAGCTCAAGATACTCCATAGGGTCTATGTTACGGGGCCGAGTCTGATGCGTATGGGCTATGCTGTGGACGGGTTGTGTAAGCGTGGGTGTGGTTCTTTGGGGACCTTTCTCCATATATTGTGGGAATGCCCGGAGGTGGCGCGATTCTGGCGTGGTTTGCACGAGGTTTTGCAGGCAGTTACGCATGTGCCGCTGCTGCCCGAGGCGAGGAGATGTCTCCTGAATGTGTGGGAGTCAACCGACTACTCAGTGCCGCAGACGTGGTGGGTGACTCTGGGATATATGGTGGCCAAGCGTGATATTGCGCAATTGTGGGGTTCCCAGAGGTCACCGACTGTCTCGGCGTGGAAGGACAACATGGATTGGTGTATGTTTCGGGAAAAGGTGGTGTATGTTGCGAGAGGTAAGCCTGGGAAATGGGTGAAAGTGTGGGGCCCCTGGAACGCCTACCGTGGGGGAATCTGTACCCCGCCGCTGATGCCTGATCCGTCACCGGCCCCGTCTCCTTAGCCTGCTTGTCTTCCTGGTTCTGGGCATTGGGTTCACTTTGTCTCCGTCCCGACCTATCCCCCCCCTTGATATTCCTGTGGATCGGTAGGGTCCCCCCCAGGGGAGCACATGCTATTGTTTCCGATTGTGGGTTGCCTTGTGGACTTGTTTCTTCGCTATTTATATAAAAATGAAACCGTTGTATGGGGTCCGGATGGTGTGGCTGCCAACGCTTCTTTCAACTCCTGTGATCTCTCTTCTGCCGCAGCGTGTGTTCTACTGTTTGTATTATATGCTCTTTCTGTTTGCTAGCGGCCGGCCTGAAGGTTGTAGGCCCATCTTTGTATATCTTTTGGATTCTGTAATAAACGGTTTCAAAAACAAAAATAAAAAAAAATCTGAACCTGTTTTCTGGTCCCCTTTGCTTTGTAATGTTTTTAACAACCTGTCCAACACTACAATTCCGGAAACCTGGTCTACTAGTATCATTGTACCCATCTTCAAGAATGACGATAGATCAAATCCCAGCTGCTACCGCCCTATATCTTTAATAAACAATACATTGAAGATTTTGAGTAGAGTGATCTTTTTCTAGAATCAGGCACTGGGCAGAGGAAAATCAAATTTTACATCCCTGTCAGTTGGGATTTAGAAGCAATGTGGGTACTGTTGAACAGTGTTTGAATTTAAACCTTATACTAGGCAAGTACACAATCGCCAAAAAAGCCCCTTTGTACTTAGGTTTTATGGATTTATCGTCAGCGTTCGATTTTGTAAATCGATCAAGATTATGGGAGATCCTTCTAAATTACGGATTAGATAAGACACTCGTCCACTTTCTGGCGCATTTGCATAGAGACCTATAAGCCCATGTAAGGATAAATAATGAAGGAGAGGTCTCCGGGGATATTTTAATTGGTAGGGGGGTCAGACAAGGTTGCGTCTTGGCCCCCCTGCTTTTTATCCTTTATATAAATGAACTAAATAAATCCCTGTCTAATCTTAGATGCGATGTGCCGAAAATTAATGGTAAATTACTTCCCGTACTCCTATACGCAGACGATGCGGTCCTGATGGGCCGCACACCTAAAGCACTTCGCACTTTAATTATGGGCTTCGTTTCTTTTATGGCTGATTTGGACTTGTGCACCAATTTAAAAAAATCATATATTATGTCCTGCGGGCCCAAAAAACATCGCATTGATCACATAGCATCAGGAGACAATGTTTTAAAAAGCACTGGCACTTTCCCGTACCTGGGTTTGATTTTTTCAGACTCTGGATCATGGTCAGCACATGTAGTCCATGGTAAAAATAAACTCGCCAAGGCAGTCAATTCAATTATTAGCCTACGACAGCCAAAGAGGGCTGAGGTTGTGATACCCCTAATACAGATCTATAAATCTCAATGCCTACCCACCGCAACATACGGCGCCGAGGTGTGGGGGTACACAAATTGCAGTGGTATTCAGACAGAAGAAAATAGACTCTGTAGAAAGATTTTAGGGGCACAAATCTCATCACCCACCTATATATGCCATAAAGAATTAAATCTGTATTATGTTGAGGATTTTATTAGATCTCGGCCAGCCTTGTTCTGGCTAAAGATATGGCAAAATCCGGCTGCAACCTTAACTCAGGAAATAATTAACGATTGCCTTAAATGTGATAGGGGCAGTTCTATACCGTGGTTTAATGCTGTTAGGAAAAGTCTGGCCAGTGTGGAATCGGAACATATCTTTCTTCACCCTTCAAATACAGAGGGCATGAACATTAAAACCATGAGAGAGGCACTGTTTGCTCTATTTCGAAGGGAAAGAGAACACTCAGAGCTTCGTAAACCATCTATAACTAGATATATCTCTATTTTTTCTAGTCCTGGTCACAAAAAAGACATGTTACAGGATTATCTTAAGAAAAATATTGGAAGATGGCACAGGAGCCTGCTCTTTCGCCTTAGGGACGGGAGCATAAAATACTCACTCTGCTTCCCACTTGGTTTCAATAAAAATCTAGAGCATTTGCTCTGCCCATGCGGAAATGGTCAAAAACAAACAACCCTACATTTCCTGTTCTTTTGTAATTTTTACACTAGATACACCAAACAGTATTTGATTCCTTATTTTAGGATGACACACTATCACTGATTACAAATTGGCATACAATGAAATATTGCAGTTAGGAAGTGATGTCATGATTCTTAGAGTAAGTTCATTTTTGCAATCTGCGGTACGTTCACGAAAAACTATGGACTCACCATAAGATTGCATTTTATTTATCATTCCTGTTTAATCCAATTCAATGTTTACAGACTGCTTATTTGCACATTGATATAGTCAGGCCTGATGTCTGTATAGAGTTTACACCGAATTTGTCTGCACTTTATTGCCCGTTTGCACAAACTTCTTTTGACATTGACAAAACTGATTTTGTATTCAATGTTCTTGGATTGTCTATTGCATAAATTGTAAATAAGTTGGGTTGACACTCACATGTTATGTATATTGAATTTATTTTGCTCCTTATCGCCATCCTTGCACATCTTTACCCACGTCATCAGCAATATTGTCATGAAATCGATTTTTAATGTGTGTGTTTTATGCCTGTATATTATATCTAATTGGCGGTGATGATTTGTACTTTTATGGATATTTTTATCCGAATAAAGACCATTTGACTTGATTTGACCTACTTGGAGCACCCTACATGCAGGACACAAACAATTCCCACACATGTGCAGGTCCTGTGCTCCCTGCACCTCCTGGCGTCAGGGAGTTTCCAACGGGTAATAGCGGAGGTTGGTGAGGTGTCACAGAGTGCACTTTCGCGTTTCTTCCATGCCTTCCTAGATGCAATGCTACAGAGGCTCTCACATCACATTTACTTCCCCACCACCCAACAGGCATTACAGCAAACAAAACTGGACTTCTACCACATTGCACGTTTCCCCCATGTCATTGGCTGCATCGACGGGACCCATGTGGCCATCACACCCCCAGCAGCAACTGAATATGTCTACAGGGATCGGAAACGCTACCATTCCCTCAACATACAGATTGTGTGCAATGCAAAGTATCTCATCACAGACATCGTACCCAGATACCCCGGCAGTACACATGACTCTTTCATCTTCAGACACAGTGGAATACACAGACGTCTGAGTGCTGGAGAGTTTGGGGAGGGGTACCTGCTAGGTAAATACATGGCACACATCAATACATCCACTACATCACTTGAGGGGGAGGGACATTGACTTACCTATTGTGTTTGTCCATGCAGGTGACAGTGCCTATGCAGTGCGCGACTTCATCCTGACCCCATATCTGGATTCTGCAAATGCAAGTGAGAGGAGCTACAACAGGGCACACAGATCTACACGCTGCGTCATTGAGCGTACCTTTGGAATCCTGAAGAGCCGCTTCAGGTGCCTGCATAAAAGCGGAGGCGCACTGCAATACAGCCCTGAGACCTGCTGTAAAATCGTGGCAAGCTGTGCAATGCTACATAACATGGCAATGAGGAAAGGCACCACAATTGATGTGACCGATACAGACACATCGGATGACGAGCGCCCTGCTCCCCCTGCCAGACCAGCATCAGGAGTCGGTGCAGCTGCTGGACGCCAGAGACGGACTGAGATTACACAAAACTACTTCTAGGTGAGTAATGATGAAAAAAGACAAAAATAGCCTGATAATGTGTTAAGTGTTTATTCACACTTCACATTGAAGAAATTATAGCTGTCCCCAGCACATGTTGTGCACACAGTGCAGGTAATGCACAAGTAATCGTGCATACAGCAGTTTAGGGTTAATGCACCTGTGTTGCAGTGAGTGTCACCACACATGTTCACCTCCTTCGGTGACGTCCAGGCTGAGTGCCCCCCATGGTGTTCCCTTGGCCTGCACCCTGTCTGGCACTGCGGCGTCTTTCCCCTGGCAAGGTGGGAGTGATGCTGCTACGACTTGAGGTGTCCTCACTCTCGGCAGAGGCCATGAGTGCGCTGCCACCAGCATTGGCCGTCTGCAGCTGCTCCACAGCAGTGGTCACCTGCGCAAGTCCACGGGCAATATCCTGGCAGCAGTGTGCCATCTCAACCTGCATAGTTACGCTTCTGCGTGTTAGGGTGCTGGTGGTGGTGCAGAGGCGGTTCACGACCTTGGTGTAATTTTGTACGCGTGCATTGGCACGTCGGCCAGCCCTGTCATTTGCGGCTTTGTTTTGCCTCAAAGTGTCACACAGCTCATGGATTGCCCCTGCCATGGACACGAAGCCCTCCCCCATGTTCTTGTGGTCCTTGTGTATGCGGCATAGCTGCCGATTAATTGACCGCAGTGCTTTGCTTTGCAGGCGCTGTTCCTGCAGCATGCCCTGTTCCAGGCCTGTGAACACGGATCCCACAGCTTCAGTCGCAGTGCTGCTCCTGGGCCTTGATCTGCATGTGACCTGCGGTGTACTCCTTGGCCTTTGTGTCTCATGGATGGGCATGTGTGACACACCCCGACTCCCCTCGCTCCTGTCGGTGTCATCCCCTGTGGCAGGTAATTCGTCCTCAAATGGAGGCAGTGGGGGCACATGTGCGCGCTTCCTGCGCTGGATTGGCTGCTGCTCAGTGTCATCACTGGAGTCCGCTGGATGTGCAGGCTCCTTACCCTCTGCGCTGTCTTCTTGGGCCCTGGAATGTGCTGTGGATGTAAAGGGGACTACATGAGTTTGTGTTATTGTCTGCATGTGGCAATCAATAAAGTTCCAACAGTTTTTCTTGGCTAACCTCTGACACTGTATCATTCACTTATCCCCAACCCACATGTTGCATTTAATTTCCTTTGTCTCATGGACACACTGTCAGACAAAGTACTACGAGTCCCATGATGCATTGCTGGGTGTGCTGTAAGACCTGGGCTGAAATGACATTTTGGGAGTTGACTGTGCGCATTTGGGGAAGTGTGCATGGGATGGGGAGGAGTGCAGATTGATTTTGCATGCATCTTACCTTGACTGCTGGATGCAGGGTCGGAGCTGTCTATGTCAGCCACACCACCGACGCTCTCAGGCAGGAGAGTAAACTCCACGAGCTCCTCATGGGGGGTTGGCTGCTCTGCAGTGGATGGTCCTCCTCCAGTTTGATTAGCGTCCTTCAGTCTGGCTGCCACCCTCTCCTTGGACCTCTGGCGCATGTCGTACCACCGCTTGCGCAGCTCTTCAATGGTACGTGTGGTGACTCCCACTGCATTCACCTTGTTCTGTATTTCAAGCCATATTTTCCTCTTCCTGGCCTCTGGGACACGCAGTGCCTTCTTGCCGAAGAGGAACTCATGGCTGCAGACCATCTCCTCAATGAAGACCTCCTGCTCCTTTTCAGAGAACTTATGCTTTCTCTTCCTTTTCTCAGCATCCTTGCCCTGCTTTTCTGTGGTGGAATCCATTGCTGGTTGCACTCTCCTTGGATGCCTCCTCTCACTCCCCAAGCAGCCTCTGGGTGTGGCTCAGGTGAGCAGGTGCAGGAAATCACTCCAGTTTCCTGTTTGTGATGTCATCAGGCTGCACCTGGCTTGCAGATTCCCGTTTTTGCGATTTCTTAATTAGCGAATTTCGCAATTAAGAAATCGCAAAACGGGTGTCTGAGAATTATTTGCGATTTTTAAGAAATCGCAATTTATTTGCGATTTATTTTTTACATCCCGCTTAGCGAATCTCAATTTGCAAATCGCTAAATATCGCAAATTAGGATTCGCTAAACGGGATTTTGATACATATGCCCCTAAATAATTTGTATTAGAAGGGTCACAGTTGGACCTCAGTACATTTTGATATCTATTTTGAATAAAATGTTATTCCTACTAGCATTTTATACTAATTTTAATGAAAAAAAAATGTTTTACCTACTATGATACACCAAATTACCCCTTCAGTCTAAAGAATTAAATGAAAAGTCCATGTTAAACAAGCAGTAGAGGAGTAAACCCTCAGTAAAACTTTAAAAGGTTAAGAGCTTTGTGTTAGCCTAGTGTGGGGCTAGTGGAACTGCCTAGGGCATAGGGGTAACAGTTCTGTCTTCCAACATATGTTCCTTTGTAAGGAGCTAAGGGTTCCAGTTCAAAGCCTGTGACCTTCAAAAGTGACTTTTGCAATGTAATAAAAACATTTTCGGAGTCAGTAACTTTTCTGCGTCTCCTGAAAGTAGTTTACAAATGGATAAGGAATTTTAATATGGGGGTGCGTGTTGTAGGCGTTCCTTCCAAATAGCAGTTCCTATCATTATGAACCAGTGGCTTAAGATCAAAATATTGGCTGCAAACCATTTAAAATTACTTGAACCCAAGTTTTGAGTGGTAAAACAGTCTCAAAAAAGAATCAGTCCACTTGGTCTCACTCTTTGTGAAAATTTTAAAAAAGTTTGGTCAGGAGTACACAGAGGTCCACAGCACTATTGGCAACTCTCAAAAAACCTTTTAAAAAAATAACTTGTTTTCTTAAATGTAGTTCCATTTCCATTAAGAAAATGGGCTGTATTTAAAAAATACAACTTACTTTATTGAAATGTAATAACAGACTTAATGATCTGCTGACCCCGCCAGACCATCATCCCTGTGATGGCTTCCAATCAGAGTAAGTCTCAATTTGCAACCTGTGCCATGAATATTAATGTAGATTGCGCCCCTCTTAAAATCTGAATATTCTAAATGACCCACTTGTACATATGTCAGTTCAGAAAATAATTTACTGGTTGCAAACATTTCGATAAGTATTTTGCAAGCAGTAAATAGTGCATCTGGCCCCAAGTGTATTTTATGCACCTTGCCAAATGTTTTATTAGTAAGATTGAATGTTATTTTTACTTGTGTCATACCTGTTAAATAAATTGTTGGTTTGCTTTTTAAGCCATATTTTACGGATAAGGTTTTATTTAATCATAAAGTACACTAACATTCACCTACTTATGATTTTGAATGGATACACATCAGCAACTTAATTTACTCTTCATTCCCTCACTCATTTACTGCACCCCTTCAGCAGTGCTCTGCACACCACGCTTTGCTCTGTGCATCCCCTTGGGTCATATTCTTACATTCTTTCGCTGCTATTTGCTCCCTCATCGTCACCTTGGCCATTTTATCCAAGCAATTTGTTTTTGTTCTTGTGCCCGACCTATTTGTGTTCCCATCCCGACCCTGACTCAATTATTTGTTGCACAACTACTGGTTCATTATGAGGGGCATAATGTTTTCATGTACCACTGTGGATGCTTTGTCCAGCACCTCTTCCAAGATGTTCATTCCAAAGAAATACAACTAAAAGTAGCTAACACAATTTGTACAATGTGAGTATTAATGCATGTTGCCTATAATCAGTTTTTCCACGTGAGGAGAATTGCGAATGATGAAATATAACGCAAAAAGCAATTCGATGAAAATTTCAAAATGCTTGTTGAAAGAGCATAAGATGATAAAAAATTGCTCTAGCTCATATTATGTGAATCATAATACTGTACTCGAAGCTCAGGAAACTAAGATCTTCGTATCACTAGAAGTGTAATAACGTAAATAACAAAGTAATGTAATTCCTGTTACCATTTCCTCTTTCCAGAGTAGAAAAAATATATACTCCACCACCCAGCTGCGAATTAAATTCTGAGGGATCGGACGGTTGTGAGGCAGAGCAGTTTCAGACTAAGCTGGAGGCAGTGTCTGCCTCTTAAAGTGGGGTCACATGTCCATGGCATTACATCGCTTTCAAAGCTCGCGCATACTGAATCCGCATAGCCCCCCCTGACGACACCTTCCGCGGGCTTCAAAACATATTAATCCACTGATCCTCGCATTAGGCGTCTTCTGTGAACTTTGGAAGATCTCCAGTTTACATTTATCGCCCACCCCCCCCATACACAACTTCTGACACAATAATCTTTCCTGCCCCAAAGCATCAGGGACGCCTGATAGGTTCCGGTCAGTATATTCAATGACGCACCAAGCACATTTGATGCTCCTGGGAACACGGTAGCGTTGGAGTTCTTGGCTTCTCAATATTCATGGAGGCTTTGGGAAGTTTGTCTCATGTTTATTCATTGGTGCTTTGGGTTCTGTGCCTTGCATCGCTTCTGCTTTTGGATCTGCCAGTCAGAAAAGCCTCAATGCAGAGTGCAGCTGTTATTTTTGTCCCTTATGGCAATACAGACAGAGATATCATTTTTATCGCAACAGCACGGTTGGCCAATTACTAACCAAAGTAAATAAAGATGAAGGTATATCATCTATGGAAGTCTATAGCGGCAACAATTTCCTAAAAAAAGAGGCGCCATTTTTCACTCCGAGTACAATTGTCCACACACAGCTCCGGCCACTCCCAGTGCAAACAGGAGTAGTGGGTTGAGGTGGACAACCGGAATGCTTAGCAGCTTTAATCAAAATGTTTTTTGTTTTTTTTACCTGCTAGGATTCAGCTGTCCACAAATAAATAAAAAAAACAGTTCATAAAATCAATCCCTTCTGCTGACTGTGTGTACTGATATGTGAAGCTGCTATATTTACACACAAGTACTGAGCTGCCATCTGTGTTGTACTTCGGTACTTTAACAATGCACAGTCATTATTGTGGCGCTAAATTGCATCCCAGCGGTGGATACAACCTTGTTGCTTTTGTGGGTGTATCTTGCATGCGTTTTGTGCTCCAACAAAATGTGTGTGCAATAAAGATTAAGTTATGGATGATGTGTGTAAAACTTGTGTCACACCACTGTTAGTAGAATCCGGCATTAGGATTCCTGACGATCTCAAAAGAAGGGCTGCCGTTTGTTGGGCAGGAGCATTGGTGTGCTGACATGGGCTGTTACTAGGTAATGGCCGTTAGTTGGTAAGTTGAACAATCATTGGCAAAGCCAATTGGCCATTTGTAATAATCAATAATGGCTCTCTGTATGCTGAATGCCTTTTATATGAGCTGGCGCTTGCAAAGCCTGTACCGGAGACTGGCCAGTTTGAAAGTCTATTTGTTATTGACAGAACACCTTTCAGAGGTCCACGAGGCAAGCAGATGTTACTGGACCGAACCTTGGTGATTGAGGCCTTTTACTCCTGATGTCCTGGGGCCCGTGTCTACTATGGATCCTTCGCAACTGTTCCAAGTACCCCTTCTGCACTTGACTCTGAGTGGTAGCTGTGGACCAGCAGTCAGAGGCTCCCTTAGGGTGAAGTGTAGATACAGAGTAGTGAAAATGACTCATAACTTAAAGAGTGCACAGCAATGTCAATAAATCAATGTCCATTCAAATATGTTTTTAAATTAAAAAGAAGTATTTTATTTCTAACTCTATGCATTCAAAGTATAATACACATTCATAAGCAGTAACATAATCCCCTTGAGCTCGAGCCTCTAGTGTTTCTCTTGCCAATCCCCCCTGTCCACCCACTCCTCAATACTATGTTATGGATTATTTCACATTCACAGTATGCCGCATCCAGGGAATGCTCACTAGTGGGCCTTACTCAAGAGTTCATTCCGACGCTTCAAAAGTAGTTAAAAGTGTCTTTGGTGCCACAATGCCTCTAGCAGTGCATCCGCTGGGGCCCTGTAGGCCCATATCAAATCTTACCTACTCCAGCAGCAAATAAGCATTCAGCACTCATGATGGTCTAGTTCTGCTCGGTCAAGTCAGGCTGCATGTGGGAGGCACAGCAGCACCCAGCAGGTTCAGGCTCTCTGCGAGCTTGCACGGCCGGGCTTCAGCAGCTATCGGACGTGCTCCGGCATGCCTCCACCAAGGTAAGTTCAGAACTCTCCATGGGGGTGGGGGCTGCTCCTCAGGCTCCAGATCTGGTCTCAGTGAGGTCGATGCCCTTGTTGAATCATCCTCAGTCCACAGGATCTGTTGGGTGCAATTCCGCAATGCTTGATTTCGTCCCATGGGTCACGCTTTTCATGCGCGGCAGCCCAAACTCCACAAGTTAATTAGTACCAGCAGCACCTCCTGACATATTGGGTTGATGCAGTACTTGTACACAAGGTGTCGACCTTTCTGCATGGCAGTTCACTCCATGGCGGTCCCTCCCGGCACATGGGGTCACAGATACGCTTGGCACTTGTTGCCATTGTTCACCTCCACAGCAGCCCCTCCTGGCATATGGGGTCACCGCAGAAGTGCGTTGCGGGCTTCACGCTCCCTGCACAGCACTTTGCTCATGACTATCTCCACGGTGCCCTCTCCTGGCATACGGGGGTTGCCAACCTGAATCTGCACATGGTCAACAACCCGTCTGGTGCAGCATCCGTCATCTCACACCTCACACTGGGATTCCTCTCTGCATGGCCCCCCACTGGACCTCGCTCCCTCCAACACTCTCCTCTTCCTCACAGGGCACAGTGGTCGTGGCAAGCAGGGAGGTGTTCCAGACTCCAGGGCAGGTGGTCTTGGTTTTCCTTGGTGATATCCCCTCACCTAGCAGGGAGACTAGGAGGACTTGGCCCCCAGCCCTTATCACAGGCAGATGTCTTGAAGAGCTCCCCCCTCACACAGCCCATCTGGCTGCTTTGCAGATGACACAACCTCCCCTTCTTATAGTAATTTTCCAGACACTAAATGTGATTTATGGTCTGGGCCTTTGAAGTTTTATGATGGGGTTCTGCTTTGTTTGAAGTGTACATTTTTCCTATCTCTTCTGCCTCTTGAAAGGCTATTTGTCAAAGCAGGAGAGACTTCAGAGCTGATAGTCCCATAACACGGGCCGTGGGAGTGACCAGAGTTCAGAACTGGATGTCAGTCACAGTGATATGTGCATCAAAAGGTGAATACCAGGCTCCCAACTTCACTCTTTATGATTACCTTATCAGCCCCATCTCCTTCCTGAGATCTGTCCAGGCACTATCCTTGCGATCTTTCACTGAAACACAGAGCACCGTTTGAAGTGTTCAGGGGGAGTCTTTCTCCCTTCTCCAGTGTGTCCAACCAGCTCACTGGAATGCAGCAATACACAAATCTACCTGAGGGGATTGCTCTACCCAGGCCTGCTGTCTTCACCAGCAGGCCTGGGTTTCCCAAAAGGGAACACGTGTTCTTCCGTGTAATGTACCATTACATGCACACTTGCACTCGGTGTACATACATAGCACACACATGTTCCAGCACTGTTACCTCCATGTATTGTGACACCTAAGGCACATATATAATCAGAACACACATTCACTCATCACACACTGCTCAGTACTGTAGCCTTTCTGTATTGTGTCTCTTGCAGGTATATATACAGAAAGCACACACATTCATTTTTCTCGTGCTGCACAGCACTACACCTTCCACGCATTGTACTCCTCGCATGTACATTTACATCTAGTACATCCATTCACCATGCACATACTGCACAGCACCATGTCTCTTAAGTAATGTGCTTCTTGTAGGTACACATACACCCAGTACATGCACTCACAATGCACGCACTGCACAGCACTTCTTCTCTCATGTAATTTACTACCCTCAGGTACATATACACCCTGTGCATTCAGTCACCATGCATGCACTGCATAGTAATGCTCTAGCCTTGCTTTGTACCCTTCCTAGGCTCACGTACAACCAGTGCCGGCAACAGGAAGGCAGACATTCATCTACATGTGCATCTCTCGAGATCTGAGGTTTCACTATGTGCCCTACTGCAGTCTTTGGTCCACATAGCGCTACATTTGCCGCAGCAGTGTTATAAAGTGAATGAACAGGGAAAAACAGACCTGCAACATAACACAAAAAATGGCATTGGATAGCTAGCTTTATCAAGTTTGGTTGCGTTTCTTATGAAAAAGTTTTTTCTGCTAATTTATTAATATAAATCTTATGTCATTGTAAAGAGCAGGCTGTCACTTCAGATGGAGTTTCCCTGCACTACTGTAGGCCTACTTGTTCCGAAATACAAAGAGTAAGTCAACCATAACTCACACTCTAGAAAAGTAATGTCCTAAGCAATTTATCGAATATTTCAAGTTGCTTACAGGAACATATGGAAAAGTTTGTTGCAGTGCCATGGATCCAAGTATGTAAAAGATCAGCCACCAGTTCTTACGCTATATATACACGTCGGGAGGTAGCCAGAGCCAGGCCAGAAGATCTAAGAGCTCTACAAGGTTAGTATAAACGACCCCATGAGGGAAGATAGTTAGGACCATCAGTGTAGATCCTCTGTAAACATCATATAGTAACTTGAAAATAATGCACTTTCGGATGGGCATCCAGTGATGAGTGTTCAGAAAAGGTGCGGATGCTGTCCTCGGGGGACCACCGCAGACTAGTCTGGCTGCCGTGTTCTGAATGATTTGAAGACACAACAATGAGTGTAGCACAGCAAACTATAGAGTATTGCGGTACTCCAAACCACACAAATCAATAATACTGCATTGTGAGCAAGGGGAATAGGTTGTGTACCCTAAACCGACCCATCTGAGCAACTGGTATCCCTGCCCCAACGACTTCAATAGATTGAGAAAGAAGCAGCATTTTAGCCTTTCCATGCATGCCCTGTCTCCGTCCAATGACAGATGTGTGCTATCAGGAGAGATTAAGAAATGTGTATACAGCAGGTGTCCCATAGTCCTACATTTAATATGTCAACTCTTATTGTTAATCCCATGAGAAAGTGTATGTGCAGCAAAGCGAATTGTTTGCCAAAAGAGAAAACAGTTGAAAGGGAAAGAAATAAGGAAGACAGCATTGGGAGGGTAATAATTAAACAAGTATTAGCAAAGCCAATTGACCTGTTTTTTTATTACAGTGTTTGTTTACAGCTGTGCAAATTTATGTGTGTTGTCTCTAACTGCTCTAGAGAGAAAATACCATAAAGAAGCAACATTGTGGGATACAACAATAAAGGAATGTGGGAGTGGAGCATTTTTCCTGAACAGAGTTTGAGCTTATTTATTGCTTTCAACTAATTAGTCTTTCACTAACACAATATATATAATAGGCAATGAAGAATAATGCACACAAATAAAGATGAGAGATAAAATGATAACATATTTAGTAATAGAAAAATAAAAAGTTGAAAGTTTTTAAAGTGTAAAGTTTACCAAAAAAAACACAATTTATGAGAACCTTTCCTGTTTTTTAAAGCAGACTTTTTGCCATATGGTTACGTTCTTTATGAAACCTGTGGACATTGAAAGTTGCTATCTTTTGAGAAATCTGGAAGGTTTCTAATTCCACATCCTGGCACGATGCAGTTAGTAGTCTTATCTCATTCACGGCTATTTATCCTGGTTACAAATTTGAGATCTTGTGCTCAGTCATTTGTGTGTGACCCACTCTTGCTCCTAGTCACTGGAGATCTTTGCGCTAAAGTGTGTCCAAAGGCTCTGGGTCCTCCTTCTTTGGCATGTTTGTAATACAAATGTTTTGCAGCTATTCATCAGTGTTCAAGTCGCTTTGCCTTTTATGGGGGGCGCCGAAGATTTAAGTCTCAGTAGGCCCTATTGTTTTATTTGCTTGTTGAAATCAGTACGTTAGACTCCATTGATTCTTCCTCTAGTAGAGCTCCTGTTGTCTCCTTCCTTGATGTATCACTCACTGTGATTTCAGTTTGGAATTTGATATTCCTCATAGGTGGCCTCATGTATTGAACTGCAATTATTAATCAATAATCATAAAAGTACATAATTGTTTGGGTTTCTCTGTGTCTTGATGTTATGTGAAATACATCATGCTTTTGTTACAGAGAGGTAGCCTTTGGAAGACTCTTGGACTTATATACAGTTCTAGATCCAAATAGACGAGTATTACACCTCGGGACTTCGGAAGTATTTTTAATGTGGTGGATTGTGTCAACACTGTGTTGGTGAGTTCTGACCTTACCATTGGATAGGGCCATCCTCTCCATCATCTCTTGTTGGAAATTCTATAATCGATAATAATTCCTTAGTAGATGAATTTAATGGTTTTGAGAATGTGGACAAACCAGGCCCAGTGGAGGGGAAGCACCTTTCTCATAATGTTGATTCTTCAAGAGTATCAAAGACACTTTTACTGTCTGAATTAGCTCTTATTGTGGAGAGACTCAGTGAAGGGATTGAAATAGACGCAGAAGGTTCCATTAGCTCCTTTTGCATCCACAAGTTTGTAATGGGGAGTGAGCTCGAACTAATGTTTTCGACACTATCTTTTGACAGGAATAACTTGCCAGAGAGACTCTAGAGAAAGTAATGGAACATCTGTAGTGTTCAAGACCATTGTCTGATCCTTTCAAACTTGTCTAGCACTGAAGCTCTCCTCTTTTTCTCTATCACTTACCAACCATCTTCTCCTATTAATCATATTGAGGATTATCTCGATCCAATTGCTAACAGCTATCTATAAGGGCAATGGGAATAGAAGTAGGTTCATCTGAGTCTGCTGGGAAATATGAGAATGTCAAAATTATGGCCTTCCGTGAAGTAGTGAGGGCTATTATGCTTCCAATGACACAGCTTTGCTTTTGGATTTACTTCTGGCTTTCTTGGACAGCATAAGGGGAGATGCGGCTGCTTAGCTGCCGCTCTTTTAACAAATACTGTAGGGGCAAAGCAACACTTTATAGCTTACCCTGCTTTCAAATTAGGCTTCTTAATCACTGGCCTGGCAGTGGAAAGGTAGTGAGGAGGCAGATTTAGCAATGTAATATAACAGTCTGAGGGTTAGCATAGAGATGGCAAACATCAGTGACCAAAAATGTTAAAACAGCTGAATAAAACACAAAGTTGAGATTAAACAGAAGCTGCCATTTACCAACACTTTTTTGCCTACTAATGCCTGCCAAATTTGGTTTCCCAAATGAAGAGCTTGCTCGGCCTTAGTGGTGCACTAGTTTTACTGCAACCAGTACTAATGTGAACCAGCCTTACCATAAACATCAGATCACTGAACTGCAAGTTCGATATAAACAAGTAAACATAACGTAAGGGCTGTCAGAAAATGTAGACAACAAAACATTTAAACAAATGGTCAGTAAAACATGAGGCTTTGGATCCCTGAAGGTGCAGAACATGAAGCGCTGCAGAAACTCTAGTTACCTCTTCACTGGCAAGATGCACCATGCATGCCTGCAGCTGTATGCATGCTCCAGTGTGGCCACCTCTGTCAATGGTTAGGGCAATGCACCAATGACACCACACATGTGAGAAAATCCTGCAGTGACTGCATAAACATTGCTGTATTTGCTGGACCTTGAAAGAAGAGTGTCATAAAAAGAAGTCAGCAGATTGAAGGCCTGATTTAGGGTCGGGCAGGAGCCCAAAGTATGTCAGGGTGGCGGATGACATTACGTCCACCACCTTGAAGGATTACTATCCACCATAATGTGAGATCACCACCTACCATGAAGTGATTCCTGTGCTTTCCCAGAAGCGGCCAACATGGAAGCTTCTGTGAAGGCACAGAATGCCAGAAACTCTGGTGAGCTGTCATATTTCAGACAGTCACTTACCAAACTTTTTTGTTTTTCAAAAACAAATTAAAAAAATGTGAGTTAGATTTTGCTTGAAAAATAAAATATTAATAGCCCGACAAACTTGGAGTTTTCTCCCAGGGTTTAGGGGTCATTATTTCTTTTTTCTTTGGGACTGCCAAGTTTTCCCTGGCAGTCCGAAACAAAAAAGACCCATCAAACTACCTACTCAAAATGGGATGGATGATTGGTTGTTCTTACAATGTTGGCCTTTACTTCTTCAGGCTGTCGATATAAGGTTTCCAATGATGGTGCCAGTGGGGGCCTCCCCATCGGAAACCTGATGGTCCTCTTGTTTTAAAACTGAATGGCTGACCAACAGTGTGACAGCCATGGTACTCTACCACATCTGTGGGAGAGTATCATGTCTGTCAAACTCCTAAATAGGCCCTAAGTTGCCTTTCTAAATGGTGAATATAAAAGGCATAGTAGATACTTCTGACAAGGGGCTGGTATTTTTGAAAAATATTTAGGAACACTTATGGGTATGCACATCTTTACTTTTGTGCACAAAAACATATTCAAACCCATCATGAGTGCAAAGAAAACAAATTAAAGGACAAGGGCAATTGCTGTATACGCTGTTTCATGACAGGCTATGGTATTCAAACAGAAAGAACTTCTTAAAGAAAAAATATATAAACCAGCAATGAAAATATTGTTATGTCAGCAAAGTTAATACAATTAAAGTGCAACTTTTTATTGTCTACCAAAAAGACGGCTTGAGCCCAACATCAAAACCTAATAGGAATACTAATAGGAAAATATAACCTTCTATGAAATACCATGACCATGATGGTTAACCCACCAATGCAATACTAAATCATGAAACACACATAAAAAATATATTAATAGCTGAATGGGGCTGTCCTAAAGCAGACCGTCTGTCTGTACTACTTATTGAATTTATTTTGAAGAATGAATGATACGAAGTCCTCTAAAAAGCTAACGCTGTTCATATTCAGACCTAGAATACAACAACCATATTGTGTGCTAACAGCAACAGCAATGATACTCTGTAGTGATTAATCTTGTGGTATTCACATATTTGCTGGAAGTAATATTGCCAGAGTACTCTGGGATCACCAGTGATTCTATACAATGTGCAATAAATGCTATAATACACTTACATGAGAAGGATCCAATGGCTGCCCTACCATTACACAGACCAAAACTCTTCCTTGATCTTCGCTGAGAAATCACCTCAAAGTTGGAGCTAAATAAATTACGTGGCAAAACAAGAAGCGATAACATGCATTTTCATCTCAGGGAATGTAAGGGGGACATTTAGGGCCCGATTACATGTTTGATGGTGCGACAGCGGGACCTCCCAGCAGCACCGCCAAACCCGTGTGAGAACTGCCCACCGTATAATGACTTTTTTTGTCATTGGTGGGTGATTCTTTGGGGTTCCCACAGCGATGCCTGTAAAATAGGCACTGCAATGGGAACATCAAAGGAATTTCCAGCACGGCATGGACTGTGAAGTTCATGCCATGCAGGAACTGTGGGTGCATGCACACAGTGGGGCACATGTTGTGCGCCCCTGTGTGCATCCACATAGAGTGAGGCACACTTTACTCACCACCACTGTTTTCATGGAGGAAAGACCTCCATGAAATCAGTGACGGTAAGGAAAGTCGTAATATGCTTGGCAGGACTACGGTGGTCCAGCCAAGCATATTGATGTGTCTTGACCGCCGTACCGCCGCCAGGGAATGGCGGTTCCCTGGCGGAGTCAGCAGACCCAGGGCGGCACGACTGCCATGGTACTAATGTGGTGGTCAAATGTGGTGATCCCAGCACCGCCAGACTTGTAATTAGCCCCTTAGGGTTCTATTACGAGTCTGGCGGTCCACGGACACCAGACTCTTGGTGGTGCAGCGGTGGCGGATCCAGCCACTGCCGCACAAGCGGTTGGACCGCCTGATTACAGCCTGGGCAGTCGGACCTCCCTGGGTCCGCCGGCTCCTCCAGGGATGGAGTTCGGTCAGGGGCCGCAATATGCTTGGTGGGACCACCATGGTCCCGACAAGTATATTACGAATTTCCTCTCTGTCAGAGTTTTCATGGTAGTTCCACTGTCATGAAATCCCTGGCAGAGAGAAAACAAAGGGGGCCCTACAGGGCCCCCCTTTGCAGGGCTGGACTGACCGTAGCGGGCAGCGGGCATTTCCCCGGTGGGCTGGAGCGGTGGGGGCCGGTTTTGTGGCTGCAGGGGGCTGCTTTTCTTACAGGATGCCAGCTTTGCAGCAGTACTGCAAAATCGGCCCTCTGTAAGAAAAGCGGGAGCAGTGCTTAGCGGCTAACACCCCCCTCCCGTTCCCAGGGCCCGTGGAGAAGCAACCTGCCAGGGCGCCAGGGCTGGTTGCTGTTCCCAGTCCGGCCCTGCCCCTTTGCCTCAAACATATGTGGATGCACACAGGGGGACATAACATGTGCCCCCCTGTGTACATGCACGTAGGTTCCGGCACAGCATGGACTTTCGAGTTCATGCTGTGCATGTACCTTGTAGTGCGGTCCCATTGCAGTGCCTTTTTTAAAGGCACCACTGCCTTTAAAAGAGGCACCGTCCACCTGCCAGACTACTTGTTAGTCGTAACCTGGCGGCAGGCGGGGTTACCTCTGGCTGAGCGGTGGCACAGTGGTTACTTTGCACCGATCCGCTAAAAAGTTGTAATTAGGCTCTTAGTGTTAGGTAGAGTGGATAAACCAGCATAAATTATTAGCACACGCTCCCCAACAAACTCACAGTTCCCACACCAATTTATTCAAGGACTGGAATGATGTCCACATTTTGCAACAATTTGTACTTTATACCTAACATTGAAGAGGCCTTAGGCAAACAAGGCACTTTTCAATTATCAGATTCATCTAATGATTTGTCCCTGCCCAGTGGCCATGGCACCACCATTTTTGTTCCATAATGGCACCCTCTTAGCACATACGGTAATGCCAGTGATGTTTTACTTTCTTTACAATTGTTGTTGTGAGGTGTTCAGACGGTAGTGGATTACCCTCAATACAAATCCATTTGAAACGTGAAGAAAAGGGGAGACATCCGAAAAAATACAACAGGAGAATGCAATTTATTTACGCAATCCCACAGGATTGGTGTCTCCAAGCTAGCTTTTGCTTTAGTATACATGCAATGACAGAAATGTACTTTGGTCTCAAGCTGAAACATATCACATAATTGTCTGCACACTGGAAAGCAGAGGTTTAGAGCTGTTTAAGCTTCCCATGTTGAGTACACATTTTGTGGTCTTGAAAAAAGAAGTGTTGAAGATGACTCAAAAGCGAAATTCGGCAAAGGTCAAGAAAAAAATTATTACAAGTGTCATTTTTGTAACTGAAGCCTTCACAAGAAATATACTCAGAAAGCAGAAACATATTAGGTGCTCAGTACAAAAGTATTTCATGTCTGGGAAGTGAAATGTCTCTCGTGGGTGCACTAACCATTGGTTGTGTAGAAGGAACTCTAAAAAACAAACAGTTTACAACGTTACAAATGCTCCAAACATTTGACCCTTAGTAACTGCGCCAATAGCAAAGATCTGGGATGTACCCAAAGTATCTACTTTTTCTCATTGTCGTCCATTTCCCAGGCAGACTCACTCTCTGAAGGTTATTATGAAGGTAATATGTTGCTTTTATTTGACAGATCCCAGTATTGTTACTCTTTTCTGGAAAACTGTACAGAAGTCCGAGTGAACAAGTAGGTTTTGTGCCTCAGGAGAGCACTATTTTGAGGCCCTGGTCACTAATCAACTTGTTATAACACTATGGTTGTACACAAATCAAAGCTTCTTGTCCCTGGGAATCAAGGTTAGGTTGTAAGCATTCAAGGTAGAGCATACAAATTGCAGCACACTTTCCCAAATGTAACTTGGATATTTTATCAGAAGCAAAACAAATTGATAAACATGCAAATTGTGTACCTGTCAAAAACCT
This sequence comes from Triturus cristatus, assembly GCF_964204655.1. Classification (NCBI taxonomy): domain Eukaryota; kingdom Metazoa; phylum Chordata; class Amphibia; order Caudata; family Salamandridae; genus Triturus; species Triturus cristatus. Next base: position 872,097,338 of record NC_140581.1, read on the forward strand.
GACAGCACAAGGATGGTAGGCACAATCACACGCACCACAACCTCACACTTAGGGGCATATTTATGAGCCCTTTGCACCGCCATAGCATCATGTTTTGTGACGCTCTGGTGGTGCCAATCAAAGAATCATATTTTTGAGGTCTACAAAGCCACTTTGCGCAGCTTTGAATGCCTCACAGATATGGAGTAAGTCAAGGCAGAGCAAATTGCTGCGTTGCCTTACTCTGCATTAGGAAAGCGTTACAGTGGGTGATCCTATGCAACACCCATGGATTTCTACGCTTCCCCAGATCTACAAAACCATATAAACCCACAGATGCGCCAAACCATTACGCCTCCCTAAGGGAGGTGCAATAAGGAGAAATGACTTTATTTCTCCTCGTTTTTTCCTATTTCCAATTGTGCTGCATTCTACAGCACACATAGAAAGAGGGATAAGCCTCCCAGGATTGTTTTTGTGCAGGAAGGTCCCCCCTCCTGCACAAACGCAATAATGCCGACAACACTGGCACCCTTGCACCATGGCGCAAGGGTGCCTGCGTTGGCGCTTGCCTGCCGAAACAGTACCAGCCCAGGGGGAAAAATAAATATATATAAAAATGAAAGATCAATATGATGTATTCCTGCCCTTTCACTTTGACATAGGGGCGCAGCAAGGTGGCTTGCTGCGCTACCCTACACTAAATCCCCATAAATGAGTGACTTATTTTCTCTCCATTTCATACTAAAGCCCAGCCACATAACTGTAGCAATCCAATAAGAGCACGCTGATTCTTATCACACATGACACCCAAATAATTCTCAGGGAGGGAGCACTGCAAACCTACATCCTTCCAACCAAGTACAACAAACATGCTTCAATAAAACATAACACGTTACAGAATGTGACTGTAAATAATGAAAAAGACAGGAGCCCCCAATGTTTGATGTAATCTACGCACAGTGACTCTTCTTTCCAGGGTTCAACTATTTCTAATTAACATAGCACAACTTAATTTTTGTTGTGTTATACTTTCTATACTCAGACCCCAAATCCCAGCTATGCAGATCAGATTTCCTATGTGGAATTCTGTCACACATAAGGGTGCCGAAATTCAGGCTAATAAAATTACTCTGAGAAAGGGTGGCACTGCAACTTGGCCTCAATCCCCATGCTAATTCCATGTATTTTAACTTTGACCGTAATCATATTTTCTGTTGAGCCCACAACCTGAGAAACTCAGTCTGTGCAACCACTGCTGGTCTGGCTCCTGAGCTGCCATATGAAATGGTGATCACAACAGCTGTTTTTTTCTCTGTCTATAACACTTAGGGCCTAATTACTAGTCTGGCGGTCCTCGGACCATCAGATTTGTGGTGGGCAGTGGTGGCAGTCTTACAACCACCATATTATGACCCTAGTGGACTTGCTGCCCTGGAAACTCCGACTCCGCCAGGGAACCGTCATTTACGGCAGTCCAGAGGCATCCACATGCATGGTACCGCCAAGCATATAATGAGTTTCCTCTTTGCCAGGGTTCTTATGGTGGTTCTTCCTTCTTGAAAATCCTGGTGGAGAGGAAGCAAAGGGTGCCCTACATGGCCCCCTTGTGCCTCACACCCTGTGGATGTGCTCGATTGTGTGCATGCACAGAAGTTGCAGCACAACATGGACTTTTCAGTCCAGGCCATGCTGGAAATCTTTATGACGTTCCTTATTGTAGTTCCTATTTTATAGGCACCGCTGTGGGAACGCTAAAGGAAATGCCCACCAATGACCAAAAAAGTCATCATACGGCGGGGGATTCTCACATGGGTTTGGCAGTGCAGAGGCGTGCGGTCCTGCCACCTCAGCGTCAAATGCAGAATCAACCACTAAAAGTGTGTTTGAGGGTACATATGGCCATTCCAAGATGGCGCTCATCATTGGGAGCAAGGCTTTGCTAAAAAAAGTTTGAGTTTTCTGAGTAATATTGTGAAAAAATAAACAGAGACATTTTGAATTTGGTAGAGTGCTGCTGACCCTACCTTCTGGATGGAAACATGAGTATTAATATTATAGTAACGCGGACCTCATTGAAGCCAAGCACCACCGCGAGTCAGGTGCTAAACGGCAGTCTGCCACAAATAAGGAAATATATGTTACAGTCTGGTGGTCGCTGCCCTGTAGGTTTGTTAATAACCTTGGTGCCATTCGACGAATCTTCACAAAATGATCTAAGAAAAGTTCATCCACCTCTGTTCCTTCCTGGAATGTTTATTAATTTTTTTTGATCTTGCAAATTCACTGGAAAAAATGAAGGTTAAACGCATATTATATTTATTTGAAAATGGCAGGTAAAACCTACTGTGTAAAACAAACTGTGGCTGTGTTGTACATGGCATAGGGTTAGCTACAGGGCCTGATCGCCTGGCCTTGTTCAAATCCCACAGGCAACCCCGCCAGGTCCTGCAAGCAATCCATGTGGGAAAGCAACCCCCCGACATGCATGACTTATGGCCATGCGCAGCCTGGGGTTGGATTCAGGGTCTGACCTGCGGCCAAGCCATGGGAAACCAACTATGAGTCCATTGTGCATGGCCATCGACTGAGAATGACAGGGGGTTTGCCGCAGGGCCTGGCCTACCCTCGACCTCATACAATATTTTCTTGTTTTTTTTTTATATATACTGGCTTACTCCTGCGGATGTCCCACAAGAGAACCACCAGCAGGAGTCCAGTGGTATTCCAGATACCTCGTTTTCCCCCGCAGGATCGCAAGTTCCTCCCCCCAAAATCATTTTCTTACATTTGGACCCAGGTTCCCGAAATGTGGCTGCAAAATTTCTCTTCAAATTGCGGGCAGCCAATCGGAGTGCAAGTTCCCGTGAGCCTCCACGGGACAATGATGGCCAATGGAAAAAAAATACCCCTCAACCAATCAGAATGCTCTATTTTTGAAGTTGTGTGCCAGCAGGAATCTCATGAGACTCTTGAAAACCCAATCATCCAGATATAAAAATATTTTTTATTCTTAATTTCTCAAAAACTACTGAATGGATGTACACCAATTCACTAAAAATTTTCTGGACCAAGCTTCCTGCCAAAATTGGTGGAATACTGTTCAGCCATTTTCGCAGTAGCCCTTTTCATAAATGTCTATGAAAAATGCATGGGGGGCATCTTAGATAGGAGATGGCTACAGAGAACCACGCCTCCAAGTAGCCACAGGTGACGCTGCTGCTCCACCCCCAGCAACGGAGAATCGTACCTGGCTGGCGTTCTGGTGATCCTGCCGGGGCGAGTTTTCGGTTCCTCGAGTGTCCGCAGGCCCTGAAAGATGCCGAAGACGCCGAGGACGTGAAGCGCCTGCCGGGCGCAGGAACGGATTTCCTTTTTTTTTTTTTTTTTCTTTTTTTGTCCTCATTTGCCAAACCCTTATGTGTGAAGAAGGAAATCCGCCAACCACCATTTTGTGCTATCTTGTCCTGCCCACCAAACCCTTTAGTGTGCTATGGACAATTGCACAGAAAACAAAAGAAACAAATTGGCGGGAGAAGGAGCAAACAACACACAAAAAAAAAAAGGACGACCTTCAGAAACTCCATCTAGGCATATTTCAACCTGTTTGGACCAGAAAGACGAATGAAGACCCTTGTTATAGGTCCATGGAGCAGGGAAGCTGGCATAATCATAGGACCCGGGGGAAAAAAAAAACAAAAAAAAAAAAAAAAACCCCGGGAGACCTACTTCCACTGTATCAAATAGTCCCAAAAGGCAATTTTCTTTTTTTTCATGCTACAGGGTCTAGCCAGGTCTACTTTAGAAACTTCATATAGGGACGATAGCCATCCCATATATGTTGGAGGAGCTGTGTCCACCCAAAATCTGCAGATCTGTCTCCTAGCCAACAGGATTGAAAAAAACAGAAAGGATCTGGCAGGCCCTAGGATATTTTCGTCAAGCCCAAAGAAAATCAAAGGGAGAGTATTACTAAGAGTGATATATTTAGCATAGAAGATAGTGCTTCTATCACCTCTTCCCAAAAACGACTAATGGCTGGGCACTCTTTAAACATATGAACATCCGAGGCCTCAACTAGGTCACATTTATTGCATTTTTTTCCATGTTGAAATTTGGCTAACTTTTGGGGGGACAGATAAGCACGATGTAAAGTGAAAAGATGGTTTCGCCTCAACCAGGCTGGCTTCACGATTTTATATAGTAAACTAAATGAGTTTGACCACAGCTGCTGGCACTGTTCGCCAATGTTGCTGCCCCATAACACCTCAGGGAGGGTTGTGTCGATATCTATCTCCTCCAAGATCGCCCAATACCAACATGCGACCTCCTTTCCCCCCCCTGGCCTTGTCACCAGTAGGTTTTCTAAGTTGCTGTATTTTCCCAAGGAGACTCCCTTTCTTTTCAAGGCCTGAGCCCAGCTAGTCAGCTGTACATACTTAAAGTAAGATAGACCTGGCCCGACTTTCTCCCGCAAAGCCTCCCAAGGTAGCATTGAACCACCAGCTATCAGCTCTCCCCAGTTCAAAAAACCGGCTTCCTTTATTGGACCTGCCAGTCTGTCTTTAAGACATAAGGGAGTACCTGGTGAATCCCATATAGGTGCTAAGTTGGAAAAATAACACAACCCTGTTCTATTTCTGATTGTGGACCAACTCCTAGCCAAGGATTGTAGAGTTTTTAATTTTATTTTTTTAAAGAATTTCTGGTCTCCAAACTTAAAAAGAAAGCAGTCAGATGGAAGATCAGACCCCTCCAACATAGCTCGGAACATCCTCCCTCTAGAGTTGTCCTCTGATGTTTTTAGGAGCATTCTAGAGTAGGATAGTTGGAACGCCCAGGCATAGTATTGGATGTCTGGTGACGTAAGGCCTCCTTTCTCTCTCCTTCTCCTCAGCTTTTTCCAGGCCAATCTCGAAGCTCGATTCATCCAAATAAAAGAGTTAATACCTTGTTGACATTTAGATATTTGTTTAATGTCAAAAGCCATAGGGATAGAGTTAAACAAAAAGGTATATTTGGGTAGGATAGACATTTTTATAAGGTTTGTCCTCCCAAAGATGGATAAAGGGAGGTGATTCCATGCCTTTAGTTGTTTCTGACATTGCTTATATACTCGGTCAAGATTAAAGGTGGTGATTTTGCTTATATCTTGGGTAATTCTAATTCCAAGATACCGCATGGAGGGCACTACCTCCACCTGTGTGTTGGGGGAATTCCAGGCCATAATTTCTGTTTTCTCTGAGTTTATGTGGTACCCAGAGATTTTACCAAACTCCTCAGCTTTCCTAATCACCGAGGGGAGAGCCAAGTCGAGGTTTGATGTCATAATGAGTATGTCATCGGCATATAGGGCAACCCGCCTTTCCCACCCTCCAAAGCTAAATGATGGAATACTAGCCTCCTCTCTAAGAATCTGTGCAAAAGGTTCAATATAGAGGTTAAAAAGGAGAGGGGAAAGTGGGCAGCCCTGCCTTGTACCTCTCGAAATTCCAAAAGACTCTGTTAGGGAATTGTTTACATTGAGTCTTGCCGTCGGGGCCTTGTATATAAGTGAAATCATGCGGCAGAAAATTTCAGGCAAATTGAATTTCTTCAAAACTGCAGCCAGATAGGACCAGTTTACTCTGTCAAAGGCCTTAGTCGCATCCAACGTAAAGGCAGCCAGAGGCAGAGAAAAAGTGGTGGCGATATCAATTGCCCCTACCAGATCGTGTGTGAGGTCAGCTAAGTGTCTGCCCTTTATAAAGCCCTTTTGGTCTTCATGAACTAAAGAGCTTATCGCCTTCCCCAACCTAGTTGTCATTATAGCCGCAAAGATTTTATAGTCGTTGTTGAGAAGCGAGATCGGGCGATATGACCCACAATCCTTCAAGTCTTTCCCTGGTTTAGGTATTAAGACCACCGTGGCATCATTCCAGGATTTTGGAATGTCCCGGCCCTTCAAGAGGATGTTATTAAAAACAGAGGCCAAAACCGGGGTGATCTCGTCTATGAGGGCCTTATAGAATTCCCCTGGTAACCCATTTTTACCTGCCCCAAAGCCTTCCTGATTTCTTCAACGGAGATCTCATTCTCCAACATCTTACTATGCTCTGGGGATAACTTTGGCAGGGAAATTTGATCTAACCAGGCCTCCCTCTCTGCCTTGTCTTCCCGGATATCTTCCTTATAGATTTTCTGAAAGAAGTCCCGGAAAGCCCCGCCTATTTCATCCTTAGTAATACGGGTAACAGCTTCCCCCTCCACCTTAATCTCTCTGATATAGTTTCGAGCTTGGTCGGATTTGGTTTTCCAAGCTAGTATTTTTCCAGCAGCCTCACCAAACTCAAAATGAGAGATTTTACTCGCCTCCCACCTTCTAGAGACCCTAGTTTGTAATACATTTTCTAGGTCCAACTTTAACTCTCTATGTCTTTCGTATAGTGCCCCTGATCTAATTTGGGGGTCCAGGATGTTTTCAATGCTCTTCATTTCCCTCTCCAGATTGTCAATACCTTCCCTATATTTCTTCCTTCTATAGGAGGCTCTATGCGTAATACTCCCCCTCCAAAAAGCTTTTAAGGCATCCCACATAATATGCAGATATGTTGAGCCTATATTTGCCTCCATAAAATGAAGTGTCTCTGATCGTAAAAAGTTGACTTCCTCATTTTCTAACAGAATAGTGCGGTCAAATGACCAGGAAGTATAGCACTGTTTGTGCTCAAGCTTCAATACAAAAGAGATGGCCGAATGGTCGGAAAGATGTGAGGGAAGGTAGGAAATGTCTACCAATAGCTCTTTCAAACTAAAACTAAAGAAAGCATAGTCTATCCTAGACACGTGATTGTATTTAAAATTCCGAAAAGAGACCCCCAATGTGTCCCCAGCCTTTTCCCTCCAAACATCTGCAAGCCCCAATTGTGACATTGCTATTAGGAGGTCTTGTCTAGATCTTGATAAAACACAGGCTCTAGATTTGGGAGACTTATCTAGCTTTGGGTCTAAGACGATGTTGAAGTCACCCATCCAAATAACTGGGTCCTGGAAGGCCAATAGATTGTCTCGAATAGTATTTAGATGGGAGGAATCATCCTGATTGGGGCCGTAATACCCGGCCAGTGTGAGGGGAAAACCATCCAACGTTACCCTTACAATGAGCCACCTACCACTCCTATCTTCCCTATACTCAATGATTTGGACCTTAGCTTGTTTTTTAAAAATAAAAAGCACCCCCCTAATATTTGCTGATTGATCTGTGCAAATAAAACTGTCTACCCATTTTTCCTTTTTCAAGAACTCTGTTGTTTCACCCTTGAGGAGGTGTGTCTCCTGGATGACAATGACCTGCGCCGGGGAGTCCTTCAAATACTGAAAGATCTTTTTTCTCCTGCTCCCAGTACGCAGGCCATTGACATTCCAAGATAGAAAATTTAGCTGAGTCATTTCGTCCAGCAGTCACCACCCCCCCCTTCCTCTTTCAGTTTTCCTACAACTAAGTTGGCATAACTTTCCCTACATTTATTTGGGCATGAGACAAGCAGTATCAAATTATTAAAGCTTTCTTTAGGCTTGGATTTTAGAGGATTATTTTTGTTTTTTCCCTTACCACCCCGTGCAACTCCCCCCCCCCGGAAAACCCTACCCAACCTATACTGGACAGGTGGAATGCCAGTTTTACGCCCTCTTTCTCCTCCACCCTCCTTTCTCCTCCCCCTCCCCTCCACCAAACTCAAAAGCTGCATGGTGTGTCCCAAACAGAACATATTTACAAATTCTGAAATATTTTCCCCTTCATTTCTTTTTCCTCTTTTTTTTTTTTTTTTTTTTTTTTTTTAACGCAAACAGTTTTATTATATATATATATATATATATATATATTTTTTTTTTTATTCTTTAAAACCCCCCTAGAGCTCATGTAAGACTGATTAGATTTGTAACCTGGTGGGGTTTTTACTGCCTCTTCATCTTTGTGACCCAAAAATAGCAGAGGGAAGACTCCAAAAATTTTTTTTTTTTTTTTTTTTTCACCTCTTCCTTCATTGCCTTCTCAATCTTAAAGGGTTCCAGCACCTCCCCGAGGAAGATCTTTTAATAAGTTCAACATCTCGTCCGCCTCAAGAGGAGATCTAATATTGTGCATTTTGTTATTAAACATCACACGCAAAAAAGCAGGAAATCTCATCTGCACTGTTGCACCTAGGGCACGAAATTTTTCCATCCTTTGACCTAATTCCCACTGACGATCCAAGGTGGCTTTAGACAGGTCAGAACGGATCTCGAAAGGAAAGTCAGGGCCTCTTAGAGACTTATTTTTTAAGGCCAAGGTTAAGATTTTTTCTTTAATTGAATAGGTAAGAAAGTTGACCAAAATCTTCCTGGGCTTTTCTCTGCCAGGTTTTAAGCGGAAGGGGTCCCTGTGGATCCTTTGGATATCGCTCCCCAAAGTAGCTAGTGATTCCTCTAGATTGAGTGAGTCCTTGAGCAGGTTTATGACGAAGCTTTTGATGTCGCTCCCCTCTTTTCCCTCGGGAACCTTCAAAAGTCGGAGGTTGTTTCTTCTTGAAAAATTTTCCAAGCTTTCCACCCTCTCACGAAACACATCCCCCTCTCTTTGCAAATTATGGATTTTTGCTTGGGCTGAACTTAGGTTGGTTTTAAGCTCCTCTACAGTGCCTTCGAGGGTTTCTGTACTCTCATTGAGCCGATCTACTTTACGCTCCAATACATCGCAGGCAGCCCTTATCTCAGATTGGTTCTCTGCAGAGATCATAAACCCCTGCTTTATATCTGCTTATAAAGAGTTTAGCAGAGATTCTATCGAAGAACGGGCTATGGCCGCCCCGTTGTCGCAAGACTCTCGCCTATCAAGAAGTCCGGGGGATTGATCGGGGCATGTAGTTTGCTTCACAAGAGCCTCAGTAGATGTTAATCTCTCTGGTTCTGTCAATAAACCGCCCTGTGGGGTTAGGACAACTTGTGGACTAACACCCCCCTTAGGTGTCGTTTCCTCCGCTGCCCTGACATCTTCTGCAGCCTGCTTCTCGTGGTCCAATCCAGGCGCTGGTAAAATTATATCCGCTGAGGGAGAAGCTACCCTTTGAGATGCCATTTTCTCGTGAAGACCTGGACATATAGGGCTGCAATCTTGATTGGAAAGGTGGGGTTTTGAAATGGACAGAACTTGGGGCAGGACTTTAAAAAAAGAGCGCAAGGAGGGAGTGATGCGAGATGGTTTAAGCTCTCCTTGCCTCCCCTTAACAGCCTCTCTCATAAGCCCTCTCTGGGGACCTAATGAATCAGCAGCAGCAACATCCCCCTCCTGCAATCTACTCTTGCTGCTACACTCAGCAAAAGATGCCTGAGTACCGTGCCTGCCCTTCGCCCCCCCTCCTCTGCCCCTAACCTTTCGTAATTTACCTTTAACAACTTTCTTTCTGCAGGAGGTTAGATCAGGGCTCTCAAGAAAAACAGATTCCCCCCCTCCGATACTCTGTCCGTGATCAGCAGCATTTCCTGACTCAGCTCCACGTGTCACCGGGGCTTCAGAAGGCTCCGACGAGGGGGGGGCCTGAAAGGAAAAGGTCCCAATCCCTCTACCCCCCGTCACCTTACCACAAACTCCCTGCATTTCCTTTTTGCACTGAAAATGTGAGACAGCCTCGGGAAGTAGACGCTGACGTTGAGCGCCGGTAGTGGAGGCGGGCGGCAGCCTCCGCTTTTAATCAGCGGTGAAAATCTCTAGAGCGGCCGTTGCGCTGCCATCCTGCGACTTTTGTTGTGTATTGCCTGTGGCACCAGCATTACAGTGAGCTGAGGCCATTTGAATGCCAGCTTGTCTCCCCCTCAACTCGCCGGTCCCTTGATGGTCTGGAGCTGCAGAGCTGAGTGCTGGTATCATATCAGACCACAAAGGACGTAACAGAGTACGATTGGACGGAACCCTGGCGCACTGTGAAGAGCTTCTTGAAAGTGTGTACAATTCAAGGTACAGCAGAGGATTTAAAGGGGGGCACCGGGAGTTAAGAGGGATACAAGAGGGAGAAGGGGGATACAAGAAAAAAAAATGGGCAAACCTCTGAAGCATGCTAATGTAGTCGCTAAAGTCGACTCTGCGGCCCGCCTCAAGGGCAAAACACGCTTAGCCCAAGCAAAAGAAGCTGCACGACTGGCCAATAAGGAAAACACCACCAACTCCTATGGCTTGGATAGCACCCTCAAGAGCTTGGAGGAGGAGGTGCCCTCTACTGCCTCCCCGGAACGTGAGGGTACCGGTGGTAGACTAGACAAACGCTGCATCAAATCTGATAGAAGTTGCAGCTTTGATGTCTAAATTACAGCAGGCCAACTCTTTATTCGATGGCCTTAAAAAAGGATTAAAAGGGGAAAAGGAATTTCCTTTGTTTTTAAAGAAAGCAATTTTACAACCCCCCTTTCTAAGTCCAACTACAAAAACATCAAAAGACCCATCAGCTGCACCAGTGCTACCTGTATCATTAGAGGATCTAGCTTCAAAAGACCAGGAGAAACCACAATGCCACCTGGAACCTGATCAGACTCAATCACTATCTACAAGAGATGATTTGGCAGTTCTGGAGTCAGATCAAGGACAAGGACAAGGTCAAGACCAGGTGGTCTCGTCAACACCATCAAGTATAGTAGAAAGGACTGTTTCCAGTTCAATCCACTCAAAGGTACTTGGAACTTTAGATGAAGGCAATAAGACACCAGTAAATGTCTCTTTAAACCCGATGTTACCCCAATCTAAGCCCCAGTCTCAACTCCAACCACTGTCTCGGGGTCAATTATTGTCAGAGGGCTTATTGGCTCAGGAAGATACTATGGTTGGAAATCCGAATCTGGGCATTACGGAATTGCAAAGTAACCCCAGCCAAAGATCGGAAATATCAGGAGCTTATCAGTTGAACATTAGAAACATGCTGAACTTAATATTAGAAGAGGTTCGGGAAATGAAAAAAAACCAAAAACTGGAGATCGCATCTTTGCATCTACGGCTAGGGCTGTCCTCTTAAAGAGGGACAAGTTGAATATGCATTTCATTTTCTAAGGGAAAAAAATAGATCGACCTATATTCAATCAGTATTCGCACCCAATGTCATGATGACATATCTCCTCACATTATGCAGTCTTTACACCACCAGGGTGGTATGTTTTGTCAGATGACATGATTGAGATAATGTGCATGTTAGATACAGCTATTCAAAATAAGCCATGAAAGGAGCATTTCTTGCATAACAGCTAAGGGTCACCAAATGATAGCTTAGCTTAGCTGAAGTAACATCACGGTAGTATGCACAATAACTCGCAATTTATAACGCTTCATGTGAAATCAAACATATTCGATGAATCAGCAAATAATTTGATTGTTCAAATCATTGATCTAGAACATCAGTGCATGTATTATTTGTCTTTGATCTTGTGGATCGAGGTAAAGGAAAGACCAATCTCTGAAGGAGGGAGCCTTAGGTGTATAAAATATAATAGTATTATGATAATATAATCCACATTTCATCAGCACCACTTCTAATTTCTCCAAGGTCTTTTTAGCGCTCTGAAAATAGATCTCATCTAGGGCCAGATGTATGAAGGCTCTGTTTTGCAATTTCCTAATTGCGAATCTTTGCGATTTGCAACTAGGAAATCGCAAAACGGAATGCATGAAAGTGTGTTTAACATTTTTTGTGATTCCTAAGGGATTGCAAATTACCTACCTCATGAATATTAATGAGGTAGGTAGCAATTTGCGACCCCCTAGGAATCGCAAAAATCACAGGGATGGTGTTCAGCTGAGCTCAGCAGACCACCATGCCTGTGATTGCTTTTTAATAATGCAATTCTTTTTTTTTTAAATGCTCCCCGTTTTCCTTAAAGGAAAACAGAATGCGTTAAAAAAATTTAAAAACTTGTATTTTTATTTTATAAGAGCGGACCACTGCCTGCTCTTAAAAATGGTTTTACGAACATTCACAGAGGGGAAGTAGTCCCTTGGGGACCCCTTCCCATTTGCGAATGGGTTACCACCTACTTGAAGTAGGTGGTAATATGCGAATGTTTTGCGACCGCATTCACGGTTACAAAACATTAATGCATACCGTTAGGATTTACTATTTGGAAGGGACGCCCTAAACACGCCCCTTCGAAACAGCGAATCGCAAACCCATTTTGCAATTCAGTAACAGGTTATCAAACCGCAAAATTGGGTTTGCTGCATCAGAAATGCATTTTTTGCAATCGCAAACGGGATAACTCTGCGAATCGGCCCGTTTGCGAAGAGCAAAATGCATGATGCATCTGGGCCCTAGTCCTGTATGTGCTAAAAGTTAGCCTATGGATTTATTTGTTACTAACCACATATGGGTGACCAGACAAAAACCTCTCTCTTCTGAATATAATGGAATTACTATGCATGAGCAGATCAACCTGACTCAGGGGTGTCACCTGTGGTGTAGGAACTATCATATGTTGAAGTCTTTGGAAATAGTACTAGAAAGTATACAAAGTGACAGTCCTGATGTGTGACTGAGCTCCCACACTACCCAAACTGAAAGATCCACCAAGGTAAACAGATTTCTATAGTTGTAACAAATACTCACCTTTGGCTCAATTTGGGGGCTGTCTGGAGGGTGTGAGGCTTAATATGAAAAGGGAAATTATTAAAAGGCATACAACTTTGCAAATCCATTACAAACAAGGACTGGAATATTTACAAGCATTCTGGGTCCAGTCATAACCATATATTCATGGTTACAGTATTGAAGGGTTTTGATACTAAAGGGTTTGGTGTCTACAGAATTGAATGAATTTGATACTGACCAACTTAACTGATGGAGCGATTAAGAGTTTAATTTTTAGTGTAAAAATATGGTGGAAAAATCAGCAGATGGTTTTGAGACTTGATGATCCCTTCCTAGAACTACACCACAGATTCATAATTCTGTGAAATTGCCTTTTCCACAGCCGTGCATTATGCATTTTTTGATAAATCCCCATCCAGTGATATTGACCCATCTCTAACATCTCAGGGCACTACTAGTTTAAATCTCTTCAGATCCCCCTTTTTCCTTTCAGTCATAAGGGGTTTTGAAATCAAGGGTCTGCAATGTTTCAAGGCCTGTGATTTTGGGGTTACTGATGATAATAATGTGCTTTATTTGTAAAAGAAATGAGTGCCCGGGCCCTCGTCAGGAGGCCACTGTGGCTTGCATTTCCCACTGCCCCTGCCAGCGCTGCCAATGACAGTATCAACACAACTACTAACCCTCACACTCCTAAAAGTGTGACTATTCAGACTATTTCAGGCCCTCCAAGCTATAACAAACAGCTGCAATGCAATAGGTCTCGCATTTATGCGAGTTTTAGCTATTGGCATTGTAAATGACAAAGCCTTTTATGAATGTTTTGGCTTTTAAAACATAATGAAAGGCATTGTCATTTACCATGGCAATACTTTAAACACTCGCAAATGCAAGACCTATTGCATTCCAAATGATTGAAGGCATCGCTGAGTTTCCCTCTTCTGTCTCCCATGGCCCCTGAAGGGCTCCCTGTTTACTACAAGTTAAATAAACAAGCCGGTCGTCACAACTGTGCATGAAAGACCCTCCTGCAGTAAGAGAAACCTATTAAAGAAAATAGTGCTTACAGACTGAAGAACACGTACTGTGTAACAGCCGAAGTAAAAAGGCTAGTCCTCATGGGAGGTTACAAAGAAGACAAGGCGGTAATAAGGAGGGACTAACAGGCCTAATAACAAATCAGAAGATAGCATTTAAGAAGGACAATGACACAAGCCAATGACAAATATGGGTGAAGAGTGGGCGGGGCTTCAAGTACATACTTTAATACAGCATGGCTCGCAGAGCAGCGCATGCCTGCCCAAGTTTGACCTGAAAATAAAGGGGCCGTTTCTCAGATGGTTTTTAGAAGGGATGTGGAATAGGAAAGACCTTTCCTTGAAAATCATAATCCTTGAAATGTCAAAATGCACAATAAGGGTGTTAACCCTTTGTGTAGGGATGGGAAGTTTGAGAAAAGTCATGGAGCTGTTTGTGATTAGTTTGATTTGATTTGAAACACATATAACTTTATGAAACCCCAAATGTCTTACCAATGCCAGCACTGCACAGATGACAGCAACAAGAGAAATTGTAGATGAAGAACCAGGTAATAAGGTTGCAATCGGAACAAAGAGTCAGCAAAGAGCTCCTGATTGATGCACTGGGATATGCAAAAGGGCGCCCACACCTCCTATATCTCTTAATCTTAGAAACCTGAAATAGGCCCAAGAAGGAAAACGAGATTTGCCTCCATTACGCAAATGATACCTGGCGAACCTTATGTGGATACACCTTAGAATGAAGAAATGTAGCAGATTGTCTCCTTGCTGTAGGCAATGTCCTTGGGCAATGGAATATTACTTATTTGTTGAGGAGTTTTGTAAAGCGCTTTAAGTGGCTATTATATTACTTTAGTGTGCCGGAGATGGTAGGTGTATAGAGGAAAATGGTGGGACTTTAAAGTCTGAACAGACTGTTGATAATGATGATGATAAGCACAGGTTGAAGTGGGTGAAATCCATTGGGAACAACGTTACCAAGCTTTTCAATTTTATCTAACCTGTTCACATACTTTCTGAGAAACAACCGTTCCTGACTCTAAGGTACATACAGAGTCCGTTCTGAGCGTAGCGCATCATATAAGAATTGAGTTTTGATTGTTTGAACTCCTTACAGTGTTATTGGTAGCTCACAGCCGCTTCAGAGCGCTAGTGACAAGACAACGTATACATACATTCATTTTATATGTCGCGCATGCGTCCCCTGATAAACAAAATGAAATATATACCTGAAAAGCATCAGTCTTCCACACCTGCCTGGTCCACCTGTGTCCTCAGGAGCGCAGCACTCCCAGAACACACTTGTGCATTCCCTGGTGCAAGCCTGGTCACTCCTTTTAACATCTCAGAGATGCGCTGTGATGGGCCAGCCCCTTTTATTTCTTACATAACTGATGCAGCAGAGGGATCGGGGTTCGAAGCAGGTAAGAGTGCTTCTGGTCAGTTAGTGCCAAGAGTCAAAGAAGTTCGGCTAGAATGCCTGGCCTTTCTCGACTCTCATCAGCATTGCAGAACATGTCTCTGGGCCACTGGGTGGACTTGTTCTTTGCTTGTGGTCGTTTAACAACGGATGAAGTGGGTTATCCTTGACCTACCTTAGCCTGACCTTAGAAACTCACAAGTGAACGAACACCCTGCCTGCGCTCTGCTGCGCGTTGAATCGAAATGCTTACGTCATAGAAGTTTGAAGCGTGATAAGTGTTGCCGTTTTGCATATTTTGTGCGTAGCCATCCTCAAGCAGTCATAGATGTCAAGGAACATCTAACTCTGTGCATGGTGGGACTTGTAGTTTCACTCTTCTCATTAGAAATAAGGGATTAAACTACTGGTGCAGTCCTCCTGGCTAAAATGGCAAACTGTCTTGATGTGTCTGTCATGACTTGATACCACGCCCATCAATGTAGGAAGAATGTATACCATAGCATGGCGCCCTAACAGCTGCAGAAGTAATTTTTCCAAGGGATACTTCAAATAAATCTATTTACATAGTGAGTTATGTTACACCTATTGAATGCATATGGATCATCATCTTACAAATGTTATACAGCGCGAACTCGACCTGAAGGTATCAGAGCGCTTTACATGAGCACGAGTTGAATTACAGACATGAAATACATCGGCTCGCCGCAGGGTTGAACAAGTTTCTCTGGTAGAACCAAGAAGGCACGGACAGCGGGGAGGTGAGGGAGGAGTGGAGAAGGCTTGGACAATGCTGCGTGACCCTACATGTGAACAAAGGAAATAGTACATGCCCCATGTAATACTCGAAGTAAAGGGGCCAGTAGCCATGGGAGGATACAAACAACATGGCTGTACAAAGAAGTGACTAACAAGCTTCATAATGAATCAGAAGCCAGAATTTACAAAGGACAAACACACAAGCCAATGAAAAAAAAAGGTGGGGAGTGGGCGAAGCTTGTATCCATACTCAACTACCACAGCTCTTTGCAGAGCAGCGCTTGCTCATGCTTGACCTAAAAATGGGTTGAACTGCAGGTATTAGTTTAATGTATATTGAATCAATAACAATAGCTGTTGTGCTTATCTCATAATTAGACAAACAGTGCCACCTTTTGGAATACTGTCAAAAGTGACTGTTGACAATTCAGTGCTGGTGATGGCAATTATATGCAGGTGCCAAGCTCTTGAAACCACCGGCTCAAATTAAGCACTGTTTTTTTCTATAATCTGCGTAAATTGAGATATTTTGTTCAATACTGTTCATACTGCTGCAGGTGTTCCCTTTTTTAACTTTAGTATATAGCCATGGATTGGTCCTGAAGTTCTCTGGAATGTACAGGCTTTATTATTGGAAAATGTGCACAGAAAAGGCAGCGCTCCTCACACAGCTCTTCAGCTCTTTTTCTTGGCTGGGTCCTCTTGTTTCCAGAAGTTATCTAAAGTCCTGGGGTTGAAGGTCTCATAATTATACCCCATTTTCTTATTGTTCTTTTCCCAAGATATTCTTTGCTCAATACACGCCAGTTCTGTCCTCCCTGGTCCAGCTTGTCACCAGGGGGTGAAGACAGCATTGTGCAAAGGAGACACACTTCAAAAATCAGGCACCTGACGCCGAGAGCACCTCCCTCTCCAGCAACACCAGCCAGCCTACCGTCCCCTCCTGGACCCCAGTCACCACTGAGGACACCACCTCGACCATGAAAGGCATACACTCAAGGGCCCCCACAGACCCCTGCCCACCACACATCTACCACCGAGCCACCACCGCCATCGTGCCTGAACTACAACGCACCATCAACACCACCTTCAAGACCAGCACCTTCCCCGACAACTGGAAATGAGCAGAAGTCAGACCCCTGCTCAAGAAGCCATCAGCAGACCCCACAGACCTGAACAACTAGCAACCCATCTCCCTCCTCCCCTACACGGCCAAAGTAACTGAGAAGATCGTCAATGCCCAGCTAACAACATTCTTCGAAGAAAACTCCATCCTAGACCCCTCCAAATCCGGAATCCGGAGCAATCACAGCACCAAGACCATCTTACTCGCCGCCACAGATGACATCCGCTCCCTTCTTGCCCAGGGACACACCACGGCCCTGATCCTACTCGACCTCTCTGCAGCATTCGACACAGTCTCCCACCGCACACTGATCACCAGACTCCATGACGCTGGCATACAGGGAACCGCCCTCAAATGGATCCGCTCCTTCCTCACTGGCAGAACACAAAGAATCAGACTGCCACCTTTCCTCTCCGCACCCACGGACATCAACTACGGAGTGCCCCAAAGGATTGTCACTGAGCCCCACGCTCTTCAATATCTACATGGCCCCGCTCGCTGCCATCGTCAGGCAACACAGACTCAGCATAGTATCCTATGCCAACGACATCCAGCTCATCCTCACCCTCACCAAGGACCCCGTCACCACCAGACTCAACTTCCAGGAAGGAATGAAGGACATCTCATCCTGGATGAGCGGCAGCTGCTTGAAGCTTAACTCAGAGAAGACAGAGGTCCTTGTTCTCGGACCCTCCCCCTCCACAAGTGACAACACCTGGTGGCCCATCACCCTTGGCAGCCCTCCAACCCCACAGATCACTCCCAAAACCTCGGCATCGTACTTGACTCCTCCCTCTCCATGACCCGACAGGTTAACACCGTCGCCTCCAGATGCTTCAACACCCATGGAAATAACACATCACCCAATACTTGCACAGCCTCCACTGGCTCCCCATAGAGAAAAGAGTCACCTTCAAGATACTCACCCATGCCTACAAATGCCTCCACAACACCGGACCCAAATACCTCAACGAGAGGATCTCCTTCCACGTACCAAAGAGAAACCTCCGATCCGCCGATCTCGCCCTCGAGGAAACCCCGCGCATCCGCAAAGCCAGGACAGGAGGAAGGGCGTTCTCCTACATCCCGGCCAAGGCATGGAACGAGCTGCGATTGACATCAGACGCACCCCCACCCTGAACATCTTCAGGAAGACACTTAAGACCTGGCTCTTTAACTGAACGGAGCTGTGACCTTGTGGCGTGCTTACAATTCCCTTGATTTATTGATTGACACAGTCTATTCAGGTGCTAGTGATAACTCCTCCCACCACTCTAAATGCAGAAAGGTCTATTCAGCCTGGCTATGAGTCATCCAGGAAAGGCAGGGGGCACCTCAACACCCTTGTGACTGTTTAGAGTGAATGCACATCCCCAGCTCCTTTCACTCCAAAACCAGATAGTCAATACGCAAACAGGGAGAGGCACACGGAATGGTAAAGCAAAAAGATGCCCACTTTCTAAAAGTGGCATTTTCATACACACAGATTAAAAACCACCTTTACTAAAAGGTGGGTTATTAAGTTCAGAGTTCAGAGAGCCTAAACTTAATTTCTCTATCTTGTCCCTATGGAAAGTTACACTTGCAAGATGTTACAAGGCAGCTCCGGGGTTAACCTATGGGACAGACAGCCTTTCAATAGTGAAAAACGAAATTGGCTGTATTTCACTATTGCATGTCCTACCTTTCAAATACACTGCACCCTGCCCACAGGGGTCCCTTTAGCCTATCTTAGGAGTGCCTTACATGTAAGAAAAGGGAAGGGTTGGGCCTGGCAGGTGGGTGCACTTGCTAGGTCGACATGGCAGTTTAAAACTGCATGCCCAGACATTGCAGTAGCAGGTCTGAGCCACATTTACAGGACTACTCATGTGGGTGGCACAACCAGTGCTGCAAGCCCACTAGTAGCATTTGATTTACAGGTCTTGGCACACTCAGTGCACTTTATTGGGGACTTATCAGTAAATCAAATATGCCAATCATGGATAACCAAACTGAATAACAATTTACACAGAGAGCATATCCACTTTAGCACTGATCAGCAGTGATAAAGTGCCCAGAGTCCTATAGCCTACAAACAGGGTCAGAAATATAGGAGGTAAAAGGCAAAACATTTGGAGATAAACCTGCAAAAAGGGTCAGATCTTACAGTCCCTTTGGATGAGTCTGCCTGCTCTGGGCCAAGCTAGGTTATCTTAGATGTTTAGGTGACTTAGCCTGACTAGTGTGGTGGATTCCTCCTGCCCTAGACAACCAGAAACCCAATTTCTAACACTTTCCTTGCTGCCGGCTGAGCTATGGCCCAAAATCCACAACTACCCAGTCTGCAAACAAAGGGTCAGTTTTAAGTGGAAAAATGTGATGTATTTATGTTGCATTTTGGGCTGTTTCTTGTTGCGGGCAGTATGCCTAGCCACACAAGTAAGGTATCATTTTATTGGGAGACTTGGGAGAAAGTGGGGAGAAAGGAAGTTTGTGGCTCCCTGCAGATTCCAGTTCTTTCCATTACAGAAATGTAAGGAAAATATTTTTTAGAAAGGGTTTGAGGTTTGCATGCGATTCTTTGTAAAACAAAACTGGTGAGACCCACAATGTTACCCCATCTTCGGCTCACCCAGGTGCCTAGTTTTTAAAAATGTGCAAGTTTGCTAGGTTTCCCTAGGTTTCGTGTGAGCTTGAGTCTAAAATCCACAGCTATCCACATTGGAAAAAAGGGTCAATTTAGAAAAATGTGATACCTCCATGTTGTGTTTTTGCCCATTTACTGTCATGGACACTAGGCCTACCCACACAAGTGAGGTACATTTTTGTTGGATGACATTTGAAAGCATAGAATAGTAGAATATTTGTTATTACCAACTGGACTTTGATACATTTGGGCCTTCCAAATGTAAGTCAGTGTGTGAGAAAGAAGACATATTGAAAAATACCCTCTAAATCATATGGAAGCACAGGTTCCCGCAATTTCAGAGATGTACAAACAACCTTGTGCACATTTCAGAAATACATAGGTTACCTTGATATCCATTATTCACTCTACATATTTCACCATATTAATTGATCTATACTCAGTACACAAAGAAAATCCATCATAAGGTGCAGCCCAGTTGTTGGCACTGGGTACCTTGGGTTCTTGGAGAACCTACAAACCCTAATATCCCCACAGCCAGAATGGCATAGCGGACCTAATGGTATATTGCTTTTGTAAATCAGCTGGCTGACAAACAGTGACAAATGAAAATGTTATCGTAAATGGCTGTGTTACTTACTCATTTTCAATATTTCTTTATTTCAGCAGTTAGTTTCTTTGGGACACCCTTGAAGGATCTACACATATGACCCCTTTCTGAATTAAGAATGTTGACTACTTTTTGGAAATCTGTAGCCTTCCTGGATCACCCGTGGGTTCCACACTGGTTTTCACCACAAACTGGAAGTCGGTTGAGTGCACAAAAACAGGAAAAATATGCTACCTCTTTGAAAAATGCCAAATAGCCTTGGCGGAGTTCGCGGAGTTGCACTACGTGGAACTCCGCGAAGTGCAAAACAAACTCCACCGCACTACGTGGAGCTCCGCGAGCAGCGGAGTACAATAGAAAAATGCTGTTTGCGGTGATTGGACAGTGCCGGATGCTTGTCCGCACTGTGCAGTCATTGCGAACGGCACCCTGCACAGTGCAAGTGGTCCCTGCTTTCCTTTTCTCAACGCGAACGGATAGTTTCTCAACTTGAGCCGTCGCAAGCATAGGCAACCACTCGCAATGAGAAACTTGACCCCCCCCTGCATTGAGAAATCTCGTCGGGGTGTTGATTTTCCACGTTCGCGCTAGCCAACTTGATGTTGACGATCACGAACGAGGAAAAATCTCACCGGGAGGTTGATTTTCCTCGCTCGTGGTCGCCAACTTGGCGTTGACGAATGCGAGCGAGGAAAAAACTCCGCTCTGCAATGCGAAGCAGAGTTTTTGGGAACTCCGCGATCTCCGTGTAACACGGAGTGCAGAAAACTCAGAAAACTCCGTGAGCAGAGCGAAGTTCACTGCCCAGAGTAAATAGGTGGTAAAAAATGTATTTTGTTTTTTATTCAGCTCTGTATATTCCTGAAAGCTGGGAAGATGATGACTTTAGTGCAGCAAACCGTTCACTGATGCCATTTTCAGGGAAATAAATGGCAACTTTTATCTGGAGCGCCTTTTTCTTATTTTTCCCCAAAAACTCAAAACTTAGCTATATTGTGCTGATTTTCTTGGTCCCATCCATGGGAATACACAAACCCCAGGTACCTTTAGAATTCCCAGGAGGTTGGAAAAAAGGGATGCAACTTTGTCATGGATGCCTTAATGTGGAAAAAAGTTATAGAGCCCTAAGTGCAAACTACAGTTAAAGGGTTGAGTGGCTTTGAAGACGTAGTAAATATAAACCGAGTAGATACTCTATATTGGTCTGAAATGAAACAGTATGGTAAGCCTTTTGTGTACTTTAGTTTAGTACTCAATACACTTTGTTTGAAATGTATTTAACAATTTAACAATATGCATGCAATTTTTACCTTAAAAGTAGTTGTTTGTGAAATCATGCCTGTGTGCATATTCCTCTGCAGCTCTTGCAGCACCAGGTCCTCAAGGTGGCAAACAAAGGGGGCATTCTACATGATTTTCACCAGAATCTTAATTTACACTGTCAATTAGGAGTCTTTTACGTATGGCTAGATTATGCAGCATAGCACAGGTGGCTATTATTTTGCAGCACATTGCTGGACCATATTCTAGGGCACCCCCACTTTTGTGCAGACATCAGAATCTGCCTTAAGGTAAACCAAATGTCCACTCGATAGTGGTCCTTTTTTGCCTGTGAGCAGTATTGTACCTCTTTGTTTTGGGGTTTGAGGCCGAAAGTATGGAGTCTGATCTATGGTCTTAATGCATATGCACTGTCACCTGAAATGTAACAAAGTTGTTTTAGAATTTATGAAATATTCAAAGGTGGCCACTAAGGTTAAATTTAAGTAACAATTGCCTAACAACCCTCCATCTACAAGCTCTCCTCTTGCTGGTCTCTCATTTAATCCAAAGTGACTAAATATTTAAGAGTGATGAGTGCTCCCAGGGCATTGAGCAAGTTAGGTGTGTAAGCAGATAGGAGGCATTACAGATTACTGGAAAATGCAATGATTGTTGACTCTTTCTCATGCAAAAAACATATTCTGTTACAAAGCATGGGCAAATTAGAACATGTGAATCGTCTATGCATCCAATCACTTGGTAGAAATGTGATATTGCATAGAATTCAATTTTTGTAGCATAAAAATCAGCAAAATTTCTAGGAAATACTATGTGCGAATTAGTTCTAGCTAACATTACATCAAGAAATGTCTAAAATCCCTGCATAAGGCACAGAGTCATATCCTTCCTGCAACTCCAACAGTGCACTGGTAGCTACTAGAAGCTAAAAGGTACACGCTTCACAAAACCAGAATGTGTATGAGAATAGCACCACTGCGTTGTGTAGCCCTGCTTAGTACAGGCTCCATATTATTAATTAAAATGTGAATGAGCTCTTTAGTAAACCTGTACTTAGCAGAAACCTCCTCATTTGGTTGTTCAAATAAAGTCACTTTCTGTCTGAAAATCCTTTCTCTCTTCTTCCTCCTTCTCTGTTCAGCACCGATAATCTGCACCCTCCTCACAACAGCATAGAGCGCAACCATTGTGAAAGATTCCAATGCATGTTGGGACCCCCTTTTATAGTTTGCACCTAGTTACTACCTACACCGTATTTAGGAGTTGCTAACCAGTTTGCAACTGGTTAGCTACTCGCTATTTTTTTGCACATCAGGCCCCTAGTGAATTCTAAACTAAGAAAATACAAAATGGCAGAGAGATTTAAGCATCTGGTGTCTATGTTTTTATAAAAAACAAATCTCTTCCTCTGTGCTTGGTTTGTAATACATGGCTATCTTTAATGTGGAAGGGTATCAGTGACACCGACTGCACACATTACAATATCAATCATCTGAACATTGAGAGTCACACATTTCCTCGCTCTGGAACCTCAGGAAGTAATTGCTGCTGAAGCACCTCATTATAAAATAATCTATGCCTGCTTCCCTGTAAACAGCAAGGACAATTGCTCTTTCCTGCCTAATGAATTTTGAGATTAGCATTTTAGCTTTAAGTACAAAATTTGAAAACCAAGATAACCCCAATGTATTCCATAGAACTGTAACAGTTGCCCTATAAAATCATTGTGTGCAATTATTATGAATGTCATTTTTTGTTACATGTTGCAGCAATAGACGCCGATGTGCGGGTATATCTCGAATTCCTACTTCCCATGACCTTGCCACAAGAACTATGTAACAACAACATGAACAGACGCAGACAATGAAAAATTGTTTAATCTGCAGAGAACGAGGCTTCAATTGAAAGAGAAGGAGCTTCAAGTGATATGAGTTAGGGATACGATTAATGGTCAAAGGTCCACAGCTGCTCATTCACTCACTGCATCTCCTGCACTGTCCCTTCCCTATGCCTCAACCAACCATATTACTACTACAGGGCCAAGTGACCGAGTACACAGAGAGGTGGGAGTGGTAGGTCCTTACTGTATGAGGACATTGGATATCAGAGGCCGTACCATACATATGACACATTTTCCTTGTTTGGAACAGGTACACCTTTTAAAAGGTGCACCCGGCGCAAACAAGGAAGATGCACCTTTATAGGATGAATGCGCTGCCCCCAGGGGGTAGCAGATTCATGTGAAAAACTGAGTCACTGCTTTGAAGCTGTTCAAAAATGCAGGCAGAAATCCGTCTGCACTTTGAAGGGGAATTAGAGATCCCCTTGCAGGTGGGTGCAGTGAATGACTGCACACGCCTGCAAGGGAATGTCTGGGGTGGTACATGGGAGACCCCCAGCCCCCCTTCCAGACGGCTGCCAACAGGGGGCGCACTGATAGGTGGCACATTGTCAGTGCGCCTCCTGACAGCTTCTTTGCCTGTGTGACCTCATCTGTGATATGGTGTGGGCGCAGAAACTAAGGGATTCATGCAAATGAGGGAGTGCACTCTGATGATAGCGCTGGTGCTTTACATGCACCAGGGCTATCGGTATTACTTAAGGGGGCATACAAATGTCTGCGGCCCCTTCTGTAATACCAAAGTGGCCCGGGGGTGCGCCAAGCGGGTACAAACTCCCATTTTATTTAATGCTTTCGGAGACAGTAAAAAGGTCTGTCAGTGCTAGATTGTGCTAAAAAAATAAGACAGATAGCGCCACCGTGTGGGAGGCTATCATGAGAGCCGATGTTGAGAATGACGTGCCAGTGCCGAGCACCGGAAACCACCAGCTCAAATTAAGCACTGATTGCCGGGTGAACAATCCTCAGCAGTAAATACATCTTCCAAGGATAAATGTATTTCTAGTTGCACCTTCGAAATATGCTTACTTTCTTGACTTATTTCTGTGTTTATGGGGTTTTATATTGTGCACAATGCCGTAAAACTGACACTTCAGCCTGGGGGAGTGGGAGGAGGTTTAAGGAGAGGTAGTAGTATAGTTATGACTAGAGGCGAAAAGTTATTTTTGAACTCGAGCACAAATAGGGTGTGGAGTTACACTTGTCCTAAAAATTAGGCCTTAGCAAATTGTTTTGCACACATAAAATCCTAACTATTGAGTTGTAAGAAATGTTTGTTAATTATTGCTTACGCTTTCGGTGTCATTTTCTCTTGCAGGCATCTTGGGTTGAATAGAAAATGCATTGAAGAATATTGAAACTAGATGTTGTTGGTGAAGACAAGCACTGTGCTAGCAATGCCCACTATATGACTTTAGAAACTGCATGGACAATGCTTTGAGATGGTATCTCCAATGCCTTTTTGAATTGCGTTTTTGTGTAATGGTTGTGTAAAACATTGCTGAGACCATAAAACTCCCGGGTGTGCTAGGGTGCTTCAGGTTCAAGAAGGCTTTTAACCCTTTTCTAATGTTAGGAAATCGTTTTCAATCTAATTTGGATGAGGAGGATTTTAAGGGGATGGAGCTTTGGCAGCAGGGACATCCATATTGAACCTCCTGTTCAAGGCTTAGTGGCAGCCACAATAATGGAAGCTGACAATAGATGTATGGTTGGCTGAAACGTACTTCTATTGCTTGTGGAAACACATTTACATGTGCTTCAAGGGAGGGAAAAGTCAGGCAAATTATTTTTTAATACTAAGGACGTTCTGAATTTGTGGGTGGTCCATCACTGTGACTCAGCCTAGCCATGTGCATATTACTACAGCATCCCACCATTTAAAAGGATTTATCAAGTTAGTAAATGGAGTTTTTGTTGAGAAAAAAAAATGAAGGATTTACCCAAAGATCAAGTGGAGTTATTGGTAAAAAAACAAAAACAAATCCCGACTCTGTGAGTATACGCAAATACATTTGAACACACTTCTTTAAACAATAGGTAGAATTCTCTGGCGCATGCACGAGGCAAGTCTCTAAAGTCTCTAAGGCAGTAGAAGAAGTGTGCGATGTTATAGTGGGACACAGACAGTACATTGCAGAGGACTTTTGCTTTCGGTCTCTTAATTGGGATGCACAACGTGTTCCAGTTATCATGAGTAGGCCTAATCAGGCGTTGCTGTCTTTGCTGAACTGCTGAACCAATTTGTTCAACATGCTCAACATCCTTGGTATGCTGCTTGTGTTTCCTGGGGCAAAGATCTTGAATGTGACATTGCAAGCTGTGGAAGCTGGGTGGCCACTTAAGTGCTGTCTTACACCAGATTTTCTTTTTCCCTCCTGTGTCTCCACTCTGTAATATGGTTGTTTGGTCATAGTGCTGCTTCATATGGTACTGTTCTTCATATACAATAAGGTTTGTTTTTTTTGGTTTCTGCAATCGTTGTCTAATTAACTCTGAAAACTAGACTTTGTGGAGGAATTCTTAGGGTCTTCTAATTTTTAATGTAATTTCCCCCAAGGTATTGATCAGAGCTGATCACTAGGCCAGCTAGGACAACATAAAGTGAGCTGGTGGCACACTCTACTAGAGATGGGAGAGAGGTGGATCCTTCCAAGTAGGTGCCCTAAAGAAGGCCTAGTCGGAGTCAGCCATCTTATTGCACTGGCGAACATTTTAACTTGAGGTAACAGACATCAAGGGCTAGCGATACACCTATAATTGCCAATACATGCATTTTCTGAAATCTGCACAAATTCACCAACATACGCATTTAGCATGGTTGCTGCATAAGCATGTGTTGCTATGCTTCCCTCTTTACAGACGCCACATTAGAAAGCAAAATAATGCTTACCGGGTATGTCAAGTGATAATAAACCACTTCCCACTGCACAGCATTTAATTAGTGAAGTGCATCTGAGGTAGACTTTTCAAAAATATATGTAATATATAATGCATGACAACTGTATGACTGTATAGTGATTCCGAACCTATGTAGTATACATTTGTGACAGATGCACTGATTTGTAGCCAGTAATCATGCACTCGGATTTGCAACTGCGACATGAATTACAGAATTCTCTGTTCAGTACATTTGACAGTAGCATTGGCTGTGGACGTTTTCAGATTTACGATGAATTGGTGGTTAGCTTTTGTTCAGCTGCAAATAATGTATGTTGGCGGGAATGTAATTAACACTGCCTAGCGAACGCAGCAACCTCAGAATTATGATTCAATTCTATCTAGTGTCTATGTTTTGTTGTTTTTAAAGCAGGGGTGAAGAAAAGCAGTAGGTTCCCTCCTTCCCTTGTTCAGTGCGGCCCTCGCGGCGTGCGTTCCACTGAGGGGATTCCATGTCGGGTGTACCCGCGCGCTGGACGCTTGGGAGAGATAAGACCATTGGATGGTATTAATGAGAGACATTTTCAAGTTCACACCGTGGGAATTTGAGTTGGCAATACCCGCGCTGGCTGACATTCTCAATTCCTACAGGGCATCATTTTTCTTTCTCTCATACTTAAAGTAGGTTTCTCTTCAGGGGTGTCACTGGAATATAAAGCGAAGCCTTCAGGGAGTACTGAAGGTAGCTCCGTTAACGGCGCTAATTAAGGAAAGTCCTCATCGAGCGAGGTTGCCAGGCTCATGGGTGAGTCACCGCTTTCACATTTCAGCGGTGCTTTTTCAGTGACATCAAAATTATTGACTTTTGTTCACTTGTGGGAGTAATGCATTATGACTATGAGAATGCGGGGGCTAATTAAGAGTGCCAAAGGTAACCTCCCTTCCTAACTAGTGTCCTTCCCCAGTGGCGTTACACAGGCCCCCACCGCCCCACAGCTCCAGGGGGTCCCCTCAGCACAATAATCCGGCTAGAGAGCGTCTGACTGAGTCCGGAGGGGGCCCCTCCACGTACCTTGCAGAGGGCGCCCTCAAGTTTCGCTTCACCAGTGTCCCTCCCAACAAAGTGATAATTCCGATTTTTCAAAAGGCACTCTGGGTGCATTTCATAGATCTCTGAGAAAGGTGCACGTCTGTTGCTCGCAAGGGGGCATTGTTTTTGCTGTGCATTTGTTGACAGCATTCACTTGTTTATGTAGTGAAACAATTCTAATCAAATTATAAAATCATGGCAATTTATATAGCCCGTGGGAAGGGCAGAAGCTACAGTTTCTTCCATTCGTTTCCTATTAGCTCAGTAAGGATCAAGGTGAGCAACGTTATGCAACCCACGAGATATGCAGAAGTGCATATTGGAACAAGTACTATGCATCTGAATGAGAGCGAGAAATAATGTGATGCTTGCATGAGGAGGTAGCAGGGCAGTGGTATTCACCACGCAAGGCTAAGGGCTTACGCCTCGCGCCCCTCTTCAGCCCCTGTTCCTTTCCTTTCAGACAGCTGTTAAAATGCCACTCACTTCCAGCGGTGATGGCATCTTTTGAACGAGGGAATAAATATCCGGGTGCGACACTCCAGCTCAGCAATCTATCTGACACGGGTCAATAACCCTTGTGAAGGCATCCCTGTCAATGCGGCTGGTGTCCTGCCTGCTAGTGGGGATTACAATCACTCGAGTGATGGTAAAACTATAGATGGACGTTCATCGGTTTCCAACTCGAGAGTGAGAGGCAATTGCTACAGCTTGAAGGGGCTCGCCATTGGCTATTCGTTAACTATTTATAACTCTCACACCATAAAATCGTGACTCCCTTATAACATAATGGGTTCACTATAACTTAAAAGCAGCCCTAAGACGCTGCCACCAGCAGATATGGAACACCAAGTGAACTGCTCTTGCAGATCAAATCGACACCATCAATAACAGCATCAAGCAAATCTTCACCATCAAATATCTGACTGCACCTCCTGCTGCATCCAGCAACATTACCTCCTCATAAGACCTTTGAATTCTGTAACAAAACCACCTCAATATACAGCAACTTAGACCCTTAACTGGACCCATCACAACTTAATTTTTCATCATGGCTGATGAACAAACCCTGACCTCGTGGCCCGAAATCTCTGCTACCATATAGGCCACCCAAGGGCTGCTCCATCTGACCCTTACCCCCACCATGTCATCACCAAAGGACTCCCACCAATCAGCAGAGCACTAAGACCCATCCTCAATGCCTTCAAAAAACTCAACCACATTTGTGGATACCTGGAAACATACCACTATCATACACTTGCTGAAGAAACAATCCACTGAACCAGCCACGTGTTCTAACTATGGACCCATCTTCCTCCTACCATACCAAGCAAAGGTCTTAGGAAAACGAATCAATCTATGTCTCACTGACCACCCCAGCAACCCTAGCTACTAGGGGTGGATGGAAATTGTGGAGTTTCATTCTGCTGAATTCTGCTGTGTTACAGAAAAATTCTGCAAGATTTCATGGAATTCCACCAAAGGGCAGAAAATGTGCAGCTCAGACGATGCGTGCTGCAATTTAGCACCGGTAGTGTGAGCAGAGCTGAAAATCAGTGTGGACTGTACCATGTACTACGCAGGAGTGCACAGACATTTAGTTGATTTTAATGCAGTCTGAGTAGAAAATCATGTTCTGAAGCCTCGCAGGAGAAAAACTCCCCCACAAGGTGATTGGGGGAATTCAGCCAGAGCTCCACAATAAAGAATAACATGAAGTGGTTAAAATCTTCCAACTCCGTGGGGGAACAAAATATTCCACCCACCATACCAGCTACTTGACACCACACTCTCTTGATTATATCCCAACCACAGTACAGAAACAGCACTTATTACCACCACAGGTGACATCCCCATAATCCTTGACAGTGGAGACACAGCAGCCCTCATTCTCCTGGACCTCTCTGCTGCATTTAACACTGCCTCACACCCCTTCCTGATCAGATGTCTGCCTGAGATTGGCATTCAAGGACATGCTCCCCCTTGAACCTGCTCTTTCTTGCTGGATAGAACACAGGCTGTCAGCCTGGTACCTTTCTCCCCGGAAGGCTGCAAAGTCATCTGCAGAGTGCCTCAAGATGCATCACTCAGCCCCACCCTCTTCAACGTATACATGATCCGAATGGCCAATGTCATACGGGCACATTACTGCAACCTCCTCTCCATGCAGTCGACATTCAATTCATATTCTCTCCAACACAAGAAACAAGATTACAACCCTCATGACCAAAGTTGTTAACTGGATGAAAGCCAACTGTCTCAAGCTCAACTCTGACAAGACGGAAGTAGTGATCTACGGCAAGAAAACCTCACTACCAGACTTCAACAGGTGGCCATTTGAACTCGGACAAACATCTACACCCAGAACCCATGCTAGGAACCTCAGAATAATCGTAGTCAGAAAACCTGTCATGACTGTTCAACTCAACACCATCACTGCATCCTGCATTAACACCATGAAGAGACTATGGAAAATCTTCAAATGGCTCCCAAGCAACATTATACAACAATCAATAAAGCCTTAGTCAGCAACAAGTTAGACAATGGGAACACCATCCACGCTAGGATCACCAAGAAACTCACGAGAAGACTACAAACCGCCAAGAACTCAGCAGCCAGACTCATTCCCAACCTCTCACATCTCACTACACTCCAGGGAACTACACTGGCTCCCAACACACAAACGTGCTCAATTCAGACTCCTCACACAAACATTTAAGGTACTACACAACACAGGCGCCCCCAACCTGAATCAACGCCCCCAACCACACAGACAACTTCCGCCCTGCAAGACTCCTTTTAGCACACAGCCCACCCCTAGAACCAGATCATGAGGTCCCAGGCCCTTTCTCTTTGTCATGGGGGAGCATGACGGTGCACCCCCTCCATGTTATGTTGGGTGGGCAGGGGATATGGTCCTGAGCTCCTTTCTTTTCTTTTGAGGGTCATTAAGGTGTTGCCCCTCTTCTTTTCTTTGTGGGGGTCCAGGAGGTGCAGTTGTGGGTCCCTTCTTTACATAAACCAGCACAGGGTATAGTTTATCTGGTTCTCACAGAACCCTGAGAAGGAGGGGCCAATGCATGCCATTTCCTGAGTTCATAAATTATTAATGACCCTCAGGCACTGGCCCACCCCAGGGGCATCTTCAGGAGTTGCAGCAGAGCTCCATGCACTACCTTTTTCCCAAGTTGGGGGGGTCAAAGGTCCAATTCCTTTCCCCTACGATAGCTTGGGCTCCGTTAGGCTGATTTGCACAACTGTGGGCCCCTTTTGGCTCCTGGTGACAAACCCTAGCAACCTGGAGGCTTTGCAGCAGACCTCCTCGCATCTAAGATAACACACTTTGCAGGGAGATGGTTTCACTAGCTTCCTGGACCATCATTTCTTTTTTGTCTTGGTCTCCGGTGCTCCTCCCATCTTGCTGGGGTGCAAAAGTCTAGATCTTCCTCAAGCTGGTCCCTAAAACCAGCCTCACTAGTCCTGGAGAGATCCACTGGTCGTGGAGTCAACTGTGGGCAGAATCCTCAGTCCAATGGAGAGTGCAATTCCAGAGTGTAAGAAATTGGGTTACTGATTGACGGTGCTGAAACCCTACTTAAGTGGTACCTACAATCCTTGCCAGGGTGAAGTCACAGCAAACCCTAAATTAACCTGCGCTCAACCATCGGGTAGCTTGGCGCAGAACAGTTAGGCTTGACTCAGAGACAGTGTGTAATGTATTTGTGCAACACTTCAAACAGTATGAAAGTGAAAACACCATGAAAAGCATCCCACAAAGATCAAACAACTAATGTAAATTTTAATGAATAAACAAGTCCAAAATGACAAACATCCAATCAATAGAACAAAAGATACACAATTTTAAATATTTAACAGAAAACTCAGAGACAATGTGTAACTTATTTGTGTAACACTTCAAAAAGTAGCAAAGTGAAAACACAATGAAAAGGTTTCCACACCAGATTAGAAACATAAAGTACATTTTAATAAATAAAACAAGACCAAAATGACAAAAATCAGTAGAACCAAAGATATGCAATCTTTAAGGTTTAATGGAATATAGCACCAAAAAGCATGTGGAGGAGTGTGGCTCAATGATTAGAGCGGCAGTCCCTGATGCAGAGTTCTGGTCCGAGACCAGGGTTCAATTCCCGCCTCGGCGGGTCTTGGGCTTAATTTCCTCGGACCTGTTAATTCTCACCTCGGTGCCTATTCTAATCATGGGTCCCACGCTTCAACTCTGGGCAATAGCTTGCTTAACCTCCACAACGGCCCCAACAGCGCTAGGATGCCTGGCCATCACCTTGGGGGTGCCCAGGAGTGGGAGTGGGGATTTCACAGGGAAAGGCCAGGAAGGGTTCCACAGCGGTATGTGTACAACGCCTTGATACCCCCTTGGGGGTGATACGTGCGCTATATAAGCACTACAACATATAAACACCAACTAAAACCACAAGTTCAGACTGACCGCAACAGAACAAGGGCCCTTTACAGGGACTTAGTTAGGCCGCCTGAACAAGAATACCTTAAATCCTTGTTGCAGAGCATTGCAAGGTCCCACGTCGAGGATGCGTTGTTCAGCTGAGGCAATGTGTCAGTTCCAATGAGCTGCAAGGCTGTGATGCAATGTTCTGTGTTGTCGAGGAGGCCATCAGCGAGGGAAGCTTGCAATGCAAAGTCTTGTGTCGAGAGTGCATTGCACAACGGCTCTTTATGAGAAGACTGCATTGGCTTGCTATGTGAAGTCCTGTGTTGTCATCAAGGCTGCCGTTGACCAGAGGTTTGCGATGCAAGGACCTGCATTGAAGATGCATCATTCAGGGCCAGTTCAGATATGGGCTGCAAGATTGTAGTGGAGTCTTTGCGCTGGAAGAATCTCCATGCCACTAGAGTCAAGCGAGCCTCGCTGAGGGGTGAAAACCCGAAATCAGTCCTAGGATGCTTGTATTCCAGTCCAGGGAGACCCTGGCCTGGCAGTTCCTGCTGGACTGTTTCCATGGGGAACAGTATCAAGACTGCCTTGCTGGGTTTAAACTGGAATGGCATGGGGAGCAAAAAAACAATCGATTTAGTCCAGATCTCTGTACTGGGTGAATGTTTGACATTCTGTCCATCTATTGTTCTTTTTATGCAAGAATCCCCGCAGTAGCGGCTAAGCGTCGGTTCTGTTCGGAGTTTCGCCATGCAGCAAAGGTGATGTGTCGGTTTGCTGGATCTACAGATGGGCTGGCAGATCACCTTCCGGTCCACTTGAAAGTGCCCAGGTCTGGGGAGGCACCACTTGACAGGGTAGGGCTCACAATTGCACAGTCCTGGTGTGCGTTAGAGACTAGCCCTTGGAGTCACTCTGGTGGCCCTGGGTTAACTCTGGTGGTCTTGGGTTCAGGTTGCAGGTCCAAACCTTCTAACTGAGGTAAGAGGGTAGCAGGTCAGCACAGCAAGCAGCAGCAGCAGTCCTTCAGGGAGCAGTCCAGCAGAGTGGTAGTCCTTGTAGTAGCACAGCAGTCCTTCTTCCTGGCAGAGTCTTCCACAGGTCCAGAAGTGTACTGAAGAGTTGGCATCTGAGGTCCAATATTTAAACCCGATGACGTCTTTGAAGTGGGAAAAACTTCTAGAGGGTTCTCTTTGAAGTGCACAAGTTGTTTGCCTCCCCTGCTTTGTCCAGACTAACTACAAGGGGTGTGAAATCCTTCATGTGGAGGCAGGATACAGCCTATTTAGGTGTAAGTGGGGCTTTGCCTGACTTGGCTCTCCCATCCTGCCAGTGAAGGCCCATCCAGGCACACCTAAGTTCCCTATTTTGTATGGCTGTCTAGTAGGAATACACAAAGTCCAACTGCTAACTACACACAGTGATATAGCCCTGGAAATGCTACAGGCACTAAATTGCTAAGGCAGGAAAATGCCAGCTTTCCAAAAGTGTCATTCTCAAAATTGTATCTACAAATCTGAACCAAGAACTGATTACTTATTCCCAATTGGAAGTTACAGCTCATTAAATGCAATAAGGACATAC
The DNA here is from genome assembly GCF_964204655.1 of Triturus cristatus. Lineage (NCBI taxonomy): Eukaryota > Metazoa > Chordata > Amphibia > Caudata > Salamandridae > Triturus > Triturus cristatus. The sequence goes on from NC_140581.1 coordinate 872,130,646, forward strand.
CAATGTTATTTATGAGAGAGGTAGGCCTTGCAAAAGTGAAAAACTATTTGAAGAGTGTTTCATTATCAGGACACAGAAAACTTAAATGTACCTGTCCCAATTTTGAAATACATTGCTCCCTCTCCTGTGGGCTGTTTAGGGCCTACACAGGGGTGACTTACACATATTAAAATAAGAAGGTTTGGGCGTGGAAAAAGGTTTATTTGGCAGGTCAAAATGGCAATTTAAAACTGTACACACAGGCAGCAATCCCAGGCATGAGACTTGTTTGATACAGTGATCCCGATGAATTACATGACCCACAGAGCGAGCATGCTATTCCACAGACAAATATGAATCTACTGAAGGTGAAAAACTGAACTGTGACTGACACAGTGATATTTGTTCTTTGCATGACCCGTGATGGCATCGTGCTGCTCCACAGATGAGTGACAAATTTACTGATTGTGAAAGCAGAAAGCTCCAGTGGGCTGGTCAAACACAGAAACACCACCAATAACAGCAATACAAATTAAAGTGACACCAAAGCCATCCAATCTTAAACTATGGTTGACACGGATGTGTACTGAATAGAATGATGTCAGCAAAAGACAGCTGGAGCTGTCTGTAGCAATACCTCAATATAGTGTTGGTCACTTTATCTGTACAAGCAATGCCTCTTTACAGGATTCTGAAACTCATTCATTTATTTAGGACCATCCTCCTGTCTAACAGTTTATGATTTCTTGACTATTAACTATAAATCTATTCATGTGACACAAAGAACGTTTAAGATAATTCATAATTATTTTAGTGGCACCCTTACTAAAAAAGTGTCACTCTTCATAACAATCTCCCAAAATTCTGAACTATGTTCTGGAGTATGCAGGCTATGAAACAGGCATAATATCTCACTGTCTGACTCTGGCAGATATTCTTGCCACTGTGATAAATTATACATTTCTATTGCAATAAGTAAATAAAATTCCCATGAAAGTACCTCATAACGCTGAATCAGACACACATACAAGTAGATAAAACCACATAAAACATTAAAACATTATAACAAATGCTGCCAAAATGGTACTGCTGATGGTGCATATTAATCACAGCAGAATGCAGCAGCTTTATAAAATACAAGAGAAATGGTTTATCAGTACCTATAAACTATCATTTTAATAGTGCAACGTAGCATCCACTGCCAGTATTTGCTCTTCTTCTTTACAAAGCACTTTTACTGCTATTCAACTAATCCTAAATAGTTTACAACATTGCTATAGACCATATTCAGTTCAACCATATAGCAGCAAGAGCAACATAGATTGCACTGCACTGCTTAAACAACAGATTCATGTTTAACTCTATTCCACTCTTAAAAATGAAAACTGACATAAATGCATGAAATGGACAACTATTTCAAAACCTAGATCATAGACCCAAAGATACCTCCTTTCCCGGTCCATGTTCCTCTAATTTTGCAAACTATATATGTTCATACATGCATACAATTTAGCGTTTTGTCAAAGAGATGGAAAAAACCCTATAATGAGCAGTTTTCATGGTGCTTTAGTTCTTTACTCTGCGACTCAGGGTCCAGTATTGTTTATTATTTTCCCTGTTAGACCTAGTAGCCTTGGCATGGTATCTTCAGTATTTTTGCCTCTTTCTCCTGCATTTTTGACTGTGTCCTGAACTTTATTTTTGCGGGTTTGTGTACTCTGGGCACTTTACCACCGCTGATCAGTGCTAAAGTGCAAGTGCTCCCTGTGTAAATTATGATTATGATTATGATTGGGTATCCATGATTGGCATATTTGATTTACTGGTAGGTCCCCAGTAAAGTGCACTGTGTGTGCCCAGGGTCTGTAAATCAATTGCCACTAGTGGGCCTGCAGCACTGGGTGTGTCACCCACACGAGTAGCCATGTAAACCTGTCTCAGGCCTACCACTGCAGTGTCTGTAAGCGCAGTTTGCAACTGCCATGTCAACCTGGCATTTGCCAGGTCCAAATCTTCCCTGTTACTACATGTAAGGCACCCCAAAGGTAGGACCATGATGTCCCTGTGGGCAGGGTGCAGTGTATGTGAAAGGTAGGACATGTGCTGGTGTATTTTACATGCCTTGATAGTGAAATACTGCCAATTTCGTTTTTCACTATTGCAAGGACTAGCTCTCCGATAGGTTATCATTGGAGCTGCCTTGTAACATTTTACAAGTGCAACTTTAAATTGGGAAGAGCAAGAGATTTAGAATTTGGGCTCTCTGTGCTCAGGATTTAAAAGCACATCTTTTAGGGAAGGTGCCTCTGTCTGCCTGTGAAATCAACGATTGGTTTAGACTGACAGCTGGGTTGTTAGTGCATTCACTCTAGACAGTCATACAAAGGGAGCTGAGGTTTGCCATTCATATTCTGATGGCCCATCACCAGGCTCATGTGCCTTCCTGAGCCAGAGTGGTGGGAGAAGTTGTCACTGACACAGGAATAGGGCTGTGCCTGACCCCTGACAATGCTGTCTCCACCCACCTGTAGTGTGTCTGGAGCCAAGGCAGATTCTTGTGGACAACAAAGACTTTCCTTTGAAGTATTCCACCTCAAAGGCCAAAAGGGATATAAGTATTAAACCTGTAACCCCACATTTTTAGAACACTTCGGGATTGAGGACTCTGCCAAGAAGAAGAGCTGAGGATCTATCAGAAGGAGTACTGCCCTTTTCTGTGTGTTGCTTAGCTGGGTTGGCCAGCAGTTGCTGTTTCTGTCTGTGGGCAGTGAAAGAGCTGGACTTTGTTCTTGAATCCTGCTTTTTCCAAGGTTCCTCAAGGGCTTGTGTGTGCATGCCTCCTGTTGGAAGTCTCAGGGCCCTAAAATAATTCACCTGCAGCATCCCTGAAATTCACTGCTGGGAGTTCTGACCTGCCGAGTGGTGCCAATTTGAGTTTGGGGCCCTTGGATGTTGTTCCTGCTGCAAAAGACTGCAAAATCGACTCATCTCCCTTCCAGTGCCTGTTTTTCTGATACAGCACCACCGTGTGGCCAAAACTATTGACACAGCATCTGTTCGTGGCATGAAGAATCACTGCAGCTCGAGACCTGTGGACCATATCTCTGATGTCTGAGACCTCCTCACTGACTCAGATGCAGGCCCTGCTGTGCACATCACTGGTCTGCGGCTGGAAGAATTGATGTAGCGCCTGTTTGCCACCACCGCCTTGACCTCCAGGTTGTCTGATTTCCACACATCACACCTGTACACCAAGTCTTCCACCGCAACACCCACAGACAAGAACCATTTACCGATTTCCACGCATCGCTTCCCCTTACATTCCGGAACCGATGCAACACTTCTCCTGCGTGCAGCAGAAATTATGCATTGCTTCCCCAGGGACTCAGAAACCGAGGCCTCACTATGTTTCCAATAGCTTCCTCCTCTGCAACTGTTTTTCTTTGCAGATATTGACGCATTCAAGGCACTTTGGAACTCAAAGAATCAGACTCCCAACCTTCCTGTCTGAACTCACAATGATCAGATGTGGAGTACCCTAAAGGTCCTCCCTCAGCCCCACGCTCTTCAACATCTACATGGCACCGTTTGCAACCATCGTCAGAAAACACGGACTCAGCATAGTATCCTACACAAGCAACACCCAGCTCATCCTCTCCCTCACCAAGGAGCCCAACATCACCAGACACAGTTCTAGGAAGGAATGAAGGATGTCGCATCCTGGATGAGCGGCAGCTGCCTGAAGCTCAACTTGGAGAAAATGGAAGTCCTCGGATCCACCCTCTCCACGTGGGATGACACCTGGTGGCCCCCGCCTTTGGCAACCAGGGTCCACGCCTGCAACCCTCTGCATCATTCTCGACTCCTCTCTCACTATGAGCCAACAGATCAACGTCGTATCCTCCATGTGCTTCAACACCCTCCGCATACTCCCAAAGACCTTCAAATGGATCCCCCCGAATCTGGAAAGACCATTAACCACGCACTCATAACCAGCAGACTGGACTACGGGAACACCCTCTATGCCGGAATCAACAAATCTCTACTCCACAAACTCCAGACCATAAGGAACGCCGCAGCCAGACTCGTCCTTAGCAACCCATGACAAGACCACATCACCCAGCACCTACGAGACCTCCACCGGCTCCCTATCGAAAAAAGAGTGACATTCAAGCTGCTCACACATGCCCACAAAGCCCTCCACAACACAGGACCCCAATACCTCAACCAAAGAATTTCCTTCTACGCCCCCAAGAGAAACCTCTGCTCTGCTGACCTTGCACTGGCTGAAATCCCCTGCGTCTGCAGAGCCAGAATGGGAGGAAGATCCTTTTCCTACAGTGCAGCCAAGACCTGGAACAAACTCCCCCTCAGAACAGGTGACTAGTGCGCTTCACAAATCCCTGATTGATTGATTGATTGATTTGTGTACACCCACCACATCCATAGAGTACCATGGACAGAATTGCTTAAACCTCTTAAAAATGATATTTTAAGTTATGTATGTTGGATTTTTGCCATTTGGTTTGGCTTTGTTTAGATAAAGATTAGTTATTTTTCTAAACTGGTGTGGTGTCCATGTGCAGGGTTTTCACTCGGTTACTGTGTGTGTTATGTACAAATACTTTACACATTGCCTCTGAGCTAGGCCTGACTGCTAGTACCAAGCTATCAAGGTATTGAGTAGGGGTGGGCGGAATTTGCGAAATCCACTTTCGCAAATTATCGCGAAAATGTTTAAAATTATCGCAAACAAGCGGAAATATCGCGAAGATGCGGAAGTTTTTTTCCCACATGTTTGCGTGATTTTCTGCATGATTGCGGGTCGCCAACTTACCCATGTGGTTGCTCGCGGGTGCGGCCATCTTGTTTTGAGTTGTCTCGCGGTGCCTGATCGCGAGAAGAAAGACGTGATCGCGCGACGCATGACGTCACTGCGGGCGCGAACTGTCGCGAGACAGCGCAAATGGCTGAAAACAATACAACATCTCATGGAGAACGCGACCGGATCAAGAAAACTTGTCGGCGAACGCAGGGATTCAGGTAAGGCGATCGCGCGCGCGCAAGAATGTATTATTTTACACCGCGAGCAAGAAACAAATTATCGCCAAGCTGCGGAAAGCGGAAATTTTGACATTTTCACGCTCTCCGCGGAACGCGAAAATGTCAAATTATCGCAATTTCCGCGAACGGAATGAAATTTTCGCCCAGGCCTAGTGTTGAGCAGGGGTTATCTTGGGTGTGTAACTCCCTTACCCTGACTAGAAGGAAGGGTCCCTATTCGGACAAGATGCAAACCACTGCCAACTAGAGACCCCCATTTCTAACATTACCTTTTTTATCTGTTCGCAAATCCAGTAAAAGGAAGGTATTGTGACCTCAGAATATTAGGTAATCTAATTTTTGTTGCCTCTTGTTGCACATTTCCTTCATATTATGCCTAGTAAGCTAGTCTAGAAAGACCGTAGAGTCATCTCATTTAGCTTGGTTGCAATCTGTGACTGAGAGTTCGTCAACAAAAATCCAAGAGAGATTTACATTTTATCTCTACCCTTTATGGGACCCATTCCTTTCGAAGTCCAGAATGGTATTTTCCTTGAAAATTCTCCAGTATGGCAAAAATCTTCATATTGTCGCATCTATTTCTGTCCCTCTTGGTTAGACAGTTGAAGATCAATGTGTCTAAATTAGCTTTCTCCTTCCTTCACTTTGTCTCTTACTTTGCTGACTCTTTCTTCACCTACTCCATGTGTTGTCTGATTTGTTTGATCTCTTTCTGCATAGTTTTGATTTCCTGACATGCTGTATGTTATTTTAACAAAACAAGAAGCAATGTTTCCACTCCATATGTATGTTAGAAAAATGGGTTGTTGATTGCCTGGGGTGTAAGCTCTGGTCAAGCAGCAACCACAATCCTAGTCAGCATAAGAGGCTAAATTAACCTGTGCTCGCCCTCTGGTAGCTTGGCACAGAGCAGTCAGACGTAACTCTAGAGGCTGTGTGTAAAGTATTTGTGCAACACTGCAAAAAGTAAATCAGTGACAACACCACACAAAAAAGATTGCACAACAGGTTAGCAAAATAGAGCAAACTTTAATAAATCAAACAAGACCAAAAGAAAAATCATATTAGTAGAACTGGAGATATTGAATTTCAAAGTTTTAAAGAAAATTAGTGTCAAGAAGCAAAAGCAGTATTGGGGATATCTGGTTGTGCTGGTTTGAGACAAAGTCCTAAGCTCAGACCGACCGTGATGGAGTGTGGTCTGGCTACAGGGCCCCAGTTAGGTTAGCTGAACAAAATACCTTAAATCCTGTTTGCGGAGCGTTGTGTGGATCGATGTCGAAGATACGTCATGTAGCTGAGGAGATGTAATGAGGCTGTGGTACAAGGTCCTGATGCATCGACGATCCTGTTGACGGGGCTTGCGTTGCAAAGACTACTGTCGGGGATGCAAGGTGCAACAGAGACGATGCGTCAATGCCTATGAGCAGCGGAGTTGTAATACAGAGTTTCAGCTCATCGTCGAGGGTGCCATTGATAGGGGATGTGTGGAGCTTGCACCGGGTAAAGGATTGCACAGTGGGGGTTCCAAAGGGGATGCATTGGTTCCAAGATGTGGGAGACGCCGGCGATGTGAGTCTTTTGCGATGGGTCCATGCCATGCAGCAGCTGCGATGTGTCGGTTCTGCTCGAGTATGCACTGCTCAGGCGAGAAGATGCATCGGTTCTGCTCGGGCATACGCCGATCAGCAGAGAGGATGCATCGGTTCCACTGGTAAGCACCTTAAGTCCACTTACAATGGTCCATGACTGGGGTGGCACCACTTGGCAGGGTAGACTCACAGCTGGCAGAGTCCAGGTGTAGAAGCAGGGTAATTGGAAGTCTTTTATGTCCCTGAGGATTCAGATCAGGAGGCCAGCCAACTAGTCAAATAGAGTCACACTGAGTTCTTGGGTCAAGCAATCCAGGTCCAGTCCTTCCCACCCAGGCAGAGGACAGCAGGCAGCAGTTCAGCACAGCAAAGGAGGAGTCCAACAGAGCAGCAGTCCAGCAGAGTGGCAGTCCTTCAGCAGCACAGCAGTATTTCTTTAAGGCAGAGTATCCACAAGTCCAGTGTACTACAGTGGTGGTGTCCGAGGTGCAGTACTAATACCCAGTGGTGCCTTTGAAGTGAGGAATAATTCAAAGACAGGCCTTTGAAGTGCACAAGGCCCTGCCCTTCCTGCCGTGGCTCCAGGAAGGGCATGCAAACCTTTGAGTGGGGACAGGACACAGCCTATTCAGGTATAGGCGAGACTGGGTCCAGATCCTCCCTCTCATCCTGCCAAGATGGCCTATTAGGTCACACCTAAGCCCCCATTGTGTGTGGCTGTTTAGGGGGAATATACAAATATCAGCTGTCACCCACCACAGGCATGATCAGAGACAGGCAGCAGGCAGCAAATGGCTAAAGTAAGAAGACAGTAAAAACAATTCTCCCCTTGGAAAAATCAACCAGACATATATGAGTCTTTAGAACAACAAACAACACTCTTCTCTCATACCCCAAACATTTACAATCATAAAGCAATACTGCATCCACATTAAGTTTGCTCAGACCAATAATTATATAGACAGGATAGCATATAGAGTTGCCATGAAGGCATACCCTGCTAAAATCATCTTCTCTCTCCTTAATAGTCTTATGAAACTTGCATTAGCAGCGGAGCCCTGTATAGCTTCCAATGTCCAATGTGAGGAGCTGGAAAAGTATTTTATTAGTAAGTTAGAACATATTTGCTCTAACTTTGCCTCCAACATTAGGGATTTAAGTCTAGAGATGCTTACTAGTCATCTCCCACCACTCCACCACTTTTTTCCTTTGCTATCCTTTGAAGAGCTCCAGACTCTCTGTAATAAAGTCAAATCAGGCTCACCAGATGACCCCCTTAAGTCTGACCTGTTTCTTAAATTTCAGGACTGTCTTTTCCCACTCTGTCTTGAGCTTATAAATCTTTCTTTAACTTCAGCATCTGAACCGGCTTTGTGGAAATATGCCAACGTTATTCCCCTTTTAATAAAATCTGCTCTGGATGCTTCCAAACCAGATATTTTATGTGCTATCTTACTGGTACCATTTCTTGCTAGAATCATTGAGTCTCATATTAACACTATTCTAACAAATTTTCAGGAGACTAACCAAATTCTGGATATCTCTCAGAACAGCTTTAGACCATGACACAGCACTGAGTCTGCGCTGCTTTTGGTTATTGAGCATCTGCGCGGCTCCTTAGATGAAGGCAGATCCTCTGCTCTGTTTCTGCTTGATTTAAGTGCTGCTTTTGATACCGTATCTCATGGTATTTTGTTGCGGCGTTTACAGGAGATTGGTATTAGTGGAGCTGCATTGACCTGGTTCCCTTCCTTTCTTTCTGATGATCTTTTCAGATTGTTTCTTCCCCGTACAGTTTTCAGGTACACACTCCACAACATGGTGTTCCTTGGGGCTCCGCGCTGAGCCATACTCTATTCAACATTATATTTAACCATTGGCTCTGGTTGCGAAAGCCCAGGGGCTTACACTGGTATCCTAAGCTGATGATACCCAGCTTGCCATCTCTTTTTCCAATAATTCTACTCAGAACCTGGCTAAATTCCAAGGCGACATGGTGGCAGTCGCTGAGTGAATGGTGGCCAATTACCTACAACTAAATTTAAGTAAATCGGAAATCCTTCTCCAGGTTAGAGATATCCACCAGTGGGGCGACCATTGGTGCCCCCCTTCTTTAAGGCCACCTCCTCAGCCCAAGGTGTTGGTAAAAAATGTAGGTGTCTGGAATGAGCTCCCCATCGGCTGGAAAGAGCTCCTAATTGATATCGGACACACCCCCACCCTGCACATCTTCAGGAAGACCCTCAAGACCTGGCTCTTCGAATGACTGGAGCTTCTCCCCACCCCCCTACCCTCAGCGCCTTGAGACCCTTGCGGTTGAGTAGCGCGCTTTAAAAAAAAATCTCTGATTGATTGATGGATTGATTGATTGACAGCGCCATGACCTTTGAAGCTCAGGCAAAATCAGTGGCAGGTGTCTTTTTCGAACTCCTACGTGGCCTTAAACCCATTCCTGGATGCTTTGATTCTCACACGTGCCAGGCTATCATTCAGGCCACCATTCTTTCAAGGCTAGACTACTTCAATATACTTTATCTAGGATCAGTGACCAGAACACTTCAGCTGGCCCAGAACGCTGCGGCAAGGCTGCTATTTGCCATTCCAAGGTTTTGCTTGGTCTCCAGCTTTATCCACAGGCTGCATTGGCTCCCTGTGGATTTGAGAATTCACTTCAAGGTCCTGTGCACTGCACACAAAATCCTACAAACTCAGGGGCCTTTCATTTTGGCCAATTTGCTCCTCCCATATTTCCCCCTGCGGGTACTTTGCTCAGCTAATCTCAGTTTGGCATGTGTCCCTCACATCAGAAGAGCAAGAGCAGGAAGCCGCTCTTTTCGCGCCAACGCACCTGCTCTCTGGAATGCGCTTCCTCTGTTCATTAGGAGCATTCAGAATCATTGGGCTTTCAGTAAGGCCCTGAAGACCTGGCTGTTCTCTATTTAATCCCCTGTGATTCCTCTGCTTATTGTTTACAGCTGCCTTTTCTTGAGACCAAAGCAGTACAAAAGGGGGTGGTGATGGACGGAGCATCAGAACCAATCAAACACTCACACCCAGTCAACAGATCTGGGTTTGATCCATCACTGTTCTTTAGCCCACTCTGCCACCCCAGTTCAGACATGGTCATATGCAAATCAGTCTGACCCTGTGCCTCATGGGAACAGTCCAGCCCGAACTGCCAAACCATGCCTTCCCTGGACCGGAAACAAGCTTCCTAGGACCGGTTTCTGGCATTTCAGCCGTCTTCAGCCAGGCTTGCTTGAATCCAGTGGCAAAGTGAGCAAGGGACTCACGTCTGAGCATTCCCTGCCAACTTATGGCGAACAAAGCAGTACAAAAGGGGGTGGTGATGGACGGAGCATCAGAACCAATCAAACACTCACACCCAGTCAACAGATCTGGGTTTGATCCATCACCGTTCTTTAGCCCACTCTGCCACCCCAGTTCAGACATGGTCATATGCAAATCAGTCTGACCCTGTGCCTCATGGGAACAGTCCAGCCCGAACTGCCAAACCATGCCTTCCCTGGACCGGAAACAAGCTTCCTAGGACCGGTTTCTGGCATTTCAGCCGTCTTCAGCCAGGCTTGCTTGAATCCAGTGGCAAAGTGAGCAAGGGACTCACGTCTGAGCATTCCCTGCCAACTTATGGCGAACAAAGCAGTACAAAAGGGGGTGGTGATGGACGGAGCATCAGAACCAATCAAACACTCACACCCAGTCAACAGATCTGGGTTTGATCCATCACCGTTCTTTAGCCCACTCTGCCACCCCAGTTCAGACATGGACATATGCAAATCAGTCTGACCCTGTGCCTCATGGGAACAGTCCAGCCCGAACTGCCAAACCATGCCTTCCCTGGACCGGAAACAAGCTTCCTAGGACCGGTTTCTGGCATTTCAGCCGTCTTCAGCCAGGCTTGCTTGAATCCAGTGGCAAAGTGAGCAAGGGACTCACGTCTGAGCATTCCCTGCCAACTTATGGCGAACAAAGCAGTACAAAAGGGGGTGGTGATGGACGGAGCATCAGAACCAATCAAACACTCACACCCAGTCAACAGATCTGGGTTTGATCCATCACCGTTCTTTAGCCCACTCTGCCACCCCAGTTCAGACATGGTCATATGCAAATCAGTCTGACCCTGTGCCTCATGGGAACAGTCCAGCCCGAACTGCCAAACCATGCCTTCCCTGGACCGGAAACAAGCTTCCTAGGACCGGTTTCTGGCATTTCAGCCGTCTTCAGCCAGGCTTGCTTGAATCCAGTGGCAAAGTGAGCAAGGGACTCACGTCTGAGCATTCCCTGTCAACTTATGGCGAACAAAGCAGTACAAAAGGGGGTGGTGATGGACGGAGCATCAGAACCAATCAAACACTCACACCCAGTCAACAGATCTGGGTTTGATCCATCACCGTTCTTTAGCCCACTCTGCCACCCCAGTTCAGACATGGTCATATGCAAATCAGTCTGACGCTGTGCCTCATGGGAACAGTCCAGCCCGAACTGCCAAACCATGCCTTCCCTGGACCGGAAACAAGCTTCCTAGGACCGGTTTCTGGCATTTCAGCCGTCTTCAGCCAGGCTTGCTTGAATCCAGTGGCAAAGTGAGCAAGGGACTCACGTCTGAGCATTCCCTGCCAACTTATGGCGAACAAAGCAGTACAAAAGGGGGTGGTGATGGACGGAGCATCAGAACCAATCAAACACTCACACCCAGTCAACAGATCTGGGTTTGATCCATCACCGTTCTTTAGCCCACTCTGCCACCCCAGTTCAGACATGGTCATATGCAAATCAGTCTGACCCTGTGCCTCATGGGAACAGTCCAGCCCGAACTGCCAAACCATGCCTTCCCTGGACCGGAAACAAGCTTCCTAGGACCGGTTTCTGGCATTTCAGCCGTCTTCAGCCAGGCTTGCTTGAATCCAGTGGCAAAGTGAGCAAGGGACTCACGTCTGAGCATTCCCTGCCAACTTATGGCGAACAAAGCAGTACAAAAGGGGGTGGTGATGGACGGAGCATCAGAACCAATCAAACACTCACACCCAGTCAACAGATCTGGGTTTGATCCATCACCGTTCTTTAGCCCACTCTGCCACCCCAGTTCAGACATGGACATATGCAAATCAGTCTGACCCTGTGCCTCATGGGAACAGTCCAGCCCGAACTGCCAAACCATGCCTTCCCTGGACCGGAAACAAGCTTCCTAGGACCGGTTTCTGGCATTTCAGCCGTCTTCAGCCAGGCTTGCTTGAATCCAGTGGCAAAGTGAGCAAGGGACTCACGTCTGAGCATTCCCTGCCAACTTATGGCGAACAAAGCAGTACAAAAGGGGGTGGTGATGGACGGAGCATCAGAACCAATCAAACACTCACACCCAGTCAACAGATCTGGGTTTGATCCATCACCGTTCTTTAGCCCACTCTGCCACCCCAGTTCAGACATGGTCATATGCAAATCAGTCTGACCCTGTGCCTCATGGGAACAGTCCAGCCCGAACTGCCAAACCATGCCTTCCCTGGACCGGAAACAAGCTTCCTAGGACCGGTTTCTGGCATTTCAGCCGTCTTCAGCCAGGCTTGCTTGAATCCAGTGGCAAAGTGAGCAAGGGACTCACGTCTGAGCATTCCCTGTCAACTTATGGCGAACAAAGCAGTACAAAAGGGGGTGGTGATGGACGGAGCATCAGAACCAATCAAACACTCACACCCAGTCAACAGATCTGGGTTTGATCCATCACCGTTCTTTAGCCCACTCTGCCACCCCAGTTCAGACATGGTCATATGCAAATCAGTCTGACGCTGTGCCTCATGGGAACAGTCCAGCCCGAACTGCCAAACCATGCCTTCCCTGGACCGGAAACAAGCTTCCTAGGACCGGTTTCTGGCATTTCAGCCGTCTTCAGCCAGGCTTGCTTGAATCCAGTGGCAAAGTGAGCAAGGGACTCACGTCTGAGCATTCCCTGCCAACTTATGGCGAACAAAGCAGTACAAAAGGGGGTGGTGATGGACGGAGCATCAGAACCAATCAAACACTCACACCCAGTCAACAGATCTGGGTTTGATCCATCACCGTTCTTTAGCCCACTCTGCCACCCCAGTTCAGACATGGTCATATGCAAATCAGTCTGACCCTGTGCCTCATGGGAACAGTCCAGCCCGAACTGCCAAACCATGCCTTCCCTGGACCGGAAACAAGCTTCCTAGGACCGGTTTCTGGCATTTCAGCCGTCTTCAGCCAGGCTTGCTTGAATCCAGTGGCAAAGTGAGCAAGGGACTCACGTCTGAGCATTCCCTGCCAACTTATGGCGAACAAAGCAGTACAAAAGGGGGTGGTGATGGACGGAGCATCAGAACCAATCAAACACTCACACCCAGTCAACAGATCTGGGTTTGATCCATCACCGTTCTTTAGCCCACTCTGCCACCCCAGTTCAGACATGGTCATATGCAAATCAGTCTGACCCTGTGCCTCATGGGAACAGTCCAGCCCGAACTGCCAAACCATGCCTTCCCTGGACCGGAAACAAGCTTCCTAGGACCGGTTTCTGGCATTTCAGCCGTCTTCAGCCAGGCTTGCTTGAATCCAGTGGCAAAGTGAGCAAGGGACTCACGTCTGAGCATTCCCTGCCAACTTATGGCGAACAAAGCAGTACAAAAGGGGGTGGTGATGGACGGAGCATCAGAACCAATCAAACACTCACACCCAGTCAACAGATCTGGGTTTGATCCATCACCGTTCTTTAGCCCACTCTGCCACCCCAGTTCAGACATGGTCATATGCAAATCAGTCTGACCCTGTGCCTCATGGGAACAGTCCAGCCCGAACTGCCAAACCATGCCTTCCCTGGACCGGAAACAAGCTTCCTAGGACCGGTTTCTGGCATTTCAGCCGTCTTCAGCCAGGCTTGCTTGAATCCAGTGGCAAAGTGAGCAAGGGACTCACGTCTGAGCATTCCCTGCCAACTTATGGCGAACAAAGCAGTACAAAAAGGAATGGAATGGAACTTAAAAACGGTGATGGATTAAAACCATGATCTCTTGACTTGGTAAGAGTATTCTGCATCATTCAGAAACTCTGTCCATCACCACCCCCTTTTTCCCAAATCGATTTCATCCACACTCAGTGTGGGAGGGTATGCTCAGACGTGAGTCCCTTGCTCATTGCACCATCAGGATTCAGGCAAGCTGGGCCGACGAAGGCTGTGATGCCAGAAACCGGTCCCCGGAAGCTTGTTTCCATCCCAGTATAAGAATTGGCTTGGTAGTTTGGTTTGCCCTGTTCCCATCATGCACTGGGACAGGTACAGACTAATTTGCATGTAGCCAGGTTCTGAGCTGGGATGGTGCAGTGAGCTAAAAAACGGTGATGGATTAAAACCATGATCTCTTGACTTGGTAAGAGTATTCTGCATCATTCAGAAACTCTGTCCATCACCACCCCCTTTTTCCCAAATCGATTTCATCCACACTCAGTGTGGGAGGGTATGCTCAGACGTGAGTCCCTTGCTCATTGCACCATCAGGATTCAGGCAAGCCGGGCCGACGAAGGCTGTGATGCCAGAAACCGGTCCCCGGAAGCTTGTTTCCATCCCAGTATAAGAATTGGCTTGGTAGTTTGGTTTGCCCTGTTCCCATCATGCACTGGGACAGGTACAGACTAATTTGCATGTAGCCAGGTTCTGAGCTGGGATGGTGCAGTGAGCTAAAAAACGGTGATGGATTAAAACCATGATCTCTTGACTTGGTAAGAGTATTCTGCATCATTCAGAAACTCTGTCCATCACCACCCCCTTTTTCCCAAATCGATTTCATCCACACTCAGTGTGGGAGGGTATGCTCAGACGTGAGTCCCTTGCTCATTGCACCATCAGGATTCAGGCAAGCCGGGCCGACGAAGGCTGTGATGCCAGAAACCGGTCCCCGGAAGCTTGTTTCCATCCCAGTATAAGAATTGGCTTGGTAGTTTGGTTTGCCCTGTTCCCATCATGCACTGGGACAGGTACAGACTAATTTGCATGTAGCCAGGTTCTGAGCTGGGATGGTGCAGTGAGCTAAAAAACGGTGATGGATTAAAACCATGATCTCTTGACTTGGTAAGAGTATTCTGCATCATTCAGAAACTCTGTCCATCACCACCTCCTTTTTCCCAAATCGATTTCATCCACACTCAGTGTGGGAGGGTATGCTCAGACGTGAGTCCCTTGCTCATTGCACCATCAGGATTCAGGCAAGCCGGGCCGACGAAGGCTGTGATGCCAGAAACCGGTCCCCGGAAGCTTGTTTCCATCCCAGTATAATAATTGGCTTGGTAGTTTGGTTTGCCCTGTTCCCATCATGCACTGGGACAGGTACAGACTAATTTGCATGTAGCCAGGTTCTGAGCTGGGATGGTGCAGTGAGCTAAAAAACGGTGATGGATTAAAACCATGATCTCTTGACTTGGTGAGAGTATTCTGCATCATTCAGAAACTCTGTCCATCACCACCCCCTTTTTCCCAAATCGATTTCATCCACACTCAGTGTGGGAGGGTATGCTCAGACGTGAGTCCCTTGCTCATTGCACCATCAGGATTCAGGCAAGCTGGGCCGACGAAGGCTGTGATGCCAGAAACCGGTCCCCGGAAGCTTGTTTCCATCCCAGTATAAGAATTGGCTTGGTAGTTTGGTTTGCCCTGTTCCCATCATGCACTGGGACAGGTACAGACTAATTTGCATGTAGCCAGGTTCTGAGCTGGGATGGTGCAGTGAGCTAAAAAACGGTGATGGATTAAAACCATGATCTCTTGACTTGGTAAGAGTATTCTGCATCATTCAGAAACTCTGTCCATCACCACCCCCTTTTTCCCAAATCGATTTCATCCACACTCAGTGTGGGAGGGTATGCTCAGACGTGAGTCCCTTGCTCATTGCACCATCAGGATTCAGGCAAGCCGGGCCGACGAAGGCTGTGATGCCAGAAACCGGTCCCCGGAAGCTTGTTTCCATCCCAGTATAAGAATTGGCTTGGTAGTTTGGTTTGCCCTGTTCCCATCATGCACTGGGACAGGTACAGACTAATTTGCATGTAGCCAGGTTCTGAGCTGGGATGGTGCAGTGAGCTAAAAAACGGTGATGGATTAAAACCATGATCTCTTGACTTGGTAAGAGTATTCTGCATCATTCAGAAACTCTGTCCATCACCACCCCCTTTTTCCCAAATCGATTTCATCCACACTCAGTGTGGGAGGGTATGCTCAGACGTGAGTCCCTTGCTCATTGCACCATCAGGATTCAGGCAAGCCGGGCCGACGAAGGCTGTGATGCCAGAAACCGGTCCCCAGAAGCTTGTTTCCATCCCAGTATAAGAATTGGCTTGGTAGTTTGGTTTGCCCTGTTCCCATCATGCACTGGGACAGGTACAGACTAATTTGCATGTAGCCAGGTTCTGAGCTGGGATGGTGCAGTGAGCTAAAAAACGGTGATGGATTAAAACCATGATCTCTTGACTTGGTAAGAGTATTCTGCATCATTCAGAAACTCTGTCCATCACCACCCCCTTTTTCCCAAATCGATTTCATCCACACTCAGTGTGGGAGGGTATGCTCAGACGTGAGTCCCTTGCTCATTGCACCATCAGGATTCAGGCAAGCCGGGCCGACGAAGGCTGTGATGCCAGAAACCGGTCCCCGGAAGCTTGTTTCCATCCCAGTATAAGAATTGGCTTGGTAGTTTGGTTTGCCCTGTTCCCATCATGCACTGGGACAGGTACAGACTAATTTGCATGTAGCCAGGTTCTGAGCTGGGATGGCGCAGTGAGCTAAAAAACGGTGATGGATTAAAACCATGATCTCTTGACTTGGTAAGATTATTCTGCATCATTCAGAAACTCTGTCCATCACCACCCCCTTTTTCCCAAATCGTTTTCTTGAGACCAGCGCTGGGACGTCCCATTGATGGGGCAGCCATGCGCTTGGCAAATATTCGAACATAACATAACATACAGCAATCCATTATTGTAAAATACTCTTATCAATTATTGTACAATGATGTTTATCATACATTAAAAACATACAATATTATTTTACAATAATGGATTGCTGTATGCTATCTTTTAATCATTATTTTTACTGTTAACAATATCGCAACCTGGAATCTGCAAACCCAAAGATTTATGTGCCAAGATTTATGTGCCAATGTATCCAGTCTTTTTGACCCTCACAAAGCCTACACTGTGCAAGGTAGACCAGGAACCGAATTTTAAATACAAGGGTGTGGCGTGTGACACCGGGGTACTTTTGTTCATAGGTGGCAAATGTCTGCCTGTAGACAGACCCAGAACTGCTTATTCTAGAACCGCCCGAAACATACTGAAATCGCAAAATGTATCAAATCCATGACTGTCTACCAAAGAGATCTGCTCCACGTGTGTGCTGCTTTGTCACCTGCATGCAAAATCCAGCACAGGACATTATGACGCATTGCCAGGGATGAAGAACCCCATCGCTCCTGCAAGAAGCCGTTCTCATCTGTACTGTGCGGCACTGGGCTCCCGGGAGGCGCTTGGCTTTGTTAGGGGATATAATGTATGAACCGTCTAGCTACAGCAGTAGCAGCATAATGAACCAGCTGAAAACATAAAACTACCCGTTATATCCCAATAAATTAGGTTGAATAGAGCACAACATCACTCTGAAAGCGGTCGAATGGAAAGCAGATAAAGGCAAGACTCTGGGCTACATAAGCATTAAAAGTTCTAAACTATATTTTTAACTATTTCTCTGGTACTTTCATTTTGAAAAATTATGTTTTCGTATTGTTGATCAATTTAGGTAGCCAGCCTGACGATTAACCATAAAGTTCATTGAGGATTTATAAATTAATATTTATTGTATGTGTTTATTATTTCATTTGATATGTTTCACCTCATTTATTCTGGGCCCAGGAGTCTAGCCTTGGGAATTTTGGGTTTATCAATTGGGCTCTGTGGGTCACATGTGGTGTGACATCATACATGATCCTTTTGTCATACATAACAGAGTGATGCCGTGTAGTTGGAACTCGCAGCAGGAATATTGTTTTTGTATTGAAGACACACATATGATCATAGGCATTTGTTAGCAATCGTTCTGGGACTGTTAGTTAATGGCACGCGAGAAACTTTGCAGCAATAATTCCCAGGGATATAAGCACTTTTCATTCCTGAGTATCACCTGGACTTTAAATCCCTAGCTACACTTAAATCCAATAACCTATATCATGAACTGGTACTGCGGTGTAGGATTGTTTTTCATATACATGGTGTCCATTTGCAACCTCCTAGGAGAAACAAACATGTCACTGCCCAGCCTGGGACCCAAGCTCCCTAAATCTTGATATACCTACTGTTTATCTAAACTTCCTATTTCAATGCCTACCAATCCTATAATGGAAGTCGAGCAGTTCCAGTTCTGGTTGTCAACCTCATGTGATATCCTATGTCTCTCAAGCTCTCCTCACATTCACAACACAGTCAGATAGTCAGCTAAGCTACCGTAATGACGCTCCTCTTCTCCCACTGCATTTCAAAAGCGGCATACCCATTAATAACAACTCTGCAAAATAATTGTGGTGTTCCCGAAACCTGAATGCAACCCTTCTAGCATCACCTGCTCATAAGAACTCTGCGTCTCCTGGGCACCTCAACCCATCTTCGAAGTGAAAGGTTTGAAGATGGATGGACTTAGACTAAGAAAACCGAGAGGTACAGTATCCCAGGAGCCACTGAGAAGAAAGCTTCTCTAACCCTCCAATTAATTTATGAATCTAGGTCACCTAAGGAGGTTCATAGGCTCAGGGGTAAAGCTGCCTCCGCCACCACTGTGTCATTAATGGTCTATTGATAGCTGAACTTGAGACAATCACGGCTCTTTGGAGCAGAAGAGGCTCAGCCGAGGAAGGCGCTTGAAACTCATCAGCCATCATGTAGTTTGGATTGTTCCTGAGGAAGGGAGGGTAAGTAGACAGTGGAGCTATGCTAAAGGCCCCTATTGGCCCCTCCGCACCGGAGCAAGACTAACTGGGAAATTGTTATGGGAAGTCACTTTCAAGTTCGCTGCTTTATACCTGGATGTCCGGGTTAGATGCCCTCAGAAGCCAAGTAAAGCTGGGCATGACAGTGCCTTAGGTATATGCGCAAGAACCACACAGTGTGGTCACATGATTTTAATGGCAGGGTGAGGCCTGCATGAACAAACACAAAGAAGACACCACCTGAGGAATCAAACAAACCATATCATCTCAAAACAACAAACACCGAAACCAATGTGTACAGATAATGCAGGCACAGTGATGCAAAGTGCTGCAGCAATAAATGAAATTAAATAACATTAGGCGGGCATGGCAAAGGATATTAGCAGAGGCGGCAACATGAAATAGAGATGCAAGGGTCCGGTAGGCCCAGGAGGCGGAGTAATGTGACCATCAGTGAAGGTCCAGGCCTCAAGGACTAAATTCCGAAAACAAGCCCTTGCAGGAATAAAACCTTAAGACCATGCACTACCGCCCCTCTTGAAGAGCAAAAATGCATCTGCACTTTGTGCAGAGGGCACTGTACAATTAAGACAACAGATGCAGCAATATATTGTCTTAAAAGGCGAATGATGAAAGGATGGTAAATAAGCAGAAACCTGAGGTTGCTGCCATTGCCCGTCCCTCTATGACGAAATCACTGATCCTTCAGGAGTGATATGGACAGGGATTCCTTAAGTATTTTGGGGGCCCTGGGCCAAAAGTATTTTGGGGGCCCTAGTCCGGAACTGCTTTGAATTTATGATGCAATTGCAGCTGTTTCGTGACCTCTTTGGCCGGTACACTGACTACA
The DNA here is from genome assembly GCF_964204655.1 of Triturus cristatus. Taxonomy (NCBI): domain Eukaryota; kingdom Metazoa; phylum Chordata; class Amphibia; order Caudata; family Salamandridae; genus Triturus; species Triturus cristatus. The sequence continues at coordinate 872,150,121 of NC_140581.1, forward strand.
AAGGCAGATTGGTCCAAATTTTAAATGTGTTTACATCTAATATTCAGGGATAGTGATGTGTGTTTTCAATATTATAACACAGCAGCAGCTCACTTATAATACTGCACATAATCTCTGTGGCACCCTCCCATTTCTCATATGTGAGGTCTTGTTTTGATCTAAAAGAACCTTTTTTATGGATGTTGTATGAAATATAAACACCATTTCTCTGCAAAATGTCTGTAGTAAACTTTCACACATCATCCACATTTAAAATAAATTAAAGGAAAACTGTATGTGAAACAATCTGTTTAAGTATTATTCAAGGTCATTGAGGAAAGTCTCTGCAGAATAAAGCTGGCTCTATCAGGGGGACCCCTGAAAGGCTGGGGCCCTGGGCCACAGCCCACTTTGCCCATGCCTTAAAACGTCGCTGGACATAGAAATAGCTTAGCCATCCTTAGCAACCCAAAGGACTGAAAAGATCACCCTGCAACCGAGGAATCTGCTGACAGGTTACATGAATTTATTGAAACTTGTAAAATAACACTATTAATGCACACATAAAACTCCTTCAACAACGAAGTTTAATCACAAATTAAGCCATGGCTGTCATCTGATATCAACCCAGTAGTGAATATTTATAACAATACAGTTCTAAACAGGTCATCGCTCGTTGAATTAGTTGACATTTACTGTGGATGTTTAGCAAAGTACAAAACCCATTAGATCAATATTCCGGAAGCATACTGTCTCCCCCAAAGACCACTCCGTGGGAGCAGTAAAGGGCATCAAGTGTCTGTTACTCTCTTGTGATAACGATTTACTGATTCGACAGTGAGATGAAACTTTTGTGCTATGCAGATGTGTAGAGCGCACTATCGCCCGGGAGGGCATCCCGGTGCTGAGTGGGTGTGAGTCTAGCCACACCTAGGGCCTAGTGGGACTACTCGAAAAGCCAGGTGTTCAGCTTCTTGAGAAATTCAAGAAGTGAGGAGGAGTCTCTTATGTGTATATTTTGTTTAAACATGTTAGGTTTGTGAGTTTATTACCTTGACAAGCTGAGTGTCGGGGACCAGTGGATTAATGTATCCACTCCTAGAATCTGTGATTCATCTCATGGCCATAGTGTTGCATTCCAGCAGGTCAACACAACCTTTCATCCTCTAGAGCTCAACAAAGGGAGTACTGCTGAGTAACAATGCCCCAAGGGAGAATTTATGTTCTACATATGAACGTTTTCTTACAAACCAGGGTAGAAAATGTATGTAGCCTAATGGTTTTGTGTGGATCATTGCATTGATTGCAATACAGTTGTGATCACTTTGTAGTGATATGATTCTTCTTGACATTACAAAAGGTTCAAAGTAGCGTGTTATAAAACCAGTTGTAAGAAGACTATAAGGCCGGTACACAATGGCTATAACCTGCATGTGAAACATTTCACACTGTAATGACTGAATCTTCATTTCATGGGATCTCCTTGTCAGACTGTATCTTGCAAATGCCGTTAGATGCACAATGTGAACACTGAACACTAAGAGAGAATATTCATGGTAGAGTCCTTTAAATATATATGACCAATATTTTAGACTTATGCTGCATTTCATTCAACTATTTAAATGTTGCTGTAGAGAAGTTCAGAAAATATCAGTGAAAAAGAGCTAATTAGGCCTTGTCTTTCAGTTGAAGGGCCATCTTAGACGTTCCTTGAAAGGTGACAGTAATTCCTTGCAATGGCATCCATATCAAGGACTTCTTATCCTTCTAGACACGGAGCATGGTTTATATTTTTCTAGTGGTTTAGGAAAAAAAGAAATGTTATCAATGATGTTATTTGGGATGTCATCAGTGATGTCATTTAACATGTCATGAGTGATGTCATAACCAGTGCAAGCATGACGAGGGTGCAATTTGTGGATACTTTGCTGAACCACAACTGGCAAGTATTTAGGTTTTGTTTTGAATCATGACAGCACTGTGTTTTTCAGTTAATTTCAGTGGTTTTTTAAACATACATTATGGTGTTATGAGAAAATCTGACCACAGTTCACTTTAACATTTGAGTTTTTTTGTGAATTTCTATGTTTTGTAAATCCTTTTCAAAGTGGAACTCTTTTTGTTCCCCTACTGAGGTAAAATTCTAAACATTGATGTGCACAAAATTTGACTATTACTAGTAGTGAATAGCTGTGGTCTCAGCAGGAAACTTTTGTGGACAATGTAACAACAACTTAACCGTTACAGGGCATAGCTGGCAAACATTAGAAGCAGCATGTGTGCAGTGGTGGGTGGGGTGCATGCTGTGACCTCTGGCCAATCCCTGCAACCCATTGTTCATGGGTGTCTAAGATCCACAGTGGATGTTCTTTAATTGACTGCAGTTATTGTGAGACAAATAGTCTCAAAGTTGTACACTGCATGAGTGGTGTGAAGGCCCTGAACTCTGACCAGGCTTGCTCTCCACTGGCCGTGGCCATTCAGTCATACTGCAGACAGCTTTTGGTAATGCACAGTGAGGTTGGGCTGCAGGACATGGCATCTTGTCAGGCCTTGAGCCCCACCCTCCACAGTCTGACCTCTTCTATTCATGCCCCCGAACTTGCACAGCGGGGTCAGCTGCAGGTCCCCTTTAGCCCACGAAGCTTGCCTAGGTATTGGTATACTGGGTGAGCGGTAGCTTAGTGATGCTGCCTCATAGCATACCCTCAGACCATGCACAGCCATGAAGATGGCACTGGTGGTTGTGTACAATATGGAAGGTGCCAGAACCTCCACAACCATGTCACTTGTGTCCGTGAACCTAGCACCTGGTGGTGATGTACTGGACGAGTAGTCATAGTGCCTTCTGAGCCAGGCCCTTTGAGTCCGTGCAGCTTGAACTCAGTGGGGGTGTACTGGACAGACCTTACTAGCACTCCAGCAGCCATGGTGGTGAATGGATTAGCAATACTAGTGTCTCCAAAAAAGGGCTCTTTAAGTCCATGAGGTCTGATCCCAGTGATGGCTCTCTGGGCAGTACTGATGCCTCCACAGCCGCCCCCCTGAATCTGTAAAGCGTGCATCTGGTGGTGCTTTAGTAGAGAGGCGGTACTAGAGCATCCACAGCCAAGCCCCTTCACTCTGTGAAGCTTGCACCCAGTAGGGTGTACCGGTCAGTCAGCACTAGTGCCTCCTCAGGCAGACCCTTTGAGTCAATGAAGCTTACACCTGGTGGTGGAATACCAAGCGAGCTGTACTAGCCCCTCTAAAACAGGGCCCCTAAATCGTTGTGAGCTTGGAACTCGATTGTGGTGTACAGGGCAGGTGATGCTACACTTCTGGAACTGGGCCCCTTGTGTCAAAGAAGCTTGAACCAGATGGTGGTGTAGTAACCAGGCAGTATTAGTACCACCGAAGCCAGGTCCCTTGTGTCTGTGAAGATTGCTCCTGGTGGTGGTGTACCCGGTGAATGGAAATAGCACCTCTAGATCCGGGCCCCTTTTGTCTGTGAAGCATGTACCTCATATTGGTGTACTGACTAGCAATTCTAATCATTATTCAGCTTGGCCCCTTGAGTCCATGAAGTTTGCATCTGGTGTTAGTTTACTGGCTAGCAGAACATACCCCTCTGCAGCTGGGCCGCTTGAGTCTTGAGAGCTTACAGTCTGTGGTGATGTGCCAGATACTGGTACTAACACCTCTGCTGTCCTCCCAGTCCCTTCAGGTCCTGAAGCTTGCACCCAGTGGTAGTGACCGAGTGGGTGGTACTAGCCGCTATGCATCTGGGCCCCTTAAATATGTGAACCTTGCACTTGGTGGCGGTGTATCGCCTGGCAGCATTAGCGTCTGTGAGGGCAACAGCACTGTGCATGGCTTGTGTAATGGAGGTCGACCACAGGGTCTGGTCTGTGACACGACACTTCTATCTTTTTTTCACATAATTTGGGGGATCATTGGATCTCAAAATGTATCAATGAATCCACACCGGAGAGCCTTGCTACAATTCACAAACCAAATACCTAGATCTCTGTATCCTGTGATGAAAAGTAGCTTTTTTGTTATATTTTTAACACAGGGGTCCAGCTGAGATTACACCATAGGGTCTTACAGGTAATAGTCTGCTTTCCCTGCAATCGTATGTGCTATATATTTTTTTGTTCCTTTCTGCAATGGCTGCCACAATATTTTCTTTCAGTGTTGCAGTCAAGCAGATCCTTTTGGCTCAGCAGATTCTTGTAAGGGTGTGCTTATTAGAAATGGCCTACAAGAGAACAAGCTCCTTTGGCCAATAAGGTATGTTTAATTTTTGAACTGCGGGTTTTGAGGCTATTCTCAGAACCTCAACTGTTAAAATGCCTCTATCTTTATCTTAAATTTAACCCCTTCATACCCAACCGGAGCTTCTGTTGAAATGCAGATTTTTGAAAAACTACTAAACAAATTTATACCAAACAAACAGACAGCCAATCCATGAAAAACGTTTTCAATTTGTTCCAGATTTGGTGCAATTGTTTCTTGCTATTTTTTTTGCATCAGAGATCAAAATCTCCAATGGAAATTAAAGCAGGAAATCACATTTTTGGGGCCCCTCTTGACTGATCGGCATGAAACTTTCCACAAATGGGCCAAAGTGGATGAACTTTGTTTTGGAAAGTTTTGTGGTGATTCATCAAACTGTGTCAAAGTTATTAAGAAATGAAGGCGTCTTTCCTGTGGAAGCTCTGACTTAACCAAAAATGTATGTTAAAAAACTTTGTATATCTGGATGGTTGGGTTCGTGGGTTGCTTGTGAGCTTCCCATGGTCATGCAACTTCAAAAATAATGTGATCTGACTCCCGCAGAAGTCCAACAGGATTGCTGGGAGGCTGGCCAACTGCACGTCAGACACAGATGAAGGATGTGCACAGCTGTGGGTTAGCTACCAATACGTGGTTGGCCTTACATATGATGATAAAATATCACTTTGCATAAATAAAATCCTAAAAATTTACTGGGAAAACACAAATGTTAAAATATGTCACTCTTGCCCTAAAGTAACTATAACTCACCACCACGCGATTTACTGCCTATGAAATATCATAATACCTGATAACATCACTGCAACCTCTAAAATGACATCATTGATGACAAGACTATACATGGTGAGAGCGCGAGTTACAGTTACTTTAGGGAACAAGTTATAGTCACATGAGGTAACTATAACTGGTGAATTTCAGTGGTTTTGCTAGTTTAAAATAGTATGTTTTAAATTACGTTTTCTCCAAACTACAACATCCCTTTAACCTTTGTTTTTTTGAGTGAATTTCAATTTTGTTTTGATGCACAGTAAGATATTATTAATTATTACCATACCTAACTATAACGCCACTTTAACCTTTGATTATTCAATAGTAATTTAATACAAAGCTGTTTAGATTGAAGCCGTCTCTGAAAAAGGATGCTGCACAATCTTCATGGAAGCAAAAACAATTCCAGGCACATTTGGGTTGTTTAGAGCAGTGACTCCTGTAACAAAGAACACTGTGCATACCTCACACATACATTGATTCGGGAAATGGTTTGGAATACAGCAGAGTGCCTGAAGTAATTCTCTCTCCAAAACCTAAAACCACCAAATAGAGTCCAGAGAGATGGCTTTGAGTTTATCACACATCATCCCTGAAAATATAAAGCTGAAGAAACAAAGTATAGAGTGTTGGAAAATCATGCAAACACCATGGGGAAGCTACAGGCTTACTAGCTGCTCTTAAGATTAAAAAATGATGGACTAGAATGCATCCCTGAGTAACATGACTAGTGGCTGAAACTAGTTTGCTCGTTCCACCCATCATGTGTTTCTTTCTCTACTTAAGACCAAACATATTATACGAGTCTGGAGATTGCCCAAAACCAAAAATCATTAGGGGATTATTTTCTATAGCAAATATGTTGTAAAGCCATTCTTTCTTTAAACCTGTACCGCTGCAGCATAGTCAATCACAAATTTACAATTGTCCCCTCCATATACTACACACTGTGCATTGTTCATTCTATTTGTTAGCAATGCCTTTGCTATCCCCTTTGATGGGATTCTCTTTACAAATTAGACAATATTATTACTCAAGAGCATATAATGCCATCTTCATCATTCAATCTGGAGTAAATATGAAAGCAGTGAACCAAAGCATAGTTTTGACACATTTCCCAAATATAAATGCGAAAACATCATCTTTTGCCAACATTTTCTAATCATTGGATCTTACTAGGAAAAAATAAAAACACATCTGAAAAGGTTCTCACTAAACTTACATCTTTCCCGATAAGGTCCTCTTGGTTTTCTACAATTCCCCAGGGAGCAATCCCGATGGTACAGATCTTTCCTCTAGACTTGGAGGCATGGTCCTTCAGAGCATCTCCTACATGACGGATGACTCCTGCAGAGAGAAGGGGAGACCACACAGAATTCAGAGGGACAGAAGAAGTGAGATCCAACTCAGGAACATTCAAGTTCAGTGCAGGCCTACTCTAGTTAATTAATTTTCAGAAATACTAAGCAAATTGAGATGAGCTTACAAATTCTACTCTTGCGAATATCATGAATATCACATACTGGTACCTTGTTAGAGCTCCAGGAGAACACCTTTTCTTATGAAAAAGCAATTATGTATGTAGTAATGTAAACTCTCCCAGAGCAGCTACAACATTCAGGTGATTTTTGGTTAAGTGTCTTAAAGATAACCTTTCAATAATCACCTTATAAAAACCTCTGATCGTTGAGGGCTTCTTTAAAACTAATTGCATTGCAGAAGGCATTAATTAGTGGTAGGGACCCACTGCCTGAACACTGCTGTGTTCCTTTAACTGCCGTCACTGAGTGACAGCACGAGCCAAGCATACACACTGGCTGGCACAGCTCCAACTGCTACTGTCATCCAGTGACAGAAGCTGTGTTACAGCCACTCATAAGCATATGAGTGTTTATCCCCTTGAGGCTTCCTTCAATGATGGAGAAAATTCCACCTCTCCCTGCCGCAGCTTGGCTATCATGAGACATTGTTCACTTCTTAAGCAGGAGCCCACATGCATCTCTTGCTTAGTGTCTGACAGTAGTAAAGACAGGAGGATGAATTCAGATAACTTAAAAGGGTCCACCAAGGCACATACAAGCATGTTCTAATAGCAGTAATGGCCTGGATAGCAGATAGCATCATGTAGTCCTACATCATTGTAATCGTCCACCATGACTCAAGTGGCAGCCAATTATCTTGTGATAGTCTGCATTACCAATGTCACTAACATTATAATAAACTGAATTTAATAATCGACCGAGCTGGATGAGATGAAGCAAAATGACGGCTGCTTAAGAGGCCGATGACAGCACAAACGATAGCGAGCAGTAATGCTCTGTGGTGAACACTGAGCCATTTCAAGGTGGAAAATTGAGTTTTGGTGCCCCCCGGGAGCTGCGCCTTCTCCTGCTGCTGCTGTGAGTTGGCGGACTGGATTAGACCCGGGCTACAAGGATTGAGGCTAATCTTTGAGCGCTTACCTTGCGTGGAGTGCCGCGGGTCGATGCGATCCCCCGGGGCAATGGGGTCGAAGAACGCGGGCCATGGCTGAGGGCGCCCGACAGACATGAGGCGGACCCCTGGGGGAGAGAGATCTGGTGGGCCCAGTGGAACCGGTGCCCGGGCGAGGGTGCTGGATGCAAACACAGCATGGTTAAACGCTCCCTGAGAAGAGGGGGAGAGGCGGGGCTAACGGGAAGCTTTGTCAGGCCAGCCCCTCGGTGGCTGATTTTTTTCAGAGGTCCCGAGAGATTCTGCCGGATGCTGCGGCAGACAGCAGCCTCACAGCAAGCAAACAAGGAGTGGAGCTAGGACAAGGTGAGCCTGCCGGAGCGGATTGCTCCCAACTTCATGCAGCATTAGAGGTGATACCAGAGGCTCTAACACAACAGTTGGGGGAAGGTAGGATTGAAGAGACAGTCGTGACATTAGATCAAACTACCACCCTAAAGGATTGTATACAGCTGTGAGGGGAAACATGCAAATCTTTAATCAAGGATGGGACTATGACATATGGGGAGCTTGGGGAGCTTAATGATATAAATGATGCAGGAGGGACTGTCAAACCCCCTTCTAAGTGTAACACAGTCAAAGCCCAGGACCAAAGGGAAAATGCCCCCACAATTATATGTAGTGAACTTAAAAAAACAGAACATATTACAGCCAGACAGGAAAGTAGAAAAGAAACGGATTCACATCAGGGGGCACCAATATTGATCTCTCAACAATATAAGGAAGGGACTGACAAAGTGGATAAAGGGGACCTAGAGAGAGAGCCCAGCAACTGTTTTTTTTCCAGTTTCGGAGGGGGCGGAATGGTCAGAGGATGGCCTGGGCTCCTCCTCAGAATTAAGTATTATAGAAACTGATCCAGAAGAAAGTGATGAAGCACAAGCCCTAAATCTCCCAACCGTTCAGAAACTAAGGCATAAATCTAATGCTCAACGGCCAGGATCTTAATTTGGATTATACAGCAACAACTCAACTGGCAAGCTCTCCATCGGGTGAGATTAGGGTCTCTGAAAATCCAGACCCTCCATCGCTAGAAGTCATCTATCAGGCTATATTGATGCATGGAGAGGAGACGTGCCAGGATAGTTGGAAAGCACAGTCGGCTTTGTGCAAGGTGCAGGGAGTGGTCAGGAAACTGACTAAATCATGTAACATCATTGAGGAGCGTATGACAGAGCTTGAGACGAGAATTATTACAGCTGAGACAGACCTTACAGACGCACGTGTTCAGACTGAAGCACATGAGGCCCAGTTAAAGGACATCCAGTGGAAGCTGGAGGACCACAAAAATTGACAGAGGAGGAATAATCCCCACATGCTTGGGGTCCCGGAAGGAAGCGAGGGTTCTGATATTTGGACCTATATAGTGGAGATGCTAAGGACCGCTTTCCCGGAATTGTCTGAGTGGAACTGGTCGCATGAAGTTAATTGGGTGCATCATACCCCCTTTAAGCTAACGCACCCAATGAAAGAAGAATCAAAGCCCCGGGTGATTCTTGTCTACTTCGGAAACTTCCTGCTCTGCCAAGCGATCGCAGAAAAAGCTAGACCCGAATCTAAAAGATCTAGTGGAGGGGTGTCGTTCTTTGTGCGCCCCGACTTTTGTCACGCTACTGTGGAGAGACGGTGGAGACTGAGCCATATGATAAAGCCCTTTCAGGACAAAAATATCTAAGTATATTTGATAAATCCAGCACAACTGAAAATCTTCTGGGAAGGACAGACACGATTCTTTTCTTCTGAAATTAAGGCGAAAGAGTTTCTGGATGGCCCGCATAAAGCTAAATGATTCAACTGGAGAATATGATAAAAGCCGGAACCAGGGGGCTATCTTAACAAGGACAAAGTAGCTTAGATCACGAATTCATAGAATAAATAACACGGGGTGAAATGTTGAAATGACAAAATGTTTATATAAAAAAAGATAAAAAATATACTTGTACATATAAGAAAGTGAGGAAGAAATAATGTTTAAAAAAAAGAAATATAGATGACTATATTAAGGTATTAAGGCAATGTATTAATCTACAGTAACAGGCACCACAGGGAAGAACTAGATGGTTCTATATATATGGTCGGTCGAGTGTGCTGCACTCATCTCACGCACAGACATTGGTCTGAGCACTTCACATGGGTGGTGGTGGGGAACGGAAGATGGGAGGGGGTGGGCTGGGCTCAGGGAGGTTGGGAGGTACGGACAAGGTGGGAGGTGATGGCGATGGGAAGGGGGGGAGAAAAGGTAAAACAATATATACCCAGAGTTGAATCTAAGGTTATTAGAGATACATTATGATGTGAATCCAGTAAGGTAGTAAAAGACAAGGAAGGAGTAACAGATCGGTTTTAGAAGATAATTATAGATGGGTAAGATAAGTATATGCACAATAAATGTGGGTGGTTTAAATGATCGGAATGAAAGATTACGTATTGCTGAGTCTGTTAGATTAAATAATCTGGATGTAGTGTGTATTCAAGAAACGCATATCCCTAGGGAAAAAGGAATATGAGTATGAGAGGTTATAATTTGCTGGCTTGCACATCCCAGACTTCGAGTATACGGGCGGTAGCGATTTTTGCTAAGGTTGCTATGGGCGGAGCCAGACGCAAAGCCACTGATGCACGTGGGCGTTGGGTGGTGGTCGAGCTTGAGATCGGGTACACCATATGCGCAATTTATGGCTCAAATCAAGACGATCCGGAGATCTTTGAGAATCTCAAGTTTGAACTAGCAACCTGGCCCTGTCCTTTAATCATCTATGGGGATTTTAATATATTTGCAGAGTTAGGCACCAACTGCAATTACCTGGTGCGGAAGCCTAAAGTATACAGAGCCCTGGCCTCCCTTATTAGTAGCTATGGTCTTGTTGACATATGGGGGAACAAAAAATCTAACGATCCAGGACACACGTACTATGCGTTTCCCCATAAAAAACATACCAGACTTGATTATTTTCTTATCTCAACATCCCTTATTAATAAAGTGGGGATTAAAAAGCTATCGAAGGTGATCTCGGATCATAATCCATTTATACTCAATATGGAAATTGATATCCCTAATAAGATATATAATAAATGGACACTAGATAGAAAGCTCTTGGTCAATAAGCTTTATATAGAGCATATCATGGAATGGGCTCAGGAGTTCCTGGATATTAATAGATACAGCGCTAGTCGCAACACGATATGGAATGCTTTTAAGGCTGCCTTAAGGGGAGAGACAATTAGCTATGTAGTAGGTAAAAAAAAAGAGAGTCGACTTGAGAATGAACGGCTATTAGATGAGCTACCTAGGGCAGAAGAAGATAATACAGCCTTGCTAACTCAGGGGCGAGACGCAACCGGTATACAACTACAGATTATCTCTCTAAAAGCCGAATTAAACAGTTGGCTTACCCAGAAATCAGCCGAGATTTACCAGTCGCAACAGAGTAAAGTGTATGAGACTGGGGAACAGGCCGGGAAACTGCTGGCGTTATGTATTAGGCAGGAAAATGTCAGGAATCGAACTGCTGCAATAAGGAAGGATGGCCAAACCTACACAGAAACCAGTGATATACTCAGGGTATTCCTGGAATATTATCAGATTCTCTATAAAGAAGAGGGAGGGATAACTCATGAAGACATGTTCAAAATAGTAGAAAATGATCTAGGGCCTCTATTGGATAGTCAGGCTAAGGAGGAGTTAGAAAAGGAGTTTACATTAGAGTCGGTATTAGCAGGGTTGCAAGAGTTACCTGCAGGAAAGGCAGCTGGCCCAGACAGTATCTCGCTAGAGATCTATAAGCAAATACAGAGAGTTAGTGCTCCCTTACTACTGGACCTGTTCATGGGGATACAAAACAGTGGGCAAGTACCAGAATCATGGAAGGAGACTAATATTGTTATCTTTCATAAGAAAGGTAAGACGCCGGATAATTCTTCCTCATATAGACCTATGTCCCTGATCAACTCTGATGCAAAACTATATTCAAAATTATTGGCTACTAGATTGGGGAGGGTCATTGGCCATCTAGCCTCCCCCTGGCCGCATGGGTTTATCCCTGGGAGGGGGGCAACTGATCATATCAGACGGACCATAACGTATTTGACATCCAGGCTGCAACAGGGGGGAGGGGACGGATGGCCATGATACTCCTCAATGCAGAAAAACCGTTTGATCGGGTGTCCTGGAGGTTTTTATGGGGGATACTGGAGCTCAAAGGATTTGGGCCAGGTTTTATTAGAGCAATTAAGGCAATGTATGTGAATCCCAGGGCCCGATTACAAATGATGGGGTGAACATCAGACAATATTATAATATCAAGGGGTCCGTTACCCCCATACTATTTGCTCTATATTTAAACCCATTAATAGAAAAACTTACGGGATGCCAGATGATTAAACCAATCGTCGCCAGAGAGTTTGAAACCAATGTACTGGCCTATGCAGATGACATAGCCATTTTAATCACTGCCCTGCTAATACAATTAAGGAGGCTACGGCCATCGCAAGAAAATGTGGGCAAGCATCAGTTTATTCACTGAATGAAGATAAGACTCCCACTGTTTGTTCAAACAATATAGATTTTAATGACCCGAGATGTGTTCAGAGGGTTATCTATCTGGTGGTGTGTATCAGTCCAGCAGTTAATACAATAGTTAAAAATAATTTTAATCCACTGATTAAGACAATTACTGCAGATCTTAAGAGGATAAATGGATTACACCTCTCAGTTGTTGGACGAGGAAATGTCCTCAAGATGACAATGTTGCCTAAAATTCTTTATCTCTTCTGCTCAATTCCGTTTATGATAGATGAAGACATTTTGAGGGCATTGGAAGCAATTTTGTCAAAATTTACCAGGCAATATGGAAAAATTAGAAGATCTTTAAAGTATCTGCCACTCCTGCAGTCACAGGGCGGTCTTACATTCCCGAATATCAGATTCTATTCATGGGCAAGCCTTTTACAACAGACGTCGATCCTATTCGGCTCAGCCACTAGCAGAGCCACTGAGGAGGAAAGAAACACCAGGATCCCAACCATATATGAATTAATTAGAGGGACAGAGGCATGCGGGCTGCTAATGTGTCAGGGAAAATCAAGCTATTATTAGAAATTTCGGTCAAAGGTCATGCTTAGCGCCTGGGAATTATGGAACATGGTACGGAAAGTTTTGGTAATTCCGAAAATAAATTACTACACACCGCTCTGGCACTCATATGCCTTTCCGCACTCTTTCTATGATAGCTTGGGTAAGCAATGGGAACAACTTGGTTTAACAGTGGTAGGTGATATCTTTGAATCAGGTCAGCTACGCACTTTTAGTGCTTAACAACAGAAATACGGGATCTCGACTAGACAGTTAAATATGTTCAAATTCGTGAATCCCAAGGGAGCCGCAGACCTGCGGTATACCTGGGGGAAAAAATTCCATTAACAGAACTAATAGTCGGGAGTGGCAATAGGATTAAGAATATTTACTGTACTCTGATCCAAAGTATTCAGGATGATTGGGGGAAAACCAAAACTATATGGTTTGGGAAATTAAATAATCCAGATGTAGATTTATATATGGCGCTGGTATTAGCGGGTAAAATCCTCCGATCAACAAGTCTCAAGGCACAACGTTATAAGACAGTGTTCATTCTATATTTTACCCTTGCTAAACTCTTTAGCTGGGCGACAAAGAGAGGATGATAGATGCCCAAGATGTGGGGAAGGACAGGCAACACTAGTTCATATGTTTTACGATTACGACAGGCTAAACTCCATAAAGAACGAGGTGGCTAGCTTTTGTGAGATGCTGCTAGGGCGCAGTGTTAACCTATCCCCAACACTGATACTAACGGGTTACGATAGCTGCCTAGGCCTGAACACCACAGAAAAATATTTTATATTTATGCGCACTGCTGTCTTCAGGATATTGATTGCTGCAAGATGGAATGACATGGATCCCCCAACTTTTCAAATGTCGCTAGCGCGACTTCTGGGGGTCTACAATGAAGAAAGTGCATTATACTCATGTAGGGGCAGAGAGGCAGGGAAGTGGGGGTGCACAATCTGGTCACCCATAGCTAGGTGGAGAAGGAACATGTCTTAATATATATTTAACTTATTTATTCATGGGTGATAATTATTGAAACCGAAGCTTATTTGTGCATGTACCATTTTAAGCCTTATCTAAAGTCTTAAATATATGTAATATTTATTGTGCTTCTCATCACTATAATATGTATGATCAATTTATTTGTATATTTGAATGTAAGATCTTTTTTTCTATTATAGCGTACGCAGGACATTTGTTATCCTCTCTGGGTCAAATTATGTATTTACCCCGCATTGGATATTAACACCAACCTTTAAGTGATTGTATATGTAAGTATTTATGGAAATTGCAAAGCACTACCTTACTCTGTATGAAATAACAAATTGATGTACCGTATTTGATTTTATGGGTATATAAAATAAAAGTAAAAACTGAATTTAGTTGATGCACATGCTGGGATTTTGGATTTAAAATGGTACGTTTGGGCAACAATGTAGTCTTTCTCCCACAATTACTGATGAATTTTGTTACTTCTGCACCAAGCTCGGTTTCTTTTAATTATACACACTTTAACATAAAGAAGTATCGATAGGTATGTTTAAGGCTAAGTTGGTGTAAGACAGTGGGGAATTGGTTGAAACTGTGAGTACCCACCTCAAGTAATAATCACAACACTTGTCAGGGTGAAACCTTAAAGTCACAAAATTAATCTGAGCTCCCTAATAACTAGTGTTAGACCTGGCTTTTCCAGATTGTTTATCCCCAGACTTTTAGCTTTTTGGCCTCATGTTTTGGACCTGTTTTTGTTGGTTTTATGACTCTGGGCACTTTACCGCTGCTGATCAGTGCTAAAGTGCATATGCTCTCCATGTAAATTGCGTTTATGGATTGGTGATTCCATGATTGGCATATTTGGTTTACTGGTAAGTCCCTAGTACAGTGCACTGTGTGTGCCCAGGGCCTGTAAATCAAATGCTGCTAGTGGGCCTGCAGCACTAATTGTGTAACCCACATGAGCAGCCTGTAAATATAACTCAGACCTGCCACTGCAGTGTCTGTAGGCAGTCTAGTACTGACACGTCGACCTCGCAAGGCTACCCAGTAACATTTCCTTTTATTGCATGGTAATCACCCCTAGGGTACGCCCAGGTAGCCCTATGGACAGGGTGCAGTGTATGTGAAAGGTAGGGCATGTACTGAGGTGTGTGACATGTCCTGATAGTGAAATACAGTGTATTTCGTTTTTCACTATTGAAAGGCTATCTGTCCTGTAGACTAGAATGGGAGTTTATTTATAACATCTTATAAATAGGAGCCTCTGCCAAGGAGAAGAGATGGAGAAACTGAGGAGAAGTACTGCCCCTTTGCTGTGTGCTGTCTGGGGTTGACCTGCAGTGGCGGTTTCTCCCAAGGAAAGGACAAGGACTTTGCTGTGTGCTGTGTCCCCTGTTGAGGAAGATCTCCAAGGGCTTGAAGTAGAGCTTGCCTCCTGTGTTGAAGTCTCAGGGATACAAAGACTTCACCCCAGCTCCCCTAAACTCCCTTGCTGAGAGTTCTGACTTGCCAAGAGGTGCCTGCTGCTATTTGGGACCTCTGGAGGTTGTTCCTGCTGTGGAAAAGTAACACAACGATGAGAAATGCGATGCATCCGTATCTGTTTTCGGCGCATCGCCGAAGAGTCTGTCCGTGGCTCAAAAAATCACCGCATGCTACACTGAGTGCACCGATCTATGAAGGCGGAGATCACCGCACCGATTCCGATCCAGGCCTTGCTGTGCGGCTGCAAGAACCAGTGCATCGTGGGGTTCAGTGCAACGTAAGCGCTGTTGCCGCTGCTGCATTGAGAACCGATGCATCCCCGATCCTCCTGCATCGAACCGGGGTGCCAAGTCTAGAAGGACACTGGGGTCACAGTAAGAAACTGAAGCATCACCTCCCCACAGTAAGAAACTGACGCATCACCTCCCCTTTTGTACTTTTGTAAGGAACCGACGCATCACCTACCCTGCATGACTGTAAGGAACTGACGCATCACCTCCCCTGGAGTAAGGAACCGATGCATCACCTTCCCTGCGCATAAGGAACCGGCACATCACCTTCCCTGTGTCTGTTCTTGCTTTTGATTTTGATACATCCAAGGTACTTTGTGTTGAAAGTATTGCATCTGCAATTTACTTTGAACAGAACTGTTTGTACCTTTTGAAAGTCACATTTTCTTATATCTTTATTTTGTCGATTTTTGTCGTTTTTGTCTTGTATGGTTTAGATAAAGATTACTTATTGTTCTAAACTGGTGTGGTGTCCATTTGTAGTGTTTTCACTGTATTACTGTATGTGTGCAGAAAAATGCTTTACACAATGCCTCTGAGATAAGCCTGTCTGCTCGTGCCAAGCTACCAAGGGGGTGAGCAGGGGTTAAATTAGAAGTGTATCCCCCTTACCCTGACTAGGAAGAAGGGTCCCTATTTGGACAAAGGTGCAAACCATTGCCAACTAGAGACCCCCATTTCTAACAACTAGTAAATTCTAACCATTAATAATTTATTCCCTGTTCTGTTACCAATGCTGTTGTAGTATCTCCTCATGTTGAATTCCTTATGAAACCACTGTTCTATGATTGAAATACAAAGATTTAAGAGATATGCCAGGCTGTATTGAATTATTTCTCTGCTAAAGTAATATAGACTATTTTGCTTTAAATTTTGTTTTTTTACTTCATGATCAGACGTTTAATAGGTAATTAGAGATTTTTCACTTAAATACTTCTTCAAGTACATCCCATGTAGGCATCTGACAGAACAGTCTAAAAGTGGCATTTTTTTAATTTGTAACTTAAAATCCAACTTTAGCATTTTTACATTTTAGTATAATGTAAAATAAAAAAATATATACATGCCAATTTCAGAATAATGCTTATCTTCTTGTACTTCTTTATAACTTGGTAAAACTAAGGCAAAACTTGCAGAGATGCCTCCTAATGTAAATATGAGTTCATCCTCATTGAAGTTTTTGAGAGGCATGAACGCCATCTTTTTGGTTTGTTCATTTCATTTAAGGAAAGAGGTTTTTAAAAAATGGCAATGAAGAACTACTTAATTTTTATAAACACTACAGTATAAGCCTCCCTTTGATGTGCTTAGTGAGAGTTATCCCTTCGGACTGATACCTATTATACTTATATAAAGGTGAACATATGTACACCGTCACAATGGATGGTTTCAGTTCCTACAGGTAGAGGGATTTACAGCCAACAGTTATGTGCTGTAACGAGAATAGGGGATGTCTCCATAGGATAGGTGAGTATGCAAAGAGGAGGATAGGTACTCCTTTGTGTGGTACGTAGTGCCCTCACACACCCTTTCGAGTGTATAGCATCATCATCGGGCAAAATTGCTCCTCGTGGGGGTGGTAGTACCGCAGGACGGGTAGGTTTCCCGTGACGTGAGGCTGTATCTCTACCTCACCCCGTGGTACATCCGACGGAGCCCTTCTCCGATCCAGGGAGGGCTGTGATTTAGAACATCTGTATAATAACAAGTCCTAAGACAATAATTGTTAACATACCTTAATTAGGATATATTAAGGAATACAGGGTGTTTTTTCCTGATTCCCGTTCTCTATTCTCCACCTGGTCCTGATGAAGCGCTCTGGGATCCTTTAGGGACCAAATTATAGCGCGAAACATGTCGACCCCCTTTTAAATCAACACTTTATTACACACCACACGGGTTGAGAGAAGTGGGAATCTATTTGGTCTTGTTTCCCCTCTCCTAACGGCACTATTGTGCATCTCCATCCCCGTGGATTTTAGGATCAGGGGTCCTACTAATAAAGTTGTCAGGGCCTCCTGACCCATTTTAATCTGCACTCACTAGCACTTCCTTCCCACACACCCTCAGTCACAACTGCGGCAACTCCTAAAAGATCTCCGCTAGAGAGCCCCTCGGGGCCCGTGAGGGACTGCAGCGCCACCCCCACGAGGAGCAATTTTGCCCGATGATGATGCTATACACTCGAAAGGGTGTGTGAGGGCACTACGTACCACACAAAGGTGTACCTATCCTCCTCTTTGCATACTCACCTATCCTATGGAGACATCCCCTATTCTCGTTACAGCACATAACTGTTGGCTGTAAATCCCTCTACCTGTAGGAACTGAAACCATCCATTGTGACTTTGTACTGATTTTGGGAGCATTGGTTCAGGACCTCTTTCTAATTAGATCCTTGTCCCCCCCCTCTCCTTTTTGTTTGACATATGTACACCTACATATAGAGAGCAACTTTTACTAAAAAACGTATAAGTAGTAACTTCGCTGATAAAAAGGACAAGAGTACAAATTGCTACCGTAATACTACTATGATGGCGAATGCATGACAACACTGTGCACAAGTCAAAGTGCCTCCACTACATGCAATTACGCTAGGTGTGTAGGAAGATTTTTGCTGGCATCTTTCATGACTTTTCAAGGTGAGGCCATACATCTCATGCAAAATTCACATGAGAAACCAGCAAGAGACTGTGTGAAGCAAGATATGTCCAGTTTGAGAACATATGTCTTAGCTAGATATTTTCTACTTTATTTATTTTATTTATTTAGTAGTTTATAGAGCGCTCAGCTACCTCCAACGGAGGTGTCCCGGCGCTGAAGACAATATCTCGAAAGGGTCAGAGGGATGTGGAAGGGAGTGGGTAGATTAGATAAGGGAAAAAAGCCAGGTCTTGAGTTTTTCCCGGAATAGAGGCTCTGACGTCAGAAATCTTAGCTCTATAGGAAGCTGGTTCCACAGTTTGGATGTGGCCACTGCAAAGGCCCTTCCTCCCGTGCGTGCCAGGCGAAAACGGGGGCAGATCATAAGGCGGAGATGGTTGGATCTGAGGTTTCGTGGTACTTGTGAGAACTTCATTCTGCGACGCAGGTAGGTAGGGCCTCGATCATTAAGAGCTCTAAAAGCCAGGGTTAAGGCTTTAAATTGAATGCGCAGTCTCACTGGGAGCCAATGAAGTTTGATCAGATGGGGTGAAATGGAGTGGCGGTAGGGGATGTTGCAAATCAGCCTGGCCGCTGCGTTCTGGACTCTCTGTAGTTGGTTTATGAGGTATGCCGGGGCACCTGCATACAGACTATTTGCGTAGTCCAGATGAGCGGTAATAAGGGCATGGACTACTGTCTTACGAGAGTCTAGTGGAAGGTAGGGGATGATTTTTTTTTATCATGCGGAGCTTTCCAAAGCAAGACGAGGTGACTTTATTAATTTGAGTCTTACAGGAGAGGGCAGTGTCAAATTGGAAGCCTAGGTTACGGGCAGCTTGGACTGGTTCCGGGGGAGGGTTGAGTTCAGTCGGCCACCAGAGAATGGAAGGTGTGGGGGATTTCTGATTAAAAAACAGGACCTCAGTCTTATCTGTATTAAGTTTTAAGTTATTAGCAGACATCCAGGAGGCGATATTCATCATGCAGTGGCGAAAGTTGTTGAATGATTTTTCGGAGTGGTCTTTGAAGGAGAACACTAGTTGGGTGTCGTCAGCGTAAAAGGTTACTTTGACGCCCTAGGATTCCACCACTTTTGCCAGTGGTTTTAGGTACACATTGAATAAGAGCGGACTGAGGGCGGAACCCTGCGGAACGCCCCAAATCAATTGTTTCTTGGAGGAGAGAAAGGAACTCAGCATCACCTGTTGGAATCTGTTCGTAAGGAAAGATTTAACCCAGGTGAGGGGAGTTCCGCTGACACCTACCTCTTGCAGGCGAGCAAGTAGTTTGTCATGGGAGATGGTGTCAAATGCTGCAGATAGGTCGAGGAGGACCAGCATGGCCTCCTCTCCCCTATCCGTGCATTCTCGAATCGACTCGGATACCTCAAGCAGAGCCGACTCGGTACTGTAGTCCGGTCTGAATCCTGATTGGGAATCATGGAACAAAGAGTTTAATTCTAGGTAGTTGGACAATTGCTCTTGTACCGCTTTCTCGAGCACCTTGGCGGGCTTGGGTAGGAGTGAGATTGGTCGGTAATTGCTTAAGCCGGTAGGATCAATGCCAGCTTTTTTTTGGATTGAAATTAGCATTGCGTGTTTCCAAGCGGAGGGGACAACACCTGAGAGTAAAGAGGAGTTCCATATTTCGAGTAGGGGGTTAATAACTAAAGGGGCAATTTCGTTCATGATTTAGGCCAGGGCTGGGTCCAATGGAGAGTCTGATTTACATTTCAAGAATAAATTCAGGGCATGTTCCTTGGTAAGTGGTTGGAAAGCAGTAAATGCATGCTTGCAGATGATGGCAGGGTATTCGGTAACGTCGGTACCGTTCTGAAGGATAGTTGCCGCAATGTTGGCTATTTGTTTTCAAAGAAATCTGATAGGTTTTCACTCAGTGCTTGGGAAGTGGGTACTGGGGCAGACAGAGCACTGGGATTAGTAAAATCTTTAACAATGTTAAAGAGGGCTTTGGTCGAGTTTTTTGCATTGGCAATAGTTCCTGCGAAATAGGTGCTCATGGAGTTGCGTTTGAGTTTGCGAAACTCTTTAAGGACTTGTCGGTAAAGAACCTTGGCTTCTGGGTCATAGTTCTGCCTCCATTGTCGCTCCATCTTTTTACTCCTGCTTCTGTGTTCCCTTAGTTCCTGAGTGAACCAGGGGGCTGAAGGTTTTTGTCTGCGGGAGGTGAGGGTTTGTAAGGGGGTTACTTTCTCAATAGCAGTCGTGAGATCATTATTAAGTATAAGAACCGCCTTGTTGAGATCGTCAGAGAGAGGGTTTAGACTGTTATGGTATTGTTGCTCTAGGGCAGTACAAGAGATCTTGTGCCAATTTCTGCCTTGTGTTCTAATGGCAGACTCCTTCTTGACAATTAGGGTTGAGGATACCTCGAAAGGGATTAAAAAATGGTCAGACCATGTCAGAGGTAAGGATGGGAGGGTTATTAACTTCTCGCAGTTTGAAAAGATAAGGTCCAGGGTGTGTCCTGCGGTATGAGTTGGGCCCTTTACCCTTTGTGTCAGATTTATCTTGTGCATGGATTCCAGGAGATAAGTGGCGCGGTTGCAGCTACTTACATCAACGTGATGGTTGAAGTCTCCTAGTACCGTGAAGTGGGGGTGTTTAATAGAGAGATCTGCAGTGACTGCCAGAAGTTCTGAGATGGCAGGCTGAGGGGTGTTCGGGGGGTTGTAGACCAAGATCCCTGAAGAAATAGCTGTGGTGGAGTCCGTGACCGAGAAGTATAGTGCTTCAATAGGCTTAATGTTCGTAAAGTGATTTTCAGGTGATTCTTTAAGATCACTGCGATTCCTCCACCTGTTTTGGAGCCTTCACGGCTTAATCCAGTAAAGTGGTAGCCGGTGGGTACGGGGAGAGAGATGTCTGGGTTGGAGGAATCTTTAATCCAGGTCTCAGTTAAAAATAATACGTCCCAGGATGTGGAGGACAATAATAGCCAAATGTCACTGGCGTGGCAAGGTAAGGAGCGACAGTTTACCAATGCCATAGAGTAGGTTTTGGTAGGTGAGGGCTGATTAGTTGCGGGCTCATGGGGGCGAGTCCAGTAGGGACATAGAGAGAAAGGGCAGTTGTGACATTTGTACAGGGAAGGGCTAGGTAAAGGGAGGTTGCAAGGTGTAGGGGAAGTGCAAGATATCTTACCTAGGTCTAGAAGCTGTGACCTGGTCCACGTTAGTCTCTGAGCGGGTAGAGGACTGGCAGCATGGCTGGCCCTAGGCCCGGAGCTGGCGCGGACGGGCGCAGACGGGCTTGCCTTAGGCGCGCCTTCGGCGCGCAAACGTCGCACCCGCTGCACTCGCCCGCTGCGCTCGCCCGCTGCACGTTCGGAACATGCACATAATTTATGGAGTGTGGGGGACAGCAAGGAGGGGCGTGGCCTCTGAAAAGGGGCGTGGTCCTAGGGTGCGCCGGTAATGGCGGCAAATGCAGTTTGTGGGTGTTCCCGCGGCAGCGCTAGGATCCGCTGCGCGGGTTTAGTCAGGAGCGTGAGTTACAGGTAAGGTGGGTTTTTAAAATCAACACACACAAATAGTGGCTCTCAAATGTTAAAAGTGCTCGCTAGTCAGGCTCCCGGCTTCCGCCTCAGGAGATGCTATCTTCTAAATGAACCTTGCATTCAGCGACTTATATAGTCAGGAGGGTGGTGGGTGTGGCCTCTGACAAGGGGCGTGGCCCTAGGGTCCGCCGGTAATGGCGGCAAATGCTGTTTGTTGGTGTTCCCGCGGCAGCGCTAGGATCCGCTGTGCGGGTTTAGTCAGGAGCGTGAGTTACAGGTAAGGTGGGTTTTTTAAATCAACACACACAAATAGTGGCTCTCAAATGTTAAAACTGCTCGCTAGTCAGGCTCCCGGCTTCCGCCTCAGGAGATGCTATCTTCTAAATGACGCTTGCATTCAGCGACTTATATAGTCAGGAGGGCGGTGGGCGTGGCCTCTGAAAGGGGCATGGCCCTAGGGTGCGCCGGTAATGGCGGCAAATGCTGTTTGTTGGTGTTCCCGCGGCAGCGCTAGGATCCGCTGCCCGGGTTTAGTCAGGAGCGTGAGTTACAGGTAAGGTGGGTTTTTAAAATCAACACACACAAATAGTGGCTCTCAAAAGTTAAAAGTGCTCGCTAGTCAGGCTCCCGGCTTCCGCCTCAGGAGATGCTATCTTCTAAATGACGCTTGCATTCAGCGACTTATATAGTCAGGAGGGTGGTGGGCGTGGCCTCTGAAAAGGGGCGTGGCCCTAGGGTGCGCCGGTAATGGCGGCAAATGCTGTTTGTTGGTGTTCCCGCGGCAGCGCTAGGATCCGCTGCACGGGTTTAGTCAAGAGCGTGAGTTACAGGTAAGGTGGGTTTTTTAAATCAACACACACAAATAGTGGCTCTCAAATGTTAAAAGTGCTCGCTAGTCAGGCTCCCGGCTTCCGCCTCAGGAGATGCTATCTTCTAAATGAACCTTGCATTCAGCGACTTATATAGTCAGGAGGGTGGTGGGTGTGGACTCTGACAAGGGGCGTGGCCCTAGGGTCCGCCGGTAATGGCGGCAAATGCTGTTTGTTGGTGTTCCCGCGGCAGCGCTAGGATCCGCTGTGCGGGTTTAGTCAGGAGCGTGAGTTACAGGTAAGGTGGGTTTTTTAAATCAACACACACAAATAGTGGCTCTCAAATGTTAAAACTGCTCGCTAGTCAGGCTCCCGGCTTCCGCCTCAGGAGATGCTATCTTCTAAATGACGCTTGCATTCAGCGACTTATATAGTCAGGAGGGCGGTGGGCGTGGCCTCTGAAAGGGGCATGGCCCTAGGGTGCGCCGGTAATGGCGGCAAATGCTGTTTGTTGGTGTTCCCGCGGCAGCGCTAGGATCCGCTGCCCGGGTTTAGTCAGGAGCGTGAGTTACAGGTAAGGTGGGTTTTTAAAATCAACACACACAAATAGTGGCTCTCAAAAGTTAAAAGTGCTCGCTAGTCAGGCTCCCGGCTTCCGCCTCAGGAGATGCTATCTTCTAAATGACGCTTGCATTCAGCGACTTATATAGTCAGGAGGGTGGTGGGCGTGGCCTCTGAAAAGGGGCGTGGCCCTAGGGTGCGCCGGTAATGGCGGCAAATGCTGTTTGTTGGTGTTCCCGCGGCAGCGCTAGGATCCGCTGCACGGGTTTAGTCAAGAGCGTGAGTTACAGGTAAGGTGGGTTTTTAAAATCAACACACACAAATAGTGGCTCTCAAATGTTAAAAGTGCTCGCTAGTCAGGCTCCCGGCTTCCGCCTCAGGAGATGCTATCTTCTAAATGAACCTTGCATTCAGCGACTTATATAGTCAGGAGGGTGGTGGGTGTGGACTCTGACAAGGGGCGTGGCCCTAGGGTCCGCCGGTAATGGCGGCAAATGCTGTTTGTTGGTGTTCCCGCGGCAGCGCTAGGATCCGCTGCCCGGGTTTAGTCAGGAGCGTGAGTTACAGGTA
Source organism: Triturus cristatus (assembly GCF_964204655.1). Lineage (NCBI taxonomy): Eukaryota > Metazoa > Chordata > Amphibia > Caudata > Salamandridae > Triturus > Triturus cristatus. Next base: position 872,173,603 of record NC_140581.1, read on the forward strand.
AGGTGGGTTTTTTAAATCAACACACACAAATAGTGGCTCTCAAAAGTTAAAAGTGCTCGCTAGTCAGGCTCCCGGCTTCCGCCTCAGGAGATGCTATCTTCTAAATGACGCTTGCATTCAGCGACTTATATAGTCAGGAGGGTGGTGGGCGTGGCCTCTGAAAAGGGGCGTGGCCCTAGGGTGCGCCGGTAATGGCGGCAAATGCTGTTTGTTGGTGTTCCCGCGGCAGCGCTAGGATCCGCTGCACGGGTTTAGTCAAGAGCGTGAGTTACAGGTAAGGTGGGTTTTTAAAATCAACACACACAAATAGTGGCTCTCAAATGTTAAAAGTGCTCGCTAGTCAGGCTCCCGGCTTCCGCCTCAGGAGATGCTATCTTCTAAATGAACCTTGCATTCAGCGACTTATATAGTCAGGAGGGTGGTGGGTGTGGACTCTGACAAGGGGCGTGGCCCTAGGGTCCGCCGGTAATGGCGGCAAATGCTGTTTGTTGGTGTTCCCGCGGCAGCGCTAGGATCCGCTGCACGGGTTTAGTCAAGAGCGTGAGTTACAGGTAAGGTGGGTTTTTAAAATCAACACACACAAATAGTGGCTCTCAAATGTTAAAAGTGCTCGCTAGTCAGGCTCCCGGCTTCCGTCTCAGGAGATGCTATCTTTAACTAGCCTCCTGTGGGCAAAAGTCACACAAAATCCCTTGTTAGGCAAAATAGTGAAAGTGTCACATATTTCATGCAATGTGAAACTTGAATATTTATGTACAATTATGCCTGCATTATGAAAATTATGCATGGTCTAAAACAGGAGGCATTCCAGTATGTTGCCCATGACACCTAGCAGTGTTAGGATGCTAGATTGCCCATAAAAGCAAACAAAATGGTCCATTTACCAAAGAGAACAAATCAGGGTACATCTATATGTAATTCCATCTGGAATTCCATTAATTCTTACACTAGCTCTGCAAGGCAGCATATTTTATAAACTAGCAGAGCGTAATTTGTTGTCGGTCTTTTCTTGAAGTTCGCTCCCTGCGTAGAAGAATATTTATGAAGACAAATCTCAAAAAACTATACACCAAACAGTAAAGTACAGATTAAAATATTAATTATTATATCTTGGATTTGGGACCAGCTAGAAAAACAATTAAGCCTTCTTTTTTAATATTTATTAAAGGGCCAAGTCAGTGGTGAAGTTGGATTTTGATAAATATCTAGCAAAAGTAAATTTTAGAACATTAACTTTTCCCTGCCTGATGCTCGTGGAGGTTAAATTACATTAGCTCACCAGCAGTTAAACAAGTAATTTACTTGTGAAAAATTCTCCCAGAGCAGGAACATTGGCCCGGGACTGACAGGAAGACCAATTGAGGTTGGCCCAGGAACCTAATTAACATACAATGGACTTGGTCGGTCTCAAATAAATGTCAGGGGATGCCTGAAAAGCGCCTCCCTTTGTCTCCATAGTCAGGTTGGCACCAAACCCATTGGGTGGAAAGCTACCCTCAGGTCTGGTTTTGAGCTACCACAGAGGTAGAGACTGCTCTTTACCCTGCAAACATCTCTGGGTGGGTACACAGCTCTGTACAAGAGGAGAAGTGTTCTCCACTTATGGTTTTGGAAATAAGGTACACTGTGAGATTCTTTGTAGTAGGACAAACATTAGAGGCAGCAAAGGCAGGTAGGGTTGCCCCGGGTACTTTTACCCTACAGGTTAAGGAAGAGCCAGGAGTCGCTCTACACACTAGCTGGTCCAGACATACATATAGCACACCAAGATACTGTTCTTTGCGCACTCTCTGGACCTGCAGAAGTTCAGAAGAGGACTGGACCCGATGTCTGTGGCCTGAGAGGAGCCTGAAGGACTCAACCTACTCCCCCTTGTGCCCAGGATAAAGAAGTGAATTCCAATGGTCAGTTAGCTGACCTGTGTGGCTACAGGAACACATCAATCTGCAAGAGGCCTTTTCCCTGTAGTATCCAGCTGGCAGCGGCATGTAAACTAGTGATTGTTTGTTCTCCAGAAGAAAGTTTGGAAACGTTTGGAAACTTTTCCTCCAGACCTGGAGTCACACTCATCAGCAACAGTATCTGACCGGTGGTTCCACAGCATCAGATTGGATTTCCGCTTCATCCAGACCGAAGACCTCTGCACCACCAAAAAAAGTGACAACCCCACTCTGCATTAGGATTTAGAAACTTTTCAGAAAAGATATCTCAAAAGCAGGACCAACCTTCTTCAGATACCTGGCCTTCAGGTCCATGGTGATGGCTACAGTTTCAACATTTGGGACACAATATGTTTGCTAGACAATAATTAGTCAACACTATTTTAGTACCATTTCACCTATTTAGATCACAGCTTTGAGTCCTAATTTATGCTTTCCTAATGTTATTTTATTTCTAATTGTATGTCTTTTGGGGAGTTAAAGGAGTATAGCTTTCATTCTTCAGCAAGCCGTACATTTGCAAATCTTCTCCAGGTATTTATGATGTTTTCATAATTGAATATTGATTGAATGATAGTGGATATAATGTTTTCGTAGCTGTATGTTGCATGAAGCTGAGAATTCTCTCAATGCACCAATATCAAGTAGTGCCTAGATTGTTATTTCTTCAAATGGCCAACTTAAAAGTGATTTCAGAATCAGTCTTAGCTATGACTAATTGGCAGTTAAGGGCCCAATTATGTCTTTCAAACAAGCAGCACATCTCAAGAGAAATGTATTAAAAAGGACACCATCTGTAAGAAATTCTTGATGATTAGGAAGACAGGTATGGTTTTATGTGATAAAAGTGGGAAACATTTCTTCACATTTATTACCATGAAGCATCCATATATCATATTTCAGAAAAGAATGAGACCACATTGACTATGAATGTATACTGTAAAATGTATATATCACATACCGAAATACTTTGAAGCTATCAAAAACACTTAGTAGACCTTTCCAATTATCACTACCTCTTTCATAATCACAGTGAGGTGACTTTTCCGAGTCACAGATTTTATTTGCAGAGATGCACAATCACAGAGGGGCATATGTACTAAAGTCTATTACGAAGAGGGGTTACAAGGGCGTTGATTCCTAATAGCGACTCCTGAAGCTATATATGACTGTTTTGCGATCGCAATTGCGGTCGCAAAACAGTCGCAGTTTACCACCCTTCACAGAAGGGTGGTAAACCACTCGCAAATTGTAAGGGGTCCCCAGGGGACCCCTGCCTCTTTCTGATTGGCTCTCAAAATACTTTTTTAAGGGCATAGAGACATTCTAGCATTTGGTAGTGATAGATTCATCGTGTTTCATGAAATGTAATTAGTCACATATGGAGTTTGCAGCTTCAATAATGGCCGACAGTGTTCTCTTTAATTCTATATCCTTCTCTGGTATCTTTAGTCATTTTAGACATCGGGTATTCACATAGCCGAGTCGAATCTTATAAATTGTAGCCCTGGACTGATTATTGAATCAGGAAGATATATATTAAGGTACTCTGTGCTCCACAACAATATTCAGGCAGACATACGCATTATTTGATAGGGAATGCAATGAGTCATACATGGTTTTAGCCACTACAAAATGACCGCCACGCTCATTTACAAGCCAGTGTATTTTTCGTAGTCGTTAGTCTTTATAAACATCAGGTGTTATGCATCTCCGAGTGGGAATTTAAAAACGCCCGTCAGCAGGGGATCTATTTTAAACATTAGAAACAGACGATCGCACGTACTGCTCGCCATCGAGGGGAAACATCCTTAACCACAAAGGCTTTTCTACGCGTTACATTTACAATGGTACACTTACCACGTAAACATCTTTACCAGGCGTACGCCTTCCACGACCGTCTTTACCATGCAAGCTTCACTGGAACCAGTTCATCTTCCTCAGGTTCAGTCCGTTTTTGATGTCAGCGGCGAAGACGTGTGTTCAAAGGTAAAAAAAGAAAAAGGGGGCTTGGGGGGTCTCCCCCCAAAAATAAAAAATAAAATGCATGCGGAAAAAAAAGGGGGCTTGGGGGGGTCTCCCCCCCCCAAAAAACGAACATGTAAAAACGAAGGAAAGTGGTGACAATCGGCGCCGTTTTAGAGGAAACGGAATAACGCTTCCTCTTTACGACGGAGGACGTAATCAAAGAAGACGTGAAGAGGTAAGGAGAATAAAAGTATTAAAAATATATATACTGTTTAAGGGTAATGGGCAGGGGTAATAATAATGATTGGGTGGTCACGTAAGGGTACAGGGGAGGGTTATAACCTTTACCAAGAGTATTCCATTACCGTGCAAGTATGCGTGGTAAAGGAATATTCGTGGAAAAGGTTGTACGTGGGAATTGTAACGCATGCGTGGTAAAGGCATGCGTTGCAACGGAATGCGTTATAACGACATACAACCGCCATCGAGCCTTAACAATGGTGAGTCACCGTAGTTTAAAATGCTGAGTCACCGTAGTTTAAAATGCTGAAAATACTGTGACTAGAATGGGCACAATGGATACATGCTAGGTTATGTTTCTCTATCTAAAAGCGATCGGGATCTACTACTTTTATAGATACATGTTCCCAAGGGACCGCATCTTAGATATGCCCTGCAGTTGCTCGTATAAATATATAGATGCCGGTGATACAGAGATAGCAATATGTCAGTAGGAATTGTTATTGCAATCTTGTTTTAAGTTTGGAACAACAAAATGAAATGCGATTGAGTGGTCATGGCATAGACACACGCTATTGAGGTATTATACTTCAGAAATGCCCTGTAGCTGTTCGTAAAAATATAGATGCCCATAATATAGCGGGAGTTGACTTTTTTTTGACTTTTTGTCCTGTGTCTTCGTGTAATGGGAAATGGCTTTTAAATGGGGTGAGGACGCCACGAGCGCTGATTAACGATGACCGCTCTTCAAACACTATCTCTCGGGTTGCCTTTACTGTTTAAAAGTAATGGCTTGTGGTGCTTTCACGGAGAAATTAATAGCTTGCACAGCGCTTGGAATGGAAAAATAAAAGTGCAGGTACTCTGTAGCGGAGTACCTGCTTGTTTCTGAGACGTGTCGGTACTCTCCAATTAAATGTATTTCGTCTCTATTGAGATGTGCCGGTACTCTCCCCTCAAAATAAAAAAGTGCCGGTACTCAGTATACGGAAACAGAAACCGGTGTAACGTAGGATCTCTCTGGCTGTGCTCTATTTACATTCAATATAGCTATGTACAATGGTGGTTCCGCTTATAAAATAAGTGGAATATGCCACGAAACAATTAGATTAATCGCAATTGTAATTATTACTAGCCTGCATCACGCCGTTTAAAGAAAGTCTCTTAATGTTCTTTTCCAATGAATCTCATTGTCATGTAGAGATATTGTATAAGTGCTATATATAAGCAACTGTGAATTGTCTGTGATGATCACTGAAGCTCCAACTAGTCAATCTCCTCCTCAGCTAGGTTTTGAAAAGTAATGTCTACGGACATAATATGCATGCTATCACACAAGCTCCTTCTGTGCTAGATGCTCGTAATGGGCCATTCAGCAGCACTGTTGCAAATGACTTTTCTGAACCAATCTTTATTAAATACAAAACCTTCCGAACTAAAAAGAAAAAAAGTATATTTGTGTGTATAATTGATAGCTATGGTTGTGTTCTGATGCTACATATATATGGTTTTAGGCAATATACATTTTACAATAATATACTGGACATAGAATCCATGGTACTCTTTTGAACCCTTCAACATTTTGGACTTGTATATTATGACATGATCAAGGTATGACATCAACTAATATTATGAGAACTTCTCTATTTAATAATGGTTATGAATATTATATTTCATCTTTTTCTATCCATGTGTTATGATTTGAATAACCAGGACCATCAATACATTTTCCTATCATATACAAAAAAAGTTTTTAGAATTTCATCTACAAGTATCAATAAGCATATAATGGCTAGCAATGGATGTATCGCTCTGTGACCAATGCATATGAGTTAGCATGTCTTATTCATGGAGAGGAAAGGAGAAATACCCATTAAGAAGGTAATAACAAACAACTACTCACGGAAAAAGCTTTCTGAGCTGCTGCATAAATTCTGACTGTTACCTAATTTAGGTTTCTCTGTGCTAATAGAAATGCCAGAGTTACTTAACTACTTAACACTCACAAGTCAATAGCCAATAGTTTGTAGCCCAATGTTGAACAAGTATTGAACATGATCCAATATCTTTGCAGTACATGTTACATCCAAATTTTGTATGACTGGGGCTGGTTTAACTGCTGCCATTCTGTTTATAATGCGGATAAACAATTGGCAATCACAAATATCCTCAATTCACTTAAGGAGTCCTAAGTTACTACAAAAATGTAAATGCCAAGTGCTTCATCATGCTCACCTGTGTTGACACCACCTGTGAATATCCATGCTCCGGTTGTCATGGCAGCCTTAATTAAGCCTTTGCCGAAGACTTGCTTGAGCTTTGGTTGAAGTTCAAAATTCTGTAGGCCCCCGTGCACAGAGATGAGAAGCTTGGGGAGCTCTAATTGCCACTCCTTGGTCATAAGGTGCAGAAGGAGGTCAGGCTTTGTGTCAAAGGAGACACGAACGTACTGCGCACAGAGAAGTGTTCGGAAGGAAGGAAACAAGAATGGTTAAAATAATGTATCTGATTCTACAAGGCAGTGATCTTGAAAACACAGATTACAGCATATAAAGCCCTCAAAATAATAGCAAAGTTGGCATAGAAAATCAAAAGATTTGAGTATTCATTTTTGATGCAACAAACGTCAAACTTTAAATGTACACGTTACTGTTAAAACACATGGCAAACATTTATAACTGTGCGATTTTGATTCAAGTGGATGAAATCAATCGTTAGTTTTCATATTTATTTCCATGAGCCCTCCTATTTTGTGATGGCTGCTAATAAATATGTTATTTTACTATGCACATGTGTTCTTATTTGATGATCCCTCATGGCCAAGGAAGTTACTAGCCAGTCCAAGAAGTAGCTTTGTACATGGGACCTGAAATTGTACTGATATTTCAGTACAGTTTTTGCAAATGTAAAATGTGGAGGGTTAGCATTGATTTACTTCCCTTCTGTGGCCAGAATGGAACTTATTTTTACTAAGCTAGGCATCTATGCTACATTTACACTTTACTTACTCTAATTAAATACTCACATTACATATATATCAATAGATATTTCCATCTAAATGACAGCTCTTACCAATACTTTTGTCTTAGTTATTCAAATACATCATTTGATGGCTGTTAAATCTATTAGCTGGACATTATTTGGACATCTTTTCAGTGCTTTAACTCTCTCAACTTATCATTGGCACAAGTGCTGATAAACAATGTTCTTTGGATGTTATATATTCTATGAGGAACATTCTGATTTTGTTCACTCCTATTAAACTTTCTTTGACGGAACTCTTTAGGGACCCATTTTAAATTTCACTCCCATCTCATGTATAACAGACAAAATTAATGCCTGATATAATTATCACATGCAAATGCTGGAAAATGTCTCTGTCCTACTGCATTATTGAACAATCTGAATGAACGCTAGCTAACTGTTAGATAACTGTGTGTAAGGTTACTGTACCTCTGGGTAGTATATTGTACCTGCAGATAGATTTAAGCGGAAGGTAAATGGTTTACACCAGAACTGAACACAAAAAGACACATCAATGGAACTTGATCTTAAATTGCTTAGGGAGTGTAATCACAAAACCAATGCCAACTTGTGAGGGAAGCCTACCGCCTTCTAACAAAATAGTGCAAAAATGACAATTTATATAGACAAAATACTACATTTCTCAAAGGTTACTGAGGGAGCACTAAACATTGTTCTGAACTTCATGTTCTTAGTAAAAACACTGCTATCTACATACTACCAGTGGAACTACATAACTCTCTGGTGGCCTATTTCCATTCAAATATACTAGCATTAAGAGAATTTTTAACTGGATGCTTTCATATATTTGAGGTAAGACTACTGTAACACAATTTATCTAGGTCCCTCAAAAACCGTGAACCACAGATTACAGCTCAGACAACTCTGATGCCAGTATCATATTAAAATTGAAAACATGAGTTCTCATTTTCTTCTCAATGACAGCTATGTATTGCTGCTAGATTAAGAGTGCATAAATCACAAGCTTCTAAATATGAATAGTTGGTAAGGTTCTTAGTAGTACATGATTGTTCTTGAGTGCCAAATTCCCAGTAATGACTCCTGCAAAGTATATAGCAGGGTGCTCCTACCCTGATTACTTTTTTACTCATTTTTAGGTTAAAGCCTGCCAGATAGTGCAGCTGTCTGGTTTGCTAACAACCTCTTGGGAACATTCCAACAGCATCCCTGGTAATGCATTCCACTTGTTGATCACCATTTGCTTTGTGGTTTCTAACTCCCATTTGCTTGCATTCTATTCACTGTGTCTATTCGTTTTAGGCTGTCCAGCTTGAGTTCATCTCTTTCCGTGCCCAAACCTTATTTACTGTATTCGTCTACCAGTGCTCAATTTATGTAAACAGGACTTTAACTCTTGTCACATTTGCTGTGCCTTCAAAAATCGGGATTAAATGTAAGGGTCTCTCTTCCAGGGAGCCTTGGTGTTAACTCTTCTTTCTCTGACTTCAAAGTGAGAGGATTTATGAAACAATCATGTTGGCTCCAGGGAGTGCTTGAGGAAGACTGTACAATGTTATTTTTTTCTAGCACACGACAACATTTAAATTTCTGTATGAACTGTGCAGGTATTTTCAAATTGGAGAAGCCCAAATGAAGCACATTTTTGGGATATTCTGAAGTGTGGTGAAAACAAATATTTTAAAACCATTAAAACAAATCAATAAACTAGGTGATGACAATTCCACAAATTATCGTTTGTGTGCTGTATAGCTTTAATATTGAAACTGTATGACTGTGCAAATGGTGACCAATTGAAGATGTGTTGTCTGTGATGAAAGTGTGCTATCACACCATGCACATTCCACTCTATGCCACTTCACTCTACTCTGCACCACTCCATGCCACTGCAATCTACTCTGCACCGCTCCACTTTACACCACAACTCTGCACTCTGCACCACTGCACTCCACTCCACTCTGCACTGCTCTACTCTGCACCACAGTACTCTATGCCACTGCACTCTAGTTTTCACCACTGTAATCTACACAACTGCATTCTACGACACAGCATTGCACACTGCTAAATTCTATGCTGCTAGACTCTAGCCCACTATACACTGCAACATTCTTCACCAACACACTCTCACCAGTCCACTCTACACCACTCCACTCCACTGTGACCCACTCTATGCCATTGCATTCAACTCTACTCTGCACCACTCTAGTCTACGCCACTCTAATCCACACCAATTCACTCTACTCTATGCACTCTACTTTATGCCACTGCACTCTATGCCACTCTACACCACTGAAATCCGTGACACTCTACTTTGCAACACTGCATTCTATGCAGATGAACGCTATACCACTCTCCTCTTTCCTGCTGCATTCTTTGCCAATGCACTCTATGCCGCTCTACTCTGCATCTCTCCACTCTACTCCATGTCACTCTGCAGTACTCCACTCTATGCTACTGCACTGTATGCCACAGCACTCTACTGCACTATACTCTACTCTGCACCACTCTACACTCTCTACTCTGCACCACTCTACATCACCCTACTCTGCACCACTCTACGCCACTGCACTCAATGCCACTCTACTCTGCACCACTGCACTCTATGCCACTGCACTCTACTATGCAACACTCTAATCTATGCTGCTGCACTCTATGCCACTTTACTCTGCAACACTCTACTCCAGTGCACTCTACATCAGTCCACTGTACTCTATGCCACTCCAATGCACATCATGCTGCGCAACTCCATTCCATGCCACTCCAATCAGGGATGGACTGGCCATACCGGGCATCGGGCATTTCCCTGGGAGCCTGGACGGGTGGATGCTGGTTTTGCAGTGGTGGGGGCCAATTTTGTTACTGAGGGCCGGTTTTGCAGCAGTGATGCAATATCGGCCTGAGTAACAAAAGCAGTAAGCAAGCCTTTCCAACCTCCCAGGGCCAGGCAGTGCTTCACCAGGAGCAGGTCCAAGAAAACTGCCAGGTTGCCTTGGGTTCCCAGTCCCGTCCTCACTCCAATACCTGACACTCTATGCCACTCCACTCTATGACACTCTACTCCACTCTTCGCCATTCCACTGTGCGACACTCCACACAACTCTCCTGTACGTCACTAACGTTTATCCATGCTGAAAAGCAGCCATTCTGGTTTATAATAAGGCTAAGAAATATTGGCAAAGACAACAGCTCTTGCATAGGCAAGCCATATTGGCTTTGCCAATGCTTGTTCTTCTCGGAATACAACCATGAGAATCTTGTGTGTACACTCCAGGCCTCTGACAAGAAGTGTAACTTAGAGTGGAGCTCTGTAGTCTGGAGGGCATATCAAGCGCACCCTTCTTTGTTAGGAGTGACTATGTTCCTCAATCTTGACTGGTGTAATGCTGGCAGTGGTGGTAGAAGGGGGTGCACACCTTTGTCCCGTGACCTTCACAGTGTAAGTGGCTGCAAAAGAATGGTTTTGCCAGTCTCTTCACTTAGGTCATTTGCTCCATTGATGTGAGGCATGGTTAGTGCAGATATTTGGCTTGTGATTATTTGGCAGAGTGCGCATGGAGGGTCTGTGTGTGTGTGAGTGTGTGTGTGTGTGTGTGTGTGTGTGTGCGCGCGTGCGTGCGCATGTATACATGCATGCATGAGTGTGTGTATGTAACAAAGAAACTACAGGGGCACAGGAATCCTCCTGTGTAAGAGTGTTTCACAAGATGGAGGATGAAAGAGCTAGCCAGACAGGCATATAGATTGTAGATAGCCCTTAGAGGGTTCAAGAGGGCCTTTAAAGTGGATTGGGTTCCTGTGGGTGGTAGGAAGGAGGGGGAGCGAAGCCCTTCTGAAATGAAAGAACAGTCCCTGTCCTCTTTCTGCTCGATTCTTCCTCCTCGATGCACACAGAGAGGGAAGCCCTGCTCCTTTTGAGTAATTTGTTTTGTAAACACTAACCTCTTCTACCTTGTCTACCTAATCTGCATGCACCTGTGTTACTAGGTGTTTAATGAAACCCACTGCTCTGAACTTGACAACTCACAACAGATCAGACTGTGGGAATACATGGCAGTCCACAGCAGTGGCTTGGGGAGGATTTCTGAGTTTCAGCAGCTTATATTGCTGACAACTTGCCCCTTCCAGGTCAGGAACAGGTATGAAAGCTAGCTAAATTCTGCTCGAAGTGCGGATTAGGAGGAGGCTTGAAAGAAGGAGCTATACCCGTAAAGCAAAGGGTAGTGAGGGCATTCATTCAGTGAAGAGATTCCCAGAGGAGCTAGTGGTCTCACCCATGAAGAAAAGAGAACCAGATGAGAAAGCTAGCATTGTCCAAACACAAATACCCAACATAGTTTTTTTTTAAATCAAGACAGTAAAGTCGCTTGTATCTTATACTAGACAGTTAGACTGACCGTAACATGCTTAGCATTTGATGGCTACAGGTTACTATGAATTAAAGCAACTACCATAGCTTTGTTGGAGTGCCCTCCTCCTTGGAACTCAATGGTCCCAAAGGCGTCGGTGGGGCTGAGCTGGGTGTGCTTGCTAACAGACCACTTCTCCGACTGGATGTCATTTCGAGCAAGTCTGCCTTCATTCTTCTCATTCTGGATGATGGTGATACTTGGAGTCAGTCCAACATGCTGGCCTATAAGGCGCCCACAGCAACACCTACGGAACCAGAAAACAGAATGACATGCATTTCTCCAAGTATGAATGAAACATGCAGTATGTCAAGACATTCACTGTATATATGATTCAAGCGCCCCTGGTGCTTGCAACTTTTACCTTCGTTGCTACTCTGTTGTTATCACATACACATAGGGCCCGATTCACAAAGGGCCTCTGTACTCATGGCGGAGGCCCCGAACTCGTGTCAGGGGCTCCACACTTTTAGCGGGACCTAAGCATTGCAGTTTCTCATTGCGGCGGTCCCGCCATGACTGCGGGCCTCCCCGCCATGACAGTGCAGTCTCCACCATGAGTGTGGAGGCCCTTTGTGACTCAGGTCCTCAGTGCTCAAATCTTAGCAATCACACAACAGTAAGCATATGGTTTCCAATTTGAAAATCATTGTGTCTTGTCATTAAAAGTATTTGTATCAACAAAACCATTGTATACGGGGCACTTGGAAAGTATCGCAGCCGTGTTTTTTTAATACTGTAAAATGATAGCGCTCTTAGGTTATGTATGAAGCCTTTGACACTGTCCTTACATCTATACAATGCAGAATACATATGATAAAATAATGTTCGCTATGTTTGAACTACAGTAATTCTTAATGCAACTTTCTTTTGTAAGGATTTCACCAGTTGTAGTGATACCATAAGCAATAAGTGCTTTGATGACAGAAATAGTCATAATTTGGTTTTACAGCCATAATGTCTATTTCTATGAATGCTACTGTAACAGAGAAATCACAAACCAATGTAGCCTTGAAGCAATCATGTTACAGATTTCATCAAAACTAGAACAGCCAATGGCGACCGTCCATCAAACATGTTGTCCTCTGAAAGGAACAGCTGTGAGGGCAGTTGTTTGTAATGTACAGAGGCCGGCGGTCATCTCTAAACTTGACAGACAGTGGTTATTTCCTCTGCCACCCTGACGGATGGAGTACCATCTGTCAAATGCTAATCCAAGCCCTTTGTGTGATCTAATGTACGACATGGTGTCCATTCCTGGAGGCAACATATTGAAAGGAATGCATACAGGTGGAAGCCAGTCACACTGGGCTTCCAAAGGTTTGCATTTGAACAGCAGCAAATCCCAGAAGATAAGACTGACACATTTAACCAATTATTTACAACAAAGAAAAGTAGCAGCTTTAGAAGTAGATCAAAGAATTTGACATCAGGATTACACAGGAGCAAAGTTAGAAGCTATCTTTTACATAAATGGTAATAAATGGATGAAAAGAATCTCATAGCAGCAGTCATAATGACAAAGAGAAAAAGGGCCAGATGTACAAAGCATTTGTTTGGTCGCAAATGTCCAGATTCACAGAATTGGGCCGTTTGCGGCCTAAAATAGGCATTTTTAAAATGCACGAATGGCAAACTGGGACTCAAGTGAATTTCAGTTTGGGTTTCTGACCAACAATATACTTGATATTTGGAAGGGGCATATTCAGGGCATCCCTTCCAAATGGGGAATCTGAATGGTATGTACTACAGTTTTGTAATCAAAATTCGGTTGCAAAGCATTCATACTTCCACAGACCACCGCCTACTCTTACAAAATAAAAATGTAATGATACATTTTTTTCGAAACTGATTCCATATTCCTTTAAAAAGAAAATGAATGCATTTCAAAATAAAAACTATTTATTTGAAAGCAATCATAGTTATGGTGGTCTGTTGACCTCAGCAGGCCACCGTCCCTGTCATGGCTGCAAATCCTTCTTGGTCATAAATTGAAACCTACCACATTCATATTCATAAGGTAGGTCTATTTGCGACCCACGACAAATCGCTAACTAGGAAATGAGGACCAGATATAATTTTAGCGCTTTAGTAATAGCGATTAGCAAAAAATCACTGTTTGGTAATTGCCACTACTCATTTTAGCAGATATGGCCCAAACTTAATTTAATAAGAAAAGAGACAGAATAATTGTAGAAATTCTCTCAGGAATTCAGGAGATAAAATTGAAGAGAACGTTGATTCTTAATTGCAAGCTTTGTGACATGTTTGGGCCACAGTGAGGCAGTGTCTGAGGTGACTGATATCATTGGCAGATGCTACTCTCAGGTTTATTTGATTAAGTCATCATACTGTTGAATGTGGATGCTTGTTTTATGAGAACAATTCTAGGAGAGTTCATGATAGGCTTGTTCTTTCAGGGAGTTCCGTTCGTGTCTGCAGTTGGAGGAATAGGTTTGGACCCTTCTGGGTAGAAGAAATTAATAGCTCACAGACCTATCAACAGCGTGTTTATAAGGAAAGTCAAATGGTTGGTAAATTACTAGCTGGTCTACTAAGACGCGACAGGAAACAGCTCTAATTACTGAGGTCATAGATCCTAAAACCAGATTAGCTGTGCTGGAGCAAAAGCTTGCGGTGACGATGGGCTGCCCATAGAATTCTATAAAGCATTTGCTAAGGAACTGATTCCCTTCTTCACTAAGCTTTTTAATTATGTAAAAGCCAGAGGTGCTGTTCCCTCAGCTTTCAAGAAGGCCATTGTTGTCAGTTTTATGAAGAAGGGTAAGGACCCTAAGGATGCTAACTCTTATAGACCAATCAGTCGTCTCAATGCTGATTATAAGATTTTATGAAAACTTGGGCGCAGCGTTTCACCCCATTAGCCCAGGAAGTGATCCACAGAGACCAGTCGGGGTTTGTTGCCAGGAGGTCGATGTCATTCAACACAGGGTTTATGATACGGGCTCTCGATTTCTTTAGTAATAACAAGACTCCAGCATGCATTATGATGGTGGACGCCGAAAAGGAGTTCGAACTGCTCAACTGGGACGCCCTTTTCTATGGTCTCGGTAGGTTTGGTGTTCCCTCTCAAGTCACAATAATGCTCAGGAATATGTATCTGGGGGCCCAGGCTGAGCTGATGAAAAATGCAAATCATGTAGGGTTAGTAAATATAAACCGCGGGACCAGACAAGGGTGCCCGCTTTCCCCCTTATTATTTACTCTTTATATCGAACCCCTCGCTATTAAAATTCGTGGTAATATAGCAATCGGCGCCCCGATCCCGGGCATGTCAAAATTAAAGTTGTTTGCAGACAACATTATTTTATATTTCAGTCCTGAGAGTCAGAATATGAACCGGGTTTCAAGTAAAATCAAGCAAAACAAAACAGATTTGAACTCAGAACACCGACACAGATTTTCTCCTGGCAAATCTTAAACTGCAGGCCCTTGAGTTGGATCCTATATGGTATCTGGGGATTTATGTTTCAAATCAATATGGGCAGTTATATAAATTGAATTATGAGGCTACGCGGGGCAAAATTAAGAAATTGTTGGAAAACTAGTCACGTCCGCTGCTAACCTTGATAGGTCGGGTAGCCCTTATCAAGATGTCCATACTCCCTCTACTAATTTTCTTGTTTATTAGTATAACTATAAAAATAAATATGAGCTACTTCATAGAGCTTGAATTGATGTTCAGAGAGTTCGTATGGAGCAAGAAAGCTCCAAGGGTTAAACTTTCGATGTTACAACTTGATACTAATTAAGGTGTGTTAGCATTACCGCATATCCGTACATATTATGAATCGGCGATATTAGATTTAACAGCGTGTTTACTGTCTTCCTAAGGGTTATCAGCTAACTTTTTTTTAGATAAAATGGTACAAGAATCTGGCTCACAGATCCTGACTTTTCTTAAAACTTCAAAACTTCCCAAAAGGACTAGATATAAAACTCTTCTGGAATACTCCGTTAGACTACAGTTTTCTTTTTAAGCAAATTGATTTTTCCGGGTTTCACTATTTAAAGTTAAGTGAATGTAAAAGCTTGGGTCTCCAAATTCTTTCTAGTCATCTTAGTAATTGGAAGGATTGTGGTCTAGAAGAACTGGGGCGCTTTTTAATTCAGAATAGAGTTATTACCTGGCAAGAGGTTCAGGATAGATGTGGTGACCGGAATAAGCCTGTTTTTTTTAATATCTACAAATTGTATATTTTTTAATTAGATTTAATCTTTCGTCTAATTGTGCCCCGACCAAATTGGCGACCGCTCTATTTGGAGTAAAAGTTAGAGGGGTGGGCAACTGGTACGTACCGTCTTTTGCGTACCCACAACGAGTCTCCATTGGTCGAGAAATTCCTAGAGAGAGTAACCTGGGAAACCCAATGTACTTTTTCTAGCCAGGAGTGGCAGGCCTTATCCCTGCTAGGGAGTAAGGCTTTAAGAGCTGCCAACTTTAAAAGAATGGCCTTTCTGTCCCGATGGCTGAAATATTTCACTTCCAAAGTCCAAAACAAGAAATATCCAGAGGGGGAGGAGCCAGGCCGGCGGCCAAGATGGCCGCCCGGGCTCCCGGCTCCGTCGACCCTCTCCCCTTGCTACTGGATCTAGCTGTCGGGGCAGCTCTGCTGACACTTTCCTGGATGTCGGAGAAGGACCTGTCCCACCGAGAGTTACTCCGGAGGCTCTCCGAGCTTCAGGGACGGAGATATGCTTCCCGGTCGGTGTGGCCTACGCGGGTCCCGGAGCCGGGACCTCACGTGATACTGTAGCCGGCTGTGAGTGGAACAACAACGGCCGGGGAAAAACGGTCACCCGCGGGGGCGCTCGAACCCACCCTGAACAACAACCTAGCGTCCGTTGCTGAGTGCCGTCCCCTCATGCCGGACGGGGCCCCCCCCCCCACCCACCCGAATGCTGCCTTGCTAAATGTGGACGTGTGACGCAGCTCTTTGTCTCTCTGCTGGAGATTGGTACGACCCGCTTGCTGCTGTCTGTATCCCGCGATTCGGCTGATCGGGGCCGATTGCTGCATGGCGATTTAGAGTCGTTCAGACGCACGGGGTGGCGCAGATGAGACCTTCCGGGGGGCAGTTTGAGATGGCTATCACAACGTGTGCAACCGGGGAGACGTCCGGATGGCACAAATGATGGCGGCTCTGGTGTGAACTCCGGTGGCATTTATGCTGTGCGCCCCATTTGGTAGTGATACCCTCATGGAACCCTGCCCACCCGAGGCGATGGCGATGCGCATTTCAAAAGGAGTGCGGAGTTCGGAAGCCCCTTCCCGTGTTTTGGCAGCACAGCGTGTGGGTTTGGTTCGCGTGGCGATTAGACCCCGGCATAAGTGGAAGTATGAGAGAGCCTGATGCGGTATTTTCACCGTGTGCCTTTGTCCAGTGACTCCCTCTACAATCTGTGGTATGGCCCGGATGGGTGTCTTTACGGGACCCTACACGTTGCTGATGAGTGGACGTTGGTGCGTGGGGTCTCCTCGATCGGTACAAAGGGCATCGTCGGAATGGAACTTGGTCCATGGACACATGGAGTGTTCGGGGATTCCATCGGATGTGAGGCTTGTGGGGACTCCTTTATTGCCCTCTCCCTTGTGGCTGACATCGTCGCGCAACCTAGATAAATTGAACTGCCTACTCTTCCTGAACCGGACTATGTCTTGCTGCGTGGGAGGCGGTCGTGGGCTGTGAACGGCTGTGAAATGTGTCGTGTCCTGGTGTATTGCAAGAACTCCTACTCTTCTTTGGATATCCTTGTCTATTGTACTCTTGGTGTTTTGTTGGCTACGCTTTGTGCGGACTGGGACACGTTTCTGATAAAGGCCGGGTGGGGCTGGGTTACAAAATGGTGATTGTTTCCCTCAGATGCTGAAAGGGGGGTGACTGGGTGGGCTGGCGGGGCGACTACTGTTCTGATTCGATGGGTTCCTCGGATATTTTGCAACAGCGCTGATATACTTGTAAGCTACGCGGGGGGGCCGGGGGCCTGTACTGGGGGACCCCCCAATATGTATTTTTCTTTTATATTTCCTTCTTTTATATTTCCCCTTTCTTCTATATTTCGGGTTCCGTACACCGGGCGACAGGCACGCTGTTAAGGGGGAGGCCGTAGCCATTGGCAGAGGTGCAGGGTGGGGGGTTAGGGGAGGGGTACTATTGCTCTTTCCTTTTATGTTCCTAGGGCCTCTTTCTTATTATTTGTGTCTCTTGGCTTTTTTTTTCATTTCTCCTCTTTTTTACTTCTTTTGGGAATTGTTTAACAGGTTCCTCTCTATACGTCCTGGTGGTACAGATTACAGGGGTGGATGTTTCTATAACGTTTTTATGTTGCAGCAGGCATAAATCTGTATTGGTGGGCGAATTGTATAGCTCATTGTTTACCCTGCTTAAGGTGCGTCAACGCCAACGTCCTGCCTGCAGTAGTCCTGCCTGTGAATATCCTGAGCTATGGTAACCCCTTGCTTTTGTATTATTGGATTGTGTGGCATCAGATCCTGTTCCTTCCTAAAACTCTAAAAGAAACCTCTTTCATCCTGGTGCCGATATGGTACCGATAATATCCTGAGTTACGACGGGGCATTTGGGAGGCGGGTTGTTGCACTCTTATGGCTTGATTGATTTGCTTTGACCGACTCTGTACTACTGGCCGGCTGTGATGGTTTCAGGCCCGGGTTTGTAACTGCTTTATGTACCAATAAAGGTTTACCAAAAATAAAAAAATTTAAAAAAAAAGAAATATCCAGAGGTGGAGAATAGATATTTTTGTTGCCAGGCAGACGGGGAAGGGGGATGGCTACATATATTCTTCACTTGTCCTTGGCTAGGGCAATAAGCCGGACCATAAGCCGGGCAATCCAGAAGTGGATAGATCCAGTGGCGGAGGCTGCCCTCTTTAGTATTGCGAGCTCTGGGACAAATTTGACAAAAGCGGAGGAGACTTTTCTAGCCATTTCCTCCTTGTTGCTCGTTCCTTAATTCTTCAAAATTGGAGGCCGGTGGAAGCACCTTCATATGCGAGATGGTTAAACAAGATGAAGCAAACCAGGACGTTTGAAGAAGCATATGCAAAGCGGGTGGGGGCAATAAAAAAGTGTACTGTGACTTGGAAATACTTAATCAATCTTGAAAATTATGACGGTATAGAAGCCAGATCGACGGCAGCACTTTAGCACATCAGCACTTTAGAAAGTTAGAAAAAAATTTTATTGGTAAAATGTGGGGATAAAATTTAAATGTAGGGAAGCGTGCTGTCAGCCAGACTATGGGAGTATGGGAGTAATCTGTTCTTTATGTATGTATGCTTCACTCTCTGCACCAGATCAATCGTATGACGGGCTTATGTTGATCAATTTTTGCTTTGCATTTACTTGCATCTTCAACTATGTTTTTTTCTTGGATTTGTATGTCTTGATCTAAGGCGGTTTTAAACTCCCTTAAAATGTTGTTATTGTAATGACCCTGATGCTCTGCTCAATAAAAGATTTTTATTAATAAAAAATTAGATGTTGATATCATCCCATACTGGATGCGAATAATAGGAGAGAAAGCGGAGTTGTGTACTGTCCACAACCCAGCTTTCAGGGTCAGACTTAGACAGAAAATAGTACCGGGCACCAAAATTAAAGTGTCCCCATTACTGAATCAGATAGCTACAAAGTGGTACAGATTTGCAAATTGGGGTCGTTGTGAACTTGTAAAGGGATGTTGTGAAATTGTTTTGCAAGGTTTGAAAGATTGCATGGATTTGAACTTGCTGCAGGCAACGTTTGTTTTAATATCAGGTAAATCAACAGTAAAAAACTGGCACAGGGGACATAAAATTGCCCACAAACAGTCAAGAAACCAGCCCACACACTGAGCTGTTAGACCAATCCATCTGGCATTGCCTGACTGATCCTAGCCAACGTCCTCTCCTGTTACTTGTTGACGTTATACTTGGCATAGATTACGAACAGTGCCAAAAAAAAAAAAAACATATATATCAGTGTTAATAAAGCGGATTGAGTGTATGAGGCACTGTATATAGGGTTTCTCCAGTTGATAAAAATTCAAGGCCTTGTTGAATTCTCCTTGAAAAGATGTGGTATTGTTTGCATTCTCAAAATACGGTGGAGCAGGGAGGAGGGTTAAAGTTGGTTATCATGTTGAAGTCTCTGCATGGGATGTCATCCCCAATAGCAAATGTTTGAAGACTTCTGAATTTTTTGAATCATGGTCTCTCATCTGATAAGAATAAAATTGTCTTAGAGTGACAATGTGGTTTGAATGGGATGGCAAAAAAATGTGGCACATGCTTACCAGATTTCAACGGGATAAGTAAAGAAAAAGTTGTAGCTATTATAATAAATGTATACTTTTTGGAAAGGGCGATCAGTACCAAATGTACAACAAATGGGTAACTGTGATGAAAAGATCTGCAGTGAAATTAATTGTCTTTTACCTATTATACTAATGGCAATCTTGAGATATGCAATATATTTATCCTGCAGTCAGTTGAACTACATTTCAAAGCCATTCATATTGTGACATATGTAACTAAATAGAATCTATAGCACTTGTCCTCTTTTAGAAGGGAGACCTAGGGGGTCCTGCTCAGCACAAAGCCTAAACCCCAGTGCAGACTCAAGAGACGAGATTTACTTTCAAACTCAGAAACCTGAACTAACAGAGTGCGGGGAAGACTCTGGAGAGAGATCTGACCATCTGAGACAGGAAATCAATATTTTAGATCTTTGGTTCAATAAAAACTGGGATAGTTTCGATTCCTCAAAGTATATACCCAAGAAGAGAAGTGCTTTGCTTGAAAACCAAGAGCAGGAAGCTTTTGGATTGTATTAGGAATGATGAGGTCTAACCCCCATTGTCTAACTGGTTTACTCTTT
Organism: Triturus cristatus; assembly: GCF_964204655.1. Classification (NCBI taxonomy): domain Eukaryota; kingdom Metazoa; phylum Chordata; class Amphibia; order Caudata; family Salamandridae; genus Triturus; species Triturus cristatus. The sequence continues at coordinate 872,194,062 of NC_140581.1, forward strand.
CACAAGTCCCGCTCATCTCTATTCTAGTAGAGAATCACTTTGGTTCTCAAGAGGAGGAGAAAACACTTTTCTGCCTATTACACTGAAGAATTGCTGCCTGCCATTCACATGCCACTGGGATGTAAAGGTGACTCCTTCTCTGTTTTAATTTATGTGTCCATTATTTTTTTCCAGGTTCGGTGGCACCAGTTTTCTGCTGACCCACATTGCTAGGGAGTATAAATGCTCCACCAGTGAATGTAAAATGATCTTGTGGAACATCCCTCCAAATGGTAGAGACTAGTAAATGTATGTGTCTTGTATAGCACACTGCTGCCCTGAGGCATCCTGGCGCTGTAGACCGCTGGGGAACCCGTCCTGGCTATCCCTGTGAGATGGTCCCTCCTGGGTATCTTCAAGGTGAAACCAGGCATCCCTGGCAAATGTGGGGGGCCGTTGTGGAGATGAGGCAAGCTAATGCCCAGAGTTGCGATCCCTGGTTAGAGTAGGCACTGAGGCGAGAATTATCGAGTCTGCTGGCCCTGGTCCACGACCCTGCCGCGTCGGGAATTGAACCCTGGTCCCGGGCCGTCCTCTGCTTCCGGGTCTGCTGCCTCTAACCAGTGAGCCACACCACTCCGCAGTGCAAATAGCGTTGTGAAAGAGGTAACTGGTGCCAATCTTGAAAATGCCATTTGGACTGATGATACCAGAACATTTCTTGTGGATATAGAATATGAGCTGTTGCGACCATTTTGCAACTAGGAAATGTGGGAAAAGGGCAGAGGCGCAGAACTCCCTCCTTCCTTAGGAGTCTTCCAGGAGGTTGAGTCTCCCATGTTGGCTCTGCCTTACCACGGTGAGAACAAGATGACGATGATGAATCATGACACTATTATGAGTGTGAGGTTTCTTCTTTCATAAAGGATGACTTCCCTCATTTACGTGGAAGAAGTCTGTTAACGTCTGAAACTTTGGACTCTATTGTTGCTGTAGAATTGAACATAGTCTACCATCCTTCTCTCCTTTCTTTGCTTCTTGTGCTGCCATACTTATTTTTGTGATTATACTTCACTCTAGGCTACTCTATTCCTGTCTATACAGCTCCACTCTACGCTACTCCACTCTATGCCACTCTACTATGCTACTCCACTCCACTCTACAACAATCCACTCAACAACACCCCACTCTAGGATGGTCTATGACATTATACTCTATAATACTCTATGCCACTCCACTCTACAACACTTTACTCCACTCTACAACACTTCACTCTACGTTACCCCACTCTATGACACTCCACTCTATGCCTCGCCACTCTACTTCACTCCAACTAGGACACTCTACTCTACTCCACTCTTCTCTACTTTACAACACTTTACTCCACTCTATGCCACTCTACACCACTCCACTCTAAGACACTCTAGATCACGCTATGCCACTCTATGCCACTCCACTCTACTCCACTCTATGACACTTTAGTCCACTCTACGCTATGCCACTTTACTCTACTCTGGGACACTTTACTCCACTCTAGGCTCCTCCATCTATACCCTTCCACTCTACGCCCCTCCATTCTATGACACTGTATTCCACTCCACTTTACAGCACTACACAACATTCTACATCACGCTACAAAACGCCACTCCACTCTATGCCACTCTAATGTACTCCATTCTGTACAACTCTATTCTACTCCACTTTAGGACACTTTAATTCACTCTACGATACTCCACTCCACTCCATTCTGCGCCGCCCTACTGTAATTGCAGTGCACTAGCACACCATGCATACTCCACTCTATGCCAGTCTAGTCTACAACACTCTACTCCACTCTATGCCACTCTACATTCCTCCAATCTATGACTATCTATGCCACTCCATTCTACACTACTATATTCCAGCTCACCCCAAGCTACTTCACTACTCTCACCACTCTACTCCACTCTACGCTGCTCTCCTCTCCTCTACTCCATGCCACTCTATTGTACTTCATTCTAGGCCCCTCCACGCTCCTCCACTCTACGCCAATCCACTCTATGCCATTCTACTCTGACACTCCACTTTATGCCTCTCCACTCTACAACACTCCACTCTAAGACACTCCATTCTACTCCCTTCTACAGCACTCCACTCTCCTCTACAACACTCTACTCCACTTCACTCTACAACACTCCACTCTGCGACAGTCCATTCTACTCCCTTCTACAGCACTCCACTCTCCTCTACAACACTCTACTCCACTTCACTTTACAACACCCTCTGCTCTATGCCTCTCCACCATATGCCACTCTATGCATCTCTGGGTGTTTCGACTCCACTCTATAACACTTCATTCTATGATACACCATTCTATTCTGCTCCACTTTATCCCACCTCAATGTGTCCCACTCCACTCTACTTCACTCCACTCCACTCTACGACACTCTATAACACTCTACTCCACTCTACACCACTCCACCCTTTGACACTCCATTCTATGCCACTCTGCTCTATGCCACTCCACTCTATGACACTTCACTCTAAGCCTTTAACACATAAACGGAGCGGTGAGAGGTAGGCCACAGAACGCCCCCCCCCCCACCCCCCAAGAATATCAATATGATCACAAAACTGAATATACCAACACCAGGAGCAAATAAAGGATAGTAGGAAGGTAGATTATTTTCAATCCTACAGAAAGAAAAGAGAGTACAAAGTTTGTACGTTACAGTACTTCTGCCAAGTATCCTTTATGGAAGAGGAAACCTCACACACATATTAGTGTCATGCTGCATCATCCTCTCCCCACCCTGGTAGGTCAGTGCCACCAGGGTGGACTCAACCTCCTCGAAGGCTTCTAAGGAAGGAGAACGTTCTTAGATAAAAACTAGTAGTCAAAGCTGTAGGAGAGTAGAATCTGCTTCACAGCTAATCAGTACCCCAGCCTAGCTGCTTCCTCTCTAAAATGGTTTCCATGTATATTAGGTACATATATAATTGGATTCTGGAGTGCCTTATAAGCCCCTAGTATATGGTATACTATGTACCTATGGCATAGATACCTCAGAGGCCTACCTGGGGCTGAAGCATGTATTATGCCACCCCTGGGGAGCACTCCAAAATGGCACCACAGGTCTGCTACTGCAGCCTGGGTAAGGGTGTGCTTGCACCCCTTACAGTGGTATAGGCTACCTATATCACTACCATTGCACACACATATAAAACCTATGTTACTCCTATGGCAGGCCTTAACAATCCTGAAGGCAGAGTGCTTGGTTTTTATGTGAGAGGGTGCCCCTGCATGAGCAGAGCCCCTCTGCAGTGTTCGGAGTACCTCCTCTGATGCTGTTTGTGGTGCAGCCTGACCATATACTCTTAAGTGCATTATAACCTTGCTGTAAATGCTAACTTTGGGATGGCTGCACGGAAACATGTCGTGTTTGGTGTCAAACGCTTTGGAATACTACCCCCCCACCAGTTCTGGCGGCAGGGGTAGCATTCCACCCTTCTAGAGGGAGAGACATGTTCACACTGGTCTATCCCGGTAGGACTTTCTTGAGCCCTGGCATCACAAAATGGATGCCTCTGCCACAGACACAGGTCTGGTCTCCTGCTGCTGACAAACTCCGGCAGGGGAGGCCTGGGCAATAGGTTTACTATAGAAGGGAGGTGAAACCACCTCCCCAGACAGGCAGATGTGTATTGGGGCTGGGCGGGAGCACTCTCTGGTCCTGCACTGGGGGCACACTTGGTGTCCCTGTGCATAGTCCAGTTCAAACCAGTTGCAGGGGCTACCTGCCCCTGCTCTGGTGCGAAACTGGACAAAGGAAATGGCTGTAACCACCCCTCTTTCCAAACCCTCCCATAGGTGGGTCCCTTGAGTATGTCCAACCCCCAAACTTAGTATAAGTATGGGAACCTAGTCCTTGCGACTTTAGATTATCCTGGACGAAACTCTGCAATATATATCCTGGACCTTCGACTTTCTATTTCGACTAGAAGACGGAGGAAATCTGTCTTGGGGTCAAGGAGTGACTCCCCTGCTTGGCAGGCACCAAAGAAGCAACAGTCCGGTCTGCAATTCCAAAGCACCCGTTGGATGCCGAAGTCTCTGCATCACCAGGGGTGGATTTCCTGACTTCCCTGAGGCTACCCTGAGTCCACAGCAAAGCTGAGGCCCGAGGCTATCGTGGATGACAAGGAACCGTGACCCCTGGACACCACATACTATTGCTGGTACATCAACTTCTTGTGTATTCCTGAAGTTCTGCGTTGGGCTTCGAGTAGCCCCAGCCTTGAGCACAGACTGCACTGAAGATCTCTGGCCTCCACTCCACGAGTGACCCGTGGGCCAGGTTACAGTGCGACCGCTCGAGGCTCCTTCGTGATCGCTAGCCCGTTGGCTAGTGGGTCCCCACGAAGTCAACTCCTCTTCTTCTTGGGCTTTCCTGGTTGCTCCAGATGTGCCTTGACTTACCTTCGCAGGGTGAGTCCCTCAGACCTTGCTGGTCTGCACCAACGTCCTTCTCTTTCCATAAGATTTGCCGTTGCCAAGGCTTGTTGGGTCCAATCTGGTCGCCGACACCGCAGCACTCGACAGACTTCGTGGGACAGCTCGAATCCGGCTCGTGGACTTCATCGACACCTCCTGGACCTCGTGGCTGAAGAGTCAAGACACCCGTCAACTCACCTGAAGCACCCGACATCTGTGGGCATTGGTCCATCCTGTCCTCGGTCACTGGCTAGTGACCCAGACTCTGTCCCCTCTGCTTTCAGGTTCCTTCCATCCTAGATCCAGGCTTGGATCTCTTCGGACACTTCTCCTCTTCACGGCAGCAGCAGTTCTTCGCCAGCTTCCATTGTAATCGACGACGCAACCCGACACCAAAAGACACCTATGCACCCGGTAACTTAAGTACTCCAGTGCTCCTGTGGGTGCTAGCCCTAGAACTTCTTAAGCCCAAAAGGGGTTGGTTCTGACTCGATTCTAATTGTCCCTAATCTTTACATTTCCAACCGCGACATTGTCCGTAGAAGCTAACGGGAACCCGCGGTTGTGTTGACACACTGCACACAGTCCCCGTGGGTCCCCTGTGTCACTACCTTGGGTGGTTCCTTGGGGTCCCAGCAATTCTACAGGCTCTAGGCCTTGCGTCTAGTTCAGTTGGGGTTCTTACACTACTTTATTGGTATATAGTTTGGTACGCCACTAGGGCCCAAACGTGTATTTGTGCTATTACTGTTGATTGCTAACTTGTAAATTAAGTACTTCGAACTCCAGTCTCATAAAGAGACTGGAGGGGTGTGTTTTAACCTAAATACATATATTTTAAATATATACCTGGTGTGGTTATCCTTTCATTTGATCATTCAAGAGATTATAGACTGGTAAAACAAGCTGCTTTACATTCCTTCAAGACTTAGCCTGAAGGCTGCTCTCTATAGCTACCACTAGGATAGCTTTCAATAAAGGTTGTCTTTAACCAATTCACCATAAGGGGTTGTTTGGACTGATACAAGGTGCCCACTAGAACTAGTGGACAGCATATATCAGGCCACCTTCTCACAAAGGCCGGATCCGGATGTAACCAAAATACATTGGGGTTTCCTCAGGATGTCCCCTTAATTGGTGAGGACCCCAGGTATATCTATAAACAAAAACGAGCAGGAGTACAGAGTACAATGATTCGGACCCATTCTAAACCTGCCAACATGTTTCTGCCCTTAATTTATAGACTAACACATCTGAGCATTCACCAGGACTTTTGGATCCTTTATCTAGCTTGATTGGTTCTAATAGCCACCAACACACGTTTATTTATGTAGGATTGAAAATAATCTACCTTCCTTCGCTTCTTTCTTTGCTTCTGCTGCTGCCGTACTAATTTTTTTAATTATGCTTTACTCTAGGCTACTATATTCCCGTCTGTAAAGCTCCACTCTATGCTACACCACTCTATGCCACTTCACTGTACAATACTCCACTCTACAACACCCCACTCCACCCAACACCACTCTCCTGCCACTAACTTTTAGCCATGCTGAACAGCAACACATTGGTGTACGATATGACTAAAACCAATTAACAAAGCCAATAGCTCTTACATAGACGAGACTGATTGGCTCTGCCAATGCTGGTTATATTCTTGCATTTGCCAAAGTATGCTTAAACATATTTTATCAATGCTTTGAAAGAAGACATTTTTGATTCATTACTTTTGATCTCTAAGTTCAATTTTTTTATTTACGTGGAATTGACTTTTCAACCTTTTACATTTTAACTTTTTGAGTTTCAGCTAAAGTAAAAATGTTCACAGTATTGTTTGTTGGCTAGTCGTACACATACCAAATGCATTTTCTCTAGAGAAAGATTTTCTGCTTCAGCCAAGCTACAAGGGTGAGAAATGGATTCCTTCATAGAAACAAGGTAATTTTTGTGAGTCAGATTTGTTGGGCCATGTCACAGCTCACATTGAGAGTGTTGCCTGTCCCTCATTTAGGATATAACCCCAGTGTTCTGTAATTGGCTTTGACTTGTGTATTTTCGTATGGTGAACATGCATTTTAAGATTTCTAGGTCTAAATGTTTGATTTGTGTTTTTTATTCCATACCCTGCAGGAACTGGGGATGCATGCATACAGGGAGGCATACCATGTGCCCCCCTGCATGCATCTCCTGGTGCAGAGGCAACAGTGGGCCCTGTAGGACAGTGAGGGAACTCCTAATATGCTTCGCTGTGCTGCAGCAGCACCACCAGCATATTAGAGGGCTCAGACCACTTCAAGATCACCAGCGATCGCAGATCCCTGGTGGCAGCAGCAGTCCCATGGCGGTCCAACCACCCTTCTTGTGATAGGGTGGTCAGACCACTGTTGCGGGGGTATCCGCGCCACGGGGGTGTCCGCACCACTACTGTGGGTTTGACAGTCCATCGGACTGCCAAACTCATAATAATGCCCTATGTCTTGGACATAGTATGGCATAGTATGGAGAAGTATGAGTGAACTGAGTGGAATGAAGTCATTTTATGTAAATGAGAATGAATTAATTCTTCAAAAGGAAAGTTAATGATGGATGACTACAGGAGGCCACTTTCATAGCTGGCGGAATATTGTGATGTCAATATTTTGCAGACATCTGTGAGTGGAATCGGAGGAATGGACCTCAGGTTTGGGTGTTGCTGGGTGGGATGCGGAAGTCTTGTTACATAGTTTGTTGAGCCACAGGTTATTTCTGATAGTGTTTGTTATACCAACACTAGCACCATCTTTGTTTGGGAGTTGTGCCTTTCTGTAAATCCCATTTTCGAAAGGCTTTGTTTTTGTGTGCAGTCTGGTGGCTGATTATACCACTGCATTTTAGCATCTGCACTGATATATAATGAGACGATGTCAGTTCAGTGGTCATCAAGCTGGGTAATTTACATTTCTGATGGATACTGTTAACCACAGATTCCTCACCTTTAGAATATTCCCCAGATGCTAGTCTGGATAGCAATGCTTTTCAAGGCAGTGTTCCAGTTCACTGCTAGGTGGTGCCATGCGGCTCCACGTTGGCTTCAGTCCTCCCCAAAAGTGATGGAGTGGGGCCACATACTGTAATTATACTGTGTGCTGAAGTCAGTTTGTTTCCGTGGCTTTGAACTCGGATCCAGTGCTTTGGTCTCTTTAGTCAGTTAACAAATCCTTTCAAAATTCTCTTTTTCAGTGTGCAATGGAACAATGTCCCCACAAAAGAATCAAGGGTTCAAACAGTGCCATGACTGTCCGAAACAGATATCATTGATCGGCCGCCACAAGACTTTCCTCTGATACATCTACTTGGGGCACTAGTCCAACACATGCGAAGAATGTGCCGTCATGCACCCAAAGGGACTGTAAAACAAAACTGTTTGTCACTGAACACTAAGAGTAGTCGTGAACCACCTGCAAACACCACTCCAAATTGAGGGCATGGACATGTTCCCTCTCTGGAGGACAATTATGCAACAGGTCTTCTTTACAGTGGGCATGCAAGTCGAAGTGAAAAGTGAAGAAGAAGCATAAGAAGTTGAAGCAGGCTTGAATACACCCTGACACTATGCAGGTCAAGATCTTCAGAAGTCTATGCTGCATAGTTTTTGCACTCTTCTGGCTCCCTCTGGCACGCCTCTGGACCCCCAAGAATAATGGGTTGATTTTGCCCTTTGGTCTTTCAATGAAGGAGAATGCTTCGTTTGTAAATGTGATTAGATGTGTGGGTGAGATCCTAGATCTATAGCTGCCTACTGAGTTCATCACAAATTTCCTTACTGAGGTTTTGCACCCTGGCTGAGCCCATACTTCCATTTAATGAAACCATGACTGATACCATTATAGGCACTTGGGCTAAGCCTTGCTCTTGCTTGCAGGTGAACAGGCAAGTGGTCAAGCACCACAAACCAGGACCTAGCAACCCAGAGTTGCTGGCACATCCTTTTCCTGAGAGTTTGGTGGTCCAGACCTCCAATAGCAAAGTAAATCCTAATTTGATACCCCTGACTCCACTAGACAGGGAGTCAAAAAGGATTGAGGCAATCCGGAAGGGAATACTTGCTTCAGCCAACCTGGCATTACAATCAGTAAAGATGTCTGCCTGTTATAGCATTTTAAGTATGCCCTCTGGTACATGGCCAGCAAGATCTTTCTGGTGGTCCCAGGGGAGTTTCGGGCCTCATTGGCTCAAACTTTCAAGGCGGCCAGGACACCAATAAGTATGTAATTAGGGTTGTCTTGATAGTACAGACTGCTTGGAGCGAGCATTGGACACTAGTGTAGTGCTTTGCCAACATGCATGTATGCAATCCAGTGGCTTTTCTAGAGATGTGCAAGAATCTCTTATGATTATGCCTTCAATGGATCCTGCTTATTGGGCGATAAGGCTGATTCTGCCCTCGAACACTTTAGAACCACACAGTGTGTTCCTTGGCCTTTCTGTCCCTGCACATCACTTTCCTCATAAGTCTCTCTCTTTCCAAAGTTACTCCAGAGGATTGGTATATAGGCGATTTTAGGCCCACCTCCCACACAGCATTGAGCCAACCCAGTCCTTTTGTTGCAAGGATGGAAGCAGACATTGAGTAAGTCACCAGGGACAATGTTCTTCTCAGTTATCCCCCCAAATACATGCAGCATCAGCCTCCAAACTTCTTTAGTTTGACCTTAGCAGCACACAACCATCCAGAATGAAATCTTTCATCCTAGGGTGGCAGTCCATCACAGCCGACAGATGGGCTCCAGATCATCCAGCAGAGTTATGCCCTTCTGTTTCTCTCTCATCCACCACACCTCCCTACAACATGAGAGCAGCTTTCACAGGAGCACCTCTCCATCTTGCTTCAAGAGGTGCAGGCCTTACTGGCCAAAGGGACCATCATGAGGTTTCCACCTTGGATGTAAAGACTCCCGCCATTTACTTGTACAGTAGAAGAATGAAAGCTTTCATCCTTTTTAGATCTTTGCCGTCTGAACGCCTACCTGAGGAAGTACAAATGCGAAATGCTCACACTAGCCACAGTTTTGTATGCCAGGGTGAATGGATGGTTACCTTTGATCTGCATGATGCATACTTTCATGTGCCTGTCCGGCAGTCACACAGATGTTACCTGTAGCTCAAGGTAGCCTAGGAGTATTTTCAGTTTACCGTACAATCACACCAGCACCTCTCAGGCGTTCACAGTCTATCTGCTTACTCCTTAAACTGTTATGCCATGTACTTAGGTACACTCCAGATTGGATACTGGGGTACCCTTGTCAGTCCACAGTATATGGTACACATGTATCCAGGGCATCGGTACCCCAGAGGCCTCCCAAGGGCTGATGCATGTATTATGCCACCCATGAGAGGCCGTGCAAAATGGAACTACAGGCCTGTAGCCTGTGTAAGTTGGTGCATGCACCACTTACTTAAGATAGAGGTTTACTATATGCAAGGGTCACTGCACTTAAAACCTATAAGTCACCCCTATAGCAGGCCTTTACAATCCTGATGGCAGGGTGCTTGGTTGTTAGTGAGAGGGTTCCACTGCATGAGCTGGACACTCCTGCAGCCTACGGAGTCCATTCTCCCGGGTTGTCAGTGATGCAGCCATGTACGACATATAGAGGGGCATTACGCGAAAGTGTGATGACCAACTCTAAAACGGCTGAAACAAACCATATCGCGCTTGGTGTCAAACATGTTAGAATCATACCTCCCACACTGGTAACCGGTGTGGGAGGTATGATTCCACCCCTCAGAAGCGAGCTTCGTGGGGTCCTTAGTGATCCTGGTACCAGCCTTCTAACTCCGTACAGCACAAAATAGTTGCTGCTGACCATAGACACATTTCTGCCCTCCTGCTGCTGAGCCAAGCTCGAGCAGGGGAGGCAGAACAATAGGCATCCTGTCACAGGGAGATGTGACAACCTGCCAGACAGGATTTAGTGTATTCGGGCTGGGTGGGTGCGCTTGTCAGCCACTGAAAGTCTGCAAGAGGATCACATTTGGTGTCCCTGTGCATAGTCCAGTTCAAACCAGTCTTGGGAGTCGTTGGCTCCCGCTCTGGAACGAAACTGGACAAAGGGCATGGGAGTAACCTCCCCCCTGTCCAGACCCTCCCCTGGAGGGTCCCCTGAATCTTTCCAACCCTCTCCCCTGGGTACTTAAGGGCTTACTTGGCTGTAGAACCTTAGATTCAACGTGGACACGATTCAGAACAAGAAACCTCTGCACTTGGAGCATCTGGACACTCTGTACTTCACTGGACTTCATTTGGGCCTGACTTTGTCTCCTTCTCCGTCTGTAGCAATATCTGTGCCCGTGCACCATACAGGATCCATGTAGGACCTGTAGAGCATCAACGACAACCGAAGATAATCTCCCTTGGAGTGAAGGATTCACTCCCCTGCATTCACAGGCACCTCAACACTGCTGACCGGTCTGCTGATCCCAAGCTTCTACGGACTCCGAAGGGTCCAGCAACACAGGAGGTGGGGTTCCTGAGCTGCCCTCTTACCAAGTTTGAGGCCAGTGTCCCTCGTGGGGGCTGCAATACCAAAACCCCTGTGCAGCGCATGTATTTGCAAGTGCATGTGCTTGTTGGACACTCCTGAACAGGGGCATTGGGCTCCTAATAGCCCCAACCTGTGGCATAATTTTTTACATCCTCACACTGACTGCTCCGTGGGCTGTTTGGTGAAATCGCTCGAGGTCCTCTCACGACTCCTGTGCCTCCGGCCTGTGGGTCCAATTGAGGGTCAAGTTTGCTTTTCTGGAGCTCCCCTTGTTGCTACAGGCTTGCCCTGACTCTCCTGTGTGTGGTGAGTGTCCTGGGGCTTGCTGGTCCGAATCATACACTGCCTTGACCTTCTGCATGGGTTGCCATTGCCAAGGCTTGTTGGTGCTGCTGCAAGACACCGACCCCTCAGCACTCGACATTTTTCATGGGACAGCTCATTTCTGGCTCCTGATTGTCCTCGACGTCTCCTGGTCCCCGCAGCTGCAGAATCAAGGACTCCATCAACCAACCTGAAGCATTCGTCTACTGAGCCCCTGGTCACTCCCAAGTGACCCAGTCTCTGTCCCCTCTGCTTTCAGGTACTCCTCGACAAGAATCCACCTTTGGATTCCAGTGGGCACTTTTCTCCCTTCCAGCAGCGGTTCTTCTTCTAAGTCTCCATTGGGTTTGACAGCAGTTTCTGACGCCACTTCAGACCTATGCACCCGGCTTCCCTGGGATAGGTAACTTGAGTACCTCAGTATCCACGAGTGGGGTGGCTCTTCAACCTTCTATCTTCCACAGGGTTTCTTTGAAGTCTACTGGGAAGGGTCCTAAACTCTAAAACTTCAACTGTGACTTCACCCTAGACTTGAACAGAGCGCGTGGTCGTGTTCCCATATTGCACACTCACTCCGTGGGGTCCCTATCAACGCACCTTGGGTGGTTCCTTGGGGTCCCAGCAATTCAACGTCCTCTCAACACTGCCTTGGCTCAAGTCGTGGTTCTTATACCTCTTACTTAGTATATGGTTTGGTCCCCCCTGGGGCCCACTGTGTATTAGTGCTATTTACTGTTATTTCCTTGCTCAAGTATTGTGTGCTTTGTGATTATCACCATGTAGGAGAAACCGTGTCGTACTAGATAGTGTTATATTAATAAATACATATTTTTATAACTACTGTGTTGTTCTCCTTTCATTTAACCAATACTATAAGATTGCATTCTGGTAAAACAAGCTGCTTAACATTCCTTCAAGACTAAGCCTGAAGGCTGCTCTCCACAGCTACCACTTGTATAGCTTTTTAAGGTTATCTTTGACCTCTTAAATCACCATAAGGGTTATTTGGGCTGGTGCAAGGTGCCCACTTTAATTAGTGAACAGCATATACCAGGCCAACTTTTCACAAGGACAAGATCCTGTTTTTTCAGCCTCAGGCCTGGATCTTGGTTTAGCGACTCTGAGGCTTATTGACCTGCTGGTCTCATGTGTCGTGCTTGTGCATTTTACCAGGTGGAATATTCTTACTCTGCAGTAACATCTGAAGTGTCATTGGGCTGAACACCATGGAATCTTGTCAGATAATTTCCAAGTTTCTAAGGAGACTACACAAGATCAGCAGTGGTGGCTATTCGACCACAACCTGACGAGCAGCAGACACATCTCCCTTTCATAACCCAGAACTAATGGTGGTGATGAATGTGTTCCTGCTGTTCTGGGGAGGATTTCTGGGGGAGGTGGAGAACAAATGTCTTCAGCGGAAACATCACACCACATAAATCTGTTGGAGCTGAGGGCCACCCATCTCATGGAAAAGATCTTCCTGCTGTTCATCAAGGGAAGGCCTGTTTGGTACTGCAACAATCAGGGAGAAAAGAGGTCCATGGTGTTATGCCAAGAGGTACTGCACCTCCGGATTTTGTTGACGTGCCAGGGTATTTCCCTTATCGTGAACGACTTGGCAAGATCTTTAAACGTCAGTGTGGATGAGCTCAATCAGTGATACCTGACAGAGCATGAAAGGCAGTTGCATCCTGAGGTGGCGTAGGGCATCTCCCAACAGTGGGGAGAGTCCTATTTGAATCTTTCCACCCCCGTTGAGATTGCCAAGTGTAAAAAATTCCCCAAGCTGAAGTTTCCATGATCATTCTCTCTAAAAGATGCATTCACGCTAAAGTGGAGTGCAGGATTCATGCATGCCTTTCTGCCGCAAAGTGAGTGCAGCAAAGGTAAGAAACAACCGGGCTTAAGTTATCCTAGTGGCTCCAGATTGAATGAGGAAAGTGTGGTACACAGAACTTCTGGGCATGAACATGTGTCCTCTGCTTCAAGAGGACCATCTATCGCAGAAGCAGGGAAGGGTTCTGCACCTTGTAAGGTTGTGGATGTCAACCTTATAGCCAGGCATCCCACCACAAAGCCTGCAAGGCGATGGGATAAATTTACCATCTGGGGTAGAGTCCACAACAAAGACCACTTATTAAAAAAACTATTGGATGTTGTATTGTTTGTTTTATCCATGTCCCAGCAAAGTCTTGCAGTGGGTACCCTTAAAGGTGATTTGTTGGCGCTCTCAGTTGTTTTGCATTTGCAAGACCAATTGCCCATGTTTAAGTCATCTGTTGTGATGCAGTCTATCGAAGGTCTGACACACATTTTACCTCTGAACCTTTTGTGATGCCTCATTGAGATCTTAATTTGGTCCTGACTTTCCTCATGGGCACCTACTTCAGGCCAATGCACAGCTTCTTGCTGCATCAAGAGGCTTTCAAACTGATCTTCCTCACTGTAATATCTTCAGCTCATTGCATGAGTGAGCTCCAGTCCTTCTCGGTGGAGCCACTCTACACCACCTTTTTTTCCAGGCAAACTGGTGTTGAGGTACAGGGCAGCCTTTTTTGTCCAAAGTTGTAACGCCCTTTCATATTGGGCAATACATCATCCCCTCAACTTACTGTACTGTTTTGGTATCTATTCTAAAGGTGAGTAAGGTGAGGTATAGCAGTATTGAACGGAAGAACAAGCTACCTTTGGAAACACTCTTTCTAATGGATACTCTATCTAACCACAGATTTGTCACTGCCCTCCCAACTCCCCGTTCTATGGAATGGTCTTTTCTTTACCATTTACATAGGTCCCAAATTAGAGATCTGCACACTGGTACCGCCAATTGTTTTGTGCACTGCATCCGACAGTGCAGAAAGTCTCAGACAAGAAACTGATATCAGCGTGCAGTCGTGGCGGTTATATGTGGCTCTGCTCTGTCACTTCAGGAGTACAATGAAGCCAAAGTGGAGCCATAAAGAACCAACTAGCATTGTGTAGGAACACTGCTCTGAAAAACGTCCATATCCAGTTTGGCACTTGGACAATATTCTAAAATTGAGGAATCTGCAGTTAGAAAGAGTATCCACTAGAAAGAGCAATATCATAGGTAAGTAAATAGGTATCAGATCCTGGGAGAATGTGCTACTGACCCAGTTGGTCCTACTGATGAACCTTCGCAATTGTCTTTAATGTCTCTATGGGTCCTAAAAGCTCTGACCATTCTGACTTGATGAGGATGTTAGAGGGACTATCCCTGGACATTAAGAGTAAGTTTGCCACATCAGAAAAGAACCAGACTAGAATTCAGGATACTTGTGAAGCCTTGGAGGTTAAAATTTATGTTTTAACAGAAAGGATTTCTTTGATGGAAGCCTCTGTTGAGGCCTTGCATATGGAAGTTGAATCTAACCGGGTGGAGATTCAAACTTTAAAAGCCAGAGAGAAAGTAATGATGGATAAAATAGAAGCTCTTTAGAATAACAGCAGACAAAATAACATTAAAATTCTTAATGTACCAGTGAGGGTAGAGGGTGATAACATTAAGAGTTTTTTTTATAGACTTGTTGAAAGAGTTTATGCTGAACATTGATTCATTGGAACTTGAAACTGATATTCAAATAATTCACAGAAATCCTTTCTCAAGAAATGCAAACAGGAAAACTCCCAGACGAATCTTGGTCAATTTTAAAACTTTGCTCTTGAAAGATCGTGTTTTGTCAATAGCACTCAAGGCTGGTGCTTCTACTAAAGGAGATTGGTCGTTTAGGATCAGATCGGATCTCTCTAAAATAACACAGGACAGACAGTGGGAGCTGGGGAAGTACATTCCAACTCTGCGATCCTTAGGCGCAACAGTACAAATGAGGTTTCCTGCTCTTTTGAAAGTCATGTGGAAGAACAAGATGTTTAACTTTAGAGAGCCTAAGGAGGTGGGCCCTTTCATAGAGCAAATTAAAGCCCAGGGATAACCTATAATCTATGCTTTCCTATTTTCTTAGCATGAAATTCCGGAGTTGGGGATGGTAAGCTTTACTGGGTGATATTATCAGGCCCATATTAGTTTATGAGAGGGTTCCCTTGGGGAAGGGGGGGGGGGGGCACAGACAAAGGTAGTTTTTTTTTATACTTGCACTGGGTGGGGAGCATAATAAGGAAAAAATAAAAAACGTCCTCTTTGGTCAGAGGTATAGGATATTGTAGATAAATATAGAGTGGTTTTATAGCAACTAGGTTGCGGGCTGTCTACAACTTTTTTTTTCATGGCAGGCAAGACTTAATTTCTTCTTCTGTGGTTCCTGTTAGAATATTGACATGGAATGTAAACGGCCTTAGGGTTCTGAGTAGACAGAGGAGAATACTTCAATATCTGAGTCAATCTCAGTATGATATAGTTATTCTCCAAGAAACCCATTTAACATACGAGGAATGGGATTTGATTCGGGTCAAACAGAGATGGATGGAATCTCCCATTTATACGCCACAAACGTGCTATACTAAAGGTGTAGCTTTGATTATCAAGTACTCAGTAAAAGCAACTTTGGGGGATATTAATGCAGATTCCAAGAGCAGGTGGATCATTGCTGATATTAAAATCCAAAATGAATGGTTCACTTTTGTGGGCTAATATGGTCCAAATATTGATGATGAGGGACCTTTGAATGTTATTTATAGCCATTTGACTCAATCAAACTTCCCCATTATTATGGGGGGTGATTTTAATATTATTTTTAATACCCTTTTAGATAGATCTAATGGGGGCAGGCTTGTCCCTACAAAGGTTGGTTCCTTTCCTAAGATCATGATGAAGTATCTGGGTCTGATTGACATCTGGAGGAAGAAGTATAAGGGATTGGATGGTTTCTTGGATTTTACGTTTCATAATAAAAAGTACGGTCATTTTTCTCAAATTGATTTTCTTTTTTATTTACAGATATAAGACTTTTGAGCTGTACAATCTATGTAACCCATATCCCGGAGCATCTCTCTGACCATTCGGCTGTTGTATTAGAGCTACAAATGTCTAGTGGTATGTCAACTAAAAGGTGGACATTTCATAGAACTCTATTCTTAAATCCTCTGTTTATCGAACGCCTAAAGGAAGAAACAGTCTTTTTCTTTGAATCTAATAAGGACTCAGCATCATTACATGTAATTTGGGATGCTTATAAGGCTTTTATAAGAGGCTGCGTAATTAGTTTGGCAGCCAATAAATTTAAGGAGTTTAGAAGGAAGATTCAGAAATTGGAAAAGATATTTCCAAAGCAAGGAATGATAGTAACATCCATTCGGATATGAACTTGAGGGGTGGAGAAAGCAGCGAGGTCTTAGCTAAAAGACAATTACTAATAGACCACTTAGACGATATCACCAGGAAAAAGAGGGAGGCGAGTAAACTGGCCAAGTACGAGTGTGGAGAAGGATGTTGGGAAACTTCTTGCCTGGAAGTCTCGGATAAATCAGACTAGGAATTTAATTAAAGAAGTAATTTTGCCCGAATTGGGTGAGATTTCCTCTGATAACTCTAAAATAGAACACGCATTTGAAGTTTACTTTCAGGACTTTTATACAGAAGATTTAGTTGTCTCAGAATCGCAAATTAAACAATATATCGATGATATCTCACTACCTGAGAATCAAACTAGTCTGTTAAATCAGAAGATCTCGCTGATAGAACTTAAGTTGGTGATGAAACACTTAAAAAAGGGATGGGCAGCGGTACTGATGGTATCCCTAATGAATTCTATATAGCCTCGATAGAAGAGCTAGCCCCCATACTTCTTAAATTACTGGACGGGATTTTCTCACATAGTTCTGAGAATCCCAAATCTTGGGATGAGGCTGCCGTCTCACTGATTTTAAAATCGAACAAAGACCCTAGAATGTGTGACTCATATAGGCCTATCTCCCTGCTGAATTGCGATTATAAAATCTTTGGAGCAAATTCTGGCAGGGAGGTTGAATCCGGTAATGGGCTTTCTGATTCACCCTGACCAGAAAGGATTTATTAGGGGTCATCAACTTCACGATTTGACTCATGAATTAATAGGTGCGATAGACATCGCCACTACAAATAATTTACCTCTCACAACTTTTGCGTTCAATGCCACTAAGGCATTCGGTAGGGTGAATTGGCCTTTCTTAACCTATATGATACGGAAGTTCGGATTAGGAGATCAGTTTGTTAAAGCTATTAGTATTATCTATAACACCCCCACTGCTCGACTAATAATTAATGGCAATCCCTCAAATTCAATTAGATTGGAGAGGGGAATGAGACAGGGGTGTCCTCTTTCCCCTCTTTCGTTCGAACTTTATATAGAGCCCTTGGCCTGTAGCATCAGAGTTAGTCGCACCTTTGCTTCCTTTGAGTGGGAAGGCTGGGAAAAGAAAGTCGCCTTATATGCGGACGACTTAATGGTGTTTTCCAGAGACTCCCCCGCTATCTTATCCTGTTTAGAGGAAATTCTGATGAATTTCGGAAGGGTCTCTGGTTATTTAATAAATGCCCACAAAACAGATATTATGACTAGGAATACACCGCCTAGCAATGTGATAACTAAACATCAAATTCGGTATTTAGGTATACAAATATCACAGAAGATTTCTGATCTCGCACAAGTAATACTTGATTTAGAAAAGAAAGAAATTATTGTACTATTAAGATCTTGGGCTGGCCTTCCACTGACCTTACTAGGCCGTTCTAACTTGATCAAAATGTCTATCCTGCCAAAATGTACTTTTATTTTTGATTCAATCCCTCTATATTTCAATCCTCCTTCCTTGAAAGAGCTCCAGGGCCTCATAAATAGATTCCTTTGGTCTAACAAAGGGGTCAGGATAGCATGGAGGAAGCTACGGTGTGCGAAGTTGGAGGGTGGCATTGCTGCTCCTGATCTTCGATTTTATTGTTATGCCTTGCAACTGAAGAATGTAAGGTCCTTTTTGTTTAATGCTTCCTGTTTCCCCCCAATGTTTCAAGATTGGTTGAAAATACTCCTCAAGGTGGAGATGGTTGCCTTTTCAAGTTTGGACATCCCTAATACTTTAAAAAGATCAAACTTAAGGTATTAATATCTGCCTGTGAAGTCTGGTATTATACAAGGAAGACTCTAAAAATCTCTTATTATAGTTCGGAGGCCCCCATTTGGAACTCTCCAGGGACTCCTACCTGTTTAAAGGATTGTCTGTCAACTCCGCTGTTGGAAGAGGGTATCTTGAAGTGGGGCCAACTTTTACAAGAGAATAAACTTCTTCCTTGGGAAGTACTTTTCAATACCACCCATCAAAAACTCTCAAGAATTAAGTTTTACCAGTTATCGAGTTGGGCTGCCAGAATAAATAACGAGGGGGAAACAATTGGAGATTATGAATTCACCTCACAGGGACCCGTTCGTCAACGTAAAGAGGTCTCTAAATAGTATTGGTTGTTGGTTGGGGGGAGCCTACCCTACAACTGATGGAAGAACCCTGGAGGAAAGACCTGCCTTTGTCCGACGTAACATACTTATGGCAAGTATCGATGTGCACTTTATGGAATGTGGTCAAAGCTGCCCATCTTAAAAGAAACCATATGTTCACACTCCATAGGGCGTATTGGACCCCGAAGAGACTCTCAAAATTAGGAGGAAGTTGGCAGAGGGTCTGCCCGAAGTGCGCCTCTGATGATGCAGATGATGTACATATGTTTTGGCAGTTTTCTTCTATCCAGGGCTTCTGGTCCAATCTTGGTAAGAATCTCACAGAGGTGATGGGGAGAAAAATTAAGGTAAGCCTAATTTTGGTTATATTTGGGGTTTTTCCGGAGGAAACTTAGAGTCCTAATCTTTCTAAATTACAAGTTTCTTTTTTCTTTTTATTAATTTTACTTGCCAGAAGGGAAATCTTCATAAAATGGATCTCCCCTCAATCCCCAACGATATTAGAATGGTCTCCTCGGTGAAACGTATTTACACACTTGATCTTGCGAGTTCATCGAAAAAGAGTTTTGGAATGTGGGGGATCTGGAATAAGTGGGTCAATAACCCAAGTTAAATCTTAATTTAATATTTTGAATATATAATATCCTGTACATTTCCAATATCTACAAGGTCCAATAATTATACTTTAGGTAGGACCCTTAAAGTTATACAGCAGGGTGTGTAAATTCTTCCTATGGGATGGTGGCAGCTAGTTTAGTCGGATCCCCTTTGATTTACCAACTCGGTGGCGTCACTCTATTCAGGGGATCTGAGAATAAACTTATGACTTGCCTATAAACCTCTTACCTATTGATAAACTAGAACCAAAAAAAAAAAATATATATATATATATATATATATATATCCAAGAAACTTCCCAAATGTGCAGTCGCGCACAGCAGCAGGAACGGACAACTCCAATCGCCAATGCTTACAAATTGTCTTTATTAGATATTAAATACGTGCTTAGTCCATGTGTATATATCATAGGAAAGTAACTTGTTCATGTACATTTTTTCACTCTCTATGGACAGCTAGATCTTAAGGTCCTCCAGTTCATAGATCGCCCTATATTTCCAATCCAACATAATCAACATGGTGGCCAGCTCTTGCAGGCCAAACAAATGTCGCATTTTCTAAGCTGTGGGTCGAGCGTAAAAAAAAAATCTGCTTCGTGCAAAACGTTTGCTGGGCTGAAGAACTTTTGGCTTGTTGGTGATGGAGTAGATGGAGTAGACATGCCAGTAAGGGCCTTGTGAAGTTGCCTTTGAAGTTGGGAAGGATGAGAGGGAAGGAGCACCACATTTTCTCAAGCCAAACATCAAGTAACATATCTCAATCGATATGTAAGACCTTTAGTTATGCTGGCCCTTATCCAGAAATCCAGCCATGGGGACACCCACCACATGAGATGCATGGAGGGTTTCGAGTTACACAAATTCCAGAATTTTTCAGTAACATAACATTAGTATGTAATAAAATGTCCAACACATAAAACAGGACATACCCTGGATTTGATCTTTTGTCAGAAGCAAAACTTTGCCTTTTCTCAGGACTTGGAGATCATGTGGACCAACTATTGATCTTTAGATTTTGATATCTTACTGAAAACCCACTCTGCCTTTCAGAGAAAATAGTGGGAAAGGAAAGTAAATGGGTTGAAACTGGAAAATATTATCTCCACATGTCGGTAATGAAACATTTGTTAGTTCCATGTACTCAGCCTTCGTGCCTGAAGGAAGCCAGACTTTTGAAGGAAAGCTTTTTAATTTTAACAAAACGTTTAACTTGATGTGACTACAAAGAAAAGATATCATTCTTATACAATTTTAACAGATAAATATACCTGTAGGTAAATCTTTACTGCCATTATTGACAATCTAAATTCCCCTATTTCGCAAAACAAGCTTGTGATAGCTTAGAATCTTGAACCTGAGAAATGTTAAGTCAAGATAATGAAAGAAAACAGTAGCCCTCCCTAATTCACTGCCTTTGCCTTAGTCATGGTAGAGGAATGTCCAGCCTTCATGTGGTCTAATAGGCCGGGGGGATTTCACTAGACGTTTGCCCTGCCCACATACTAATTCACTCTTGAACAATGATCATGCATTATGTCACTGAGATTATAAACTCCACTTTTGATTCTGTAGTGGTCCCAAGGTTGCAAAAAAACAACTATAATTCACCCTCTCCTAAAATAAATAGACCGAAACGATGAAGACCTGTCTAATTTTCACATTATCATCTTGCTCCTCTATCCAAATTATTAGAGAATGTGATCATTACACAACTCCAAACACATGATCAGTCTGACAACCACTTGGATGAATCACTAGAATGTTTTACAGATTTAGGGATAAAGCCGTTGGTTGTTTCTATGGCTGTTAGAACTGGCGATTTCTGGTTGGCTAAGGCTTGCGCCAAAGTCAGGCAGAAACCACCACTCTAGTCAGGGCAAGGAAGTTACACGCCAAAGATAACCTCTGCTCACCCCCTTGGTAGCTTGGCACGAGCCGTCAGGCTTATCTCTGAGGCAAGGTGTAAAGCGTTTGCGCGCGCACCCAGCAACAACACCCTAGGCCCACCACAAAGGAAACTCCACACAAGGTATTCTATAAAAATAGCCTTTGTATTATAATAAAACACATTAGATAAAAACACACACTTTACAATGTGCCAACAGGCACGGGCAGAATTTACAAGGGATTATATGTACAAGGGACAGGGCCACATGGACCACTGTCAGGAATCAGCACTTTTAGAATATAAAATTACTGTAGCACAAAATACACATATAACACACAACCGGTAACTACTGGT
Organism: Triturus cristatus; assembly: GCF_964204655.1. Lineage (NCBI taxonomy): Eukaryota > Metazoa > Chordata > Amphibia > Caudata > Salamandridae > Triturus > Triturus cristatus. The sequence goes on from NC_140581.1 coordinate 872,215,625, forward strand.
AACCAGAAAGTACCACCTACGCAACCCTAACCACCTTAGGAGAATGTCACGCAGGGAACTAGGACCTCACTAGCACCACCTGTACTAGGAGAAAACAAACAACCACCTAAGTATCACAATACCTGTAGGGGTAAACGCACATTACACATGATGCATAAAACATTCAGAGGTGTAGGACATGGAAAACACATGATGCATAAAATACATTCAGCGGTGTAAAGCAAGGCACATGACACATACAAAATACATTCAGAGGTGTAAAGCAAGGCACATGACGCATAAAAAATACATTCAGAGGTGTAAAGCAAGGCACATGACGCATAAAGTACATTCAGAGGTGCAGGAAAGGGACAATTGCCCAAGAACTCATATAAGCCACCACCTGTGGCAGTCCCTAGGCCAACTGGCCTTGTCCAGGCTAGGACGCTCTGTCCCAGTCAGGCTGCGCCAGCTGCGCAAGCCAAAAGCGTAAATATCCCAACCTAAACGTTGCAGCTGCCCACTAAGTGCTGGGCAGCTGTAGGAATGCTGGGTACCACTAATATGCCCTGGGACACGAATCCGCCTCTCTCGTGGAGCCTTCGTGGGCTCTGCTAACAATATGTCCCCAAGAGCCTTCGTGGCTCAAGACCAATGTGCCCCGGAGTCCCTCTGGACTCTAACAAAATCTCGCCCCCCAACGTTGGAGCGTCAGCGCTCTAAAATACACAGTGGGGGCCAACGTTGGAGCGGCCCGCTGCCTTCCGGGGCCGCTCTGAGTGCCAAAGAAATGCCTCGTTTCACCTGCCAGCCTCACGGGGCTCGAGACCCCAATACTTCGCCCCTTCATCGGAGCCACGGGGCTCAGAAACCAATGCGCCCCTTTTGGAGCCTCACAGGCTCTAACACTACTGCCCCCTTCGTTGGAGAGCGGAGCGAGGCTCTCGGTATCAACGGGCCCGCGCCGGAGACGGGGGCCGCCTACAAGCTCAGCCGGTCTGGGACCGGCACCCACGGTACTCGTGCGGAGTCCCCGAGCCCTTCCCTACTCACCGGGCTGTCCTCGGGAGACTCCGCTCCTCTTGTCCGCACTTCCTGGTCGCCGGAGCGCGGGGTGGCCTCCCGCCTGCTCCCTTCCCCAGCGCGACGTCTCTCGGGGCCTGTGAACACGTGGGCCACACCCCCTCCCGCTGAACCAATCACAGCGCGGCAGGGGATGACGCGGCCGGGAACTCCGGGCTGCGGCGGTGAACTTTGTTCTCTCTACCGCGGCGATGAGGTGGGGGGGCTCCCTCGGAGGTCACGCCAACAAGCGGGGTGGGCACCCGCCAACGAGCACAGCAATGTCCCTGGCAGGGTGGGCATCTGCCAGGGGTCCTCAGGATCAGCAAAGACGGGGCAAACGCCGGGTGGGCACCGGCTTCCTGAAATAAAGCGCTCACCGCGCTATAAAAGCCCAAACAGCGCGCCCAGCGCTATAAAGTCCAAAGAGCGCTCCCAGGCGCTACAAAGCCAAAAATGTCCAGCCATAAAGTCTTTCAAGAGCAGGGGGGAAAAGACTGGGCCCAGAGCCAGCTCACAGGGCCCTCCAGCAGGGAGGCAGTCCCCAGTGGCGGTCTCTCCTGGCGCCCAGCAGCAGCAGGCCCCCCCTCAAGTGGATCCTGCAAGAGAACAAATTGTAAGGGGACACAGCCCCTTTTTATACAGTAAAAGTCTTCGTCTGAAGGTGCAGGGAAGGGGCGAACCAGTTACAACAGGTTCCTGAGTTCTTTGTTTTGCTCAGCCCCTCTCCCTATTCACTGGCAGGGCTAGGGTCATTAGACGCACCACAGGGGCCGGAGCCAGCATTCTGTGGGGAAAGCCCTGTCCTATTCAGGACCCAGGTGTACTCCTCCCCAGCCATCAGTATGCTAAACTCCCATTCACCACTGGGTGACTCCTCCTGACTCTTGGGATTTCCCTAGTCCGTCACATGACCTCCACCAGCCAATCGCCAGACAAGCCACACATTTCATACTGCACACTGAAGTGCCCACTTCTAGAAGTGGCACTTCCACACCAGGTACATGCACGCCGCACACATCATCGCGCAGCATTCAATCACACGAGTCCGCACATACCAAACTCGGGCCTGCACACCCCACGCATCAGGAACTACCAGGACACATACATTCCCCCATGCATTCCTATGGGAGGGCAGGCCAACCTCACAACACGCACGCACTTTACCCTGGGACACAACGGTAAAGTGCGCAGAAACCCAAAAATCACTACATCAAGTCACCAATAAAAAGCAAAAAGTTTCGGGGTGAACCTGCCAGAAGGGCCGGGTCCAACACAACCCCCTTCCAGCCAAAACGCAGGGTAGACCAATCACCACCGTGAAGGGCTTCCCTGCTTTGGGCGATAAAACACGGACGCAGGCCCGCAACGGCAGGGACACCCTCCGGTTTTCCGCCACTCTGAACCCACGTGGTTCCCTCTGGAAAAACCCGGCGGACCAACTGGGCTACCCCACTGGTACTCCTCAGCTGTCCGCTGCCAGGACTAAGCCCTAGGCCATCTAGGCGCCACTGGTCCTTGCCTAACCAGAGAGTGGGGGGTAGTAACCCCTGGCACATAGTGACCATTTTCCACTCTTCCCCTCATCAGGGCTGTTCTAAACATCCACTGATCTTCCAGCCCAGGGTCCGTACCCTCGAGCTGACCAACAGTCACGGGTGAGGCTCTCCTCCCCCTACCTCTTCTTCTAGGGTTCCGTCCTCTCCTCCTCTGAGAGGCACCCTCAGAAATCAACTTTCCCACCAGCTCAGGACCTCTCCCTGAGAACTGGTCTCCCAACCTAGGGTTTAGCCCCTCAGGTTGCACCGGGGTCAGAGGCGGGCTCTGCCACCCTCTGCACCCCCTTCCAGAGTCCTGCTCCCTACCAACTGGGGCGGTACCTCCAGAAGAACAACCGGTCAGGACACTGGTTACAGTCGTCCTACCCTGCAGGTCAGGCTGATCCTGAACCTGGCCTCCCAACCTCTGGTCTAGAACCTTCGGCGGAATACTCGCCTGGCACTCCAGGACTTCTGGGGACTCACACAGTATCCCCCCAAGAGTAACATATGCCTCATATGTTGCATGACAGTCTGCCTGGCGCAGATCTCCCGTCCCCTGTCCACCTGACAGTGCACGAAGATCCCCCAGGACAGACGTGTGGTCGCCATGGTCACTTCTAGGCGACTCAGCCCTCCCGGCTGGTCCCTGACCCACTGGCTCCTCCACCGGGGAACACAGCCCCATGCCACTCCTCTCACTGGACTTCTGTACCCTCCCTACCGGAGCGGTACTGCCTGCCACCAGAACCACTGGAGCTCTATTTACAGAGACTCCAGGTTCTCCATACACTGGGCGAGCCTCCTCAAGTGGCCTGACAGGACAGCCTAGGCCCCCAACCTGGTGTTCCCTGAAGAAACCATCCAGGTTCTGAGACTGGGTTTCGGGCCACTGGGGACTCAAAGTCACCCGCTCACTCCTACTCCACTGAGATAGGCTGTGAGCCCCTACACCCCTCTCACTACTCTGGGACCTAGCTGGGCTACTCTGAACCTCTGCCCCCATCCAAGACGGGAAGATCCCTGAGCCACTGCTGTTGGAAGCACTCTCCCATACCTCATCAGAACCTTGGGCACCCTCTAAACGGTCTGCTTCCTCTGCCAGCTCCCATGGGCAAAAAGAGCCATACCTCAACAGGTGCTGGCGCAACCCGGGATAACAACTACCGAGCAGCTGCTCTTTGATAATCAGAGCATACAGTCCGTAAAAATCCCGTTTCGTGTTTACCCTTAACCAATCATCCAGTGCATCCTCACATTCACCCACAAACGTGTTCCAAGACTGGTGAGGCAGTTTCTTACTGCCCCTGAATGTCAACCTCCATTCCTCCTCTTGGAAAACAGGTACCATACTCTGGGAATGGGGAATGGGACTCTCTGCACTGGGCTCTCTATTGCTGCCACCACTGGACTCAACCCTCCCTGGGGAGCCCAGAAAACTAAGACTGCGCGCAGGGGATAGTCTACTCTCCAGCGCTGATTTCTCCCTGGTGAAGGCCCTCTCAGCCTCCTCTATCCTCTCCTGCGCTAAGACCCTCTCGGTCTCCAGCTTTTTCTCCTCTATATTCAGCTGCGCCATCCCCCGGGCATGCTCTACCCTGAGCTTCTCCATGGCCAGCTGATGCTCCCTCTCTTCCCTCCTGTCTACCCACTCCTCTGGGGACAGGGAAAGGGATGGGGTGCTGCTCCTGACACTGGACCCAGCAAGGGACTCCCTATCTATGGGGTCTTCACTCTCTACTGGCGTCCCAGTCAGGTAATCCTCCTCCTCTTCAGATTCCTCAGGGCTCCCCTCAGACCCACCACCCTCTCGGCGTGCGGCCCGGGCCCTATCCTCCTCACTGCGCTCACGTTCCCATTCGTCCTTCTGCCAATTGATCAAGTTTTCCCTGAGTTTTGACTGGAAGTCTGACATACTCACTGCTATGTCTCTCTCCTCACAAAAATCAACCAACTCCCCCATACTGTATCTAAACAGCCCACAGAAATTAAAACCAGACTCCATTTTGGCAAGACGCTCAGGGACACGTGCAACACAAGGGACCTAGGTATCTGAGCTAACACAGGAGTACACGATTCACAAAGGACACCTTTAGGAGAAGAAATAATGGAACTCAAAACAATAATCCCCAAAACATGTGATTATCTAATGCAGAGTTTTGTGGTGCAGCCAGTCGCTGCTGCGGTACAGCGCAAACGCAAGTCCAAATCCCACCGCTGCCACCAATGTTAGAACTGGCGATTTCTGGTTGGCTAAGGCTTGCGCCAAAGTCAGGCAGAAACCACCACTCTAGTCAGGGCAAGGAAGTTACACGCCAAAGATAACCCCTGCTCACCCCCTTGGTAGCTTGGCACGAGCAGTCAGGCTTATCTCTGAGGCAAGGTGTAAAGCGTTTGCGCGCGCACCCAGCAACAACACCCTAGGCCCACCACAAAGGAAACTCCACACAAGGTATTCTATAAAAATAGCCTTTGTATTATAATAAAACACATTAGATAAAAGCACACACTTTACAATGTGCCAACAGGCACGGGCAGAATTTACAAGGGATTATATGTACAGGGGACAGGGCCACATGGACCACTGTCAGGAATCAGCATTTTTAGAATATAAAATTACTGTAGCACAAAATACACATATAACACACAACCAGTAACTACTGGTAACCAGAAAGTACCACCTATGCAACCCTAACCACCTTAGGAGAATGTCACGCAGGGAACTAGGACCTCACTAGCACCACCTGTACTAGGAGAAAACAAACAACCACCTAAGTATCACAATACCTGTAGGGGTAAACGCACATTACACATGATGCATAAAACATTCAGAGGTGTAGGACATGGAAAACACATGATGCATAAAATACATTCAGCGGTGTAAAGCAAGGCACATGACGCATAAAAAATACATTCAGAGGTGTAAAGCAAGGCACATGATGCATAAAAAATACATTCAGAGGTGTAAAGCAAGGCACATGACGCATAAAGTACATTCAGAGTTGCAGGAAAGGGACAATTGCGCAAGAACTCATATAAGCCACCACCTGTGGCAGTCCCTAGGCCAACTGGCCTTGTCCAGGCTAGGACGCTCTGTCCCAGTCAGGCTGCGCCAGCTGCGCAAGCCAAAAGCGTAAATATCCCAACCTAAACGTTGCAGCTGCCCACTAAGTGCTGGGCAGCTGTAGGAATGCTGGGCACCACTAATATGCCCTTGGACACGAATCCGCCTCTCTCGTGGAGCCTTCGTGGGCTCTGCTAACAATATGTCCCCAAGAGCCTTCGTGGCTCAAGACCAATGTGCCCCGGAGTCCCTCTGGACTCTAACAAAATCTCGCCCCCCAACGTTGGAGCGTCAGCGCTCTAAAATACACAGTGGGGGCCAACGTTGGAGCGGCCCGCTGCCTTCCGGGGCCGCTCTGAGTGCCAAAGAAATGCCTCGTTTCACCTGGCAGCCTCACGGGGCTCGAGACCCCAATACTTCGCCCCTTCGTCGGAGCCACGGGGCTCAGAAACCAATGCGCCCCGTTTGGAGCCTCACAGGCTCTAACACTACTGCCCCCTTCGTTGGAGAGCGGAGCGAGGCTCTCGGTATCAACGGGCCCGCGCCGGAGACGGGGGCCGCCTACAAGCTCAGCCGGTCTGGGACCGGCACCCACGGTACTCGTGCGGAGTCCCCAAGCCCTTCCCTACTCACCGGGCTGTCCTCGGGGCACTCCGCTCCTCTTGTCCGCACTTCCTGGTCGCCGGAGCGCGGGGTGGCCTCCCGCCTGCTCCCTTCCCCAGCGCGACGTCTCTCGGGCCTGTGAACACGTGGGCCACACCCGCTCCCGCTGAACCAATCACAGCGCGGCAGGGGGATGACGCAGCCGGGAACTCCGGGCTGCGGCGGTGAACTTCGTTCTCTCTACCGCGGCGATGAGGGGGGGGGCTCCTTCGGAGGTCACGCCAACAAGCGGGGTGGGCACCCGCCAACGAGCACAGCAACGTCCCTGGCAGGGTGGGCACCTGCCAGGGGTCCTCAGGATCAGCAAAGACGGGGCAAACGCCGGGTGGGCACCGGCTTCCTGAAATAAAGCGCTCACCGCGCTATAAAAGCCCAAACAGCGCGCCCAGCGCTATAAAGTCCAAAGAGCGCTCCCAGGTGCTACAAAGCCAAAAATGTCCAGCCATAAAGTCTTTCAAGAGCAGGGGGGCAAAGACTGGGCCCAGAGCCAGCTCACAGGGCCCTCCAGCAGGGAGGCAGTCCCCAGTGGCGGTCTCTCCTGGCGCCCAGCAGCAGCAGGCCCCCCCTCAAGTGGATCCTGCAAGAGAACAAATTGTAAGGGGACACAGCCCCTTTTTATACAGTAAAAGTCTTTGTCTGAAGGTGCAGGGAAGGGGCGAACCAGTTACAACAGGTTCCTGAGCACTTTGTTTTGCTCAGCCCCTCTCCCTATTCACTGGCAGGGCTAGGGTCATTAGACGCACCACAGGGGCCGGAGCCAGCATTGTGTGGGGAAAGCCCTGTCCTATTCAGGACCCAGGTGTACTCCTCCCCAGCCATCAGTATGCTAAACTCCCATTCACCACTGGGTGACTCCTCCTGACTCTTGGGATTTCCCTAGTCCGTCACATGACCTCCACCAGCCAATCGCCAGATAAGCCACACATTTCATACTGCACACTGAAGTGCCCACTTCTAGAAGTGGCACTTCCACACCAGGTACATGCACGCCGCACACATCATCGTGCAGCATTCAATCACACGAGTTCGCACATACCAAACTCGGGCCTGCACACCCCACGCATCAGGAACTACCAGGACACATACATTCCCAATGCATTCCTATGGGAGGTCAGGCCAACCTCACAACACGCACGCACTTTACCCTGGGACACAGCGCTAAAGTGCGCAGAAACCCAAAAATCACTACATCAAGTCACCAATAAAAAGCAAAAAGTTTCGGGGTGAACCTGCCAGAAGGGCCGGGTCCAACAATGGCCATCTGAAAATTATACTGGATAAAGTTTATTTAGGAGATATTGTTCTAGCAGAGCCTTCATCTGCCTTTGATACTATTGATCACCAAGTCCCGATTCATCACCACCTGGTTGAAGTGGGGAGGAAGGAACAATCCTTCCTTGGTTTACCTCATTTCTGGTTGATCACAGGCAATTAATACAACTGGGTCCTTACACTTTTGAGCCAAAGAACCAAATTGTGGAGTTCCACAGGCTCTTCTCTTTCTCTGATTTTATTCAACCTATATTTAAGGCCTTTGGCAGCTAAGTAACAAGATTTTGAAAACTCCTCTTATATGTATAAGCTAGAGAATCTCAGGAGTACTAGAGACTATACAGATCAGAAACTTGCAGAAAGAGGCAGAATAAAGGTCAGCAACGACCAGATAGAGGCAAGATAAAGGTCAGAAATGAGCGGAAAGAGGCAGACTAAAGGTCAGAATCTAGCTCACTGGGTTGCAAGCCAGCGAACCCTCATCGAATCTGGACTGGTGAAGAGCATAGAGGGACCTGGCAGAAAAAGCTCCAGAGAAGTTCCTAAGTCCGAAGGAAAAATCTCGACCGAGGCCTACTGAGAGGGGTATCCGAGAAGAGCTCCATCGCGGTCAACCTGAAACTTTGACTTTGTCCCGGTCTAGTGCGACGAGACATCTCAAAGTGGTGCTATAGGTTTCTTTGTGCTATATAGTGCTAATTCTTTAAAAATTCATATCTCCGGTTCCCTACGTTCGATTTTTGTCTTTTGTTTGTCATTTTAAAGATTTCAAAAATCCTATATTTATAAATTGGTGTGGGATTTTTATTGTGTGTTGTGTCTTCATTATTTACTGAATTGGTGTTTTTAAATGCTTTACATACCTGTCTCTTAAGTTAAACTTGCCTGCTCGCAGCCAAGCTACCCAGGGTTGGGCATGGGAAAAGATTATTGAGACCTGTACTCAGCCCTAGACTTTGTTAGGGGCCTTATTGCCAGTGGTAGATGCATATTTACAGCTACTAATAACCCACTTTCTAAAACAGTGATTGTTTCACTACATCTGATGCGGTCTCTTCTTGCGTGAATAGCTGAAGTGGTTAGTAAAGAGTTGGTCTCCATGTGAATGCCACAGGCATTTCTGATATGTTTATAACACCCTTTAATTTCTACTGACACTATGCTTTCCAAATTGTCTTATAACAACATGTACATAAATGCCATAATAGTCTTTGACTTATGTGTGGCATGAAAAACTATTTTTATCCCAATTCAGATTTTTAGAGCCTGATTTAGAATTTGACATGCCAGCTGCCAAATTGCTACTGTAGCAGAGACATTGCCGCCAAAACACTGGCAGAGGTACGCTGAAACGAAGGATTTGTATTGGTGGATATTTTCTGCCTCCATGGTTGGAGCTGCACTTGGTGTAAACTTTCCATGGCAGAATATCTCTAATACATATGACATTGCCCTTGTCAGCTTCTTAAGCATTGACTCGGCTTTCCTTGTGAAACTTTCTTCATTGTCCCTCCTAAACACCACCCCACGACAAACTCTATTCACAAGGTCCCCACCAACATATGTATCCTGGAAATGCACCAACAAAGAGTAGTTCATTTCCAGGTGTTGTATTACAATGTTCTTCTCACACTGGGAGCTTTCTCCTACTATTTCACAGTTTTCTCTATGATACTGACATGACATTTAGGTGATGTTGATAGAATTGGCATCTAGTGCCCCCACTATACGTTGGGGGCACATCTGATGGCATTTCTTTTGCTATCATGACTGTAAAATGAGAGCTACTGATGGAAGTGCTGACAGAAGTACTGCCAATAGGATCATACACTTCTTAACCTCTTTACCTTGTTTGGTGGATGTTACATTACTGTCCTCCTCTACAAGAGGCCACTAGTGCCTAAAGTAACTGGGCATGTGAGCAACTGAATATTTAACCACTACATTCCTCAAAGGATTTGCTTTACCTAGTTATTCTTAATTAGAGCATGACATGGGATTCCCCTGCTATACTTTTTGTCCCTTTAGTGAGCTACTTACAGGTTAAATTGATATTGATTTGGATGAATGGCTTTTGAAAGTTTAGGAAATTGAAAAAAACCTTCCAGAGGCATTTGACGCAAATGGCATACAGTTTTAGCTAATCCCTCCATTCCTTCCTTAAAATAAAGATGGTGTGCCTTTCACTTTCTTACTTACTACATTCACAATACTCTGTGGAATGAGTAGAATTATCTCTCCATGTAGTATAGTGCTTCGAAGCTGTATATTTAATCGATTCATTAAAAAGAGGAGAGTGTGCACATTAAAACATAAACTTTTCCTAATACCATCAAGCATCTCCATCCCATAACTTATTTACTAAATTACTTTAAAAGTGAAAGACTTCTTTATGAGGATGACAGACCCCAGAGAGAATCTAGTATGATGCCTAAGTTAGCCAATATTAATAGTCGCTGTCAAGGTGAAGGCATTCCTAGGAGCAAAAATGTAAAGAATTAATTCACTGACAAAAGACAATCATCAGAGTGGTCAGACGGATCAGCTTCCTGAACCCCCCAGATGTTTTGTCATCCTAAGAAATCAAGGATATCCTGCCTTGTTCCATAAATTTGCCAAAAGAGGATTCCAGCTCTCTTGTTAATCGCTTCTTTAGCAGGAGTGCTGGGTGACCTTGTTTACAGGAGCTGCTGCAAAAACATCTTGGCATTTGATGAATGCAAATGGAGGAAGGAAAGTTTGTTGGACCTCACAAGTCTCTAGCCCTGCATTGACAGCCATCAGCAGAGGGTCACAAACAAACCCCTTCCTCATTAATGTTAATGAGGCAGGAGTTTTTGTGACTGCCTGCAAATGGATATTTTGCGCTGCGACTGATATGCGCAAGTAAGTGCAAAATGAATGTGAGGTTACAAACCAGTCAATGTGCAAAACATGACTTGTTTCCAACCTTACTTTAGTCTGTCAGGACGCATGTAATGGTGGCATCCTTAAACACTAAGGATGCCACCTTCTTCTCATTAGGACTCACTTGTGTTAGCACACCTGCAAAACATATACATTACAGATCAGTGGCTCATGATGCATTGTGATAAAAACAACATAAAGAACACATTAAAAATAAGGTACAAGGTTCCAAAAGCAAGAGAAGACTTTGCACATAGTAACATTATCACACAAAGTTGTCGTAACCCATAGAATATCAAGAAGTTGTCGTAATCCATAGAATATCAAGAATATATGATTGTACTACTGAATATTGACTCCCAGAATATAGTGTTATAAGAATATTGAGGACAGAATATTGAGGGACAAACCATCTAAAGTTAGGTTTATCAAAGAAGTATGGATTTACTATTCCTAAATCCATGTCTACAAGTCCTTGAAGATATCTATCTATCTATCTATCTATCTATCTATCTATCTATCTATCTATCTATCTATCTATCTATCTATCTATCTATCTATCTATCTATCTATCTATCTATCTATCTATTTATCCATCTAAGAGATAGATAGATAGATAGATAGATAGATAGATAGATAGATAGATAGATAGATAGATAGATAGATAGATAGATAGATAGATAGATAGATAGATAGATAGATAGATAGATAGACAGATAGACAGATAGACAGATAGACAGATAGACAGAAAGATAGATAGAGAGACAGAGAGATAGATAGATAGATAGATAGATAGATAGATAGATAGATAGATAGATAGATAGATAGATAGATAGATAGATAGATAGATAGATAGATAGATAGATAGATAGATAGATAGATAGATAGATAGATAGATAGATAGATAGATAGATAGATAGATAGATAGATAGATAGATAGATAGATAGATATCACCAAGGTACATACAGGCGTAGTTAGGTATAGAAAATGTAACTTTCATACCTTCCATTTTTCCCCAATATCCTGGCCACTATATTTGAACCTGTTGATATTCTGAGGTCCATATGCAGGGTGGACACTGACTAACAAAATGAAGACAGATAGCTGAAAATGTAGTCAAGTCGGTCAGAGAGAGCACACGTCTCAAGCAATAGAGAAAGGACAGAGGGAAGCAGAAGGAAATGTATCATTAAAAAAGGTGGGAAAGAAGACTGTGAAATAAGATACAAGCAACACTCAAGGGTTGACATCCATGTTTTACACTGTATATGCTTGTCGGTCCGATTGGCCTCAAGATACGTTCATGAATTGTAAATGAATGCTGCATGTTACTACACTGTGAACAGTCCTACAAGTTTTAAAATTGTTATTTAATACATCATTAATGCAATGTAATTAAACTATTATTTAAATAGAAAATACCTATGGGGGTCTTTGGTGCTTGGTATAATGTGCACACATTCTCTCTTCGAAAATACTCTTTCGATCCATGATTTCTGAGCCTGAAAGAGAGAGAGAAACATAGAAGAGATTAGAACAGATGAGACCATAGATTGAAAGCCAGCCACTCGAGCTCTCATTCATAATTTATAGCTAAGTGAGAAACGTTCTCTGGCAGCACACTTTTTGGGAGAATCGTAAAACACTATGACAGACTCAGTTACATGCACTTGGTGCCAAGTATGGTATTGTTTGCTGCAAACACTTTTTACCACTATATTATGAAGACAGATTTGTGGAGGTTGTGACAAGAACGTGTGTGCATATTTGTTGTGTTGCATTTTATTGAAGTGGTGATGCGTTTTGTTTTGTACTGTTGATTTTTTGTGTTTCTTTGTTACATTGTGGTTTTTGCATTGCAGTCTGTATTGACTGTTCTGGTAGGTTTTGTCCTGTTATATCTTTTGTGTTGTTGTTTTCCTTCTGCTATATTCTATTGTTTTCTGTAATTACATCCAGATGTCAATAAATGCTGCTACATCCATCCAAACGCTGCACATTCCTTTAAAGTTCCAGTGACAAACTACCAGTTACCCCAGTAAACCCAAAACTGTGGTCGAGGCCCATGCCTTAAATTAGCACTTCCGGTGTATGTGCTAGGGTGCCTTGCTTCAATGAACTATGTCTCTCTAGTCTCTTTTCTCTATGATGTACTTATAAGAGGAATTTTCGAACCTCCAAGGCTGGCATTTTTTGTCTTCTAGAGCCGTTTATTTCTATGGTATTAGCGTGAACTCCTGAATAAGAATTATTTTCTTAACGTTGATGCATTCTTTCTTTTTTTTTTCTGGGGAAGGTGAAGTGTGTGGTTGCGAGTCTAAGGAGTGCAGGGTTCTTGAAGCTCTCCAGGGATGAGCTGTACCTGTTAACTGTATTGGGTCCAAGCTCTACAATCGCCCTTCCATTTACAAAGTGATCAAATAGATTAAATGTGAGACTGGAACCAGGGACCACATGCATCATGCATTTTGCATTCGCAGACTCGGGCCGTTTGCGACCAGAAAAAACCCATTTTGGTATGAATTCCAATTTGTGATTCGGTTACATATTACCGAATCGCAATTTGGAATTGCGAATAAATACCAATTCGGTATCAGGAATGGGCGTGTTTAGGGCATCCCTTCCTAATACTGAATCGCAGCGGTATGTAGGAATGTTTTGCGGTCTCGAAACATTTGCATTTTACCACCTACTTTGAGTAGGTGGTAACACATTCGCAAACAGGAAGGGGTCCCCAAGGCACCCCCTTCCCCTTTGTGAATGTTCGTAAAAATGTTTTTTAAGAGCAGGCAGTGGGACCACTGCCTGCTCTTGTGAAATAAAAAGGAAACTTTTCATGTTTCTTTTTTAAATGCAACCCATTTTCTTTTAATGAAAACGGGCTGCATTTAAACAAAAAATGATTGCTTTATTTAAAAGCAACCACAGACATGGTGGTCTGCTGACCCCAAGCAGTCCACCATCTCTGTGATTTTGGCAGTTCCTAATGGGTCGCAAATTGCGACCCACCTCATTAATATTAATGACATAGGGCACTTTGCGACCCGTTAGGACCCGCTAAATGAAACTCATGGAGTTTCATACATTAAAATAGCGATTACCTAATTGCAATTTGCAAAGAATTGAACTTAAGTAATTGCTAATTGAAATAATGATACATGTGACCCCAGATCTCTAGAATGCAGCGTGTCCTGGAGCGTTTGGAAAATGGAGAGTAAAGGCAAGGCTTGAAACCGGTTTCAAGAGCTTGACAAAGTAGTATTTGTGAAAGCATCTGGCTTATGATGCCGAATCCTCAAAAAAGGTGCTCAAAAGGGGAGGTAAACAAAAAGTACCAGAATATTCCCTAAAAACAGTGTTATTTACAGTGGATTAAAAGATGGAAGACAGTTTAGTGGTAGGAATACAAACACACATGATGAGCCTGCTTGGTCTTTCTTAGAGTGACTTTCCAATAGGTGTACAGGAGTCTAAAATGGTGCGTTTTGGTGAAATGTCTATATCTTGCCTCAAAAACAATAACTTAAAATTCTTGTTATCTGGGACTTTTGAATTATTTCTCCTCTATCCCTCTTTGGTATACTGACATACCTATCCCATGGGGTCTGCCAACGTCTAGCAGCAGGCCACAAGAGAGATGGAGAACCACTGCTGATCCAGCTGCTTAACACTGGTAAAGGGGGATTGGGGCAAGAGTAAAATGGCGGAATGGGGCGAAACAGGAAGTTTGATGAGACAGGAAGAAGTAAAATGTAGTCGAAAAAATGACGGGTGTAATAATAAAGAGCAATAACTTTTTTATCATGTTTAAAATAACAATTATTTGACAAATAAATAACCTCATTGTATTCAATTATTTTACTTTATTTTTGTCAGGGAATTTACTTCCTTCTTAAATGTAAGGGCTTTAATTCATCCTGTAGAAGGTTGCAAATCTTATATTCGTGTCCACAGAAATGCCTGACCAATTTCTAGGAGTTTGGCCATAAGTAATCCTTTTGCAATTTCTCTATCTGTGCCTACTTTATCTTCCATAGATATTCATTCCATGGAAAAGCAATATGTCGGCCAGAGAGTCGCACTGCACACAGCACGCTGTATTGGTGCACAAAATAGGCCTTTCCATGGTTTTCAAGAAGTGTGTGTGTGTGTGGTACACGATGATGTTTAGAAATCTTATTTTACTACCTGTTTTCTGTTTTTGAAACTGTTGCGCAAAATTTTCCCTAATCTTCTTTACCAATCCCATTGGCTACTGGCCCAAGTGTCCTTTTGAAGCCAACTTGATTATTGTAACTCTCTGCTCCTGGGCTCACCCAATTCTTACACTGATTTGGTGCATTACAAATGTGACAGAATGCCTTGCTCTTATCCTTCCCTCTTGTTCTTCTTTTCTTACCTGAAATCATTTCACTGGTTGCCAGTTTCTGAACGGATTATTTTTAAGTCTTTTGGTATGGTCTCCTGAGACTACTGTTGTCTGGGCACTTTCTACCTTCAACAAAAATTGTACCACAACCTCCCATCCCATTCCCTCAAATCTTCAACAGCCCTGTCTTTTTGTTGGCCGCAGATTCTGTTGTGTGTGGGCTTATGGCCGAATCTTTTCTATCACTGCTGCAAATATCGGGAAATCTTTACCAGGAAGACTATGGGCATCATTAGGATGGTTTCCTGATGGAAAATGGGACCGCCCGCCATATGTGCGGCGGTCCCGTGGGGGAGATTAGGATGCGCCCACCACACTGGCGGGCGCATCACGCATTTGTAACATTACGGCGGAAGGTGCTTTCAGCAGCACCCACCGCAATGGTAAAAAAGCAGGTTGTGCATTTGCATGCACAAAGTGGCAGGCACCACGCGGTGCATGTCGCATTGTGCATGCAAATGCAGGGGGGTACCATAGGTACCCCCATGTGCATCCCCCCCCAACTTCCTGGGGGCCCGCAACGGGCTCCCAACTGTGAACTCTGCATGTGTTGCCGCCACTGAAAGGCTGCTCTCCGCCTGCATACTAATATGGATGGCGGTGTCACCATATTAAACCCTTTTCCGTCAGGTCGACTCGTCGATTGGGCAAAAAAGCAATGGACGGTCTTCCCGTCTGCCGCGGTACCCCCCGCGATAATGATATGGCGGGGGTAATTGGCATGCAGGCGGTGTAGTATGGCGGGCGGATCGCCACCGCCGTTTGGGTGGTGGCGATCCGCCCGCCATACTAATAGACCCCTATATGTCCACAACCCTTCCATAAGACTTTAAAACCTTGTCTTTTCTCCAGACTCATTGCCTAGCCTTAAGGATCCCCTTGTTTACAGTTTTCCCAGGGCAGGACACCTTTTAGGTAGTCTTTCGCTATTCACAATTAACAAGGGTGTCAGAGAAAGGCAGAATATACTGTTACACATCTTGCACCTATGAACAGGATAGGATATATCACTGATGCTATCACAGACACAGAAGAAGGGTGTCTCAGTAATAAAGGGCCATATGACCAAAACTGCCCTGGTGCCACACCCACTGCAAACACCCATTTATATATTTGCACCAGTAAAATCTGGTAGAGCTAAAGGTACCGCAAGACATCTTTGTAGTACCAAATGCACTAGTGCACAAGGTATGCTGGCACATTCTACAATGAATTGTGCTTATTGCAAAGGGTGAAGCAGCAAGCAAATGAGCTCTGCTCCTGTACTGGCAAACTTGTACCTATTTCAGATATTGTGCATTTGGGGCTACATTTCTCACAGGGACTACATTTTTATACCTGTGGCTCACTGGTGCAGTGGAAAGAGTTTCTAAAATGTTTTAAAATGTACCAGAGAGAGCGAAAAAAAGTTAGAAAGAAAAAAAATTATTTTAAGCAGTGCAAAATGGCTTAGAAGAGTGGTTCTTAACCTTTTGACTTCTGTGGACCCCCACTAAATCATTGCTGGAATTCAGGGACCACCAATGAATAACTAGTGGGAGCCGAGGACCCTGGGCCTAAGCTATTTCAATGATTTGAACCTTAAAACAATACACAAAAATACAGAAACAAGTATACGCTAAACAAATGCTCAAACATTTAAATATTGTATTTAATTCACAATCGAATATAAAAAAAGTTTTACATTTAGTTTTTTGATGTATATACTTTATAAAATGTAATGTACTAATTTCAATATTATTTCATTATATAAAACAGTTGTGGACCCCCTGAGTAGGCCTCGCAGACCCCCAGGAATACTCAGACAGCAGGTTAAGAACCACTGGCTTAGTATATTAACCAATGTTGAAAACTACAAAATCAAGTGAACTTATTCTATACAATTTGGATGGTAGGTGTGGTGTCTAGATGGAATCACCTCTAGTAATTATCTTCAAGATGCCTGTTTGCCATGACTTCATGTATAAATTTGCAGTTGTGAGATAGGGCATCACCAGACCACTGCTACCTCAACTCAGCTATGCTTCTTGGCAGCAATATTACCCTTAGCTAGACACATAGAAACAGGAAACAGAAGGACTGTAGGCAAGAGGGACATGCTCTTGCAATGTTACCGGGGTTATCTAAGCCCCATCTTTATTTTTCAAAAACACCCTAAACTTGAACATGACTTCTCCTGGAGAAAAGGCAGTGTAACTCAAAGACATTTTAAGGCATGGGCAAAGTGGGCAATTGCTCACGCTCCCACCTTCAAGGTGCCCCTCTTAAAGTGATCTTTCTCTCTCTATCTCAACTCGTCTACTTATCCGTCGAAGCCTCTTTCACTCTCTTAGCCTACCTCAACCTTTGACTATATCTGTCTCCATCTACCCCAATCTCATCATTTGCTCCTTTTCAATCAACCTCTTTTTCTCACCTCAGCTACCGCCTTCTCTATCATCTCTCTCTCTCTCCAACTTGACCATGCTCCCCTTTACAGTTTGTCTACTTCTCTGCCTACTCCCTCCCAGATTACTCTTCATTTCACCTCACCTCCCTATACCCCCTTACTTCCTCACCTTCTTCTCTACCTCAACCCTCTTTCTGCACCTTACCTATGTGTTTCTATCTCACCTCCCTGTAGTTCGCCTGTATCTCCTGCCATTCACAAACTCCACCTCTCTCTCAATTCCTTCTCTCTTCACCTCACATCTCCCACTTTCTCGCTCCATACTTCACCTCCCTCTACTTTCTCTCTCGCTCCATACCTCACCTCTGCCTGCTTTTCTCTCACACCTCTTGCTACCTCGACACTCTTCATCACCACCTCTTCTAATATGTAGGTTACACCTCACCCAATCTCTCCCTTTTCAACCCATCTTTCACTCTCTTTTTCTCTTGCTACCACTCTCTATCTAATCTCCCACTTCACTACCTCACCTCTCTACCCTCTCTCATTCTACCTCTTTTCCCTGTGCCTTACCTGTCTCTCTCTTTCACCACTTTTCTCTGCACAACTCATCTCTCTTTATACCCTTCTACCTTCTCACTCTGTTTAAATGTCAGCCTCGTTCTTTTTCTCATCTCTCCATATGTCACTTCTCATGTTGCCCTTCTCTCTAACTCATCACTCGTTCTCTGCTCCACTATCTCATTTCTGCCTGTCTATTTATTGTTTTCTGTTTCTAGCTATTTAAAAAAAAAAAAACACTTCTCTATATCACCTCTCTCTGTATCACACCCTCTCTTTCCTTTTACATTTCCTTCTTGCTATCTCTTGCTATCTCTTCCTTACTCTGCAATCTTAACTAGCTCTCTCCCTCTCTACATACCTCTGCCAATTTCTGCCTCTGCATCTTCATTTTGGTCAGTTCACTCTTCTCTCTTTACCTAATAACTCTACTTTACTTTTAGTATCCCTCTTTTTCATGTCTATCTCCCTGTTCTTCGCCTTTCTTTGCTATGCCATTCTCAGTTCTTTTCTCTCCTTCTCCTGTTCCATGCCCCATCCTATTTCTCTTGCTCAGAAGTGCTGGCGTTCACTGTTTAGCCAAAGAAATATGCACATAGAACAGAGGCAGAACAAGACAGAGGAAGAGCATTAGGTAGAAAATTATGAGATTCCCTACAAAGAATTATGAAAATCATCAGACTAGTGCTGCGACTTTAGGTGCTACAGCAGGAGCCAGTTGTGAAGCGAGATTTATTTGTGTGGCATGCACATTGCAGTGTCTTGCTTGCAGACATTGACATAGGGGCTACAGATCACGTTTACACTCCCGCCCACGTTTGGTAAATACGAGCACAGGGCCGGACAGGTCATTTATTCTATAGGGCATTTCCCCGGTGGGCTGGAGCCCTTGGAAGCCAGATTTGAAAGCCCAGGTCCGCTCCTGGCGCCTTCGCCACTCACCCCAGCGTCCCGAGACTAAATGTAGAGGCACGGGTCACTTCAAGGAAGAGAGAAAGACATCAGAGAGGGAGAAGAGGGAGAGGAGAGACAGGGAGAGACAGGATGGATGGGTGGAAAGAGAGTGTGTGAGGAGACGAAGGGAGTGGGACTTGTTTGAGCATTTCTTGCCGGGGCTGCTTTAGGTTCCCAAGTTTGGCCCGGCCCCGCCCCTTTTGCACAGCATCACCTTTTCTCAGAAATGTATTCATTATGTGGCTCCTGTCAAGTACGCAAAACCAGCCACCGTTTCGGGAAATCAGCACAAATAAATCCACATTATGAACATATTGTATTTGTTTATGTCATTCCAGAACTGGCACCGAGTTAGAAATCTCCCTTTATGAATTCCCCAGGTGGGAAGTCGAATATGTTCAGCCCTGTACAAAGAAGAGGCAGGCCCAGGGGGCAGCCTTCTCGGTACAATAAAGTACATGCGGCTGGGAGGCCCCCATTACCGGCGCAGATGTAGACAGTGATATTTTTCCCCAGGGTCCCCGGAAGCGGGAAATAACCCTGGGCCATCCATCAGGATTACAGAATATATGATCAGACGATGTCACACGTCAGCAGTGAGGGGATCAGTTGGGGAATCAGTCTCTGTTTGCAATCCTGAGTCACAGCTATAAAGCGGAAGTGACGGACGCGCTCAGCAGTGGGATTGCATTACTGTGGCCATGTTCCTCCGACAATGCAATTTAACCCTCACATCTGATGGAGTTCAGCTGAATAAAGAGCACAGGAGGCCAGGCAAGTATGGAGGGGTGGGGGGCATGGTCCAGCGCCTTCCATTGACTTACAGTGACGTCAGTGAATAAACACGTATATTTCTAGTTTCTTCTTACGTTTCTAGTGACACAAATCTGAAGCACTCATATTTTCAGTGCCAAGACGCCTCTGGGTATTCATGCACTTTGTAAGTTGTATCATTCATTCATTCATTCATTCATTCATTCATTCATTCATTCATTCATTCATTCATTCATTCATTCATTCATTCATTCATATGTTGTGGGACAGCACGGACAACAATCAGTAGAAACTGACCCCATTCTTGGTGGCTGCCCTTCAGAATTCATCTGTACATTAGGGTCACCAACTTTCCATTATCACTTCCAATGACACTTTGGCAGGCAGACAGTCTGCGTGCGCGGTTACATCTATTGGGGACTGAGGGTGACTATGAGTCGACGTCTGCATTTTTCCCATAATATCAAATTATTGGGGGGAGCTTAGAAATAGACTTCCTGTCAACACCTTGGCAGACCCACTGACAGGGTGGGTAATTCATATGTAGGGGCAGAGACCCCCACTTGATGTGGTGCAGGGGTACGTTTGAGCCATGGAACTAAGAGACTTGACATGTTTTACCACTTTGCCTAAACATGCTGTAAATGAGCACGGCATTATAAGTAAAGGCAAGGCCCACAACATAGTGATATGTCCCTAAGAAGGGTAGCCGCTTGGCCTTGACATCAGAATCATTGCCCAACCACTAGTGATGCAGGGGGGTAGTTGTAAACTGTGGAACCAAACGATATAGGCCCTGATTTAGAGTTTGTCGGATGGTTTACTCCCTCACAAACATGACATCTCGTCCATCTTGTTAAAAGTGCCACGGGACATAATGCACTTGCACTTGTAATAAGTCACATGGAATATCCATCATATTAGTGACAGAGTAAACTGTGTGCTAAACTTTAGATCAGGCTCGTGGTTTTTAACCCAGCATCCCCTTTTGGGCATTCCCTTCTAGAATGTATTTCCCTGCTCTTGTGTTTGCTAAGCTTGGGGGTCTTTGGAAATGATCTTAAAGCTCCTACCAAATGAACGGTAAAACAAAAACCTTGACTGGGTATTATCTAGGGACGAGAGAGGGCCCAGAGTCATGGTCTATTCACCAGGATGTAATATTGTGGTAAAGTAATAGCATTACGTGCAAGTAGTACTGTACTGTAGTCAAAACATCTCCTACTTGACCAAAATGTTTGATCTTGGCCAATTTCTATCCTTGCCAAGATACTGTGCACTGATCTAGCAATATGTGAGCAGCACTGAATCAAGCTGAATAAAACAGACACCAATATTTCCAGGACAAGCATCCGGCATGGTTTACAGTTACACATTCATGGCTAGTTAACTCTGAGTGCCCTCCTTCGCTATTAACATCTGGAAACGCGGAGATGTTTCTGAAGCTGGTTGTGTAGTACCCCCCCTGTGCCGAGGCTCCTCCCTCCCAGTCAGGCAGGAAACAAATGTTTGCTGCAGCCATGGACCTCTTAACAGCTCATATAGTGCTGTAAGAAGAGGAAATGACCCCTCCCTGCCAGGCAGGTCATGGTGGGCGCCAGTGACTCAAATTCTCCCGCAGAGCTTTTATCTTGCTAGTCCTGGAAGTGGCAAACATAGGGACATTGTACCAGCCTACTGCGTGCAATTGGACAAACCACCCAGATGCAAGCCAATCCCTACCGTGCATGCTGCCCTTCTTCCACTGGCCGTATGCTCCATGCAAAACTCTGGGCAGAACCCAATGGGACTCAAAGAGCAGGATAGATAACATAAAACACACTCCCCACGTGACAGAGCATGTTTCTTGCAATTTCAGTGACCTGGTGACGTAATGAAAATGATCCATTAGAAGTGTGGGACTTTATGCAGCAGTTGTGGCCTGCTCGGCCCATCACGAACAGCGGTGCAAACACTGAATGCTCACCTCCGTTTGCAAAGGTGGAGCTGCATTTCTGTCATGAACACAGCAAATCATGAGTTTGTGCACCTGGGACCACATCATGAAGGGGTGCGTTCATGCAGGGCACAGCTGTGCACCTTCTTTTATCGGATTGCATTTTCTAAAGTGCATACATTAAACTCAGAGTTAGTGCAGCCGATAGCGTAGCTTGGAAACTGAGAGGTAATCACTGTTTCCGAGCTGTGGTGTCACCAGTGCCATTCTGAGTGACATGTATTCAGTTAGAAAAGGGCAATCGGGTACAAACAGGCTCATGCGAGTCCACACCTTCATGACATGGCCCCTCTTCCCTTTAGTGATTAGCACTGATGAACATATTACATACTCCTTGTGTTTGTGCTCATTCATGCCAAGCTGAGCATTCGTCAAAACATTTTTTTCCATATGACTGAGTTAGGCCCAACTTCGTAAAATATTCATCAACTGATGAAAAAAATGTAGCAGGCACACCTGCACTAATCAGAAACAAGGGCACACGCACAGCTTGATTATTAGGTGCATAAGAGGCACAAGTGTGCGCTCCAGGGTTTGCACAGGTGCACGCTGCTCGTGATAGGACCTCAAGGGTGTATCACACTTTTTTGCCATGGGGGGACAACAGGTGTTTATGCCCACATTTTGTGCCACCGAGGCACGTCGATATGACAGAAGAGGACACAGATGCTTTTGTGGCTCTTTATGAAATGTGAATTCCACTGGTGCAAAAATGTGTGCTCAGCGAGGAAATACATTTCTCTCCCCCCCCCCCCCCCCCCAGCCACACCAGTATTTCAGACAGCAAGTTGCAATCCAATCGCTAGATGTAATAAAACAAATTATATTGGCCTTGAATGCTTGTCTAAATTGTATTTCTTTGTTTTACAACCGCGATAGCATCTCTGAAAGGGAGAATAAGACAGGCACCTTGTGCATATTTATTCACAGAGCAACATCACAAAATAAAATGAAGTGTGGAGTGTTAAAACTTTTCCAACACTCGCCCCTAGTCACAGATCTGAGTTTAACCCTACATTATTTTGCTCGCACCATCACCCCAGTTTTGACCCAACCATGTGCTAATCATTCTTGACGCTGCTCCCCATGGGAACAGAACAGCCGGAACTGCCAAGCCAGGTCCTCCCTGGACCGAAAACAAGCATCCTGGGACCAGACTCGGGGGTCACAGTGAGAAAATAAACGATGGATTAAACCCGGATCTGTAACTGGGGCTGAGTGGCTGAAAAGTTTCAGCATTCAGTCCATCATCTTGTTGTTTTGCCATATTTATCCACACAGCAAAGAAATTAGTTTGCATGAATAAGTAATTTAAGTGAAATAGAATAATTGTTTGCCACCTTGTGTCAAAAGGTGCCTGTGCTTAAAAATAGAGGAAAGACAAAAACAATGTAATTGTAAGCATATTTATGTTTACAACTGTAACCACCGATTTAATAGCGTGTGTTTAAATTAAAGGTAACTGGGAACAAATTTCGTGGACAGGCTTTAATGCTTTTAAAAGTAGGAGAGGGAGTTGTTTTATGCCTAAGTTATGAATAGTTTGTCAACACTCAATAGGGGAAATTTAAAAGCTACTACATTTTTCGCATTACTAAATCATCATTTTCTTTACGCTATCAACAAAGAATGCTCTCCCTAAAAAATAGCCGAAATTGCTTTTTTTTTTAGGCTCCATATCATGTCTTTGTATGCTTTTACCATTCATGAAATTGTGTACCAGTTTTTCAATCAAAATTCTCTTTGCACAATATCGTTACTTACTTGGGATTTTCCAACTCCCCTTGCCCCTTTCTTACAGATGCTGAAGACTGCGCTTACGCCTGTGCCGTATTAAAGAAGCGGGTGCAAAGGCAACCAATCCATTGTACGTTGCACTGATTATGAGTCACATATCAGGTGGAGTACAGCCAGTGTACCTGTGGGTGCCCTTGAGGGGGTACAGGGCAGAACAGGGGTCCCAGAAACCCCCTGGTATCTCCTGCTGGTTGATCCAGTCACACACTGCACATGCCTTCAGACTGGACTGGCCTTAAATTGTATTTGCCGGGACAGTGCCCTGGGCAGAAAGGAAAATTGTTGTTTGTTGTTGGGGCGAGGGTTTTTTTTTTGTGTGATGGCAGGAGGTGTGAGGAAGATGGGAAGAGGGCAGGGGTTGATGGGGTGCTAACAAAGAGGCTGAGGTACATCAAGGGCTGATTATAAAGTGCTTAGCAGGACCCGATTGAGACCAAAAGGGATGGGCAAGTTGTTATTTGCATGACATTAAGCCAGGCAGCTCCCTGCTGCGCCCATTGGGATATTGGCACCCATGGCCTGCGTCCAGCTTGCCCATGCCCAAGGCCGGCACTGCCTATGGGAGAATCCCAGTCTCCTCCTGTAAGAGCTGACCAGTTCTTGTGCATTAAAAGGGGACTGACACTTTGACACGTCTACCCTTCAGTGGGGCACTGTCCCTTTACTGGCACAAGTTTGCACCTGCCTGTTAAAGTCAGTGCTTTAAATGGGCAGGTACTGTACGGAACTGAGTACCCGCACTTCTTTAAGTTGAAAAGGAGAGGACCTGCACTTACCAGCACAGATGCAATACATTTTGTGGGAGAGTACTGGCACTTCTCAGGAACAAACCAGTACTCTAAAGAGCACGTGCCTGCACTTCTACATTTCCATTTAAAGCACTGGTTAAAGCACGTTCTTTGTAGCACAATTCCTGGGCTAGGATCTGCTGGGTCACCAGCATGAGACAAAGCAGAACAGACAGATCCAATGCAAACGTTGGAAGAGTTGCCTGCCGATGACATCTACGGTATCTTGTGCGGCATTTTCTGCGCTTTGCGTGATGCAGAGTTTCAATTTTCCATCCAGTGCTCCATCGTATGAAGGACAGTAAAGCTGGGTCTGAACTCGGAACCCCTCACAGCTAAAAAGGTCTAACAATAAATGGTGTTATGTAGGTGCTAAGCAGAGAACTATTAGGCAACTCCCAGCAATCCAACACAGAATTCATTGAAAGGGCAAAATAATGCGGTTAAACCGCAGACCTACAATCGTTAACAAAGAGAAAGTTCAGGCCAGAGGGATCTCTTAACCCCCCCCCAGTAATATCTTTTGGACGGTGAATGTGTTCCATCACAAGGAGCATTACTCAACCAGAGAACTCCACAGATTGTCCAAGGCAGCACGAAGGACATTTGTTGTATCTGAGGAGGTCACACGTGGGATTCATTGAGATCAGCAATGCCAGGAAGATGCAGCTGTTCTTGGGGATGTTTACGAACAACTTTCCCCAGGATCTAATTAAGAATTGTTCAAATCATGCCTATTACCTTTCAGAAAAACCCTATTAAGCAAAACTGAATAAAGCACTGAGTATACAAAACAATGTGAAAATGTTCACTTTGTCGTGTCTTGCTCACATGTCATATCAAGTCTCTAGTGCCACCATCATGAAGTACAATTAAAAAATATCTGGATTGACATACCATTTTACCTTGCAATTTTTTAAAAACTTTTGTGACGTAATTGATCAACTTCAGGTATGTTTGGCTCAAAATAGGTATCAGTTCTTATAAACATGGTATGTAGTTCAAAGAACAAAAGTCTGAAACGCTCAGAGTTTTAAAAAACGGGTTTATTTGTTTTATTGAGACTGGGACGCGGTTGTAGGTGGTGTCACGCACATGCCAACATCCCTCTGGGTAGCATTCTATAGCGAGAATCAGGCACCTGCAATGGTGTTTGCTGTCACACGCCAGAATACATCATTCCCTACTCACAGATGGCAGGGCCAGTATTTACAACTGCACAACATAATATTTTAAGGGGCAGAAACCTGTGGCCTATGTAGGAAGTGAGTGGGCCTGTCAAGACACCGTTCAAGTTCAATATGTAGTAAAGCAGATAAAAAGGATGCTGCAAATCTTTCAAGAGCCTAAATTCCGTATGTAACATCATCATACAGTCCTGCTGTATATCTAGATAAATATTCTTTGCATTCTGGGACCTGTAGTTTCACATTCCCATAAGACGCGTGTGCCTGCAATTAATCGCGTACAAATTGCTGTTGGCTAAATATTTGTCAATGGGGCCACACATGCCACGGTGTCTCGTAACTGTTTTTGTGCTGTCATTTACACACCAGTCCTTCCAAACAGCAGGGGTCACCTCCTATCTTGCATCCCCCAGTCCCACGCTCCCCCAAATAAAAGGCAGAGGCCGGGAGGAGCCACTTGACACTGAAAGGAGCTCACAATTCATTCTTGCACAGTGAAAACAAAATATCACATCCAAAAATTGTGCTAACAATCCTTTCAGGTACCTTAGATAGCCTTAATTGGCCGAGGACCAAACACATGCAGGTGAAAAAGTGTTCTCAGCGCTTAATGTGAGCTTGTGGTAGCAGGTGGGGCCCACTGTCACTCATTTATGGGGACCGAGACTTATTTTTCCAACATCAGACATTGACAATGAACAAGAGAAGGAAAGGCATAAAAAGAGGAAAGAAAAGTGAAGAGAAA
This sequence comes from Triturus cristatus, assembly GCF_964204655.1. NCBI lineage: Eukaryota > Metazoa > Chordata > Amphibia > Caudata > Salamandridae > Triturus > Triturus cristatus. The sequence goes on from NC_140581.1 coordinate 872,241,731, forward strand.
GTTGGAAAATAGTAAAAAAAACATAAAGAAAAAGGAGGAAGCAGAATGAAAGGAACCTGCAAGTGGGAGCTAAGGAGCATGGAGAGTATGGTTGTAGATTAAAGAGGCATGAGGTGGAATCTAGACTACACTGACTTGGTGTTCGGTCACCCGACATTTGGTAATGGGTTTAGAAGAACAACTTTGGGCCCTGCACCTATTCTTCACTGCTTGTTCCAGAAGAAATCATCATTCATTTTATCGACCTCTGCAGGATAAGAGATGGCTGTGGTCAGAGCCAGCTTTAGGGCAGTGCGACTGGTGCATCCACGCCTGGCGCTGACCTGAGTGGAGGGCGCTGAGTCTAAAACTAACTTATGGGTTGAAGCAGGAGCTGCAGAGTTCCTTGCACGTCCTGCAATCAGCACATGCCGTAGATTTCCTTGTCTGTTCAGCAGCCTTCGGGCTACGATAAAAATGCCCAGAAAACTCTGGTGAATATTGTTTGTACTGGGCAGAGTTCAAGTTTTGTTGAGTGGCAATTTTGACTCATCTTAAAGTAGTGTTTAGGTTTAATGTGCCTGCTGCAAAGAAAGTGCACCATGCAGATCACACAATTGAGAATGATTGAGCTATGAATAGAGCTATAAAAATTAAATGGATGTCAGAGAAGGGCTGTGGAGATAGGAGGGGCACTGTTGGAGGGTGGTAACACGGTATAATTTGAGGCGGTGGTTTCCGGTGCAAAGCACCCTCACCTAATTGTCAACTTCGGCACTTATGCCAGTTTTCCGCACGGTGGGTAGGTTTGCCAGCTTTCAAGATGAACACAACAATAGTTGTTTATTCATTCAATGTTCATTAAAAGTGATTAATCCCGGCCGATAAAACCAATCCTATAGATTTGGAGGCCTGAAATTGTCTGAATTGTCACAGTTGTAGGGTTTTAATGGTTAGTAGTCGTTTTGGTCTGTCATTGGCGGAGCTGGCAGGGGCACTGGATAGTGCAAGCTGCAGCGGCCACTTCACGAGTGCCCTGGCACGTATTATTACAAATTAAGCACTCGGTGGTAGTGCAGGAATTCGAGGAGAAGGAGGTCAATGAGGGGGCGTTAAAACGATTGTGACCCCAGGTGTCCCCAGCGCTAAAGCCGGCCCTGGATGGGCCACTGTTGTGTAAAATACTTCAGTGGGTAAACGCACAGTGCAGACCAGGTTCTGTCTGTCCTGGCAGTGCCCACACAGACTTTGATATTTTGGAGTTTGGTAAATCGAGCGCCATACGGCTGGGTAATAACACCACTTAGTTAAATTTCTAAGAACCTGCAAAAATATGCAAGTAAACTCTAGCTAAACTGAATTATTTCTTTGTATACTACGAACCCGTCTCTTGAATCACGCTATTGGATTTCTGCAGCGGACGCTTTAACCCCCTGAGCTACCTCACGGACAACCCCAGTTCAAGGAGCAATCACGGGTGACATCTAGGCGCTTTACGTCCCCGTCCCCCTTCTTCAGAGTGAGCCCAGATTCCCCGTTACCTGTGCGAGAGATTCGTCAGTCCTCAGCAGCTCAGGCTCGCCTCTCTTGCTCCGCCGCTGGCCACTGGGCTAGTAATGAGCTCGCGCTGACCGCCCACTGCTCGCGCCATCCGCTGCCTGCCTGACCCAGGCCACGTTAAAGTTAGCAATGGACTTGAGCCCATTAGCCGCTTGGAATGCGCCGCCGCCGGGATTAGCTTTGTTAGCAGCTCACGGCAGCCCCCAACACCAGCACTGGATTCGGACAGCTAATCTGACGCCCAAAGAGAAAACAAACCCCAGAGTGCTTGGATTTAACTGGCGCAAGCCCCGACAGGCCGCTCTCCCCACAGGAAGTAGGCATGTGAACGCGTGATAAGGTGTACGGAGGCTCGCGAGTCGACGCTGGACAGCAAAGCCTTCAAAAGAAACAGTGTACTAATGCTGCGAGGAATCTGGACACACTGGAGATATTGTTAATCTGCAAAGAATGACGCCAGTGTGCCGCCTGGAATCTGCGGGCAGTGTACACAAATTACAATGAAGCAACAAAGGCATTTATCCAGAGTTGGCCCAGAGTGAGCTTGGTTTAAATCTCAGAGAAGGCGCGTTGCCTCAGTACAAGCTTCGAAGGGGTACCACGCGCATCTCCCAGGTGAGATCACGTGAGCAAGCTCCCTCCACACAGGCTGGAGCCATCACAACTCTGTCTCTACCAGTGGCAAGTGTTGATGAAACAATTTCTATCTGATGGCCGATTTTAATTCATACAGATGCAACCCGCCTTCAAATACCAGTTTCATCTTGGAAACTTACATGCAAACTTGAGTGTGTACACAATATGAGGGGCCTTGCGTTGTGGGCTTGTCAAGTTGCCTCATGTCAGGTGCTAGAAGTTTATTCTGGTTCTTATAACTGCTTTTTCCATGATACATTTGCAGCAAAAGACTCCAAAATGCAGAGAAAATATATTTATGGAAGTGATACTGACATTTGGCATAGGACAAAGTTATATCCTTGTGAGATAAAGGTGAAATCACCACAGTGACAGGCTTGCAAGTCTTTGTAAGAAATAATTTCACTTGCACGCTGAATATTGTGAAAGAAAATATTCTTCCAGGATGTGTTTTCCTTCAGTCTGGGGTTTATTTAAAGGAGCAGACTACACAGTACACTTTTAGGGTAGAGCCTCTGAATATATCTCTTTACAACGAATGCGCTACAACACATTCTATTACAATGCGGTTGTTACAACGACCGCGCTGTTACAACGCGAACCATTACATCGAAAGCCGTTACAGCGACTTGCTGTAGGTGACAGCTGGACTTAGGAATAGTATAATTTACTATTCCTACTCCAGTTTGTGCAACAGCAGGGAAGATGTTGGATTGTAAAGCCAACACCTTCTTCTCCCTACAGCAAGTCGTTGTAACGACTTGCGATGTAATGGTTCGCATTGTAACAACGCGGTCATTGTAACGACCGCTTTGTAATGGAATGCGTTGTAGCGCATTTGTTGTAAACGATGTCTCCCAGCAGGGGACTGTGCTCCTCTCATGTGCATTTATGAAGACCCTGAAGGGTCACAACGCTACACGAGCCCCAAAAATGCCTGGTAAATGATCAAATAGATTTTAATGAATAGAGGACAAGCACTTGGCAGTTTTCTAATTATATGAGATTCAGCTAGGGAAATAATTTCCCAAGGATGTGACATTTAGTCCATACACACTTTAATTTCTACTTCATGCTCCTGGAGGTTCCTTGGCTAAAATGCTTTCCTAAGTGTTAGACCTGGCACCTTGGCGTGAGTCTCCCTTCCACTTTTTGTCGCTGTGCCTCATGTGTTTTTTATGGTGTTGGCCGCTCAGAGCACTGTGCCACTGCCAACCAGTGCCACAGTGCAACTGCTCCCTATTTAAAATGTATATGTTGGTTGGATTCCATGATTGGCTTATTTGGTTTACTGTCAGACCCCAGTAAAGTGCACCAGGTGTGCCCAGGGCTTGTAAATACAAATGCTGCTGGTGGGCTTGCAGCACTGGTTGTGCCACCCACAGAAGCGGCCTGGTAAAATGTATCTACAGTCTGCCATTGCAGAACCTGCGTGCAGTCTGGTACTGTCATGCTGACTGGGCAAGTGCACCCACTTCCCAGTCCCTAAATCTTCCCTTAACTTCACATTAGTCACCCCTATGGTAGGCCCAAGGGCAGGGTGCATTGTAAGCATAAGGTAGGACAAGCCCTGATGTGTGTGGCATGTCCTAATAGTGAATTACAACCATTTTCGTTTTTCACTATTGTAAGGCTACCTGTTCTCCATAGGCCAGAATGGGCTGTTAGAATTGTTACATCCTATGATCCTAACAGACCCAGGGAACATGGTAGAAAATCAAGTTTAGTATGCCTGAACTCAGAATAATAAAATACATCTTTTAGTAAAGTTTATTTTAATATTCTGTGTTTGCAAATACCACTTTTAGAAAGTTGGTATTTGCTTGCCTAACCATTTCAGCCCGCCTCTGCTATGATGTGTATCTGCCTGTCTGGTTTGTGTGAGTGACAGGGCTGGGGAAACCCAGAGGGGCAGGGCTAGGTAGCCTGGTGGTGAATGGAGAGATTGACATCCAGATGGGTGGGAGGAGTGCACCTGGACTCTGAATAGGGCTGTGCTCTGCCACCACAATGCTGGCTCCACCTCCTGTGGAGCGGCTGATGTCTCTGCCCTGCACCCTGAATAGAAAGGCAGAGTCATGTCAACAAAGTGCTCAAGAACTGGTTTGGACTGGGCAAAGGCTCCTCTACCCCAGAGGAACAAAGGAATTAGGGGTATAAGTATTGGGACCCTGCTCCCAAGAAATTAGATCCTGCTTGACAAGAAGAACCTCTGCCTGAGGAGAAGGAACCGGGAAAGCTGTAAGGAGGAGTAGTGTCCCTAACCTGGGGGATTGGCCTGCAGTGGTTGCCTTGCTGCTGAAAGGAGAGGAGAAATACTACAAAGACTTTATTTCAATTTGTGCTTCAAAAAGATCTCCAAGGGCTTGTGCTGAGCTTGCCCCCTGAACGAAGTCCCAGGACCAGTGGACTTCACCCCCCCTGCTCCCCAGAGTTCTTTGGAAGTGCCTGCTGCTGGGCCTTCTGAGGGACTGCGTGTCGCAAGGAGCTGGAAGCGCGACTCAAGAAGGAGAAGCGTGCCGCCATCGGAGCTGTTGTCATTGCATCTCGCAACGGGTGTCGCTGCTGCAGCATCGCATCGAGCGGAAGCGTCTCGCATCATTCCGGAAGTGTCTCGCAACGCCAAAGAAGCGTGTAGCCATCGCAGCCATCGTAGCTGACGCATTGCACCGCATCAAGAGAAGAGTCTCGCATCGAGGAAGAAGCGTGTCGCCATCGCAGCCATCGTAGTTGTCGCATTGCACCGCATCAAGAAAAGCGCCTCGCATCCACGGAGAAGCGTGCCGCCGTCGGATCTGCTGTCGCCGCATCGCGTAAAGGGGTGACGCCGCTGCAGCATCGCATCGAGCGAAAGCGTCTCGCAAACGTCGGAGAAGAGTGCCGCTGCCAAGGCCGCTGTCGTCGCATCGCGTAAAGGGGTGACGCCGCTGCAGCCGACGCATCGAGACGAGTCTTCTCGCAACATCGGAGAAGCGTAACGCATCTGGAAGATCTTCACATCTTTATTCTTTGTCCCAAAAACTTCATCGCATCAGCATCGTTGCAACACTTTCGTTGCCCTGCGTGTCGCATCTAAGGTACATTGACTTAAAGTGTCGCATTTAAGAACTTAAGAGAACTAAGCAAACTTCTATCATCTAAAGTAACAGTATTGTGTATTTTTGTCGTTTAATGGTCTTGTGGTAACTCTATATAAAGAATCCTTATTTTTAATATAAAAACCTGTGTGGTGTCCATCTGTAGTGTTGTCACTTGGTTACTGTATGTGTTCACAAATGCTTAACCTATAACGCTCTGAGATAAGCCTTGTCTGCTCGCGCCAAGCTACCTAGAGGGTGAGCCGGGGTTATTTTAGAAGTGTAACCCCTTACCCTGACTAGAGGAAAGGTTCCCTGCTTGTCACAAGTACCTACCTGTGCCAACCAGAGAACCCGGATTCTAACACTAAGCTATGCAAATAATATTATCCTCCCAGAGTTCACTTTTTAACCATGATGCACGTGGTCACTCAGGTTGAAGGCTCACATAGTTCAGCCTCACGTGAGCTAAAAAACTAGGAGTAACTGATGGAGATAACATTGTTTTGTGTGCAGTCCTATTGCTTTAACAAAGTGGTTTACTGTCCCTATCTGTCACTTTCAACGAAGTTCAACCCAAAACGTCCTAGATCATCACACGAAGGTAGGCTTAACAGACATACCCATTGCCTTTCATCATATATCAGTTTCTAAAAGGCCAGCAGGATATTACATAATGTTCTTTACAAACACTTTTCACACCACCTTTTAATGAAATCAACAGAACTCTGAAGCCTCTGAGCCCATACACTCCCGTATATGATCTATCAAACCAGCCTTTGGTTTGCAATTGACTTGATAATAAAGGTGATACAGGCAAAACTGATCCCATCTATCACCTATGGAAGCGAAGCGATGAGAGGAAGGGACGCCAAAACGGTAAACGGAACAGTAACAAGAGCCATGCGCATGATCTTTGGCTTGCCAAGGTACACCTCACCCGCGCAGATTAGGCTTGAATTTGGGCTGGTAAAGGAAGTGTGGAAATTTAGCGTGCAAACTGAACATTATCTGCGCCATCTTGCCTCTCCCCAGCGCCACGCACAGCGAATGCACGGCCGCCATTTTAGGCACCCCACTCTCTCCCCGCTCATTCTCGATCACCAGCGCTTCCCCCTGGCGCTGTGAACATCCCCCCGCGCGCCGGCCACCCCCGCTCTCTCATGCACGGGCCATAAACCCTCTCCTTCTGCGCGACCCTGCTACGGAACCACATCCGACCGACATCCCATACATGGTCATGCCTCTCCTTTGATAACCCCCTTCCCCTGCGCCCCATTGTCCGAACTGGTCCCAGGCCATCACCTAGCCCTGCGGATGCAGTTTATTGCCCCTACTGTAAGGGAAACACCCCGCATCAAAGGGATTACAGTAGATCAAAGCCCCTACCCCCTGAGACCCGGCCGGTTGCACACACCCCCGGGAATTAGCGGAATTCCCTGCTGCGCGATAGCCATCTCCCACTGCGGGTAGGGTGGGAACCTCTACTGTAACTATGTGTGGGATCGGATCTGAGCCGGGGCTTCAGGGGATGTTCCTTCATGCATCAAGAGAATCTCAAGAATGTACTATGTGTAATAAAGCAATAAACCGGTGTATAAGAGACCAGGTCTCAGAGATGCGGTTAGAGCACCTCGTGACGATACCTTGCTGTCTGATCTGATGTGTTCTGCTCCGACGGAATAAAACTTTGTTTCCTGCCTTCCAGTCTTCGGCGCCTGCCTCTTTCATTGGTAAATTATCGAGTGGTATGAGAGGCGATTACCGCCGGGCAAATACTTGAAAGATTATCGACTGAAACTGCCGCTACCATTTAACAATTGGCGTCCCAAACGTGGGGCCCATCAGCGACACGTGGATCCAGTGGGAGAGGTCCCGACGACAGAGTGAACAACTGCAACGATCGGGAGAGCTCCTGCCCAATAGACCCTCGTCTGGCAGCCGATCATCCGAACTTCACTGGTTCCGAGCAGACCTCTCTCGAGTGATCTACGGTCCTGACTGGGAACCATCAGGAGTGCCGCGGCAAATACGGAGAGTAGAGGACGATCGGGCGCTGGAGGCGGAAGACGAGAAACTGTCCACGCGGTCCGGGTAAGGTCGTGATACACGACGAAATGCGAAATAATTGATTGATTGTTTAAAGCTTTGGAAATACTAGTATTGCTCATTGATTGTTCTTTTTGAGATATTCGCTGTCTACAAACGGGGAGGAGTAGAAATACTCTCTCTCTCTCTCCCTTTGCAGATAGTGAAGGGTAGGTAACGCAGACTTTTGTCCCCGTTGAAACCCGTCGTGCCTATCTTTATCTCCCCATTGATTGATTGTCCGAACATTGATTGTTTTGGAGAATAGTGCTTTTTGAGATATTCTCTGTTTGCAAATAACGTAGAATAGGAATATTCTGTCTAGTCTTTGCAAATAGTGAAGGGTAGGTAATGCTGACTTTTGTCCCCGTTGAAACCCGTCATGCCTATCTTTATCTCCCATTGATTGATTGATTGATTGATTGTCCGAACACTAGTTGTTCGATATTGGTTCTTTGGAGGTATTCTCTGCTTACAAATAACGAAGAATAGAGATATTCTGTCTAGTCTTTGCAAGCAGTGAAAAGATAGGTAGTGCTGACTTTTGTCCCCGTTGAAACCCATCATGCCTATCTTCTCCCCACTGATTGGTAGTTGGTTCTGCCCGGACCGCTTATTAGAGGTGAACCATCCGGCTCCACTGGAGGGCACCCCTAATAAGGACATGTTCACTAAATATGGACTAGTCGCCGTAGCTTATAGCAAACTATGGCATAAATATACAAAGAAGGACCCCGAGAGTCAGTGGCCACTGATGGGATCCTTCGACGACCATAAGATAGAAGCGCTAGAAGTAGCTCTGCGTAGCAATAAGACGACGCCTACTATGCTTGACAGTATCGGCATGTGGCGCAAAGAAGCAACGCAACGGAAAAAGAGGGAAGAAGTAAAAGCAGAAAAGGAATTACGAAAGGCAGCTCACCTTGCCGCTAGAAGGTTAGAAGAAGACATAAAGGAGAGAAGGGAAACTAAACTAAGACAGGAGCCCGAAACCTCAGGCCAGTACGCTGCTAGGACCCCTTCTTTGCTCTACCCTGAGTTGTCCACCAAGCAGCGAACGAATGATGAATTACTGTTAGGTCCCCCGATCATTTACATGCCCCCTCCATATGCACCCTCCCAGTCAGTAGTGCAACACCCACAACCCCCTAACACGAGCGAAAGCAGTACAGGGGCCTCGGTCCTCACGGCCTCCGCGCCGGCCGAGCCTCCTGTGCTGAACACAACGTCGGCTATAACGTTAGACGACCCAGAGATGAGAAAGAAAGAGTCCACCAGAATGAATCGGCTAGCGAAGGATGAACGAACAGGAACCGACAAGATAGTAAAGGCACTGGTAGGATCCTTTTTGATCTTACAAAAACTAAAGTAACGCTAGGAGTTAGCCCTTTGTGGGACATATGAAACCAAGGGAAGGAGTCAAGCTCACGGTCGAGACGGCCACGAGGTAGCCCGACTCCATTACTCTCGCTACCTAAACCTGTCTGCCCTACTGCCCACCCCGCCCAATAAGCATGACAAGATCCCGCACAAACGGAAGCCTGCTGACACCCACCACCGACGTCACCAAACTAGGGCTGGAATAGCGCGCAATTGGTCTCTGTTATTTTTCCGATTGCACAGTAACCTCCTTGTGCTCGTCATCAAATTGCAAATAGGTACAAACACTCCAACGAAGTAGTATAGTTATAACATTTTAATAACTTATAAGATATAACGAACACACCAACAGGGTAACCAGGTTAAAACACGTTTTAAAACAACTATTTACATGACAGTCTGCTGCAACCTCCATCCCAAAGCCTTAACGTCCACGTGACACCGTCCTCGCCTCTCCTTCCTCGAAACTGCAACATTGGCCTGTTTTGGGCGGTTCTTTTAGTCGGCTTTGGGCTCTAAAAGCCATGCAAAAATGCATTGACATCAGTGGCGGACGACTGTGCGAATAGGCCGGAGGCTATACGAAGCGCCGAAGTTCTGGCAACCCCAAGGCGGAGCCCGCCACGCTGTGCGGGCCTTTCCGTTTTCTCTTCTTCTTTCTTTAATGAGGGCTGATACCCTGGCGGGGGGGGAGGCGACGCAGACGGGCCTCCCCCACCTCCCCAGGTGGAGGCTCACCAGCAGATGAGGACGCCCCAGCCATCTTTTTCATCGGCCTGCTGAATTTCACCCTGGCACGCTGTGCGGATCTTCCCGCTTTCTCTCTTCTTTCTTCAATAAGGGCTGATGCCCTGGCGGGGGGAAGCGACGCGGACGGGCCTCCCCTGCCTCCCCAGGTGGAGGCTCGCCAGCAGATGAGGGCACCCCAACCGCATCTTTCACACGTCAGCCAGCTGAGTTGCGCCCTGCCACTTCATTCGCCGTTCGGCTGAGCCGGCGCCCCTGCACGCGGCCGCCAGGCAACCACCCAAGCACCGGGTTCACCAGGACTGCCGCTAGCACCCGACGCGAGGAGTGGGCCCCCGCAGCCAGGTAATCGGGGACCCACCCCGGTGGTGATACCATCCAAACTGCTGTCGTCACTGCTACTGGAATCACCCCGGTGGCAGTACCATCCGAACTGCCGCTGTTACTGCTGCTGGCTCCTCTCCGGTGACTGTACCGAAGAGCTGCTGCTACTGCTGCCCTTGAACTCCGGCGGTCGACTCCTCCGGATCCAGGCCTAAAGCCCACCGTGAGACAATTCTGGACTCGAAAGCTTGTCTGCTTGGGCGTGGGCCCCACCCTTGACAAAATGCTCCCCTCAGCCTTGCAGAATAGGCTGAAGTCATTTGACACTCGACTCCCGCGGACTTCCGGTAAGGACAAAACCGCCGCCATTGCTCTTTGCCCCGGACGGCAGCCACCTTGCCTCCGCTTGGTGCAGTGAGAAAGACTGGTTCGAAGCGTCGGCGGAAGAACCCGCCTCCTGCCCCGCCCCAAGAACGAACCATGGCATTTCTACGGGGTCGCAGTGACGCCATGCTGACGCAAAATTGACGCTAACGAAAGTTCTCGAACTACTGAAAGGGATTCTGGTCCAACAGCTAATTCATGGAAAGACTTAGACTGTACTCTGGCCCGACCTCGCCCCAAGATGGCGCCGATGTAGGAGAGGCCTACACACCCTTGTGGCGTCCCAGTCACGTAACATTTGTGTTAAAAAGATATATATATATATATGCGATGCTTCCACACATGATGGTCGGGGAGGGGCAGGAAGGGAACCGAATTTATGCCATAGTAGCGTTGCTCATGACACTCGACGCCTCCCACCACGTGGCCGGCCTGAACGGTTGTAGGCCCGTATCTTGTATGCTGACATTGTTTTAAATAAAGGGTCTCTTGAAAAAAAAAATTAAAAAAAATTACAGAATCAGTGCCATGACTAATCACATAGGTTGATAAAGATTTCTTCATTTGAATAAACGATTGTTACTCCCAAGCAATAGAAAACCGATAATGCAGTCCCCACTTGCCTGAATCTTTTTGATTAACGGAATTTGTACCCACCACATCTAACTTTTCCAAGAGTTGTTAAACAATGGTCAACCATAGCCCAGGGTATATGCCGAACGCAAGGTATGGTATCTTGCACCTTAATACACGATCGATTGAGAAATGCATGTATGACAAGGGAACGCGAATTTAGGAAACGAAAATAAATTAGAGCATCTTTGTCTCAAAAAAAAAATATAATAAAAAATAATAGGTCTGTGGTATCACCCATTCCTGCGACTAGCCTGGTACGTGGTAAGTAGAACTTTTTCGTGTCTGCGCGCGCTGGGGTACTTTGAATGCTGCACATCCCCTCCCCTCTTTTTCCCCTCTATAGGTCAAGGCGAAGATCCGACTGAAGAATGAAGCGGACATGGACCGTACCGAGTTCAATATCAGAGAAAATTTAGACAAACGTTGTGAGATAGTGCGTGAAGGGCAGACCACCATTGAGAACATAAGAAACTGTATGGCATGATTGTGCGTGTGTGCTATAATTACACGGTATGAATATGTGTGCATCTCATGCGTAGGTCACTTGAAGAAGGCGTCACTGTATGATTGAAGTGCTCGCCCGTCGATCAAAGGGAGGAGAATAAAAGGGTCCGACACCCCCTAGGACAAACTACAAAATACTGAAAGTACGCAGCATGCATAGGAAAGGAGGACAGGAAAGGAGAGGTCCCGATGCTCAACGTAGCCCTGAGTCTCCATCTTAAGTTTCTGCGCTTGATGCATGTACTGTCACACCCAATCTAGCATTTGTGTGTACGTGATCACCGAATTTATGTCTCTTCCCCGCTTGTGTTTTCTTGCATGGAACAGACCCATACTACTCCATGTTGTGTGTGCACCAAGTAGCCTATTATCTTCATATGTATGCCAAATAGCCTACTTGATGCACACCTATCTCTCTCTCTCTCTCTCTCTCTCTCTCTCTCTCTCTCTCTCTCTCTCTCACTCCCTCCCTCACTAAAAAGCCTTCTTACCCTCTTTTCTGTTTGAATAAATTAACGACACATACCTCCTCGGTAAGTGTATAATTGGCTTGGAGCACGGTGGTGTTCAAACAAACTGACTGAAACAAAACGACCGTACTTTGCCACGTTACTACCTCTCCTATCTACAAATATTGAGCTTAATTGGCTGAGAAAAGAAAGGACAGGTAAGACGACTGATGTCTCCCAATTTGGCCCTCATCACGGGGACTATATGTCAGTGGTTTCCGTCTTTCAGAGCTTTAACAACACCATCTCCACCGCCCAGAATTACCCCCGCCCAATTGCCCCGGAATAGAATGTCTAAAACACCCCGTTCTCCCAAGATAACCCCAGCCCTATACTAGCCGCTTCAGAGTATTTCGAACGAAACAGCAGATGACCTCATTCACTAATAATGCATCGCCTAAACTGATAAAGGGTTATCTATTGTCACCCGCAAAAATAATGCTTGGCTTATGTTCCTCCCCGAAATGGATACTCGTGAACACGTGACAGTAGCACCTCGCACTTTCTTTTTATAAACTTAGCAATCCTCGGAAGGAAATATGTAATAACAAAACTTGTGTTGAGATGAACGAGCCTCTGCCGGAGAAGCCGGTTCGAATTTTTAATAGACTAGAAGGTTGACAGATGTCAGGCTTCCTGCAACCAGTATCGGGCACAGGAATAGGCACCTAGGGGGCCAGACGATGGACAGGGACACCCACAGAAACTTGCACCACAACAATAATTAATAGATTAGTAACGCACACACTAACATCAGAGTTAAAAGACACCAATCATGCAGCAACCGATAAAAACATGTCCACAACTACTCGGTGGTTGGGAGAGAGGATGAAGTATGTAAATGTCTTCCCTGCCAACTCTCTAAGACTTTTGTTTCTTGTACCCATTTAAAGATAACGTGCTGCCATCGGAAGGGAGGGGTCGGACGTGACGCACAGCCTGGCTGCAGACCTTGGAACATCTATGACATCGACCAAGGGGGAGGCTACGAAGCAAAAAGGGCGTGGGACGAGACACCATTTTCAGGATGATAAGCGCGAAGGGCTACATCGAGGCCCCCTGCTCACCGACCAGCGTGCCTGAAGTCTCAACCCGTCGGGCCCGATTGATGGGCCCAGTGCTGGAAGATTCTGCTCCCCTTGGTCCACATTTTTGATCTGATCCCACTCCACCCCCTCTTCCCTCGGCGTCCCGAAGCACGTCACACCCTTCTCTCTCTCACCATCTTTTATATGGATTATGACTCTGACCTACCCACAGAAGAACAAAAGGCAGGTACCCTGTCTCAAAGTACCTATGGTGAACCGTGTTAAGGAACAGGGCTGTGATCGGAGAACAATGAATGATCACACCCTGCAACGTGAGAAATTGGATTTGAGCTGGACCTTAGCTCCACCGCCGGTGCTCAACAGTGCCAACGAAAGAAGAACAACAATGAGAGCTTACCAGTGATAGCTCTTTATAAAAAGGACACTGGAAAGAAGAACCCATGTCAAAGTCGAAAATCCTCTCTCAACCACCTTTTTATACTAACTATCTTCATTATCAAGTTTTCATGATGTTGCATCAATCACTTCCGACTGTACACTGAGAAGTTAAGAAAATGTAACTTTGTATAGTAACATCCATACAACACCAGCCATGTACACGACTATACTGTAACTCTGTATGTACTACCTCCTCGCCTACTTTATCACCTGTAAGTAACTATAAGCAAATGTGTCAGATTACTCCTGCATGCCCTAAAAACTCTGTATCTTTAAGGAATGTACGAAAGACATTAACGATATTATAGCTGAAGGTTAACGAAGATAAATGACGGCCAGGCAAGCTGGCGAGATATGTTAAAAGGGAGGACTGTGGAAATTTAGCGTGCAAACTGAACATTATCTGCGCCATCTTGCCTCTCCCCAGCGCCACGCACAGCGAATGCACGGCCGCCATTTTAGGCACCCCACTCTCTCCCCGCTCATTCTCGATCACCAGCGCTTCCCCCTGGCGCTGCGAACATCCCCCCGCGCGCCGGCCACCCCCGCTCTCTCATACACGGGCCATAAACCCTCTCCTTCTGCGCGACCCTGCTACGGAACCACATCCGACCGACATCCCATACATGGTCATGCCTCTCCTTTGATAACCCCCTTCCCCTGCGCCCCATTGTCCGAACTGGTCCCAGGCCATCACCTAGCCCTGCGGATGCAGTTTATTGCCCCTACTGTAAGGGAAACACCCCGCATCAAAGGGATTACAGTAGATCAAAGCCCCTACCCCCTGAGACCCGGCCGGTTGCACACACCCCCGGGAATTAGCGGAATTCCCTGCTGCGCGATAGCCATCTCCCACTGCGGGTAGGGTGGGAACCTCTACTGTAACTATGTGTGGGATCGGATCTGAGCCGGGGCTTCAGGGGATGTTCCTTCATGCATCAAGAGAATCTCAAGAATGTACTATGTGTAATAAAGCAATAAACCGGTGTATAAGAGACCAGGTCTCAGAGATGCGGTTAGAGCACCTCGTGACGATACCTTGCTGTCTGATCTGATGTGTTCTGCTCCGACGGAATAAAACTTTGTTTCCTGCCTTCCAGTCTCCGGCGCCTGCCTCTTTCATTGGTAAATTATCGAGTGGTATGAGAGGCGATTACCGCCGGGCAAATACTTGAAAGATTATCGACTGAAACTGCCGCTACCATTTAACAGAAGAGCTGGCACGTAAAGGTGTATACTTTAAAAGCTGGTATGAAATAAGCAGGGGGAAGCAAACACACTCAACGCTCTCCTCTGGAAGGAACTGCACACCAAAGAAAATTGCCCCGCAAGGCCTTTCCTGGAGGACGCAATAAAACATCTGGGGGTGCGTCAACTGTGGGATCTACAAGGTCCTCTGGTGGGTTTTAAAAAAGCAGTAAACAACAGCGTTAGAAAAGAATCTCTCCTGCAGGACAAAGCTTTACTGACGGAGCGAGCTCATGGTTGGCTAACCATACAATCTTACTCCAAACTTAGGCCACAATTATATCTTCAGACCAGCTTTACCAAAAAAACAAAAGAGAAATTTCTGAAATATCGCCTAGGACTATTGCCTTCTGCAGACCATATGGCCCCTTGGCTGCGTCCCTCAATGCCAGCAAAGTGCCGTCTTTGTGGGAAGGACGAAGATAACATCATACACCTTACTACCATCTGTAAGGAGCTGTTGCAAGACCGCCGGAACCTTCTGAGACCACTATTTAACAAAATGCGAATCAGGTCATGCAGGCAAGCTGTCCTGGCATGGTTTTCGGGTGACGAAGTTCATCTGAGCTGCCGATTAGTAAAATATATTGAAGCTGCAGAAGTCCGCCTTAATAAAAAGAAAGAACAAACCGAAAAAGCTAAATTGATGGCACCCAGTGCATCACTTGCATCCTCAGAGCTAAAATACTCGGATAATAATGAGGGCCCAATTGGCACCTAGGAGCCCACTGGAACTTAACGCTACACAGAATAAGCATATGGGGATGACAACGTCTTGTTACCCATGCGGATTATGAACTGCAATAATTAAATGCATCTTGAAGAGGAGAGTAGGTCAGCTCAATTATGTAAAGCTCCTCAATGGTAAGATAGAACTGACTTAGCAGTGGGCCAATCTTCCTTCCCGCTTGTTTTTTTAATAGTTTTAGACGTAATAATTTTTTTAATTGTAGCTTTTTACATATTACCACAGTATTAATATAATCTTCAATGCTGCTACAGACACACAAAACCGTTTTTATTGATGTTGGTTTGTAATGGTTTTTATTAACTGTACAATAAAGTATTACCTTACCTGCAATTGACTGAACCCAAATAGACTATTGGTGAAATCCAATATTGTCACTATAGCGATATCCACCATAAAAAGCCCATCAGAAGGATTCTTCTATCCACTACAGTTGAATGAGCATATGAATTCCCTATATGTTTCCTCTGGTTCACTCACTTTATTGAAGTTTGTGGGCCAAATATTAGACAGGAACCCATTGCTTAACAGATCAATTTTCTAATATTGCATATCACACAAACCTTCACATAATATATAACCTTTCATCTCATCACCTCAAATCCTAGTCCAAATAAAACTCTCACAATGGGCGTTGTAAACTTCCTGACAACCACCATTCATTTGCACTCAAACAATACTTACTCAAAGGACATCACTGTCACTGGAGACTAAACTACCAAAAGCATGATTGAACACTTCCTCTCCTTCACCACATCCCTGCACCTCACCTCTCACATCACCTTTTCCACACACATTAAAAATATTTTTTTCCATCACCTAATCTTTTGTTTAATAACTTCTCCTCCACCTCTCCGCCTTCACCCCAAGAGCCTTCCTAATTCCCTCTCCGCCCAGGTTATACCATCAAACACACAGCAGGAGTTGGCCTAACGGCTAGGGCGGTGAATCTCGAATCTGGGGAACTGGGTTTGAGTCTCGGCAATGACGATGAACATCCTGTGATTCTGGGCAAATCACTTAATCTCCCCGTGCCTAACAAAAATGAATGTGTCCTCATGTAATGCAACTGGTGCTATGTAAAGCGCTCTGATACCCGATTCGGGTCGAGTTCATGCTATATAAAACTCTGTACAAAAACCCATCCCTTTTACGAACTCCATATTCCAACTGTGTTAACTCATGCCGACCAAGATCACCACTCCCTCTTTTAAGTACACACTAATGAAGTCACATTAACTCCCCTTCTCATTGTTGCAAGCCACCCAGACAAAGCACACTGATTTACTTGACTCGCTCCAGACAACCTTGTTAGATCCCAGGCTAAAACATAGCCCCTCCACCAAACCTAAACCCTCAGCACCTTGGTATTTCTAGAGCTAAATTAAGCAACATGTGAGAAAGTGGATGATTAATTGAAGTGGAAGCTAGTAATTGGACTATTCCCTACTAGGTCCAGATAGGTCTCAATCATTTAAACCCGAGCTCAACCTTTGGTAGCTGTAGCAAAGAGCATACAGGCTTAACTTAGGAGAAATGTGTACAATATTTATCAGACCCAAAACAGTACACAATAAAAGTCCAACTCCTATTTATAAAAAATGAGAAAAATGTAATGAGCGAATAGACACCAAAGTGACAAAAATCTCATTTAGGGAACTGGAGATTTGATTTTTTCAAACGTTTTAGATATTTTTAGCATGAAAAAATGTAAAGTTCCAACTACTGGTATCTGGTCATGCTATACTGAGTCAAATTTAAAAGATTAGGTTGCCCCCAATAGAGCGTTGGATGGATACAGGGACTAGGGTCGTCCCGGTGATAAGTTTACCTTCTGACTTAGTCTTTTTCTTCGGGAGAAATCTTTGTCGAAGGGGTATTTGGTGGGTTGGGCTTCAGGTTATTTCCGAAGAACTGCTCATTGACGAAGGCCAGTTGAAACTTGTATTGGTGGGAATACAGTTGATGCGATGAACTCCATTCAGCTGAAGTGTATCTAAAAGGGTTTCATTGGCATATGGATGCAGGTTCCGTGTTTGTCTCAGTATAGTCCATTTATGGCAAGACCGAAGATGGTCATTGTCGAAGCGAGGAACTTGCCACAGGGCACCTGCCAGGTGACTCTTACTGGCGATGCATCTGCAGCGGCTGTGGCTTTAGCAGTGTCCCAGTATGAGCCTCTGGTTCTTTTTCGAGAACATTTGGAAAACGTTTCTCTGTGTCCAATTCTGTAGTCCTTGGGAGAGCAGAGTACACTGTAACACCAAACAAGGGGCTAGGACCTTGTGGGCATCACTTGAGGGTTATGACTCAATCCCCTAGAAGCCACAAGCAGTGTCTAGAGCAACTCTAGTTGGAGTTGGTTAGCTGGGCTTAGCAGAATCTTGGCCTTCTTGTAGCTTTGTGTCATTGGACGTTAACAGGAGGTTAGCCAACTAGACATTGGAGACCACGCTTTAGATCTGGGCACAAAATGGGGGAATGTCCAGCATTTGGGGTCTCTCTTCACAGGTTACAGCAAGTGCAGTCCTCTTTCTGAAGTTGGGATTCAGCAGGTTCATTCCTCTGTCTTCCACAGATCCAGAGGTGTTTCTAGGAGGGTATGAAGAGGTGCCACTTTTACGTCTAGAACTAGCCTGTGAGTGGGGTGACTCCCTGATGGCCAAAAATTTCCCAGGGGCATCCCTGCGCACTTTGACATAATTTCCTGGGGGGTTGATCCTAAACATTCCCAGAGTGCCCTGATCTGCCAAAGTCCAATGTGGCAGAATCTTTCCTACCTTGGTGTGAGCTCTAGATGTGAGGTGTGTCCGAGGAAGTGAGAAAGCCCTGATGGAAAACCAGTTCTGGGGCAGGTTCTCCCACTGGTATTCTGGCTACTAATACAATGGCTCCAACAGGCCAAGGTGTGAGGTACCACTGCCTTTGAGAGGTACTGCCTCTTTGAAGCTTGTACAGGTGGCCACCACCGCCTCCAAGCCATCCTGTCAGGAGTAGGTCACACCTCCTCCCATTCAAGGCCCTTTGTATCCTTTCTTAAAAGCAATTCACACATCTCAGCAGCTGCCAGTTGACAGTTGGGGATTGCAAGAAATTGGGTTACTTGTTGAGGGGGGTGAAATCCTACTCAAGCAGGAACCACAATCCTTGTTAGGATGAGGTGCAAGCAAACCTCAAATTAACCCATACTCAACCCTCTTGTAGCTTGGCACAGGCTTAACCTAGAGGCAAGGTGTAAAGAATTGATGCAGCACTTCACACAGTCATAATGTGAAAAAACAACACACGAAAATTCCACACCAATTTAGAAAACTAGAGTAAATTTTAATAAATAAATCAAGACCAAAACAACAAAAACAAATCAGTAGAACCAAAGATGTGTACATTTGAAAATGTCAATAAAAGTAGCATCAAAAAGCACAAAGCGGCAACTGTGGATTTCTGGTCGCACCCGATTGGGACATATCAGACTGTTTCCAGCCCTACTTCAGAGTAGGTAGGAATTCAATTCATTCTTGTTCTGCCAACCTATGTCTCTACCGTAACCTGCCATGTTCCATCATGGTAGCCTGCCTTCAATGTCCCACAACACACCCAGACCTCTACATTTTTTATCACTAAACACCAGAGATTTGGCATGCAAATACCATAACGCTGATAAGATTGCATGAACCATGTCCGTTCTACAACTGTACAATGTGTAAGGGTTAGTCGTAAATCAACTTTTGTTAACTAAATTATAATGAAAGTACTATATTTATCCCACATCCATGAATTCCTTTTGCTATGTAAAGAGCTATGCTCCCACTTTTGGCCAGGTTAACTCAACAAATATAAAAATAAAGAGAACAAAACCAAGAGCACATCAGTGCTGTCTTCACAGAACATTCAGGCTGGTAATGACACAACAAACTCATTTTCCATTTCATGTTGAGTCAACCTGCTAAAAGAAATGTGAATTTTAGTTATATGTAAACCATTTCGCTGATTATTTCTATGTTAACTTTAAGCTGGAAGCAAGAAGATCTCGAAACCTACCATCAAGGTTTCATCAATTTATCAAGTTTATGGACCACTAAAAGCACAGATATAGTTAAAAGCCCTGATCCTGCAGGTTAAGATCATCTCCTGGCATATTCTTTGTTAAAAGAATCTAAACTTAGGAGCAATTTGATAATTCTAAATTTTTTCTTTTTAGTACCGCAGTAGTCAAGCATATGAATGCTGAGTTTCCTAACTTGAATGCAGACATGTTAAATCCCTCAAAGCCTTCCCATCAAGTTTGATAGAACAGGTAATGAATAACCGCTCCAGATACCTATCCACCCATCATTATGTTTATCCTGATTTCCTTCTTGGAAATTGCATGTCTTGTTAAGCAGCTACCTTGCCTTTGATAATACGTAAGCGTCTATGTTCTTTCACCATCCTTCATTTTGCTTTACTGCACACAGAAACTAGGCTTGTCTCATATATATTGTGAAAAATAAACAATTAAATACAAATTAATACAAATAAAAAGTCACCTCCTAATAATGTTTTTGAAAGTCAAGGACCATCTAGCCTCTTCTTCCTCAGACCTCTCTCATGAATTCAAAAATTCAAAGTCTATCATATAAACTCAAGTGTTGCCAAATAGCTATCTATGATATCTCAGCTCCATGCAATACACAGTTACTTAGTTGTAGCATCTTTATCACCAACCCTACATGTGATACCCCTGCAGCTAATACCAGCAGAGTCTGCAACAAGAAGATTCCCATAAGAAGTTATGTTATAGCAGCCTGCCATCACCAAAGACAGTTACTGTGGAAGTCTCCTTGCTGGTGAGTGGTTTCCTTCAGGAGTACCCTGAAGGGAAAGGATGGAAGTGAATTCAAGCATCCACCCTCATGACACAATAGTAACCTGATCCTCCATCTAAGCAAGAAAACAATTTCACCACCCCACTTAAAAAGAGGGAGGCAAGTACTACCACAATATGAACATTCAACAAAACAATATCTTAGTAGTACATTAAAAGCTGCTTAGACTTCAGAAGTCAAGGCTATAATTAGTCCTAGACTAGAATTATACAATTTATAAAATCTTGTCAAGATTGAAAATGTTAACTTGATAAGACAAGCTGCTTTAATCTGGTCTGTTTTGATAAATATATGAGAAAACTCCTGGAATGATACTAAACTGAGCCAAAGACAAGTTCATATGTTGTTGGGGAGAACAAGATGGCAAAGAGTGTTCCATGCGTGCTGTGTGATCCTTGGTTATATAGTTGAATTCATGTCCTGAACATGCCATTTGTATTTGTTTATTTGCTGAACATGTCAAACAAAAATGCTGCTTATCAGTATAAAAGACCCTAGTGGGGATGTTAGCAGCACAAATATTGAGTGAGTCTGGTGACTGAGTTGATGACAGCTTGTACTGTTAGTGTTATACATCAGAGTTCTAGGGTTGTTCATGACACATTGTGTACCTGATGTTTACCATAAGGGGCAGTGTAACGAAAGGCTATTCAGTTTAAAAAGGTACTGTCGGAGGTCTGTTTTGAAAGTGCTTGGTGGGCAGTAGTGCATTTGTTGAGGGGAGGGTGTTCCAGAATTGCAGTGTTGGGACCTCTTTAACCTTGTAGCTGTGAATGAAAAAAGCTTTATCCAGTACAAAAGAGAGAGTCATAATTGGGTACCTACTCCAGGAGAGCATACATTGGTATGTACTGCAGGCTTCCCTCTTCAAAGACATTTGCACGCAGATGGCAGCTCATTCGTTAAATTAATCTGCCTGCAAATTGTGATACTAGTGATTTCAAATCTCATCTTCACCAAGTTTAAATTGTTGAAAATGGTTTAATTTGTTTGTTCTAGGAATGGGTGAAGGTATTGGAGAATTTTACAACCATTTCCCCACCATTAACTCATCAATTGTTTAAGAGAACTGTCTCACACTTTGCATTCTTTGAGGTAAACTATATAATCAACATGCTGTAAAAACTAGAATATTTTGAACATCCCTGTGCTTTTTCCACAATATATTAGAGTGACATTGTACTTTTCAAAAGGAAGAGATATAGTAGCGATATATGTATTTTTTTAAAATGAAAGGTTGAGTTTGTTAAATATAAGTCAAAGAGACCAGATGCTTTTGCTACTCAATCATCTCTTAAAATCAGATCTGTATTAGCTCTGATTTAAATTTAAGACCACAGAATTCTTTATTCATTGAACTTTGTCATACAAGTATGTAGTGTCAATCCAGGCCGCATTGGGTGGATGCGCACATCGCTGGTCATACTGGTACAAGTAACTGTAAATGCACAGCTGCAGGCAGTGTCAGGCAAGAGCTCTCAAGAACATGAACATGCAGCAACTTGAAGTACCCTTGCAACCTTTGATACACTGCTAGAACTAGGGTTGGCTGTAACTCATAATTTCTTGTAGCGTAATTCCACGAAATTACTGCAAAATTATGTGAGATGTTGAGTAATTACACGAAGACGAATTCTTCGTCTGGGGCTATTTTCTTAGCTCACAAAAGCCCTCTAATGGCCGAAATGGACTTTAGACGTGTTTTGCCCTAAGAAATATCACTATATGCAATGGACCATTAACAAAAGTATGATTTTTCCCCCAACATATTCCCAGCAATTAGAGCTTCTTTCATCATACAAAATGCACCCTCACTCTAAATGCAAAACAACATGAAGAGCAGTGCAAGCAGGTTCTCTGAATGGCTAAATTCTTTGTTTCTGTGCTTATTTCCCCTCAAAGTACTCTTAATTACACAAGCAGGAGTAATTGCCTAATTATTGGTAATTCAATGTCAAAGAGTAAAGTTGAATTACCGAAAATTACTCTCAGGCCTAGTTAAGAATGCTACGCACCTGACCTGAAAAACACTCTGACTTAAAGATTGAGAAGTAGCTTTCAGAAATTGTAACCAGGCAGCCTGCTGAACAAGAAAGGTCTCTTGTCAATAGAAGGGCTGCTTTTGTTGGTTCCTCATGCAAATTTGTGATCTTAAAAAAGGAGAAAGACTGCCTTTTAAAATTCTGGATGGGAGACCAAAACACACACATAAAGGTATAAAAGTCTGTTGAAAGTACTGAAGCTACATGGGCTATTGGAGAATATTGAGGGGGCAGAATATAGATCAGTGTATTTTAGATTTACATGGGGAGTCAAAGAAAAAGAGAATTAGATTTAAATGTGCTTGTTTAATACTGGTATTAGGCCCAACACCATGGAGTGGTAGTTCCTTAAACGTTTTGCCTTCACCCTTATGTTCTGCTGAAAATGCTTTTGTTGGTCTTAGGACTCTGCCCACTTTACCATTGCTAACCAGTGCTAAAGTGCTTGTGCTCACTCTGTAAATGGTAACGTTGGCTTACATCTGACTGGCATATTTAATTTACTTATACGTCCCTAGTAAAGTGGTACAGCATATACCAGGGTTGGTAAATTAAATGCTGTAGTGGGCTGGCAGCACTTATTATGACACCCACTTTAGTCGCCCCTCAAAACTTGCCTCAGGCCTGCCAATGCAGGCTGTGTACAGTTTTAAACTGTCAATTCGACTTTGCAAAATGAATACCTTGCCAGGATTAAGACTCCCTTTTTATTAAATATAAGTCACCCCCAAGGTAGGCCTAACCATCCCATAGTGCTGGGTGCATTGTACTTAGAAAGTAGGACAAGCATCTTTAAGCTTTACATATCCGACCAGTAAAAAAACTCACATATTTTCTTTTCACTACTGTGAGGCCCACCCTCCTATAGGATAACGCTGGGTTACCTTATTATATTTATTAAGTGATAACGTTTGTTTAGGACCAGGTAGAAATGTCATGTTTAGGGTCTAGGGAATTGTAATTTAAATAATTTTAAATCCTCTTTAATGGTAAAGTCAGATTTAGGTCACAATTCTGAAAATGCTACTTTTAGAAAATGTTCTAACTATTTGGTGCCTGCCTGTCTGTTTCTTGGGTCACATGACTAGGTGTAGTTGACAGTTGGCCGCAGTGTATTCCTCGCAGACAGCCACAAAATAGTGGGACTTTAAATACACTTTGAAAACCAAGGAGAGGGGCTCATTTAAGTCCAAAGGGACAGAGCACCAGGATCAACTATATAGTTAAAAAGATTCCCTTTGAACTTTATTAACAAACTTCACTTAGATTGCCCACTCTACACCATTCAGTCAAATAAATCATCCACTTAGATATATCACACACTGGGAACAAATGCAAATGAGATGTGAGAGTGCTTACGTTAAATAAAATAAAATTTATAAAAAATCTGATTAAGTTTATTGACACATTGATAATCCGATTTACAGCAATAAGTAATCATAAAAAAGACATAATATCACAAGTAAATTAAAAAAAAAACCATATAGATATTCATACAAAAAGTACAGTATTAAAACAATACAATTAATTCAATGTTTCATAAGGAAACAACAATCAAACATCATATGGAAGGAAAATCTACAAAAGACAGTAAAATTGTGTCTTGAAAATGTTAATTTGTAATCTATTTGGACAAAAAAAACCCGGGAGCAATTCACCCTAATTTCTATGATTCTTGTCCCAAGACAAATTGAACCAAGTACTCTGCGTCGACGCGTTTCGGTGGGATAGAGCGATAAAACCACCTTCTTCAGGACTGGCAATAATATTCCTTCCTTTAATCAATGTTAATGAGCATTCCTTAGCTCATGCCGTGATTTAATAACTGGAAGTGAACATCTGGGCTTCTAGCGACAGGTATCACTCTAATGCAATATGTCTTAATGTATTCAAGAATAGCCTCATTTCACACAGTAGTCTGTTTATAATAGTGGGCCTGGTTTTTATCACAATCAAAAATTTAAACGCACTGTCTCAAACTTATGTAGACAGAAAAATACAACCATTCGTCTTCTTGTGAAGATATTTTAACAAAAAGGTTCTCTGTTTCCAAATTAGTTTTGTGTAGGCTCTATAGCTCTACACGTGGAGGTTCAAAAGTGCTGATTTGTGCGTCCCTGTCAAAGGCGAACTTTAAATACACTGCCTCAGGACACACACACAAAAACTTCCCACTAACCTATTGTGCCCCCAGACATGCAGGGACCAAAGCAGAGAGGCAGGAAATTCCAGACACATCTGTGAGGAGAAAACTCCAGAAGTTTCTTCCACTTCAAAACTGGCACCAGGAATACAATTAGGACCCTCCGACCCACCCTTCAGTACATTCCTGTCAGAGGACTGCCCTGCTGTCTGAGAAGGAAGAATGGACCTGCTTCATTCATTCCAGGCTACCTGAGTGACTCCAAGGGCTAGTTAGCTGGCCTTCTGTTGTGAACTGCAGGGACACAACTCAGGAGGCCGCTCTGCAACTGCCTAGATGACCTGCTGCACTGGACTTGACTGAACCTGCAACTGGACTTGTCTGAGCACTGTTGTACTCTGCTGGAGTGAGTTCCTGATCCATAAGAGGTGCCTCCCAGGTTCTGAACCTTTGGTGTGGCAGCGGTTGAGCTCCTCCTGGAAGAAAGGGTGAAATCCTGAAGTTTTGGGCTCTTCGCGACTGTGATTGAGCACTTTTGCACCATGATCTTGCCGTTCACGCCGGCCACCAACATGAAACTCCAGTTTACCTGACTATTCACGCAACTGCACCAATGGCTGGCAATGTGAGAGCTGCACTTCATACCACAGCATCAACAGCTCGCGGTGACAACCAATGAGAAGCTCTAGCATAGACCATCTGTGACCCCCCTTCAGGATATTTATGCTACAACGATGACAGTCTCGGACGACTGGTATACTCTTCACGCTACAGCGACGACCATCTGCGGTGCTTTCCCTGCTCCTTGTGGCCCCCTGCACCGCGAACTGGATTTTGAGAAGGCAACCTGGTTACTGTATCTGGGCGGAGCTACATTGCAGTTGGCCTGAACTTGTGATTTTCCACCAGTCTCTCATGACCAGTTAACCGTGAGTGGTGCTTTTTTCTTTTAGGTGCTATACTTAACTCACATTTTTGAAATTGCATATCTCTGAATCTGCTGATTGGATTTTTGATGTCTTGGTGTCCAATAATTTATTCACATTTGCCATATTTTTCTAAATTTGTGCAGGATTTTTCTTGAGTTGTGATTTCACTTTATTACTGTTTGAAGTGCTGCACACATTCTTTACACATTGCCTCTTAGTTAAGCTTGACTGCTCTGTGCCAAGCTACCAGAGGGTTAAGCACAGATTAATTTAGTGACTTTTTATGGTTCACCCTGACAAGGAATGTGGCTGTTGCTTGAAAAGGGCTCACACACCCCTCAACCAACAAGCCAATTCCTCACGACAGAGGGTTGCAATACTTTGGTTACAAGAAGAAAGACCACCTATGTAGACGTTGTCTAGAGATGAAAATTAAATAGAGCTGAAAATAGCATATGTTTAGAGTGAGAACAGACAAAGTAGAGGAGTATGTGAACACATGGAGAGAATTGATACACTGCAGTCTCAGATTGATCTGCCTTGTCTACTTAAAGAACACCCCCACATACACATTTGTGCTAGACATGCTTTACGTTCTTTATGGTACAAACCAATGTATATCTTGGAGGGTCATAGGGGCATATTATCAAGAGAATTATCGCCGCTTTAGCGGCCGTTTTCGGCCGAAAAGCGGTGATAATTCTATCGCAGAATCAACAAGGGCCCGCTTACGCGTGTTTCCTTGTTTAAGCAGCCCTTTAAACGCCACTTTGCATGTCAGCGATGAATATCGCTAATGACATGCAAAGTAGGTGTTCCTTTCGATTGCTCAATGGAAATCCGCACTGACACTGCAGCGCAAGATTATCAAGCCTCCTGCAAACCCTCGATAAAATAAAATAAACCGCGCTAACCGCGGTTATCGCAGGTTTGTAACACCTGCTAAGAAACTGACCTAGCCATACTTTTAATGGCAGGTGGATTGAACGGCTGAGGCAACGGGGCATATTATCAAGGAAATGCGATAAATATCGCATTTCCCGCTTTGCGCAATTCTGTTTCAAGCCGCTATCGCTGGATTTAATCGCCGTGGAGATTTGCATTGATAATAATGCGATATCTCGGCGATTAAATCCAGCGATATGCGGCGTTAAACTGAATCGCGCAAAGCAGGAAATGCGATATTTATCGTGTTTCCTTGATAATATGCCCCATAGTTGCCAATATTGGCAGAGGTGTAATAACTCCCTCTTTGGTAAGTTCTGTGTATATGCTGAATTTACTCATGTTTTATCTGTTCTTACGCTGACCGGCCCTGGAGAGTGGTTCATTTCCTTTGTTAACTGTGGTGTTTTTATTGTTATGAAATCAATCAAAAGTTGATTAAATTACAATACAAAGTAATACTGGCTTGGCAAATTCCTCTCAAATATTAATTCTGTACATGTGCAAGCGAAGACCCTTTTTCTCTACTTCATAACCATGGACGTCACTTAGAGGGTTCCTAACCCTGGCTTGCTTTTGAAAACCCTGACACTGTCCTAGTTGCGACCGCTGGCCTTGCAGGCAGCAGAGAAGCACTGGCGGACATTTAACGGAGAGCAGTGCTGGCTGGAGCGTCTGTGTTTATGCGTTTGAGGTATATAAAGTTCATAAATAGGTCTGAATTTCTACGAGTTAACCTCTTGCGTGCCCCGCCCTTTCCCCGCCCTGTGCCGGGCTTTCTATTAGCGGGCGGGGTTCATGACGAGATGGTCTCGTCATGGGCACAGCGCAACCGCGGCCCATGACGAGACCATCTCGTCATGGGCACTGAAGGGGTTAAGCAAGGAACTTTAGACAGCACAAGTAGGAAACAGTTTCCGCTGACTGTTTCCGGTTTGTGATGTCTGCATTTCATGCATTAAGCCAGAGAAAATACGATTTATATGCATGAACTTTAAACACTGCAAGCATGTTAAAAAGAGGCGCTGGACTCTGTGCTGACCCATGGCAACTGTTCATGACAGGACCACAGCAATGCAACTCAAAAGCATCTCTTTGAGAATCACACTCCTTTTCTGCAGTTTGTACCACCCCAACCCAGCTGACGCCACGTCTGTCTGTAGTGTGGTGTGCTGTGGGGACACTTGTAGTGCTTGCAGGGAGGGGAGGGGCTTCAAGCTTTCTCTCTCACACTGTGATCCAAAGACTGGGGGAGTGATCTGCCCACAGGATGGAAACAAATGCTGACAAGGCCACATCTCGGCGCAGACTGCTTATTATTCACATTGTTAGCCTCTGTACTGTAGTTGTTTTAGTTCATAAACCGTGTGAGAAGCCGGGGGCGTACAGTGTAGAATAAATGCTGAGCTGCAGAATAAAAGTAACCAGTTGCTGGATTGTTGCACGGCTCAATAGATTACTCTTCCAGCTACTGAACAATGTATTAAAACGGTCAGTTCGGCATTGTTTAAAACATTATACGTATTATGATAAAAAAGAAAAATTCATCATTATTTTTTATAGAAGAAAGTCACTAGCTCCAAGGTGAAAGAAACATTTTATTGGAAACGCTTTGGAAATGATCGACAACTTGGCAGTCATTTCTAAATTAGGTGGGCAGCATCTCCATGAGGGCAATGGAGTAATTTAGTCTATGGCCCTGGCAGAGAAACATGCCTTCCACCTAAATATAAATCAAGCCCTAAGTGCCTTATTTAGAGTTTGGGGGAGCAAGACATCAGGCAAAAGTGGCAGATGTTCCGTACACCGTACTCAGAGGGCCATTGTTATCAATGCACCTTTAATATGGCAGACGGTACATCCACCACTTTTATGTGAATGTGCCACCTCCACCCAACTTTAAATAAGGCCCCAAGTCATCATGGGCCTAGATGATGGGGGGCAGTGATATGAGATGAATGGCAAAGGAGAGTGCAAAGATGATGTTAAAAATGTGACTTAAGGGGTCATTAGGATGGCAAAAGGACTGCCACCGCCGGGCCAGCTGTGGCGGTCCTTCCACCATCACTAAGCGTATTACCCACTGCCCAATTAGGATGGCGGTGAGTACCGCGGAGGACGCAAAGTCCGTCCGCCACTTCATTGACAAAGGCAATCGTATCGATTGGCTGGCGGACGGTGCAGTGCTCCTAAAATGGTGGCGGTGCCTAGCAGGCACCGTCCACCAAATTAGGATGTGGGTAGAAAAAGGCCTTTCCATGGAAAGGCTGGCGGGGATTGGGTTTGGGGGTGCATTTCCCTGCACTGCGTGGCAGGCACCGAGTGGTGCCTGCTGCGCAGTGCAGGGAAATGCAGTGCATGCCAAATTGACATTGCGAACGGTGCTGCATCCAGCAACACCGTCCGCAATGTTATGGGCAGGGGATGCATCCGCCAGCATGGTGGGCGCATCCTAATATGTGTGGTGGGACCACCACACGAATGGCGGGCAGTCCCAGCATCGCAACAATGGCGGGCGGACTGATGTCCGCCCGCCATCGTAATGAGCCCCTAAGTAACCCATTGCGTAAAATATGAAGGGGACAACTTCACATTTCACAGTGATGTAGGAGAAGGGAATGGAAATACAATAGATATGAATAATTAAGAAAACTGATTAGTGTAGGGGCAAATGTGTCACCTGCCTGAATACAAATCAGGCCTTCAGTGCCTTATTAGAGTTTGGGGGAGCAATGCATCAGCCATAAAAGGTAGCAGTTGTTCCATCCACTGTATTTAGAGTGCTTTTCTGAACAATGCCCCCTTAATATGGCAGATGGACCATCCATCACTTTTAGGTGGATGTCCCACAGCCACCCAGCTTTAAATAAGGCTCCAAGTCATCATCGGACTAGATGATGGGATGCATTGATATGAGATGAATGATAAAGGAGGGTGCAAAGATGAGGTTAAGCATGTGACTTAATAACCCATTGAAATACTCCTTCTCATTTCGAAAATTAAACCTATTGACAGCAGTTTAGTTCTTTTGAACAGACTGGTTCCTGATATGATATAGCCTTGTAATTCTAGACTCCTTAACACGTCCCTCCTGCAGGGAACCACCTTGAAAATTCAAAACAAGAAATTACAATATTATTTGTTAGAAACATCACATCTGACACCGCTATAACTGTACAGCTTTCAGCCCATCATCTAATTCCCAATCTTGAATAAAATCTCTGAGAATGTCATTGCCTACTGGTTAGAGGCTAGCATGCACCAGATTCCCATCAATAACTCTTCTTAACCAAACATGGGTCAGGGATTGCCTTGCTGGGTAAAGCAATGACATCTTAAACATCATACCCAAAGGCATCTGGCAAACACGGCTCTGCGCCAACCTCTCAACAGGTTTGGCAAGTTTCTGGATTGAAGCCAACAGAGATTGAGAGGTTCTTCTTCTTCCTAAGTAATCACAATTCTACAGTCCAAATGAGTCCTTTTCAAAGTTTACCCAGTTAACTGGATTGGTGGGTCCCTAAGGCTCTCTCGTAGGAATTCACAGTTCATTATTTACAATCCACTAATCTTTCAGATTATTATGGGATGGGGACTGGAATTTGAAAACTACTCGGATGATATCCAGATCCTGATCAGACTAGATAAATTGGAGCAGCAATTACGTTAAATGATAGCTAACACATATATCAGCTTAAGTAAACAGAGAATCTGATTCAGCAGTAGTGGCTCCTCGAGGGAGTGCTGCGGGGCGGTGGGGCGGTGGGGCGGAGCGGGGAGGGGCAGAGTGGGGGGTAGCAGACTCTGGCATACGGCCGATGGGAGGTGAGTAAAGAAATAAATAAAAAGAATTACATTGCGTGTGCTGCACCGCCATTTGGCGTTGCAGCGCGCGCAATGTAATTTGTTTTATTTATTTATTTCTTCAATTACCTCCCTTCAGTCTTATGACGGAGTTTACTACCCCCCACCCTGCCCCTCCCCCGCCCCGCACCATCGCCCCGCAGCACTCGCTCGAGGAGCCGCTACTGTGATTCAATCAACTAAACAAATCTAAGGTACACTTAATAATAACACCATTATTAGATCAGGTTAACCAACCTGCAGATAACAAAGTAAAAATCTAAAGTTCTTAACCAACACATTTAGACAAGACAGTTGCATGTTCGTTCTGTTAACATCCAGTAGCAAAGTAATCCACTTTTCTCTCCTGCTCTAAGGGGTATTGAGGTGTGAAATTTTGTTAACTAAAGACAGGACTGAGTTACCTCGTTTAATGTAGGGATCTTCAAGTGACCTTGGAAGAAACTACAGGTGGCCAAGAATGCTGGGTCAGAGAAGCAGTACAATTTAGATGATTTGATCAAGTGTTAAAATGCAGAAGGGACACTGCCTTCATGGCGCTGCACTCCGGTACATGAAGACTACATTTTCGCTTTCACTGTATATAAAAACGCAGAAGGTCATCAAATATGGTTGTGTTTATACCCAGAGTATTTTGACTTACACCCATGGGTGGTTGCAGATTATTAGTCCACGATCTAAAGATGTGGGGCACCTTGACAGGTGATTTGTGGTTGAGGTTTTCATTCAAGAATTTTAAAAAGGTGGTGAAAGCTTCCCCAAAGCTCTAAAATAATCTCTATATTTCGGATTTAGCTCTAAAATAATCAATCCCTGGAGATGTGTATCAGTAAACCACACTAATAAGTATTATTTATCTCTCTCTCTCTCTCTCTCTCTCTCTCTCAGTTTATCTATCTCTTTCTCTGCTCTCTCTAATTCAGAAATGTCATGCATAATTCAAAATAGCCACTAGTTTAGCCGATGATGACACTTTCTATAAATTGCTATGCCTATTGCAGCATAATCAGCAACTTGTTTCCTACAGCCTGCCAAATATTCCAGACTCTCCAGAGGAAAGACTATGTAAAGCATGTGCTAAAAGACCCACTTAGTCCAAATCAAAGCAAAATTCTTTACAATGTACACAATACACACAACATCAGTGTTCCACAATACCTTCAGGCAGTAGTATCCCACAATGAGGCGGGAAGAACCATACTCTACTTACACATCTGATCACTGTGCCAACCAGGAACGTAGGGCCTCATTACGAACCTGGCAGTCAGACCACCAGGCTGTAGTGTCACTGTCAAGCCGGCAGTCATTATGCCATTATCGCGGCGATCGAGGCGGTCTGTCAGCGCTGGCATGCTTCACTTGCTACCTTGCACCATGCATTCCACACAGTGCACACACGACAGTGCATACAGAGTGGGACCCAACATGTGCCTCGATGCACTGCCCTCTATGGGCGAAATCTCCAAGTGGGCCTGTTTTTGGACCCCTCTTCAATTTTCTGACATTGTTTACATGGCGGGAAAGCCGCAAAGTAAACAATGTCAGAAATGCAGACTGTAATCTGCATGGTGGTTCCTTCCTCAGCACCGCCACCATTCCCTTCAACCGTCCCAACTGATGCACCGTCGGGGTCTATGATCCTGGCAGTGGCGACGGTGTGTCATCTGGCCAACCGCCGTACTCCTGATACGGTAGTCAGACCTATGGAGTGTCGGCGGTCGGACCGTGACCAACAGACTGGCTGCGGTCTGACTGTCGAAGTCATAATGAGGCCCTTAGTCTGTGGAATGTCCTAAAATGGGCCTAGGACCGATCCTAACTATGTCTTCAATAATAGATCTCCTATGTCACAGAGGTTGGAAGTCAAACACATTAGAGCTTCTCTTTTGCTTATTGACTCTAAGTGGTCCATTTTCAAAACATACTTTTCTGATCAAACCATAGCACTCAGCAGTGACACACAAGCAATAAGCAGTGCTCTATAAGTCCACTAATAAATAATATATATACAAATTATATTGGGTGAAATACTTTCTTGCAACTGTACATATTTCTTTGTGTGCTGTGGTATGGTCTACACCAACACAGAAACACCATATGGGTCCCAGCTGGTATTATAATTAATATACTGCTTCACTTTAGCTTATAGCACTGCCAATATGATTGAAAAGTATAGTGCCATCACAGCACAATGTAAATCATCCTTTAATGAAGCATACCAATTATATCAAAGTTGGAATGCCATCTAAGAGGTAGATGCTAGCTTACAGTATTAGTATTCCGACTGAAGGTTTGTAGGCATAGCTTCTTTAATGATATGCAAAGCCAGCACTGGATTGTGTGCATAGGGAATTTGTTGTGCTTTGATAAGCAATATTATGACAATTTAGAGTCTTCTGATTAGTCGTAGCCTGATTGATGTTCATAAACAAGGATGTGTTCTGCATTCATGAATGTGTTATGTGAACAGGAAATTGACAGTCCACCAGGGATGCTGCATGCCACACTGAACATAAGTGATCTGATGTGAATTGAGCATCAGTCTAAGCAACACATCCTAATTTAAGTAACACAGTATGTTCTAGCTATTTAAGCCAGTTTATAAGCTGCTGAACCTGCATACATCGAGAACTTTGCTGAGAATTGTGTTGAAATAGTTGAAGGTTATAGCCTTTTAATTACCTGATTATCATCTTTTTTTACCCAGCTAGTTCTGACATCACTGCAAAGCATGTATTATGGTGTGGAAAGTGTTTTATTTAAATAAATGTAATTTAATAGTAACTACTTATTTTTATTGTTACTCTATTTATTGGCAATTCATAATTTACATGTTTAATTATTTTTTAGTTATCTTAGAAATGTTTTTTATGTTCTTCAGGTTGGTGGTTTTATTGGTGAATTGGATGGATAGTATTTTTAAAAGGTATACTAATTAAAATGATTTAATGATTGTATTATGACAATTTCCTTCAAGCTATAATTATTTATTTGCATGTTTAATTCATTTTGACTAATGTCAAAATGTATTATTTAATATTTTTTTCAGCTCTTGGAGTTCAGAGTGTCATTGGTGGATAGTGTGTCATATAAAATATATTTGAATTAACAAGAATTATACATTATTTATGTGTTTATTCATTATTGTCATTTGCAAATATGTTACATTTGTATACCTTTGAATTTTGGGGGCCCTTTGGGTGTTTCGGTGTTTTTATAAAAGCCAGCTAATTAATACTAGATATTCATATTTAATTTGATTATATACTTTTAATGTTAAGTCACTGATTTAATGATTTCTATGTAATTAAATATTAAGATTCAAGAATGTAACATTTATTTTAGGGAATATTTTAAATGTATTTTTGGGAGAATTATGGGGCTACCTTATTATTTTATCACGAAAATTATGTGTATATTTTATGTTAATTATTTTGTATTTATAAGCTAGTTATATTTAGGTTTTAGGATTAGTAATCAATTAGATAATACATCTGCATATGCGTAAGGCTAAATAAAACATTATAATTGTGATTCAGGATTATGTAATGATATTTGTTCATTTGTAAGACCTCCATCAAATGTAAGCATTTTCTACAATGCTTTTGAGAGTGGTGTTAGAATAGCAAATCTGACCCTGTCCCAGATATGTATGTTTTTCCCAATGTTTGTGGGACTGAGTTAGGATAGTACATCTGAATCCCTTGAATAATGCACTCTCCTAAATGTTGGTTGAAGTGGAGTTACAAAAGTTATTCTGGCCCTCCCCAAATATATAAAGTTCCTCCAGTGTTTGTGGAGCTATAGTTAGAATGGTAAATCGAACTCCACAATGATATGCCCTTTACCAGGGGTGGAGTGGCTGGAGTTATAAAAGTAAATTCGACCCACTGCCCAAATATATGTACTTTTTCCACTTGGTTTTGAATTTGTGTTAGTAAAGTAAATCTGTACCCCTCCCAGACCCACAGATCTGCACTTTTGCCAATGTCTGTGGGGCTGGAGGTCGAAGAGTAAATATGACCTTCAAATAGACATACTTTCTTCATTGTTTTTGATACTTGAGTTAGAATAGCAAATCTGCCCCACTTATATGCACTTTCCCAGTTTTAGGGAAACTGGTGTACGAATACTAAATTGGACCCTGCACCACAAATATATGCACTTTTCCTAATGTTTGTGGGATTGGTGTTAGAATAGTAAATTAAGCTCCACTCCCAAAGACCTGAACTTTCCCCAGTGTTGATGACACAGACTTCAAATTGTAAATGTTTCCCCAAAATATTTACACTTTCCTCAAGGTTGGTTAGAATAGTACATCTGACGGTCCCAAATGTATCCATTTTATATACTTTACATTGGGATGGAGTTAGAATATTAAATGGGACACCACTACACAAATACACTTTCAACAATCTTTGTGATGGTGATGCTAGAATAGTAAATCTGCCTCACTCCCCCAAATATATGCACTTTCCCAAACATTCCCAAACATTTGGGGGCTGGAGTTAGGCCCTCTAAAATATATACACTTTCCCCAATGCTGGTTGCCTTGGAGTTATATTAGCAAATATTTCCTCATATTGAATTGTATTTTTAATGTTTGTAGAATTGCTATTCATAAGTTTTATTTTTGATATTTTTAATTTAATATTATATTATTTGTATTGCTGTTTCCTTATTTCAATAATGTCTTAACGAATGTAGGACAAGCACAAAAAAATGATTACATTATTTAAAATATAATCATTTGTTGCATGAATACTACACATTTGTTTTGAGATAGATGTGCCTATTTTGTCATTTTACCTGTAGTGAAAATCAAATATTTATGTACTGTTGGTGTAATGTTATTTATACTGCAAGATTCAATAAATGTATTGTAAATTGCCTATTTAAAATGCATTTGAAGAAGATATGAATTATTTTAATTTTAAAATAGGTTTTAATAATACAGATAAACTATATTTTTATTTAGA
Source organism: Triturus cristatus (assembly GCF_964204655.1). Taxonomy (NCBI): domain Eukaryota; kingdom Metazoa; phylum Chordata; class Amphibia; order Caudata; family Salamandridae; genus Triturus; species Triturus cristatus. The sequence goes on from NC_140581.1 coordinate 872,276,805, forward strand.
AAATTGCTGTTAATTAATATAATGTTCATTTAATAATTGCACCTTTGAGTTAGGGTTTAATAGCAATATTTGGAGGTATAGTTTCAACATTATTTTACATCAATGTAAGAACGATATATTTTCATATAGATAATTTTTAAATGCTAAATTTAAATGTAACATGCATTTTTGTAGTCAGTATTTTTTCATTTAACTTGTATCTTTAGAAACTCGATATTTGTAGTATAGACATTATGACCTCAATATTTTTTGTAGGTGGCTATTTAGTATTACAACCGTTTTCCGTAATTCTTCACCAACTTACTTTCTTTTTCTGACCCTATTCTTAAGGACCTAATTTTTAAAAGATTTTTGTAGGGATAGCTAAGCCTGTAGCCTTCGTATGTGTACAAGTGTGTGAAATCTATGTACATAATTTTTTCATATGTGCGTAACTGACATATGCATAACTTTTTGTCTACTTTACGTTTGTGACCTATCACGCAGCTGTGTCAGGTTAGTGGTCAGGGAAATTCTATTCAAATTAGCTGATCTCCCACACTGGCATAACCTAGCTGCTTTCTCAAGTAAGTGCAAATGCACTTGTAAACTTTTCATCACATGTAGGTTACATAGAGACAAAAGTGCTGCTGAAAGTGTGGCAAAATTCACCAATTTCATCAGTATTTACGGAGTGGTATGGAGGAGGAAGGAAAGACATTTGGGAAAACAGTGAACTAAAAGGAATACAAAATCTTCAAATGTCAAAATCAATACATATTACATTTCCAAAGATAAAACAAGCACTTTTTACCTAGTATGTAAAATTTGCACATGATGCCTTAGGTAAACAGGTTTAAGTGTTTTCTTCATGAAAAGCACACACTTGCATCTCTTTCTTCTGAGGTATTGCTTCTCTTTGTAGGAAAGTTTCATGAATATCCCAAACAGGTATAGCTTATGAATGCCATAATTTGCTTCTGTTGTCCTAAACTGGAGCACGCCTCTTAAAGTTTCAAATTCCGAAATTTAATGAAATGCACATTTAGGGCCTAATTACGACTTTTGGTGGAGCGGTGGTGTGGCGGTGCCAACTGACGCGCCTCCGCTCCGCCAAAGGTCGCTGCCACCCACCCGCCAGATTATGATCAATTTTGTGGTCTGACGGGCTGGCGGTGTGGTGGTCCCTCTGCTGTGTGTCTCTCAAAGGCGGTGGTGCCTTTGAAAGAGGCACCGCAATGCAAATTCCACATGGGATCCTGCGCGGCATGGACTCGAAAGTCCATGCTGTGCAGGAACCTGGATGTATGCACACAGGGGGGTACATTTTGTGCCCTCCTGCATGCATCCACAGGCTGAGGGGGCTAGGGGGCCCTGTAGGGCTCCCTTTGTTTCAGCACACCAGAGACCTCCATCAAACCGCTGGCTGTCCTAAAACTTGTAATATGCCACTGCCAGAGAGCAGCGGTTCCCTCGCGAAGCCGGCGGCCCAATAATGGTCTAACCCCGCACGTCGTAATAGGGCAGTCAGATCGCCGGTGCGACGGTGGCTGGACCACCTCCACTGCTCCCCCATGGGTCTGGCAGACCTTGGACCACCAGACTCATAGTTAGGCTCTTAATGATTTTAATAAGCCTTCTCTGGGAGAAAACAAATGATCCTTTTGTGAGCTCCTAAACTAGCAGAGACTGGGCCTTCCTGTTTCAATCTCTGTGTTCAGCTGTGCGCTCAGCTCATTGTTTCACTGAGCTCCCGAGGTCTTCATGCTGTGCAAAGAAAGGCATATTTTCCCCATTAATATTCAAGAAATGTTAAATTCATTTAAACTCCAGTCTCTGAATAATTTAGGGAAAATCTAGCAAACTCTCCTGTGGCTATCTAGGCACATATGTTACATGCTCAATCTGATAGCGGTTAAAGCTTGAGTTTAAGCAAATAGGAGAATGCAGGGCCGGTATAGAAAAGCCATATTTCAGTGGGCTGGCCACAGCTTTGCTTATCTGCAATATTTGTTTGTATTTATAACATTTATATATAAAGTAAGCAATGGCAAAGCCAGTACGTTTAACTTGTATCTTGAGATCAAATTGTATTGTTTGTCATGTACGAAATAATAGATAGTGTCATTTCTTTCACATTTTAGGTTCTTTTGCATGTCGTTTTGATGTCTGTAAAATGGTTCTTCTTTTAACACCTGCAAGGCTGAGGTTGCAATCTGCAGCAAAAATCGACATGGAAACAAGAACATAAAATTCCCTAAATCCATAATGCGGACAGAAATTGGATTTGGATGTACCAGGGCAGCAGTGGTTCTTTTTTGTGCTGAGAGGGTGTCTAGACAGGCGCCTAGGTGTGGAGAGAGGATGTGTGTGGCATGCTAGAAGAGTCCTACAAAGGTTTCCTGAACTATGCATGGTAATTAGGGGTGAAAGAAATTCACACAATTTGTTTTGGAGTGATCACACAATATTTATTCACTGACTTTCAACCGAGATATGAAAGAATCTCTTAACTTGTTTGGTTTTGCTTATCTAATGTTGGATTTCCAATACACTGTGATATTCATAAAACAAATGCTACTTTGTTTGACTTCCTGATGAATCCATTTTACACAGTCTATATCCTGACAGCTGCATCGTTCTCATTGGTTGCAATGTCACTTGGAAACCAGGGGTTGAAAATAACCCTATTACTAAGTCATATCCATGTTGAATTCTAGGGGTTCTTTTGTTACACATAAAGGCACATGCTAGTGTGTGCACAAGCAATATCTTTGCTACAGAGATTGTAGGAGTGAGCAATTTATATTGATTAATCCGAAAAAGTTATCATCAATTGTGCCAACTGTCCCAACAACCACTCAGTACACGCTATGTCCTTCTTTTATATTCATTATACTGGTTTTGTGACTCTAGTGCGTTTATATAGCATTGTCATGTGTAGTTGTACAATCCATGACATGGAGACTGCGATTTCAATGGGGCGTCTTTTTTTCAGAACCCTTTCTGATGTCTGCACTTTTGTAATTCCAAACTCAACAACCTAGCAAAGTTCACCAAAAGTCACGTTCATTTGGCCGGTAATGCTTTTTGGGCAACACCTGAATGGGAAGTCCACTTTGGGCTCCACACTTACATCTCTAACTAAGTAGCACAGAAAGCCGCAAATAGGCTTCATCTAAGCTGATGCTACAACTAAAGCAACTAAATTCAGCCTTTGCAAGGTACATTGTACACATATCTGACAGGCTCAACAATCTTCCTCATCCAGTGCCACACAAATTGCAAATACATACCAAGTCCTTTCAGTTGCAGCCACCTCGCCTGTGACTCTTGAATTAAAGAGCCGCAGTACTTTAACTTTTCAAATATGCATATTACAACTATTATAAAGTATATCTATATGCATACATTGATGATTTGAGAGAAATGTGAATACTTTGTTCCGAAATTAATTTTATCTAACAGAAAGCAGACCGCTGTGTCAACCTTGACACATGAAAAATGTACCCATAAGCCTGCTAAAACAAATAAAGCATGTACATTGTCCAATCAATGAAAAATGTATTTCTATGCCAAAGATATTTTAATCAACTGACCCATTTTAGCTCAAATAATTCCATATATGGTACTAAAGTAATAGCCAATTTAATATCCATTCTACCTATTAGTTCAGAACTATAATGAGCAGTAATGGAATATATTAATATACTGGCGCACGTGTTAATTTCTATGGAAATGCACCCTGCTGAGAGACCTTAGGCTCCAGCGCAGAAGGCACCGGTTGCAGGCGGCGGGGTCTTAATGTGAAAGCTGGTGGAATGTGCTGAGCCCATGCATTCCACCTCCATGCCCCTGCAGGCCCTTGTGGCAGGGCTGGATGATTTATTACTTAATCAAGGTTTCAATGCAAGGGTTCGCAGGGTTTCATTTAATGCAGATTAGTGTTCTTAATAAGCCTTGTTAAGTACTGTTGACTAAGGTGGATTATTCCATTTCATTGTTGCTCTTACCTGCTAAGAGGGTTGTGGACAAGTGTGTTAGGAGCCTATCTGCCTAGAGAAAGGTTGTCACAGGGTGTGGGGATGAGAGAGGCAGGGGAGGTGAGTTTGGGTGTTTGAGCACTATATATACACCTTAGAGTTACAAATGGGGAATAACAATCACATTAGGTCTTGTGCTGATTTTGAGCATGATTTTACTTTTTTATACATTTAACATGGCTGCATTCCACCAGGCCGAGCCTCTGCTAATATCAAGCAAAAGACAAACAAATGATGGACGGAATGCGGAACATATCAAACTTTCAAACCCAGTCAAGAGATCTGGGTGTGTCTTGGGCTAATGTCAAAGAAAGTGCAATTTGAGCTCAGCACACAGTAGACAATAATGCTAAAATGAGAGTGAACTGCATTTGCACTCATTTTAGCACTAAAGCGTGTATCCTAATTAGCCTGGTAGTATGATAAATATTTCGCTAGCACAAAAGCTGCACCCACAAACCATCTCACTGCACTTGCAGACTATCCATAAGCAGCTGCTGGGACCTTGTGCAAAATGCATGATTTACAACTGAGCCGCCAAAGTTGGGGATCACTTTAATCCGTGAAAAGAAGAGTCATAATTATGGCAAAGCTAAAAAGTTTTGTTGTTAACTCAAACCATTTCAATACATAAAATTAAATAAATTAGGCAAATGAGCTATAACAAATACACTTTACCTTGGGCTAAAACGTGGATTGGACAAAAATATGAAAGAATTTCAAACTCGTAATTCAGGTTCTTTGTTATAGCCTTCATCATTTCCCGGAACTCACTTAGTAGTGGGCTGTCTAAGAAATTAAAACCATTGCAAATTGTTTCCTTACAGTTGAGAAGCCTCAGACCTCAAACCGAGTTTACTAAATTCAACTTCATTTTTTGCTCAAAGCAATGGCTAAGCAACAGCAAATTACATAAGCTAGCCTTCCAAGTCCCAGTACTGTGGGCCTCATGTGCGATGGGTTTTACCGCCTCGTTCCGCAAATTAGAGGGTTTGTTAAAGCTAAAACCTGTTTTAAAATGTACTTTTCTGAATTGTTAAATGGGTTTAGGAGATCATTAGGAATCACTGTTTGGAAGGGTTATGGTAAGGGCGTCTAATTAATCCAAATAGCGATACTGCATGGCATTTTCTTAGACCTTGTATACAAAGAGTATGCAGTTCCTAACAAGGTAAAGAGCAAAGACACATTCTAACTGTAAAACAACCACCAGTCAAAAGGCAGGAGAGTGAACTCCTTGTTGGAAAAAGGCCCTCACACACCTGACAAGAAGGTGTCTTGCTTCATCATCGGGCCTGCTCCTTCTCGGGCCGGCGCTGCAATGCCCGATCAGGCGCCCGTGATGGGGCCTACTTAACGGAGATCTTTATTCCGTAGCCGTCAGGTGGAGTGTGAGTGAGGGTCTTAGTGTAGGTGAATGTGAGAGTGTGTAGTGAAGTTAAATAGGGAAAAATATTCCAATCAAAATAATTTTAATGAGTTTGGTTCTTCCCCTAATTAAAATGAAAAAGAATCGCGTATGGTCACCCTATGTTGTGATGTTATACGCTAAAATGTGGGGTCATTTTCTTAGACCTGTCAGCTTTAGGGTGGTCTTCGGTCAAACATTTGTCTTAATCCTCGTGTTTTTGCTGAATTCATTTTTGTTGGCCTTAGGACTTTGTACACTTTACCACTGCTAACTAGTTCTAAAGTGCTTGTGTACTCTTCTTTAAATGGTGAAATTGGCTTTTACCACTTGAGACATCTAATTTACTTGTAAGTCCCTTTTAATGTGTTACTACATGTATCCAAGCCCTGTAAATTAAATACTACTGGTGTGCCACCCCCTTAAGTAGCCCTTTAAACATGTCTCAGACCAGCCTTTGCAGCTTGTGTGTGCAGTTTCCTCTGCAATTTCGACCTGGCAAAATAAACCTCTTGCCTGATCTAAACCTTCCTTTTTAATAAACAAAAGTCACCTTTAGGCCCCAAACACCCCATAGGGCAGAGTGCTGTGCATTTGAAATGTTGACAATGTGCTCTTTACTTTTACTATGCCCTGGTAGGGAAAAACTCCTAAATTCGTTTTTCACTATTGCAAGGTCTACCTCTCCCGTAGGATGACACTCTGTTACATTACTACATCACATACGTTATACCTTTCAATTGGGAGAAGGTAAGAATGTTGAGTTTGTTGTAAAAGAATTGTAATTTAAAACCCTTTTAAATGGTAAAGTTGGATTTCAAGTCACAATTCAGAAAATGCCACTTTTAGAAAGTTGGCATTTTCTTGTCCCAACCATGTGATGCCTGCAGCCTGTACCCTAGGTCACATGACTAGGTGGTCTTTGTATATTACTCCCAGAAAGTGAGACAAAGGAGGAAAAGGTATTGGCAGGATGGGCCATCTCTGGCTTGATGAGTGGGGAGAACTGCCACCTACCAAACTTGCACATCACAAAGACTCTGCCCCAGCTCACTCACAAAGGGTTTCACTCTAGTCTTTTGGTGCCCCCAGACAAGCTAAGGCCAGGATAGGAAATTCCAAACACCTCTGTATGGAAAGGACTCTAGAAGCTTCTCCACCTTCAAAGTGAGCACCAGGTATAAGTAGTAGACTCTCGGACCCAATTCTTCAATAGACTTTTGGGCCTATTGAAGAGTTAGAAGAAGGACGTCTGTGCTGCTGGTCTGACCTGCTACTCTACAGGATTGCTCCCTAATGTCCTGTTGCTTGAGTAAGAAAGATTGGACATGCATTTTGAACGCATGGCCACCAAAGTGACTCCAAGAGCTAGTTAGCTGGCTTCCTGATCAGACCCTCAGGGAACGAAAAGGCTTAAACCATCTTGGCCCCTGCACCTGGAATCTTCCGGCTGTGAGTCCTAACACACCAAGTGTTGCCCTCCAGTCATGGACTCTTGGAAGTGAGGCTAAAGGTGCTCTGCTAGCCCAGCTGCGGCCTCTACCCGAACTGGTGCAGAGTGGTGTAACCCTGACACAGCTTGCAGCACCTCATCGGACCAAAACAACATGACACATTCTCAATGGAGACCTTGCGTCGCTACTCTTGACCGCCGCTGCACAGTGCAGTGCTCCACAACTAGCGTTTAAGGTACATTTCATGGGGGGATAACTTGGTCCCTGTATCTAGGCAGTGCTCCATCGCAGTCGGCCTGAACTTTTGACTATGTCCCATGACCAGATAACCCCAGTTGGCGCTTTATGCTTTTAAGCCCTATTTATACCCAAACCTTTAAAATTGCATATCTCCAGTTCTACTAATTGAATTTTGTTGTTTGGGTGTCTAATAATTTATTAATATTTACTCTATTTTTTTACACTGGTTTGGGATTTTTCTGGTGTTGCATTTTCATTTTATCATTGTTCAAGTGCTTCATAAATACTTTACTCCTTGCCTCCAAGTTAAGCCTGTTCGCTCTGTGCCAAGCTACCAGGGGGGTTAAGCACAGGTTAATTTGGGGTTTGGTTTAGTTTCACCCTGAAAATAATTTTGGTTGCTGCTTGAGTAGGGTTTCGAGCCTACCCCCACAAACAGTAACCCAATTTTCTACATATGTATTACTGTTTTCTGACCTAAATCAAGTTGCAAAACTTTATTATTTTACCACTAACTCAAAGGAGTTGATAAACCATTAGCAAATGTTAAGCCCTTCCCCTTTTTGAATGGTTATAAAAACAAGTTTTAGGAGTTAGTAGTGATCCACACAACCACTACTTACTAATAAAAAATGTTTGGAAAAGTTTTTTTTTTAACGTATCTCATTTTCCTTTTAGGACAAAGGACTTTATTTAAAATAAAAAGATTGCTTTATTGAAAAGCAATCACAGACATGGTGGTCATCTAACCACAGAAGGCCACCATCTTTGTGATTGTATCCAACTGTAGGGGGTCACAGTTTGTGACCTATATTATGCATATTAATACGGTTGGTCAAATTGCGACCCATTATGATTCTGTACTTTGTGCATTAACCTATTGGTGCATAGGTCAGTTCGTAAAACACAACTGAATTTGGTAAACGTTGGTGCACAAATTGCAACCCTTTTACCAAATGCATTCTTCAAACCTGAGGACTGGTTTAGCGAATCCTAAGAAATCGTTATTTAGGACGCATGACTGATAGATAATAACATTTTTTGATTTCGATATAATGAATCTCTATTATTCATGATTTAGGAATCAGAAAATGTACTTTTTGTAAAGGAGACTCTGTGTCTCTTCTATTTCTAGTGTTGCTTAACACTGCCTAACTCAAACAGACCAAAGTGCAGGTGTAATTAGTTTTGTTTCAAATGCCAGGATAGGGCGAGCTGCAGTGGCGGTTTCTCAATAGGGGCACAAGAGCGGTGACCTTCCAAACATCACGCATCACTCTGCATTTTACTGACTACACATTTCAGGTTTTGCATGAAAACAAATGGTCTTATTGATCTTTTGTTTAAATGTAAAACCTTCAATATTGCCTCGCTCCAGAAGAGGGCTCCCTGGGCTGCATTGCGCATGTGTCAGTTGTTTGGCTGTTGCAGCCCGACCTTTCACAAACCCAATACATATCTGACATGCTGCAGTAGCATCATGCAGTGCAACATGTCAGATCATGATGTTTTGAGGCCTGTCGGTCATGCGCCCTTATGCCCCATCAGAAGCTACAATTAAGGTAAAGGGACAGCCTCCAATCATATCTTTCTGATTGGGCATAAGGTTGTGTGCCTCGCTGGGGCGTCGTTCATTGAAACGGGGAAGTTAGAAGTCTTAAAGTGGTGTCGAGGACTGCTCAAGGTAAGGTTCCAGCTCGTGTGTTTAAGAGACAGAATGTTCATGTTTATGTATGTGTCTGAAAGCGTGCACCAGTGTATGTGTGTATGTGAGTGGGCATGAGGGTTAGGATGCATGCTATCGTACATACTTTTATCCCCAAAGAAGATTATGTTAAAAACTAACAAACAGTAACTTTCTGAAAACAACAGTACAAGTTTAAATCTTGGGCAAGTGTTTTGGGCATCGAGCAGATCTGAGAACATTCAAGAGTGTGGAGAGACATGAACTTGTCATGGGTTTTGCACTGTCATGACTCGTTCTTTCAGTGGCCATTTCCCCCTATTGTGGCTTTATTGATTAAAAACCCAGACTTTAAACACCTGTTAAGCAACCTCAGCACAGGCGGTCAATAGAATTGCTATTTATCTGATCAATCCAAAGTTCCTAATGAAACACATTTTTTTTCTAGAATGAGCCCTTCCTAAAATACTTCTCATAAATGTGACTGTGGTTGCTAAATAACACCTGCTGCATAAAAAGTTTACATATTTTAACATTTCATGCTTATTTTCTAAACCTTCTTTTGAAAAACAGTTAAGGCCATTTATGAGGGATGTGCTTGGAAAGCTGCAATGTATAGTACAATTTGAACTGAACAGTCTTTTTTCAAAAAGAGGGTTTTAGTCTTATTGGCATTTGGTTTGCTGCTCTGTTACAATCCATTGAACTATTTATCCTGCAATGGCACTGATTTGAAAATTCTCTGTGACACATGTGTGTCCCTTTCTGACATCAAATATTAGTGTTTTGTCCTTGATGCTAGGGGATGAAATTAGAGCATTGGGGAAAGGAAGAATTCACTTTTTATTTTTGGCAGTTTTACACAGAGTGGACTTTGCTCAAGGACACAAGGAGGTTTGCAAGATTCAAAACTGCTTCCTGATGTTGCATGGTTGGAAACTGTAGCAAAAAGGCCACATCTCCTCCAACTTAGAAATATACACCCCCTCATCTGCCGACAATGTGATTAGAGAACTAAAAGGGAAGCCTGTTGTAATGTGCCCCCTATTTTCGGCCCCAAAATTTAGCTCATGCTTGTTGCCGTCTTCCTCAGTCAAAATCTTTTGTACACCCTCACCACTTTCTAAATTCACCAGCCGCCACTGGCGAGCTGTTAGTAGCCCTGATGTAGACGTTTCTGTGGCTGGATAAAGCCAGGATGCTGTGTTTCCTCTTTGTCGTTGAGACAGCTCCTACACGTTGCTTTAGCACCGTTTGAAAGCCCTGAGGGGTCGAACCATGCTCCTAGGGCGAAGGCTAGTTAGTCTGGGCGAGAGGTGAATTAACAAAATGCCTTGGAGCGGCATTGGCAAATGCAGGAGATTCAAATTCTCCCTATCACTTCCTTTGACTGTGTATGCATCGTTGGTTCCCAATGTACATCAATATCTAAGGACAGCGTCCAGGACTAGTGCCCAGTCGAGGAGCTTGAATTCCATGGAGATTTGCTCCCCGCCTGTTGAACTGGGAGTTTAGAGGACAAGTTGCACTGTGTTTTATTCAGACTGACTTTAAATTGCTCCGGGAATGTCTGTATTTCATATTTTAGTGCTGGCTAATTCTTTTGCACTAATTATGTGCTCTGTTTAAGAAGCTTAAGCACACCTTGGAAAAATTAAATTTCCAAATATTAAGAAGGCAGAGCGGATCAAGGAGCTTTAGCAAAGCCTGGGTCAAAGTCATCGGTGCCTTCAGAGCAGATACATTCTTTCCATACATCTGAATATTGCATACGAGGCTTTTTACCTCAGAAAGTATTTGACAGTTGATTAGAAACACAGTAGGCCTCGTCTGGAGTGACTGTCAGTGGAGTCTCTTTGTTGGGCTCGAGGTCATGTCATGAAAGAGCACATGGGAGGGCTACGCAGTGTGCAAAGATAGATGGCGAAACAAGGTAGGGGGAGAAGTGAAGAGTGAGAAAAAGAGAAAGGGAGTGAAATACAGGGAAAGAATGGAAAAGAGAGAGAGAGAGATGGATACAAGCCCATAATGTGATGAGAATCACAAGAGATAAGAAAGGGGCGGAACTTGTAAAGAAAGGTAGCAAGGCACAGCAGCGGCCCGTGCAGGTAGGAGCGGTGGGGTGGTGGGGCCGAGTGGGGGGGATTTTGACAGACAACGACAAGGGAAAATTAATTATTTATTTAATTTTCATCCGTGGTCGTCTGTCGGATCCCTCCCTAACCCATCCCCCATTGCCCCACCGCTCTTACCTGCATGGGCCGCTGCTGGTAAGGTAAAGAGACAGGGAGACAGAGCACAGGACTTGACATAGCGAGACACAGGCTAGGTAAAAGATAGAGAGATTTCAGACTGTTAGAGCGTATAGATCAGAGTATATACAGACGGGCAGCAAGGCAGGCTAACAGAACCATCAATATTGTACTGTTTCTGTTTGTGGCTAGTGGTAACCCCAAAAAGATGACTGAAAATTGCCAGAAAATATAAAAATGTACACAGCATAGGTTTACCGGTTGGTTAGGTTTCCACAATAGAGGTTTAGAGGCCCCAAGACAGAAACCATGTTCTTGAAGGGACACAGACAAAAGCACCATATGAATGGGGCGAACAATCAAATATTATATTTTAGTGTAAGTCAGACACTTTGGGGCTCTTTATGAAACAGTCGATCAGTTTCGGGGTACCATGTTGACATTTATTTCCCTGTAACAGGTGAGGAACTTTATTGTATATGGTTATTTAAAACCTTTACAAAATACAAAAAGAATGAATGACAATCATTATTGTGAGTAAACGGATCTCAAGTGACATAAAAGCAATTTATGAGAATATACATAAAATCTCAATAATTCTTCAAATACCTACGGGTCCTTTCAGCATTCTAATTACATTTAGCGGGATCTAAGAAAGGATTGAACGTGATTATGGCATTTCCCTTTAGTACCAAAATATCGTTGTCAGAATATAGTCTGAAATAAATATTGCGTGTTAAATATTGTTCCCAAAAGCATTGCTCCATTAGGAGAAAATCTATAGCCAAAAGGACCATATTTTCATAAACAATAATTAAAATCGACAATATATGTCTGTATACGATTTGTTGACATACAGCTGACATTTCTGTGCACTATGCCCTGGAGATTGCCTTCTTCAGGGCCAGCAAGCTGCTTTGCAGTGGGGGAGACTGCCAATAGCATGCTTTGAAAAACAACAGATGGCTGCAGAAGCAAAGCTGTCCCTGATGTCACTTAAAGTTCACTGAAACAGACATATAGTCAATTGACTTCTACATTATAGGGAAATTCTTAGGCGAGCATCGAACATTTGTAGCAAAAGCGAGAACAATACTCGTCATTCCCTTGATTAAGAAACACGCAGGATGAGAAAAGTCATTGATAAAAAATCCTGGCCCCAAATTACAGATCAGGTGCAATGTCCGTTTTTGCAATATGTCTCGCCCTTTACTAGGTGTGCCAGGCGCCAGCGGGACAGTTTGCGTGAGTAGAGAAAGCGCGCTGTTCCCAGTGCACGCGCAAACTCAGCAGGAGAAGCATATGACTGCACCTTCCTGCAGGAGTGGGTATTTGGGGGACGCCACTGGGAACATACACCTTGTTGGACTTGGCCCTTCTGGCAGGTTCACCCCTGAACTTTTTGCCTTTTATTGGTGACTTGGTGTGGTGATTTTCTTGGTTTCTGCGCACTTTCCCTGTGTCCCAGGGTAAAGTGCGTGCGTGCTCTGAGTGCATGTGGTGAGATAGGCCTGCCCTCCCATAGGAATGCATGGGGAATGTATGTGTCCCTGGTAGTTCCTGATGCGTGGGGTGTGCAGGCCCGAGTTTGGTATGTGCGGACTCGTGGGAGTGAATGCTGCGCGATGATGTGTGCGGCGTGCATGTACCTAGTGTGGAAGTGCCACTTCTAGAAGTGGGCACTTCTGTGTGCAGTGCGTCTGGCGTGTGATTGGCTGGAGCTGGCTGGTGAGCCTGGCTCCAGGAGTCTGGTTGGCTCTGCCCCAGTGGTGAGTGTGAGATTAGCATGCTGATGGCTGGGGAGGAGTGCACCTTGGACCTGAATAGGGCAGGGTTTTCCCCACACACTGCTGGCTCCGCCCCCTGTGGTGCGACTGACGACCCTAGCCCTGCCAGTGAATAGAGTGAGGGGCTGAGCCCATCAAGGGTGCTCCCCAACCAGCTGCGACTGGTTTTCCCCCTCACCCTGAACCCAGAACAAAGGGATTTGGTGTATAAAAAGGGGCTGTGTTCCCTTACAAAATGTTCTTGTTCTGCACTTGAATCTACCAGGGGCGCGCTGCTGCTGGGGCCCAGGGGAAGGCTTGCCTCCCTGGGCCCTGCCCAGCCCCTGGATGCCCTGGATGCCTTCAGGACCTCTGGGACCATTCTTATTTCCCTTGCCCCTGGACCTTTGCTGTCTTCTAGCGCCTGGGAGCGCTCTATCTTGATTGGCCCGCCCCCCCCTTTTGATTCAGGAGGGAGCCATGCCGTGACTTTTGCAGCGCTGGGCTGCGATCTCCTGAGGGAATCCCGACGTAGGGATTCCCCCGCATCATGGTGCCTTGCGGGTGCCCACCCCGCTGGTCGTTTGCCTCTGGTATGCAGGTGCCCACCCTGCGTCTTCGTTCGTATTTTCTAAAGTACTGCGGGTGCCCACCCCGCTTATTGAAGTCCCATACGGGTGCCTACCCCGTTTATTTACTTGGTTGTATGCGCGGGTGCCCACCCCGCGACTTTGCCGGCCACCGTGATTGCCGCTCTGGGTCCCGCCGCGGCCGCCCCGGAAGTCAGGCAAGTCCGCCTGCGACGGGGGCGGGGCTGCGGCGGGACCGGAAGTAGTGCGACGGTGATGCGGGGCTCCCGGAAGCCGAGGAGAGCCCCGATGTGGAGAGCGCGAGATGGAGAACGGGAGCCCACCCCGCCTCCCAAAAACCGAAAGATAAAGTCCCGGGTCCCAGGAGGGGGCCCGGGTGCAGATGGCAGCACGGGGCTCCCAGGAGTGAGGGAAGCCCCGTGCCGCGTAAGAAGTGCGGCCGCCGCTGATACAGGAGTCCTCCCTTGCCCCCACCCCAGCCGGTGAGTTCCACGAAGGGAGTCCGGGTGGGGAGAGGCAGGCTCTGAGTGGTCCCGCCATGGAGAGGGCCGCGGGTCGCAGTTGTCTCGAGCCACAGATGGCTCCAACGGTTGGGGCAGTGTTCCTTCTTAGAGCGATAGTACGCTCCAGCTTTGGGGGCAATTCCTTGGTGTTCTGAGCCCAGAGAGGCTCCAACGAAGAGGGCATAATTTGTCTAGAGTCCAGAGAGACTCCAAAGGGGACAGATATATCTTTAGAGCCTCCGTGGCTCCCCCAATTGCATAGTTCATTCCTCCAAGACGCCAGCGCACTCCACAGTACTTTGGCCCTTGTCTATATTGGCGCACCATTATTTTGGGAGCCCGCGCGCTCCAGGGGGACATGTCATTTTCGAGCCTAGGCGGCTCCAACGTCTGGATAGTGTTTCAGGGGCTAGTGAGAGCCCCTGCCTACTATGTGCCTTCCCCAGCTGCGCAGCACTTAGTGCCAGCTGCAGCGTTGAGGCCCTGTCCTTGTCCCCAGCTGCCCAGCAAGTAGTGGGCAGCTGCTACGTTTAGGTTCTGGCGCAACCTGGACTCTGATGTGATTTGGGTGCTAGGAATTGTACGGTGTAGTATGTTTTGCGCACCCTGTGTTCATGCTTTTGGTGCTAGGAAATGTACTGTATATAGCATGTTTTGCGCACCCTGTGTCTTATACCTCTAAATGTGGTTATTTCTGCCTAGAAGGTTGTTTTACCTGCTTAGGTTGATGGTAGGGAGAATGTACTTCCCTGTGCGATGTGCGCCCCTAGTATAGTTATACTTAGGTGGTTAGGTCTAAGGCGTTAGACCAATGAGAATTGCATAATGTGATTTATGCCCCTGTGATGGATGCAGGATAGGTTTTATACCTGATGCTAGTGTGATGACGCTGAGGTCATTATTGCGCCAGTAGATACTGGTTATGTTCTACATGTACACTTGGTAATTTGTGTTATGTTCTAAGAGTGCTAATTCCTGACAGTGGTCCATGTGGCCCTGTCCCCTGTACATATAATCCCTTGTAAATTCTGCCCGTGCCTGTTGGCACATTGTAGAGTGTGTGTTTTTATCTAATGTGTTGTGTATAATACAAAGGTTATTTTTATAGAATACCTTGTGTGGAGTTTCCTTTGTGGTGGGCCTTGGGTGTTGTTGCTGGGTGCGCGTGCAAACGCTTTACACATCGCCTCAGGGATAAGCCTGACTGCTCGTGCCAAGCTACCAAGGGGGTGAGCAGGGGTTATCTTTGGCGTGTAACTCCCCAGCCCTGACTAGAGTGGTGGTTTCTGCCTGACTTTGGCGCAAGCCTTAGCCAACCAGAAATCCCATTTCTAACACACCTCATATGTATGTGGTGTATAGCCACTGCGCCTCCCAACAGCTTCCTTGCCTTTGTGCTCATGTGTGCAATATGGTAACAAGATGGGAGAATAAAGGGCTTCCTCGTTTGCATGGGATCCTAGCCCCATGCAAATGAGACAACATCCCTTTGTTATCGGTCAGGGACACTAGGGGGCATATTTATAATAACTGACGCATCCCTGCATATCAGCAGGGATGCGCCAGTTATTTTGCGCCCCAGCTTTGCCACCATGGATGCGCCGCACCATGGGGCAAAAACGGCACAGATGCGTGACGCATCTGTGTCGTAAAAGTGGCGCATTGCTGGAGTTGCGTCGCAAGCGCGACGCAGCTCCAGCAATGCTCTGGGGGGCCCTATCTGCACAATGCTGCGTCAATCCTTACGCCTGCTTCAAGCAGGCGCAGGGTTTTGACGCAGCATGGGCTCAAAAGTGACTGAGTGAAATCTTGTAGATTTCACTCAGCCACTTTTAGGAGGCGTTCCTGCGCCGGAACGCCCCCACCTGCCCTGGAACGCCTACATGTGGCGCAGGGCTTTACAACGTGACGCATCTCCCAGATGCGTCACGTTGTAAATACCCCGCACCATGGCGCAGGATTTGCGCCGCTGCTGCGTCACAAAAGTGACGCAACGGCGGCGTAAATGAGGCGCAAGTCAAACATAAATCTGCCCCAAAGTGTGCAGGTGAGATCTGTATCACAGATGAGGCTGCACAAGTGCCTATTGCCCATTCTGTAATAACAAAGTGGCCCAGGGGCACAAAAGATGGGAACGAGTGCCACTGTGCCCTTTGCATGATATTGCCCTTAGAATTAGAAAGTTAAACAGCAAAAGAGAAAATTCTACCCTTTGTGGCCTTCAACGATAATTAACACAGATGAGAAAACAGAAATGAAGAGAGGCCATCTGTTGAAAACACTTTAGGTGCAACGTGTGAAACATGAACGCAGAAAGGTTGATAGACGTCTGTCAATACGAAAAAGGCATGGCTGGACCACCTGCATTCAAACATCTCGAAGAAAGTAAGGGTGGGCGTAGTTCGCGAAGTAGCACTTCGCGAAGCTACGCAAAGTGAAGTTCGCACTACGCGAGCTACGCGTAGCACTTCGCGAACTGCGAAGTAACATGTTCGCACTGTGCAAGATGTTGTTTTCAATGATTGCACAGTGCGGACAAGCAACCGGCACTGTGCAATCATTGAAAATGGCATCTTGCACAGTGCGAGCTGTAGTTTTCTGCTGCTCGAGTAGATTTTTACTCGAGCTGCAGCTTTCTCAACGCGAACTGGTAGTTTCTCATCGCGAGCGGTCGCGAGCATACGCGACCCCTCGCAATGAGAAACCTGACCTTCTCGCGTTGGGAATCTCGCCGGGAGGTTTATTTTCCATGCTCGTGATCGCGAACAAGGAAAAAGTCTCGCCAGGATGTCATTTTGCTTGCTCGCGGTCGCCAACTTGACGTTGAGGACCGCGAGCAAGCAAAAAATGACCGCAGCACTACGCAACACTACGCTACGCGTGTTCGCACTGTGCTACGTGCAGTTCGTGTAGCGCGAAGTAGCGCGAACTTCGCAAACTACGCGAGCGTAGCGTAGTGCTTCGCCCAGGCCTAGAAGAAAGCTTCTGAAAACTCATCCAAAGTGCTTCTAGCTGGAAACAAAGCCCCATGCTAACACTCTGCAGCTCGCCTATTTGTGGAGAGCATTTGGCCACAACAGTCACATTTGTCTTAATGATTTATCTTTTAGATTGTGTTTATACTGCACAGTGAGTGAGGGCATTCTGCCCTTTCACAAGAAGTACATCCACACAAAGCGGTTCCTTTATTAATGACAGGTGCCAGAATGGCAATGTGTGCTTTTTGAGACCAAAATTATGTTTGCTTTATGCAATGTTATTTTTTAGATTGATCAAGGCCCGGCAGCCTCCCCAAGAATAAAGTTTTGCAAAAATAGTGACCCAATAAAAGCTTTGGCAAAGCCAAAAGGCAGGGGAGCTAATGCCACTCCTATTGTCTTTGACAAAGCTTCTTCAGAAAGTGGTTGCACATTTTATGTGCTCTAGATGAACACCATTTTTAAGATGATTGCATTCTCGTAGTATATGAACAGGTCACTCATTTGCCACCTTCTCAGAAAGGGTTATCTCACCACTTTTTTGGAAATATTTGGATTTCACAAACAACCTTTCCATCATCTATTTATAGCACGGGGGCTGTGTTATTTTAATGCATTTTGTCCTTATTTAATTTGCAGATATTGGAATTAAAATATGTGTGTATTTTATGGTCTATCTACATTTAATTTCCTCCAACTAATGTTAGATCTTCTGAGAAATATCCTGTCGTTTGGGGTCGCTATCAGAAACTAAACTGAGACATTTAAGAAAGGTCCCTTTCAGCTCTTCTGTGGACTATCTGAAGATTGTTGAGCACGGCAAAACGTTCTAAGACACTTCCAGCTCCTTCCAGTCTTCTGGAGCTTGGCAGGAGAAGGGAATCCTCAGACCAGAGGCTGGATGGCTGCAGAGTGCACAAGTGCTGGGGGAACTTTGCACCGACGTTTCCTGATTATGAGGGCTTACATTTGTGCAGATGCAATTTTGGACTCACATTTGCACCAACCAAACATGCTTGTCAGTTGGTGAAAGTATTAATTTTGCACACAGTTGGTGAAAAATATGGTGCAAACTTGAACCAACATGTATTTAATTTCATGTAATCCAAAGTTGGTACAAACTTGCGGCGGCACAATACTAAGTACTCTGGCGCCCGTTCTAAGCTGTATTCCTTTGCATCTCTTGCTGCTATCCTCCTTTATCTATTTATCTGTTTTTGGGGTCCATACAGGGGCAGGAGTGGTGTTTGGGGTGTGACACCCCCAAATAACAGCATTCTTGACTTTGTAGTTGATTCTGAGGGCCCTGAGGCAAATCTGCTATCTCTGTGTTAGATTTTCTCTTCATAACCCAAGAATGAAAGACAAAACAGCGGCCTTTGATGTAAACGGGAGAGAGAGAGAGAAGAGAGATAGAGAGAGACTGAGATACCCATCTGGTGGCTGAATTTCAAAATGCGAAACCAGATAACCTCAAATCAATACTGGATTCCCTGGTTGTCCGAATTGTGTGATCCTAGGCATATTTTATTTCAAAGAACCTTCTGTTTTATTATCACATATGCTTGAGTTTAGGACGTAAGCTGTACAAGCACCTCTTATATGTGATTTAATAGACTTTAATTTTGCTCCATATACAATAAGAATCTAGGCCATGTTTAAGGTTTACATGCCTACTGACTAGCCTCTTAGCTCACTAATGGCATTGTTGAGGCGTGAGCCATCAATATTTCTAAAAACTATCACCTTTACTAAATATCTGTCTTTACAGTGATATAACCGAATGTACTTAGGTAAAACCCTTCCATGTGTTAAAGAAATACAGTTTAATTGAATTTTGAAGGGATTGTATCATTTTTTTACATTATGTTTGCTGCACAATATACTTGCCAAACATTTTCATGGCACGGCTCGTGGACGGACTCTCAGACCCAAGCGAGACCCAAGGCTCTGCTCTGGCTCACCCTATCAATTTTCCTGTGCGCACTCCTCTATTTGGGAGTTAGGCTTTGTGCATGGTGCCGTCAGTCATTCGATAAAATAATTTGTAAAAGGAGAGAACTAGAAACATGGAGCCCTGCCTACATGCTCTGATTTGACAACTTTGCGATCAAGGCTTTTTTTTTAGCAGGGATGAAGAAGAGTAGGTTAAGTGAAAATATATTTAAAATAAGTGATCACTTGGCAGCAACTCCAAGTTGTTGTGTTTTATGTGACCGTAGTCATGAGATCCCAGGAAGAACTACAAGGCCCAGGTGGGACGGGCAGGGGCATAGCTTGAGCGGGGGTGTTTGGGGTGTGACACCCCTCAAATGCATTCTTGGTCAGGTGGTTAGGTCTGGGATCCCCGAGTCAGGCCTGCCTTACCTGTGTTGGGTTTTCTTATGATTTTTCTCATCTCAGTAGATTTTTTTAACATGTTCATTTTTGGATCGGTATCTTAAATATGTATAGTGGACAGTTTACTAAAAAAGTAGTAAATCTGCGCCATGAATGAGTCATTAAATGGGTGTAAATTTACTAATTTTAGGAATTAACAGACATTGTCTTGGAAAGCTGCTCCGTTCCCAAGTTTCCAGGCATACTACTGGTAATCAAACGTCCAAAAGGTGATGGGACGAATGCTTGCAAATAGTCCAACCACCGGCAATCCGTCGGGGTAGCATTCCGATCCATTATTTGTGCCCACTCTGCACTCTAGATAGCGGCCCACCTACGGCAAATCAGTACTGACCCTGCTCCTAGTGAAACAGTCCATTCCTCACCTTGGTACTCTCAGCCATCCACCCTACAGCCCTAAATGAGAGATTCAGACCTCTGAATTTCACTGGCTACGCTATGCTGCTGGATCTGTACCCGCTCCACTAGCTTACTTAGGACCTTATTGAGAGTTTCACTGATACAAGACTCTGTCAAAACATTACAGATATCACGTCTATTGTATTGCAAGTGCCATAGGCTATAATGCACTTAAAATACAGCGGACATGGCATGAACATTTTAGGAGCCATGTCAATTAAACGCAAAGAGCATTTCAAGAACTATATATAAACATACAATTACCAAAAGCTTCTTAGCCTTTGCTGCCAGCTTATAGAGCTCTGAGACTAGCAGTTCTGCAGTGTCTAAACCCTTGCTCGCCTCCTTCAAGGCCTGGCACTAAAGGCTCTATTGCTGTGATAGTGCATTGAAGGCGTTTTGCAGACAGCAGTCTTAGTGAAGCACGTTCTACCTGTTTGATGAGTTCTCCAAGGGTAAACCTTGGCCAACATTTTTTTTACTTTCTTCTTCAAGTGTTAAAAACTTTACTTGGAATGAAAGGGAGAGCGAACTAAGCAGGGTGTCAAAGAGAGGGTGTCTTTAAATGAATTATCCACACACCTGAATCCCATCTAAATATCTCCTTCTGAGGCAAGGGATGGTGAGCACTGTATGCAGATGAAACGACAAGTGACCTAGTTTCTCCTTTGAACGAGATAAAAGTAATATTTTGTTGTGCAAATGAATGTAAGCGGGCATGAATATGTATCATGTTTTCTGCCCGACGGATGAAATATGCGCCTTAAGCTGTCAAAAAGAAAACATGTTTTTTAGATTTAGATTTCTCTCTTGAAGGAAAAGAATGATGATTGTGTCAGAAACGTGGACATTATTTTCAAGGTTTCAGTTGTTTATGCATGTAAGAAATATGTCAATAGCTGTAGCAAAACAGTGCAGGGTTACAGATGGAGTTACTTGCACAGGTGTAGGGGGGAACCTGAGCAGAGAGCACGCTGGCTGGGGATGTGAAATCGGACCGGTGAGGGGCCTGCGACAAACCCCTTTCAGGGGGGCGGGACATTGAGCGGGCAGACGGTACGCCCAGGAAATTGCCAGGTGCTGGTTGGGCAGCGTGGTTCAAATGGCCCAATAGGCAGGGGGCCCCCTGGGGGCCCACCAGAATTTAAGGCGATGGGGGGCCATCATCGAGGACATGTGCCTTCGCAGTCAGGCTGATCCATCACCTGTCATATCCAGAGGGGGAGTCAGTGAATGATGGACTGGTGCAGTATAGGTGCTCGATATCCTATGCTACCATTAACGATGCCATAGACCGAATAAGGGCAAGTGGGAAGGGGTTCATGCTAGCTATGGTTGACATTGAGTTAGCATTCCGTTTACTACCAGTGCACCCAGAAAGCTACCACCTAATCGGCTTCAAGCTCGAGGAGGGATTCTACTATGACAAATGCTTACTGATGGGTTGCGCAATTTCTTGCACGTTCTTCAAGGCCTTTAGCAGCTTCCTGGAGGGGGTCTTGGGGATTCGTCACCTGGCTGGGGGACGAGTACACTACCTGGATGATTTTTTGTTTATAGGCCTCTGAGTGTGCAGACTTGCTAAAACAATTCATAGAGTTGGCAGGGGAGGTAGGAGTACCGCTGGTCACAAGAAAACAGAAGGCCCCACCGCAAAACTATCCTTTCTAGGTATCGAATTGGATACAGTACTGGGCCAGTGCAGACTAACATCAGCATAGGTGGACGACCTGAGGCACACAATAGCAGGGATGTTAGGGCGCAGAAAAGCTACATTGGGGAAAATACAACAACTGGTGGGAAAACTCAATTTTGCAACATGAGTGAATCCTGCCGGGAGACCTTTCGCTAGGTAACTGGCATGGGGACAAGAGGACTGACAAAGAAACATCACAGTGTCAGGCTGTTGCAATGAGTGAAGGACGACTTGCGGCAAGGGGCAATATTCCTAGCCGACTTTAATGGGTCACTGATATGGAGGGAACCATGGGTATTGGCAAACCAAATGGAGCTATTCACTGATCAAGCAGGAGGGGAGGGCTTTGGGGCAGTCCTGGGATCATCATGGGCGGCAGCTCGGTGACCGGCGAGTTGGCACGAGAGGGGGATCACCAAGAACCTGGCAGTGCTCGAGCTCTTTCCAACCATTGTGGTGTTTTCTTTATGGGAAAAATGCCTTGCCAACAGGCAAATTACACTATGGGTGGACAATAACGCAGTGGTCCAGGCCTTGAATCTGGGGTCGGCACACTGCCCAATAGTGGTGCGCCTGCTGAGGCACCTGACAGGCAGTCAGTTGAGGGCCAACATTGCGGTCAGGGCGCAGCACATTCTTGGGGGTGGAAAACACAGTGGCTGATGCTTTATCTTGTTTTCAATGGCACAAATTCAGAGACGTGGCGCCACTCGCAGACCGGGATGGGACGGCAATATTGCAAGAACTGTGGAACCTGATAGACCTGCAAACTAGATGACTATGCAATAGCCCCCAAGACGTCGACCAAATATCGTAAGTGCTGGGAGAATTTCAAAATCGTAACAGATATTCAAGACATTGGGCAGGTGACCAGTAGAGACATAGAGGTATTCAGACATTGGGCTTATGCGGGCAACAAGAGTAGATCATGGACACAGAATCACATTACGGCAGTAGCATACCGTGCAAAGTTGCCAGGCTTAAGCGATCCAGCGAGCACTTTTTACTGCAGGGCATCCATAAAGGGCTGTGGACACTTGCAACCTAGAAGGCAAGACGGGAGATGTCCCAAAGGTTTTTACACCTTGCAAAAGATAATGAGAGAGCTGGCGAACATTTGTATGCAAGGACATGAACTGCTGCTCTTCCAAGCAGCATTCACGTTAGCCTTCTTTGGGGCTTACAGGGTTAGTGAGTTAGTGGCCCTGGCTAGAGGGATGTGGGTTTGGCTTGCTTATGGAGGGGAGATCTTCTGATGGGAGACAGTGTCATGACAGTACACCTGCAAAGGTCAAAGACAGACCAAGAGGGCACAGGCAAAGGCACGTGCCTACATTGCCTGGCTGACAATGACTGTTGCCCAGTTTGTTGCATGTGGGAGTACCTGAAACACAGAGTACTAGGGGACGGGCCACCCCTATGTCATGAGGATGGTGCATACCTCAGCCGGTTTCAATTTAATGCAGTCCTCAGAATGGCAATTGGGGCTGCAGGTCTCCCATCGAGAGAATTCTCGCCACACTCATTTTGCATAGGCGCAGGCACAATGGCGGTGGCCTGCGACTTAGAAGAGGGTCACATCAAACAAATAGGCCGGTGGACATCAGGCACCTTTCGAGGATACATTCGACACAACTTAATATTACCTTTTTTTACCGCAGGTTCCCCAGGGTTGCAACGCAGGGTATGGATTCTAGTTCACTCTATGTCACTAGGGCACAACGATGGGCAACTGCGTGGAGAAACAATGAAGGAATGTGGTTGCACACGACAAAGGTACATTGGATGGGCAGGCCGGGAATGAGGTGGGAGCACCTGCTCCCCCACATGCAGGAAGCGATATATCGTGAGGAAAACCGGACGCGGTAGTGGTACATCTGGGGGTGGAATGACCTGGCCGACCTGGGATGTCAGGACTTAATGGGAGTCATGATTTCAGAGCTGACAGCAGTTGCCATATTATTAAGGCCAGCGGACCTAATTTGGTTGGAAATCGTTCCACGAGTTCGGTGAAGGGGGGCGGTGGACAACGCAGCGGTAGAACGTTCTAGGAGAAAGTTGAATTGTACTATGGCAAAAGTATGCAAGGCGAATGGGTGGGGCTGTGTGAGGCATAGCCTCATTAACCTAAAAACGGAGGGGTACTACGATGCGGATGGGGTAGCTTTGTCGGAAGGAGAGGCTCTTGAGTAACTGGGTTTCAAATGAAGGGTCAGGGCCAAGCAAGTGGGGGAGCTGCCTGCGGTCGAGAAACCACAGGCAGCGTGGTGGGGGACAGCACAGAGGTACAGCAGACAGAGCGTAATAGCCAAAGAGGACCCGCTCAAACCTGTGCTCTTGGCATGCTTTGCGGCAGGGACACAGGGAGCAGGCTAAGAGTCAGCATGGGGTCAGCGGAGGGCGGACACAGCACTTGCAACCTGGGCCAGGCATGAGGGCCGCCCACAATACTCGGCAGCAAGGTGTAGCCTAGAGGCCGCAAAAAAAGTGTTAGACCTGCTGAGAAGGGCCATTGGCTCAATGCGCTGTCAAAAAAGGGCTGTGCTGAGAAGCATAAGGATTGGATAGGATCTCTAAATGAGGAGGGGTGAACATCAGGTTTGAAATAGATATTTCATGTTTTGTATGACAATATGTTAAATATATTAATGAAAGCTGCGGCCTTTTGCATCATCACGAATTGCTTTATCTGTGAGCATGGGGAAAATGGAGGTTCAGGGTTGCATACATGGGCCGGGGAGCTCAAGGGACTTGCTCAACTGGGAGGGGTTTACTTGTACAGGTGTAGGGGGGAACCTGAGCAGAGTGGATTTGCACAAAAGTACCCGGAAGAGGAAATTAAATGGACATAGAGTCCACAAAGAAGCAAGCATGGGTAAGCACGGGTATGCAGGGGATGATCGTGGGAAACTAGAGGTACACAGAGACCTCATTTAAAAGCAGAGTCATTCTAAGGAGCACAGTGAGAAAGTGGATGCATACAGAGTAGACAGGATTTTGAACGGAGAGTAAAAGAAGTCGTACTATTTCACACTATATCCGGAAAACATATTTATTCTTGAGATAAAAACACATTCCATCCAAGAGTGTTAAGCGTGTTTTTTTTTCTTTCTAAAATGGTAAATCCACATCTGTATTTTAATGATTATTTTACTACAAAATTCGTTGTGGTCCAACCTGTGATTGATGTCCATCCAGCTGTCGATTATTCCAAAATGTAAGCATCTCCATCAACAGGGTGTGGGACTGGGTCAGAAAACAGGCCCATCAAATATCAAAAAAGATGAATTTCTAACATTTGTGAAAACTGAGAGCAAATAGAAATGGACTATTGTAAAAATGAAGGTCCACACAAAGCATTGAGACACGAGCAGTTTATTCCAACGTCAGATCCCTGCTCTCCACAGCCCAACTCTCCAACATTCTACTCTGCCCTCTAGGACGGGCGGAACCAAAAGTAAGTGACAAGGAGGGGTGAGGGAGGGCTCTACTAAGTGTGAGAAAGGCAGGATAAACAAAAGGAGGAAAAATACCAGCAAGTTATAACAACTATGGACAAGAATAACCCGAAGGCATTGTCAGTAGGATCATAAGAAACACTAGGGCAATTCAAGCACAAACCAAAACCGAAACGGAATTCCATAGTTATTCAGCAAACTGATGGGTATTTAATTACTATTACTGAAACAGATTTATTTGGAAAAAAAAAATAATCATTGTTTTGCATGGGTCAGAAATATGGGGCTTATCGTCTTTGAATCAATCATAAACTGTTGAAAGTAATTTTTGGAAGTGATTCTGCTTTGCTGCTAACTAAGCTCCTATACAGCATATCAGCATAGGAGAGGTGTGGCATAGAGTGCAGGGAAGCTATACAGTTTGGCTTACAACCTCTGCGATTGCTGAGTCCGCAGGAGTTTGGGGTCTCCAGAAATGTGGTGTGCAGTACTAATTATAATGTGACTACATGATATATGTTTACAATGATGTTCTTTCTGAATTACAAAATGTTTGGATCTCGTCCATGCTCCATTCCTATGAAACTATGATCAGCTGATGTGCATGGCGGGTGACGGAGGACTATACCCACAGTTCCCTTCATATTGCTGAAGAAAGGGGCAGTTCGTAGAGGGAAGCACTTTTAGATGCTGTGCGTGGGAAACTGAACTGTCATCTTGACAGACATTTGACAAACGTGGCAATGAAAGGAAGCTAAACATAAGAGTCGAGGAGTAAATGCAGGGGATTCATCCTAGGATCAAATAAACCCTTACATGGTGGGCTGTGAATCGCCAAGTGGGTTGACGCCATAGCCTCTACTCCCCTAGGGTAGGACCACCCACCATACGTAGATATCCCAACCAGAAAGTTGTGGATCTCTGTGCCTTCAGCAGAGCCGCCCGTGTGCTGGCTCCATTGAAGGCACTAAACTGTGCCAATTGGATTCCATGTTTGTTGGGCCCACTCAACAAAATAGACGTTTGATTCTTGAAAATTAAAGAAAACAGTTACCCTGATGTGCAGGGAGTTTTCTCCCTGTGTGTGGGGGCCATTATGCATTTTTCCTAATCTAATAGAATGGGAAGACCAATAATGTGATCTGATGCCCCTATGATGGATGGATGGGTGGTTAGGTCAAAGGTTTTCATCAGTGAAGCCAACTGAGGCTCCGTCAAGCACTTCCAGTGACTCTAAATAGAGCAGGGGAAGCACATCTTTGGTGGGATAGGACCATTTACTTTATGGTAGTGATGAGGTCATTCCTTAATATATTTGAAATATTGTCCTTCTCCCTCTTACACTAGCCTTTAATATGTTCTAATATATCTCTCACTTAACACCTGCATTTCCAATCTACCTCAGTGTAGAGACACTGCATACTCTGACAGAACTTCCTTTACATTATCTTCAACATCAGCAGCTCTCCCACTGTAGCACCTTCTGCAGAAGATGCAGCTGTTGAAGGCATGGGGCATGTTATAGAGGGGCTGAACATTGGAACACGCACACAAATTAGCTGAACTCCAGAAAGGGTATTCATTGAAATGAAAAAAGGTAAAGGTACAGAGAAAGGGGTAATAAGAAAAAGAGAAGGAATGAAAGTTGGGGATGGGTAAGACAAAGAGATACAAAGAGAGAAAAGAGAGCAAAGGAATGTGAACGATGAAGGGAGGACCAAGGGATCGTTGGAGAAGTGAAGTAGAGTGATAATAGACTGTTATTTAAAATAATTCAAAAGACGGACAGAGGAAGGAGAACCAGCCAGGAAGAGAGAGGACAGAGCGAAGGGCAGTATGCAATGGAAGAGCAGAGAGAGCGAGAGATCTCAGGAAAACAAGAAGAAGAGTGTGAGAGTCAGCAGCGGCTCGTGCAGGTAAGAGAGGTGGGCGGTGGGGTCGGGTTAGAAGGGGATTTGACAGACGACCACCAGGGAAAATTGAATAAATAATTAATTTTCCCTTGTCGTCGTCTGTCGAAATCCCTCCCCACCCAGCTTCACCGTCCCACCTCTCTTACCTGCTCTTACCTGCATGGGCCGCTGCTGGTGAGAATGAGAAAGAAAGACAAGTAGGATAATGTCAAATTGAGATGGAAAGGCAGGTGAGACAAAATAGATAAATACAGAGAAATAGAGTGTTGATGGACAAGTGTTTGGTATGCATATAAAAGGAGAGAAGGACGAAGAAAGAGAGAGAGAAAAAGAGAGAGAGGGAATATGACTAAATAAAGGGCAGTAATAAAATGGCGCAAACAAGGTTCTGTTTTATAGGTCTAATTCTACAGGATCAATGTGCTTTAAAGTGCCCTATTTTGTACTAAGCTTCTACAAATGCCCTTTGTTACAAACACCTAAGACACCTTTAAAAGGGGATTTTAATCCTATCTATTTTGCTTGATTTTACATTCATTTTCTATACATGGTCTTGAAAGAAAACTTCCTTCTAAGTTCAAGAGGTGTCTTCCAGCCTATCTTGAAACGGAGTCGTTCTCATGAACTTTGCAGCAGCATAGCATACTGGAGCAGTCAAGGCAGTGGAAGAGAAGACATTTTTCAACATTGGGCCCCTTTACAGTCCATAGCAATGGTCTCTAAGTTGCATTCTAAAACAACCATAGGTGACAACCAGCCCCAACCCTTACTGTCCAACTCCCATTTCCAAACCATCCATGACCGTACGACCTTATGCTCCCCAAGTAGCAGTAAGTTAACTTTGTGTATAATTTGATTGTAAATAGGGCAAGCTCCATCCACAAACAGGTCGACCTGTAGCAGCCCACGTTTATTTGAGACATAACATGATCAGTAGTAAGGGAAGCTTCACCCGCCACCACCACTCAGAAGGTGCAGCAGTAAGACAAGTGTACTCCACACGGAGCATGAACAGCAGTAGCACCCTCTTCTTCATCATGAGGATCACCTGCAGGGCAAGCTTCTTTCACACGCAGCATGTACAGCAAATAGAGGAACTACCCTCACACACATCAGTAACAGTAGAGGAAACTCCCTCCCCTCATAGGTTGAGTATCAATAGAGAAATTATTCTTTTCACACAGCACAAACTCGAGTTGATCAAGCTTCATCTACATGGAACATGAGGGGCATTAAGGCATATGCCCTTCCCGATGGCCGCGTGATGGAGATCCACACCTCCACGCGCACCTGAGGATTCCCGGTTCCTGACTCCTCCCTTCCCCCTCGAGGCAGTGCAGGTTTCAGCGGCGGCTGATGGCGGACGGCGGCTGGCGTTCTCGAGTGGATCGCTGGGTTTGTGTCTGAGGCACGAAGGCGGGAAGCAGTGCGGCGCTTTCAGCTTGAAGGAAGCAGCTTCTTCTATCATTGTGCTCCGGGCGCTTTCGGCATTCTTTCAGCCCTGTGCCTCGCATCGCTGCTCATGCCTGAGGGTCTGTAGATGCGGCAGTAGCGGTAAGAGCAAGCTGGGCTGTAAGCGGCAGTGGCGTACCGGAAAGTACTAAGAATGCCTTTCTCAGCCGCTACGGATCAGCTTTTCTATTAAGTTTGCATTCACAGCAGCATGGCGCAGGCGAAGTTCAAGCTGTCGGCTTACCTGAAGTCCTGAGATTACATATGAACAATACCTGGTGACGAGGATTAAGGCTTTTTTCAGTTTTACCGAACGCTGAACGTTGGACGCTCAGAGACTTTGAGGTATCTGAGGCTCATAATTTAAGAGAGTCATTATCAATATTGGTCATTTTTTTTTTTTTCCTCTTTTTTCAAGATGGGGAAATTATTGAATACCCGTAAGGCGAAGGCTTCGCGTATCCAGGCTAAAGAAGCGCGGAACGCCGCCAAATTATTAAATAAGGGGGCCCTTGGCGATGGTAAGGCAAAGGAGAAAAGTGATAGTGCGGGAAGTTCGGAAGAGCTGGAGGAATCTGTTCGTGAGACCCCGTCTCCAGTCTTGAAGGCCTCTCATTGCGCAGAAAAGGAGCGTTCCTCGCCCATCAAGGATTGGTCATCTACGCAGGCCAGCCCAGTGGAGGTGCTTAAGGGTACTAAATCATTTCCTCTCTTTGATAAGAAAAGTGCTGCACCTTGCCAAAGGAACTCCGCCCAAGTTTCTCCTTCCCTTTCTTCTTCAATTATTCACCCTCCCAATTTCTTGCTTAAATCTAACACAGGGGCATCTTCTACACCATCTATGCCTTCTACGCCTTCGCCTAAAGATAACCCCTTAGTACACTCCTTAACAACTACGGAGGATGTATTGACTTTGGGAGGGATAGTCACAGTGACATCACCTATTGACAAGTCTTTAATTTCCCCCGCTAAATCTGTCTCTAATGTGAGTCACCTCAGTCCTTTGCTTCATTTAGATACTGAGACCGTTGGGGAGATTAAGATGTCAGTCAAGGATATGCTAAATTTAATCCTCGACGAGGTCCGAGAGCTGAAGAGGTTTCAGAAATCCGAGCTTGCCTTAATCCATCAACGCCTGGACAAAATGGAGGATCTTTTCTCCACATTCCCTGTTCGACTCCAAGAAGCTGAAACCCGCATCTCTAATCTGGAGGATCAGATGATCAAGGTCAAAGAGGATGCAAATCAGCTCTCCCTCACTTCACGTGCACTTCAATCTAAATTGGACGATTTAGAGAATTATAATCGTCGATCTAACCTACGCATAGTGGGGGTTCCCGAGGGTCTTGAAGGGGCCAACACGCTGCAGTGGGTCACCTATTTTTTAAAATCTAAAGTGATTCCCAATCACGAGGGCGACCTGACTATTACGCGAGCACATCGCGTTCCCGCTCAACCTTTCCCAAATTCTTCTCTCCCTCGAACAATTCTATAAAATTTTTCTGACATACGGATTAAGGAGACTATTCTCTCAACGGCAATTCAGAAAAGACAATTTTTCGTCAATGAAACTGTGAAATGTCGTATTTTGTCAGACATGTCTGCGTCTGCTGCTCGGAGAAGAAAAGAGTTTGTCCAGATGCTACAATTATTTAAAGCTAAAGGAGCTCAAGCCACAATAGAGCAACAATCCAAGCTTAAAGTCTTAGTGAAATTCTTTATGTTATCTGATATTGCAGCAGCACAGGACTTGCTTTGGGACATTTCCAACTCATCATGAGGTTAAATTTGGAAAATTTATGGACTTTTCCTTCTGTGTTTTTTCCTTCAAGATAAAGGTTGATAGATGTGACAGATGCGCTAAGTTGGGAAAGCTTCCCTTTTTTTTTCTTTTTTTCTGCTGGAGGGTCTGAGTGGGGGGGGGGGAGGAACAGTTGAGCAAGGTGGAGTGCGGAATCCAACGGCCCAGGGGGTGCAACATGTCACCCTAATGGCGGGGGGTAGGATCCGATGGTCAGCGTGGGTTGGGGAATCTCGGCCATTGGTGGGGTCGGGGGGGAGGGGTCACGGGGGGGTGGGGGTGGTGCTGGGGTTGTCTGGGGACTGGGTGGTGGTGGGTGCATTGAAACAAAAAGGAAATAGATGGTGTCTGATTATTTTTACTTATTATTCTATTTCTCAGCATGTAATCATTGTATTCATTGTCTTCATGGGGCACGGAGTGACTCGGTGATAATTTTCTTTAGTCAATTTAATTCTGATATTAATGTCTAACAAGGAGAGTTTGAAGTTGCTTTCTCTTAATGTCAATGGCTTAAACAATATTAAGAAAAAGCGCGCTATGGAAGTTTGGTTAAAGGCTGAAAATCCTTCCGTTATTTTGTTACAGGAGACTCATATTCCCTCTTCCAAGATAGATGGGTTTTCAATGCTCAAATCTTGGGCTTCGTTTCGGTGTTTCGCATCATGCGACGCATCTCAGCGAGGGGTGGCAATATTCTTGAATAAGAACTTATGTGCTGATATTATTCAATCAGAACAGGGTGGCTCAGGACGTTGGTGCTGGGTCTCATGTAGAGTTAAAACCAGGCAGAGACCTTTTATCTTTGTATGTTGTTATAGGCCTCTAACAGACGATGCTAGTTTGTATGAAGACCTGTTTCAATCTCTATTAATGGTGTCAGGAGATATTGTGATTGGGGGTGATTTTAATGTGCTAATGGATCCGCATTTGGATACATCATCTCAATCATCCAAACAACTTAAACCGAAAGTTTATCAAACCATTTCACATTATATCAACCTATTCGATCTTTCTGATCACTGGCGGGTAGATAACCCCTCTAAAAGAGATTATACTTGCTGGTCGGGTAGATTCAAATCCTCATCCTGTATTGATTTTATTTTAGCTTCACGTAGCCTTAAGCTCGGCTTTTTCAATACGGTGTTTAACGTATTCTC
This sequence comes from Triturus cristatus, assembly GCF_964204655.1. NCBI lineage: Eukaryota > Metazoa > Chordata > Amphibia > Caudata > Salamandridae > Triturus > Triturus cristatus. The sequence goes on from NC_140581.1 coordinate 872,307,981, forward strand.
CAACCATGCTATGCTTATTAGGGAATTCATTTTTGGTGAAATCAAAAGATCCCCCAAAAGATGGGTTCTCAATAGAGCTCATCTTAATGATGATAAATGGGTCTCTGAATTAAAAAACAAGATTAAAGACTTTATAACTCTTAATATGGGCACTGCCCCCATAAGTATTATTTGGGATGCCCTAAAGTCCTTTATTCGCGGTATCATCATAGGGAAAGATGCGGCCACTTTAACTGCATCTAGGGCTGAAATTAAACTATTGGAATCCCGCATACATACACTTAGCGTTCAAAGGCAACAAAATCCCTCACGATTGGTTAAAGAACAATTAAATGAAGCTAAACAAAAATACACCACTTTTTTATATGAGCAGGGAGAGGCATTTTTTCGTACCCAATATCAGAAAATATATGAAGAAAGTAACTTCACTGGGAGATTCTTGGCCTGGCAGGCCAAGGAACATGCAGCATCTAATCTAATTCGGGAGTTAAAATGTCCGGCTTCGCATCAAACTACAACTGATCCAGATAAGATAGGTGCGATAATGCATTGTCATTATCAAAATATATACTCTCATCAGCTTAAAATTAACCAGTCTAAATTAAATTCCTTCTTACGGCAGGCTGTGATCCCTTTTCTTTCCCACTCCGAAGAATTATCCATGGCAGATGGATTTTCTTTGGAAGAGATAGAGGCGGTGGTGAAAGATCTTCCATCAGGGAAAGCCGCTGGTCCGGATGGACTACCCGCAGAGTTTTTTAAGGTTTTCTTTCCCTCTTTTTCAAATTTGTTTCTACTTTTGCTTAACTCTATGTTGGCTGGAGCCTCAATTCCCGACTCTTTTCGCGAGGGCACTGTGGTCAGTTTTTTGAAGAAGGGGAAAGATGCTACTGATCCTAATTCATATCGTCCCATTACTCTTTTAAATTCGGATTACAAGATCGTCACTAAATTATTGGCTATTCGATTTAACCGAATTTCTTCGGATCTGATTCATAAAGACCAAAACGGTTTTATTACCGGTAGACAGCTCATGACTAATACTCATTATCTGGCAGAAGCCTTGGATTACTTTGAGACACGGCGGATCCCTGCACTTATTTTGTTATTTGACGCGGAAAAAGCTTTTGATTTGGTGGTTTGGGAGACACTTTTTATTATTTTGCACCATTTTCATATTCCATCTAACATTATTAACTTTATTCGTAATCTTTATTCGGGTGCTAAAGCTAATATTATTATTAACTCACATTCGGTTGGATCAGTTTCAGTTAATCGTGGAACCCGTCAGGGTTGTCCCTTATCACCCATTCTTTTTGCCTTTTTTATCGAACCCCTTGCAATAGCTATTCGGAAATCTGCAGAGATCTCACCCCCAATTTCATTTATGTCGAAGATCAAACTTTATGCTGACGACATCATGTTACTCATTAAGTCTGATTTGCAGTCTCAAGTTCAGGCATTTCAGATTTTCGAGCAATATGAGACTTTTGGGGGTTACCGGATCAATAAAAAAAAGACCGAAATACTGATTTGTGGCAATCACATCCCCAAATTATATCCGGATCTACGTGGCTGTATTAATAATAAACCTAAAAGATATTTGGGGGTGTTTTTCTCCTCTTCAGTTAAAGATCTTTTCGGTTTGAATTTTGCTCCCCTTCTTCAAAGGGTTCGCTCGATGCTAACTCGCTGGAATAAATTACCCCTATCAATACTGGGTAGAGTCGCCCTGATTAAAATGTCTATTATACCATTATTTAATTTACTGTTTGCAACAATTCCGTGTTTTCTCACAGGCTCATTTTTTTCAAAAATAGAATCCTTATTCTCAAGCTTTCTGTGGTCACATAAAAAGCCCCGGATAGCGATGACTACTCTTTATGATGGTTTAGATAATGGTGGCCTCGCACTTCCAAACATTAGAGATTATTACAACGCCTATTTTGCTCAGTACCTGACTCGATTCAAGGTCCCTACTCCGAACCCTAATTATTATATTAGTTTTTTCTCTGATTTAATTTTTTCAGAGAGTCAAATATTCTCCCCTCTTCAAATACCTAAATCCCCAAAATTGGTTAGGTATAAAATAATAGCTTGGTTCTTCAGGAAGCGTTCGGCTATGATTAGTAGATACTCTCTCTCTCTTTTTAATACCTCCTCTTCGCTGACTAACTTACTCTCTTCAAGAGGGCAGGGGGTAAGCCCGCATTTAATGCGTTATTGGATTAAGGCCGGATTTAGCAAAGTGGGCGATTTTTTACATTATTCCAGGTGGTTAACTCCGCCCGAGATGCGTTTACTACTTTCAGGAAATCTTTTGCTAGCCGGGTCTTATAATATAATTTATAAACTTTTGCAGCAGTTTGCTCCCACCTCCTTTACTCAGATTTCCCCTTTAAACAACGATCTTTTTTTCAACAGTACTTTAATAAGGAAACCTGGTGAGTGGAAACGTTATCTTGCCCTGATTAAACAAGACGATCTAGGATCCAAAGCAGTTAAAAAATGGTGGGAACATGAGAAACATGTTTTATCTTTAACGACGTGGCGGACTATTAATAAATTTAATTTTTCCACATTAAGGGGAGCCAATTGGCGTAGAATGATATTTTTTGGTAATTGGCTCCTCTATTACACCCCGGCGGTGATTGCCAAAATGTTTAGTAATTATATACCGATCTGCTTTCGTTGTCAAAGTTTCGCCCCTGCTAACTGGACACACGTCATAGTTGAATGTGGTATGGTCAAAGAGTTCTGGGTAGACATTTCTGCTTTTTTATGTTTTACTTTTCATATCCAGATATCTTTAAATTCTAATTTGATGCTTTACGGCTTTGATCAGAATCTTAATCTTTCTCTCTCACTCGCTAAACTCTTATTCATTTGCATGGCAGTGGCCAGATCATTGCTACTTCAGAATTGGCGATCTACTCTGACACCATCTTTTCATGAATGGCTACGTAAAATGCGAAGAGTCAAGATTAGTGAGTGTAACTACGCGGCGAGGATTGGAGGGGGGAGAAAATTCGAAAAAATATGGGGAAACTTTTTTTGACTCTCTTTTTATCAATGTTATGTTAAAATTGTTTTTGTTATTTGAGATGGATATTGGCTCATTGTATCTGAGATGTTTTGGTTTCCGTAATTTTATATTTTCTGTTTTGAACTTTAATGTGGTATGACACCTTTCAGTTTCAATAAAAAAAACAAAAACAAAAAAAAAAAGGCATATGCCCTTCCCATAACACAAATCACAACAGAGCAAGCTTTACAATAGCCTTAGAGCCCACCGTAGTGGGCTCTACCGGCCATTAAAGGCCCGCTCCAGCGTTAAAGGCCCGAGCCGAAGGCGATGGACTTTAACAAGGGAGCAGGCCTCTAATGGCTGGTAGAGGCCGCTAGGTGGGCTCTAAAGCTATTGAACATTCCGTTCTTAGAGGGCAGGATGTTATAATTTGCAAAACAAAGGCCTCCCAGAGCCTGAGGGGGTTGAAATCCCGTCAGGCTCCATAAGGCCTTTTTTATACATTGGAATGTTGAAGCTTTGGGCTTCTACCAGCCATTAGTAGCCCGGAGCACTTAATTGTTTTCAATGTAGCACTCAACATTCCAATGTTCTAGTAATATATAGCATAAAAAGCAGTGTAAAAAGTCATCCACACACCACTTAAACAGCAGTAGGACTGCAAGGCAGCCATCCTTCCACCACATATTGATCAACAGTAGCTAAGTTTCCTCTACATAGACCATGAATAGGCACAAGGTGGCATTCCTCCGCAGACCGCAGGAGTAACAATTTCGTCATATGTAACAAAAAACCCTTAGTTCAAGCTCCCTCACACATCAGTAGCAGGGCAAACATCCTACACAGTTAGCCACATCTACAATATAGCAAGCGTCTTTCATGAACTTCACAACCAGATGTTAAGCAAGCTCCTGCAACAAAAACAAGAGCAGCGGCAGGGCAAGGATTGTTTTACAAACCCTCATGAGCAAGAGCAGTTTAGCCGATATCATGAGCAGCAGCTGGGGACACTTCCTTCTTCCACACCAGGTGCACCAGCAATGCTGTCTCTCTTCACACTCAGATTATGACGGGCACCACCACCAAAAAATGCCTGGAAAATAAGGCACACACCTCATGCTCTATATTGGAGCGATTGATGTACGACTTTAAGATGGTGCTCTATGTTCCATCTTATATAGTGGGTGCTTTGAGCACACATTCCCCATGGCTCGGACTTGGTTCAGCACCTGTTCAAATTGTAGTGAGCCTCCAGTAGACTGCCACCTAAAGCCCCTTCAGCTCAGCTGACTGAGTTGACAGGCTGACTTCAACCTGACCTATTTGTTAAGTTTTAAAGCCATTGCTATCAAACGACCCATGTGACTGCTCGCCTGACCACCACAGCAGTTAGAGTTGCAACTCTGGGGGACACTCCGCTCCATGGGTAGAACGGAAAGGTCAGATTCCTTGGAGACATGTCATAGAAATAGAAATAAACTACATAGATCACCCCTTCGCAGGAGCCTCTCTTGTAGAAAGGGAAAGAAGAAAAGCAAAGCAGCCACAGGAGAGACCGAAGCAGCACTGCAAAACTCAACAGAAACAAACGCCATAATGCTCCCGCTTCACTCAAGTGCAGTACATGTTGAGACGACAAGACGGCATCTTTATAAAGGGAGGGTAAAATAAAGCGAAATAGAAGTTGCTCCCTTTAGAGTAGGTTGAAACCTGACCAGCTAAATGAATATATAGAAGCTCTCGTTCTCACTATTAGGATGCACACATTCCATTTAACTAGCAATTACCAAAACCATAGCATCAAAAGATACCAGTTGGTGGACAACTTGTAATCACACTGCAGCACCCCTTTTAGTTCAATATTAAAAAACAAAAATGTAAATAGAAAAGTGTATAGCCTTAGGATCATAGGCGAAGGGTGAAGTCTGAGATTGGAATGTCTTTGACATTTTCAGGTATGCTTAGTAATGAGGAGTCAAGACCTCAACTTGTTATCCAGTTTCTTTTTATTTTGTTGGTCTTAAACTCTATTACTTAAATAGGGCCCGATTTATATTTTGCGGGCGAAATTTAGGTCTGTCAGGGCAACAGAGTATATTACTCAATTTCCCTGAGGGAGTCCTCGCTCGTCAAATATGAAATAATTGGAACCACCATCACTGCAGTTCTTGTCAATGCTTTTTTAAGTTTCTTGCACGGCTTTGGCCATCAAGCGTAGTTTTTTATTTCCAAAAAGAAAAATCCAAAGTGGGAGTTTCTTTTTGACAATGAAAAAAACAATGGCCCTCTCACCATAGGAGTCATAATCTCTCATGGTGAGAGGGGTATTTTTCGTTTTTTACTGTCTTTTACCACCAGGGTTTTCCTGGCGGTGACGGGCAGTAAAAAAATGGCCATAAGTCCGCCCATCTAAATTTGGCAGGCGGACATATAGTAGTTTTTCTGATGACCCATACTCCATTGGGAGAAGTAATATCCGCTGGTGCCAAACTGTAGTGTGCCCCCACCTAAATTCGGTGACAGGGCGGGCCATTATATTGACGGTAAGGATACTCCATCGCCATTGCGATGGAGTACCCTTACCACCAATATATAAATCAGGCTGTTAGTTATGAATTGTGAGTGTGCATGAAAAACATCGAGAAGGCTTCCAGTGCCCTAAACTGGCAAATGGATCAATCAATCAATCAATCAAACAGCATTTATATAGTGCACTGTTGCTTCATACGTGTTGTCCCAGTGCTATCCGCAAGAGAGACTGACCTAAATGGTAGCAGTACAGACAGATCTAGGTCTTACCCAAAAGGCACAGAAGAAGTCCTAGGGAGGCTAACAGGTAAAACATCCCACCGTTTGTACCCCAGGAATGCAAAGGATCTGCTCCCTATCTGGCCTTTGAGATCTTTGGGACCTACAGAAGTCAGAGATTGTTTGACCTGAGAAATCTGCATTGATATAAGGATGCAGTCTTTTCCACAGATAATAAGGACCGTCATCTGAGAATGCTCTAAAAGCAAAAATAAGTACTTTAAAATTAATACGATTGGCTATTGACATACAATGTAGATGCTTCAGATAAGGTGAGATGGATTGCTGGTAAGGAATTCTCAGAATCAGTCTTGCTACTGCATTTTGTACTAGCTGGAGTCTTCAGATTAGAAAAGCAGGAGGGCCCAAATAAAGACTATTCGCAATATCTTATCTAGACATTACCATGTTGTGAACAGCTATTTTTCGTGTGTCCTCCGGAACCAAATGTAGCATGTTCTTCAAGTATTTAAGATTGGCAAAGCAAACCACCAATACTTGCTGGAGTTGTGCAGAAAATGAGAGGTTCAAATCAAATAACATTCCCAAATTTCTGGCAGAATAGGTGGGAACAGGGGAGGATTGAGTTCTTCAGGGCACCAAGTGCTAAAGCTAGGCAGACAATGTGGTCCAAAGAAAAGGACTTCTATTTTATTGGAATTTAATTTAAGAAAGTTGGCATCCATCCAACCAGCTCTCCCTTAAGATACTCTTTGAAAACAGTAAGGGCATTATCCGTGTGTTCTTGCAAAGACAAAAGGAGCCGGGTGTCATCCGCATAGGACACCATATGCAGACCCCAGGATTCAATGAATTGGACCAATGTTCCTAGATATAAATTAAATAGGGTGGGGCTCAAAACTGAGCCCTGTGGACTTTGTACAGAAGATGTCTAGGGGCCAATGTTAATGGGTGGAGGTAGACCAGCTGCAGTCTATCCTCCAAAAATAATTGTTGTCACATAAAGTTCTTGCCCAGAATGCCAGCCCCGCTTCTTCTATCCAAACGGGTTGCGTGCGAGACTGTATCAAACACAGCTGAGAGGTCAAGCAAAACTACTAAAGCTGATCACCCGCAATCCTAGTTCTCTTTGATGAATTCTTGACCTAAAATAAGGTGGATTTAGTACTGAACCTGACCAAAAGCCAGATTGAGAATCATGCAGCAGATTATTGGATTCCAAATAAGCAGTTACCTGTCTATTTAGCATTTTCTCAAAACATTTCTGAAGGTGCTCTTAAGAGAGACATTGGTCTAAAATTGATCAATAAAGCAAGGTATGCATTAGGTTTCTTCAAAAGGGGCAGAAGGAGTGGTTGCTTCCAAGAAGTGGGAAACAGTCCATCTTTAAGTGTAGTATTACAAAGTTTTATTGAGCACTGGATAAATAGTGAAGGAAACCATCCTTAAAATTCGGGGAGGACAAGGGTCCCCCGAGGATGCAGATTTGAATTTCTCAAGTTCCTTCAGAGAGATTCATGAAAGAGATTAAATTTAAAAGCTGAGTACCTCAAATTAGCACAGGTTCCGCTTGTACCTTAGACAAAGTTCCTATATCGAAAGTTCAGTGAATCTTCTGGATTTTCTCACAAAACCTTTTTGAAAAATCATTACAGAGTTCAAGGAAAGGGATGGAAGACTCAGGGGATAGAAATGAATAAACAATTTGTAATACTACTCACAGAGTTTTGAAAGCCGCTGAGATTAGAAAAGAGAAATACTCTCTCTGAGCTGTGTGAATAGATTCACAGAAATGTGTTAATGCTAATTTGTATTTTGTCTTAGCATCAGGGCAATAGGATTTTCTCCATTGTTGCTCCGGAGTTTTACAATGGCCCATCTCTTCCCTTAAAGAGGGGGAGAACCAACGGTCTGAAGGTTGTGACCTTTTTCCATCCTGAAACTTTAACAGGGCCATAAGATCAAGGGCCTTTATAATCCATTTGTTAAAATTTTCCACATCCACATTTAGGGTACCAGTTAGAAAAGGTGTAGCAAATGTAGCTTTTGGGAGAATGGCGCCTTAGAAATTTTATGCCATACTTTGGAAAACGTTGAGTGCTTAACTACCTTCTTTCACTACAACACGCAACCAAGAGAGAAGGAAACTAAAAAGTGATCCGACCAGATAAGAATATCTGCAGGAATTTCTTGCAGTTCAGGGAGACTGGAAAAGAATAACCTAAGACTGTGCCCTCCTTATGCGTGGGTGTTGTGACCAGCAGCAGGAGGTTCATACCTGCCAAGGTGAGACTAAACTGAACAGCCTGAAAACATTTGAGATCATTCATGTGCAAATTAAAATTGCCTAAGATTGTAAAATGTGAATACTGCAGGAAAGTTGAGCAATTATATCAAGCAATTGTGGGAGACTGCAATTAGAGCAGTCAGGTGGTCTATATATGAAATGCCTGAAAAGGAGACTGATGGAGTCAGTTTGAATGTAAACATAAGACAATCAGTGTTCTCTAAATCCATTTAAGTATCCCTAAAAATTACAGCATTGCTACCACACACTTTTTTTACCCTCATGGTTAACATACTGAATACGAAGACCTGGGGGAAATAGCGAATGCAATGTTTGGAGCAGACGTTTCTTCAACCATGTTTCAGTAAGAAACCTGAAATCCCATTTATTATCTAATAGCATGATGTCTAATGCATCTAATTGTCTCACAAAGGGCCTGCGGGTATTTGTTTGTATAATAAGGATTCAATTTGAAATTGGTCTTTTAATAACATACGAAGCAAGAACAGATTTCAGGGATGCTCCCCGGCGTAGGGAGCTAAAGGGCTGTCTCTATGAATCAGCCCACCCATCTGTAAATATACAATTGCATTTTCACTGAAGGTGCATCCAGTTGAGTGGATCTCTGAAAGCATCTGTAATACAGTGAAGCATTGTCTGTTCTTCTATGATAATGACTTCAACTAGCTCACAGTACTAACATGTCCTCAGCAAAAAAGGCAAACCATTCTGTTTGTTTCACTTCAGGGCAAAAACCTGTTCCAATCCTCTTAGAATGGTCATCTTGGTGGATGCTGTCTGAGCCCTGCTGAGCGGGACATGATGCAGAAAGAGGCTGATATGCGAGCGGAGAAGATTTAATGAGAATTAGGGAGTGCATGAGGCAGACAGGCCATTGCGCCAAAACACACTGAGCTCTTGGCAAAGTTTTTGACTGGCAGGAAATGTTGCTTATTCTGAGAACATGTGAGTACGAGCAGTGGCATAACAAAACTTGAGGGGGGCCCCCTGCAAAGTACATAGAGTCCCCCCCACTTCAGTACCAGTCAGGAGAGCTACGCCTCCACATGTGCACAGTGCTGGAGGCAGTCCCCTGGAGCTCAGGCCCCCTGTACCGCAGGGGCTTTGGGGGCCATTGTTATGCCACTGAGTACAAGCAAAGACAATGCAGCAAAGTCCATTCTAATTTGACCATGTACAGCTCTCCTCTGACCTTCGAGTAGGCTCGCACCATGCAATTACTAAAGGCTGGGATTGGAAAATTTTCGGATCGGAGTAAGAGGAATTGGAACTTTGCAGGGGGTAGTGCAAGCAGGCTCAGATGAGATGGTGCCAGCCAGGTAGCATCCATCCATTGTTCTGAAGGTTCCCTCACAGCAGTTTTCTGTTTAGAGCTACTGAAGCTACCTCTTTTTTAAAATAAACTTTTTTGGTTTTGGAGATTTCAGGAAGCTGTTGGGGTATGCAATTAATAGTGACAAAACAGAAGGCATGTTTTGAACTGTGTCTTGTAGAATGGTACTAGTACAAAAAAGTATAGGGGCCAGATGTACGACCCTAAATTGCGGTCGCGAACGAGCAATCTGCCCGTTTGCGACCGCAATTTAGGGCGTGGCAACGTACAAACCTCATTTTAGTAATCTATAAATTTTAGGCATCCCTTCCTAATAGCGACTCACATTTGTATGAATGAATGTTTTGCGACCGCAATTGCGGTCGCAAAACACTTACAATTTACCACCTACTTCAAGTAGGTGGTAAACCATTCGCAAACGGGAAGGGGTCCTCAGGGGATCCCTTCTCCCTTTGTGAATGGGTCAAAACATATTTTTTAAGAGCAGGCAGTGGTCCCAGTGGCCACTGCCTGCTCTTAAAAAATTTAACTGAAAAGTTTCATATTTCTTTTTTTTAAATGCATCCCGTTTTCCTTTAGGGAAAACTGGCTGCATTTTTAAAAAAACTGCTTTATTTAAAAGCAGTCACAGACATGGTGGTCTGCTGACCCCAGCAGGCCATCATCCCTGTGAGTGCTAGCCATTCCAAATGGGGTCGCAAATAGTGCCTGCCTCATAAATATTAATGAGGCATGCAATTTGCGACCCCATTAGGAATCGCAAACAGTGTCTGAGACACTGTTGAACATCCCAGTTTGCGAGTCGCAAATGTGATGCAATTTACGAGTCGCAAATTGGTGGGCCGTACATCTGGCCATTGATATTTAGGGATAGATATTTTCCATAAGTTGGAGCAGATACCAGCAAAGAACCTAGAGAGGTTGTCGCTTGAGAATAAAAAGCACCTTAAAAATCTAAAAACCTTCCTTTGACTATATTGAGAAGTGTAAACTTAATCAAAATGTATGTTCTACCGAAGGCATCCTTTTCATTCAATAACATTCCATTGACTTTTAACTCAAAAGACATACAAAAAATTAAAGAGTGATATTAACTCTTATATATAGGTATAGGCCTCCAAAGCTCTCTGATTAAGCTGGTAGACACTAAAGGCTTGATTTAGATATTGGCGGACGTCCGCCGAAATATAAATCCCATTATATCCTATAGAATTTTTATTTCGGGGGCCAGGATATCGGAGGCACAGGGCCTATAAATTATATGCTACTAATGGACCCACAGCACTGATTGTGCCACCCATTTAAGTAGCCCTTTAAACATGTCTCAGGCCTGCCATTGCAGCCTATGCGTGCAGTTTTTAAATTGCCATTTCAACCTGGTAAGATAGACCTCTTTCTATTTGATACACCCCTGAGGTAGGCCCTGAACCGCCCAGAGGGCAGGATGCAGTGTATTTAAAAAGTTGGACATGTACTTTTAAGTTTTACATGTCCTGGTAGTGAAAACGTCTTCAATTCGTTTTCAACTACTGCAAGGTCTTCCTCTCCAATAGGATAACTTTGGAGCTACATTATTTCATTAATACGCTGAATTACAATTACAAGTACTATTTAATGGTAAAGTTGAATTTCTTGTAAAAATTCTTAAAATGCCACTTTTAGAAAGTTGCCAATTTCTTGTCCTAGCCATTTGATGCCTGCAGCCTGTTCCCAGGTCACATGACTAGGTGTCGCTGGCTGTTGGTCTTTACGTATTGCTCCCAGATAGTGAGACAAAGGGAAGATATGTGTTGACAGGATGGGCCACTCTGAGGTAATGAGGGAGAGAAGCTGTCACCTATCACACTTGTGCATCACAAAGGCTGTGCCCGAACAATCTCACAAAGGGTTTGACACTGGTGTTTTATAACCCCAGACACACTGGGGCCAGGACAGGAAGGAAGGGGATGCCTGACACCTCAGGAGGGGTGGAAACCTCTAGAAGCTTTCTACACTTCAAAGTTGGCACCAGGTATAAATATTGGACCTTTAGACCCAGATCTTCAGTAAACTTCTGGACCTGTGTACTCTGTCAGGAATAAGGACTGCTATGCTGAACAGCCACTTTGAAGGACTGCTGTCCTGCTGTGCTGCCTGCTGCCCTGCTGCCTCCTTGCCTGAGTGAGAAGAACTGGACCTGCTTTTCTGAAACCAGGACCTCAGAGTGACTCCAAGGACTGGTTGGCTGTCTACCTGCTCAGAAGCCTTAGGGACATAACTGTCTTCCAACAACCTTGAACCCATCACATGGACTCTGTGAGTCCTGCCTTCCCAGAGGGTGCCATACCATTCTCGGACACTTGGAAGTGGGTCTGAAAGTGCTCTGTAAGCCCATCTGTGGAACCAACAGAACCAGTGTATCTCCCGGAGAACCTGAGCATCGCCTCTGCTGCGTCTCTCATCGTCCTTGGAACCGATGCATCGCCTCTTCTGCACAGACTCCCCCGGCGCATGGATTCCGCATCGCCTTCAACAGCCCATCAGAACCGCTGCTGCATGACGCATCTCCAAGCAAGGATATCGCCTGGCCCAATGCAGCCCACCGGAAATGCCTCTGCGCATCTCCAGGAAAGAACTTTGCCTTGCCCAATGCAGTCCGTCAGAACTGGTGCTGTGTGACGCATCTCCTCGCCCAGACCTCGCATCACCTCTGCTGCGTGACACATCCTCTGCACAGGACTCCACATCTCTTTGCAACCAGGATTAAGGTACTGTGTTAAATAGACCTAAGTGGGTCCCTGTAACCACCTGCGCTGCATCGCGGTCGGCCCGAACTTCTGACTTTTTCCCAGTCCAGCGGGACCATATACCCACAGAAATCTCTAAAGTTGCATATCACCGGTTCTACTCATTGGATTTTTGCCATTTTGGTCTTGATTTAATTACTAAAATGTACAATGTTTTTCTAGATTTGTTTTGGATGTTTGTTGTGTGGTGCTTTCACTTTATCACTTTTTGAAGTGCTGCATAAATACTTTACACATTTTCTCTAAGTTAAGCCTGTCTGCTCTGTGTCAAGCAACCAGAGGGTTGAGCACACTTTAATTTGGGGTTTGCTTGTGACTTCCCACTTACAAGGGTTGTGGTTCCATCCTGAGTAGGGTTTCAGCCCCTCAACCAGCAGCCCAAGTTCTTACAGTATGTAAATACTATATTTTAGTTCCCGATATTTTTTCAAAGTATTTGTGTTTCACAATTTTTTGGTTCTTAATATTCTGTTATACAACTGGGTGTCAATCCATACATTACTTTTCCGGCAGTGTATATTCCACTTTCACAGGCCTCAAATTGCAAAACTCCACTCACTTTAACTTGAGTAGAGCACATCGTTTTTCTAGTATGATTTCTTGGGAATTAATTCTGAGGTTTGGTAGACTTGTATTTATTTACATAGTATACATTCACCAACTTCTCCCCTACTCCAGCATTGACACCTATATGCAGCTAATCTGTATTCAATTGTTACCCATTTAAGGATACATCTTACAGACAACTTTGGCATTTTTTGTTTTCTCAATGCTTTATGTCACATGCCGTTAAGAAGACACCAAAGTAATTAGCATATTCATACAATATTAGCATATATTAGCAATATTTGACTATTATTATATTCTTTTTATTAGATAAGAATGTGTCCATAGCTAAAAAAAACATTTGATGATGGTATTATTTCATAGGGAATATGATTGAATTATGGATCATACATGCACTACGCATTATAATTAGGACAGTAAGTGGGATGCGGGCAGAATGAAAGTTTATTAAAGGTGGTATTGAAAGGAGTCGTGGCTTTAATTACATGGACACCAGCTATCTTTTGAATTATGGGACATTTAATTCTGATTTCATAAAAGTAATAGTTGATGCTGAAACTTATGATTCATTGCCAACTTGAACTCTGATTTTGTGCATGACAGATTGCAGAAGTTAAAATTGCTAGCTCCATTAAACAACATGACAGGGTTAGCAAATTGCAGAAGATAATTTGACTTTTGAAAAGTACTTTATTCTATACAAACCTGACACTCTGAGATGTAAGCCGGGGATAGTTGATTTGCTTGCTAAATAGTAAAAAGATATGACAGTGTGATATTTGGGATTTTAGTAAGGATTTCAGTTGACTTAGGCGAGACAGCAACAGTGCCGTACACTTAATGAAAACCATGCTCAGCATCAGCGGCGGCTCCTCCACTAAGGTGGAGGAGCGTCGCCCCACAGGAAAAATATAATTATAAAAGCAACACGTTGTTATCATTTTATTTTTCAGTACTGGCTCTGTTGTATTTATTTTAAGTGTGGGCAGGGTGGGCTGCCCACTGAGTTGAGGGAGGAGTGGTGGGCACTTTCTAAGTGTGCATGACTGTTTGGCCGGCCGTCTTGGGCCGGCCAAACAGACATGCGCACTTAGCATGTTCTCCACCCGGCTGTATTGCACAGCTGGGATGAGAACAGGAACAAGCTCCCACTTCCTGTCTGAGTACCCATACACGCCACTCAGACCAATCACACACGCTGCTGTCATGCTGATGATAGCAGCGTCGTGATTAGCTTAGGGGAGTCTGGGAGCCTATGTGCTTCCAGTGTTGACTGAAAAGGAAAGAAGAGAGGCGGCGGCCAGCAGGTTAGTGAAATTTTCTTTTTTTCTTATCTTTTTTTCATATTTTTTTTAACCCTCCTACCCCACCACTACTGTCCCGTAGCAGCTGCTACTACTCAGCAGCCACACCAGTATCAAGGTATGTGGTTATAAATTAATTTAATTTTTGGTTTGAAAGTAGAAAATTAGATGAATGAACTGATCCTTTCATGGAGGATATTTCTCTCAACTGCAGTGAAAATTTGCAAAAGATTCATACTTACAGTGGCATCAGAAGAATAGCGATTCAGAAAAATTGCTGAGACGAGACAAAAGTACCCTCGAATGTTTACATCATTTATGATGCTGATGCTGCAGTGAGTAGGGATGAAGACAACTGTTCAAGATCTTGGTACCTAAGGTACCTAGTCCTATAGGAATATATGGTATGTTAAAAGGTACAAGCTTCAATCAATTGATTAATGATAGTAACAACTGGGAATATACCTCTCAAATTGTAATCAGAAGATTACTAGGAACCCTTCCTTTTCATATGTATTGTAACAAAAGTAAAGTACGTCTTTTAAAAAGGCGACATATACCCGGATCTAAGTGTGCAAACAGAGACGTGCAGTATCCACATTGCTAAATCATCCACTAAACAAATAACAAAGCTCGTATCGGACAAGTAGGAGGTTTACACCTCTAAACTTATGTCTCCATTTTGTGTACATTCCCAAGTGTCCAAGAATTTGCCAAGGTTTTTAGGACTGTTCTTGTAAAACTGTGACTGATGTTGCCTCCCAACAAGGGTGCTCTTACGAATCTCAATGCACAAGTAAATGGACAGTTATACATTTCTGCTTGAAGAATTGGAATGCCTTGCACATATTTTTTATTTCCTCATTGGGAAAATATGTTTCCCAGTGGAGACATTCCGTGCTGCACCGTTGCTTTTGGCAGTGTTCCTTCCCCAATCCCACCGTCAAAATGGATTTATTCCCATCTGAAAGGAATAATTATGCAACTACCGTGTGGCTGTTTTATATTCAGTGAAGTTGGAGAAGAACTCAGCATATATTAAGTTTATCCTTATGTGCCTCATATAGTATACATGGTTGAGTTCACACAGTTTCATTGCAAATGCAGATACATAATGAGTTAAAACGCCATTAATCTGTGCTGATCAGGTATCACTTTGGTAAACTCATGAGGTTAGTAGAAAGTTTGAAATTAGAACATTGGACAGCTTCTTAAATATTATACAAGCCTGAATACTAACGCCCTTGCATAATTGAGTCTAAGTTGAGATTTAGGAACTACAATCTCTCTGTTATGGGTAACTGGGGGAATCCAAACAATTCCAGCTGTGCACAAGTCTAGAGAGCACGCGAGTCAAAGTGTGACGTACTCATGTAACACAACACGATTCCATGTAGGCTTTAACTGAGGTTAGATCTCGCTTCTGATTGGTGGCCAATGAAGAATCGTACGCAAAGTCCTATTGCACCCACTCAGTATCGCAACACAAGGTGCAAGTTACGCACAACATCTTTTCAATTTGGAGTAACTATAACTTGCCTAGTCGCATGCATAGTGATTTAAATAGTTCATTAGTCATTTCAGCCCTAGCAGTATAAAAAAAGGTAGCCCCATTTTCGAGTAACTGTACTAATATGCACACATTTATTACTGCTGTGCAAATGCAAATATAAGTTTATTACCACAGTACAGCAAAACTGATATGAGAAAACACTTTTTTACTGTCTCACAGATTGCCATGTAACAATTACTCTACCCGGAGAAACAACTCTCTTGATAGTCAGGAAGTCTTTTCAATGTAATGTTGCCATACTGCACACACGTAACTCTTTGCATACTGGTTTTCGTTAACACCCTTTTGTTATTACATAAATATGAAAAAATACAACGCTATGGACCGCACATGCAGATGTGCAGAGTATAATATGCCATGTCTTATCATTGTTGAGAGAAGGGAGGGGGCATAATGACTCTCCTTTGACTCTAATGAGTCATGGCCCCTCCCCGCATGGCAACATTGGTAATAAATAGCATAGTGCAGTCAGAGACATATATGTATAGCATAATCAGTTAGCCTTTGTTCTAGAAAGTCAAGCTGCAGAAGAAAATATAAAAATAGATGATGGCAACCAGTTCAAAATGAGCAGATGCCAGCTTTATTTCATAATGATCCAGGCAGTTTCCCACTTTTACTTTATCGGGAAAAGTTTGCATTCCTTATTAAATTCAACAAAGCAAAATTCACTCACAACACAAGAAAACAGAGTTTTGACAAAATAGTCAAAAACATATATTTTATAATATCTTAACCATCACCGAGTTGTTTCTACCGATTCCCTGTTTCTAAAACAATCCAAGGTCCTCTGAAAAGATCTTTGTTCGCTGCACTCCTGAGGCATTCCATGCCGAAGCCCCGCCCCTGACGCATTTCACGTAGCATTATGGATGTCTCCATGAAGCCATTATGCGAGGGGAGGTAGTGTTAACAATTGTGCAACCATGAGATGACAAATGCGAAAGCCTTAATTAGCCTTCTGGACTAGAAAGCTCGTCTTGTTTAGGAATGTCACTTCGAATACATTAGAGCAGCAAACAGAGATCCCGCAGTCTCTTTCCCACAGATAGCTTCAAAGCAAGAGAGACTGTTTTGTGAACCATTGTTTAATTACCCTTGGCACAGGCTTCACTGCTGTGCACACAGCCATCAAAAAGAGCACAATTATTGCATTTGTTAATCCAGAAGTTGGAACTCTGATGTTCCATAATGCTCAGTTTCTTTTTAGCCATGAGGCTCAAAAGCCGTTTCAGAAATCATATGAATTTGCAAAGTTATATTTGCAGGCCGTTCTGAAACTTCTGTTCACCCCGTTGTAACATACATTTTAGACCCTTCTTAACACAAAGGAACTGTGTTCACAGACATCCAAAGTGCCCACCTTGCAGTCTGAGAGACGTGTCAGTGGTGTAACGAGCTCACTGAACTGTCACAACTATTTGTAGCTCCAAGTAGTGTTCAGACCTTTACAGGAGAGACATCAGTCCCACTGCTGCATGTCCTGCATACAATGTGTCATGCATGTGATGTCATGAGATGGTTTCCACAGAGGCTATAGCTCTGGCAGTAGAAGAGATCTCCTTGAATGCAGTGCCACTGATATATTTCAATATTGTGGTAGTTAATAAATGTATAAGTGAAAATTCAGTTGGCGATCCAATACCGGGTTCATGGTTACCATTCTCGCTTTGTTTCGCCAGAGCCTCTGTCCTGAATCCACATTGGCCTGCCTCAAGGAATATTTACTGGGTTAGCTTGAGAATTTTGAGTAAATGTTGATGACCAAGGCTCTTTTATCGTCACTTCAATCTTTTTATTAAATTGTGGTTCAAAAAGATTGTCTTTTTTGGAAGACAAACTTCCATTGGCAAAACATAGCTAACATGATCACACTGATTCTATTGTTTTTCTCTTTTCTATGTTAACATGTGGTTTGCTTGAAAAAGTCAAAAGAAAAGTTACAATTTGGTCAAACATTTGCTGGTTGATTTATCGTCAACCTAAATTAATTCCCTTTCACTTATCAGACCACTGTTATGGGTTTGTATTGAATATGTAGAACTCTACAGGGTGTTGCCAAACTTCTTTACTTAAAGGGACAGATAACTCAGGAACACTGTCCTACTAATTGTGCTTAACTGTAACAAAACGTATTGACATGGTTAAGTTTTATCCATGGACATCAGGGACATTGTTTTATGTCTGTTTCTGGTACATGGCGGTCCTGGGAAATGAAATCTAGTGGCCGCTGTCTGCCCTTCATAGAGCGGAGTGGAGTCAGCACACTATAGTCTGGTGGCCGCAACAGGCCTCAGGTAAACGGTTCATGATGACAGAGCCAGTTGAGCCTCCCTCTGTGTAATCCTGGAGCATCCCTGCTTCTAAATGCGGTGTACCAAAAATTAGTTTTGCATCACAGGAGCCACACTGATTTACAGCATGGCACCATGCCCACAAAAGTAATGTTCTTTGACTTTTCCTCTGGAAATCAAACTCTTCCAAGGCAGCAGTGGATTCTAGAGCCAGCTATGTTCCTTGAAGTCAGATACACTGATTATGAACTCCCTCTAAAGCATTCGGTATTGGTTCCAAAAGCTCTAAGTGGGACGAGACTGGATTTCACAGCTACTGATGTCTTTTTACCACCGGAATAATTTTGCCGCTTCTCTCTAGTCCTAACTTATACAGGCAGAATGTGTCTTGTTGACTCTCAGAAATCTGCCGAGGAGCAAGGCTATTGTTTTCAGCCAAAGATGAATCCATGGGATAGAGTACTTCTTTTTGATAGTCCAGTGGTAGCCCTGATTTTTGACAGGAAGAATCTCAAAGTGAGACAAACGGGCAGTACTTAGCTAGCAAGTGTGGGCCTGTTAAGGGGGCTTGTGATGCCTTGTGTCAGACCTTCCAAAGCCAGAAGTGACAACATTATACTTTTTGAAGAAGATGGAAATTCAGTCCGGGTCTATTTCACAGCTCGCAGCTCCCAGGCTTCCAAGGAAGGCTGAGTGTGTCCTGGTCTCTCTCTAGTTAGCCTTCAAACTGTTCCAATGCAGTCTACTCCCAACATGGCCGCTGGTTCTTCCACACAGGAGCCCTCCTTCAGACTTCTCAGTGGCAGTACATGAGTGCAGCCAACTGACACTTGGTGAGTAAATCCAGTACCTGGGTTCAAGTGAAGAGCAGGAGATTCCTTCCCCTTCTTTGGAGGCAGGCTAAGCATGAATCTTCCTTCTGATAAGTCTACCAGGCCGAGGGATGTTCTGATGAGATGGTGAAGTGGCATCCTTTCAAGCCAGTACACTAGTGAGTGACTGATGACATACCAGGGACCAGCCCTGTAGAATTACCACCACCATCCATCCATCTTTTGCAAAAACGTCCTGCTGTACTTGCCTGCAGCTACCTCAGAAGTCTTAGTTCAAAATGGCACGAGTCAGGCTCAAGTCTTCAGAGCTCAGTTCCTTTTTTAAATCCTGCCATGTAGAAATAGAGATACCTCACTGGGAACAGATTTCGCCCCTACTTTGATTTGAGAGGAAACTCTTAAGAGCCATTCTGTGATAAAAGTTCTGTTACCAAAGCCTCCTCTTGGCATAACAGTGTCAAAGGTCAGGCCTCAGACTGACCATGTTGTTTGGCCACCTGCTCTAGTCCACCCCCAGTTGGCATATTTTCACATAGGTGAGAGCAGGTACCATTGCCCTTCATTCCTTCTCTCAGAAGCAGTCTTGTAGTTTCACTGGCAGAGGAGGCGTTCATGCCCCACAAACCTTAATCGGTGTCTGGAGAGAAGACCGGCAAAATTGAATTTTCACTACTAGAGCCTTCAGGCACCACAAATATATGGATTTAAGTTCTCTTTCTAAATATGAACTGCTAGTATCAAACGAAGTTTTCAATCAAAAAATAAAGAGGGACTGAGAATCAAGTTATTATTTTCATAGCTGAAATGATAAACTGAAGCTTTTAATTACAACAAGGGTTCTCCAAAAGGAAATTGTAGTCTACCTATACAGAGAAAGCAGTATTTTGCAGTTGTTCTTTGTAGGGCCATACTTTTCTTAATATGTAACAAGTTTTTTATTTTTTATACAAAGCATTATGCCCTGGGAGCTACAAGGCATATTTATGGATGACTTAGCTACTGTATAAAAGTATTTTTTCTACACTGTGAAAGCACTTTCTTTCGACCTGTCATATTGTAATGTTTTAAAGTGCAGCCAGTGAGGCAACAACCATAAACCTGGAGCCATACTTTCCCAGTCATAGTTTTGTTATGGGTCGTATGAATGTACACAGCAGCCTATATGTGACCTTTAACTTCAACATCTCTGGCATACTTCCTGCATCAACAGAAAAGTAAAATAATCCAATTGGATGTAGCCAGTCTTTATCTCTTGTTATATGGCCAGAACACACACACTGCAAGACTGAATGGCGGTGTCACATTGCACAGTCAAAATAATAGAAAAAAAACTATCCTTGCTCACTTTGCCACTGGATTCAAGATAGCCTGGCTGATGAGGGTTATGAACCCGAAACTGGTCCCAGGATGCTTGTTTCCGGTCCAGGGAAGACATGGCTTGGCAGTTCGGGCTGGACTGTTCCCATGAGGCACAGGGTCAGACTGATTTGCATATGGCCATTTCTGAACTGGGGTGTTGGAGTGAGCTAAAGAATGATGATGGATTAAACCCAGATCAGTTGACTGGGGGTGAGTGTTTGATTTGCTCAAACGCTCCGTCCATCATCCCCTTTGGCATCCCAAATAAGTAAGGGTGGCTGGGAAAATGTCTTGCTCACATTTTTCTACGCATATATTACAAAACAATGTAACATATATCAGATGATGGCCATGTCCTAAAATAAGGTGAGATCACATAAAGTAGCAAAACATATAACATATGGCAACATGAGATAACAAAATAGATTGAGATTCAAAATAGCATAACATGGTAGAAGAGATAGCATAGCAAGAGATATTATAAAATAGAATACCATAACATAATTATATAATAAGTAATGAAACGTAAAAATATAATGTAATATAAACTATCGTAACAACTACGTGCCATTTCTCAGAAACTTTTATGAAATAGGGTATAGAATTGTGAAATCGTTTTTCTTGTACTTTTCGATCCAAACCCCTTATTATGATGTGACCTACAAAAACATCTGAATTTGTAGCAGCTTTCTTTAATTGGGAAATGTATCTGGTACATAGTTACCTTAATTGGATGTTGCCTTTTAGATTAATTCGGCAAGCACATTTTCCATTCAATATGACCATAGAAAGAAGCCATGTGGAAGTTTTACCTTGCTTGAATTTAATTGCTGTTCCATAATGAAATAAAAGGAAAGTATGAAAAACATATGATCAATAAGAAATCACGTGCAGGTAACTCACCATCAGTAATGAACTCTAAGTTCGTATCTGATCAGACTCAGTAAATGTTGCTTTTGAAGCAACAGAATTCCTTCTGCCTTGTTAAAAACTCAAAATAATATCAAGTTATGGAGTCAACCCAGTAACCCTAAGAACCAGGCTAATTATATATCATCAATTAACTGTGGCTCACTTGGGACAACGGAGGACTTGAGCTATGAACATAAATGAGTGCACATATTGATTAAAAAGGTGAGAAAGCCTAACACACAGATAACCCCAAACACCATACATACGTCTATGAACACCAAACAGAAATGAGCAAACGAATATACAATTGCTCCCTTAGTCAGAACATATCACCAATAGGAAAGTATTCCTAAAAATTATGCTTAGAACAATGAAAATTGGACACAAAAGAATTTTACTCAAAAACAATTCTGAAAGCAGCACAGATAATGCTGTAAGGAACTATACAGAGCAAAATGCTGCCATCAATTTCAACTAAAGAACACCATTCATTGAATCTCACAATAAAATGGAATTAAAGTATACAAATATACCAAATCAATCAACAGTTCATATTACATAATTACAGGTCGACGTTTCAGCCCAGAGGTAAACTTGACAAGGGCCATCATCAGGACAATGTGTCGAAAAAACAAAAGGATAGTAAACTTTCAAACTTTATAAAGGACAATGGTGAATTGGACTAAGCAACTAATATGTCCAGTAATCCAGCGAATTAGCATAGCGTGAGGATGTGCAGAGAAATTAATCCTTCTTCAAAGGAATTTCTGACCACATGACCTCATCCCTGTTACAATTTGTGTTGCAAGAGACACGTGGGTTCAGTTTCCTTGTTTTGGAGGGCGCTCGTATCATAATACATTGAGCGTCGCTACTGCATATCCATTATTTGGATGTTGTCTCCCCCCCCCTTCGCATAGATGAACTGGTATTTGCCTTTAAGTATTAAGAAGTGACCTTTGAACAAGAAAAACACTAAATGCGTGTTGGCCTACCGATCTGTGGAGCCAATAAATGTGTTTAATGTTAAGTCTGAAATAGAAACTTTTGCAAAGACATTCTTCTCAGTAAATAAACTTCTTTGAACATATTTCAATATTCTGATTTTGCATTATGTATAAAATGCAACCTACGTTTGTCTATAACTTAATCCCATTGCTCAGATCTGAAAAGGGGATTTATTATGTTCTCTCCATTTCAAGTTATGAGAACACACCAACATATTTTCCAATTAGTTCCATTCCCAATTTGGAAGCAACCAATCTGGCGCAAAAAGTATGTGTTTGTCTTGTTGCACAGGCGGGAGATTTTATTTACAATCACCCCAGAAGATGAAACATGTTTTCTAACGCTTGAGCACTCTCATACATATCAAAATGATACACGGATAGCATTCATACTCCCACAAGCCACGTTGTTTACCTAATTCACTTGTTTCAATTCAATTTGCTTCATGACTCATTTACATTATTGCCGAAAACCAAGTTTATTGCCATCCTGCTTCCATTTATAGTCGCAGGATCTGAGCAGTGGGTACTGCAGTGATTATTAACTCAGTTTTCATCTAGTTATGCCTTCACTGGCATCCATTAAATGCCCTGCCTTCTTGGGGAACAGCTGCTCATACATTTAAAATACAGAATAACGAATGCGTAAAAATCCAAGCGAACATTAAAATTGCAATATCTGGTGCTTAATCCATTAATGGCGGCTCTTTGAAGCCTAATTGTAGGGTCTGGTGGCAAAAAGCTAAACGTCTACCCATACAGCCTTCACGAGCGCTATATTTAGTTCAGCGACGCTCCCCCCTGCCAGGGCTGATAAGATTTCCCTTCGTCGCGTGCCCCGCGCTTTTGGGCCATTCTAATTGGTCCCCGCCGCCCATCTTCCAAATGTAATTTTCACTTCAGAGTCTGAAAAACGGACGCGCTCTGCGGCTGTGCGCGCGGCGCCGCGCGGCCTGCGCATCGCAGGGAGAGGGGTCCCCGGCAGGTCACACGAAGAAACAAAATATAATAGTAGGCGCACAACGTGACATTCACTCTTCCCATTTGCCCAAGGACTCTCAGAAACAGAGCGTGTTGTTCATGGCGTAGCCTTTTATTCACGAACAGGTAATTCACCAGTGACCAACACGAGAGTAACATTATCTCTTTGGATATAGAATTATCAAAGCATCACTCTTTAGTGGTATTAACTTGACGAAGGCTGCCGGGCAATTAGGCACAACATTACACTTGAACTTGAGCTTGGCCGTTACACTTGAACTTGAGCTTGGCCGTACACTTTAGTGGCCTTGGCCTGTCAAAGGCAGTAAAGAAGATATGCACCAGATTACATTTGAACTCTTGAACTTGGCCATACACTTGAACTTGGCCATCTCGGCCCACCAAGCCCCCACTCCGCTGTGCACATTGTGCCAGGAGGCCCCAACGCGCTACAGCGAACAGTTGCACTTCTTGTAAACCAGGGCCCCTCATGGCACACTGGCATGCCCACCGGGGTACCTGCACTCAGGCAGCCTCCCCAGGGTTCACCTCAGTCCATAGGTTGTGGGTTAGGGCAGAAGAGTCAGGGACCACCAGCAGGCCAATCCCCCCTTCCGCCTACCCTCTGCACATGTGGCTCCTACCCCTTTCTGGGGGCCATCCAGTTGTTTTACCGCCATTGTTGCGCTTGCTTGTTAGCTATCACCGTTCCGCCCTCGCTCTCTTGCCGGGTGGGTGGGTGGTCGACGATGTGCCCCTGCAGCTTGCCGGAGGTTCGAAGGGACAAAGAGGCTGAGGATCGCAGGGCGCAGATTCAAATAAGCCTTCCAGCGCGCCCTGACGACGTCACTTCGTTCAGCCCCCTTTTCCTGCCCTGGGGGAAGGTCCAGTCCCGTGGCGCTACTAAGGGCGCCCCGCCTCTAGGCGCGGGGGGCGCCGGTCATAGTAGGCGCACAACGTGACATTCACTCTTCCCATTTGCCCAAGGACTCTCAGAAACAGAGCGTGTTGTTCATGGCGTAGCCTTTTATTCACGAACAGGTAATTCACCAGTGACCAACACGAGAGTAACATTATCTCTTTGGATATAGAATTATCAAAGCATCACTCTTTAGTGGTATTAACTTGACGAAGGCTGCCGGGCAATTAGGCACAACATTACACTTGAACTTGAGCTTGGCCGTTACACTTGAACTTGAGCTTGGCCGTACACTTTAGTGGCCTTGGCCTGTCAAAGGCAGTAAAGAAGATATGCACCAGATTACATTTGAACTCTTGAACTTGGCCATACACTTGAACTTGGCCATCTCGGCCCACCAATCCCCCACTCCGCTGTGCACATTGTGCCAGGAGGCCCCAACGCGCTACAGCGAACAGTTGCACTTCTTGTAAACCAGGGCCCCTCATGGCACACTGGCATGCCCACCGGGGTACCTGCACTCAGGCAGCCTCCCCAGGGTTCACCTCAGTCCATAGGTTGTGGGTTAGGGCAGAAGAGTCAGGGACCACCAGCAGGCCAATCCCCCCTTCCGCCTACCCTCTGCACATGTGGCTCCTACCCCTTTCTGGGGGCCATCCAGTTGTTTTACCGCCACAGGGCGAGACGCTCCCTGGCGCGCTCGCCCTCCCCCCGCGCTAACTGTGCCCCCAAATGGCCCCTAGCATTGTTTGTATGAGCCACTGCCCGTCTACCGAAATTCTGACCTCCATCCTGATTCCACCTCTCTCTTTTGTTATCTGGGCCGTCCTGTGATACATTATCTGCCCCCTTTCAGTGACCCTCGAGTTGTGAATAGCCTAGTTTACACCCTCTCCTGTTTCCCCAGAATTAATCCATGACCCCCTGCGAGGAACCTGACACCAGCTGTATTTCCACCACCGTTATCCTAAAGGGAACTACTATTCCAGGCCCTCCATCAAATTTCCGCCCGTACGGGTGGCTAGATGCTAGCGCAATCCAATTAGACTCCCCTTGTCTCCTGGGACAGCGGAGGAAGTGTTGGACCCGCTGCCTTCCTCTTACTGATCGCCCGTATCACTGTCCTCCCAAGCTTGTCCTTGACCTTAACCAGAGCCCCCTTAACTTAGACTGCCTGCGTTATCCTACCGATCACATATAGAAACTTCCCTTCAGACCATTGGTCATTGAGCGGTGGCGTAATAACGCCCCCTCTTACAGCCTTGTGATAATTTACCAGGCCCAATAATGCGTTATATAAAGTATCTTGGCAACTAACCTCAGTAGCAGGCACATTGTCCAGAAACCTCACTTAATGCCCACCGAGCTGGGAAGGCCCAACACTATCTCCCGTTTTTACATTATGACATCCACCTCCCTCCCCAAGGAAACTAATCCCTTAGGGCCTCAAATAGCAAATCTGCCCACCGGGATGCCTGCAACCTTAGTGCAACCCAAAGTGTACTCTCCCGAGCATCTCCGGTATGTTTCTTCGATATGCCCAAGAAGTCCAGGACCTCCAGGGGTCCGAAATCTGTCACCAGCCAGGTGACGTCCGGGACCACCAGCAAGTCAGTCCCGTTTGTCGCCAGCCAGCCAAAGAAGCACTACTGCCCCATACCGTTACCTGCTGACACCAGTCATAATTAACTTACCAACCAGGCACCTCCTTGTGCCTAGAAATCACTCAGCTATGCTACATATTTTGTGTCCATCAACAGACCTTCTTGAGCCGGACTTGCACTGGGCTGGACTCCTACACTGCCACCCTCTGAGCTATTGCTCCACCCACTGACCAAGGCTGCTCCCTTTGTGAGAAGTGTTGCTTTGCCCCTTACTGTTTAGGACCTGTGATTATAGGCCACCACAGGGGTATGAAAAGCTGGTTTTGCTTCGCCCCTTACTGTTAAGCCCTGTGGTTGCAGGCTGCAACAGGGGTATAAATGGCTGGGTTACCATGATAATGCAGCACCTGCCGGGAAATTACCCTGTGCCCGAGGTGAAATTTGTAAATTGTATTCCATAACCACCTTTACCAGGGAACCTCCGGTTACCGTATCCTCTGCTATGTGCCTCTTTATTATAAAACCTCCCACCCCCTCATGGCCAACACTATGTGAAGATGGAGTTGCCTTTGGTCGAGGGAAGCAGCGGCTGGATGATTAAATTTATTGCCTGGTAACTAGCCAGACCCGGTAGCCCCCGCAACAATACTCACCGTTCAGCCCCTACACTGACTATTGGTTATTATGTCCCTCGCAAAAGGCCCCCTACGTGAACGGAATAAATACTGTTCCATATCGGCCCAAACTGGTGATTGTACACATGGGTTTTGTAAGGGGTCCTCCTGCAGCAAAGCCTTTTTTTTTTTTTGTTTTTTTTGTTTTTGCACTGTCTCCCTACACTTATGGGCATCACCGCGAAAACATTACAAGAAAGTACGTCCATGCCAGAATAGGCTCCCCGGCACTAGCGGCTCAAGGGTAATTGTGAGCAGACAAAAATGTCATCTGTTTCCTGACTTCATAGCAGCAGCATGAGCACCCGATGAGACGTTCTCCTTCAGGCTAAGGCCAAGGCTGATTCCCCCCATACTATCACTCCAGCCATGTGATTCTGTTGGCAAGACAGAGTTTATGTCCCTTATGCTGAAATAACCATAAAGTTTCACAGCTAACTGGAAGAAGGTATTTGGCTGTGTACCCTGGGGAGATTATCTGGTCTTTTGGCTACCCCTTACCCTTTTCCCTAGGAAGGGGAGGGTTGGGGTTTGTCCCCTTGCCACCGAAGTGACGCTACTAGCGTCCTGCGCAAACCTTGCCACTGCAGCAATAGATATGGTTTTGCGATGTTCTGTGATAGGGTATTAAAGCAGGGGTTCTGACCATCTGCTTGCTGCTATAGTGCTCAATATGCTGACAATTTAAGCAAGCGAGGGCAGCAGCCACTATCTTGTCTACTTTCCGTCATAAAGATTCCCAATCATGTAGCTGGTAAGTGCAATTGCGAACCAAGCAAAACCGCTCCCTTAGTGACGCACACCTAACGGGGAGGCTCTTGTGCCACCAACCATTGTCTACCTCCGCACCCTAAGTAGCTGTAATCATAACATAAATAAGCCCACAGATGGCAAGTGCAACACAGTGCTAAGTATTTTTTAGTTGCTTAACATAGATAACCTTACACGACTCAGACGGTCACCAATCTGTAGACAAATGACATAAAACAGCGCTTTGGAAAGCAGAAGAAAAAGGGGGTGTGGACTGACACTAATCTGAAGGCCCATGACATGTAATAGCGCCATAGGGAGCAGTCGCGAAGGGTGTAGATCACCACATTATTTCCCCATAGTAGCCTAAATAATTGTGCCCACTCTAACCTGCCCATTGCTTACCAGCGAAATAGTTGTTTGTGATGGGAGGAAAACCTTGTCGCCCCTTTGTAAGTCAATGATTCATACCAAACGGTCAATTTGTGGATGGGAACCCCTGACTATATCAGCAGGGAAAGGTTGTGCCTCAAAGCTGTAACCACGTTCGAACCCCCGATCCCAAATAGCGCAGGGTTACTACCAGGATGCCGCAGCCTCTCAAATTTGACGTATGGCATGACTCTTATGTGCACTTCCACTCCCCAAAAGTAGGGTGCATCTTGGCGTTAAATCCCAGATTGAATGGTGTTTAATTTGTCTACCTCCCCCAAGATGCAAAGCTAAGTGTGTCACGCTGGGAACGGCGCCTGGGACCTTAAACAATGCAAATTTACAGCAACCGTGGCTGGCCAGGGATGCAGGTGCAGCTAAAATTAACAAGTAACTCCCCATGTAAATTGAAATGTAAATAATAACAACCTGACCCCTTAACTTCCTAATGATCGATGAAGCAGGTAATTTGACGCTGTATGAGTGTGCTGAAGCCTACGTTGCAGAAATGGGATGAACTTCAAAGTGCCGCGCATGCCAACTGAGTGCGCATGATTGACCAGTGTTATTACGAATGGCACATTTAGAGTACCCAATCATCTAAGACGGGTGTAGCGTGCCAAATAACCGCTCGGAATAGTTGTAGGGCTCTCCCAACTCAATTACAGGTGAAACAGATAATTCATGGACTTGGAGTGCGCAAAATAATAGTACCTGCGGCACTTCTACCAATTTAACCCCATAACCTGGATGTACAGCAAGTATAGGAAGCAGACGACATGATGCCCAGCAACGACTTCTGATACCCTGAGATACAACAACGATCATTATACATATTGCTATACCTGTTATGCTAATTATTCTGCTATAAGCAAGTCACTGTAAATTCAACCACCGTTACAAAAGTTACAGTTCACCCGGAATATCATTACAGCCAATACAGGAAGCAGACAGCATGATGCGCAAGGACTTCTAATATCATGTGATAACACTACATCTACGACATATGTTGTAATACGAAAGCTTCGCCAGCCAGAATACAGATTGCAGGGGAAAAGAACAAATAACCGGTCTATGATGACTATGATTCTTGTATGAATCGCACTGGCAGATTTTAATGGTTCTTTAACAGGCGGCGCATTGGGAGACCAAAATTCTAGATCGGAAATAGTAAATATATCAAGATCCGGGCTAATAACCTTGAGCTGAAATGCATTCGATCCCTACCCGCCGTCCCAGCTCCAAAATAGCGAGAGTCGCCTTTCACCGCAAGCCGCCTCCCTCCGTACCTTTGAGCTAACGTCTGGCTGTTTTAGGCGAACCGCGCCGGAAGTGGGAGGCCCCTAGATGTGGAAACAATAATGAGGGGGCTGGTGGACAGCGAGAAAAGACTGCGCCCCACATGCTATGACACGAGGTAAATCACCCTCGTGTACAACAAAAGAGGTTCCAAAGGTGTTTTTTACCTCGCTTCATCCGGTTTTAGTGAAACTTCCTGCCGCGAGCCGCTCCCAATGCCTGGCGGGGATATGCGAGGGAGTGATCAGTAGGTAAAATAATACGGCAAGCACCATATGAAGAGATGTAAAGAGGTATAGCCGCCGTTTCAACAACAATTGCACCACCAACTGAGGTTTCGAACGGCCAAAATGTTCCAACCCACTGCACGAAACCCCTCGCAAATAATAAACATCACATTGCCTTAACAGCTAAGCAGTAACTCATTACATGTATAATTATTCCGCACATCTAAGCTAAATCATCTAGAGATGCTAATAAATACATAGATACATGAACAATAATGCGTTATGCGAAAGAATTAAACACGATGAACCACAGAAAAGCTCTTGTAAATGTCTCTAGTCATAACCAAACGGGAACGTTCGTCCTCCGCAGAATAGCAATACGAAACCTCCAGAGCTTTGCAAATTTAAGACTATGGGATAAAACAGGATACAGCTACGAAAAAGCTGCACAGGAGATAACCCCTCATTGTTTTCTTTGTGGATTTGTAGAGTTTGAAGCTGAATACCCAACATAGATCACAAATAACAATGCAGATGAAATTCTTGAAAGACACATCTCAAAAATCATGAATTCCCTCTCACGTATGGTTCCTCACACAACGCGCTCTTATATATGGAATTACACGCGAAACAACGGCGCTTCCCCCGCATGTAACACTCCATAATGTGCACACCGAAATATTATTCAAAACTTTTAGCGCGAATACCCTCAATAATAAACCACATTTGTAGAGCACGAACAATTACTACAACTAGGGAGGTGGATGTCCCCTCGTATATCGCAGCAAGACGCCTCCACTATGAACAGTATGATCCCTATCACAACGTGGCCTTCATAGGAAATACCCGCGAAACACTCAAAATGAAATTAGTTAATTAAAATATCCGATCGCAACAGACCCCATGTAGCTACGCCTAGGCCCCCTCAAACCTCCTGTGCCACACGCAACACTCCGCCGACTCGACTCCCTCGACGTCGACGATGTGCCCCTGCAGCTTGCCGGAGGTTCGAAGGGACAAAGAGGCTGAGGATCGCAGGGCGCAGATTCAAATAAGCCTTCCAGCGCGCCCTGACGACGTCACTTCGTTCAGCCCCCTTTTCCTGCCCTGGGGGAAGGTCCAGTCCCGTGGCGCTACTAAGGGCGCCCCGCCTCTAGGCGCGGGGGGCGCCGGTCATTATTTCACTCTTCTTCAGGGAAATGCTCGAACATTGCCGAGGGCTGGAGGAACAAACATCAACACTTCTTGTTTGATTAGCCGTTTGTATGATTAATAATGAGTTTGCTCAGAAATACTCTTTCGGTTCCCCGACAGAGTGAGCGAAAGTAAAACCGTCGCTCTGCAGGGCCTCGAAGCTTTTATTCTGCTGCTATTTTAACTGGAAAGAAAGTTCAAAACGTCACAATCGAATACGGTATCGAGGGGAAGCATTGCTAGAATGGGATGCCTTTATGCTTTGAATTAATATCCTTGCAAGAAAAGCTATGCTTTTAAGCAAGCCGTGCTGTATTGGGGGCTTGTGCGTTGAAGCCTTTGGTGGGCAGTAGAATGTTAGGATGGAATGAGATCCATTTTGAGGGTTTTCCTTTGGATTATTTGGGGTTCAAAGTAGAGTGGAGCAGCGCTGCGAATGTAACATATAGTCTTGAGGAAGGCCCTCATACCCCAAAACGGAAATTACCACCCCATGGTGGTATGTCAATTAATATCACAGGGTGATATCCAGTGCTTAATTTAAGCTGGTGGTTTCCAGTGCTCAGCACTAGCACTTAATTGTCAGCACCCGGACTTTTGACAAATTCCCACATGGTGGTGCTATAGATCTCATTTTGAGGTCAGGGCAAGAACAGTTGTATTTTCATTCAATATAATGTAAAAAAAGACTTAATACCTGCCTGCCAAGCCATTCTTATAGCACTGGGGGGCATGAAATAGTCTTAACGGTCACACTTGTAGCAGTGTGATGGTTAGCAGTTATGTTGGTACTGTCATTGACCGCGCTGGCAAGGCCAGTAGGTGTCGCAAGCTGCAGTTGCCGCCTGTCGAGGGAATAGCACTTATGTTTTTCACAAAATAAGCACTGGTGGTATCCTTAGTGCAGAATGATGATGGAATGTAATACATCCCTTCTTCGCACGGTTGCTGACATAGACTAATGGGATTTATTTCACTAGACATACTACCCAAGCAGTGGATGCACTTTCTGGGAGCGCTAGGGGTGTACTGAGCACCAGTGGATCAACACATCAGGGAACCACATAGTCCCCGCACCTATACCTCCAGAGGGCCTTTGGACTCAACATGTTCACTCCCAAAATTAAGGAGTGCAAATGACTAGTCTTTTTGCAGGAATCTCTCTACTACACTGTTAGCAGCTATACAGCAGTTAGTGGTTGGACACGTGAGGTACACTAGGTGGGTAGTGTGACAGGCATAAAGGTATACCCATTGAAAATTGCTAGTGCCCTTCCTACTACAAGATATTCTGTGTTGGTATGGGAGAGCTTTATATTGGTTCGCCAAGGACTGGTTCTCCAGGAACATAGCAGACTTTGAAGAAGGTGTTATAGAGAAAGAGAAAGCAAAAGACAAAAAGACAGTAAGAGGTAGCCTACTGTACTGTCTGTAGATATCTTCCCAGCTACTCATCTCTGGCCCAAGGCATCTGTTGATTGGCTGTGGCCTCACCAACCCATTTTGAGACTTTACACATCAAATTGTGCTTGAATAAATGAGAGGAGTCTGTGAAGTACTGTGTATTGATTTTCACATAACTGGACATGAGTATATTTACTTCAGAATGAATATCGTGATGCCCAATGAATTAGGGTAACTACCAAGGTGTCATACGGAGAGATTGGATTCTTTTTACTCAGTACTTAATTTGTAAAAAAATAAGATAAGTGCCAGGCCCCTCGTCAGGAGGCCAATGCAGCTTCCACCATCCAGTGCCCCTGCCATTGCTGCTAATGGCAATACCAACTCAACCTCAAACTATCACACTCTAACAAGTGTGACAATTCATACTATTCCAGGCCCCAAAGCTATAAGAATGGCTATGGTGACGGGTATTAGTCATTTGTTAATGTATATTCAATTAATAAAAAAGCTGCTGTTTTGCCCCTCTCTAATTAGGCAGACAGCGCCACCATGTGGCAGACTGTCATAGGAGCCGGTGCTGACATTTAGGTGTCGGTGCAGAGCACCAGAAACCACTGGCTGAAATCTAGAACTGTTTCTACCATAGACACTTGTGATATCGTGAAGGTGAGCAGCATGACGATGTAGGAGTGCCATCTGAGGTGAAAATAGATTGCTGTCTGCATCTATTGTGTGTGAGAGAGATGGTATCCACTGTTTAAAATGTTGCTATCTGGTAACTCGGAATATTCACAAAAGTGCAATCAAAGGTAATCTGAATTCAACTGTCAAGTCAGGTCAGATATTGTTTTCCAAAAAAGGTGTTTACGTTTAGCAGTGCACCTTTTCTAACTAAAGCAAAAGCAATCTTCAAAATGTACCAAGGGCAGAGCAAACTCCAGACCATACAGAACACCGCGGCCAGACTCGTCTTCTGCATCCCACGAAATGAGCACATCACCCAACACCTGCGAGACCTCCACTGGCTCCCTGTCAAGAGGAGAGTAACCTTCAAGCTACTCACCCACGCTTACAAATATCTCCACAACACCAGACCGAAATACCTCAACGAAAGTGTCTCCTTTCACGTAACCAAAAGAAGCCTCTGCTCCGCCGACCTCGCCCTAGCGGAAACCCTGCGCATCCGTAGGACCAGAGCGGGTGGAAGAGCCTTCTCCTACGTCACAGCCAAGGTCTGGAATGAGCTCCTGGTCAACATTAGACGCTCCCCTACTCTGCACATCTTTAGGAGGAGTCTCAAGAACTGGCTTTTCGGCTAACTCAGAGCTGAACCCCCCACCCCCAGCGCCTTGCGACCCTCACAGGTGAGTAGCGCGCTTCACAATTCCCTGATTGATTGATGGATTGACTCGCGTACGAACCTGATAGTAGCTGACTTTGATGGTCGGGCAGACATCTGATATTTCGTTGGCCTGTGGGGAACAGCTGCTCTGCCCCTTGCTGAGCCGTGAGGTGAACTGCATACTTGCTTCGTGCGAACTACATCTCCCAGACGCCCTGACAGCGCGCACAGTACCCGCGTCATTGAGACGGCGCCTGGAGCCCTCAAAAGCAGTGAGGGCATATCGCAGCGCGGGACGCGCTTACGAACCTGATAGTAGCTGACTTTGATGGTCGGGCAGACTTCTGATATTTCGTTGGCCTGTGGGGAACGGCTGCTCTGCCCCTTGCTGAGCCGTGAGGTGAACTGCATACTTGCTTCGTGCGAACTACATCTCCCAGACGCCCTGACAGCGCGCACAGTACCCGCGTCATTGAGACGGCGCCTGGAGCCCTCAAAAGCAGCGGGGGCATATCGCAGCGCGGGACGCGCTTACGAACCTGATAGTAGCTGACTTTGATGGTTGGGCAGACTTCTGATATTTCGTTGACCTGTGGGGAACGGCTGCTCTGCCCCTTGCTGAGCCGTGAGGTGAACTGCATACTTGCTTCGTGCGAACTACATCTCCCAGACGCCCTAACAGCGTGCACAGTACCCGCGTCATTGAGACGGCGCCTGGAGCCCTCAAAAGCAGCGAGGGCATATCGCAGCGCGGGATGCGCACGGGCGTGCCCGGGCGCTGCCCGGGCGAAGCCCAGGCAAGGGCGGGCCCGTCCGCGCCCATCGGAGCCAGAAGGAGGCTGGGCTGGGCCACGTCCCTATCATCTGAAAAATGGGTAAGAGGAAGCTGGCCGATAAACAGGTACAGGAGGGTTCCAATGCTAAAGTACCCCGCAAATCCTCATCTATCATCTCTTATTTGACTACAGCTGTGGGTGTTTTGAACAATGAAATTGAGGTTGCAGAAAGGGAACTGGCCATAATCTCTAGAGAGGTTGAAGACCAGTTACCTGTTCAAAAGTCTTCCATACCTATACCTATGGATCCTGAGGTGATTGTAATTAATGGTCCAAAAATTGCCTCTGTTCTCCCGGAGATTGTTGGAACTGGCATGGGGGAACGGGATTTATTATTGGAAGTTCCTGCTATTGAGGTGATAAATACGCCTAAAAGCCAGGACGATAAGCCACAGAGGTCTCGGCCTTCACTTAAAAAAGTCAGTAAAAAACAAAGGGGGTCCAAAGCAAATCTAGTAAAGACTGTTTCTGGGTTGGACGATAATATACAATCGGCGCTACGGAATCTGGTGGAGGAGATCTTCTCATCTCAGTTTAAGGCCATACTGACTAACGTTGCCAAGGATGTTATCTACACTATGAATACGTGTGTTGCGGATTTGAGGAAAAAATGTGATCATTTGGATTCCATGATTGACTCATTTAAGTCCGATGGAAAACGTCTTCTACTGAATTGTGGACGGTTAGATTCAGATTCAGTGTTGAAACCCTGTCCTAAGGTTGATCTTGCTGACATGCCCTCACAAAGGAATCATTTTCTACCTTTGGCTAACCCAAATTTAGAGATGGTAGCTAGTCATTTAGATTCTAATGTCCGAGAAGCTGGTGATGATTTTCTTTTGGTTAGTGACAAGAACTGTACTGATCGTACTATGGGTAGAAGGAATGATTTATCTAATAAGAATGTAGTGATGCCGGGGAAAACATTGTCTCCTAATACTTGTACTATCAATTTGCCACCAGAAGCTACTCCACTGGTTGTAGTTTTAGTTGGGGTTCCCCCTCTAACAGCTGACGATGTCGAACCTACAGCTGCCCTATTGCGAAAAACTAAGCATTGGTGTGATCGTCATTCTTCTGGCCCTGCTGGGGTTTCTGCTAATATTATTATGGCCAGACGAGTCGGTTGGGTGGGTAATGGCCCTAAATGTGTTTCTGGGGATTGTATCATAGTTAATTTCAATGATCACAAAATACCCGGTAGAATGCTATGGAATGTAACAGACTATTTTGGTGAGGATATCAGAGCTGTGCCCTTGGGGTTCTTTTATCCCCCCCCTAGGAGAACGTATGACCTTATTAACCCTTCTCAAGTGGGCAGGCCTGTCAACTATGATCGTGTTAGTAGATCATTTAAGGGTAGGGATAGCAAGGCAGTAACATTACCAGTACAATATCCACTTCCTTTGCCTACTCCCAGGGATAAAGGGCTGTTGATTTCTAATTGCTTTTTTCCCCTTACCCAGATGGATCAGAATGATTGACCACTGGAGTCAGGGGTGCCCAGAGTAGATTTGATTCCTATGGCCCCAGACCCAGTAGAGAGTAGTGATGATTCCAGACGAAATTGTAAAATTATTACCTGGAATATTGCCGGCCTCAATTCAAAGAAAGACGATCCTCTATGGCTGAATACTATAAAACAATATGATATAATCGCCCTACAGGAAACATGGGATAAGGGGGATGGTTTCTGGATTGATGGGTATAGATCTTTCTCCCTACCGGCATGCCCATCTAAGGCTGGTAGAGCGAAAGGAGGTTTGATGTTCCTCTTGTCCCATAACCTTATAGGTTCACCATTAAGATTAGAGGTCGATTCGGTCAACTTATTGGTTTTAGAAGTAAGCCGCCCAAACAATTTTAAATTGGTACTGATTAATTTTTATAACTCAAGTGATAGTATAGAATCTAGTCAACACTTGAATAAATTGAATGATTTTTTAGTAGAATATAGGAGAGATCAATCCACTATTTGTGATCTATTACTTTTAGGGGATTTTAACACACATTTATGTGACCATTTTTGTCATATTTCAGATAACTTGGCTCACTCCAATTCAGATACCCCGCACTTTGAGCACTCCCCTCGAGGTGTTGCTCTGGAGAACTTCTTGATTGAAACAGATCTTTTTGAACCCTCGTTTGCTAATTCTACGGATCGCTATTTTACATTCAAGAAAAGTCAGACAATGATTGATTATATTTTTCTGTCCCACAAACTTCTTGATAAGGTAATTCATTACAATGCTATATCCTCACCTTTTAGCGATCACAATCCTGTTTTATTGGAATTGGCTTGTAATTGTGGGTTCTTAAATTTGGGTGGGGGATCATCTGGTCCTAATAACTTGGCAACTTGTGATCAAGATAGGAGACTTAAGTGGACTAGAGTGTTACCTACTCTATTTTTTAATGACCTATGTATGAACACTCGGGATCTTATAATATTATGTAATGATCCCTCAAGTTCGGAGGACGTTATTTTGGAAGCTTTTGTGGATATCTGTTCTCAGATTGCTACAGACTTGATCACTAAATCCAAAGGGTATGTGCAACTGAAAGAAAAATGGTTTGATGAAAATTGCTCGCAAGCGCATCATGCTTTAATTTTAGCTTTGAAAACTTCCCCACAAGATAGGCCCTTGATAGCGAGTCGAAGGAAACTCTATAAGCTTGCTATCCATAGGCGAAAATCAGAAATTAAGGCAGAAACTTGGGATGCCCTCCTATCTGTCAATATTTTAAAAGACAGTGCCAAGTTTTGGTCTATTGTTAATGCTCCCCTTTTTACAGGCTTGGATAATAACAGTCAGGACAATAATGTTACGGAAGCCCAATGGTTGAATCATTTTGAAGGGATCTATGGTTCGAATGATCCCTGGGTGCTAGTGCTTAATAACTTTTCGCAGCAAGGTTTACTTCCTCTTACTTTTGATGTGGAGGATATAGAAAAGGCCATAAAAGATACATCAAGTAATAAAGCACCAGGCCCAGATCATGTCCCAGCGGATATTTATAAACATAACCCCAGTTTTTGGGCAAAGATTTTGGTTAATGTTTTTAATGCTGTGGCATTGATTGGGCCTCCCCCATCTTGGTGTCACTCAACAATAATTCCGGTCTTTAAAAAGGGTCACCAGAGTGACCCAAGATGCTACAGACCCATATCCTTGATCGATTCGGTTGTTAAAGTATTAGGCAAAGTTATTCTAGGTAAGATCACAGATTGGGCTGACGATAATAAAATTATCAGTAACTTACAATACGGATTTCGTAAAGGCCGAGGTACGATGGATCAATGCCTGAACCTTTTTATGCTAATAGGAAAATATACTATGGCTAAGGAGGCCACGCTGAAGTTGGCATTTATGGACCTGACCTCAGCTTTTGACCTGGTTAACAGGTCAAAGCTGTGGTCTATTTTGTTAGAAATGGGTCTGGATCCGCCTTTGGTCTATTTTTTAGTAGATCTCCATCGCGATCTTACCGCTTCTATTAGGTTGTCCCAGGATGGTAGGCGTTCCAAACCTTTTAAATCCAGGAGAGGGGTTCGACAGGGGTGCATTATGGCACCCCTGCTCTTCACTTTATACATTAATGCCCTAGACAAAACTTTGGTTAAAGTGAGTTTGGATATCCCGCGGGTAGGAGACACCTTAGTTCCAGTTCTCCTATACGCAGATGACGCTGTACTACTGGCTAGAACGGCGGTAGGTTTACAGCGTCTATTAGATGCATTTGGAGAGTTTATGCTCTCACTGGATCTGATTGTAAATATTGGTAAATCGCATGTTTTGTCAACTGGCTGTAGAGCTTCAAAATCAAGAACTTTTTATTGTAATGGAGGTTTAGTGTCTTCTGTCCCTTCTTTTACTTATTTAGGGGTCGTTTTTGATGAAAAGAGTACCTGGGCCCCACAGCAAAAATTAAAAAAGAACGCAGTAATTAGATCAACCACTGCTGTATTAGGTTTTGCTAAACGATTAGGGGCAAGACCAATGGAGGCCATTATTAAAATTTACATCTCTAAGTGCCTGGCTATAGCAGGATACGGCTCCGCTATTTGGGGTTATAAACCGCAACCAGAACTACAGGTAGCGGAAAATAGTTTCTTACGGAAACTCCTTTCAGTTCCACAATCTACCCCTAATTTTTCCTTGCATCAGGAACTGGGATTGGGATTTTTATCAGACACTCTGAGTCTGGCACCGTTACTTTGCTGGCTCAGAGTGTGGCTTAATCCAGATTTAACTCTCAATCAAGAGATACTTCGGGATTGTGTTAAATTAGATAAAGTGAGTAAGATTAGGTGGCTGGTTTATGTCAAATCTACGTTCTGTAAACTGGGCCGTCAGGACCTTTACGATCACCCAGAAAACATTAGGAAGGATGATCTGAAATGGGTAAAAAACAATTTTACAAAAATGATGATGATGGAAAGGGAAGGGATTGAGTTACAAAAACCTCTAGTAAGGGCTCATTCCCTAATAAAAACAACTTTGATAATAGAACCCTACCTGCTTATAGTTACCAATCCATTTCATCGATGGCTCCTGACTAGATTTCGATTTAATCTAATACATTTGACCCTGGGGGACTATCCGACTTGGTCTAAACCTGAGGATGCAGGATTATGTTCCTGTGATAATCACTCTATTCAAGATACTTTACATTTTTTATTATTTTGTAAACATTATTCTACGATTCGGAAGAAGTTTTTGATTCCCATACTCTGTAAGAGGGGCTTCACTCAGGCCAAAACTGCCTTACTCTATCTACAATTGTTAATTAATACCTGGGAAATTTTTTATATAGCATCCTTTTTAGTGGCTGCAGTTAGGTTAAGGGGTAGAACTATAGCCAATAGAAATTTTTTGACTGATTAGATATGATATGTTTTCTATGGCTTGGAACTCTTTCAATGATCATGCCTTTTTTATGCACTTTAACTTTCTGAGCAATGAAATAATTTTTATGTATGGTTTTATTCTGTGTTTAATAGTGTTATTTATTGTATTTGTATTTGTATATGAATGTAAATGTTGTCTTGTACTTTTATGATTTTAATTAATCGATTAAAGTGGATTGATGACTCTAGATATGTGTGTATGAACGCATGCATTATTTGTAATAAACAAGCCTAGCCTAATAGAGTGCTGTACAGGGTCAAA
Organism: Triturus cristatus; assembly: GCF_964204655.1. Classification (NCBI taxonomy): domain Eukaryota; kingdom Metazoa; phylum Chordata; class Amphibia; order Caudata; family Salamandridae; genus Triturus; species Triturus cristatus. The sequence continues at coordinate 872,346,893 of NC_140581.1, forward strand.
AGTATGGATACAGTTAATAAGTGATTAGAAAGAAGGATCCTTTCAGGGATCAGAAGTGTGCTGTTGCTGCATCATGATGCAGTGTTCTATAAGTAGATGTATCTACAGCATTTTCCTAAACTGAAGCATGGTTAGGGAGGTCCTGATGGATACCGGGATACAGGGATGTTGTTCCAAATCCTGCGTACATAGATGGAATGGCCTTTTGGCTTGTTTTTTTTATTTTTCCACTTTTCTGTCTTCAGTCTAATGGTGTCCTGGCTGCAGAGGAGAAGGGGTTGGGGAAATAGAGAGCAACCAGAGGTGTGAGGTTGTCATCCAGATAGGGATGGGTGCTCGTCTTGATGCTTTGTAAATGATACAGCTGGTTTTGAAGAATTCACCGGCAAAATATTAATGGGGATAAATCCTCGTTAGATATGGAAAGCCCATACAATTCTCTGGGAAAACACCAGTTTTCACAGTTAGTCCTCATTGCAAAAAAAAAAAGGTGTTCTGTACCTATGAATTACAAATCCCCCTGAATTGGAAATGTTCTCGTGCAGAAATTCTGACCCAATTACAAGGTCACCTCTTCCGAAGTACTTAGGGCCTAATTACGAGTCTGGCGATCTGAGACATTACAATCCTAGTGATCGTGCTGGCACAGGAGCACCACGTCCGCCAGGGAACCACCATTCCCTGGCAGTTGCACGGCAGTCAAGAGGCATCTATATGTTTGGCGGGACTGCCATGGTCCGGCCAAGCATATTACGAATTTCATCTCTGCCACTGATTTCATGGAGGTCTTTCCTCCATGAAAACAGTGTTGGAGGTGCCTTGTGGATGCACACAGGCTGGCACAACATGTGCCCCCCGTGTGCATGCACTGAGGTTCCAGCATGGCATGGACTTTCGAGTCCATGCCGTGCTGGAACCTCCCCTGATGTGCCCATTGCGGTGCCTATTTCTTAGGCACCGCTGTGGGAACGGCAAAGAAATCACCTGCCAATGATAAAAAAAACTCATAATTTGGCAGGCGGTTCTCACGCGGGTTTGGCGGTGCAGCGACAGGGCTGTACCGCCGATGCATCATCAAACTCCTAATTGGGCCTAAGTATTCTAATTGCTTCGGATTTTAAAGAAGTTATACTGAGGTAACTTAGCAATGTGTGAAATTACAAATGAAAGGCAATGGAATAAAATCAATAATATTGTAAATGAGGAAATGGATTTGAAAAGCATTACAGAAGGCAGAACAAAATTAAAAAAACAATGTTTTGAGAGCTTTGAATATGTTACTGTGTGCCCCGCATCCCAATGAGTGTCACAGCAAAGGGTGATTAGTAAAGACCAAAACCTTCCCAGAGGGCACTCAAAGGTCCTCAGTTTGAGTGTTCTGTAATGGTTACTCCAGGGTGGAGAATTAACACCCGTACACCTTTGAACTCATAAGTAGGCACAAAGAGGCGAACCTTCCAGCTAACACATGACCTTCTTGAATGACGCAAGCTCTTGTTGCACTGATCAACAAATGATGGATTCAAACCTTATACAGCTTTGAGACAGTAGAGGCCAATCTAACTGTAATCTAGAAGTAGCAGAATTCATAGAAATTAGGAGCATGCTATGTCTCCCATTATAAGTCAGTGGGTACTTTATATCAGACCCCTGGAGTCTTCAAATGAAGATGATTCATTTGTAGACAGACGCGCCTCTTGCAACATTGCCACCTTAGGGATATAGAAGTTTACCTGCAGTTGTTTGGTACCTGCAATTATATAGCACAGGGTTACGTCTTAGTCTATGTACTATCATGTTACAGTGCCCAAGGAAGAATGTAATAGTCCACAATAGCAGAAGAATGACAAGAGATGGGTCTTGAGTTATTTCCAAAGCTCTCCAAATAAGATTCTCCTCAAAACACAGGGAATCGGGAGACAGGGTCCCATGAGACGCCACCGTCTCTTTCTTAGATGTAAGGTAGTCAGGAATCTTGTCTGTTTCTTATATTCTTTTTCCATGCAAAAGTTTTGGCGCTAGATATGGAATGATCTTCTTGCAGAGTTATTAAGGGCGAGCTCCTGGTGGCATTTGAAAAGGTGGAACATTCATTTATTTTTATTTGAGGCTTATCTCAAAGCCAGTATTAGCTTCTATTTGAATGAGTAACATGTAGCCTTCCACCAATGCATGTTGACGTGCCAAGCATTTTGTACCATTTGCAACTTGGGTATATGTTTTCGTTGTGCCGATGTGTGTGGCACTAGCAAAGTCTACCTTAAGGTTTATAGCAGAATGAAGAGTGGTAGTTTTTAATATAGATAATATTGATAAAAACAAAGGGCCAAATTATGTTGTCTGAAAGGGAACTCTGGCGCAAAGGCGAAGGCGTTCCCTCCCAGCCAACTTAATGGTTGCCCGTCCTCCAGGTGTGTGGACTAAATATCATTGGACAAACAAATTGTGTCCTAAATGTCACTTTCAAAAATATCACATATTGAATTTAATAATAGAACATCTACAAACAATACATTATTTTTGTAAATGATATATGTGATACAAATGCTATGTCACACAATATTTTTGCCTTCGATATTCTGACATACAAACATTAATGAAAAACCTTACATTTGTAACCTTCGATGAAAGTTTACAAATTGATGAAACGGTTCATCTCAAAATACATTTACTCAGAATGGCATCTGAGTCAGTGGGAAAATGCTAATGGCAGTGAACTGAGTGCACCCAACACTGTCCCACTGCACCTTTGGATGAGCTAATTTCAGCGTTAAATATATTACAAAGTTTGTAAAACGATGAATTGAAGCTTTTCACTAAGCAGAGTTTGCTCTCATATTATCTCTAAGAGCATGACAGCAGACATTAGGGTGTACATGTCCTGGTGTATCCGCAGGGGTCTCATACTCCAGAGGAGCTTGGTGAGAGTTATAGACTTCAGACCTCTGGGACCACGGGGACTGAGAGACTGACTGCTTCACTCTTACTTGGTGGCTGTGAAACAACTGACAAGTGTCCATTCCATCTCAATGGCCTTTGGCTCGTTCCTGTAACTTCCTTCTTCCTGCATGTTCCATCACCTTGTCATTTTTCCATCGATAGAGGAAGAGCCAGTCCACACTCGATGGACTACTTTAGCCTTCACATAAGCTGTTAAAGGGAGCACAACTCCTTTTCGAGTTTGTTGTGACATTCATCAGATAACAGTAGCAAACTACAGCCATGGCTAACTCTGTAAATGATGTTCAAAGTGAATACACATTCAAAAACTGCATTAAAAATGAGAAAAGAGAATTATGCTGCTGCTATTTAGGCACAGTTCACCAGACACAAGTAGAACCGATGTCTGTTTCTGAATGAAAGCACAGAAAACAAATTGCTTTTTGCCAACAGAGGTAAAGGGAAGACCCATGCGGGCCCCACTCTGATAACTCCAGCACTGCTCTGTTTCAGTGTAATGCCTGCTTCCTTTGCTGTCCCCTCTGCACGCTTGTGCCTCACGCCCTTTACTAACTCTATGCACCTTAAGGCCATTGCGCTGTCTTGTCAGGCTCACTCTTTGTTGTATTGTTCTTCCATCAGAAGTCTGTCCGCATCTTCCTCAGCGCCGCCATGCTTAACATACACATTGCTGTGAAGCTTGGCAAGTGCAATTGGCCCACAGTGAAAGGACTGCAAGAAATCACCCTGGTAGCCTCAAAAAGGGTAGGACCAGTGTGAGGGCATTCTAACAGGGTCCACCGATCCAGGGTTAACTACTACAAAAATGCATGAAGACAAAATATATTTTCACCAGAATGCGGTGTGTTTTTTCACTAGATTAATGCGAACGAAAATAAGTATGGATTAAGATGCACAAATGACTGCTGCGCCAATTTCGCATATGTTAATATCCCTGCCATAAAAGTTTGCAAACATTATTGCCAATAAATATCGGAGAAGTACTACTTGTGCTCAATTTCTAATTTGTGTTCAAGCTAAAACATGCAGAACCTTCATTTCCATCCATTTTTGCACTAACAAATGAGTGTTGATGCCCAGTTAATGGATGAGCGTAGCTCTACGGTCACTTGGTGCATATTACTTTGAAATCTGGCAACCCCATCAACAATGTCAGGCTAACCAGTGTAACTGGCCCGTTTATGGACATAGAAATGATCCCCCGTAGAATGAACTGGGTCAGTTGTGATTAACAAATATTATCAGAAAAAAGTACTTGGAAACACAGTGTTAGGGCCACAAAGATCACACTGATGATGCACCGACAATGCGCAACTACTCACCCCTACATACAGGAATAACATATAATAAGAATCTCTGCCAGAGCATGTTATACAGAGCTTTCTCTCAGGAGGATGTTGATGAAAATGACAAAAAGCAGCTTGCCCATTTGATTTACTGACCAGTCCACACTTCTGCTAGCCATAGATCACACGAACTACTGCCGCTCATAGAGGCTCATGTTAATGTGTGCCTTGAGTGTACAAGAGGGCCATCAGATTTCAGAAGGTGCCCTGTCAATCCTTCATGTTTTAATGCTTGGGTTCTTCTAATAGATTTCCTCAATAAGCGGGGGTGAGGTGTCACATTGAAATGATTAATATTAAATGAGAAAAGGCCCAGCCATTTGCGTGCCAGGACTTTACAAAAAAATCAAGATAGAAAATATTCCTTAAGGGAAAGTGAATTTAATGTTATGAGCTTCACGTCGCTTCCAAAATCATGAGGCGTTTGGGAATCTGCATAATAAGTGATCACAGCACATATAATGGTAGGCATTGTAAGGGTCTAAATGGGTCATAATTATCCCCAAAAAATCATACACCTCAATTTCTCATGCGTTTAATAAAAATACATAAGTACGTGTTAAAGCAAACCTCCATGGATGTCTGCTTCTCTCTCCCATGGTGGTGTGTGGCTTGCTCTACAGAAAGTGATAAATGGGTATCGGACGTTGCCTGGGCGGGTGATGCCACTTGTGGTTAGCATCCATTGGCCGTGTTTATTTGCAGATGTTCTAGGGCCCAAGGCTTGGATTGTGAGTCCTCCAGTGACTTGACAGTGGAGCGGCTGGTTGATGACAAGAGGGAGGGAGGAGACCTTACATTGTACCAGTGGGTCTGCCCACTTCCATTCATGACACATGTTACCTCTGTATGAATGTTGTTTTCAGGCAGAGATGGGGGCAAAGAAATTAAAAAAGAAGTGGAAATGTACCATTTCGAGCAGTGCCATTCCAACTTCTGTCCACATCAGACACATGGTGGAACTTATTTGTCATCTCCACACTTCGGTGGAGCAAGATATTCCAGGGGTTTTGAAGGTACTGCCATAAAGATGCCATTACACTGTACATTGTGGTGTAATAACTAGGCTGACTTGTAAGTGCAGACGAAGGTGTTCTGCTCCCATCACTTGGGCAGGGTAGAATTATCTGGGCTATTCTTATGTCAGGAACGTCAAGGCAGACAAATCAGCAGATACTTTCCTTAGTCTCTGTGTTACTTTGCTCAATGCAGTGTCAGTGTATTATTATTATGCCGGCATATCTTTATATAAAATATCCAGGAAATTCTCTCATTACAAGTGCATGTGCAAAGTATAACAGCATACCAGGCATCCAACTGCATGAACAGGACAGCTGGGGCAGGAGTGCACTTTTGTCCAATTGACACAGATTCATTATCCACCTGCAGGGCGTGAAGATATTTCTAAGGCATTGAGGGACTTTTTACAACAATCACCTTGTGGACCAGCGGAAGCACTTTAGGAGTATCTAAATGGACCTTCACAGGGAGCCAGTTAGTAACCTGTCAGAACTGTGCTATATTCAATTGTAAATGTAAGGTACTATCCTGGTTGAAACCAGTTTAACAGGGAGGTGCACCACATGAGGTTAGTCTTGGCATTGTTCATCGCGAGACAGTTAGCCTTAATTAAAGTGTGAATGTCTGTCTAGATCTCCTGAAACCAAGAAAGGTCAGGTTCAGCTGGGTGTCACTTAAGGAGAGGTTGAAAACGAATTCCATGTTTAAGTAGTAGCTAAAAGGCAACATCATCATATACAGAATAAATAACACAGGTAAAAAGCAATAGCCCTAAGAAATACCTCATGTACCTTTCGACCAGCTTCAAGGTCCCATTTCAAAGAGGCATAGCTTAAATTGTCCCATAAATATTAGGAAAATAATCACTAGCCAACCCAAATTTTCAGCCACTGTGTACAGCCATTAAAGTTGGATTTCCTATAGAGGGTATTCAAGGATGGAGTCAAATTTAGCAGGAGCAGAGAAGCTATCTCCAATTGACACAGTACCTCAAAAAGGAATCCTTACACATTACGGACCACAGTTTATGTGCCTCTACCTAGTCAGATTGTTAGAACTGGCATCCTTGGTGTGGTGTTCTCCCTAGCTTTTTGCCTTCAGCCCTTCTGTGTGCTGACTTCCTTTTTGCTGGTTTTAGGATTCCGCACACTTTTCCATTGCTAACCAGTGCTAAAGATCTTGTGCTCTCTCCTTAAAATATGGTGGAATTGACTTATACCCAATTAGCCTATTTAATTTACTGGTAAGTCCCTAATAAAGTGGTACCACCGGTGCCTAGGGCCTATAAATTAAATGTAATTAGTGGGCCGCATCACTGATAGTGCCACCCACTTCATTAGCACTTTAAACATGTCCCAGGCCTGCCATTGCAGGCTGTGTGTGCAGTTTTAAACTGCCATTTCAACATTACAAAATATACCTTTTGCCAGGTCTCCAAACCTTCCCTTTTAATACATTTACGTCAGTCCTAGGGTAAGCCCTGACTGGCCCAGAGGACAGGTTTAATGTATTTAAAAAGTAGGATGTGTGCTTTTTTAAAGTTTCCTGGTAGTGAAACCCCCTTAAATTAATGTTTCACTACTACAAAGCCTACTTCACATAAAAGATAACATTGGAGTTACCTTATTACATTTAATAAGCTGTAATTTCCAAATGGAAGCATGTAATCAGTTCATGTTAGCTGTCTTTGAAATTGGAATGCAAAATCCTATCTGATGGTGAAGTCAGATTTTTATTTATACAATTCTGAAAATGCTAGTTACAGAAAGTTTATGGCAGTTCGGGCTGGACTGTTCCCATGAGGAGCAGAGTCAAGACTGATTTGCATATGGGTAGGTCCAAACTGGGGTGGCAAGGTGAGCAAAAGAATGATGGATTAAACCCAGATATGTGTGACTGCTGGTGAATGTATGTTTGTATTGTTCAGCATTCCGTCCATCATTTGTTCCTTTTGTAGTTATAGAAAGTTGGCATTTACCTAGCTTATCCATTTAGTGCCTGCAGCCTGTCTCATGGTCACCTAACTGGGTGTAGTTGACAGTTGGGCTTTGTGTATCCTTCCTAGGCAGCCACACACAATAGAGAACTTAGGTGTGCTTCCTGGGTGGGCTATCACTGGCAGGATGGGAGGGCGGGGCTGGGCACAGCCCTACTTACACTTAGGCTTTGTACTGCCTCCACACAAAGAGCTGCATTCCCCCTGTAGTTACCTGTAGTTAGCCTGGAACCAGGACAGGAAAGGCAGTATGCCTGGGACTTCAATGGGAAGCCTCTAGAAGCCTCTCCCACTTCAAAGGAAGGCCCAAGTATTAATATTGGACTACAGACACCAACTTTTCAGTACACTTCTGGACCGGTGGATACTCTGCGAGGAATAAGGACTGCTGTGCTGCTGAAAGGACTGTAACTCTGCTGGACTGCTGCTCTGAAGAGCTGCTGTCCTGGCCTACTGCTTGCTGCCCTCTTGCGTGGGTGATAAGAACTGGACCTGCATCTATTGAACACAGTGCTCCAAAGTGATTTCAAGGGCAAGTTTGCTGGCCTTCTGACTTGAGCCTCAGTGACAGAAGGCTCCAAACCACCTTGAATCCAGCACCTGGACTTTGCCATCTGTGAGTCTATCCTGCCAAGTGGTGCCACCCCAGTCCTGGGCCCTTTAAAGTGGACCTAAGGTGCTCTGCCAGCCTCTGTGAGCCTCTGTGTATCCAACTTATCTCCTCTGCTGTGCAATGCAACCCCGAGCAGAACTGTTGCATCGCAGCCACAGCATAGATCTTCTCTGTTGCAAAGAACTACATAGCAAAGCAGCTCGGTGCCTCATCGGAACTGCTGCGTGAAACATACTCAGTGCAGGCCCTCACATCTCTCATTGACGCCAGTCTCAACATCGACGCCAGACTCCACATCACAGCACAGCAGCTACTCAGAATGAAGCATCTTCCCAACTACATGATGCATCCTTGACACCGGTGTTCACACCGCAAGCCCTAGTCAACAGGATGCTCGATGATGACAAACGCCCTCACAATGCAGCCTCCCCGCATCTCTGAACAGCCAAGTTGCTTTGGCTGGGTGATACATCTTCGACGCTAACCCTCGCAACGCTCCACCAACCAGGATTTAAGGTACTCTCTTCAGTGTTCCTAACTGTGTCCCTCTAGCCGACCTCTGCTCCGACCTTGAGTGTCCTAAAACGGGGTCCATGTGTATTACTCAATAGGACTAGACACAGTGCTAAGATGGCCGCCGCACTCCCCACACTGCCCATACTCGATATTGAAAACTTTGGAATCTCACGAGGCGCGAGTTTCGAGTGTTTGTAAGCAGACGTGTGTGGGCGGCAACTCGATCCAGTGTTGAGTTACCGCCCGTGTGTAAAGGGATACGGTAAGCAGGGGGGCGCAAGAGACGCTGTGAGGCTCTCGCTCGCTTATTGAGCGCTGCACGGCTGTAATACAGTGTACAGAGTCATAGGTCATCGCGAGCGTGGCACGAGCTGTATACACTAGGTTGAGGCTATTTTAGAGTATAAGAGCATTGGCAGACCCGCAGGTCTTTTGCAATTAGAGGACCTGTGTGTGACTTGTCACCATGGCGATTATGCCTTGCCTTCCGTTTAGTCTACATTCTTGTGGGTGAGCATACTTGAAATGCATAGAAGCCTAACCTTTGGGATATTGTGATTACAAGGTTGAAAGGGCTCGATTGTGCAGGCATTTACATGGGCTTATGTACGGTGGCCGAGATTTGAGGAAAACCAGCAGTGACTATGTGAGATCAGTGGCTATTCATAAGGGCTGTTGACGCGCTCGTTTTCTGCGCAACCCTGTGTTGATTTTGGTTGTGGCACAGGTGGAACATCTCTGCTTCATGAGAGGGAGTGTGATGACGTAAATAGCAGGGACCAATCCCCGTCAGTTTTATATGATTTTTATACTCTTTTCACAGATGCAGGCACTAGCAACGGTCGTGCTTTTTGTAAAGGGAGGCGAAAGCAAACAGGTTAAACGCCCCTGTGACTGGTTGGTGGCTGGTATGTGGGCCCATAGCTCCAACTAGGTAATTGACCTGAGTTCATAATCGTGGAATTTATTCCGTGATTAACTGTGAATACACTTCCCGTTGAACTAACGTAGCTGTATGTTGTTTCTTTGTGTTTGTCAGTCCTTTTTATTGGTATGTGTCCAGGGAGGTGATCTTTGACCTCTTTCGTCCTGATGAATTTGCCACAAACTAATTGGCAATGAAACATGTTGGCCGTCATTAACAAGGTATTCAACATGCTGTGTTTTTAAACAGCGGGATAGACTCCTAACAAAAATAAAAAGTACATTTGAGAGTCTAACCCCTTCTCTGTCTTTGTTGGCACATCTTTTGTGTTCTTGTCTTCACAATACACATTTTTTCCTTATGTGTGTTTTTCTTTGCACTGGACACTGCACATCTTTCTTAAGAGAAAGCTACCAATGATGAAATAGACGTGGGCAAGCTGGTGAGAACCAACCAGTAGCTCCTCTGGTGGTGCGCACGTGAGGTACTTTCTCTTCCTTTACACATTTTTTCACCTACTTTTTTCCATTCTTGAGGGTGTGTGTAGAGTGAACTAAGTTGTTTAATTAACCTGTGGACTGACCTTACACTTCCTTGGTTTTCCCCTTTCTTTTGTCTTAAGAATGTTTTTAAAGTACTTGTAGCACACTGGATGGGGTTATACCATATGATTTATTGGGTGCTGGAGGTTTTGATAAAGTATTCTTTCTTCCACTCATTCCAGACTACATAAAAAAAAAATGTTGCTACTTGGTGCCAGTTCTTATCTGTTGAAACTCCATCCCGGTCAGCCTGAACTTGTGGCTTTGTCCCGGTCTGTGCACAACCAGATATCCACTGTTGGCGCTATGGGCTCTTAGCACTATTTCCTCTACGATCTTTAAAATCGCCTATCTCCAGTTCTACTGATTGGATTTTTGGTCTTGTTTTATTTAGACCAAATACGTTATGATCCTATTCTGGTGTGGGATCCTTTTTGTGTGGTGTATTCACTTTATTGCTGTTTGAAGTGTTACACAAATAATTTTTACATTGCCTCTGAATTAAGTCTATCTGAGCTGGGAAAAGCTATCTGTGGGTTGAGCACGGGTTAATTTGGGGTTTGCTTGTGCCTTACCCTGACAATGATTGGGAATGCTGCTTGATCAGAGCCCAGACAACCAGTAGCTCAATTTCTTACACATATTAATCCTGATTGGCAGTTACCAAGGATGGTTTTCTACTCTAGATGCGCCTGGTAGTGGATAGTAACCAATTTTAATATGATTCACAATGGGAAATTAATGTTTACAAAAGGTCTTTAGTTAGTATGCTTTAGCTGGTTAAGACAACCTTTAAGATCAGTACCATTTTGCAGGATTGTGATCTCTCAGACCAGCGTGTAATGAAAGTGAAGCATTTATTTTAAAGTAGAAGCACAACCGTCTACTACCACCTTAACAGTAGTGCTATGCCAAATATAGCCTTCAGTGTTAACTATTAGTAATAGGAGAATTATTTACATATACTAACACTGTGGAAAAGGAATGAGTGCACAGTATGACAGAACCATTTGAAATATACTCAAGAAAAACCAAAGCAGAAGAGTGCAGCAGGATTCTGGGAAGCTTACTAGGCAGGAATGAAGAGACATGAGGGGCATACGGGTAGCTTTAAAAAACAATTTCTTCTAGATATGGTGGTGAATACATGAATAATTACCTGAAGTGCTTAAGACACAACAAAAAAATAAGTAAAAAGGAAGAAAAGTACCTAAATATTGTTGTCACAAGTTTGTCTCACTTCACCAAAAGATTGACCAGTTGGAATTAAAAGAAAATGTATGCCCAATAGGATGATATTTTTGTAATTGATATTCGGGCCACAATATTTATGACAGGCAATATTTCTGCATATATAAAGACAAATATTATTAAAGACAAACATACGATCCATTTGCACACTTTCAGCCGCTATAAGGGACTGTACGTAAGCATAGTGCTGTGTGAATTATTATTCATATGACACCAGCATCTGTTTACGTTATACTATTCCTTTATGTTCTAAATCATTGTTATTGTTACACTGAAGTATGTATTAGGTCTAGATTTTTCCTAATAGAGGAAGCCAAAAGGTCAAATATAGCATCTTGGTACATAGTATAATTTTTATATTGTGATTTATTACCACTACCGAATGGGTCTTCGATAAACATTATATAAAATTAGCATGGCTGTGCTTTTAGCGGGAGATAACAAAAGCCTTTTCTCATTCCCGGTCACCTAAGAGGTATATCAAAGATTTCTTAATAGAATATATTTGCAAAGCTGTATATACACTTTAAGCTGTCTGGGTTTCACAGAATGTACCCATTGTGTAAAATTTCTTTATTTATGCCTTTTAAATATATTTTTGTGGTTTTGATGCATTTGTTATGTTTGTTGCTGATTTAACTTGAATTTAAATGAGGATCATAATAATTCATATTTGTAAAGCGCGAACATATTGTATTGTACTGTAGTGTAATTGCATTTTTATAGTGCCTAATACCCCTGACGAGGCGTTGAAGCGCTTGTTCGGTGAGTAGCATGCTACTTGGAATCCATAAAGGATTAGTGGTGAATTAGTATAGTGAAAATATGACAGTAATTTGAGTGGTGGATATGTTAGTCAGTTATTTGGATTGAACGGGGTAGTGAAGGATAGAAGAGGGAAAAAGGTTTGCATTTGTATTGAGCTTGCGACTCCTGATGGGGTGTTGAAGCACCTTTTCGGTGTATAGCACGCTACTTCGGAACCCATACAGGATTAGTGGTGAGCTAGTATAGTGAAAATATGAAAGTAATTAGAGTGCTGGATATGTTAGTCAGATTATTTGGATTGAGAAGGATAGAGAAGGGAAAAATTGTTTGCATTTATATAGTCCTTGCTACCCCTGATGGAGGGATTAAGTACTTTTTCGGAGAGTAGCACGCTACTCTGGAACCCATAAACGATTAGTGGCGAATTAGTATAGTGAAATATCAAATTAATTTGAGTGGTGGACATGTTAGTCTGCTACTTGGATTGAAAAGGATAGTGTTTGTTTCGGAGCTCATAGCAGTAGGAAAAGGCTTGGGATGAGTAAAAGGGAAGTGGAAGGGGATGAGCAAAAGGGAGGTGGAGGAGTCAGAGGGAGGGTTTGGAAAGGCTTGTTTTTGGGGATCGGAATAGTAAGAGGTATGAGATGATGCAAGGAGGGGTGGAGTAGGGAAGAGTCTGAAAAGGGTTATTTTGGGGATCATTGAAGTGGTATGGGGTCTGGGATACATGAAGGAGTGGAGGTAATGGATATATTGATCGAAGTATAGGATAAGAAATAGGCTAGTGCATTGAGAAGAGTAGTAGAAAGAGGTATGAGGTGAGTCACTGAATTGAGCTAGAGGATATATTGAGATCACTTCCTTAAGGGTCTCAAGGGGCTGGGGGCCATCGGGATATTAAATTAGCTATTGCCCAGAATCACATGATACTGAGCTGAGCTGCCACTGGCGATCGAACCGTGAGACCCGCGCTTCAGAGTCCGCTGCTCTGCCCGCTGCGCCACACCTCTCTGATAATTCCAGAGCTTGATTCTCATGCCGACTTCTAACATTAACAATTTAAATATATTAATGGCAGACAAGAGGACCTTCATCAGTTTCCTGAAGGTTAATTCTGTGCTTTCACCAAGTTCCTGATACGATGTGCACTCTATTTGTTTCTCAGACACAATATATTACGCCTATGATGTTCATCTCCAAAAGAGGCAGTGAAAAGGGATATCACATAAAGCATGATTAGTACATTAATAAAGTTCAAATGCAAACATCTACCGGCAGGTCCCTCAGAGTGCAAGGCCCCAGAAAGTTCCCAACAACCTGCTCTTAGAAAAAACTCTTCCAGACTGTGTTCTTGAAAGAATGATTGTATGTCAAAATATTGTCTACAGAAATATTATCTGACAAAAATATTGTTTCCTAAATATAATCAACATATCACTCCATTAGGTTTTGATTTCTGTTAATATCTCCAATGGGCAATATTTTGGAAACAAGATTTAGGTCACAATATTTATGTAAGTCCATATTCTGGTAGCACATACGTCTAGTTATAACTCTATCTTCACACATGCAGGAGTGTGCTCTGAGCAAACTCATAGGGTCACTCATGGCTTGAACTATATGTCACTATATCTATATATATGCGTTTCTCTACCTCACCCACAAATATTCACTGGTCCAAACGTACATTCTGCCAATTTAGAAAGCACCATGCCTTCTGTCTTTACAAAGCAGGAAACAAGAGAGCTCTTTATAATGTCTCCTGCTTTTTGCTATGCTAGGCACAGGGCCATCACATTTAGCTATGATGGTTTGTGCTGTCCCAACAGAGCATGATATATTAAAAGGAGATGAATGAGGTGCCAGTTTATTGGCGAAATGAGTCTTGGTCTGTTCATAATTAATAGAAGTTCTTGAGCTGCTATAGCATTTCCAGCACAGCATAAAGTGCATCAGCCCTTCCAACCTTCTTGATTTGGCCAGGTAGTCTACCAGAAGATCGTATTTTAAATATCGTGCTACAGAAATATCACACCCAAAATATTGATTACCACAATATTATAAAGGTAAGTATCTCTATTGATTACTCTTTTAACTCCAGACATAAGTACTTTGATGACATATATCTCCACGGTACTTAAATGTGGTATTAACAGCAATTTATAATTAACAAACACTTACCGTCATGTCAATGTGCTGTTGATATTTTGGACATGACATTTTTGTAGCACAACATTTTTCTAAATGATACTCTTACATACATACCATGGGCTACAATTGGAGCGTCTGGTGGGAGGAGAAGTTAGCTATGAACGGTTTAAGAGGCCCCAGCTGGGCTTGTGCAGTTGTAGACACACAGGGCCCCACCTAGTTCTGTGGGTGGATGACGTGACACATCAACTGAGAGCTGTCTGTGCCCACAGCTGCAGGCTTGTTCTGCAAGAGAACATCTCCTAATCATCAGAAGAGACCTGGGTGCTCTGGAGAGCAGTGGGGGGGGGGTTAGGGGGTGGGGGGTGAAGTCTCTGAGCATGCTTACTCCTGGATGAGGCATCAGGAATACTTTGGGTGCTAGTTTGTGCTTTATAAATAAATAAATATTTCACCTGCCCACAGCCACCCACCTGACTCTTCAAAACAAATGCACTATGGTTGTATATGCATGCAAATTGTGATTCACATGGTACATAACACCCATTGCAGTATTTTACGTGTTCAAATCTTTGATCGTTCTGACTATAGATTAGTCCTCCTCATTAGGAAAACGTTGCACACACAGGAGAATAGAGGGTAATTTAATGAAGCATCGTGGCCCCCTTATTTGTTTAATTTAATCAATATGATGGTCGGGGAAGGGTGTCTGTCTTGTGGACAAAAGTGCAGCAGCTTTGAGTGTGATGGAACTCGAGACAAGGTAGCTATCAGCTTTAACACACATCGGCTTGTGCAGGTTATGTTTGTGCAATTTAAACTCTTTCTAGGATTATTGATTTTCTCTCAGTGAACATTCTTTCGCTAAAACCTATTCTCTCTGCAGGTGGCTTACCTCAGACGGCGCCTTCTGCCATTGTTTGTCCTATTAGCTCCAAGGGGAGTTGGAGGTGACGGGGTGCAGCAGCAGTGAAGTACGGTGTTAATGTTCTAATGCTATCACCTTTTATGTGGGTAAATGTGTGTGAGCAATTTGAGCTGCATAAGGATCACAGCAATCTCTATACAATACCACGCGTGGTCGAAAGTCATGAGTAAGTACCACATCACTCAGTACACAAACGCTTCATACTTGTACAGTAATGGAATGGCTGTTGCTGCTGCGCTAGAAATAATGATCTAGAACACATAGGAACGTAGCGCCTGATTTAAATACTGGTGGACGTCCCATGGGTCCGCCAGGGCAACCGAGTAAATTACTCCGTTGCCCTGGTGTAAGGACCGCCCACCAGATTTTTAAAAGATCGCCAGCCAGATGGTAATTTATAAAAGCATTGGCAGGAACTGCCATGACGGTGGTTCCCATCAATGCATTTTACTCTGGTAAGGGGCTGCATCAGTAGAATGCAGATCTGCAACATAGAGTATTTAATTTAGTTTTTTTTAAATAAAAATTCCAAATTTGGATTTTCTCTCTGGAAAAAAAATGTAATGCTCCCCTCACCATGGAAGTCTTCTCCAATAGCAGGTGGAGCGTTATAACGATTTTACTGTTCCTCACCACTAGGTTTTACCTGGCGGCAAGAAAACAGTAAAGAATGACTACATGTCTGCCTCCCTCCAATTCGGGTTGGCGGATATGTAACCCTTTCTCCGATGCCCTTACTACCCACGGCCTTCAGAGAAGATTGGCCACTGTGGGGACAGAGTAGTGTCCGTTGTGCCCAAACTTAAGCTCCACCTGCCAATACATTTGGCGGGCAGACCATTACATTGGTGGGGATAGAGCTCCATCACCGTTGCCATGGAGTACTCTTTTTGCCAATATATTAATCAGGCCCTTAATCATGGAGATCTAATGGTAACCAGACAAATATGTTCCTGGTGCAGTTTTGCAAGCAGATGCATGACTTGATGCTTCGTTCTCTATTTTTGCAGTACCCATAAAGATCTCCAGCCTCCATGTCAGCGCTTCGTGACAAGCCCCTGGTAGTGCTCAAAGGAAAATAGGTTCACCCAGTTGGATATTCACAGGCTCCTCTCACTTGTAGACAGTTCAACTAGAGCTTAGGAAATGCACTTTCATCTTTGAGCTCAAGATTATTTAAACAGGGAAGATTAGGTCGGAGCAGTGCTAAGGATTGTGTGCATTTAGAATTTTTGGGGCTACCACCAACAAAACCTCACATTTACTGTGGCATCATTCACAAGAATGTCAACAATATATATCATACACTTCACCGTATGATTTAGTTAGATTTTTAAAATTTTTGCCAGTTTGCAAAACTCTATTGGAGTGCACATGGAATGCTAGAAATATTTTAGATTTTTTTGATTTCATAGGGACAAAATGGGAGTTTGAACTTTCAACTTGTGCAATCACCTTCTGTAGAAGACAAACCTCCAGCTTGCATCTTGTGTTACATATTTCTTCTCCAGGACAGGACATCTTTGAGCAGGAGGCTGAAGTCTTCAGCCCTCCCAGTGTGTAAAGACGAGAGGGTCAGGGAGGCCCTATGGATGATTTTTATGCAGGCAAAAGGGCTTAGGATCTGAAGGAAGGGTGTGGAGTACCTCAGGGCTAAGTAGATGGAAGGCTTTGGCTTGGATTGTGGAGGGGACGAACAGAGAAGAGCCTGGGCACTTTGCCATTGGGGAGTTAGTGCCGGGTACAGGGGTGGCTGACTAGTGATGCTAGATCCCACTTGCCCAAAGTGCCCGCTCTCAGAAGAGTGAACACTTCCCCCGCCTTGAAGGGCTGCTGGCACAGCCACCTTTTGTCTTTGTTTTATGATTTTTGAAATGCAGCTGTTCCATAGACCTGTGAAAAGTTGCAGGTTTTGAAAAACCTACTGTTAGATCTAGCATACTTGACATGGTTTCCCCCTAACTTTTTGCATTCAATCCTCCTGTTTTGCTGAGTTTGTTTTTGCTGACCTTAGGACTCTGCACGTTACCACTGCTAACCAATGCTAAAGTGCTTGTGCTCTCCCCTGAAAACATGGTAAGATTGGCACATTTAATTCACTTGTAAGTATCTACTAAAGTGACACTGCCTATGCCCATGGGCTGTAAATTAAATTCTACTTGTGGGCACTGATTGTGCCACCCACTTAAGTAGCACTTTAAACATGTATCAGGCTTGTCACTGCAGCCTGTGTGTGTGCAGGCTTAATCTGCAATTTTGACTTGGCAAAATAAACCTTTTGCCAGACCCAAACCTTCTGTTTCAATACATATAAGTCACCCCTAGGGTAGGCCCTGGACAGCCCAGAGGGCAGGGTGCAGTGTGATTAAAAAGTTGGACATGTACTTTTATGTTTTTACATGTTCTAGTAGCGAAAAACTCTATAATTCATTTTTTCAATACTACAAGGCCTACCTCTACCATACGATAACATTGGAGTTACCTTATTACATTTAATAAGCTGTAATTTACAAATAGGAACAGGTAACCAGTGTATATATGGTGTCTCTGGAATTGTGTTGAAAACCCCTAACTTATAGTGAAGTCAGATTTAGAATGACTATTTTGAAAATGCTACTTTTGGAAAGTTGGCATTTTCCTGGCTTATCAATTTGGGGCCTGTAGCCTGTGTCTGTGTCACATGACTGGGCGTGGTTGGCAGTTGGGATTTGTTTATTCCTCCTAGACAGCCACACACAATTAGATGGATATCACTGGCACGATGGGAGAGGAGCTTGACCCGGCCCCATTTACACATGACTAAGATGAGTCCTGTCTCCACACAGAGGGCTGCATACCCCCTCTAGTTAGTCTGGAGCGAGGAAGGCAGGGCATCTGTGTACTTCACAGGCCTACCTCTAGAAACTTCTCCCTACTTCAACGGTACAACTGGGTATAAATATTGGACTTTAGACACCAACTCTTCAGTACTCTTCTGGATCTTTAGATAATCTGCCAGAAAGAAGGACTGCTGTGCTGCTGAAACGACTGCTGTTCTGCTGGACTGCTGCTCTGAAGGACTGCTGAGCTGCTGCATGCTGCCCTCTTTCCTGGGTAAAAAGGACTGGACCTGCATCTCTTGAACCACCAACCCAGAGTGACTCCAAGGGCTAGTTGGCGGGCCTCCTGATATGAAGCCTTGGGCACACAACAGGCTTCCAATAACCTTGTATATGCACCTGGACTCTGCCATCTGTGAGTTCACCCTGCCAAATGGTGCCACCTCAGTCCTGGACACTTGAAAGTGGGCTTAAGATGCTTTGCCAGCCTCTGTAGATCAAGCAGAATTGAAGCCTCTCCTCTGCTGTTCAGCGCAAACCTGAGCAGAAACTATGCATCGCCACTGCTGTGTGGATTGGACCCATCGCAAAGACCTGTATTGCCTTTGCAGTCCCATCGGAACGGCACTTCCTTGGCTCAGGCCCTTGCATTCCTCTTCGGTGTCAACCTCAATCATGATGCCGGACTTCACATCAAAGCCTCGAGGCTCCTTGGTACTGATGCGTCGGCCGCGACTGTGCGCCGCATCTTTGATGCTGAACTTGCATCAAAAGCCCCATCGATGGGATCCTCAATGACGAAATAGGCATTGAATTCCCAGCCTCACCGCATCTAGGAGCTGACTCATCCCTTCGGCAGCACAACACATCTTCGATGTGGATCCTTGCAACGCTCTGCAAACCAGGATTTAAGGTACTCAGTTCAGTGCAGCCTGTCTACGCTCCATCACAGTTGGCCAGAACTTGTAAATTTGTCCCAGTCCAGCGCGACCAGATATCCACAGTTGGCTCTTTTTGCTTTCTTGCTCCATTTCCACTACCATCTTTAAAATTGCATATCTCTGGTTCTACTGATGGCATTTCTGTCATTTTAGTTGTGTTTTATGTACGAAAGAAAAGCCTATTGTTTGGTCTTCGTGAAGGATACTTTTTGTGTGATGTTTTTACTTTATTTTGGTTGGAAATGTTGAGGAAATACTTTACACATTGCCTCTAAGTTAAGCCTAATTGCTCTGTGCCAAGCTACCAGAGGGTTGAGCATAGGTTAATTTAGGGTTGGCTTGTGTTTCACCCTGACAAGGATTGTGGTTGCTGGTTTTACCAAGGCTCCCACCCCAGTCAACCAACAACCCAATTTCTTACAAAAACGTTATATCATTTTTTAATGCAAACTAATATTTGCAAATAAATATCCCCAATCATGGGGAAAAAACTATGCCTGGGCTTAACCGTACGAAAAGCTTGAGATTCCACAAAAAATGTATAGTCCAATAATCTTTATCTTCCAAAGCTATGCTAATTTAATGAAAACTTCCTTCGACCATAAATACGCCTGAATACCCATCCATTAAAATAAAAATTTGGAAATCTATTCAGAGTTCATTGTGGCAAAGCAGGTTTTCACTTCTAGATCAGGAAGGTGAATGTTTTTACCTATGGCTTGCTTGTACAATCTCCCTTCTGAAAGAGTGAAAGGTATAATAGAAGATCAGCAGACACACAATGAGATCTTATCCCCAGTTTAAAACACTCCACCGACACCAGCAAAGGATCCATCATTGTCAAACCTCCAGGTACCAGTGAACAAGTGTGTAGTGAAGCACCCGCTAATTCAGTTTGATTGGGGGTGTCTGGTGGACAGGGTAACTTGCATGTTATGGATCTACCTGACTTTGAACTGTGACTCAGAGGACATAAGAGAGAAGTAAATGTCAATAAATAGTAGAAAAAAAGATAGCATGACAAAGTTGTGGGATGGGCCAGGGGGGGAAAAAAAGCTACAAAGAGAAGGAGGAATGATGAAAACTGCAAAGAAAATGTAAGAAATGAGCAAAGGAAATGAGAGCATGAAATAAGAGAGTGAAAAAGAATGCAAAGTAGTAAAGAAATAAGGAATGTAAAAAAGAAAGCAGGAGGGAACGTAGTTTGCAATAAATTAATACAATGGATAGAAGGAAAGAAAAATAAAATGGAGAAGAGAGACAGAAAAACGTAACAGAAGGACGCTTTGCTTGGGAGAGCAATTTCTGGGGAACTTTCGTGAAAGAATTGAGATCCCACACTTCAGTCACTCATTCAGTTATAGTCCTGCTGTTAAAAGTGGGGGATATTTTATTTTGCTGGCTCCTCCCCTACTAGTAAATGGGCATTACTGATAAACAAAAGAGGAAGCGTGTAGTATTCCTACTTGCAGTGTGGTAGTTCTGTGAATAATGCATTGATCTGACATGGAGGAACATTTGAGGTTTTTGATGTACGTAGTCTGTGAGTGAGAAGAGCTTGCAAGGCTTGTGACCAGCTGGTAACTGTTCACTGTATTTTACTGAATCTTATTAAAGCCTTATCACTATAAAAGGATAAAAACTGGACTGCTAATCCGTGTTGATGATGCGAGGGAGACAGGATGAGTATCTCAAAATTACTGCCGATTTAACAGCTCTAAAATGTATATACTTGTTGGTTCACCTTGAAATTGATTCATAAATAGGATGATAAAAAGTACACACAGTCTTATAAACCTTCAGTTTTTACATGATACTGTTCAAAGAGTATAAACAGAAATACTATCACTGTAGATACAGAGGGCCAAATTTACAACGCTAAGTTTACGTGTGTAGATATACTCATATGCAGATGTGCTCCTACACCCACATAGGTATAACCCTCTTAATATTTGCTGTTCACCGCCTTCGATTTACACCTAGCTTAATCAATGAATTTATGAGTGAGTATAAAGTTACTATTAGTAACTTTAGACTTGTTTGTGGAGATCTCGCCACCATGGAGGATATCTCCCTATCATAAAATATAGAGAAAGTGATAAGTTTAGAATTCTCATAACAAATATATGTATTGTTAATTTAATGTAAAATAATTTTAAACAAATACTGCTAGCCTAGGACTACTTAAAGAATTTTTTTGTAAGATGCTACCTCCTAAAACTGGCTTTGTATTACATTATAAATTCATTTGAATAATTGATTTTTATGTTTTTTAACAATACTTACAATTTAAAACCACTCACCCTCAGTAACCTTTTTTTTAATTTAATTTGTGACACACTTGGTTATATCATGTTTTAAATTAATGTTAAGAAATTCATCCCACTTTAACTTCAGTTACAAAATAAATAATATGTATTTTAAATGTAAGTGTATAATTGCATTAAAAAATAACATTTAGGGCCCGATTCCGATCTAGCTAGGAAAGCCCTCCGTACGACTCGGATCCAGTGGGCATTCCGAGCGAAATGTGCTCCGGGAGTCCGGACGAGCGAGTACGATGCTGCCGTAGGCTTACGGACTCGTTTCGCTCTGACTCCCATTGAACTCTATGGGAGCCCGTGTACAGACTCGTACACAGGTTCCCATACCAGAAAAGGGGTGGGTGGGGAAAAGTGTACACTCTGTGGTGGGCACCCCATGGTGCCCCCCACACTGTGCATGCCTGTATCGGAGGGACCCATGGGAACACCCCCGTGACAGATTTGGAGGGCCCCGGGGCAAGGGGGGCCTGCTAAGGCCCCTGAAGTACGCTTCCGATAGCCGCTTTGACTCGCTGAGACCGAGGCGAAGCGGCTGTCCGAATTGTCCATCATACTCCCTCGGACGGAATTCGGCTCCATTGCGCGGCACGATTCGGCTATGAACGAGTCGTACGGAGCAGTTCGGGTCCAGAAACGATTCGGTCAGAGCTTACACGATCTTCGCATCGTACTTGGTTGTTCGGACCTATGTACAATTTGATCAGAAACAAGGGCTACGTATCGGATCTGGCAAGGCCAATACGATTTGGAGACTTTCCGAATGACATTGGAATTGGGCCCTTAGTATTAAAAGATTTTTTCAACTAAACATATGTGTGTGTATGTGTGTGTGGTGTGTGTAAAAAATTTAGACTAAAATGTGTTTATTTTGTATTATTTTGTATGCGATTTTACTGTTGTAGCCTACCTCCATAGTTTTCTATGGGAGGTGCTGGAGTACAGTTAAGCCTGTTTTGTCATTTTCAGGGCTATTGTAAAATTAGAACTGTGCTTTGTGTACCTAAATCGTCTTAATCTTGTGTGGTTGCGTTTTTGTTATTAACATTTCACTTCCTAAACCCAACCTTAAATAAATGTCCTCTAACCCAGCCTATTTTGTAGTAACTATTCCCCATTTTCCCAGCAATCCCATATTTACTGTTAAATCCTGTAACTATGTATAAGGAGATCTCCACCATCAGAGAGATGAATTTTTAACCAGATGGAAGTGGTGAAGGTGGAGCTATTCGGCCGCAGGTTTGTGAATTACATTTTGTAATACCGGAGCACTACTCTGCATAATCCAAAATGCCTGTCATAAAACTGGGCCTCATGGTGCCCCATTTGGTAGGTTTTTACACAGTTGTTCTGGTTCATGCTCTTTCATTTGTTAAACATATGCTTCAAGTTAAGCTGCAGCTAGTACCGCACTCGATCTCTCATTTTTATCTGGGTCAACTAGCTCCCCCTGAGCAGTGAACAAGATCTGCAGCCTGCAGCGTGTGGGGTACTCTCTCTCCAGCCAACCATATTTACAAGACATCCTGCTCACAGTGTCGTTCATTCTGCGTTTCCATACAAAATAAATGCCTGACAGCTTTGGCTGCGTGGATTACAAGCATAAGACTTTGACCAACAATAAGGTCATGCAGTCAATTGAATTAAGCCTCTCTGGTGTTCACATAAAACAACATAAAACAACATGCATCTCTTAGGCATAATTAGAATGCTGTTTCACAGTGTGTGTTGCACTATTTTATAGAGTCCATTTTGAATTTCCATAAATGTGCTCGTTGACTATCTTAAAAAGATTCAATCATGCCATCCAGAGGATGCACACAGATACATCCAAATCTTAAATTACAAATGTATTCATGACAGACTGCACCTTAAATGAATGTTGTAGGGAATTGGGTTACTGGTTGTGGAGGGGTTGAACCCTTCTCAAGCAGCTAGCGCAATCTCTATCAGGGTGAAACACGAGAAACCCCCAAATTAACCTGTACTCCACACTCTGGTAGCTTGGCACACAAGCAGTCAGACACAAAACAATCCCCCATAAATTTAGAAAAATAGAGTAACATATAATAAATAATTTGAGACCAAAATCTAATCAGCGGAACCAAAGATATGTAATTTTAAAGTGATACGTAAAAAGTGTATCTAGAAGCCCAATATGCTGACTAATTATCTGGTCATGACAGACCGGGCCAAAGTCACAAGTTTAGGCGGACCGCAATGGTTCGCGGGCTGGCTATAGGGGCAAGTTCTGCCCTCCGAACAAAGTGCCTTAATCCTGGTTCTTCTTGCAAAGCAGCTCCTTAGTTCTTCTGAGTCTTCCACGGGTTCAAAGGTCTACTGAAGAGTTGGGTCCGAGAGTCTAATATTTATATCTGATGACAGCTTTGAAGTAGGAGAAGGTTCTGGAGGTTTCCCACTCCAGAAGTGTTTGGAATTTCATGCCTCCCTACCCTGGCCACAGCTTCCCTGGGGTCAGAAAAGACTAGTGTTAAACCCTTTGTGAGTGTGCGCAGGCATAGACTTTGTGATGTGCAAGTGTTGTAGGTGACAGCTCCTCCACCAATCAAGTCAGATATAGCCCATCCTGCCAACACCAATTTCCCCTTTGTCTCACTGTCTGGATACAATACACAAAGACCATCTACCAGCTACACCTACTTATGTGACCCAGAATACCAGCTGCAGGTCACCAAATGGTTAGGACAAGAAAATGCTAACTTTCTAAAAGTGACATTTCCGAATTGTGACTTAAAATCCGATTTTACCATTAAAGAGGGTTTTAAATTACAATTCTTTACACACCAAACTCGACATTCTGACTTCCTATTGAAAGTTATTACTTGCAGTAGTGAAAAACAAATTAAGTTTTTCAGTGCCAGGGCATGTAAAGGTTAAAAGCACATGTCCATCTTTTAAAATAAACTGCACCCTGCCATGTGGGCTGTTTAGGGTCTACCCTATAATGACTTATGTGAATTAAAAGGAAGTTTTCGGCCTAACAAAAGGTCTATTTTGCTAGGTTAAAATGGTAGTTTAAAACTGCACACACAGGCTGCAATGGCAGGCCTGAGATATGTTTAAAAGGGCTACTTACGTGGGTGGCGCAATCAGTGCTGCAAGCACATTAGTATCATTTGATTTACAAGCCCTGGGTACATGTAGTACCACTTCACTGAGGACTTATAGGTAAATTAAATGTGCTGATTGGGTGTAAGCCATTTGTTTTCATGTTTAGGGGTGAGCACATACACTTTTGCACTGGTTAGCAGTGGTAAAGTGAATATTGTCCTAAGGCCAACAAAACATGAGATCAGCAAAAATGGAGGAGCAAGGTAAAATGTTTGGGAGAAGTCCAGCCTAAGCCTAACAACTCTAACAAATGTCTAGGAGCAATTGCTGCCACAACTGTTTTTTTCTGAAGGGGCACTGAATTAAAAGTAAAATATAGCATGCCTGCAGTCACAGGTGCAAGAGGTTATACTGAAGGTTCTAACTGTGCCTGTAAGAAGTCTGTTTTGTCCACTATGGATATATTCTCTCTCTCTCACATCCAATTTATACCTTTTTTCACATGTCAGCTTCACCATCTAAAACTGGTTTGATCAGAATTACATTTCTGTTGGACCACACTTCATCATTGCTCCCAGATCCCTCACTCTCCTACTGAATAAATGGAAGTGCTGTCACTGTCTACACAACACTGGTGATCTCCCCAACAACGGAAATACAGAAAGTCAGAAAATGGAAAATACTTCAACAGTCCATTTTCTGAGGTGCCGCCAAAGTAAGTACTGTGCAAACTGCGCCTTGCTTCAGGCAATAATACTAAAGCCATATTGTACAGTTAATAGTCAAAATGCATACACTTTACAATATCCTTCAGCTTTTAAATGCATAAAGCTTTTTGCTGGATTCCTGAAATGTGTTACTATAACTGTGTTCAACAAATTACATCATCCAGCATTACTCCACTGCTGAAAAGAACTGAGATTCCCAGGACTGGATCTCACTGCTAAAGATTGGACCTCACTATCAAGTATTGATTGCATCTCACTGACAGGGAATGAATCTCACTGTTTAGGATTGGACCACATCTTAGAAAGGCCCCTAACAATCCACACCCCAGTTCAAACACTTCAGCGCAAAATTGAATACCTTGTAGGTAGTACTATAGTCAATCAATCAATCAAACATGTGTAGAGCGCACTACATACCCGTGAGGGTCTCAAGGTGCTGGGAGGGGGGGGGGCGCTTCTGATTGAACAGCTAGGTCTTGAGTAGCCTCCTGAAGGTCAGCAGGTCTTGGGTCTGTCGTAGGCTCAGTGGGAGGGTGTTCCAGGTCTTGGCGGCGAGGTGGGAGAAGGATCTCCCGCCGGTGGTTGTTCTTCGGATGCACGGAACGGTGGCGAGTGCGAGGTTGGCGGAGCGGAGCTGGCGGTTGGGGATGTAGAAGGAAAGTCGTCTGTTGGGGTAGGCTGGGCTGGTCTTGTGGAGTGCCTTGTGTGCGTGGATGAGGTGCTTGAAGGATATCCTCTTGTTGACGGGCAGCCACTGCAGGTTTCTCAGGTGGGGGGTGATGTGGCCAGGCGTGGTACGTCGAGGATCAGTCGTGCCGAGGTGTTTTGGATGCGTTGCAGTCATTTGATGGGCTTGGTCGGGGCTCCCGCGTAGAGGGCGTTTCCGTAGTTGAGTCTACTGCTGACGAGGGCCTGGGTGACTGTTCTTCTTGTATCTGTCGGGACCCACCCGTAAATCTTGCGGAGCATGCAGAGGGTGTTGAAGCAGGAGGAGGAGACGGCGTTGACTTGCTTGGTCATGGAGAGCGTTGAGTCGAGGATAATTCCCAGGTTGCGTGCATGGTCGGTGGGGGTCGGGGCTGCCCCCAGTGCCGTCGGCCACCAGGAGTCGTCCCAGACTGAAGGGTTGGAGCCGAGGATGAGGACCTCCGTTTTGTCCGTGTTCAGCTTCAATCGGCTGATCGTCATCCAGTCGGCGATGGGCTTCATTACTTCGTGGAGGTTGGCTTTGACGGTGATGGGGTCCTTGGCGAGGGAGAGTATAAGTTGAGTGTCGTCGGCGTAGGAGATTATATTGAGGTCGTGCTGTCATGCGACGTGTGCGAGCGGGACCATGTAAATGTTGAACAGTGTCAGGCTGAGGGAGGATCCCTGGGGTACTCCGCAGATGATCTCGGAGGCTTCGGATCGGAATGGGGGGAGACGGACACTCTGGGTTCTGCCGGAGAGGAAGGAGGTGGTTCATTCCAGGGCTTTGTCTCGGATCCCTACGGCGTGGAGGGGTGCGCGTAGTGTGCGGTGGCAGATGGTGTCGAAGGCGGAGGAGAGGTCCAGTAGGATGAGGGCTGCGGTCTCACTGTTGTCCAGCAGGGTCCTGATGTTGTCAGTGGCGGCGATGAGGGCGGTCTCGGTGCTGTGGTTGCTGCGGAACCCTGACTGGAAAGGGTCCAGGATTCTGTTTTCTTTGAGGTATCGGGTTAGCTGTCTGTTGACGATCTTCTCTATGACCTTGGCCGGGAACGGGAGCAGAGAGATGGGCTGGAAGTTCTTGAGGTCCCTAGGGTCTGCCTTGGGTTTTTTGAGTAGGGCGTTGATCTCGGCATGTTTCCAGCTCTCTAGGAAGTTTGCGGTCTCGAGGGAGAGATTTATGATATTGCGTAGGTGGGGTGCGATGGAGCTGCTGGCTTTGTTGAAGATGTGGTGCGGGAATGGGTCTGACGGGGAGCTGGAGTGGATTGTGCTCATGGTCTTGATGGTGTCATCGATGCTCACGCTGGTCCAGGCTAGCAGGGGGTCGTGGTTGATGGTGTGCGGAGAGTCTGTTGTGTTGCTGTCTAATGGGGCTGTCTGGGTGTTGAAGCTGTCGTGGATGTCTGCTATCTTGCGGTGGAAAAAAGTGGCGAGGGAGTCGCACAGAGCTTGTGACGGCGGGATGTCGTTGGTGTTGGAGCTGGGGTTGGAGAGTTCCTTCACGATGTTGAAGAGCTCCTTGCTATTGTGTGCGTTGTTGTCGAGGCGGTCTTTGAAGGAGGTCCTCTTGGCAGTCCTGATGAGGTGATGGTGGTTGCGGGTGCCGTCCTTGTGGGCTGCGTGGCTGTCCGGAGTCTGTTCGCAGTGCTATTTCTTATCTAGTTTCCGGCAGCTTCTCGGTACCTACCCAGGCCAATTTCAAGACATTATCAACTTCCTTCAACTACAAGATCCTTTGTCCTTACCTGCTACCAATGGACAATACTTGTCTATTGCTAGCAGGCACCTGAAATTCCACCAGTGTAAATCTGACATGTTATCCTCCCTATTCCCACCCTTAGCAGGGATATTCTTCTGCTGGTGTATTATTAGTTGAGTGCAAATCCATTTATGAGTACCAAATATGAGATGCACTAGTAAACAGAGATATGCACATCAAAGGCCAACTTAGATGCAAAAATACCATTCAGGCCCAAATCTGGGAAGATGATTTATACTTAAGCATCAAAGGAAACTTATGCGAAAACACAATTTCTGTAAATAACTTGATTTAGTAGGTAAATTCTTCCAAGAGTGTCTGTCTGTATAATGTGCATCCAGGAGTGGCCGGTATGCTGGAGGAGCAAGAGGGGTGGGGGGGAGCAGGTCGGTGGGAGGTGGGGGTTGGAGGGGCACTAGGGGTCGCAGGGGTGGGAGGAATAAAAAAACTTACCTTCAGCCATCAGCGTCCCTCGTCATCTCCTCTTCACCTCTTCAGGAAGGCACAGGCTCCTGAAGCTGCTCTTGCACAGAGAGCAGCTTCAGGATTGGCCTGAGTGATCTCAATTTGCACTCCAGGACAGACTGTGTGCCTGTACCTGCTCTATCCCACCCATCTGCGTTGCTGGATTGGAGAGAGCTTACACTGTGCAAGATGGTTTGGCCAGCCTGCGATGGCTGGTAAAACCATCATGCGCAGTGATGGGAGTGCACTACCACTGCCCTCGGTGCCTGTCACTACAAGACCCCTACCCCAAGATTTGTCAGGTAAGGAAAAATAAAACAAGTGTTGTTTTATTTTTCCTTTCCTGACGTTTATGGGGGGGGGCAATGCTTCTCCGCCATAACGGAAGAGCCGCCCCTGCACCTACTCAACTCTTTTCATAATTGTTAGACGTGAGATCTTGACAGTGCCATCTGGAATTGTATAGTCACCTTGACCAGGTGGCCAGCTAATGTTTGGACCAGATTGAAAACATTGTGTTTGGTCATAATTGGCAGCCCTTCATAAGTGGTGCTGAACGACTTACCCAGTACTTTTAGCTTAAGCCGCTCTTGTTACTTTTCAATCTACCTTGTTTGAGTTCTGTTAGTCATTTAACTTTCTCCAACCCATTCTTCTGACTAGAAATTGTGAACTGGTTCAGCTATCATGTTATTTTGTGTGTGTTTCTCAGAAAGCACTGATCATTCTTTCTGTTTGATCATCAAATTCTAGATCCATGCCAATCTACCTGAGCTTGTGCCGTTCTTCCTATGACAAGAGGTTAAGAGATATCACCACTCTGTGATCGATCAGGAGCACTAGTGTGAAATTCAATAATTCAGTAATATTTGTAGATGACCATCAATGCCAGGCATCCCTCATACGTTGGCCTCGCTTTGGAAGTCTGGCTAGATCCTACTTTAATGGCTACTATTCTTTTTGTAATTGCAGCACTTGTGATGTTTTCTTTGTGCAGTTGCTACTGAATGCAAATAGTCTGTCGGAATTACTGAAGTGTGATAGTCTTCTGTCCATGGGGAGTCTTTATTCCTTTAACAGGGTGTTTTAGAAGATGTATTCTATATGTGCTACTAACTAGAGGCCTTAAGTAAGTGGTAAACATCTTATATGATACCAAAATACCTGACAGTAGGAAGGAGATAGAGATCAGAAATGCTTTGTTTAAAGTTCTGTATATTTTTATCCATGTTGCCTTCCCCATGCCTGTCTGATGCCAGGGACTGGGTTTGAATCATACTTGTACTAAAAATAATATACTGCTTTCCTAGAAATGTTAACATGCCCTGTTCAAATATTAACAATTTCTTGTACAACTGTTTTAATGACGAGCCTGGGAACACTGTGGCGCATTTGCTGGAGGGTTGTAAATGATATCTTTTCCGAAGTTTATGATGCGAATGCTAATTAACATTTACTGCAAAGAATCAGTGTTTTACAATGTCACGCTCTTCATAAGTATGCATCCATATACTTTAATAACGCATTAATTTGCAGTGGCAAAGGACAAAGCCTGGACTGGGCTGCCAATCTCATAAAATGGATGGCAATGCTAAAAGAGCAAACTGAACCTTCTAATGAAGAACTACCAGTCCATTAAACATGTGGGTCCCAATTTCCAAAGGCAATCTGAAACAAAAGCCTAACTTTACTACTTATTGTATTCGCAGATGTCATTTGCAAGGTGTATCTTTACGTCTGCAGTTGGGCCATACTCTCCAGCTCAGGCCGGAATCTCGGCGTATGGGGCGGAATCTCTGGCTCTGTCCGGATGAAGTGTATTCAATGACCGGGACACAGTTTTTACAAAAAGGAACATTAGGAACGTGAGATAAATGGTAGAGGAGGTCATGAAAATCAGTTTGGGCAGGGAAAGGGTGTGGCCAGACACTACATCACATCCCAGAGAAGCTTGCTCCTTGCATCATGGTACAATCAGTCCACAATTTGTGCTCCCCTCAGTGTTGACTGTAGTGTTACAGCACACTCAGTGTTGACTGTAGTGTTACACCAAACTTTGGTGTAACAGTACAGTAAAAACTGAGGGGAGCGCAAATTGTGGACTGCGTGTACCATGATGCGAAGGAGCAAACTACTCTGTGATAAGATGTAGTATCTGGCCACACACTTTTCCCTGCTCAAACTGATTTTCATGGCCTCCTCTAGCATTTATCTCACGTTCCTAATGCTCCTTTTTGTTAAACGTCCATGCCGGCCCATTGGTTGCACTTCTTCCGGCCCAAGCTGGAGATTCCGCCCCGACTGCAGACATAAAGATACGACTCGCAAATGACCTCTGTGAATACCAAAAGTCATAAAGTTAGACTTTTGTTTTAGATTGCCTTTGTGAATTGGGCCCCTCACTGTTTACCTGTCCCATGCAATTACAGCTTTGAAATTAAACATGACAAATGTATTTATAAGTTTACCCCTTAGGAGTTCTGGGCACTAGGGGCATCTAAATGATGTGTGTTGTTACCCAAGAGTACTCATATTATTGATCATTGAAGGATGAAAGATTGAGTGGACCTACCAGAAATGGAACCGAAGACTGGGGGATTAAATAAAGATCTCTAGTAGTAGAGGCATTAGTTCACTGAGCCGTACCAGACTAAGGGCCTGATTTAGAGTGCGGTGGAAGGGGTACACTGTCACAACAGTTACAAAGTACCCTTTCCTCCATACTGAAAGTCTGCCTGCCTCATTTAGAGTCAGAGGGACCATTAGTACTTTTAGTGGTGGAGACTACTCTATCTCCGCCACTGACATACACCTTTGAAGACCTGACGGAGTAAGGAGCAACAGAGATTTTGCCATATCTCAACCCACTCAATTTTTACCGGGAAAGCAAATTCCAATTTTCTTCTTTTGCTT
Organism: Triturus cristatus; assembly: GCF_964204655.1. Lineage (NCBI taxonomy): Eukaryota > Metazoa > Chordata > Amphibia > Caudata > Salamandridae > Triturus > Triturus cristatus. The sequence continues at coordinate 872,377,618 of NC_140581.1, forward strand.
ACCGCTATCCAAAATGTGGCGTAAGTGAAAGTAAAAACATTTTAATGACCACCCACACCATGGGAAAAGACTTCAATGGTGGAGGGAGGTGGGGATCCTTGTTTTTATTTTCAAAATGACATTACTCTTTTATTTAATTTTTTTTAACTGAAAAAAGAAATTGCAAATGTGCCCTAGAGCTCTGCCATCTTGACAGAGCCGTGGGGTGCACTTTCAATGCATTAACAGGGACCATTGTGACAGCCATTCCTGCCGATGCAAGACCTGTCTGCAGGGGCAGCCGACATCTCTAAGGTCCAGACTTATCAATGCTTTTTGCGATCACAAACGGGCCAATTCGCAGAATCAGCCTGTTTGTGATCACTAAAATGCATTTTGCAATGTATGAGACATTTTTAAATCGCAATATGGGTAATCGCAATTATTTGCGATTACCTAAATTACAAATTAGCATTAAGGAATCGCAAATTACCACCAACTTCTACTTGGTGGTAATTTGCACACATGCACATTTCAGGGGTGCAAGAGGGTGTCCTCTTGGAACCCTGGCACCCTTGAAATTGCTCCCGCAGATTGGGAGTGCCTCTTGGTGACTCGCAAATTGCAGGAGCAATTCCTATTCATTCCTATGGGCCTCTTGGCTCATAGGAATGAATGGGAAGGTATTTCTTAATTGCAAATTGCAATGTGCGATCACAATTAAGGAATATTAAGGAATCGCAAACATCCATTTACCTACATCTGGCCCAAAGTCCTTAATGAGGTCCGTAATGAGGTGGATGATCACTCTAACATTGACTGTAAGTTGTATATTACTGGTGTTCTGGGATTTGTATCGTTGTGGAATAGAAACCTGTTCTTCATGTTTTGGCTTGTTTTAGTCAGTTCATAGATAGCTTACACTGACTCTGTGAAGTATTCTTTTGTTAATTTTGGTAGTGTTCTGTTTTACCAAATTGTCCAACAATCTTCAGGTTATAACACCACCCTTTGTGGCAGTTTTCTATTGGTATTGAATTCTGTTCAGTGTGTATACATCAGTTATAGAAACATTCTCCAAGTTCCATAAGTGCTCTTAGAACCTACCTGTCAGGCAAATTGATTTGTTGTAGCTTGTGCAATCATGTTTTAATATGCAACATGTTGCACCCTTCAAATCTATGTAAATTGCAAAAAAGTTGATTCTGGTATAAAATGGAAGACTAATTATTGATGGTCCTTTTAAGTGATGCTTTCTCTGGTTTGAGTAAAGCTCTATGGAACCACTGTTCTGTATAAAATTAATTTCCCAGAGTCCTTCTTGATATATTAGTTTGCCCTACCTTCAAATACACACTGTCAGGATAGAAGCAGAGGATCTGAGCCTTGAAAGCAATGCAGGCAAAGGGCCAAACACAAGAATTTGAGCATATAACCACATCAATAAAGAAATACCCAGAAACTTTATAATATCATTACAGTTCTGTTAAATGACATATTTCAAATAGACCCAAACACAAACAAAATGTAGTTTTCTAAGAAACTTAAAGTATAGAAGAAATTTCACAATAGTTTATCAGACTGCTTATTGGTGGCACAAAACCAGCAAAAAACAGGGTTGTGAGGCCAGTGCCCAAGATGCAATATGTGATGCAAAGAAGTGAGGCATTTTATGCTGTAATGTACAGCTTAAAGGTACTTAGGATAAGAGAAAATAAATATATTTGGCATTTTCTGGAAAACCTTTAAAATTAACTCAAACATATCTTGCCATGCTTTCTTGCATTTGATTAGCTACATGTTTTCAAAGTCATGTCACAAAATCTAAACGATGGATAGAAACACACAGTGAATTCACAAGGCCCATGACTAAGCATAAAAACGTGTCTCCTTCAGAGGTCCCTGCAGAAAAAATTTGAAACTACATTTTCATGATCTCTCGGCACCTTGATACCAGGTATTGGTGAATGATTTAAACAATAATAGCTACAGTAACTACTAATAATTGGTTTTTTGGCTTTCTATGAAAGGATACCAAAATATCCAGGAAAATGCACAACCCTTTCTTTGCACCAAGGAGAGGCATACTGCGGTGATGACTCAGGGCATCCTTTTCATGGCTTAAGGATGAGTATTGTTAGATTTTTTTTAAACAATTCAGTAGTTGTCCTATATTCACAGACACCCAGCAATAGCACAAACCTCCCTGTAACCATTCTTCACAAAAAATATGTTATGGCATTCGAATCTCAAATATAATAATTCATATGCCGTAGCATTAAAACTAGGCTACCTTGAAGTTTCTGTCATTCACGAAGGGACAACCTTACTGAGAGTCCAGTTCAATGTCACACCCAGCAGTATGTGCTTTAACTGTGCTGCTTTAGTCTTCCCTACCCCTTTCATTGCTGTTTGTCTATGTTCTGTCCACCCCTTTCTGCATAAACCTATACCCTTTGATCAGGAGTCCTATGCAGGGTATCATATATGGAAATATTACCTAGCATAAATATTTTGTCTTGTGCATCATTTAATTAAGCATTGTCCTTTCCGTGTATATTTTCTCTTTTTAACTCAAATAGGGTGTAATGCTATTTATATCAGACTATATGCTGACACCAATATGCTGGTACCGAACCGCATTGCACTGATTCACTGAGCATTTTTTTAAAGTACATTTTTTATAAAAATGAAACATTTTTTATGTACAATATCTTTAATGGGAAAGTCACACGAGCTGACATATGTCAGTAACTATGAATTAATGAATTCATTGTTGGAACTGGTACTTTCTGGTTGGCTGAGGCAGTGCCCAAGCCAGGCAGAACCTACCACTCCTGTCAGGGTTAGTTGAATGTACTCACTGTATAACCTGCACTCCCCTTGGGTAGCTTGGCATGGCGCAGTCAGCCTTATCACAGAGGCAATGTAAAGCATTGGCACAGCACTCTCACACAATAAATATGTTGAGCATCCAAAAGGGACTTCACACAAGGTGTATGTAAATAAAGATTGTATTCAACACACACATTCATTAACACAACATGAAGATCATGTAATCTGGGCATAAATCACACTTGGAAATATTACTAGCAGTACTTGGCCCAACAGTGTTAAAAGGACATCAGTATTATGCACACTTGGGAAAAATCCTATTTTACTCCATCACCCTTATGCAGGGCTATATGTTGTCAGTCCTGGGCCCACCTTGAAATCAAATCCACCCATTTCTAGGGTGCACCCGGGTCACAACGATATCAGGAATTTGTAACACTTTTCAGTAGCACCGTGGGCCAAGGCCACACAGATAAAACCAATGTTAAAACGGAGTATTCGTTGGGTAATGAATCATAAAAGTAAAGCAAAACCGCTGTGCAGTGCAACTATTATTAGCAGGCTGTTCTCATGTAGCACACTCTCCCACACTAACAGAGCAGCGTAACGTGGTGCAAAGGATATCAGCAAGTCTAAATGGAGCACACTCGCACACACATGTGCCCGGCACCATAGGTGCGTTGATAATATGAATGCGGACCCCGTGGTGCAAATCCTCCCACATCTCCCAGTAACAAAAACACCCCGTACTGTACCGGTTTAAGGCCGGAATCACACTCAGTCAGGGGTTCTGGGAGAAGGCTGGAGTAACTATCAGGGTAACCAGGCAACAGCCAGCAAATGGTGTTGGTCACCACTTGGGAAGTTCACCTACTTTATGCAGAGCAGAAACAGTTAGCAGCTGTCCCAGTTCAATCAAGAGGTCCCTCAATTTTCCTTCCAGCACCAGCCCAATTCTGAGCAGCATGGGGGGGGGGGGGTCATGCAGTCTCTCGACCTGCTTCTGAATGCTCTAAGAAGTGTTACCCAGCCCAGTCACTTACTCTCACTACCCAGGTCCGATTCAGGCGATACTACCTGGCAGATGAGCAGTTCGACATGGTTTTGTTGTCCTGAAGTCTACAACAGTTGCTTTTCCATTATCAGATTTTGTCCAGAAAGGGCTAAGATCATTACATTCAGTGCGGATGCAAACTCATACCAGTTAGTGGAGTCATTTTTCATATCTTGTGTTACATTGATTTCAGGCTCAGTATGCATTGAATAATTCCATGGATCATTTGTGCTGAGCTCTATGGGTTCTTTGTCCGTGTCAGAGTTAGGTCTCCCCGATTTTTTACTGAATTCACATTTGCACGTGACTATAATCATTTTAACTTTGAAACCCGGTATCAAAATTAAATCTCCTATACATTTAGAGAGAAAGGGTAGGAATTGCACAAATATATCACAGTCTGATTAAACTAGATTGCTTGGAAACACTGCTTAAGGATCAGATAACAAGTTATGTGAAGAGGGTGTGGTATCTACCAAACCTGCTAAAAACCATTACCCCAGAAAGTGTTAATTAAACACTTTATATGTTTGAATGTCTCCTAATTCCAGTTTTCAACTTGGAAGTGAGGCGTGGCATGCACAAGTGGTATTAAACGCAACAAATTCTGCATATTATGTCTTTTTGTGTGGGTCTTTCCCGTGGTAAATTTCAAGAGGTTTGGCCTGCTGGAATCCTTCAGGGAAAATCTGCAAGGATGTGATAATTTTCAGCAAGCCTTAATGCTGATCCCTGAGCAAACTTCTGTTCAGGACCAGATTTTAGCCCTGATTTTGTAAACAAGTCCTCAGAAAGGAAAATGTCACTTTACAGCTGTATCCATACCTGCTGGCAGAAGCAGCTGACATAAAGTGATGAACAATAACCTTTGATGTTCAGGAAACAGATGAAAATTAATTGGAGGCAGCAGCAGGTGACTCAAAAAAGGATCAAAGAAAATGAGAAGAATGCATGCGTTTAATCTGTATTGTCCCACATTGCAGTAGAAACTCCTAAATGGAATAGGTTTCAGGGAAATCAGTGAATGAACACATTTCTAATTCATTTATTTGTAGGTTGTTACAAAGTACCCTTAAGAGGTCAGAAATGTCAATAGATTTAATATTTTAACATAGGTAATCCCAATCTGGTGTTCCACAGACACTACCCTGTAGGGTCTAAGGTGAGTGCCATTCAGGAGAAACACAGATTCAGGAGTTTCAAGAAGTGCAGGTGGTACGTTCTGCCCTCAGGACTGAGTCCAGAAAGTTCACGAGTATGGAGCCTTGTACTTCCAAAGGCAGGCCTCTATTTGTTTTAACTTGAAAGTTCATGGAATGATGGGAATGCGGTGGCCAATTGTAGATTTCTGGCTGGGGTGTTTGTGGTTTGGTTGTGGTTTATGCGTCTACCTTGATCTGTAGAAGGTGAGAAGGCCTTATAAATGATGCACTGATTTTTTAACTTCATTCTCAACTTCTGATTCATCAGGGAGCCAATAGAGTGCTTTCAGGACTGATTGCATGTGATGTTTTTGAGACTCTTGTGTAATCTTTTTGCAATAATACAGACTTGCAAATCATCCTAACAATTTTCATATCCACCCAATGGAAAACCTGGAGTAGGAGAATAATCTATGGCATGATTGAGAGATGTTTGTATTCCAAAATATCATGGTCATACATATTCTGCTACAGAGATATGGTGGCACAAATATCGACAACCAAAATATCAAGGTAAGCATATACGCGTAAGTATAGGTTCACCATTCTTAACTACACCTTACCATCAAGAGAGGTAAAATATCATATGTTTGTAGCACAATATTTTTGCTCCACGATATTCTGTTACTAAACTGAAATCAGGCTTGAGATCATTGATCACAGTAAATGATTGCTCAGCACTAAGTGAAAATCCCATATATTTACTTCTGCAATTTGGCTAGTAGTGTTTCAAATACTGTGTGAGGATCTCTTTTTTAGATTGTGACTCACCAAGCGTAATAATCTTTGTCTTGACTCCAGTGGTACATATGGGTTATGCACAGTGCTTAATTTGAGCTGGTGCTTTCAGGTGCTCAGCACCGGCACTTAATTGGTTTCCGGTGCTCAGCACAGGCACCTAATTGTCAACACCATGCTTAAAACAGTCTACCACATGGTGGCTCTGCTCATCTAATTTAGAGATGAGCTGAACAATAGTTGTTTAGGAATACAAAATACATTAAGAAATTGCCAACACCTACCTCCCCAGCCATTCCTTTAGCTTTAGGGACCTGGAATAATCTGGACTGTCGCATTTAAATGCGAGAGAGATGGTTAGTAGTTGTTTTGGCAGCGATGACAAGGGCGATGGGTGGTGCAAGCTGCAGTGGCCTCCTGGTCAGAGCCCTGGCACTTAATATTTTACAAATTAAGCACTGGTTATGCACTTTTCTTTGAGTAGATGTGTCTTTCTCGGACCTAGGTGTGGCTTACTTCTGAATTTCACCCATATAATACAAACTCAATGACAGAAAAAAAGATTTGTTAATCAGACCTTAGTGATATTTTTCTGGTTTTACCAATCCTTGTACATTTAGTTGCACAGTTAAGTGCCATCACCTTACACTTGGAATGCTCTAAAAGCCTTATATTCTGGACCCTGTATAGGGGAAGGTATTAATACCACATGTACACAAGGGGTTGACCTAAACAGCCAAATGTTAGGCGCCATGGTTCGCTTTATCTTCAGGCATATAGATATATGTAACTGGTTGTCTGAAGCATTGCATTGTGCCTGATTTGCTTAAACTAAACTGTGAGTTATTCTTTAACAGGGGCTATTGCTGTTGGAGAGGAAACATATTAATTAATTACTTCCTAGAATGGAGGTGATAGTTAGAACAAGAGTTAAGGATATGACATAGTGGTTTCTAGAAGAGCAAAAGCTGATGTTTTTGTCGTGACATCACATATCTCTATACCTAAACTATATAGTTGGTTAGCAACTGGGCCACTGTACAGAATATGTGTACTCTAGCTTCAAGGATAGGATGATTGGCAATACTGTCTTATCATTTACACACACATGACATCCTCCATGTGCTACCAATGCAAATTTTACAAGGAGATCTATTTGAAGGCAGTAAGATAAAGGCGGTATGGAACTATGAAAATGATCATCAATTCACTTTGACTGACAATTGTTCGACTGGCTCAGTTAGAATATATAATAACAGAGAAGGATGCACAAATAACCTTGTTTGATGAAAGAAGGGACCATGACAGACTTGAAAATAGCATCACTCTGTAGAGCTTGTCTCTGTTTTCAATACAAAATGACCATATCCAGCTTATATATTAGTAATATGCTCATTGAAATGTATGTGGGTGCTAGTGAATTAATTATTTGTTCCATCTTTTGAGCATTTGAGAGGTGAATTACTGAAGGTATGACATAACTCACAAACATTGAACATAATTTCAATGCCCACTCAGATCGCTTGTGTAAATTGTGCACCCCCTAATTACCATGAGGCAATTAGTGGGAGCACAATTCACACCTGATTTCAAATTGGAACCATGAAATTGGGATTTATGAGCAATGTGTGCATGATTTCGTCTTCAATGTGATGGACAAATGGGATTTGCACAGAATTTCATTTCACGTTTGGATCAGTTTTTATTTATTGAAAATTGCAAAGAAATGTCCCAGGTCAGGCCCAATTTAAATCAAACTTTCAAGCTCGGTTTTGTGCGCAAATGGTTATTTGCACTTGAATCTGAATTACCAGCCCAAATGTATGCAGGGCCTAAGTAGTTTTAGGGATTTAACCAGTATTAAATTATTGGTGCATGGTTCCCAAAATGCAAAAGAAAAAAGCCACATGTACAGAAAACTGAAAATAATTACATTTTATGTAGTCTAAAGAAACACTTGTTGACTGCGAACGAGACTTTGGAGACCAGGCCCTTGACCAAAACAAGATGAACATGGGCACATCACAGTATTTCACTGTGCGTGAGTTCCCTTACCTCGTAGAATAGAGGCTGCTTAGAAAGAAGCAGGACACAATCAGCTTTTTTTTCTTCTTTTGAAAAAAAAGCAAAAGTAGGCTCTTCTGAAGATGAGCAGGGTTTGAGGTTTTCATCCAAAACATCTTCAATCAAATTGCATAGAGTTGCATTATAAAGTACCTTTTGCCATTGAAAACATGGCACATTCTAAAGGTGCATGATTCTAAGAAAATAATTTTAAGAACATGGTAGCACATGGCGCGATTTAATATTCTAGATGGCACTAGAGTCGTAAAATTAATTCCACATGCATGGTTTTCAAATGCAACTTCAAACAAGGATATTCTAGGGATCTTTCTTTGTAAGTTCACCTGTCTCATGAAATGACCAGTTTTGACAACAACAGCATCACCTGAAGATCCTGAGCAACAGTGGCATTCAGGTTGACCCTGTGCCACCAGTTTGCAAAGATTCAGTCCTTCCTGTCTCTACCAGATTCCCCCAGTACCCAGAACAATCAAATCCCACAGTATAATACATGCAACTCAAAGTTCATCAGCAAGGAAATAATCCAGTATGAGAGATACATTCCAAAATGTGATTGTGAGATGTTTTACTTAACCCGTACGTAGAATACCCACCCAACAAATGGACTATCCATTGATACTTGTGTCAGAGCTGTTATTGAGCTTTCAGTGTGGGGAATGTGTAGAAACAGGTAGAGGTTATGTAAGGGGAATAGAAAATAGTGGTGTGGTTTTCTGTAGTAAAGACTGATGTGCCTACATCTTCATGAAAGAAGGACAAATGCTTCATGAAAAGTCAACATATGTTAGTCGAAGACACTGCAATTATACTGCTCCCTATAAGGATAGCCTGAAGACAAATCAAGTTATTTTTTTCTTGCAGGGTTAGTGTTGGAAGATGTATTATTAGTACGGGCAAACATGCACCTACCACTAGCAATAAGACCACCAACCCAATATAAGGCCCAGACAAGGTTTCAATAAATTATTTCCTTGCTCAACCCTTGGTAACTGGCAATGAGTAAGCAGGTTTAACTTAGGAGACAAGTGCGTAAAACATCTAAAAACACTAAATAAGATGTAACACAGAATAAAAATCCATTGCCAATTTATAAAAATAGGAAATATTTCTATGTTTAAAATGACACCAAAAAGAAAAAAAACTCCAATGTAGGGATCCGCTTATATGAATTTGTAAAGAATAAACACTTTATAGTGCTTAAAAAAACAATAGTGCCAGATTGGGACATCTGGTCACACTTGACCTGGACAAAGTCAAAGTTTGAGGCCGAACCAGATGAAGCCCGGGTTGGATACACTGAGTGGAAGGCCTCAAAATGTTACCTGAAATCAAAGCCGCGTCACGGTTTGACGTAGTCAGCTTGACTCTCAACGTCAGGTCGGTCAACTTATGGAGCTTTTTCCTAAAGTTGCTCCAAACTTCTGGAACATTTTGCTGAAGTTCCTCTTGAGGGTTCCAAGTGTTCACAACACAAATCCGAGGTTCCAGTGTCTCTGAGTTGCTGCTCGGAAGTTGGGACTACAGTTCCCACAATGCACCTGGCCAAATACTTTAAAGTCCAGCTGAAGGCGGTCAGTTGGGTTCTTCTTGCTGGAGATGATGCCGGTGTGGCTCTTGTCACCTATTTCTTTTAACAAGGCCACTCCTTTCGCTTTTTCAAGCAAGGCAAGGTCCTTAGGGCTGTGTTTCCTTAGTGTGCATCATGCGCAGTCATTCAGAGTGGAGCCCTCTTGGTGCAGTTCAGGGTTCCAACAGGGCAGTCCTGCTTCTTGTTTCAGGCACTAGATCTGAGTTGCTATGCAGCTCTCTCATATTTATCGAGTGTGCTGCGGGCACCCCTGACCATTGGGGTACAGGGTGCCACCCAAAAACATTGCAGCTTCCTCTGAAGTGTTGCATATTCTTGTCCCACAAAGCACTGCACTTTAAAATTCAAAACGGAGAATCTTTCTCCGTGGGGTGAGGATCTGGTTCAGCTAACCTACTGATGTGGCTCATTTCCCTAAACAATCCCTCTTTCAGACCTTCTGCAAATTCCATTCCTGGGGCTCCCATCTGGCTTAGGGGTACAGGACAAGGGTTAGGCCTGGCTTGCATTCTTTCTGTTCTGCTCTCTTTAAAGACCAATTTTATTATCCAGCCCCCTTCCTGGTCTGTTCTCTGCAGCTGAGATCGCCCCCAGCCAGATAACCTCTGCAATATGCAGGCCACTTGTCACCTCATCAAAGAAGTTTGGCTTAGCCTGGCAAGACTGGCCAATCAGGAGAGGCTGCTAAAAGGCTGGATTTTTGCTCACCGAAAAGAAAGTTCAATAACTTTGTTTCTGTACTAGTTATCATGAATTCAACATTGGCAAGTTGTTTGAGCTATTATTACAAAGGTTTTAAGGCCTTGAATTTTTATTGTAGCTCACTGTCAATAGTTACACCTTTTTAAAGTATTCCCATGCTAACCTATGGAGCTAAACTGCTACAATGGGGAAAAAGGGAATGGTCAGTTTTTCCTTCACCAGGGCATATAAAAACTCTTTTAAAATGTCCCTACCTATTTTTACATGGCACCCTACCCTGGAGACACTTAGGGTAGAACTTAGGGGTGACATATATGTGAACATAAGTTAGTTTGGTACTTTGCAAGTACCATTAAATCAAAAGTCGAATTTGCATATCATTTCAATTTAAAAGCAGCTTGCAAAGCAGGGCTGACTTTTAAAATGGCAGCAGGCAACCCAGCAGTGCACACTTAAGTGCATGAAATCAATCTGCTGGCCCTCTAAACCTACATGCCCTATCATATACTAGGGACTTACAGGTAGGTTGTCAGCGCCAACTGTAATTACACCTAATCACCGTATACCTTTTTAATCAGAGCACTGGCTCTGGGCCTGGTTAACAGGGTCCAGGGCACAGCCAGAGTCAGTTACCAAAGAATCAGTCTAAAAATGGGGGTGATCAAGGCAAAAAGGATGACCTTCCCACAGTTAGGACTTCAAACCGTATTCGTAATTGGCGTCCAACAAATACAAGAATTAAATATGCACATTTCAGCAAAATGCAAAAACAAATGCACACAGGAGGCACAGTTTTACAATCTTCACTGGCATGGTGTCAGAGAATCCAAACATACCGTAAAATTCTAAAACTAGGTCACCAGCTAGGCATGCTTCTGAAATATTTAAACACGTCTTGTTATTGTAAACCATATTTATGAGCTGAGTGCATTTCGTATTCATGCAAGAGCAGCGTGGTGCTTGAAAATGCATCTAGTTACATAGCAGGGTTACTAATGAAGTGCATAGCAAGAGTAGAGTTGATTACTATTTATATTTGTGTAGTTTTAGCTTGGAAACAAGCACATTGAGAGCCCGGCAAACAGATGGTTCCCTCCCTGGTGTGATTTGACGAAAGTCTGGTCAACAGTCAAAAGCGTTTTCATGGTGCTACTGACAGACAAATCGATAGCAAGATGCGAATAATTTACAGCCGTCAAAGTACGTTGTTTCCTTTTGTAGCATGGGTGGACACTGCTCTGTTGCCGGGCGCTTAACATTTTACCAAAATGCAGCTTTGTTTTATTCTGTAAAGTGCATTTTCAATTCAGAAATATAAAACCTATGCCTGATCATATCGGATTAAGATTGACAGCCCACCAAATAGTCCTTTAGTCCTCAAAATGTGTTTTGTCCTACACCAATGCTCCTCCCAAAGATAAACTCAATAATTATCAAGGTCGGAGTAGATCCTCATTGGTCAGGTTGTCACAAGGAGTTGATCCACGTGGCTGATACTAATGTGGCAAGGAGACCTGAAGGTCAGATCGTGATACCCTCACACACCTGTTAGGGGGTCATGCTTCATCATTGGGCGGTCCTCATCTGGTCGGCGCTGCAATGCCTGACAGGCCTGGGGGATCTTTGTCGGAGATCTTTTAATCTGAAGACGCCATTAAGGTGAATGCATGTGACAGGGCTTAACAAGAGTTTATAGAGTGAAAAAAGTGAGTGGTGTCTAAAATAGGCTCTGGGATACTCCAAAAACTATTTATAGGAGGAGGGTACCAGGACTGAGTAAAAACAGTGGTGCTATCGTGTGGGCTCAAAATGCCAGGATAGCTATTAACAAAGTGAGGTCAACATGTTTTGTGCCTGGTTAGCCCAAAGGTCGGGCAGCACTTCACCAGGACCAGGAAATAGTAAAAAGGTGCCCCTATCAGGGGCTTGAGACCAACTTTCTAATAAAGGATGGTCATTCACAGATCAAGAAACTGCACCTAGATGGTTGCTGACCCACAGTTCTACCTAAAGGAGAGGGAAACAAAAGAAGTTGGAAAAAGTACATGCAATAACTAGTTAGAAATATGGATCTGTATCCACCATATTGGTACAATGGTGCATTCAGGAATACACTCCAAAAAATTGGTGTTAGCCTGTTTAGCTAGATATGGAAGTGAAAGTTTCTCAGAACGAAAGCTCAGCAGGCACTCATAAAAAATACAGCAGCATGTAGAGGTACCATATAGGTAATGTTGAAAACGTATGCATCAGTAAAACTCGTGCAATACGGGCTCCAACAGACATATACACATAATATCACATGAAGTTCTATCAGGCACAATAGCATCTTACCCCAAGATGAGCTGAGAAATGCTCCTTAGGCAAGAAGGAGGGTCCCGGGCAAGCTGCAGGACACCTTGGTTAGGGAGAACTCACACTCAACAAAACTATGAACTGATTGTTCATTTTTGTCATATATGTTGTGATAATTCATCACAGTTTCCTAAGCCAAGATACTTACAGCTGTAAAGGATCTGCTCGGGAATAGTACGGAGAATGGGAGGTCACGTAATGAGGAGAAAGCAGAGTTGCTAACATTTAATGCAGAGGCGTTTGTGATCAATAAAGCTATTACCATCCATGCCTTTGGACATCAGACTCCCACTCAAGTCACACATGCTCACTGCACCTTCAGCTTCTGGTCCTTCACTTCGATTGAACTCCAGAATCCTGGGATTTAGGAGAACATCAACAGCTACGGCTGCCTTTTGTGTCTTAAAAATGGCTGAGCCTAACTGAAAATTCCAGAGATGGCGCCAAGACTTTTTGCAATGGTAATGGGAGCTTCAAAACGTGTGTTAACATTTGAGGAGGCTGATCAATGACGACTAGTCACTGATTACATCTAAAGCCTTCTGCGGATGTGCACTTCTGTTCCAGATCCTTTGTTATAAGCAGGACCATTGGAATTATGCAGCAGGGGAGGGCCACATTACGTGGCAGGGTTGATGTAATAATGGAATGTATGACGTTACAATGCAAACATTTACAACGCATGCCTTTACAATGCAGTTTTTACATCGCAACATCCATTACAACGCATGATTTTAAACTACAGTTAAACGCATTCCGTTACAACACATACCATTACAACACATACCATTACAACACACATTACTTTTAGGGCAACAGTAGGGTAAGTGTTGCATAGTGTAGGGGTAAAAATGACTATTCCCACATCAGTGAGTGCAACAGTACGGTAATTGTTGGATAGTGTAGGGGTAAAAATTACTATTCCTACTTCAGTGAGTGCAACAGTAGGGTAAGTGTTGGATAGTGTAGGGGTAAAAATTACTATTCCCACTCCAGTGAGTGCAACAGTAGGGTAGGTGTTGGATAGTGTAGGGTTAAACATTACTATTCAACATTACTTACCTTATAATGCGTTGTAATGGCATGCGTTGTAGTGACATGCGTTGTAATGGCTGCGTTGTAATGGCATACAATATAAAGGATGTTGCGTTGTAATGACTGCATTGTAAAGGTAGTGCGTTGTAATGACTGCGTTGTAAAGGTTGTTTCCTGTAATAATGTGGCTAGAAAGGGCAAATTATGTGGCATAATATGGCACATTTTGTGGTAGCATTACTTCATTATTTTGCCATTTCAACACTTGTTAACACTGTCAAGGCATAGTTTGCACCTCCATAGTACCAGTTTAACACCCAAATATAGTAATAAGCAACAGAAAGATGACCAGTCAACCTTCACATAGGGTTTTCCACTGCACAGCGGCATGTGTTTCTACATTTTCAGTAACGATTGAAAAGTTTTAACTAGGAACAGTTTTTTTAAAATCTGCAGATTATGCAGCAGATGATGGACTCCAACGAGTCCATACCTATGAGAAAAATACTGTGGCCACACATTTGCAAAATTCCAGTAGCCCTGATTATATGTAACTTTATCAGCATGTCCCTTTAATTTCACTTGGCTTAGGGCCAGATTCCAAATCAGGTGGAACTAACAACGCATGTTGTATGCTTTAATTTTGCTCTGCCCCATTATTATAGTTTGGTTTTTCAGGAACTGGATTTACAGGGTGTGGAAGAACCCAACTTTTCAGGTCGGACAAAGAGGCAGGAACAATCGCATAAGACTTTGGCAGCAGCAGCAGCCAACTCTCATGCCTCTCTTCTTCCCAACAGGGTGAAGAATGCTACACTTGCCAGGCTTCCCTTTCTCCCATCTCCCTCTCTCACCACCCACCCCATGCACTGGTCCTTCATACATTTACCACCTGCTCAGAGCAGTTGGTGAATGTATGTGGTATGACCGCGTGGAAGAGGGGATTCTGGGTCACTGGTAGTTGGTGACCCTCAAAAGTGGAGTGTCGAGTCAGTGCCAAACCCAGTGGCAGGCACTGCGATAAATCATAATGCCTACAGGCTCACATTCCAAAGCTCACAATCGTGGCTAATTAGCAGATTTTAAAACAGGCTGTGACTGAGAGGTCTGGAATTAAGGCTGAAGGCAATGTGAGTTTATCACAGTGCCTGTCACTGGGCGAAAAAGGTAAAAATAAAATGAAAAACAAACTTAACTTTTTCATCCTTATTGCAGTCAGCGCAAATCCTCCTCAAGGCTCAGCCGGCTCCCCTCTCCAAATCTCAACGCTTCTTTCATGATGCAGATAAGCAGCATGAGAGCAGCGTCAGGATTGGCTGGAATGGGCTTCCTCAACTCTCCAGCAGGCACCAGGCACCAGGGGCCTGTGCTAGCTCTCCACACAGCTGTCTAAGACACCTAGGTATTTTTCAATAGTTATATGTATTGTGCAGGCTTTTCACTTAGCAGACCCTTGGCAGCACTAAAATGTTGTCAGGAGATGCATCCAAAAAGTCATCTCTCATCCAAAAGAGGGAAAATGCAGGCCATAGAAGCAACTATTTGCTCAAGTAGTAGCCGGTAGTGCTTAATGGGGGTTCTGAATGGGCTTGTTAGAGGAGCATGGGTTCTCCCTGCAGAGGAGAGCAGGTATTCCAGCTTTGCGTTGATAATCAGGAAAGAATCCTGAAAAAGGCTAGCTTTTGGGGTTCGCTTCAAAGGTTGGTAGATAGTCATTTTCTTAGATACCTGGTCAAAACATGCTAGAAATTGTAGATCCTTGTCCTATTTTCTGTCACTCTGAACCCAGTGGATCAGAAACACATTGACTGGTGCTTATTTGTGCCCAGGGATGTAATGGGGTAGCATTTTCTAGAGGTATTTCAGACCATGGGCTTCAGACCCTTTTAAAATGCTACTTTATAGAGTTTTGAGTTTCATTCTTTGGGTTGTTGTAATCCAGTACGACTCTTTGGTCACCGGGTTGATGTTGGCTGATTTATTTATGTTTCAGCCTAGCCTGTCTGCATCTACTTAAGATTACATTTTCTGTAGAGCCTGGATTACACACTTCACAGCCTCAGCAAAGGGACATCAACAGATCTCTACTAAGTTAAGTACAATGCCTTGTTTGAAGAAAGGAAATAATTCTTCTGTATGCTGCAACCATCATAAACTGCTGGATAGATCCCACTTGGTAGATTATACACATATCAGCTGATGATGTGGTAGGCCTGTTCCAAACCGGCAGACTTCTATCTGAGAGTAATATTTGGCACCACCGTAAAGCTGGACCATTGAACCCAAGTCAATTTCCAAAATACTTCAGGAAATTATGGTGATCCACCAGGATGCATGCTGCTGAGAGGTTTATCGAGATTATGATTTCAAATCAGTCTAAGTCAAGAGAGGCAATGCCAGATAGTTTGTATTATGCTTCCCAGAATGGCCACAATGCCTTATCTCAATGTTCCTTCTATGTAGATATTGCATAAGGTTTGTGGAGTCACACAACTGATAGTCCACAATACGAACCGGCTCATCCACAGATCTTTAAAATGTAGGCCATGCAATTTCATCTCTTGTACTTTATTTTACAGACTCTACCGTAGCAATGTGCACATGCCTTACGCATTGCTTCGCTAAACTTAGTCTGTTTTGGATCTATGGACTTCAGGTACATTAAAAATATAAGGGCTTGATCCCATCCAACACCAAGGAATCTGTTTCAGTGGGTTACAAAACTCACATCTGTGACCTACCACTAAGAGTTTGTGAAAGGAAATAGCAAATGCACCAGCTTTTCTTTCTGCTCTTGTACCAGCACTGAAGGTAGAGACAAGGCAGAGATAATGAATCCCCCTGTCACGCTCCTGAAACATTCATTTCACAATTTTCTACAGCCTGTGGACACGTTTTCATCTCTGCACTCACACTGACACCGTTCAGCTACGGGATACACACTCTTTCTGCAGACTCAAGCAACATGGTAATGGTGGGGAACCCGCCAATTACATGAAATGACTGACTGAACCCTTCTGTTTAGCTCTGATATCCTTGAAATAACTCGCCGCATGAATGCTATATTTTCATTACATGCTGTACTGCACGCTTACAGCTGCACATAGTGCAGAGATGACAATTAAAGTCTGTATATATTCTCATTGCTTTATAGGTAATCACCAAAAGGTCATTAAGAAAAATCAATCATATCACAGCTTTGGCAAATGTCAATCGGTTACAGAAAAAATATATTTCATTGAGCATTTACATAGTAATTGCTCCCTTAAGGAGTATTTTATGAGGAAGCGTACAGGTGTAAAACAATAAGGGCCTCATTTATGAGTTTTTGCTTAGGGCAGCGCTGCAGGCCTTCCTGCAGCGCAGCCCTACGGTAAAAGAAAAGGGCAGGAATGCGCATTGCTGTCCTTTTTCCCTTCACTGGCGCACAATGGGCTGCTGTGCGCCAATGCAGGCACCTTTGCACCACGGTGCAAGGGTGCATGCGTTGCAGGGATGATTATTTTTGTGCAGGAATGGAAGCCTCCCTACACAAAAACAATCACAAGAGTATTTGCAGCACACATAGAAAGAGGAAAAACGAGGAGAAATAAAGACAGTTCTCCTTGTTGTACCTCCCTTAAGCCTCCCCTGGGGAGGCGTATGTTTTTGTCGCTGCCTCAGAGCTACAATTTCTTGTAAATCTGGGGCAATGTCAAAAAGCCATGGAATTTGCGTAAAGGAATTCGTTTTATTTATTTAAATGTGTGCTTACCTCCGTTCATCCATATTCCGGTGTTTACATTTCCCCACTCTGCCCCTCCCCCGCCTCGCCTCACTGCCCCTCCGAACATCCACCACGGACCGCTACTGGCTCCCAGCAACACCCACTGCACGCCCTTTTAATGCAGAAAACTGTGTTACAGGGAACAATATTTACAAGGCAGCATTATGCCAAAAAAGTGGCGTAGTGCTGCCTGGTAAATATGGAGCAGGCTCCTGCACCACCGAAGCGTCACAAAAGGTGATGTACCAGCATCACAAGGGGCTCATATATAAGCCCCACATGTGGTTGAATAAATGCATCAGCCATACAGTTAGTGGTATAAAACATCAGCAAAATCACTGAGTGCTTGATGTTAATGACACAACACTAAAAAGGCAAGACTAAGGAAAGAAGAGGAATCCAGCATTGGCCTTTTTTTTTTTGAAAGGAGTGTTCTGAATAAACACAGTTGCTTGCTCTTTGCAAATTCAAAGTGGTTTGTAGTGAAATATATTTGAGCTGCTTTACTGTTTCTGGGATCATACCTAGCTGTAGAGCATCTCATCCACGTAAGTGTTATGGAATTTAGGAGCAGGTGTGTGCATAAGTGATGGTGAACCATAGCTGCCATGGGCACTGCTCCTGGGTTAAACATAGTCTGAATGGGTTGGGACCCTCCAGTATCCTGTTTAAGAACTTTAATCTTCCCTAAAATTACCTTTGGATTGTTCACTTTCTGCAACCTTAGCTTTTGACTACTACTGTAGTGTGAAGTCTGCCAAACAGGCTTGAGCCACTGTCTGTTGCATTTAAAATGGTATTTCCTCCTCCTGCATGTCAGCCCAGTAGACTCATGATGAAATGGGTACATTGTTATTGGCTCACTATTGTAACAAAACTCTAGGGGGCATATAATGAACAGCTGTGATTGCGCAGAGCTGTGGGCCTGTTTTTTTGCATTTGCAGTGTATGAAATAGATACATTTAATTCAGAATTTCTCTGAGTGCATAAACTGCAGAGTGCCCAGTTCTGACTAGTGATCAGTGTGTGCCTCCCTCTGGTTCCAAGCTTTGTTGTCTTCAGTTCATACATTAACTCAGAGATTTTTTTTTTTATTAAAGCTTTACACACTACAAATGCAAAAACGCAGATGCTCAGCTCTGTGCTAATCCAGCCCATCTGCTCTTAAAACAGTCGCAAATGTAGAAACCCCATTGTACAATAAAATACATGAATCAGAAGACAGTTTGTGGGGAATAATTTTAAGTATTCACAGTACAGGAGTGTGTCTCTGTAACCTACGTAATCGCAAGTAGCTGCGGCTCCTCGACTAAGGTGGAGGAGCGTCGCCCCACTGCTTTCAAGCAGTGAAAAATGAAATATCAAATGATAATGACAAAAGTTCTTATCATTTTATTTTTTCTCATTTACTTCCTGCAGTGAGCCGCGCGCAGTGCCGTCCATTCACGTCGACACAGCCGCAGGAAGGAGGACGAGTGGTGGCACTGCTTCGAGTGCACATGACGGGTTGGCCGGCCGTCTAAGGCTGGGCAAACCGTAATGTGCACTTAGATCTCTCCACCTGAGCAGTGCTTTACAGCTTTGTGGAGAACAAGCAGGTCATAGCCCCTTAGTGAGCACCTTTGACGCTCACACCAATCACGGCGCTGCGCTCATGCTGGATAATACCAGCATGAGAGCTGCATCTGGCTTGGCATAGGGTACCCTGTGGTTTTCCGGGAGTCGAGGAGCAGAGGCCAGAAGAGCACCGACGCTGCAGAATGCAGGTAAGCATTTTGTTTT
This sequence comes from Triturus cristatus, assembly GCF_964204655.1. NCBI lineage: Eukaryota > Metazoa > Chordata > Amphibia > Caudata > Salamandridae > Triturus > Triturus cristatus. The sequence continues at coordinate 872,396,740 of NC_140581.1, forward strand.
AATTCTTTTCCCCCGCACTGCCTCCTGTGCTGCCCTCCCCCATACTGCCTCACCACTCAAATGCCACAGCAGCCGCCAATGATCACAACTAAAATTGACAGCTTGCAATAGATTTACACTGCATGTCAAATTGCAGCATTGTTAAAAAATACAAAACACTGTTTAACTCACAACTTTTTTAAGTAGACAGCAATTATTGAAACTACCGCTGGGATCTCTTAAAAGGAGAAAGCGCACAGTCCCTAGCAGTCTGTACTTTGATTCTGAGTCTGCAACAGTAAGTGGATCTCACAGAAACGTCTGTGACTCTCTGGGTATGTGTAGTGGGGCTGAACTCTTGGGGATTACCTTACTTCTAAATGGAACCTGTGAATTCTATGGCCCAAAAACACTTCTTGCAGGGTTGCAACCTGTGAAACTCATGTTGTTGAGTGACCTGCTCTAGGACTGGCTACTGGAAGTTACTAGCTAATGAATAGTTTCCAGATTTCAGAGAGACTTGCTGGCATAAAGAACATTTCCAGTTAACTGAAAGACATAAATTCCTGAGTGGGATCAGCTGCAAAAGTTTAGAGTGCTGAAAAGAAAAACAAATTCTGGGATATGGATGCCCGTGGTCACTAGGAAGAATTCAGGTTCAACTAATATGCTGCAGAAATTTTGGTGGCCTGAACTTCTATGAAGGATCACTCTAAAAACATAGTTGATTAGGGCTAATGTCAGTGGTGCTTGCCATGAAGATTTCCCGAGGAACATCAAAAATCATCCAGGAATATTTGCTTGGACCTAACAACTTAGATTTATGTGACTTTTTTAGTTTTTTTGCAGGAGCAAAGTTTCATAGTTGCAGGTGCTAGAGGACCAAGGTGAACAACAAAATCCCATCTAACAAATTTCCATCCTCTTCAGATAGACACCAATCCTTGTCTCTTAAGAGTTTTTTGCCTCCTGCAAAATGGCTTAACTGAAGTCGCCAAACAATCCTACTCGACAGCCTGGAAAGCCTGTTGGATTCATCTTCCAGCATATTCCACCTGAAAAATGTCAAGAATGAAAAAGGCCCAAGAGAAATTAGAATTTGGAGGCTGCTCCTAAGCATTTTTGAGACAACCTGATGTTTTGCTTTGCCCTACTTGGAGCTTCTGAAGCAAGATGTCCATTCTTTAAAGACATCTCTCAGAACACAAATCCAACTATCTGAAGCTCTTCTCAGATAGAACCAGGTTTGTATTTTTGGAAGAATCATAACCCTTCTGAGGGACAAGTCCCAATCTGACTGTGCGCATCTCCCTAACCAATGCCTAGCTCTGTGGCATATTGATGGTGCGTAAAATTTAGTATTTGCATTTATTCATCTGTAGCGGTGCATCATAATCTCATGTAGAATGTACCCCGATATAATCCTGTTTTGTATTAACGTCAGTGTTAGAATTGTGACTGTGTTGAAGCATTTATGTGTCGCTGACATAGTAGTATGAAAAATTAATGTAGAAGATAAATGTAACTAGCAGAAAACATTAAAGTGAAGAAACTGTGTTGTGAAATGTTGACACTACTCATGTGATAGATGTGTTTAATAATGAGATTTCCATTGTTAGGTAAACGTGTTAGTGAAGTGTAATGTAGTTATGTAAATTCATAATGTTAAAGTGATGCATTCTTATGTTAACCGAAGTTTTAGGCCTAAAATGCAATCCCTGACAACTCTTGTTTTAGGATTAATGTTCTGAATTTCATGTGCACTGTGGAAGCTGTTCTTTCTCATGTTTGCATTGCAGGTGGAGAAGCATTTTTTTAGGCAAAGTAATGTATTTGTTTTAGTAGCTAGGCAAGGAGAGAAGTGGTTACAATCCTATGGCTCGAAGGCGATTAAGTAAAGATGCAGGTTTCACACCGGAGAATGCCTGTGAATCAATGACGAATTGTTGCAAAGGATGTACATGGAGAACACCGTGGAAAGGTACGCTCATGACTGTACCCATTGTGTAATACATGCATGCTGAGCATCATGGGAAAGCTACCTATGGATAGCTGATTGTTGAAATTAGGGAAAGTCCCCGCTTTCTTTCTTGCCTTCAGAGAGGGAGCATCTTAGAATAAGCTCTGTCTTCGTGACAGTGGCTTTATGCTACTTGACCCATCTCAATGGCGGAGAGACTTCTTTCCTGCTGATTCAAAAATGTGTATGTAGAAATGTCACTTTTGTTATAGAGTAGGGATAGATATAATAATTTTTACTCATCAACCCTCGATGCAGGGAAATTTGGACTCATGCTTCTTGATTAACGGTATCCTCTTTCTTGAGATAATACTTTTGTTCATGCTGCACCTTCTTAATTAGATGCGTAGATTTGGCTTCATGCTGATTCCTTTGTATTTTTACACTCTCGTATTGAGGTGTCTCTGTGGTCAGTTATTTTTGGCTTTGTAATAAATCAACTAATCTTTCTAAAGTGTCCTTCGGTTATTATGACTCACAAGTAGAGGTTTGACTTGATAGTGCATTAATGGTTTCCTCCCCTTTACACTTTCATGCTGCTAAAAAGAACCATCGAAGTGAGTCTCTGGAAAAGTTCCAGAATGAATGGGCCTGGCCTTTTCACTATGCGGCTGACAGGTTACCAAAACAACTCTCCTTAGCCATCAAGAAGCTAGAATAGGGATATTACTGGATTCCCCAGACTCAAGATCAGCAAATAAGCTTACTAAATACCATTGCAAGGCCATGGTCACCAAAGGAGACCATGGCCTATTGTAAATATACTCTGCCCAGCCCTGCAGCTCTCACACTATGCTACGTAGACAATGCATCTATCTATAGCGAGATAGTGGGAGACAACCTCTTCCTGCAAAGTTTGTGCTCCTGGAGACTAGAGCCAGGCCATGCCTCCATGGTCATGCTCTTGCCAGGGGTAATCAGTGTACACAAGTCATTTATTGTGCCTTTCCAGTAGCATGCTGTAGTGAGAGAGCTCTGGTGTGAATGGGGAACTTCAATGAGATGAAGAAAACGTGATGGATGGAAAGTCCAACTATGTACTCTTGTATATCTGTATATCATATGTAGGTATTTATGTAAGCATTTGCTATTTATGTAGCACAAACCTAGCCCAACGGCAGCAGAGCACTACACAGGGTCCAATGCAAAGAAAAAGTCAATATGTGATTGGAAGAGCAACTGGTTTCTAGAGCAAAAGTTGAGTTACTGTACCATGATGTTGTGCTCTTTAAGAAGGTGTCTTCAGCCCTTTTTTAAATTGAAACAGGATTTGCACAATCCTCCTGGATATTGGAATAGTGCTTGAAATCCTGTGTAGATGGATAAGAAGGCCTGTTGTTATTGCAATGTCTCTTCTACCGTGACAAATTTTTTGCATTTTTCAGGCTCTAGTCTTCTTGTGTCCTATAAAAAGAAATGGGGGCACTGACGAAGTAAGACCATATGCAAATGACCTCATGACGTCACGACGTAGAGCTATAAAAGAAATAAAATAGTGCTATTTAAATTATTTGTGTAAATACTGGGACAGACTAACACATCTGACATTCTTACAGTGTCTGCATTTATATACAGGGACGGAACAAAGGCAAGAGCATGTCTCTCTTAAGTTCCTGTGAAGAGAAGACAAGCTGTGTGCCTTTCTTTCCCTCTGTGGCATTTACATTTAAATGTAAGGTTCCAAGCAGCCCCCAGTCAGCATATACAAACAAGAGGAGGCCTGATGACCCCTTAACTTCGGCCCAGCTGGAGGTGAAAAAGGCTCCCTGCTGCCTGCACGTTGCTGCTGGGAATGGGAAGCAGGCAACATACAGGTGCTGCTGTACGTGTCCCGGTGTCTGAAAATTACACCAGGACAAGTTCAGCATGTTTCTGTGGGGCCCAACTTCTTGGCAGGGGGGACGGTGTCCACCCTTTGAAAAGAGTGGGAGGACGCTGTGTACCTGCGTGTACCCCCGATTCGAACCCTGCCTGTGACAGTGTGCCGTCTGCCAGTTAGGCAGACCTACAGGTCATGATGACTTTGTAGATGATGCATCTGATCATAACTTGTGACCAGTATTTTTGCTGCCAGTGAATAATGTTCCAAACCAACCTATGTACAAATAAATCTGTTCTGAAACTTCTGTTTTGAAGTTGCCACAATATGTTCTGACTCATTAATATTCATGAGGAAGGGGACAAATTGTGACTCACTCCAATTGGAGGCCATGATAGGTATAGTGGCCTGCTGAACAACATGTCTGTGATTGCTTTTCCATAAAGTAAACTTTTTTGTGCAGATTTTTTTCCCTTAGAGAAAATGGGGCTGCATTTAAAAAGAAAAGTGTGCTTTTGTTGTTTATTAGAGAGTTGGCAGCGATCCAATGGACATTGACTACTTCCCAACAAACCTATTTAATTTTAAATAAAATGGACTGCTTCCATTTGCAAATGAGTTTCCACCCCTACTTGTGGATGGATCAGTTTAATCCTGGATTTTGGTTGCAAAACATTGATACACATAATATGATAGTGATTCGGTAATTGGAAGGGATGCATACAACATGCGTTTCCAGATATCAAACTAGAATCCATCTGTAATCCCATTTTAGGAGTTGGAAACCCCTTTCCAACTCGTAAAATTGGATTTTAACTGTTGTGAAAGTAGAATCAGACCATTTGCGGCCTCTAAAATGCTTAATTCATCTAGCCTTTATTTCCCGTCTCGTGCTTTTGTCCCTTTGGTCGCCTAAACAAAGTAAAATAATTGATCATCACAAATGAGTATTCTATTGACCAGAGGCAGTCAGATAATATTAGGGTGGATTTGTGAAGCGTATTAGAATACCTTTCCCAGGGTTTGTGAACAATTTTATCTGTGATAGCTATTTGCTGTTCCCGTTTTCAAGATCTAAGAACAGAAACTGAGTTAATCATTTCTAATTGCGAAACACCTGGGTACAATTTTCACCAATGTTGTCAATGTTTCTGAAATTGTTTTAAACAAACATTTACAGTTCGTTGTCACAGACCAGGAGTGTGATATGGGGGATTATCCTGAAACTGGTGAAAGCTTGCTTGAAGGTCAGTCCAATTAGGTTCACACAGAGAATCTGCATCTCAGGCGTAGAAGAGGTGTCTTCCAAGAACTTATAGTTGTTAGAGAATTGCTTGAACTTGCTGACATATTTCGTTCCCGGTTCATTAAGCCCTGAAAGTATATGCTGGAAGCTTTAAAGGCTTTGTGGAGCATTTCAAAAATATTTGCTGCGGCTTGTGATCATCACGTCCAGAAGTTTCCTCCTTTTACTGGTGCAAATGGGAGTCTTTCATTTCATTTTTAATTTCTGTAAGATGGCCTATCCCATTGTCAGTTTAGTTAACCTAGGGTCAGCATGAAAAGGAAGGTAGAATTAAAATTCTGCAGACAAATACTGTTCATGCTGATACAGAGACAGTTAAACAGGTATTGTCTAAGACGCGCAGAGTTTAATTTTCCAGTTTAATGGCCACCAATAGGACGCCTCGGAGCTAGTGTCAGCTACCCTTATTACACTTTACTACCCATGGCACATCTCTTGCTATCCCTAATCTCAGGGTTCAAGACAATAGTGAAAGCAACAGAATGGAAACAATAAAGTGCAGCTTTGTGCTTTAGTTTCCACTTATGGCCCTTTGCCTAGCAAATTACCTACGATAACTGAGTGATGTGGTCAAAGGGTTGGATGAGGGATCATTGATGTGATGTCATCTGGGTGTTCAAATAGTAAATAATGTCACTTCTAATAACACAAGCGCAGAACTCATAGCTCACCTTTATGTACATGAAAAGGATGTAAATACAACAAGGCCATGTGCTGATACAAGTGAGACTTTGGATCACATAAGTTAATTCCCCTGCCCTTTAAGGATCTGAGATGTCATAGGTTTACTATAATTGGCCATGTGGAAATTCTACTTGACCCATTGCCACTGGTTTCTACTGGACTCAGTTGGGGCACACACTTGTTTCCAAACTGTGGTGCAATATATATATCTTCAAGGCATGGGACTGTGGAGTTCAAAAATGTAAATCTTTTGTTACCACATATGTTTCCATTCACAATATTTTTGTTGACAATATTCTTGTGTCAATAGGTTTGTAGCAAAATATTTTTGTGGTTGATATACTAATATACAACCCTCTGCACACTTATCTTCCTGTTATGTCCATACTGTTTGATATCAAATCTCTCCCCTCCACATTAATTGAATCCTTACACTGGACTCTTATAAAGGCCAACATGACTTTCAAACCGTGCTGCCTGTAAGAAAGTGGGTTGTTGGTTGACTAGGGAGTAAATCCAGGTCAAGCAGAAACCACAATCCTTGTCAGGGTGAAGCACAAGCCAACCCTAAATAAACCTGTGCTCACCCCTCTAGTAGCTTGGCACAGAGCAGTAAGGCTTACCTTAGAGGCAATATGTAAAGTATTTGTGCACCACTTCAAACAGTAAAAAAGTGAAAACACCACACAAAAAGACACCCCACACCAAGTTAAGAAAAATAGATATTTCTTTAATAAATAAAACAAGCCAAAAATGAAATTCTAATGAGTAGGATGGTAGAAATTCAATTTTAAAGATTTGAGTAAAAATAGTGCCAAAAAACAGAAAGCCCCAGCTGTGGATATCTTGTCACACCACAACGGGACAAAGCCACAAGTTCAGGCCGACAGCGGTGGAAGGCAGGCCAGCTACTGGGACCCAGTTAGGCCTGCTGAACAGAGTAACTTAAAACCTGGTTTACAGAGAATTGCAAGGAACCATGTCGAAGATGCTTTACACAGCCGAAGCAATGCTTTGGTTCCAAATTGCAGTAAGGCTGTGTAGCGAGGGCCTGCATCATCATTGAGGATCCCATCGATGGGGCTTGTGATGTGATGTCCGACGTTGAAGATGCGGTGCACAGTCAGGCAATGCGTCGGTTCTAAAGAGCTGCTAGGCTGCAATGCCAAGTCCAGCATCTTCGTCGAGTCTGCTGTTGATGAGGGATATGTGACTGTTCTGAGGAGCTGTGATATGGGTCTTTGAAATGGGTCCAATCCACGCAGCAGTGGCGATGTATCGGTTCTGCTTGGGTGTGCACCACACAGCAGAGATGCGGATGGTTACACTAGATCCACAGAGGCTGGCAGAACACCTTAAGCCCACTTCCAAGGGTCCAGGACTGGGATGGCACCACTTGGCAGGGTGGACTCACAGATGGCAGAGTGCAGGTGCAAGGTTGTTGGAAGCCTCTTGTGTTTCTGAGGCTTCAGATCAGGAGGCCAGACTAGCCCTTGGAGTCACTTTGGATTCTGGGTTCAAGAGATGCAGGTGCAGTCCTTCTCACTCAGGCTAGAGGGTAGCAGGTTAGTACAGCAGGGCTACAGTTCCTTCAGAGTAGCAGTCCAGGGGAGTGGCAATCCTTTCAGCAGCACAGCAGTCCTTCTTTCTTACAGAATATCCCACAGATCCAGAAGTGCACTGAGGTGTCTGAGGGCCAATATTTATATCCATTTATACCCAGTTCTGCATTTGAAATGGGGGAGAAGCTTCTAGATGTGTTCCTTTGAAGTGCACAGGTGCCCTGCCTTCCCTGCCCTGGCTCTAGATTAATTTCAGGGCTACACAACCCTTTGTATGAACACAGGATATAGCCTATTCAAGTGTACGCAGGGCTGGACCAAGCTCCTCCCTCCCATCCTGCCAGTGATGGCCCGTCCAGGCACACCTAAGCTCTCTATTGTGTGTGGCTGTGTAAGAGAAATACACAGAGTCCAACTGTCAACTACACCCAGTCATGTAATTCAGGGAAAGGCTACAGGCACTAAATAGTTATGGTAGGTAAAGCCAACTTTTATAAAAGTGTCAGTTTCAAAGTTGTAGTTCAAAATCCACCTTCATCATAAGTTATGATTTCTCATTACCATTCCAAAGACACCAAAACATGAACTGGTCATCTATTCCTATTTGGAGTTTGGCATATCTAGGGTATCGTACTGGTGAAGCTGATTGGTGGCTCATCAACCACTTGTTCTCGAATGAGTTATGCTCCACCATGCCCGAGAGGCCGCCGTGAAAACAACGACAATCAACTAAATGAATTATTTTGTGCTTAATATGATGGAAAACACCCCCAAGTAGATATGGATTCCTGAATTGTGGTTTTTTTTAAATGTACCCCTCTTTCAGGATACATTTACAGTGCCCACTCATACTGACTGAAAATCCCCCAGTAGAGGCAGACATTGACGGAGATTTCGCCAACATTGCCCTCTAGTCAGCAACCCCACTCCATTCCCCATGGAGTCAATCACCTTGCAGGGAAACCACTGCCACCCTGGCATAGGAGTCAAATATGACCCCTACTTCTCTTCTGCCTTGGCAGAGGAGATACATCCGCTGCAATCATGAACATGTTAACCACCACTCAAGTGCGAAATTGCGCTTTTATTTTTTGGCATTCTGCTATGGTCAAAGTACTATATAAAATCCCCAGAAATTAATCACCCAATAGTTACTTCCTATTTTTTCGGTTGTTCAATGTTAATTCATATTTCAGATTTGCTTTCTTTGTACATCTACATGGAAATCAATCAGTCATTGTCGCTATGTGATAGGAAAAAGGCTGCAAAGCAGCAGAGAAGTAGGCAAAATCCGCCCAGTATTGTTTTGAGGCAAGTAACATAGGCGCACGAGGAGAGATGAAATTACATTTATTGAAGATTGCATCAATCAGACATTGCTTGAATCTTTAGAAGACGATATCCCTCGCTGTTAGGTAACAGGTTGGTAAACTGAATTACAGCACTTTAAAGAATTATGTTCTTCTGGCGTTACCACTGAGCAGAGCAACCAAACAGCGGAAGTGTTGCATATTTACACCCAAGAGCTTCTACAAATTGAACAGTTTCACAACTCCCGCGAGAATTAATATAATTATCCTTGTTTCTGCACTTGGAAATGTGTCTCTGAAATACTGACGACACTCTAATGAAATCTTTTTAAAAATCTTCGCTGCGCATGAGCGATAATCCATGCATGTCTGGCTCGGAAATAGACTCCCCGGAGACAATGCTCGCCATATTATTTTAAATCCAATCGCAGCTTTTCACAGATCTCTGCTATTTAAGATAGCCTGTTCTGTGCAAATCCAATCATAAAATATATAACTTTTTTGAAAAAAGAAATGCGGTATGGTGGAAATAAATCACTTGCTGTGTCATTTGTCAGAAAGCATTTCCCGAAAGATGCTCCATAAAGGTCATAGATTATACCTCCCATAAAGAACCCGTGCCGGGCTGTAGACAGCTTTATTGAGCTCAGGGTGAGTCAATGAAGTGTTGTGGCAAATAAATTCTATACGAGCTGCAGTGCAGGCCAGATCGGAAAGCGCATGGCAGTTTTCACTCGATTTCTGGCCACTGTGTAACTCAGACAGCTATTTCAGAGATCGAAATCTGATTATCAGAGATTTGTATGTCTGGCACCTTCCGCAATTTGGAAAACACAAATACTATGGTGGAACAAAGTGAAACTGTAGAAAATGAAAATAATGAAGACGTGTGTGTAGTGGTACTTGTGTGTTCTTCGCTGTGGCTGTACTCTGTCTACAACTGGAGCTGATACATTTCATAGAGTTCTGAAGAAGTATTTTAATTTATGTTTCCTGTCGAAACACGATCACAGCGACTAAAACCTCAACAATAGATACTTAACATGAAATCGCCTGCCCAAGGTGTTCGTAGGATCGTGTCCTCTAAAAATTGGCTTAAAACTGCTTGAAGGTCTACAAAAACTAATTTGAGGAGATGTGAATGGAACAACTGCACCCAAACTTGGCAATCTATCATCCCGTCATGTCAAAAGAGGGTCACAAAAGAATCTCCTTATTTATTCATTATTTAATCATTTATTCATCATTTAATTACATTTTTGAAAAATATTTTTAATTATTTTAATTATTCATTATTTATTCATTATTTATCTGTAAGCTAAAAACATTACTATTGCAACTTAAAACAAATCAAAACACACATAGAGACACCCTTGCAAACAAAAACACTAATAAAGCCTCTACAGTTTGGTGTTATTAAATTCAGAGTTACTTTACAAATATGATGGTGCAAATCACGCAAATTATGAAGGAGCAAGAAAAGTTGACTCCTAGGAAATCTTAAAGTCAGGGGATTCTTATGTTATGTTTTGTTATGCTATGTTATGTAAAGTTATATTATGTTATGTTATGTTATATTATGCTATGTTATGTTATGGTAAATTATGTAATGCTATGTTATATCAGGTTATGTTATGTTATGCTATATTATGTTATGCTATGTTATGCTATGTTATATTAGGTTATGTTATGCTATGGTATGCCATTCTTGAAAAATATGGCAGTAAGAATGCTTGGAGGACCACCCATCATTGGACGAAGCACAATGCGCTTTTCGTCAGTTACATGAGACTGAAATGGCTTTAAGCGCAGTCTTGGATGACCTACATATGACAAGGGTCACCAGGTAGCATTTGAGCTGGTGGACCTGTCCGCTACTTTCAATACGGTCAGTCACAACATCCTTTTGTGCAGACTGGCCGAGGTGGGCAGAGGTAGGATTTAGAGCACTGGCTTTAACTTGGTGTAAATTATATCTGGATGGCAGATTAGAGACCATACATCTCCCTCATTAAGGCTCTGCTTTTAACCTCTTGAGTGCCCATGACGAGATGGTCTCGTCATGGGCCGCGGTTGCGCTATGCCCATGACGAGACTATCTCGTCATGAGCCCCGCCCGCTAATGAAACGCCCGGCACAGGGCGTGGAAAGGGCGGGGCACTCAAGGGGTTAAACCAGTTAATCAGGGGGTGCATCAGGTTTCTGCTCTTTTGATAAGATCAAGTGGCCTACATTTTGTTAACAATGCAGATGATATGGAATTGATTATTACTTTTCATGCAGCTCACTCTGTTGAGGCAGGTTCAGGGCCTTCAACAACCAGTACTGCCATTTGCAGCGGGCTATACGGCTATATTACAAACTTGATCCACACCTCCTTTAGAACTGGAACTGCAATTGCTTCCCTGAAGCATGCCATCGTAACATTATTGCTAAAACAAACCTTTGGATCCTGATGTTTGTAACAGTTAAAGACCAATACTGAGTTGTCCATTCTTCTTTTAAAGGTCCTAGTGATATTTGCAACTCTTCACCTATAGGCATTATGGAATTATACTGATTTCTGGGGGATTGGCAGTGAAACCTATGGCCAGAAAGGAGACCTGAAACTGCTGTTTCAGACACGCAACAATCAGTAGTTGATTATCTTGAGAAAGGCTCACTCACTATGGGGCATATCATCAACAACCGGCAATAATTATCGCTAAGCGCACTTAGTGCTAGGATAATTATCGCCGGCTAGCGTGGATTTTTATCGCTGAGATAGCGTGCTATTAGCAACGCCTATCTCAAAAGCGATAAAAATCCTAGCGCTAACTGCCAAACGTGAGATTATCGCTGGAAACCCAGCGATAATCCCACGAAGTTTGGCGATAGCTTGCTGATAGGGCCTCTCATACTTAGCCATGATATCCAACTTACATAGGATATCATGGCTAAGTCAGTTTCAAAGCAGGCGTAAGGAAAGTAGCGATAACAGAGGTTATTGCTACTTTTCTTGTCGCTATGCTGCTTTGCGTGAGGCTTGATAATAGGAGAAATGTCGCTTCGCGACATTTCGCCCGTTATCTTGGGGAGGAACGCCCAATTTGCATCTCATTAGAGATGCAAAGATGGGCGTTGGGAATTATGGTGCTAAGGCAAGGTTTCACGCGATAGCGTGACCTTGCTAATATAGCAATAAAATATTCGCTGCTTTTCGGCCGAAAACGGCCGCATAAGCGGCGATAATTTTATATCACCGCCTTGTAGATATGCCCTATATTGCTCTCACTTATATAGCTGGTCACTCTATCACTCACTGACAGACCTTCTCCTGAGCATTCATCATTGACTGAATTGCACTGAGAACTCATTATATGTTTAGCCAAAGGTTTCTCCCCACTTATACTTTCACCAGAGACCATTGTGAAGTGATAACGATTTTAGTTCCATGTTTTACATGTAATATATTGAAACATCCTTTGCATCATAATGTATTGGATACCATACACCCGAGAGTAATTTTGAAGTATGTGGCAATTCACTAAGGAGTTCAGTGATTGTGTAAAGGTACAAGGCAGCAGGCTTAGAGGCATATTTACAACCCAATATCACCACCGGAACATCACTTTTTTTAAGGCTTCAGATGCATAGTGGCATTTTAAAAATTTACATGGTGGCGCTAAGCCAATTAACGTGGCTTAACACCACCTTGTAAATACGCCCCTTTCTGCTGCACTACTCTTCGGCAAAGGGGCGTTCAATGGGCGTTCCACCGTAACACCCGTTGGTTTTTGATGCTGCCCCAGATTTACAGGGGGTATAAATCGGTGGGAATGCCAAAAACTAACGCCATGCGAGAGCAGACATTTGAATGGCGCACGAGGAGAAGTGCTTTTATTTTCTCCTTGTTTTTGGATTCTGCAGCACACATAGAAAGAGCAAAAAGCCATTATTGATTATTTATGTGTCGGAAGGGACACCTTCCTGCACATAAACAATCATTCTCTGCAATGCAGGCACCCTTGCACTATGGTGCAAGGATGCCTGCATGGCGCTAGGCAGCTAAATTTAGCACCAGCGCTCCGACATTTTCTAATAAATATGCCCTTTAATTCTTTATAAGCAGTAACAGAATTACGACACAACCATATTTTCTTGAACACAAAAATTCAGAATTTCTACTATTCCTCTACTTTCTTCTCCATTCTTAGTGTCCTAGTCTCCTCTTTATAGGTAATAATGATTCTACTTATGTTAATTTTGTTGTTTAGTAACAAAGTAGTATGTAACATATGCTATTGTTATCAATTCACAGCCTTGATAAAGTCTTTCGAGATAAAAAGTGCTATGGCTGTTTTTGATGTACTTAACATTCCATTCTTAATGATGGCCTATTACATCCAACAACTAATAAATACAGCATATAAAACTCATAATTGTTTCCTGGATATTAATTTAGGGACTATTCCAGTGTCACTGTAGTGATGTGCTTCCATTTGTTTGATGCATGTGCTTTAAGGTCAACAAACTCAGAGGTTATTTGAAATATCCTATTTATGTGCACTTGGCTGTACTTTATCCTTCATAATTAATGGTAAAAGGGGAGTGGCCAAACATTGGTATTTGGACATAATATTGAGTTAGAAGTAAGGAGTCACACAAATGTCAAGTATTTAATATCGTGAAACATTCATATTGTGGTGCAGAAATATTGTGGACATAAATATCGATTTCTAGGTAAGTAATATCGTTTGCAATAATATCTGTGTTTTTAAGATCGTTAGCAGTAATATCGTTGCAAAAAATATTTTTTTAATTTAGTTTTTTAATCATTTTAATGTGTTTTAGTTGATATTTTAACTGAATTCGTTATATTCTGGTTGTATAATTGTTAATTCTTTTTAATATAGTTTTCAATTTTAAGTTATTTATAAGTTTTAATTTAATTATTAATAGTAATGTATGGTGTCGTAGCAGGTTGTGAGGTTTGCAGGGGTACAGGGTGGGAAGTTAATTAAGTAGAATTAATTAATTTCTAATTCATATTAATTATGTAATTGATAATTATGTACATTGTGCAATTATTTAAGTGATATTTTAGTTGTGGGTGGTATTGTTTGTATGGATGTAGTGTGGGAAGTTAATTCAATAATAATGTATTAATTATTATTTATTTATTTATTATTAATTAGTTAATCCATTATGTAGATTGTGTAATTATTATATATAGTTAGTGATATTTTGGGTGTGTGTTTGGTTTGTAGGGGTATACAGTGTAAAGCTAATTGAGTATTAAATGATTAATCTAATATTAATTATTTAATTGCTGATTAATTAGGATAATTAGGTAAAATTTGTAATTTATTTTAATGTTGTTTTATAGGAGCTGGTTGTTGGGTTTGTAAGGGTGGAAAGTTAATTAAGTAAAAATCAATTATTAATTAATTAATAATTTTAAAATAAATATGTAGTGATTTAATCATTATGTAAACTGTTTAATAATTATATTATGTGTTGTGTTGGTAATGGAATAAGGAAGTAAGTTATTCAATGATAGTTAATTAACAAATAATGTATTAATAATTATTGTATATATTATATAAATATTTAATTGTGTTATCTTTTTTATTTTAATTGTGTTTTGTGAGATTTGTGGGAGTATAATTTCCGTTTTTAATTAAATGATCAAATAATAACACATTTTTAAATTTCAAATTAATTATTAAAATTGAATATCTAAAATATTCATATGAATAGTTTTATGTTTTTATGTGTTTGAAGCTTTCCCAACTGTTGCACAGACTGGAGTGGCAATAGTACATTTTGCCCCTCAGGAGTCCAACGCTTTCCCTACTGTTACACAGACTGAAGTGGGAACAATAAATGTTGCCCTTCCGGCATTCAACACTTTCTCTCCTCTTGCACAGACTGGAGTGGGAATAGTAAATTTTACCCCTCCGAAGTCCAATGCTTTCCCTATGGTTTCACAGACTGGAGTGGGAATAGTAAATTTTACCCCTCTGGCATCCAACGCTTTCTCTACTGTTGCACAGACTGGAGTAGGAATAGTAAATGTTACCCCTCCCGAGTCCAATGCTTTCCCCACTGTTGCACAGACTAGCGTGGGAGTAGAAATTGTTACACCTCCGGTGTCCAATGCTTTCCCTACTGTTGCACACAGTGGAGTGAGAATAGTGGAATAATAGCTTTTACCCCTGGAGTCCAACACTTTCCCTACTGTTGCACAGACTGGACTAGGAGTTGTAGATTTTACACCTCTGGTCTCTGACCCCTTCCCTACTGTTGCAAAGACTGGAGAGGGAATAGTTAGTTTTACCCCTCTGGTGTCAAACGTTTTCCTTACTGTTGCACAGGCTGGAGTGGGAATAATACATTTGACCCCTCCAGAGTCCAATGCTTTCCCTACTGTTGCACATACTGAGTGGGAATAGTACATTTTACACATCCAGCGTCCAATGCTTTCCCTATTGTTGCTCAGACTGGAGTAGGACTAGTAAATTTTACCCCTCCGGAGTTGAACACTTTCCCTACTGTTTCACAGTCTGGAGTGGGATTAGTAAATTTTACCCCTCACAATGCTTTCTCTACTGCTGCACAGACTGGAGTGGGAATAGTAAATGTTATCCCTCTGGTGTCCCACACTTTCCCTACTGTTTCAAAGAGTGGAGTGGGAATAGTAAGTTTTACCCGTCTGGAGTACAATGTTTTTCCTACTGTTGCAAAGACTGGAGTGAGAATAGTAAATTTTACCCCTCTCATGCATTCAATGCTATCCCTACTGTTGCACAGACTGGAGTGGAAATAGTAAAGGTTACCCCTCAGGAGTCCTGCATTTTCCATACTGTTGTACATACTAGTGTGGGAATAGTACATTTTTTACGCCTACCAGCGTCCAATGCTTTTCCTAATGTTGCACATACTGGAGTGGGAATAGTACATTTTACCCCTCAGGAGTCCAAAACTTTTCCTATTGTTGCACAGACTGGAGTGGGAATAGTACATTTTACCCCTCAGGAGTCCAAAACTTTTCCTATTGTTGCACAGACTGGAGTTGGAATAGTACATTTTACACATCCAGCGTCCAATTCTTTCCCTATAGTTGCGCAAACTGGAGTAGGACTAGTAAGTTTTACCCCTCCGGAGTCGAACACTTTCCCTACTGTTTCACAGTCTGGAGTGGGATTAGTAAATTTTACCCCTCACAATGCTTTCTCTACTGCTGCACAGACTGGAGTGGGAATAGTAAATGTTATCCCTCTGGTATCCCACACTTTCTCTACTGTTTCAAAGAGTGGAGTGGGAATAGTACGTTTTACCCGTCTGGAGTACAATGTTTTTCCTACTGTTGCAAAGATTGGAGTGGGAATAGTAAATTTTACCCCCTCGTGCATTCAATGCTGTCCCTACTGTTGCACAGACTGGAGTGGAAATAGTAAATTTTACCCCTCAGGCGTCCAGCATTTTCCATACTGTTGTATATACTAGTGTGGGAATAGTACATTTTACGCCTACCAGCGTCCAATGCTTTTCCTAATGTTGCACATACTGGAGTTGGAATTGTACATTTTACCTCTCCGGAGTCCAATGCTTTGCCTACTGTTGCACAGACTTGGAGTAATAAATGAGATCCCTCTGGTGTCCAATGCTTTCCTTGCTGTTGCACACAGTGGAGTGGGAATGGCAAAATAGTACATTTTACCCCTCCACAGTCCAACATTATCCCTACTGTTGCAACGACTGGAGTGGGAAAAGTAAATTTTACCCCTCCAACATTCAACACTGTCTCTACTGTTGCACAGACTGGAGTGGGAATAGTAGATTTTGCCCCTGCGGAATCCAACGCTTTTCCTACTATTGCACATACCGGAGTGGTAATAGTAAATTTTAGTCCTCTGGAATGCAACACTTTCCCTGCTCTTGCACATACTGGAGTTGGAATAGTAAATTTTACCCCTTCGACCTCCAATGATTTCCCTACTGTTGCACAGACTGGAGTAGGACTAGTAAATTATATCCCTCCAGAGTCCTACTGTTGCACAGACTGGAGTGGGAATGTTAAATTTGACCCCTCTGGTGTCCAACGCATTCTCTACTGTTGCACAGACTGGAGTGGGAAAAGTAAATTTTACCCATTCGGCGATGCTTTCTCTACTGTTGCACTGGCTGGAGTAGGAATAGTACATTTTACCCCCTCAGGAGTCCAACACTTTCCATACTGTTGCACAGACTGCAGTGGGAGTAATAAATTAAACCCCTCTCTGTGTCCAATGCTTTCCCTACTGTTGCACACAGTGGAGTGGGAATAGCGAGTTTTATCCCTCAGGAGTCCAATGCTTTCCCTACTGTCTCACAGTGGATACAGCATGTTTTGTTTACAGTGTTTACCATATTTTTTAATAATATGCAATATTATTTGTTTTTTTAGTTTGTTATTATCTATATATATTTGTTTTTATCTATGTACATATATTATCTATATATATAAACAAATTTGCATATATATATATGCAAATTTGTTTGATTAATATTTTAGCAAAGGCTTTTAAAATGTTTTTCTTTTTTTCTTTTTGTATATTATTTAATGTTGCATATCTGTGTCTGTATATATATATATATATATATATCTATACAGTCACCAGGCCTCTTGAGATAGGACAGAATGGAGATGAGGATAATGCTCCCCGTCTTATCACCACATTTAACAGGCAACATAGACAGTTGAAAGCCATCATCACCAAAAACTGGCCCATACTGACAACGGATGCAGTTCTAGCACCTTGCCTACCTACCAAACTATCCATTACCTTTAGACGTGCGGTCTCTATGAGAATGCAATTAGTCAAAAGTAGCCCTGAAACAATATCGAGTGGTACTTGGCTTCAACCCAAGAAGGGGTTCTACAAATGTACTTCTTGTAGAGCCTGCAAATTTGGCACTAATCGTACTTCCTACACTACACCATTTAGTTCAAAAGAGATACAGATCAAGGGGCACTACACTTGCCATACAGAATATGCTGTCTATGTTCTCACTTGTACCTGTTCTCTCAATTATGTGGGCAGCACCAAGCTTCAAGTACATGCCCGCATTCTCCAACATGTGAGAGCCATTGTTAATAACGACACCACCTATCCGGTGGCTCGTCATTTTAAAGATGTACATAATAATGATCTCCAATGTCTAACTTATTTTGTGATTGATGCCATCCCTAAGTTACGTTCGGGGTGGCACTAGAGAAAGAATGCTGCGACAATTGGAGACTCGGTTAATACTAGAACTAGACAGCAAGGCCCCCTTTGGTTTAAATACCACGGAAGATATGTACACTTATCTGTAGCTGTGCACTAACAGAGATATATGTATTTCTAGTATTTTACACAACATGATATCAGTTTGGTTTGTTCTTAACATGCATTTATTTATTTACTTGCATTGCATACTATATCTACCTCGCGTGTATTTATCTACCATATACATGATTAGAATCAATTCTGTCCATTACATTTTATGACACCTCTATGTAGAATCGCAGTACCTATATTAATTGAAATAGGTCCGTTGCGTTAGACAATATTTTTGGATTTGAGTGTATTTGCACACCAATAGCACTTTCAACATTTTGCACTATTATGGTATTGCTTACTGGTAGCACCATTTTTTTTACCACTTTTAGGGGGGTGTTTTATAGATTTTTTTACATGGAGCTTTTACAGACTTCTATTTATTCTCAGGATTATATACTTTTCGATATATGTGTTACACGTATCCTGCCTGATAATATATTTGGGACAATGTTGCATTTAAATAGCCCCATTGCATTTATGCTGTTATAAAGAGCTTGTTTAGGTGTTTTAACTTGTATTTATACTGTGAAACATATATTTCTTTATTTATGTATTTATTTCTATATTTATATAATACATGTGTCTTCCAGATATTTCAGTTTTTCGATATGTATTAACTGTCAGGCATAGATACTACACACTATTCGAAAGTATGTCTACTTACCTTTACAAAGTATAAGAGTATTGAGTCTGTTTTCCATATTGTTTTATCATGTGACACAGGTTCAGCATATTAAAAAAACTGTTTTTCCGCAAAGCCAGCAATATGTGATCAAGGCCGTTGTACCGGTCGAAATGCCTCATGGTAGGCAGAAGAGAGAAGTAAACAAATTCTTTTTGTCACTAAGAGGAGTTCGCTCGTTCCTTTTCGCCGCATCAGGAGGTTCAGGAATGTTTGGAATCGTATATATATATATATATATATATATATATATATATATATATATATATATGACGACCAAGGTTTCTTCAACGAAAGAACCAGGCACACACGTAGGCTTACTTGGACCAGCAGATTTATTTTGGACGGCATAATGCATTTCGGATAGTTCCTTCATCAGACGCCATTCCGCTAACAGGCAGTGCTGTCGGTGTCCAGTTTTAAAATGATGCCTGCATCGCTCTGATAGGCGAAGAACATCCGGTGGGCGTGGCCAGGATTCAAACACATACGGTAAGTACCATCCCCCATGTGGAAAGTGCCTTCATTCCGGTCAGTTACACCTCTGTCCTGGGCATCACTCCTGCTAATCCCATAAGCCTTCACCCAGCCGCTCTCACCTCAGCGGGAAGTCCCGACATGGAGTATCGGACCAAGGTGGCCCCAACGAGTGCTGTTTGATGTTTAGATGAAGCGGCGGTGCAGCAGTTTTCCACACGAAAAAACACCAAAGCTGCCTCTTGTCCTGCTGCACTGCTATTAGGGTGGGGTGCCAAAGGTGCAAAGTAGCCACGCACCGAATATGACGACCAAGGTTTCTTCAACGAAAGAACCAGGCACACACGTAGGCTTACTTGGCCTTCTGGACTGTCGGAGACCCTAGGAGAGTGGCGCACACGCCGGCAGAGCACACCGGTCAATAAATTACTTCCAAAGTCACAATAGTTCAGCGCGCTCTCAGGAATGCACAACTCCACACAGGTAAATTTCCACTGTCGTGTTTATTCCACAACGCATTTAGATTCCCAAAGAAATCTTGATCACGTGAAACGTGCAAATCAAACAAAGCGACTGAAATAGCCTGAGAGTAAGCATGGAAAGTAAGGAAGGACCATAACACAGTCAGAGATGGACATTGTGTAGTGGTATCATACATGTAAAATAAAATATTATACATCTTAGTAACCATGCGTAAGAGCACACAGAATGGATACCAGTAAAGCGGAATGCGTGCTGAATGTAGGAAGCACAAAAGGGTTCACATATCGTCCCAATCGTTAGTGTCAGTACGCATGCTCAGAGCAATGAAAACGTTATCAATGTCCACAGACGCGGACAAACCATGGTCTGTAACAGGTACAGTAACTTCCTGCTCAGACGAACCCAGCATAAATATGATGGTAGGTGCCCACGTATTGACCCCCTGACACTCAGAATCGTCCAAGAGTCCTAAAGTAAAATGGCATGTGTGCCTGTTCAATACAAGGTGCACACAGACAGTCAGCCGTAATAGTCGATCAATAACTATACCTATATACATATATCTATATATATATATATATTTTCGGGCCAAGTGGCTCGAAACGCGTCATGGACTAGGCACGAAATTCAAATGTAAATAAATACCTTTTTCCAGCATTGGCGACTGAAGTTGTCCGTTCCTGTTGTTGTGCGTGACGGCATAATCTGGGAAGTTTCGTTGATATATATATATATATATACACCTGCTTTTCATATTAGTTAAAAAAATGTATATAATGTAAAATATATATTTAATGTTAGCAGTTTGTTATAGATATGTATATGTAAAGTACACACACACTTATGTAGTGTAGATGTCGGTGTAGGGGTCGGTTGTCGGACTGGCGACAGTGAGAGTGCTTTCAGGGGTCCCTCTGTTTGGGGGATCCCAACTTTTTCCAAGGACAAGTCTTGATCATGCAGTTCCAAGAGCATTTCCACATGAACAGAGTATCCCTCTTTTGGTTTTGCAAAGTCCTGTTGTCACTGACACAGTTCTCTTCTTTGTACTCTCTAATGGATGTTGGCTCAGAACTGAGGTTCTGGTGATGGGGTTCCCTTGAATCCTATATTTAGGGTAGTTAAGGGTGTGTGAGCAAGTAGCCAATGGGCTACTGGTCCCTACAGCTAGTCAGGCCCTGAGGTGACCACATCCAGATCTGTTGGTCACCTTTTCTACCCAGAACCCTCTATTCTGCTACTTATAAAAATTACAGAAATATTATTTTAGGGTACAGACTGGGCTGCCCGTCCAAGGGGGTAGGGGTGGCTAGCTTTCTGGTGTCTGTAAACCTCCTAGATTAACTAATTTCTGACCTGTCTGGCTCAAAGTGGGCCTGGGGCAGGGTAAGTGCTATGTCCTACTCTGGGAGTCAGCCCTGATCATATTAGAGGTGGTACAGCCATTGAAGCTCTATGCCTTGATGTGTCACTTCACTAGCCTGCCGGGAGGAGAGAGGTATGACTTCCTTCCTGCCCAGGCATGTATTCCTGACTCCTGGGAGTGATCACACTGCCTGGCAGGAGGTCAGAATCCTGTCTTGGCTGCAGCAATTGCGGGAAGCGTGGGCTTGCCAGCCAGAGCCCAGAGAAGCTGGGGCAATCAGGGCGGCTGCCTCCAAGGTCACCACCTGGGTGCATGCCACATTGCCCTTGACTCGAGATTCATGTCAGGGGTAAGAAGGCATGTTGTTTGATACCAAACATAACATATTTCGGCTGTACCATAATGGAGCTGCCAAACTCGAGAATGCAGCCCATGTTATCCCATGCACTGTGTACACTTATAGTAGTTTCCACTGGGGAGAGCCACCATAGGTCCTCACCTTTCATATAATTCACACTAGCCTCCTCGGATCAGGAGGCCTTCCTTAGGGGTGACGGAAATATATTAAAATAGTGCATTGACTGTGCCACACATGGTGAGGACAAAGTTGAGTTCTAGCAGTTCGAAATGGCAGGCCTGCTGTCATTAGTTTACTTGGGTCACCCAGGGAGGCACAAACAGCACTGCCATGTGTACCACTGGTACCATATACAAGGGATTATAAGCGGGCTAGAGTCTGTGTCAGTTGTGGTTGCCAATTTACACCCTGTCAGTTTTAGGGAGAGAGCACTAGTACTGGGGACTTGGTGAGCAGGCTTTAGAGCACTGTCAGAGTAAAAAACCAGCATCTAGTAGTCCAAAGCGGGGCAAAAAGTGGGGAGTGTCTGCAAAAAGGCCCGGTTTCTTACACTGATTTAGTCTATCTTTCTTTTGAGTAACTTTATAGTGGAAGAACTTCTGATATATCAAACATATTTGATTATCAAGGATAAGGTTTTATAAGTAAAGGATGTTCGCTGTGTAAAAAGTCTAGGGCAGGATCTTGGTTGCATGATTTTTCTGTATCCTGTATAATATATATGTTATGTTATAGCTATTTATAAAGTGCTTGGCTGCCCTGAGGGGCTTCCCAGAACTAGAATAATAGAACAAAGCAGATCCTGCAGGATTATAATAGCAAGGTCTTCAGCTGCTTGGAAAAACTCTCAATAGAAGTAGAATGCCTTAGATGGGAGAGCAGGGAGTTCCACAGTTTAGGCCCATGATATTTGAAAGATATTTGAAAGAGCGCCCTCCCTGTCATACCAAGGTGACTTGTGGAATCACTGCTAAGAGGATCAAGGAGGTAGGAATGCACTGCATTCCTTGAATGCTGGGATCCGGTCTGAGTCATTGTTTTTTTACATAAAATATAGCGCTGTATTATCATTATATTGTTGTTAAAGCCAGTGTTTGAACAGTGCGAAACCGTCACACTAACAGTTGCAATAACCTTGATATATTGCGAAAACTCTGTAAATGTACGCTTCATCTTTTCATTTTTTTATTATTTTCAATTACACGAAAAAGGCTTATGATTAAAATATTTTTCCACTGAACTATGCTAGTTAAATACTGATTGACATTCAAAATGGTTTCAATAACAAACCAAGGGCCCTATTCATGAAGGTACTTACGTGTAGTAAAGTTGCAAGTGCGGAGTCCCCGCACTTGGGCGGAATCCCCGCACAGCGCACTGCGAAGAGTGCGCCATGTGGAGATTCCGCCACAAGTGTGGAGTCACTGCCGCTAGTGTGGAGACTCCGCACTCGTAACTTTACTACACGTAAGTACCTTCGCGAATCAGGCTCCGAATGCGTTACTGAAGCACTGTACTGTGTGGTGCTCACATAGGCATCGCGTGACGTAAGAAAGTCTAACTATAATCATATTGCTTAAATGAGCTCAGCAGAATGAAAGGAAATGGAAGACCTACGTGAGCCGCAGATTCACTAATGTTTCTAAAGTAATGCACTGTCGTGAAACGCATAGGTCCTTGACTTCACAAAGGAGGCTTACACATGTGTAGAGTGTGTCATCCTCGGTACCTGGATGCAGAATTTGAACATCATTCGAATAAAACTAGTTGGTCAGAATTTGCACAGCTTGAACCCTAATTTGCTCTAATGTAGTAATTTGTCATCTGCTGAAAGCTCAATTGCCTGCTGACGCCATGCCTGTGGAGAACCTCAATGTAAAATACCTTCTGATCTATTAACTTTCATAGATTGCTAGTTCCTAAATATTTCCTGTATATCTATTAATACTTCTAATTATACTGCCAGCCTGTCTGCCGGGACCTAGCCTTCTGTGCCTGCAAACATTGGCCATCAGTTACATGCCAAGTGCCAGCTTCCAAACTGACTACCGTGCCCGGTGAGATAGGCTTTTGGTGGCCAGCACCTGTTGCGAGAGTGGTCAGAAGATGTGGACTTTAACGGGCAATTAAATGGCAAGCATGCGTGCAGGGGTTTTAGATTTTCAGGATAGAAACATCGGCGACGGCCCGTATAGGGTGTGTTACCAGGGCGGTGACGTGGGGCAGAGGAGGGGCAGGGTGGGGGGTTGCAAAATGCGGCATACGGCCGATTGCAGGTAAGTTACAAAAAAATAAAGAAAACAAATTTTGTTGCGCGCGCTGCATTGCATTTGGCGATGCTGCACGCGCAACGAAATACGTTTTCTTAACTTACCTGCAATCGGCCGTATGCCGCATTTTGCAACCCCCCACCCTGCCCCTCCTCTGCCCCACGTCACCGCCCCGGTAACACGCCTGATATGGGCCGTCGCTGAGAAACAGCTTTAAAGACGTGCCTAAAGCTAAAGGATCAAACATGGACGCATTTTAACCATTATCTTTACCTCTAATAATGCTATGAATATTACATGTTTTCCTTTGCATTGTCCTTGAGAAGTGAATGTTGCTCAAAACAAAGCCTTTATTTCAAAATCTGTGCATCTCTTTGAAAAAGATGAAAAAGCAATGGGGCTCATTTATGAGCCCCTGCGTCACTTTTGCGCCGCCGGTGCGTCACTTTTTGTGACGCACCAGTGGCATAAAACATGCGCCATGTTGCGCCATATTTACAAAGTGACGCATCTAGGTAGATGCGTCACTTTGTAAACCCCTGCGCCACATTATACCTGCGCCAGGTATAATGTATGCAAGGGGGGCGTTTTGACGCAAAAAAGGGTCGTAGAAGTGACGCAGTGAAATCTACGAGATTTCACTGCGCCACTTCTAGTGTGCAAATGCGTCAATTTCTTGCGCCTGCCTCACAGCAGGTGTAAGACTGACGCAGGCCCTTTCACATGGGGCTTGCCCCATGTGAAAGGACACATTGCTGGAGTTGCGTCACTTTTGTGACACACTCCAGCGATGCGTCACTTTTGTGCCTACAGATACGTCAGAAATACTGACGTATCTGTTACTCCTTGCGACATGATGCGTCATACTGTAAATATGACGCATCACTGGAGTCGCAGGGAGGGCGCAGTGAAAAGTGGCGCATCACTGTTTTCACGCAGTGATGCGTCACTTTTCATAAATGAGGCCCAATGTTCTTAAAGCTGTCGGAAAAGTTGTAGCTAACAAAAAAATGTATGTCACTGTTATTATCGGAATACAAAAAGGGAATCGAGTCTGATCCTCAGTGGCGTAGCAAGGTCAGGCTGTATCCGGGGCGGAAAATTTCTTGTCACCCCCCACCCACATTGAAATTATTAAAATAAGGGAAAAAAGATAGTTACACATATTTTTGCATTTTTGTCATCCCCCCTCAGTGCCATTTTGTCACCCCCCTCAGTGATGACACCCGGGGCGGCCCGCACCCACTGCACCCCCCTTCCTATGCCATTGCTGATCCCGGGCAATCATTTGTCTTGCACAAGGACTCATGAGAATAAACTATAGTGCAATTACATATATAGGTATTAATACGAAGGATTCCAAAGAGTTTTTGTGACGTGGCACAAGGCACATCACAAAAATGCAGAATGAATTAACGTGCAGAACCTTTATCAGATCAGTTTATTATATACAATTAAAACATTCTCTATTATCTAAGCCAACGACACAATAAGTCATATGTCATTCTCTTTTCAACCCTTTTGTGTTTTTATCTGTCACTAGAGCGAAAACATCCATTGCATATATTTCATCATCAATCAAGGGTTTTGTCAGTCTAGCAAGGTATTACACAGACAAATCTAATAGAAGGGAACAACATTCTGAAAGGTGACTATATTAAACATATTACCTTGGCCGATAGCTGCTTCCAGATATGTAACTAATACTTCTTTAGTTGCTCTAACAAGTGTGGGGCTCCTTAACCAGTTCCAATTCTAAGTTGTTTTATGCACAGTAAAGGCCAATAGTTTCCTAGGTGACATGCACAGATGATAAAGTACAGAGAGTGGGAGAAAAACTCTTGAGTGCAATCTCAACAAGAGCATAGTACTAGAAGGGTTTTTGACTCAATTCATGGGTAAACATTTAATTTGACAACAAAGGGCCTTTCTTCCTGTACTATTATAGTGCACTGGGAGCACAATGCATAGGACACATTGTTTACAAATGTTACTTTCTTTCTAGATAAGATTCTGGTTCAAATATGGCATAGCCAAGTTGCTGTGGCTAACTAAATCAAGCCCGGTCTCTATTACACACCCCAGGCATGATCTTCTATAGCTATTACATGAAACCTGGTTGTTGGAAATTACCATATTTTGTGTTTTTGTATTCCTCCAGGTTTTTGTCTCCTTCAGCTGAGACTGTTTGTGTTGACCATAGGAATATGAGCAGTTTGCTCCTGCAAACCAGTGGTAAAGTGCCTGTGCTCTCCATTTCGAACATGGTAAAATTAGCTTACACCTAACTTGCACAATTAGTTTACTTGTAAGTCCCTAGTATTTGGTACTATATGTACCTAGTGCTTGCAAATTAAATGGTATCAGTGTGCTGCAACACTCATAGTGCCACCCACTAAAGTAACCCTTTAAAACATGTCTCCAGACCTGCCTAAGCAGCCTGTGTGTGAAGTTTTTAGCTGCCAAATCGACCTGGCAAAATAAACCTTTAATCAGGGCTAAGCATTCCTTTTCAGTACTTACACATCACTCCTAAGCCAGGCCCTACATTTACATAGGACAGGGTGCATAGTATTTAAAACGTAGGACATGTAATATTTAAGGATTTACATGTCCTGGCAGTGAAAAATCTATAAGTAGTTTTTTTCACTGTGGCAAGGCTGGCCCTTCCACATAAAAACACTGGGTTGCATTATAACACATTACAATGCTTATATTCAGTTTGAAACGAGTTAGAAAAAGTATTCAAGAGCTGATTTTAATAGCACTATAAAATCCAACTTCATGGTAAAGTCCGCTTTTATATTACTCTTTTGAAAATGACACTTTTAGAATGTTGTCATTTTCCTGCTTACGCCAAATGTGCCTCACCTGACTCTTAATGACTCTCCTGTGCTGTTATGTGAAGCTGCCAGACAGCAGACAAAAGACTGGGGAGTGGCAAGATGATATGCTTCCTTGAGCAGGAGGGCCTGAGGGGCTGTACCCAGCCCCTTCCTGATCTTCAAAGGGTGCCTACCCTGTCACTGGCAGATGTAGTTCACAATAGGCCTTCTTCACTATGACTTCCTGGTCAGCGTGACTCCAGCACCAGTGGGGGGAGGATGAAGGGCTGTACCTGTTTTAGAGTGACTGCAAGGGTGAATTTGCCCATTATCATAGTCACACCTCTGGGTTGGCACAATGAGCTCTGATCAAAGAAAGAACAGTCTGCCAGTTGGATTTTTGCTTAACAAAGGGGGAAACTATTCATCTGAATGCCCCCGTCAGACTGTTTTTAGCCTTTGGTTGGCTGTAGTACCTTAAATGATGGAATTTCTTCCTTGTCTGATTCTTTACCTAAATGTAGGATATTATAGTATAGGGAACCTTATAAATATTTATATATTGAAAATCCTCTTTTGCAAAGTTCTCTGATACCCATTTGGTTCTAGTCTGAGCTATAAAAATCTCTAATAAGTAAACCAACTTTTCTAGTTTACAGTCACAAGCTTCTTCAACATTTTGGCTCAAAGCAAGTAATCATGCCTAGCCGCATGTGTTGAATAAGGGCTGTATTAATAGGAGAAAAAACGGTTGCCCCATCACATAATGAATCAGTAAAAGTGTTGATTGTTCAGTGTTTCAAAAAATACAGCAGGGAAATGTATTAAAATGCTGAGAAAATAGTCCTTTGACTATACATGTAAGATAAAATCTTATTACACAAAAACCCTTTTAATCAATTCATTTTACTTTCTATGCGTTCTTGCCTCTCTTTCTGTGTCCCTCCATCGCTCTCTTTCTGTTTCCAAGTATGTACTCCCTCAGACGCACTCTCGGAATACCTGTATTACTGGATAGATTAATAAAGGCCAAGTTTTTTATTCCAATACATGCCATTCATAAATTGCACCTGCACAACCTATACGCATGTTTTGGTAAAACTTGAACAATTACATTACAATCGTACAAAAATACTTGAAAAATAGTTGATTAATGAAAAAAGACAATAAAGCAAATCTGCACCTCATTCATGCACAAGATGCTTGACGTCTGGTCATTTAGAAGAGCAGCATTTGGTAGGACATTTCTAGGTGAAAAATATATTTTCAGACACACAGGTCACCTGGTCACATCGGAGCTATATGGGTTTTTTCCTTTCCTCTGGTGCACAAAGGATCAATTTTAGAGCAGAGAAAAGGAGAAAGTAATGATTTTCAACTTTAGTGAGTAAGCATATTCCCTGAGTGTGAATATTTGTGGGTGTAAACCTGGATGTTAACCTCAATCTATTTCCTGTACTTGTCACTCCAAGGACACTCCTATTGTTCAAGGGCAAATTGAGTTATTTTACTGTTGCAGACGTTTAACCACCCATCTCTTTTCTTGTGCTCAGATTTACTTTCCATATGCTCACGTTTTTAATTGGGTTCTATACATTTTTACTTTTTCCTCTTCTAAACATTTATGTAAAAAATCTTGACAGGGACTAGGCCTGTGCTGTATAAATCCATTAGATGCTGTCAGAAAGTGCCTCTTTTTGTGTAGTCACCCCCATTTTTTGCAATTTCGTTTTAATTCAGCACCCTGGAGTACTGATATTCAGGCCCCAGTGTATGTGTGCCTACCCCTAAAACATGGTAAAATAGACTAACTTTACACTAAAGCCATACTGTAGGGTGCAGGAAAATAAACCAATGGCGTTGAAAGTTCCATGTCACCTGTGGACTATAGAACGTATTATGCTATTGACTAGGGTGATGAAAAAACATGGTTTCAGGCCTAGCTGTGTAGCCGGAGTCCGATAGCTTTTAAATCTACAGGTAAACCTCTCAAAATAACCCATTTTGGCATGGGAGAACTCTACTTTTAAATATTAAATAAGTCTCACCTAGCCCTTTTAGCTTACAAGGTAGGGTGTCTAGTATTTAAAGGAGTACATGTAAGAATATAATGTTGACATGTATGTAGAGTAACTAGCCCCCACATGCTGTTTTCACTGTAAAAAGCTGTAGGTGTCCTATGAGAAAAACAAGCTCAGAATAAAATCATAACCCTGCTCCCCCTGGTTTGTTATAAGGTACTGGAGTAATTCATCACCTTTGTAATGTTTATTCAAAAGTCAACTCAAAGTTTAAGTTATTTTTTTTAAATAAATATTTAGGAAAATCGACTTTTAAAAAGTTACCATTTACTAAGGGCGGGCGAAGCTGATGTATTGCCACTACGCGTAGTTCCATGGAGTTTGAAAAAACCTCTGCTCCGCTCCCCTCCCGCCCCCCTCCCAAATTTATTGAAAATTCCCAAATTAATTATAAATGAAAAAAGAAGGCACCTACCTGCGTGGCTGCCTCCTCCTATGCCTGGACGCTCTCCTTGCTGCTCCTCGCTGTCCTTCTTTTATCAAAAAACTCCTATGTTGTACATCTTGCACATGCAATATAGGAGTTTTTTCATAGTAGAAGGATGGCGTGGAGCAGGAAGGAGAGTAGCCAGGCAGAGGAGGAGACAGCCACGCAGTTAAGTGCCTTCTATTTTCATTTATAAATAATTTGGGCAGGTGGAGGGGCTGGCTAACTCCGATCCGCCACGGAGGGGAGTTTTGCCGAAACTCCGCGTTTGCAACTGAGCAGAGAGTAGGCAAAAATCCACAAACTCCGCTGGCGGAGCAGAGTTACCGACCCGGGGTTACCCTTTACCTGCTTGAGCCTCCAGTCGGCAAATTATCATTAGCCAGCTGGTGAAATGGCCCTGCTAATGCTTCCTCTTAATGAGGTGTGAAACATGCTCCCAGACCTCAGAAGTGTCAGCAGCACCTCATGCCAAAAGTGTCTGATTTTCTAAGCAACTTTGTCAGACATAACTTCTAAGTCCAAAGGTAGAAATCTTACTTGGGATGGTGCAAATTGTAGATGTCCGATGCAAGGTGTTCCAATGGTTGCAAAATTGTAATTTATCCCACTC
This sequence comes from Triturus cristatus, assembly GCF_964204655.1. NCBI lineage: Eukaryota > Metazoa > Chordata > Amphibia > Caudata > Salamandridae > Triturus > Triturus cristatus. The sequence continues at coordinate 872,426,352 of NC_140581.1, forward strand.
TGAGCATTTCTCATCAAACCATTGGCTTCAGCAGAACCTCGTACAGTGGCTATCCAGATTCGGCAGGATTTCAGCAGCTACAGTTTTGCGCCCTTACCCTGCTGGCGGATTTAAGCCTCCATTTTAAATGCTAAATCAAAAGGTCAAATCTTTGACTGGGATGAACGTGCTTGGTGTATCCAACACATGATCCATTGAAGTTGGCCTGAGATCCCCCTTAGGTACTGGTCAACCATGGACAGTGTTTACTGATTAGTGCTTCACTTTTTCTTAGTGTTTTTTGCCTTAAATGTTTAAAAATTCATTTCCCATGAACCCTTATTGGAGTTTTGTCATTTTGGTGTAATTTTCATCGCTTTGTGTTTTGACTTTTTAACTGTTTTGTACTACCAAATACTTTGAACATTTTCTCAAGTTACGCCTGTCTGCTACGTGCCATAGCTACCAGGGAGTTGAGCCTAGGTTTCAATGACTGAACGTGTGTTTTACCTTGATAAGCTTTCAGTATTATTATTTGTGAGGTACTCACATCCACTACAATTGATTACCCACTTTCCTACAGATACAAACAAAAATAAATTAATAGGTAGACGCTGTGAAGTGATGAAAATATTAAGTTGTTGAAGCATGATTGTAAGCATGTGAGAAAAATGTTTTTCAGAGCAGACAGTCAAACCATAGGGTATGCCTTACGTCCCATGTATTGAGCACACAAAGAAAGATTCTAGGTAGCTCCTCTATCCTACCACATCAATCGATTCTTCTCCAGGGCATACGTGCAGCGTGGAAGAGTATGTTCACGCAAGTATTGAATACGACTCTGAATTTGTTTTTTAAACTTGTCTCAAACCTAAGAATCCTCCCCAAAAAACCTTCTTTTTTTCAGCCCTATCCATTCTGCATGGCAGTGTACAAATGCTCCGCGTAGGATCAAGTCAATGTTGTTCTGAGACAGTCCACTGACATCAGAAGCATTCTGTCTGGATAATTACACTGGCTCTCAGAGTTGCCCGTGACCTAGAAGCAGCTTTCATTTGCTGCTTGAGCACAGTGGAATGACTATATCACACTTCTGCATCAATAGCTTCTTCTGCATTTGCCACTCTGACTAATAAGACATTGCATTGTGAATAAGTAGACAGAGACTGTTAAGAGGGAGATGCTTCACTGCAGCAAAGATGCTGAGCCTGTCTACAAGAAATGAGGGTTTCTTTCTACAGATGAAAATGTAGGACATCTGCTGCTCACAGACAACATACAGCAGATTTTATTTCACATGATATGACCTTGTAATAAACCTGATGTAGTTGCCATCTGGGGCAAAGATTTTCATAAAAGCCATTCGCAGGTACTATAGAATGCCTTTGTTGCTGAATTGCAAGCCGTCAACTTTTGATTTCATCTCATACCTCATTCTTCGCCGTCAAAGCACTTCCTAACTCTTCATTCACTCTTGTAGGTGCTTTTCACCCCTGCGTTCTACCTTTGCTATTTTTTTCCTATCTTTCTCTATCTCCTTCTTTCCTCCCTTTTCAGCTTTTCTCTTACTTGATCTGGTGTATGCTGGTAAAAAGTAAGCTGCCTTGCCTAAAAAGAGTTCTGCAAGGCTCAACGAGTGCTTCACATCTGTGAGTTTCAAGGCTAGTCCTTGTTAGCTGCTGGTAGTTTAGGCTTTACCTGCACAAAGTGGGTAAACACAGTAGAGTCTGGCAGGGAACTAGAGTGGCGGTCGGGGAGGGGGGGGGGGGGGGGGGGCAAAATATAAAAAATAAAAACACTTACCTCCGTCCTCACAGCCTGGTGGTGAACATGCAAAGTGCGCATGACTGTTTGGCCGGCCCCAGACGGCTGGCCAAGCATTCATTCGCGCTTAGTGTGCACAAACCACTAATCCCCCTGTGCCACCAGCCCCGCCACGCTCTAACCCTGCCCCAAACCTAAAAAAAAAATTATAATAACAACGTTATTATTATTTTATTTTTCCCTATTCCTGCTCTGAGAGCAGTGGGGCAACGCTCCTTTTAGAGCGAACACATTTATTCAGAGTCTTTTTGCTTTATTCAGAGGCTGCTTCAGCCCACACAAAATGACCAATTTCCACCATATTATAAAGAAAATCTGTATTTATTCTAGCACGTTTGCCTTAGCAGGGGATGTTTCGAAGAGTCTTTCACAAGATAGCACAGAAGGCACAGACGTGGCAGACTGTCTTCCTGTGCCCATCTATTGCAAAGGAGTGAAGTCATTGTGTTCAATCACAGCAAAATCAAACAAATCAGTTTATCACGTGCAGGCAGTTTCGCTGCCTTCAAAAGCTGCTTGCCTACTGCTCATGTCCCCAACTTTCCCTTCCTGCACATGTGGCGTCATGTGACTCATTTGACAACATCTCTACCTTTAACATCTTGCCATTTGCATTACTGGGCCAGCTCTGGGCAACCTCTTTTTGTGGTGTGAACGCATGGAGCACCCCACTGCCCCTCTGGCTAGGTGGGTGCTATGAAGCCGTATATACGTTTTAGCTCCACTACATTGCACAGACTGGGCTACTTATAACACACAGGGGGGACTCCTCCTTTGAGCAGAGGAGGGTCGCCCCACTTAGAAAAGTCATAGGCCAGAGCTGAAAAATAAAACAGCAATAAAGTGTATTTCTTACTTATTTATTTTTAAGCAACTGACCTTTCCTGAACTGAGTGACAGGATGGGGCTTGCCAGTGCTGCCGTGCTGAGTGGCAGCAGGGAGCTGTATGCTTTAAAATGTCTGCTTACAGGTGTCTTGCGATGGTCAGCCAGACATGCACATTTTAAACTTCTCTAACCTAGCTGTCTTAGACAGTTGGGTTAGAGAAAGCAAGGCCTCCAGTGCTCTTGAGAGCGCCGCTGTGGCCTCTCCATCCAAACCTGGTGCTGCTCTCATGCAAGTGAGAGAAGCACCAGGAGTGGTTAGAGAAGTTTGCTTCTGGGTCCCGCGTTGGAGCATATAAGAAGACTGAAGGATGATATTGCATCGTGGAGGATGGTAAGTCTATTTTTTATTGTGTCACCACCACCCTCCATACATGGTAGCTGCCACTGAAAACACAGACCCTCTAAGTTTATCTATGCATGTGTCTCCTTTCTTCCTACCTTACCCTTTCTTCCTCCTAGACCAACTGTTGCTGTCAGTGGGAGATATGAACTGAAAGCAACGGAGGGCATAATGGACACCACAAATGTAATCTGGGACCTTAAAACTGCCAAGTAATTGCAATCACAATTTCCATGTCTATCTCTCACACCTCCTACTTAAAAACACTCGGCAAACTAGTTGTGAGAAGCGTAGAGTTGTTCGGTGGGGTGGGTTCTATTAGTAAAATGATGGATCAGAGCTCAAATATCCAAATAACAAAGCTAAAGAGCACTGCTGCACATAGAAGCTATGACAGGCTGAGGCTGGCCTACAGAATGCCAATTACCAAAATATTGTGGCCTATATGTAGTTTACAAAAACATCGCTCCATTGGGTGTAGATTTTCTATTGTTATCTTCAATGGGGTGGTACGTTTGTCGACGATATTTGGGATGAAATGGGGCATTTCTATAAGGGAAGAGCGCCACCAAAAGGTCACTTTTTGCGAGGTTCTTGTGGCAATATCCCCTTCTCCTTTTTCACAAAGTGGCGTTAAGCCACCTAACTTGGCTTAACGCCACCTTCTAAATAAGGCCCCTCTTCACACTTCACTTTGCATGAAAGGGGCGTGCAATGGGTGTTGCAATGGGTGTTCCGCTTCAACACCCATTGCTTTTAGACGCTGCCCTAGATTTACAAGGCTGGTCCAGCATCAAAAATGAAGACCAGGGAATACCTGGTCTTAGACTGGTGATACGAGGAGAAATTATTAATTTCTCCTCTTTTTTTGCTCTTTTAATGTGAGCTGCATACTGCAGCACACATAGAAGAGCAAGTCACCATTCACGATTATGTACAGGAAGGTGTCCCATCCTGCACATAAACAACCACCCCTGCAGTGCAGGGATCCTTGCACCATGGCACAAGGGTGCCTGCGCTGGTGCTAGGCAGCTTTGTTAGCACCAGAACTAGAGCAAACATAGGTTATGTCTTTTTTTGTAAATACGGCTCATCCCATCATTTAAAAAATGTCAGTGCGCGCATTACCAATTTTGGCGTAACAACGCACTCCGATATTTTCATGTACATCCACCAATATCTTTTCAGATGATGTTTACGCCACCATATTCTAGTGGACATTTCCAGGGTACCGAAAGTCTAAGCACAGAATATGCTGAGACTGTATCCCCATTTTTGGGTAATGGAAACATTTCATTATTGCCTATGCGAAATTTGTAAACAGCATAATTTAATACTGCTTAACATGTGACGTAAAACTTAACATTCTTTTACATGCAACTTCTTGATTTCTAGTTACAGCTAGTAAATAATCACAAAAGAAAGAGCTCACAAACAGAGTTGAATAAGTAGAGATTAGTTTATAAGAGCCATTTAAATGCAACGATATCCAGGATTGTCTTAATTTACAGTGATTCCTACCATGCATAAAGGCATGTAGTAGGCTAAATACAATGAGGAAGTTAAACTTGTTCAATCATATTATAAAAACGCTTATTTGTGTTACTATGAATATTTCGATATTGGAAGCGTGTGCAAAATTTGGTGAGAAGCCTTGATAAAGAGGAAGAAGGGGAAACGTGTTGGCTGCGTTGAAAAACTTGGACAATTTAAAAAGCATTTCCAAGAATCTTGTAATTTCAGATGTGATCTATTCAGCTAATTGGGACAATCATAATGAGGCCCCATGTGTAGTAGATACTGCGAGTTTGTGTTGGGTGGACGGGTCAGATAATCATTGCATGCTTACAAAACTGCCATATAACAAGAGTAACTTTGGCTTCTTTATTGCCAAAAGGAATAAATATGAAATTGGAAATTTCAATCTGCTTTGCTATATTTATAACTTTCTTCATCGCAGCAGTAAAAAGAGAAATGTTGAGGAGCTCATTTCTAGAAGGATTTACTTTTGCTGAAATGGTGGCTTGGCGGTTTAGGGATTGTTCCGCCAGGGGTTTGTAGCGTTGATGGCTGAGCGAGAAGCATGGAACACGTGAGCAGGATTATGTGTGAAGAAGAAAAAACTAGAGGTGAGGAAGAAATTGACTAGCGCGTCTCTTTCAGAAATTATTGATGTCATCGGTCAATTGTGCGTTTTCTGATTGCTGACAGCAATAGATTGATGGGTTAGTGTGTGCCGATCAATTATGCATAGCAGCAGGTAAAGTCACCCTTTGCAACAGGTGTGCACAAAACAGTGATAGCTTTATTGCTGTTCTTCAAACATGTATAATCTCTTTCCATTTGGGTGTAAATGGAGGTTGGGTCTCAATGCCACATCTTTTTGTTAATTTGTAGTTTGAATGGGGTCGTTAGTGTTTGGGTGCCGTTAGCTTTCTGTCTCTCTTCCTTGCCTCTTGCAACACTAGTTTGTTTTGTATCACAGTTACTCAAGGTCATCATGTGTTGCTGGGCATGTACCCTCCACACGCAAATACACTGAAACCTATTAGAGTATATTCAGACACACACATAACAACACAAACGTGTTTCTCATATAGTGCTCTATGCAACACTTCTATTGTTTTGAAGCAATTTAAATAACGGGCTGTATTACACATTGCTGTGTGTTTTCTATGTTTGTGCCGGGATCACCTTTCAAAAGGTGCAACCTGCTCAAACCAGGAGAGTGTGCCGTATTATATTGAATGTGCTACCCACAGGACAGCTGCAAATTCATATTGCCCTGGGGGCAGCGCATTCAAGTGAAATACGGAGTGGCTTTGAAGCAGCCGCTCTGTGTTTCACTATGCAGGCTGCAACCCTCCTGCACATTTAAGAGGGGGGGGGGGAAAGATCCCCTTGCAGGTGAGTGCAGTGAGTGACTACGTTCGACAGCAAGGGGATGTCTAGGGGTCCAAAAGATTCCCTTTCATAGGGCTTCCATCAGAGAGCTCACTTACAAGAGGCAGCTTCTTTGCCTCTGTGCTTGCATCTGTAATACGGCGCGGGCACAGAGGGAAAAAGATTCCCTCATTTCCATGGGGCCGTGGCGCTGGTACTATATGTGCACCAGTACTATCTGTATTACAGAAGGAGCCGCACAAGTGTCTGTGGCCCGTCTGTTATACCAAAGTGACCCAGGAGCGCTCACAGCAGACTCAATTGCCCATTGCACCCTCTGAGCACTTTGTATAATATGGCCCCAGGTGGGTGTTCCTATTACATAAATTAATGGTGCTCACTTTACCTACCTTGGAACAATGGAAGGTTGAGCTGGCCATCTTGAGATGTGAAGTTGTGACCTGCTGATCACGTAATATTTCAGCAACAATAGTTTAACTCACTGACAGTTCAACTCACTCATGCATGCCCTCATTCATTGGCCCACGTATTCACTTACTTCTTAGCTCTCATTTTAATTGTTATGCCTAGTCTCTCTCTTTCTTCTCTCTCGCTCTTGTTTCACAAATACGTTTCATTCGCATGTACCACCACATTACACATTCTCTACAATAGGTGTTTAGGAACCTGCACGTGCTCACCGCACAGGGCATATTCACTAAAAATGCCACGTTGGTGCAGATAGTCCATGATAGGCTCTCACACCATCCTATGGGGCCAGATCACAACGGCTCCTAAGAGTACCTGCAGAAGCATCAATGTGACACAACTAGAGGTACTGACAAAGTCCTTTCTGAATTGGCCCCATTGTTTGTAATGTATAAAAAAAGGTTTTAAAGTCTGACAAAATGAGGATCATTAAGAAAAGAAGTGATCAAAACCAAACCATTAATGTAGGGAATTGCCTAAGGATTACGGGATAAATGCACAAAGGCATGCACGAGTACATACGTACTCGTGAATTACTTTTTCACGTACCCAAAAATTCCGTTGTGAATTGGCTCCAATGTTCTTATAATAGCCACAAGTTGGTTTGGGAACCATTTTCCACTAGTCTGTGGATCTCGTTCAAATGCTGAGGAAAAGATCTGGGAGCCGCAGCTGTACTCTTTGATACAAGGTGGAGGCCTGGAAAAATAACTCCTTCCCCCCAATCCAAGGAAGGGATGGAGAAACTTAGAGGGACCTCGGCAACTTGGATTCCAAAACTCACAGGCTGTCTCCAAAATTGCCAGCTATTGAAATGAATGTGTAAATGAAAAATAACAAGATGCCTGTCTGCTATATTACTGCACCAGATTAAAATGCAAATAATATGTTTCAAAATATTAACAGGTGTATTGTGCCTGTCAATTCTATAAAATTCAGAGTTTGGTCATATGTTTTTGATTGTTTATTAAGCATGCCAGACTGGCCAAACATTCAAACCTCCCAAATCCATATAAACTGGCTGGATAACAACAAGCGTGCGCATACAAGCCTTTCATATCTTAGTGGTTTTTTTGTTGACATTCATACTGTAACAACTGTGAGGTTGATGTGGCAAACCAGAAAATGTTCTGCAACGTAAATTGCTTACCGACAGTCATCAGCTCATGTGTTGACTGTGCTATGTTGCAGCATTGAAGGGACAGTTGGAGTGCTTGATTTGAGCCGGTGGTTTCCAGTGCTCGGCACCCGCACTTAATTGTCAACACTGCGCTTATGATGGTCTACCACATGGTGGCGTTCTTCATTAAATTTAGAGAGGTACTCAATAAAGTTGCTTGTAAATTCAATACACCTTAAAAAATGACCGATAGCAGCCCCAAAGCCATTCTTATAATTTTGGGGGCTGCAGTAGTCTGAATTGCCTCTCTTGAAGGAGTGTAATAGTTAGTAGTTGTGTTGGTGCTATCATTGGCAGCGCTGGCAGGGGCAGTGGGTGGTGCAAGCTTGTGTGGCCTCCTGACAAGGGCCCCAGCACTTATTTTTCACACATGAAGCACTGGGAGACCACCGCATGTTGCACTTACACTAGAAAAAATGTGTCTGCGGCGCTTCATAAACAGAGCGCTTTATAAACGCAAAGAAACACAGGTTGAAATGAGTTCTACAGTCAGTGAAATTAAATGTATTTGCCTTTTCATTTTAGAAATCTGCCTGGCTTCTCGGCAGAGCCTCGAGCTGTGTTTGAGGCCGGGGAATGTCCCTGCTGAGTGCTGGGTCTGTGAGCAGTTGCTTGTCATTAAATTGTCTAAAGCAAGCTGTGTAACAAACCATTAAGCTTGTAATTGGCTATTGCTCCTTTCACTGATAGGAGATCACGAGTTTCCTTGTTAAATATGCCACAAAGAAAGTTTTCTTTTATAAGTGAATTCTATTGCGCTTTATACACCCGGTGACGAGCCCAGTATATTTAAAAATGACAATTTTTGTGTTTATCAATATAATGTATCTTCATGGTGTTCAAATAGTACTTTTCACACAAGGGACTGAGGTAGTGCCTTCTTCAAGGAACACGGGGTGCACGTGAGCTATTTTAGTATAAAAAAGGTTCATGTTGTGAGATTCCACTCCAACAGAGAGCAAACAAATGTAAATACACACTATTTAACATTCCTTGCAAATTATTATCTATATTAACCATGCACCCTTTATGTTTTAAATGTGAAGTGCTGAATGGTGTATAGTGGACCTCATAAAGTGAAAGGACCTGGCTGCGGAGTCACTCACATTTAACCCCTAGTTACTTGCGTGTACTACTAGAATATCGAGTCTTTCACATCAGCTAATCAGCTAAATTTGTGAGTTTACATTTACTATTCTTAATTGCATATCTACCTTGGATATATATCTATATGTTATGTATGGATAGATAGATAGTTAGATAGATAGTTTAGATAGATAGATAGATAGATAGATAGATAGATAGATAGATAGATAGATAGATAGATAGATAGATAGATAGATAGATAGATAGATAGATAGATAGATAGATAGATAGATAGATAGATAGATAGATATTTAATGTATTTGTCAATTTATGAACATTTACATAAAAAAGCAAAGCAGCTCAGATTATACAATAAAAATTTAAGAAAAATTAAAGTAAAATGTTGAAAAAATTACATCTTAGAAACAACAGAGTTACGGACTTGATTGCAAAGATGGAACATGGAATATTTAACAAATTGAAATGTAATTAATGACGAAGTCGGGAAGGAGTCATATGAATTCCATCATGGGTGGGGAGTCACCAGTTGTGTAGGAGCTAATACAAGTCCTTTTTACATATATATATATATATATATTTGAGTAACAAGGATGCCTGGATTCATGATACAAGAAGGGAAAGGGGGCCCCATTCTCGCCTGTGCAAAAGAAACAATTGATGGGCGCAATGCTGGACAATGCACACATTCACCCCCAGTCACAAGGATCTGGGTCTAATCCATCATTCTTTTGCTCACCACACTACCCCAGTTTGGACCCAGTCATATGCAAATCAGTTTTGACCCCGTTCCTTGTGGGAACATTCCAGCTCGAACTGCCAAACCAGGTCCTCCCTGGACCGGAAACAAGCATCCTGGGACCGGTTTCAGGGCATCACCCTTCATCAGCCAGGCTAGCTTCAATCCTGAGGTGTAGTGAGCACGGGACCCACGTCTGGGCATACCGTTCCCACTTAGGGCGACATATGCAAAAGAAACTATTGAGGAACGGAATGCTGGACAATGCAAACATTCACCCCAGTCACAAGGATCTGGGTTAAATCTCTCCTGTGGCACTAAAAAACTGTGGTAATTGGGGAACTGTGGGCCCATCGGATCCCTGAGCCCCTGCTCCAGTGAACCTGCTGCACTTCTGATAGCTACACACTTGTTTTCAAGTACTACAACTGCTCAACATGGGTGCTCATGATGCAGAATGACAAACCCCACAAGCTCCGCAGAATGCTGTGGCAAGGCACCTGTCTAGTATGAGTTTTAAGGACTACATCTTCCAAGCATTGTATGAACAGTATTGTCTGATAATCAAATACCTCCGGCTTGTACATCATACACAAAGCATGTCACACTGAAACGCACATTCATTTGGATAACAAGCTGATTACTTCAGGAAAAAATAACCCACAAGTCCCAAGCACGCACCCTCATTATGTGAGGCCTCAAATTGCACAGAGTGACTGCCTTTTGACTACTAAAATCCTTCCCCAAACCCCCTGAGGCACCAAGCACCTGCTGACCTAAATTAAAATGATGAAAACTAACCGGCATGAGGACATAACCGGACCTGGCCTTCACAAAGTTCTGAAAACACACTTATTCCGACTTCACCTCGACTGAAGGTGCAGCTATTCATTCACCCTCTGGTGTCCCCCTCTACAAACCCATTGGTTGAATCTCATTGTAACCATTTCCACTTGAAAAACTCAGTAGTAATACACGCTACTAAGCTTGTATTGCTACATATAAAGCACCCAAACGTCTTCAAGTAACATTCACACTTTATTCTTTTTTACAGAAAATGGGAAATACATTTGAAAAAGTCAGTGGCGGCTCCTCCGCTAAGGCGGAGGAGCAGCGCCTCACCGCTCATTGAGCAGTGCAAAAGAAAAAGAAAATGATAATAACAAGAAGTTATTAGCATTTTCTTTTTCTTTGCGGGACTCCGACTCCAGCCAGGTCGGGCGGGGCTGGGCTTGCCGCTGTCACAGGGAGGAAGGAATTTTTTTGCATTAACTCCCTAAGTCCGCATGACAGCTTGGCCGGCCCTCTGGGGCTGTCTAAACAGTCATGCGTACTTGGCATGTTCTCCATTGGGCTGTGTTGCACAGTTCGGTGGAGAACATGCCCAGCCTCCCAGTTATGCCTGAGCGGCCGGCTCAGACCGATCACGACGCTGTTCCTGCAGCAATCAATGATGGCAATTTGTTACTTCTATCTGAGCTGCTTTCTGCAGCACACATAGAAGTAGCAAATCATCATTATTTTATGTTTGTTTATGTGCAGGAAGGGACACCTTCCTGCACATAAACCATAATTAATGGTGTTTTGCTCTTTCTATGTGTGCTGCAGAATGTAGCACACAGAAAAAGCAAAAAGGAGAAGAAATCAAGGTATTTCTCCTTGTTATGCCATTCTTACGCCTGCTATTGCATCAGGTTAGTTTTTGGTACTGCCTCAGATATACATATCCTTGTACATTTGGGGCAGCATCAAAAAGCAATGGGATTTTGCAGTGGAAAGCCACCATCAACACCCATTGCATGACCCTTTCAAGCAGATAACCACGTGAAAGGGTACCATATTTTGAAAGCAGCGTTAAGCCACAAAAAGTGGCTTAACACCACTTTGTAAATATGGTGCAGGGCGTTGGAACACCAGAACGTCAGCAAAAGTGACGTTCATGTTGCGCAATACCCTCGTAAATATGTCCCTTTGTCTAAAGAATGTGTCATATTGTATCCCCCTTGCTCAGAAGTATCAATTATATGAACAGATGTGTGTATCTACTAATAGGGGCCAGGTGTCTTATCAGTTATTTGTCAATACTTCTTGCATATCACTATTGTAACACATTATAGCCAGCTCACAAAGTTTTGGATGCCATGGGCATGAACGCACCTAGACGCAGTGGGTCAATCTCCCACTGCCCACAAGTTCCTAAATCTTGGCTACTGCGTAGTCACGACACGAGAGCACCTGTTTACTTCCGAGGAGTGGCGATATTCGTCCATTAAATGTATTGCACAAGTGCAGGTACCCTCCCTACAAAATAGACAAGTGGTACTCAGTACTTTACAGGCGCGGTGCGTCCATTAGGGCGTTGGGGCGTAGCCCCCCCGCCCGCAGCGTCGGCGACGGCGTCTTTGAATTTAAGTAATCAGTTTACTTAAGTTCATCAAAGAGGAGATCTGACAATCATGTCAGTCAGAATGACGACGGACCGCCCACCCGGGGGTGGGCGGTCCGTCGTCATGTTGACTGACATGATTGTCAGACAGACCAGGCAGGGGCAACAGGCAGCAGCACAAGTGCGCATGATTGGGGAAGGGGAGCGAATTTTCGCTCCGTGCCCAGCCATGCGCACTTGTGTCTGCTCTGGCTGGCGCATGCCCATTAGGAGACCGAGGGTTGAGCAAAGGCTCAAACCTCGATCCCCTAATGGGCAGGCGGGCGAGCAGTAACCCGTGCCCTCGCCAATCCTGGCGCTGCTAGCAGCGCCAGGATTGGCTGACTGAGCCAGACAGCCAATGAGAGCCTGAGAGGGGCTGTACAGTAGGCGCCATTCCAATGGATGACCCGAGGCGGTGCGGACGTGCTCAGGAGTCCTCAGCTCAGGTAGGATAACTAGTTTTTTAAAATTTATTTTAACACCCCCGCGCGATACCCCCCCTGCAATACCCCCCCCGCGCAACACATACACCCCCCCTCCCCCCCCCTGCGAGCCAAAACTGAAACGAAACACAAAAATCGGTCCTAAACAAGGGGTTGTGTATTTTTTTTTCTTAGTATTGTATTACAGCGTGTGTGTATACTCAAGTTGGGGGAACTTCATGATACTTCGGAAGTAGGCACAAACGCCTCGTGCAAAGGCATTTCCCCCAACCCCTATGACAAATATTTGACAGCTATGGGCAGGCGTCCAGGAGATACCGAGTCTCCTCGGAGACACAACCCTACCCAGGGATCCAACATGTTGGGTACAAACTAGGGACATACTAGAATGACATGTCATCTGCTGTTGAACGGAAGTGTACGTAACACAAGAAACTGTGATATATAGACTTGGAGGGTTTACTGCAAGAAAGTGTTACACTGTGTTGCCCGTTTTATAGGTACTTGCTTAGTTTAGTTACCGGGTGCCTGTGTCCCAATTGCTAGTCAACAGCACAGTCAGTCGCTATAAGTAGTCTTCTCTGCACAAAAGGTTACTGTGTACGACCAACTATAAAGCGACCCGTCAATGTGAAGTGTCAATAAATAAACAGAAAAACAATCTGGCTGTAAGAACACAAAGATCAAAACGGTGGTCCCGAAAACGGATGTAGATAACCGTTTTATTAGCCTACTAAACCAGTTGCCCAGTGTCACCTGAACTCCAGTGAAAGCAAAGGAGCTTTGAAAACGTAAGCCTGACTGAGCACACGTCTTGAATAAGTAGGCAATTCTAGTCAATTCTATCCTGTCTGCCACAGCAATCTCCCACCTGAAAAGAGTGTAGAAGAAGCATATATTCTTTTAAAATGTGACGTGAGGCCGGGCACACATCACAAGCCTATCCTGTTTCATGTGTATGACGTGCAGGGCTTAAAAAGTCGATCGTACGACAATGGAGGAGTCAGACTGCTACCATGGAGCAAGCATGTTCCCCCGCTTGCATTCAGCACACATGCTACGTGACAACAGACATTTAAAAGCTGAAAGATAACACAAGCTACCGGCATTTGGCATACAATTAAACCTCTTAATTAGCATTACATGCTAGTTATTGCTCAGAAATGGAACCACTATGGTATAGCGTGATATAATCAACACATTATAAGCACAGAGGTAAAGGGGGAGTGCACGCGACAGACATTTTTCAAAGTTTAGTCACATTTTTAAGAATTATTCTCTGTAGGAAACATACAGGCATGCAGGCGGTTAATGAGAGCTTGTAGTTATATGGACAGGCACACACTTATGTATTTATTATATATTTTAATGTATTGCACTGGACGGACTCATCAAATGCATACAATTAGTGCCATAGGGTTATTGTTTACTGCGCTATGCTGCTACTGAGAATGTGCAGCTCACACCGTGGCGTCATGCGTAGTCCTGTGGCATTTATGGCTGCAGGACTTCAACGTGCGCAATAATTTGCAAGTTAAAATATAGGTTTGGAAAGTGATGTTGAGGTGTTGTTTAGTGGCTAAGCTATTAACTTTAAAGCCTGGGACCCTGGGTTCTGATGCCAGCTTCAAGAACTAAATAAAAATCCTGGGATTCTGGGAAAATCATTTACGCTCCCTGTGCCCGATATAAATATATTCGAAACGTAATATGATTGTAATTATGTACCATAATGGTGTGCAACATCCACATGACGCAGTAGATCTTTTGTTTTCCCTTACCCCCAGATGTACACACTACGTGAACATAATGTGCGCGGGCATGGCGCATTAAAGTTTGTCAGCTGCATTACCTCAACAGGTGTGGGGCCTGTTGGAGGAAATTTGCTGATAATTGTCCCATATGATTTAGTGGCTGACTTGGCAAAAGTGAAAGATTTAAAAATGCTAGTTTAACTCTATGAATGGCTTTGGCAAAAAAAAGTTTGTTAGTCTCTATGGATGGATTCATGCTTTGCCTGCCTTATCTCAAGCATGCTGAAATTCTCTCTCACCACTCATGTTGATTTTAATTTGCAATATTTCCCACTGCACTCCTGCATTTTGTTTGAACATTGCTGCCTAACTTACAAGTACTTGTTATACATTAGCCTGTTGAATAGGTTTTAAATCTGGCAGGTGGCCATAGTGACCAGAAGCAAGACTGGCCCTTCCAAAATACAACATCCTCATGTCTCAGCCATGCTTTTTCTGATGTTGCCCCTGGTATTAAAATAATACTCCACTACAAATCGGACGCTTCCTTCACTTCAATACATTTGAAGGGCTTTATTGGGCACCTGTTGTATTGGTCTTTTTTGCAGATGATTTGGGGTGTCTGGTGACCTTCTTATTGCTTCCATGTTTTCTTTGTTCTTTTATTCATCTGTTTTACCTGTATGGAAATCCTTTCTGTGGATTTTGCTAATTTCTTTGATCTCTTTGGCACTCAGTCACACTTAGTGAACCTAGTCTACTTTCTAGAGCAGGCATCAGCAACCGATATGGCGATTACTGTTGTCGTGTGCACCTATTATAAGCAAGATTGAGCTTTTTTCTCCGTATAATTTGTAATTTTGCCTTGTAATTGTGTTTTTCAGGCTGGTTTTTAGATTTTTAGATATGCAATGATGTATAGTGAGCCATATGTTTAACCTGTGAGGCAGGTGCAAGGGATGTATTATGTTTTGTGAAATTGACCTGTTTTATTCAAGTGGCCTGTTCCAGATCATAAACGTTCAGGCATGCAAAAAAAATGAATTTAACCGAGATCTGTGACTGGGGGTGAATGTTTGATTTGTTCAGCATGAAGACTGAAGGTGGGGAGCTGGTTTCTGGCGTGTTAAACATTTAATACTCCACATTGTTTGGTTTCCAGTTCCCTGGGCCAGGCAGGTATGCCCGTTAAACATGTGGGTGCTGCTGAGCTCATGTCCTGAGCTGGGAAGCTTATGTTCAAGGCTATTTTTCAGCACCTTGATCCTTTTTCATGTTTTTCTTCTTTCTATATTGCATCTTGGAGTCTTGGTATAGCACTGTGGCTCATAAAAAAATGCTTCCTTTGATATTACTCAGCAATGCATTGTATCTCGAAGTCTCTTATGAAGCTCTGTGGTTATACTGAATAAGCATCTACCTATGTTATATGACATCTCTTTATTAATGTAATAACTGCACTTTCACAATTGCTTTATTAACATTCTTGCTTTCTCAAATTTGCTTGAAAATGCACCATTTCTCTTCTCTTTTTTCAAAATTTTCTCGGGGGGAGAACCCCCCCGAACCCTCCTTATAGGGGTTCGGGCTCGCTCGCTACGCTCGCGAGCAACGGTGAAGTATACCAATCATTTTACGCCCCACCACTTTCAAATGTCACCAGCCCCCCCTGGTACTTTATACCTTTTTATTTCAAGTGGAACATCACAAGGAATAAGGAATGTCACCGCTCCGTAAGCAATGCCATACTCTGCTCATGGTAACTTGCCTTTTTCATCCCGAGATCCCCTGGGAATATCACTTCAAAAGAATTCCCATCGGAGATGGTGTATGTTGATCAAAGGTTCTACGGTTCCCTCTGCTGGATGGTTTCATATTTACACAAATAGCACACATATTGATTCAAATGACCTCAGTGATGATGTTGAATGCCTAGGCATTAAATGTCATACAAAAGCGTGCTGTAATCTAAATGGGTGTCAGAGACCAAAAACATGGCGCTACTCTTCCACACTAGTCACCCTCCTGCTGTGCGACAGTTACACACAAATATATGGTAGAATAGGGGGCACGTCATCCACTGAAGAATGGGAATTCTTTTTCCTAGTTTACTTTCCCACAGACATGGCTGGAGTCATCGAAAGTGCCAGTTCCCCCATGGCGTGGGCGCGACGCCATCTTGGATTGGAAGCGTTGTATTGAACAGGATTTATTCTTAGACCTTTTTGCTTCTATTAAATCGTGATAGCCTTGAGAAAGTGGGTTCACCGTGAAGCACTTGTTGGCTTTGGCTGCCCTTTGGTATATGGTTTTATTTATATGATCTTGAAAGATATTACAGTTATCTAAAGGAGGATTAATCCGTGTGAACGTTGACTTGGAATAAAGGCTTAAATGAATAAATAAGGACGTTGGGTTCGCCTGATTTTTGGATCTACAGTATATTTATGTATAAAGTCGATTAATCTGCATCCAATTGTATTATATACTGCAGTCCTTATTCATGTGCATACATATCACAAAAGTACTGAAACATAAGTAGTCACTCTGTCTATTACTCTCCGTGATATCAGTCTTCTTTGGTCTCGACTTCCGAAGCTTTTTCCATGAGTGGTTGTGCGGTCATCATCATCATCTTCATCACATTAAACTGCACATCATTTTAGGGCCATTACATAATCCATTTTATCATATTCTCCAGCTCAAAAAGATCATAAGTGAGCATAGAAACATTAAAACGTGAAAAGGAACCAACAGTTGGCTGACAAACAGAAAATACACCAGAAAAACGTTGTAGGTACTCTTACTTGCCTCTGTAAATCGGCCTAAAACATCTAAATTGGGATTAAAATAGGAACACTCTGCTAATCTTTATTTGCATTTAGTACAAATAGACAGGTCTGTTCTCTCTGTGCACATTTGTTAATCGGAACTTGAATGTTTTGCGGTTGATTCACAAAGGCATGTAAGAGAACTTACAATGAGTGCTGTTTTTCGGTCTCATAAATGCCCTTGGGTGTCAAGCCCAAATGTTTTCTTTTTCCTCATTACGAACATAGTCCCAGTGTGCACAGTGGCCTCACTTGGGACCAACTCATGAATGCTATAAAGAGTATGGCCCAGACACAGACACAGAAGTGGCCTCTGGTACCAGAGGGGCACCAGAAAAGACAAGATTGCATCTCTGGTGTGATGGGATTGGGCACTGAAAGTGTCCATCAAGGTTCACTAAGAAAGAGAAGTGGGAAACACCCACGCAGGGAGAGGGGGTGGATGGTGGTAGTGAAGGGCATGTCCTGGTATTCGGCTTCCCTATCTCTGCTCAAGTGTTTTTGTTCTTATCAAGACAGTGTATTTTTGGATCCATTTCTTTGATGAAGCCATAACTTTATACAATTAGACCTCTTGGCACTTGTTCCTTTCAGTGCAAATTAAGTAGAATTGTCCCTTAAGTTTTGGGAGTAGAACGTAACGAAGGCCCCTGCAGCCCATGAAGTGCAGGGGGCCCACAAACCTTCTGGGGCCCCATTCAGCCTAAAGCCAATGAATGTTTGTGAGATATGACAAACTCAGGGCCCCTTCATCACATTCTGAAGGGTGGGGGGTCCATCATTTTGTGTTATGCAGCTGGAGCAGAAAATGGGTTACGCAGTTGAGCAGAGCCATTTTGCATAATATATACCGGATATAGACTGAAAACAAACTATATGTTTGGGGACACCCACCTCTTGCCACTACACTAGTGTAAGCCGAAGTTTATGTGGGAAGGCCCTGTCAAGTACAACCCTAGCCCCTTTCTATGTGCACCCATGTGCCACCATCGCACCGACAAAGCCTGTAGTTCTTCCCCATCTATTAACATCATTTGCTGGCACCAAAAGACAGCCCCATATTATTTTTTAGTTGGCAATATGTTTTTTTTTTTTAATTAATATAGGGGATTAAATTAATACAACATCAAGTTGTTCCATTTAATATACTTTATTTTCACAATAGCTTCACAGTGCCTTTTGCCTCTGTTGACCGCTGAGGCAAGGCACGTCTGCTTCTTTCTGAAAGTAATTCCTGCAGCAATCAAGCTGGGCTTACTGTGGAAACCCTGTGTGCTCGATATCTCGCGGGAGCATGGCAGGGCCATTTATTCGTCTGACTGGAGTGCGGGGATTTGTCACAGCGAGAGGACAGTAGCCTAGTAACTGTTAGGAGAGGGCTCGTGCGACAATAGTCCTCGCTGTGTACAGCGCTCGTCAACAAAAACGGAACCAAGACAACCCTGAACCAGCGACTTCTACAGAAAATAGTCCATGACTACCACATCCCATGCACAGCGGAACAGACGGAGACATTAAGCTCCTCAGCACAAAGCACCAGCGTTCCGAATGCAATTATAGATTCACAAATGGAGAATCTCACATCTGGAATGAAAAAAAGGCATGAATTGTCATAACACAAGCGTTCTGTGCAGTTGTTTAATTGTTGCACTAGATTTCAGTTACTCATATGATCCCCATCATCACTCAGTGGCTTTCACAGAAAATAGCAAAGTCTGTCTCCCATTCCCATCGCAAAGTCTGTCTTCTATTCTCATCGTTAGCCATTGATTCTTACCAAGTAATGCATACAAAGGTCCCACTCACAATAGGAACGTATGAATTAGTCCGTATTTGCTATAAGAATGCGTCAGTTTTCATGTCACCTTTTTATTGCACACTAGAAAATTATGAATTGTGCTCATGAAGCCAGCAGCTGCTTCCCTCCTTGAGAATTGGAGGCTAGGGCAACATCTCTATTGTGGCCAACAACCATTTGAATATAACACACATATTATGTTATTATAATTTTAAGCGCTATGACTATTTGGCAGTTTCACAGCTAATCCTGGGTCTTTCATCATCTTAGAAACAGTTGGCCTGTAAAATGTATGTTATGCTGTGAATTTCTTATTCACTTGCTTGCTGTAGTAGTTGTTGTTAAAGGGTTGAGCACAACTCACTTGTTGACCAAAATGACTTTCTTCTCTTTCGGTGTATGGATTCATAATCAAGGCTTTGTTGTGCCCAAGACTGATGATTCTTTTAATGTTACCTTTAACAGTTTGTTCAACTGTCCAGCACTGATGTGCTCTTGAGTGACTGATGCTTTAAAACATCTTCCAACATACAACTAAATAAAACGGTTTAGTTGAAATAACATCATTGTACAACTACCAGAAGCTGAAGGAGAACACACTAGGCAAGATAAGAGAAGTTGGCAAAAACATGCAGCCCTTGAAAGCCTTTTAAAGGTTATTAGTCTCTGCTGACACTAAGGGAAACCTGGAACACGTCCCTTCCTCACACTCTGCACCAGTTCTGGTGACCTGTGAACTTTAGTGCTGTCCATGGCACAGGCCAACAGCAAAACAAGAATGAAGCATTGTAGGTGGTTGCCACCTGTGGATGTGGGGTTACATTTGTAGTGTCCTGCAGGACACGGCCTAGTGTTTGGGCATCTAGTGGTTCCACCAGACACTCCTTGAGGGCTGGCTTCCACACTCACCCGCACCCACCCATCACATGTGTCACCGGTGAGTTGACCCTGCTGATAAAAGGGGCCAGGCGCAAGTGCTCTGGGCCAGTTCCATAGAGCATAAATATGTGTATGTGTCCTTTGTCAGGCTGCATGAGAGCCTAGGGCCCTAAACATTACAGCATTGATTGTGTGTGATGAGCATAACATATATTTCTGTAAGTTGAAAGGGGTGACAATGCTGGTTTCAAGCATACCCATCAATGTCTATCCAGTGGTCCCCTGGGTAGAGGTATCTCTATTGGACAGGCAGTGTGATATCTGCCCACAAAGATGGAGTACCTGTGTCCCCATCTACGTATGGATAGGTATCCATGGTACCTCATCCATGCACGTAGGGGTCAGAGAGTTCTTGCTGGTCACCCACGCATACTAGTTTTCCCTTGGTCACAGACTTGCTTTATCTGGTTCCCCCTGCCAACGAATTGCAGATTCAGCATTTATTGCGACAGTGAGAGCAATGGCATCTGCTTTGCATGAGATTGCCCTATGTAAAGTAGATCCAGGCCACACATTCGGCCTGCCAGCGATGTCTGGCAGGGACTCCTGCTGAAAGGGGACCTTTTGAGCAAGGATCCCTAGCCATCAGTGCTTCTTATTCTGTTGATGGAGGTACCTTTCACCCAGCAGTAAACAATAAAAAGCATACATGTAATTTTTTGCAATGCAGGTACTACAAGAACTCATGTCATTCAAAGTCATCCGCCAATCTCTTGTAATTTAAATAGGAGATTGTTTTATTCTAATATTATGCAGTAATTGAATAGCGAACATGCTAAATATTCTAAACATAGCCTACACCTCCGGGTAATCAGATAGCTCACACTCCACCTGTACCCACATTCCTTTGCTTGATCTAGTTACATAACAAACAAAGCCAGATGTTGCCCATATTTAGCATAGCAAAATAAAAATATCAACGAAGCCTCAATTAAATGGTGTTACAAAATAAAAAGTGCCTTACTTTTACAGTGCAAAACTTAAAAATGGCGGCACCACGCAAGCACTAAATAATAAATAGAAATAGAAGTTATGCCAGAGATATCACCAAAAAGGTCATTACTGTTCCCACAAGGCAGGCCTTTTGAGCCCAAAACATTGAAAAATTAGAGAAAATGTTGGATCAAATTGCAAGGCATATAAATACAAGATGACACACCCAGATAGGGTGAGAGCCAATGAATGAAATGAAGGATAGCCCTTACGTCTTGTTGGTCTGCTAGATTAGGCACAAGACATGCACAGTAAGCAGGTCTGTCACAACATTCAAATCGTTGGCAGCCATTCACATGTGAAATATCCATTGGTGCCTTTTGACTGGATAGATATCTTTCCGATGTGACTTCATCAACTAGCGGTGTGGACATTTTTTACAGAACAAGGGTACTTTCACACCAGTCATTTTCACTGGGTAGAGTACATTTTGTGTGTTTGCTGAGTTTTTTCCTACATGCACCCAATTCATGTAATTGTCACTTTAAGGGGAGACTTGGTGACAGATTTATCAAAGGGCTTGCATTGCCCTTGCGTCATCCAAGGCGATGCAAGGCAAATCAAGACCTTAAATGAGGTTTACTATGATACGCAAGGTCAAGCGCATATTCCTGCCGTCTCCCTGTCATGCAACACAGCGCAGCAAGGCGTCTTGCTGCGTTGCGTGACTTGTTCAGAAATCTAGGCCTGAGTTTCTCTGTTGGTTTGAACCGAAAATGTCTTGCAGGCAGCAGGATGTGTTCCTCAGTCACATGGCCTCCACCAGTTGTATTTACAGCGTGACTGTAGAAATTCTATAGACAATGCCCAGAGGCTGACCCTCCTGTGCCTTTTGAATGCAATGGCAGACCACACATAACATTTTCAAGCATATGATTGGCCATGCACAATCGGTATAATACCCATAAGTGTGGTGAGAACTATGCGTATTGCACGTGGACATTTTTCCCAATCCCACCTACACCTATAGTCACACGAATCAGAACAGTCATTACATTTACTGCTTCATTCTGCGTTTGCCCAGTCCCTGAAAATGTTTTGTGACTTTTAATTTGATCTCCCCAGATGGTTCATCCGCATCTAATAACCTGAAAGCACTAATGGAGCCGGTCCAATCACAGATGACGATATAAAATGAGCAAGACACACGTGCTTTTACTGGCTACTGTGGCCCAGCATGAGTATTGACTTTCATATTATTGGCCATCAGTGTGAGGCACCTATACGGGATAGTAAAAGGTTATCCAGCAAATTTATTAACTGTAATATTTATTTCTATTTTCCTGTGCCTTGAATGGCTTCTGAATCTCGCTTTTTTTCCTTTTTACGGCGTGGAAACTAGAGCGAGCTCTGCCTGGCACACTAAAGGTCACCAAGCATTTCCTTTTAGAACAGTTACTAACCAATAAAGCCTGTATAAATAAAACCAGGCCGCTCCACTGGGAATTGCTCTTTTTCGTTTACACAGTACCTTATCAAGCAAGCCTTTGTCAACAGCTGTCTTGAAAGCATGAACTTGTTCCATTATTTATTTTTCAAATATTAAATTGCAGCTTCAATTTGAAAAGCATTTTAAAAATACAAAAACCAGGTTGATGAACTTATTAAACAGGATTGTAATGCATGGGTGGTGGAGGCAGGCAGAACCCTCTGAATTCATTTTCCACATTTGTTGATATGTTCATAATACTATAGCACAACTATATTCAATTGCATGTTTTGGACTGAATGATTCCATGCTTCTAAGTCATGGAGCGATTTATTTCCTGTAGGCTGGTTGTATTATGTGTGTGTGTGAGGGAGGGGTGGGGGTAGGTCACAGCAAGCCTACATGGATGGGGAAAGAAATGCAGAACATTGGGGATATTTCTTCTCATAGTTCAGTGTTTTATTTGAACCGGGTCTTTCTGGAGCTCAGCACCAGCACCTAATCCTCAGCACCGGCGCTTATAGCACTAATAAATTACACACTCATTTTCAAAGCACATGATTTTCCCCAGAATCACAGGCCTTTTGAGCAACGTCGAAACTCGAACCCAGTTCCGCAGCTCCGAAATTGGCAGCTCTAGCCATTAGGCCAAGTTATCTCCAGAATAAAAAGTGCCGGGGCTCTAGTCAGGAGGCAGTTTGTAATAGCACATTTCTCCTGTTAGTGCTGCCTCCTGAGGACAGCCCTGGCACTTTTTATTTTACAAATTAACCACTGTCCTAGTTGCTGCCACACATGCCTTCTATGTCACATTCAAGCTGGTGATCAACCCTGATACTGCTCTGTCAGCAGAAGGCATTGAAGGAATAAGGGGAGGTGAAATAAGTAGGCCATTTGAAATGAAGTTCCTTGCCGCAGTTTGTTTATTTCCAGGGGGTTGAAAGGAGCAGAATTAAACTGCGCTGTTAAAGAGGAGGAAGCACTGGCTGTTTTTTTGGGCTGTGAGGAAATTAAGAAAACATTTTTGGGGCAGCAGATAGGAACTAATAGCTGACCTCAAACCCCTAAAGGAAATTTTGGGACAAAAATGGCTAGATGCCATCTCAGGGAGGATAAGATGATGGGCAGTTGCATTGCAGGAGTTTCAATTTGAGTTGAGTTATGTCCCTTGAATAAGGAACAATTTAGCTAACTTTGGCTATCGTCTGGTAGCGACAAATGCAAAGTTGAAGTGGCAGAAATGAATGGTGAGGATTATGATTTGGAAGTGTGTCTGATCAGAAAGGGTTTATAAAAGAGGATGAATGATTGGTTGAACTATATAAGAATAATGTACTTCAACAAGTTGTGAAAAGGCTCAAAGCTGGTTGGGATGGACAAGACAAAGATCAAGACCAATTGTGTGGATTTTGGAGAGTCAAGGATTAATTAGCTGTTCAGGATAAACTGTTAGTGAGGGGAACCAGGCTAATCCCACCAACATCTTTGAGGGAAGATTTGGTCTCTTTTGTACGTGTTAGTCATCCTGGAATTTCTAGAACAAAAGAATGGCTCATACAGATGCATTGGTGGCCCAGTATGGACATTCAAGTCAAGAGATCAGTTAGAGAGTGTGTGGAATGTGCAATTTCCAACAAGACTCCCAAACGTAGAGTAGAGCATATGGGCTTGAGGGAAATACCCAAAGAACCATGGGAGGATGTTCCCATGGACATCTTAGGTCCCATTAGTATCGCAAGTTATGAAAAGTATGTAATTGTAGTAATTGACATGTACTCCAGGTGGTCAGAGGTGGGATTCACCAGTTCAGTGGAAACATGTGATCTAATCAACTTTCTTGAACAAGTTTTCAAAAAGGAGGGTTTCCTTTCCACCATTTTGACAGACAATGGGGTTCAGTTTGTGTCCTGGGAAATGGAGATATTTCTTGGGGGTAGGGGAATAAAACACAAGAAATCTGCACTGTATTATTCTGAAATCAATGACATGGTAGAGGGGCTCAACAAAGTAATGAAAGAAACTATGCAATGAGCATTGGTGAGCAATTTGTGCTGGAAAAAGGAACTGCTGCGTAAAGAGAAAAATTACAGAATGACACCTCACACGTCAACAGGGATCACACCATTTGAATTGTTTCGCAAGGGAAGGGCCAACACATTGATTTTTCCTTCATGGTTGAATAATAAAACAGGAGATGAGTGTTGGACAAGGAATATCATTGAAGTTCCTTGAAGAGGTTTGATGTAGAGAAGGTAGTTTATTCAAGAGAAAGTGAAACACCTTACCCACCACGCCTGCTTCTGCTCCAACTCTCTCCTCTCTTGGAATGATCATCTTCCCCATATTATAATGCTCATCCAGAGCTCCATGGATACCAGGTTCCATGGAGCATCATGGCACATACATTCTGTAATAAACCAGAAGGAAATACCAAACATTCTTTTGCAAACCTACTGGAAGTGCAAAATGTTTCCTCTTTGCCCACAAGTGCCAGGGCTCAGATCTAATAACATTTTGCACTGGGTTTGCATCACAAAAGTGATGTAAACCAGTACAAAATGCTTTTTTAAAAATTTTCTTTCCAGTGCAAAACCCTTTGCATTGGAAAGTCACGTGAAAGTAGTACAAAGCAGTGCATAGTGCTTCTTTGCGTTACTCTGCATCAAGGAGGCATTACGAGGGTAGTACATGTGTGTTACCATGCAGCCACCAATGGTTTTTGACACAAAACCATATCTATTAAGAATAGCAGACATGGTTTTGTCCTTTTAAGTTTTACATGTCGTGGTAGTGAAAAACTCTTCTCCAAGGCCTACCTCTTCTATAGGATAACATTGGTATTACCATATTACATTTTATATGTGTAATTTTAGAATGGGAATGGGTAACCATTCATGTTTGGTGTTTCTTGAATTGGAATGTTCAATCCTAATTCATGGTGAAGTCAGATTTTAAATTAAATTCTTGAAAATGCCACTTTAAAAAGGTTTGCATTTCCTTGCCTTAGCCAATTGGTGCCTACAGATTGTACCTGGGTCACATTACTGCATGTAGCTAACAGTTGAGCTTTGTGTATTACTCCTAGACAGCCACACACAATAAGGAACTTTGATGTGCCTGGATGGGCCATCACTGGCAGGATGGGAGGGAGGAGCTGGGCACAGCCCCACTACATCTGAATAGGGTGTGCTCTGCCTCCATACAAAGGGTTGCATAACCCCTGTAGTTCATCTTGAGCCAGGACAGGGAATGCAGGATGCCTGGGGACTTTAAAGAGAAACCTCTAGACGCTTCTCTGTCTATTTCAAAGGCACAATTGGGTATAACTACTAGATCTCAGGCACCAACTCTTCACTGCACTTCTACACCTGTGGATACTCTGCCACGAAGAAGGACTGCTGTGCTGCTGAAGGACTGCCAGACTGTTGACTGCACTCTGCTGGAATACTGCCTTGCTGTGCTGCTGCTTTGCTGTGCTGACATGCTGTCTGTTGCCCTCATGCCTTGGTGAAAAGCACTGGGCCTGCATCTCTTGTGCCCAGAATCCCTGACTTGAGCCTCAGGGACAGAAGGCTCCAACAACCTTTCACATTCATTTGGACTCTGCCATCTGTGAGCCTACCCTACCAAGTGGTGTCACCCCAGTCCTGGACCCTTGGAAGTAGGTTTAAGGTGCTCTGCCAGCCTCTGTGGATCTAGCGGAGACTATGCAGTGCCACTGCTAGGTGAATCAGAACTGCCACAAACACCCACATCATGTCACAGACCAAGGTGGCATTGGAAATGCTGCTACACAATGCATCCTTGGCGCAGACCTTCACATTTCCTCATCAAGGGCCACCTCGATGATGATGATGATGGACCCCGCAGCCCAGCCTCACAGCTCCTTGGAACCGATGTATCACCTCGACTGCACAACGCATCCCAGTTTTGAACTTCGTATCTCAAGCCCTTGTGGACGGGATCTTTGACGATGATGTAACAGGCCCTCACACCGCAGCCTTGCTGTATCTCAGAACCGACTCATCACTTTGACTGCGTGCTGTGTTTTCGGTGCGAATCCTCACATTATTCCTCAAACCAGGATTAAAGGTACTTTGTTCAGCTGGGTTATCTGGGTTCCTGTATCTGGCTCTATCGCAGTCCGTCTGAATTTGTGACTTTGTCTCAGTCCTGCGTGGCAAGCTAGCCACAGTTGGTGCTTTATGCCTTTGGTGCTATTTTTACTGAAATCTTTATAATGTAATATCTCCTGTTCTACTCATTGGATTTTTCTGATTTGTTTCTTAGTTTATTTATTATAAATGACACTATTTTTCTAACTCTGATGTGGGTGCCTTTTGTAGCGTAGTTTAATTGTGTTACTCTTTGAAGAGTTACACAAATACTTTGCACGTTGCCTCTGAGTTAAGCCTGACTGCTCTGTGCCTAACTACTTGAGAGTTGAGCACTGGTTAATTTAGAGTTGCTTGCGACTTCATCATGAGAAGAATTGTGGTTGCTGCTTAAGAAGGGTTTCAACCCCCTCAACAACTATTACCCAATTTCTTACAATAAATATTTGTATTTCTTTCAAAATGAAGAAGCACTGTCCTTTAATGACACAAGCTGTTCATTGAAATGGGAATCGACTGACAGCCTCATTGCACATAGCAGCAAAGACAGCAACAGAGTCCTGCAAGGGTCAGCATACCTTTACCACAGCACTGGCATCGTGACTTTAGTCCTTGTAAGAGGCAGGGGTACCAATGCCAAATAAAACTATACTCATAAAAGGTAAATCAGGGGAACATGCGGTCGCGGCCGGTACAGGTGAGAGCGGTGGGGTGGGGCATGAGGAGGAGTCAACAGACGACGGAATAGAGGAAATAAAATAAATAAATAAATCCTATTCCGTCGTCTGTCGACTTGACCCCTGCCCGCCCCACCGTGCTTGCCTGCATCGGCCGCACCTGGGAACATGTGGTTAACTGCACCACTATATGCACCCGCCCGGGGAAGTTGATCGCTATTACTCCCCTAGGCATTCAGCAATCCTTGAATGCTTTGCACCCACAGGAGCAGAATCAAAGATTTGCTCATTCCCTTGCCAGGAACAAGAAGGGAGACAGGGATGTTACTGTGCTAGCCATAATACATCCAGCCGGCAGAGGTTGCCAGTGTGGACTATCTAAATGGCAAAACACATGTAATTACTGCAGCCTCCACTTGCAAAACATCTGCATTGTGCAGTGACGCCTTTCAATTACAAATCGTGCATGCGACAGAAACAAGCTTTGTGACCTCCATAACCTTCAAAACCCTCAAAGATTTGCTCCTTAATAAAGAATCAAGCCGCATCAGAGACAGCTCAGACATTCATCGAAAATAGATGACCAGCGGTAATAGCCTTTGGTGCCAAGGACAAATGACACACATCATGTCTCACTTGCCCAACTTCCGCGCATGATGGATGGGGGCGTCATTTTTGTTCTGGAGCCCCTAGGAGCGGTAATGAAACTCATTCAACATAAAAAAACATGGGGTGAGAGATGGCAGACCGGTAGGATTTATCTGCAGGTGTTTCAGGCTGATGTGTTCCTGTCACAGACACCTCTGATCACTAGAGATAAACGGATTCCTGGTGATTTGCATATGAAAGCACAAATCTACCAAGACTTTGTAAGGTCCTAGTGCAACACAAGAGAGGGGGGTGGGGGGCAGATGTGATTCACTATCCAGGGCAAAAGTTGTTTTGCAATGAAAAACACACTTTTGTACATAAAGGGCTTTGCACCGCTATATGTCAAGGGGGCACGGATGCATGCAGACCAGTGCAAACACACATAGGTTTTGACACAACCCCATGTCTTCTAAGAAAGCCAGCTCAAGCTTTCCGGAAAAAAGGGGTCATTTGTTGGTTTCTCCCAGAAACCAGTGCATTGCACGCGTGCTGCAGCGTCCGATACGTATCCAATGCGCCAGGTCCTTCTGTAGTAAGACTTTGCATTGGAAGTGGATGCTTTCAGTACCAATCCTATACTAAAAGAGTGCACACTCACTTCTGCACAATAAAGTGAGGCTGTGTGTCACGCACGGCAGCCTGGGGTGCCATCAGCTGCAGGCCCTTCGATAGAAATGGCGCTTCACTGTATTTTTGCTTTCATGGAACACAGTAGAGCAAATGACTGTTGATGGCTCTGTGTGCTTGATCTAAGTAAATATGGACCTATATCTCTGAAATAAAGAAAACTGGTGCAAAAATGTGCATCTTTTACTCTAAGGAGAACATAAATGCATGTTCAGCGTCTGGATACTTCCGTGGTCTGCTTTGCAAATACTGACTGATTGTATCCATATACGCTTATATGTATGGACCGAACAGAATACAGACAGCAAGAGGGTTAGAGTGAGAGACAGAGAGGCAAAGACATTGTAAAGCGTAGGCGGTGAGTGAAATGAAGGCAGACACACAGACTCATGCGTGGACCTATGAACGGACAGTTAAATAGAGAGATGGACAGATGGATGAATAGGCCAATAGATAAACACGGAGATGGACAGGCAGGCTGGTAGAGGAACAGAGAGATAGATCAAGAGATGATTTGACAGAGAGTCAGGTGGGTGGATATTTAAAACCACATACATATAAATGGTGCATAATTGAAGGGACAGGCAGTCAGATTAGATAGAGAGAAATAGGTAGACAGGGAAGGAGTTAGAAGAACATTGATGTGCTGAATTTTGACTTTTTCAGCACAAGCCAGTAGAGATTTGTGAATATTGACAAGCTAATGTCTCTCTTCCCATCTCAGCATCTACCTCCGTGTGTACTCCCTGCTCACGACCTAAGCAGCAAAGAAAGGTTCGAAACAACATGCAGCAGGCTATATTGTAGACTAGCAAATGCTGTGTTATTTCATAAAAAGGATTAATTAAAAGAAAAATATTATTTTGTTTTTACATTTAGGTTTCACTCGGTGATATTCGCAGGAGCTCCAGGGGTGTATTTTGAACAGATGCACTGGCTCCCCGCAGAGCAGAGTGCCTGTTTTTTTGTGCTTTTGAGATGTCTAAAGTTCATACTTATAACTCAGAATCTTCCATAATTCAATGGATGAAATGCAACAGCACAAGCGGGGATTGCCACTCTCTTTTACTTACTTACATCATATGAACTTCATGCATGAACCCTGAGAACCCCGATGTATACATGTATGATGTTTAGACACCTCAAACAATGAGCCAGAGCATATAACGGATCACGGAGACAGGTCTGTTTCATTGCCCATCCTTCTAAAGTGTCCACCACGGATGAGGTGCCAGTCACCCAATTTCATCTCACTGTGGTCCTGGAACCAATAATGGGTCTGAGAGGTCCCTTCTAAGAATGGCAAAGGAATCACACAACACGCATTGAAAGGATGTGAGTAAGACGGTGCATCTGTCAGTGTGTGCCTTACCCTACAGAGGACAGGGCAGCAATAAAGGACTAGATTAATAAAGACATGTCCTTCTTTGGTGGGGCAGAAATTACAACACTCATTGCTCCTTCAGAGATTGTACAAGGTTCAGGGTGCAGTGGCCTGATGTATCCGAGGGTTTTCCCATTCTGTGTCTAAAGGGAAATGCATTGATACATGAGGGCCAATGTCCTCTGCAGAGGCACAGATGGCACAGTGTTTTATAAACGTGTATTTACGGAAGCCACAAATAAGGGCAGGCTGGTCGCTATTAAATATTGAAAATATTATTTCCAATAGTAATGTATTAGAGAATGGCAAACAGTGCATAGGTTCTGTTTTCTGTTTCGTGTTTGTGTGCTTTTTGCTTTGGACACTGGTAGTGAGCATGGCTTCCAACCCAATTGAGCTGCTTGTTTCAGTAAGAGCAGTGCTCAAGTTGAGCCAGTGCTTGCAGGTAAGACACCCCGTACTCATGTTTGGGAACCAGCACTTATTTTTCCTCATCAGACTTTGACCCAGAGCAAGTGAAAGAAAAACACAGAAGGAGGAAACAAAAGGAAAGAGAAAGATGGCAAAACGGATGTTAGAAATGGGGAGCTCTAGTTGGCAGAGGTAGATACCTTTGTCCAAATAGGGACTCTTGCTTCTACTCAGGGTAAGAGGTATAGACACTTTATATAACCCCTGCTCATCCCCTTGGTAGCTTGGCACGAGCAGACAGGTTTATCCCAAAGGCAATGTGTAAAGTATTTGTACCACCACTCACAGTAACACAGTGATAACACCACACCGGTTTAGAAAATAAAGTTCCTTTATCTAAACTTAACAAGACCAAAATAACAAAATCCAACATACAAGTATTAAGAAAAATGACTTTCAAAAGGTTTTAGCAACTGAGTCCATAGAACACTATGGATGCATGATTTCTTGCAAAGTACCTGTTGTTGCGACAGAGTTCACCAAGCAAAACAGCCGCAGGGATGAGAATCGTTGAAAAACAAAGAGATGCGTCGTCCCTGAGACCTTCATTGATGCGATGCGACAGTTCCCGTGTACACAGGGGAGCGATGCGTCGGCGAACAATGTGGTGGCGGTGAGTGGCACTGTGTCGACCTTTTCAGCCGTGATCCCTCGATGGGTCGATTCTTGCAGCAGCAACAGGTGCAGCGTCGGTTTCAGCAGCTGCGCCGTGGTGCGGGGAAATTCTTCTCGCACCACGGCGTTGCGTCGGAAAACTGTTACCAGAAGAGCGATGGTCGACTTCCTTGTTTGTTGCGTTACTTTTCCAGCTTGCAGCAGCAGAAACAACCCCCAGAGGCCCCACACAGCCACAGGCACTCCTGGCAGGTCGGAACTCCCAGCAAGGGAGTTCAGGGGAGCTGGGGGTGAAGTCTTTGTGTTCCTGAGACTTCAAAACAGGAGGCAAGCTCCACTCCAGACCTTGGAGACTTTCCTCAAGCAGGGGACACAGCACACAGCAAAGTCTTTTTCCTTTCCTTGGCAGAAACAGCAACTGCAGGCCAACCTCAGACACACAGCAAGGGCAGTACTCGGTTTCTCCAGCTCATCTCCTTGGCAAAGGTTCCTCTTGATTCCAGAAGTACTCTAAAGTTCAGGGGTTTTAGCTCCAATACTTATACCCCAAAATGTCTTTGTTCTCTTTGTGCAAGGGTCTCTGAGCCCAGTCCAAACCAGTTCTGCCCTCTCTATTGCACCTGCCCGGCAGGAGGTGGAGACAGTATTGTGTAAGGCAGACAGGCCCAATTCAGGGGCAAGGGAAATCTCCTCCCACCACTCTAAATGCAGACCAGGCCTATTCAGGTGCTAGTGAGAACTCCTCCCCCTACTCTGAATGCAGCCCAGGTCAATTCAGCCCAGCTCTGACTCATTCAGGAAAGGCAAGACACAAATCAACTCCCCAGTGGCTGTTTTAGGGAATGCACCTCCCCAGCCCCTGTCACTCCCAAACCAGACAGTCTATACAAAAACAGGCAGAGGCACACAGAATGGTTAAACAAGAAAATGGCTACTTTCTAAAAGTGGCATTTTCAAACACACAATTTAAAAACCATCTTTAGTAAAAGATGTGTTATTAAATTCTGACTTCGGAGATGTAAACGTTATTTTTCAATCTTATCCCTATGGGAAGATATGCTTGTAAAATGTTACAAAGCATTCCCTATTCTGTCCTATGGGGCAAGATAGCCTTTCAATAGTGAAAAACGAAATTGGCAGCATTTCACTATCAGGACATGTTACACACACCAGTACATGTCTTATCTTTCACATACACTGCACCCTGCCCACAGGGGTACCTTGGGCCTACCTTTGGGGTGACTGACATGTAAGGTTAGGGCCTGGCACGCGGGTGCACTTGCCAAGTCGACATTGCAGTTAACAACTGCACACAGACACTGCAGTGGCAGGTCTGAGTTACCGTTTCAGAACTACTCATGTTGGTGGCACAATCAGTGCTGCAGGCCCACTAGTAGTATTTGATTTGCCAGCCCCGGCACACTCAGTGCACTTTACTAGGGACTGACCAGTAAATCAAATATGCCAATCAGAGAGAACCAATCATAATAACAATTTACACAGAGAGCATGTGCACTTTAGCACTAATCAGCAGTGCTAAAGTGCCCAGAGTCCTAAAACCAACAACAACAAGTCAGAAAAAACAGGAGGAAGAAGCAAAAAGTTTGGGGATAACCCTGCAAAAGGGGCCAAGTCCAACAAGGGATGAAAATGAATATGAAAAAGTGAGATAAAGGGGCAGGGAGTATCTGGTGATGGCTTAAAGAGGCGTGAGATGGAATCAAGACTATGCAGCCTTGCTATTTGGCACCCCAACATTAGATAGCACTGGCAACAGGCTTCTGAGCAACATTTTGGACCCCAGTATTTCTTCTTTTACAAATTAAGCACTGCAGGCTTTACATTTCTTCCACTCAACTTAAGGTCACCGTTGATTGGTGTCTTCGGTGTGCTTCTGGTCCCACACAACTGAGAGGTAGAGCACAATAATACCGTGAGACGAGGGGCTGCCAAACAATCCAAGCATATCTGTCAGAACAATAATTTGGAAACTTTATCTGCCAGACACAGGTTTGTAAAACTTGGATTCATTTAGAACCACAAGAGCAAAATAACAGGTCTCGGATTCAGAAATTTGCTGTAATGGAGGTTCACGGATGCTTTTAAGCACTGCCAATTTGCAGCTCTATCAGTGGCTCACAAGGAGATAATGAGTTTTTTCCAAAGGACACAGTGGGAGAAGAGGAGACGACATTTAGCAGACTCTATCCTTTTCTGATTTACCCACTGTGCATTAATCGCCACATCCCAGGGAACAAATGATGCACTAAGTGGACGGGGGTCCTGTACAGTAAAGTCAGCACTGAGCCAATGGGAACTGTTTTGTTTTTGGTACAGGCATGAGGCGAGTTTGTTCCAGATTTCATGTTGTGAGGGGTTAGTTTGTAATAGTTGGCATGTGTTACTTGGTATTTCTACAGCCTAAAATGGATTGTGTCTTGTATGTTGGGGATTCCACTTTGTTATGTGAGGCAGAATACTGATTATGTGGTGAGACAGAAGTGTTGATCTTTGTTGGGAGTGGTTGAAATATAATGCAGAACTTGGTTGAAGTGCAAATCAAGAATCAGAAATTATGGCTTCTTGGTACTAAGGGTATGTAAGATTTAAGATTGTGAAGTTGACAAAGTTCACTCTTCATAACGGTTGTGAGGTTGACAATTTAGCAAAACATTTCCCTGACAGTGATAATTTTTCCACAATAGCAAATCTTTTGCAGAATATTTCTTTCCTCCTGAAACAAACTTATCCTGCTTAAAGCATGTTTTTCAATGTTTTGCTCCAGCAGCATAGTCCGTGTGTCTTTGGCTCTCTTACAAGAAAGGAGTGGGCCCCTAGCTGCTGTTTGAAGTATAAAAACACAGCAATATTCAGGCGTGCCCTCTGGGCTTTGAGCCCCAGTGCCACTGTACCTGCTGCATCAATGGAAGTCTTGACCATGATTGGTCATGAGTATATTCAAAATCAGAGGGGAATGGATAACTTGTACCTGCAACCAGGGTCCACTGTGTACTATCCGTCAGTACTAATAAAGTACTTTAAAAACCTTCATTCACGTAAGCAGGTCGTATGGCGGTATATCTTGATTTTCCGTCTGTATTAGATACGTGACAGCATCATCATTGGGTCTCTTTTTGTATGCTTCCTCCACCTGGAGGGAATCACTGGTTTTGACAGTAGTGATCAGTAATAGGTGAGTGAAAAGTGCTCAAGTGAGGTGCGTTGTTAAAAAGTGGTCATCATACTACCTAAAAATGTGAATTTTATTCCGTAGGTGTATGAGAGGACTATTAAAAAATGTGAAGTGTGTGCAGAAGGGGACTGTTTATGAGTCCACTGCAATTTAGTAGTCTAATTCGATGGTCAATTGGTCATTGGTGAATTGGTCATCTTTATTAGCACTGACGGATAGTACACAGTGGGCCCTGGTTGCAGGCACAAGTGATCCATTCTCCTCTGATTTTGACTGACCAAAAGGAAGCTGAATGGATCACAGCTCCTTCTAACTCCCCCCTCCCTGATTATAATATATGGTCATGGGTATAGCCCTGTGCATGGGGTTCACTTTTGTAAGACCCACAGCCGACCCAGACGATCTTCAAAACATGACACATTTTCAACCACCGATTTGGTGGAGGTTGTAAGTCGGCAAACAGAGTGGACGCTACAATAAAAAGCAAGCATAGCTTAGGGTTAGCACACATAGGATTTTTTCTCATGAGTTAGCTTGAACCAGTGACTAATCTACTTGAAATATAAACAGAACCTTTAAATATTGTGATGAAGCAGGATAATACTGTGAAGTGTGAAATTCTGCTCTTTTAAATAGACAGTAGCACTAATTATATCATTCTGGGGAATGGGAACAGCTGCGTCATTTTCAATTATGAACAGGATGGTGTGGGAGGTGAAAGTCAGCTAAAGAAGCATTTAATGACATTTACTTTTGAGGTCTTATTTTAGCATGGCGCTTTTTTCTCCTTTATTTCAAAGTGGATTTTTTATTTTTTGAATAACAATATGTGTACTTCTGAAATATGTTTGCAAACATAGTTCATGGGCTACATTAAACACTTTGTGCATTTAGCAATGGCATATCAAATCTTAACTTACCTCACCTTGAGAACTGTGTGAGCATACTTTTTAAATCAAACACTGAAAACCCTTTTTCCTAAACTGTCACAGAACAAGCAAAGCAAACTTTGTTCTGCTTAATTATTCCCCATGTATGTAAGTCTCTGGCCCATGCCCAATACTGGAACAAGCATTGGAAAATGCATCTCACTGATAGGAGCCTGGGATTTCATTAGTCTACCTAAACTCTGCTTTTGCGTAGCTCCCTCCAAAAGACCAGGAGAGAGAGGCAGGAGGAAGTACCACTTCACTTCGACGCGTTGGCTTGTGGAAGTATTCGTGCACACCCCAGCAATGCACCCCGGTGCTCCTGAGCAGCGAACCTTTCACATCAAAGGGTGACTCGAGAGAGTCTGACCACATGGCAGAGCCATAATCCTTTTAGAGTGCACAAAAGTGTGTTTGACGCACGATGAAATACAGCAAGCAATTTGGCCAAATGAAACACTTTAAATTGTAATAATTTCAGTTGTTCAAATCCCATGGGATACGTTTAAAAGCATCTACAAAGTCTTATCGTGTAGTTTAGGCCGTCCCACGGATCCGCAAGACCACGGCTGCAGGAAGATCCTTCTCCTACCTCACTGCGAAGACTTGGAACTCCTGTCTCTACATCTCAGGCAATCACAGTCACTGCTTCAATGCAGGGAAGGACCTCAAGACCTGGCTCTTCGACTGAATTACCGATCCAACACCCCCCCCCCCCCCCCCAGCGCCTTGAGACCCTATTGAGGGAGTAGTCATGCTTTCTAAGAACCCTGATTGATTGATTAATTCATTGTTTAAAATTTGGTGTATGTTCTATCCATCTTATTAGGTGCATAAATGGCTATAAACTCTGAACACTGTGGTCAGGATATCAGTCTATTTTTGCCCGATGGTCCACATGCACTAAACTCTATAAATGGACATGTCTCACTATCTCCTGAACACCTCTATGTAAACAACACTATACTTGATAAATATTTCACCATTTTCTCGTCCACAGTAGATTTGCTGACATTTCACCCTGGGGCAAACACTGGCACACTCTCCATGCCACTGTTTGCCCCGCTGTGCTTGCAGGGTTCTTTTCATGGGGAGATCCAGGGGTTTCCCTCGTACCACTGCTCTCCACTACATTTTGCCACCTCCATCTCTGTTTTCTTAGGTGCAGCAGTGAAGGAGGCAAAATGTCTGTCGGCAATACAAACGTGGCACAAAGTCCACATACCCATTAGAAAAATTGAAAAACTACAGCATTCATTATAAAACGGATTCTTTCATTTACATCTAAACTGTATACATTTGAATCGGTTTCCTTCACTGAAATCCCATCACAGTCATTGCAAGAGGGCCATGGAGTAGATGTGATAAAGGTACTGGCCACATACATTCCCCCATGTTAGGAGAGGGTTCCTTTTCTCCTTTGCTTGCAGATGAATGTTGATGCATTATGGAATTATAATATCCTGCTAAGTACTAAGTTTGTATTCAATCTGTCCACTTGCAGTCTTATTTGGGTACGTTTTTGTGCCTATGTTTTTTGATAACGCAATAAAATTTGTTTGAAAAAAAAAATGAAGGTACTGGCCACAAATAACACACTGCCTCACAGCCATTTGTCATTGGGTGGCCGTTTGCTAGGCCATGCTGAATTATGAAGACAACAATATCATCTCTTTAGTCTCATCCACACTCCCACACAGCCATCAGCAATATTCATGTACATTTCTACTGGAAAATGACTCTGACTCTGATGATGAAGAGGACCACCACAGGTTTGACTCCGACGCCCTCCGAGAGTTCATTGACAGTCTCTGCAGCCCACCTCCAGGAGCAGGGCAGCCCAGCTGCAATGGGACCACCCCACCCCCTGCACAGACCACACAGCAGGCAGCATCCACCACCACTGCTGCATCCCAGGGCCCCCACGAAGAACACATGGCCTTCCAACGACGTGTGTTGGGATGCCAGGAGCAGCTGGATGAACTGGTGAGGGTAGGCTTTGACTGCATGGCAGATAAACCAGATGCCATACGTGGGTGTCTAAGTCCCATCAGTGACCACTCACAGTCCCTAACGGACACCCACAGTCCGCTCCATGCACTCCAACAAACCATGGCTGACATCACCAGAGTCCTGACTCTGAGACAAAAATGACTGTCTAGTAAGAGTGGCTCCAGCAAGCTCACCCGGGAGTTGGGACTCATGCGGAGGCTCGTGGAGAACATAGAGCGAGCCAATGTGGAAAGAGCGGCTGCCACGGCTGCACACCAGCGAGAGGTAGCTGGGTTCCACAATGACCTCAAAACCATCCTCATGGCATTGCTGCCACAAGGCCTGGCGCTGATGCATGCTGCTGTTACCACTACATCCACATCTCCACCCCCTGAAGTGTCAGTGCCACACAGTGCAGCAGACATTCCACCTCCAGCCCCTGAGGTGTCACTGCCACACAGTGCTGGAGAAAGGCCAGCACCACCCACACATGAGGCAGATGACACAGCAGAGGACGAAGATGCGGATGAAACCGCCTTACTGGTACGGAGAAAACTGTAGCATTCATCTCCGCCACATGGCCGGTTTCAGCTTGATATTTCGTCAGCATCATCGCCTTCCACTGTCCCCTGATACACTCTGCAACACTCACCATGGACCTCGCAATGAACTGCCATTTTCTGTATGATCGCCAATGACACAGCTATCAGACTGCGGACTGAACTCTATCTCTTCCTTTGGACTTGTCATTCCCTGAAGGACTCTGGCTGGCCCTCCATGGGCCATCATTTGAAAGTGGGGTTTGCATGGCCCTGTACTGCTCCAGATGCAAAACTCCACTGAATGTTGAATGAATGAATGAATGATGACATTTATAAAGCACAGGCTTTCACTCCAAAGGAGCATCTTGGCTCTGAAAGGACTAGTGTCAGAAAAGAATCATCTCTAATATCACAATGTTGAAAAAGATTAGATAAAGAAAAGGGTCAGACTATCTGGGGCTTTAAATATCCAAGTTTTCAGTTTTTTTCTAAACATAGATTCTGACTTTATAAGTCTCAGATACGAGGGTAGATAGTTCCAGGCTTTAGTTCCCAGGACGGCCAAGGACTTTCCTCCTCTGGACTTCAGACGGAAATACGGAGGTACTAAATGATTTTCTTTAGATGATCTCAGATTACGAGCAGGTACATAAACTTTCAATCTAGACCTGAGATATTTAGGACCGCTTTGTTGTACAGCTTTAAAAGTAATTACAAGGATTTTAAAAATAATTCTCTTATGTATGGGTAACCAATGTAGGGTTTGAAGAGCCTCAAATGATGAGGATCCTTTAGGTAGATTCAGTACCATTCGAGCCGCCGCATTTTGCACAGTCTGCAACTTTTTTAGAGTACTTTTCTTAATGCCTGCATAGAGACTGTTGCAATAGTCTAATCGTGTAAGGATTGTGGCCACTGCCACAGACGTACGGGCTGTGGCAGGTAGAAATTCGAAGAATTTCTTCAAAGTCTTTATCCAATAAAAACAGGTTCCTGCCACCGATATGGCCTGCTGATGAAAAGAGAGAGAGGTATCAAATCGTACTCCAAGATTTCTTGCCGTATTCGGGGGGGGGGGGGGTGCTGCGCCTATTGGCCACCACATTTTGGGTGAGAAGATGTTACATGTACCCACCAGCAAAATCTCCATCTTTTGGCTATTACACTTTCATGTTCATTAAACATTCCAAATCACACAGATGTGTCGTGTCTATGGTCTTTCAAGTGTGGTAGTATGGATAAATGTAGGGTCAGTGAATTCCTCTTACATCCATGTGGCTCATGTCATTGGACTTGGGTCACAGGGTGACACATTGCCGAATGTTATCCGGGTGGCGCCGACGCAACCACAGCGACACACGCATTTGTTACTTCCTTGTCCAGCACCGTACAGAACAATGCCCAGAGCCCCGGGGTCATTGTTCAAACCTTTTCGCCGGACTGGCATACATCAGGCCAGCCCACTCCGCCTACGCTCACGGGGGGGACGACAACGCTACATGTCCCAGGTCTTCTCTGTAGGGATCTGCTGGTCACAGGTCTAGTTGTCAGCATGCCACAGCCACTCCCGCACGGCTGGTGTACACCCACACCACACCCATCCAGCACACGCGTCACAGCACACGTGACCCTTCCAATAAAAACAGCCGGGCGCACGTGCTCGACGCCATTTCCAACCTCTCTCGGGGTGTATCCGTGTGGTGAGCATGGAGGCATGGGGCCCAGGGGCCTGCAACATCACATTCCGCTGGCCCGGGGGTGACATGATGGCGTCCGCACCACGACACCCAATCATAGAGGGTCCATGACTTGCGGGGCACAGACTCGGTGGAACCGGATACACTGCAGCCGGCACAGGCAAACCGCCAAGGGATGGTGACTTTTGGTGCACTGAGGTAGGGGCACCTTGAGTGCTGAGTGGGTGTGCAGCCTGCGATGATGCCCTGTCCCGCTGGTCCGGACTGGTCAGGTTTTGTGTGCTCTGCGGGACCGCAGTGTTGGCCAGAGCCAGTGGGGGCCTACCGTCACGTGTCTTGGCCTCGCAGGTCACAGAGTTAGTGGCACCTCAAGGGCTGAGCGGGCGTGCACTGGTATGTCCTCTGCCATGGCAAAATCAAGACCCAGCACCAAAAGTGAGACCTGGTGCCCTGCGGAGCGCGGCTGCATGATGTGGAGGGTGCCATGTCCGCGGGCCCCGGGCTTGTGGCTTGCAGCGGCACGTGGTGGGCCCTCATTGATACACGCCAAGGGAGGAAGGTGAGCAGTGAGGCCTGGGAGCGCAGGGGCGGGCATGCACCGCTGGGTGGCAGGATGGGCTGGAGTGCAGCTGCCTGAGTGCGCAGGGGCAGACAGGCGATGATGTTGTGTGCACTTGTATGTACTGTGAAATTCATGTATCTGGACTCTGTTTTCGATGACGGATCTTTCTCAGATGTTCGACCTGGTGAAATGCCCTACATACCGGCACGTGGTTGGAGACACACCGGTGGCAGCAGGTGAGCAGTGTGGCCTGGGTGCGCAGTGTCGGCACTCTCTCTCCCTGTCCCTCTCTTCTTTTCTCTATCTCTCTCTCCCCCTCTCTGTCCATCTATCTCTCTCTCCCCCTCTCTGTCCGTCTATCTCTCTCTCCCCTCTCTGTCCGTCTATCTCTCATTCCCTCTCTTTCTCTCTCTCTCCTTCGCTCTCTCTCTGTCCCTTGACACAACTTCTCATCATGATTGTTGTCCTGCAGGCTGTGACCTACGGAATGCCCCGAGGGGAGCCACCATGTGTCATTTCTGTTCTGTGTTTATTTTAATACATTTTCATTTGTTGCTTCGAAGGTGAATGTGAGATGCTCATTTTTGTGATGACACATCCATGTCACCAGATGTGATTGTGCGACATCAGGCTGATTATTTGGTACATGATTCTGTGTAGTTGATGCGGCATGTCTTTGGCCGGGGTGGGGTGCTGGGGAGGGGGGGTCCTGGGGGTGGTGGCGGTGGGTGTTGGGGCCCTCTTGGGTGTCCAGCACACATGTTCAGTGGCTCAATGGCATCTGTTGTTCTTCAGGTGTGGCTCTGGGCTGGGCTCCCTTTTCTGTTGCAGGCTGCCGTCCGACATTGCACCAGGTCAGAGCAGGAGTTAGATTTCTGCTGCTCACGTGCCTTACCGCATGTTTCGCGGTCTTTTCGCCAATGTGGCTGGTCGTTGAGAATGTTGCGGAGTGGTGTTGTCGTGGCTTTTTGCACCGGAACGCCTAATCTGCATCTCATTAGCGATAACTGCCGGGGTCATCTGTGGCGATGTTTTTTGCAGCTGCTATCGCAGGTAAACTGGTGCAATGGGCTGTTAGCACCAGCTTGTGAATGGGGTGATAAATTTATCGCGAGGTTGGCTGCGCTAAAGTGCCGTTAACTCAGCGATAGCTCCTTGAGAATATGCCCCTAGGAGTGGTTGTAGTTAATCTTCTTTTGAAGCTTGACATACTTATTTCAAGTCGAAATGTAGATAGTGAAATTCTGTTAAATTACTGAACCTCTTTCGACATAACTGGCACACCAGTGTTTAATTTGCACAAAAAACATAAGTGCCAGGGCACTCATAAGGAGGCCACTGCGGATTGCACCACACATTACCCCTTCCATACTGCCTTTGATCGTAATAACACAACTACTAACCGTCACACTTCTACAAGTGTGACATTTCGGACTATTTCAGGACCCAAGGCCTTGAGAATGGGTTGGGCGACAGGTAATAGTCCTTTTAATCTATATTGAATTAACAATTGCCTGATGTGGTCATCTCTAAATTAGCCAGACAGCGCCACCTTGTGGCAAACTGCACATGCGGCAGTGTTGACAATGAAGTGCTGGTGCCGAGCACCGGAAACCGTCGGCTCAAATTTAGCCGCACACCACCTTCACCATGAACCAATAGCACAGTAACAGCCCTGGAAATGTCACCCAAACGTCTCTCGCGGATCGTTCTTTGAATGCCTATTTCTGAGCATTGTCTAATTTGCGGTCTGCTCGACCAGTGGTTGTTGGTTTTCAAGTCCTGTCGTACTTGACCCTAGTTAGTGCACAAGGCGATTTTATATGTCCGTGCTCCTTGTTTTACTGCGCACCATTTTATGTGTTTACCAGTATTTCCCAACGTAGGTTCGGGTCCCTGACTGGCGTTGATTTACGACCCCCTTTTATGCACGCTTTTATTCAGCCTAGCAATGCCTCGCTCGTTTCTAGGTTCAGCACCTGGACAGCGCCGCCGATGCAAAAGATGTCAAGGCCATCGCGCGCCGAGTCACATGGGAACCGCCATCTGCATCTGAAGCAGGGGCTCGGTGATAAATAAAACATGCTGCATATAGTAAAAGCTGGCCAGTTCCTCCATCTCTGTCAAAGATATACTCTCTGAAAACATTTAAATGAAATTTAGAAGGGCAAACCAATCCGTTTTAGTTTGACATACTAATGTCTGTGTGATTAACATCAAAAAGACCATTATTTTTCATACAAGGAAGGTTTTTTGTCTCTCTCTTCGAATCCATGGGCAGATATCTAGAAAGCCAAAAAGCATATTTTGCAACAGAATTTTTCTTTAGCCATATCTAAGTTCATGTTAAATGTATGATCAGCACAATGATTTAGGGCCTTTTCACTTCTGCAAACAGTGCTGTTTCTTGTATACTGCTCTTATGTTTCCTAGTCTCCCAAAGCCTCCTTTCGCGGTTTCTGAGTGGTACAAGACTTGTGCTCATTGTTCATAGTCAATTGGACAACACCGCTGGACCAAGGGCAGCAATTACTGACACCGCTAAACGCAGGGGCGTTGAAGCGAACACCTTGGCAACCTCTATTAATTTAGCGTCATTTGATTAGCCCTGCAGCATCATTAATGATTACTCTTAATAAGAAGGAGATCCAGTCAATAGTCGAATGGGGGAAGGTTTCTCAAGCTGGGAACTCTATCCCTCATGTTTCTTCAAGGAGTTAATAGAGTCATTTCGGTATAATTGACAACTGATTTTTGCCTGCCACAAACACAATTTTTGCTAGGACTTTACTACTGCAGCAGTGGCACATCTATGGCATGAACGGAAACACGTTTTATAACTTACCTTTATAACATCACACTGTTTTGCTGCTGTTGTCAAGAGATAAATCAATTTCAAAGACAGTTATCATCAGACTTATTGTCTGACTGTGTGATGAACACTAATAATCCCAAATGTGCGTTTTTGTGGATTAGTAATCATTTTACGCTGAATCACGTCACCAAGAATGTCAAAATGCAGCCACTGTGATGTAAAGCAGCTTATCTGATATTGATGTAATCTGCACAGTTTTACAAGACTGAACATTTTCTAATGGTTTTAGAAAACAGTGCCATGCAAAGGTGTTGAAAACCTCTAACTGAATCTGAAATATTGCATTTTTACCAAAAAGTCTGCGATAACCTTGGCTGACATCACTGATTGGCTACATTTAGAAAGAACCCACAATCCAACCACGTCTCTTGGTGCTGGTCCTGCTACTGCTTGGTCGAACATACTCTCTTTTGGAAATTACCATCTTTTGCGAGGTATTCCCCCAGATTTTTACCTTCTGTTGCTGAACACGTTTTTGTTCGCCAAAGGGCTCTGCACGCTTTGCTCCTGCTACCCAAGGGTAAAGTGCTCATGCTTTTCCTTTAAACATGGTAAAATTGGCATATTTAATGTACATATTAGTCCCTAGTACATGGTACTACATGTACCATGGACCTGTAAATTAAATGCTTCGAGTTGGCTGCAGCACTCATTATGCTACAAACTAAAGTAGCACTATAAAACATGTTTATTGGCATGCCCCTGAAGCCTGGGCAGGCAGTTTTAAAATGCCATTTCGATCTTGCAAAACAAACCCTTTGCCAGGCTTAAACCTTCTGTTTTTTTTTAATTATCTGTCAGCTATAAGGAAGGCCCTAAATCCCCTTAGGGCAGGATGCATGGTATTGTAAAAGTAAGGCATGCTATTTAATGTTTTACATGTCCTTTCAGTGAAAAATCTCCAAAGTTATTTGTTACTGTAGAAAGGATGGTTCTCACTTAGGAAAACAATGGGTTACACTACAGCACAGGCTGGCACTGGTCATAAAGGTGGACCCCACAGACCTCTCCTAAGAGAACATCTAGACCTTTGGAGACTCAGAAGAACTGTCCTGCTATTTGAAAAACCTGATGAATCTGATGGAAGTCTGGACAAGTTTACCTTGAATCCAGGATGCCAAAAGTGACTTCAAGGGGTCAGTTGGCTGACCTCTTTTTTGAGCTATTGTGACACAACATTCTCCAGAGGGTCCAACTGCCCAGTGAAAACTGGACCTGCCCTGGACCCTGCTGTTGGCCTCTGTTGGAGTGAGTCCTAACCATAACTGCTGTGCCCCCCCCCCCCCAGGCCCTGGGCCCTCTGCTGGTGTTAGACCATACTCCTCCTGCTCACAGTGCAAGAGCTTAGACGTAGACATTTTTTGCCAGGTTTCTAGAGACAAGAGCATCATTAAAGCCAAAGCCATCAACGTCAAGTCTGTGGTTGGCCTCAGCTTGATGGTTTGCCCCGCTGATGATTTCCAGAAACGTTTTTAAGGTAGAGTGCTTTAGTGAGATTGACGCAGAGCTGTAACGTGCTAATGTTGAGGTCTGGCTGGGCACAGACCTTGCCTGCTCAGAGCTTTCCCACCTTCGATGACAACCACACCAGGGCGCCGCTTGTCAGCAACCCAGCTGCCCTCAGCTTGCCATGTCGACAAACACCTTTTCTCCATAGAAATGTTTTATATCTAAGGATAAACTTTCCACAGGGTTGAACTTGGTCCTTTTATCTGGCCGGCGATCCATTACAGTTGGCCTCAACTTTTGACTTTGACCCAGTCTAGCGTGACCAGATTACCATAGTTGGTGCTTTGTGCTTTTTGGTGCTATTTTAACTTCAAAATAAATACAAAAATCACTTCTCCTGGTTGTCATTTTGGTGTCAGTTTATGTATTAGAATATTCTCTATTTTTCTATGTTGGGATTTTTCTTGTGTTGTATTTTCACTCCACTACTTTGAGTATTGCATACATACTTTACACATTGCCTCCAAGTTAAACCAGTCTGCTTTGATTTGTGCCAAGTTAACAGAGGGCAAGGCACAGGTTTATTTAGTAACTTTAGATGTCTACCCTGACAAGGATTGTGATTATTTTAAGTGGGTTCTCATCCCCCTCAACTAATACAATTTTGAACACTCTCCTTATCCATTTCTAACTGATTTCTCTTTTTGTCACATTTCTTGTTCTCTCATTCTCTTGTTCTCCCATTTACTGCTCTATTTCCTTTTCCATTTAATTTGCAGCCACGTCCCCGTCCCCAGTTCTCTACGCGCATGACCACGGTCCTCTAATTACAAGAGTAAAACCCGAGTACTTGCTTCCGCGTTATCAAGGCGTAATAAGTTGTCAGTTAACCAATTTCTAACGCGTCTTTTACATGTCTCAAACCAATCAGCACTGCTCTTTCTATCCCGCTAGGCAACATTGAAGGTGCATTCACACAACCATTGCCCACCCCCCTACCCTGGGCAGGTTCCTAAGGCTACCAGCCAAGGACAGATGTGGTATAATACCTGACTTTTGTAGGTAAGTTAAACACAACCCAGCTATAAACCACAATAGTTCTGTTGCACTACACAAGTTA
The DNA here is from genome assembly GCF_964204655.1 of Triturus cristatus. Lineage (NCBI taxonomy): Eukaryota > Metazoa > Chordata > Amphibia > Caudata > Salamandridae > Triturus > Triturus cristatus. Next base: position 872,471,292 of record NC_140581.1, read on the forward strand.
TATACAATTGTCTATGTTGATATATGTTAGTGTGGTCCAACTATGTTGTACCCATTTATTTTGCCTTAACTGTGCGGTATGTTTTGTCACAGGTTTTACCGGTGAATCTGCTGAGCTGCCGGATCACTGGTTTTGTATTACATATATATCCACCAATACTTCCTATTCCTTCACTTATTATATTTCACTCACATGTAGCAGTAGCCATATAAAGAGATCCTGATGAAAGCCATGACACTTCTATAGGTGATTACGCTGAAACATGTTGATCACTTTCTAGTGCAACTGCCTCTAATGTTGAATGAATGAATGAACTAATAAAACATTTCTTAAGCGCGTAGCTACCCAAGGGCATCCCAGCGATAAGAGCAGCACAAACAGTGAAAACCATTAATAAGCAACACTGAGGAAAAAGCCATGTTTTGAGGGATTTCCGAAAAGCCAAATAATTGGGTTCAAGACGAATGTGGAGGGGGAGGGTATTCCACAACCTGGCAGTGTTATAGGAGAACAGACGGCCACCACTTCTTGCCTTTTTTATGCTAGGAACTGCGGCGAAACGGGGAATGTTGGCAGTTACACTACCCACTACTTGTTTTTAATCCTAGCACCAGCTAGCTATAATAAACTGTGTCTGGCTAACCTCTTAGCTAGTTTTAATCACTGTTCAATAAGCACTGCAATCCCTCCACCACACACTATGCTCACATTGGTTTTTATGAATACCCCTTTTCTTTGAAAACCTCCTGAGCTCCTCCCTCGCAGCGAGGGGGTTGTAGCCAACATAACGTATAGTTTCATGACGCGAGGAGGTATCCCTATAATTAAGCATGTCACCTCGGGTGTGTGAAGGAAACCGTCCTTAAAAGGGACACCCCCCTCAGCATAGTTGTTCCCACCCATACACTCACCCTATGCGACTCCGGACCCGAGGGCTCTTTTGTATGTTAGATGGTTCAGTATTGGGGAGCTTGCCCTCGCTGGTCCATTAAACCTCCTCAGGCCCCCCTTGTTGTATTCTTGTCTTCAAATATGATATTCACATTAAGTTCATCAACAGAGTAGGTGGATTTTAAGTGAGTGGTAACTCTGGACAGATCCAGTCTTTCATAAATTAAATTACTTTTTTAATGCTAACCGATACATACATACATACACACACTTCATGCAGTTAGTTACCTTCACAAGTGATGAATTTAAACCACTGTTTTGAGTGCCATAGGTGAATCAATGTCCATGCACCATTCACCCACATGCCCTACACTTGGGAAAAAGTCTTTTTGACCTAAGATCGAGGATGTGCTTTATTTAAATGTATTCTTTGCATTACAAAATACTGAATGCAAGGCTTTCAAAGACTCTGAAGTTCAGTTAATATGTAGGTGGACTTAATGTGAGGAGAAGTTTGGAAGGGGGATATAATCGGCCAGAGTTTTGTCGTTCCTAACATACAATCAACACACATTTTTCTATACATACAATGGGAACCTAGTCGCTATATTTATTTGCATTGTGCTTACGTTTGTGATTCTGTCATGTGTGTGTGTCTATATTTAAACCCTACTAAACAATCCCCCACAATAACCGGGTAGGCCCTCACCACACTCATTTCCTCCTCAGGGGAGAAATGCAGGGTCACAAATGTAAGAGCTACCCCACTCTTCCTACGCCCCAGCACGATCCAAGGCCTTTGCACATATGAAACTTTTAGCCTAGGTGAAAATTTTAATGCCTGGGAGATTACTAAGAATGTACTTATCAATAGTATAAAATTGCAACTGCATACTGTTGGACCGTGCCCTCTCTGCAGGGTCACCCCCAAAACTTTGCCTCCACTTCTCATGTTTTGCTGAATTTACTTTTGTTGGCTTTAGGACACTTTGCATACTTCACCACTTCTAACCAGTGCTTATGTTACTATGGTCTGGTAAAACTAGCTTACGCCCAATTGGCATATTTAGCTTGCTTGTAAGTCCCCAGTAAAACAGTATCGTATACACCCAGGTCTGGTAAATTAAATGCTACTAGTGGGCCTGCAGCACTTATTGTACCACCCACTTCAGTAGCCCCTCAAAAACATGTTTCAAATCGGTCATTGCAGACTGTGCATGCAGTTTTAAACTGCCATTGGACTAAGTCTTCCTTTTTATTACAAACAAGTCACCCATAGGGTAGAACCTGAACAGCCTATAGGGCAGCGTGCAATGCATTAAAAAAAGTTGGACATGTTCTTTTAAGTTTTACATATCCTGGTAGTGAAAAACTCTCAAATTCGTTTTCACTATCGCAAGTCCTACCTCTACTATGGGATATCATTGGGTTACCTCATTACATTCAAATAGTGAAAACTTTTGTTTGGTAATTGGAATGAAGGGTGTCTGAGGAATTGAAATTAAAATCTCGCTTTAGTGGTAAAGTCGGATATTAAGGTCACACTTCTGAAAAAGCCCCTTTTAGAAGGTTTTAACAGGTTGGGCTGGGCTGTTTCTATTGGAGAAGTGTCAAGACTGATGTGCATATAGCTGGGCCCAAACTGATATGATATGGTATGCAAAATAATGATAGACTGGAGTACGGCCCAAGTAATCATCAGTGACTGAGATTAATTCAAACATTCCATCCATCACTTTTTGTATACTTTAGTTTGTCGCCCTAAGTGGGACGGGTATGCCCAGACATGGGTCCTATACACACTATGTTACTGGAACCAAGCTATACCCAGCTGATGAGCCCATAACAAGGGCAAAACCAGTCATGAGTAGCTTGTGTTCCGGTCCACGGAGAACCTTGCTTGGCAGTTCAGGTTGGACTGTTCCCATTGGAGCAGTCTCACGACTGATTTAGATATAGCTGAATCCAAACTGAGGTGGCATGGTGCGTAAAATGACAATGGGTTGGGATGCGGCCCAAGTAATCACCAGTGACTGAGATTAACTCAAACAATCCATCCATCCCTTTTTGTATACTTTATTATGTCACCCTAAGTGGGACAGGAATGCATGGACATGGGTCCTATGCACACTTTGTCACTGGAATCAAACGATACCCAGCTGAGGAGCTCATAACAAGGGCGAAACCAGTCCTGAGTAACTTGTGTTCTGGTCCATGGAGAACCTGGCTTGGCAGTTTGGGTTGGACTGTTCCCATTGGAGCAGGATCAAGACTGATTTGGATATAGCTGGATCCAAACTTAGGTGGCATGGTGTGTAAAATAACGATGAGTCGGGATGCGGCCGACTAATTACCAGCATGTGAGATTAATTTAAGCATTCCATCCATCACATGTGGTATTCATTTGCTGGCCTAAGTGGGACAGGTGTGCCCAGACGTGGGTCCCATGCACACTGTGTCCCTGGAAGCAAGCTATACCCAGCTGATGAGCTCATAACAAGAGCAAAACCAGTCCTGGGTCACTTGTGTTCCAGTTCAGGGAGGACCAGGCATGACAATTCAGGCGGGACTGTTCCCAGTGGAGCAGTGTCAAGACTGAATTGCATATAGCTGGGTCGAAACTGAGGTGGCATGGTGTGCAAAATAATTATTGGCTGCGATGTGGCCTCGAATAATTGCCAGTGTCTGAGATGAATTAGCAGTTGGCATTTGTGTATTTCTACCAGACAGTATTACAATAGAGAGTCTGGGTGTTGTCAGGATGGGACATCCTGGCTTGATGCTGTCACCTACCATACTTTCACATCAAAGGCACTTACACATAAAGGACTTCACACTAGCCTATTGTGCTCCCAGACAGACTAGGACCAGGGCAGAGATGCAGGAAATTTCAGACACCTCTGGACTCCTCTGTAGGGGTAACTCCAGAAGTTTCTCCTACTTCAAAGGGGACATCTGGTATAACAATAGGACCCTCAGACCCACTCTTCAGTATGCTCCTGGAACTGTGGATACTACAGAAGAAGGACTGTCCTGTTATCATAGGACTACCCTGCTGGTTTAGGCTTGCCCTGCTGTCTGAGAAGGAAGACTAGACCTGCACCCTTCAACCGAGGCTGAAGTGACTCCAAAGGTCAGCTGACTGACCTCCAGTTCTGAGCTACAGGGACACCACAATCTACAGAGACCTCTCTGCAACTGCCCAAAACTGATCTGCTGATTCTGGACCTGTCTGAGTCCTGCTGGCCTCTGCTGGAGTAGGTTCCTGATCCTGAAGAGGTGCATCCCAGGTTCTAGACCCTTGGTGTGGCATCCGTTGAGCTCCTCCTTGAAAAAAAGGAGAAGTTTTGGGCTCTTCATGACCACAAATGGGCTGTTCGCACCATGATCTTGCTGTACCCTTCGACCACCAACATGAAGCTCTGGTGAACCTGACCCTTCATGCCACAGCGACCACCAGCAACAACCAGCAACTTGAGATCTGCACTTCACACTACAACATCGACAGTCTACGGTGAACGTCAACACAAATCTCCATCAAAGACCTTCCATGATACCAAACAGGATCTTTGGGCCACAGCACACTTTGAGCAAAAGGACAATAATTTTTACCAATCTCTATCAAATAATGCAGTATTGCTAAGGCAAGCCCCTTTAGAATCTTTGGCTAGCCTGCTGTCTACCACCCAGGAGTCTTTCAATCCCACCACTCCAGAGCTGGTACTGGGCCTGCTCAATAGGATAAAATGTGGATCTCCTGATGATCCCTCCCCACCTCACATTATCATTACTCTGGCACCAATAATTCTTGCTCCAATGATGGACCTATGTAGCCTCTCTTTCAATCTGGAAGTTCTTCCAACTAAATGGAAAGCTGTGCAGGTTAGGCCTATTCTGAAAAACCCTATGGTCAACCCTATGGACCTGGTCAACTACAGACCAATATCATTGCACCCTTTTCTTGGGGAAGTCACTGAGTCTTTGGTAAACAAAAAAAGTATATCTTTTTTAGAAATACATTCACTTTTGGATCCCTCACAGTCAGAATTCAGTGCTTCATATAGCACAGAGTCAGCCTTGGTGGAAGTCACTAACATAATCAGGCTTGCTTTTTAATCAGGGGAACTCTACCATGCTGGTTCTCCTTGATCTATCGGCAGCTTTTGATACCGTCTCTCATTCAATCCTAATCCAGAAATTGGGGGAGAGCAGTGTAAGAGGCAAAGCTCTGGGATGGCTGGACAGCTTTCTGCTGGAGCGAACCCACATGGTACAACTAGACCTCTTTAACTCCAGAACCATGGTCCTGGATAAAGGGGTTCCCTAGGGATCTATTTTGAACCCTACTTTCCTTAATATATATGTGGCTCCCCTGGTTAACATTGTCAGGTCATCTGTTTTCGATACCATCTCAAATGCTGATGACACCCAACTTGTTATCACTATGGACCCCATTCCGGAATTTACCAAACTCAAATTTAGGGATGGCATGTTAAAAATGGCTTCCTCGATGGCAGCTAATTTTCTTCTGCTTAATTCCAATAAGACAGAAATTATGCTGTTTGGGAAGGCACATGCAGTCTGGTCAACTACCAGGTGGCTGTCTGAATTGGGACCGTCACCCACTTCGAAAAAAATGGCTAGCAATCTGGGTGTTCTCTTGCATGACAACCTTTCCATGGATGAGTATGTCAATTCAATTTCTGGGACACGTTTCGGTGTGATGCACATGCTTAAAAAAAACCTTTCACTGGGTTCCTTTGCAGACCAGGAAAGCCCTAGTCCAGGCTCTGATAGTGAGCCGCCTGGACTATGGGATCTCCCTCATGGTCGCAAAGAACAAAGGCCTTTTCTCCAGACTCCAGGTGGTGCAGAACACGGCGGCCCACCTTGTCTGCAATCCCCCTCCTTGATCTCCTTCTGGACCTTTATTACACTTCCTTCATTAGCTTCCCATAAAAAAGCATGCTCTTTTTTGAATTCTTTGTTTGGTTTTCAGATCTTTGCATGGGAATGGACCAAATTATCTTAAAAACAAGTTGCAGCCATATGTCTCGGCTTTCCAACTTAGATCTAGTGAGCTACTACTGTTACCCCCAAGCATATTTTTACAGTCAGTATGGGGGCTGCTCCTTTTCTTTTTTGGCCCCCAAACACTAGAATCAATTACCCCTAAAGCTACGTTCATGTTTAGACCTACCTTTCTTTAACTGAAAACGTGGTTTTTGATCTTTATTATCTTCTTTGAACTGTGACCTATGCAGACCCCTCAAGCGCTTAAAGATCCCTTCAGGGATGATTTGTGCACTTAAAAAATCTATATAACATAACATAACAGCGACAATCAACCATGACACCCAGTCTACTCAGTGCACTACAGCGATGACCATCCACAATGCTTTCCCTGCTCCTTGCGACCTCCTTCACTGTGTAGGGGACTCTTTACATTGGACTTTAGAAGGCAACTTTTTCAGCAGAACTAACCTGGTCACAGTATCTGTCTCCTAATCCATCACAGTCGGCATGAACTTGTGACTTTTTACCTTGTCACACATGACCAGATAACTGTAAATAGCGCTTTGTTCTTTTGAGCGCTATACTTACATTAAATCTTTGAAATTGCATATCTCTGATTTACTGTTTGGATTTTTGTCATTTTGCTGTCAAATAATGTATTATTTTTTACTTCATTTTTCTAAATTGGTGTGTCATTTATTTTTCTTTCTCTTCATTACTCTTTGTGTGCCGTATAAATACTTTACACACTACCTCTAAGTTAGGTCTTGCTGCGTTTGTACCAAGCTACCAGAGGGTTAAGCACAGGTTAGTTTTATGGCTTATTGTGGTTCACCCTGACAAGGACTGTGGCTGCTGCTTGAGAAGGTCTCACACCGCCCTCAACCAGCAAGTCAATTTCTCACACATACATTTTGCATTATATTTTAAAAGAAACTTGAGTATTATTTTCCTTTAATTGAATTCCTGAAATGCGTAGTTGAGGAGGAAGAGTTGCTCATGAACTTTTATTTACTGCTATATTTTATAAATAGGTATGTGTCTAGATTCCTTTGATCTTTATTTAAACATGGCCAACTTTTGCAAAAGTGATGAGTGAAAAAGAATTTATCCCTAACCAGTCACAAGAAAGAACCAATTGCACTGCAGGTGTTTGGAAAAAAATACATTGTGATGTATGGGCCCTTTCTGGAAATAAATATATAGAAAAGCTTTGTCAAAGGGCTTAAAATGTATACTTCTGTCTTTACACATTTTGTAAAGTTGCTCTTTAATTGAGTATCTAATATTTCTCAAGACTATTAGATTGCGCAGCAGCGCTTCTAAATGTTTGGTCGTACAATGTGGAAAAACTACAAGCAGCCAAAATCAAGCTGTATGCACTGCGATTGGTCTTCAGAAATGTGACCACTTGGGAAAACATTCAGAGAGCCCTTTGTTGGCTTCCAGTCAAGGATCACAATATGTTCAAAAGTCGGTGGTATTTCTGAAAATCGCACAAATCTGTGCTCCTCAATAGCTGGAGAGAAACAAGACCATTTCTTGCATTGAGCCTGTTATAAATATCCAAATCTGAAAAAAGAATACGGAATCTGGAGGGGACTGACCTTTAAGTCAATGGATTTATCAAGTTTTAGTAGAGTACAATTATTTCTTCTCCATCGTCTTTCTAGATTTTTACACTGCTGTTTCATCAATTTTAGTGTTTCTGTGTATCAAGACATGAACGGGAATGGTCCTCGCTTTTGTCTGGATTTAGTAGGGTCAGTAGAGTCTAGGACTGAGCTACTCCATCCCCAATAATTTGCCTCATTGGAGTTCATATTGATACCATATAGTAGGGTGGAAGGACTAAGTCAGGGCCTGGCTAAAGGCTTTAGCAGAGGTTGTGGTCTAAACCTCGTCTAAAACTCGATATAGACAAACCATAAAAGCTCAATTAAACACATCAAATGAGCTATTCATCTTGGGAAGTCTTTACACTCGTAAATGAGTTATTTGAACCAAATGCATATTCCCTTTCCCTCTTTAAAGTTTGAGCCTTCAAATGTTTTCTGTGACAAGATTGAGAACACCTGCTTACCTTTTGACTCCCGAATAGTCACAGTGCTGTCTCCACCATTACCAGTGTCACATTTCTTTCTAAGATGTTGGACCACACCTCAACATTATTTTGCCAATTTTGGTTGAGACCATGGGTTACTAACTGCTGGCTCGCGGCCCAGTCCTATATTTCATCCTTCCCCCTGGCCAGTGTTGCAGAAACTATTGCCTCCCCAACATTTGATCACTTCCTACTTCATGTAACCACCCTTTATTTTCTGCTTTGATTCCTCAGAGGGGAATATAACGTTAGTCGCTCAACTCTTAAAAAAACATTTGATGACCCAGAGGATCTTTGTACAGACAGACCATATACTCTTCTTACCTCCCTCACAAAGATGCTTGGGGAAGAAGTCTATAGGCGACTATCATCAAGAGACTAATCATCTTGACCATGTTTAGTCGGGTTTCTATCCACTACATGGGGCCCGAACATCACTACTTGCAGTTCCTGATAACATCACACAGATCATGCATCGGGATTGTAGTGCAGCACTGATCCTTTGGACTTCTTGGGGTCCTTTGATACTGTATTCCCTAGTGCTCTTCTTAACCACTTGGACCCTGTTAGGGTTTGGGACAAAGTACTCTCCTAGAATTCTTCATTTCTTTGCTATGAGATTCAGCTCAATTCCACTTTCAAAGCCCTCCCTTGTGGAGTTCTGCAGGTATCAAGTGGGAACATTTGGAGAGTCTTACAGCAAGTAGGGTTACTTAACTCAAATTGTTACAATTAGCTAATTATATCACTGGTGTTTTAGCCTATATTGAACCCATAACAAACCACTTGACCCTTGGTAGTGACATCAAGCAGTCCACAGCTTAATTTTAGTGGTGTGGGCTAGAAGCTTAGATAAAGCATCTCTTAAAAATGCATAATTCACTGTCCAGCAAGTGTTTTGTTTAAGAAATGGAAGTCCTCTAGTCTGATTCACAACTAAATACTATACAGGAAATTGCCAAATGAAAAATAGTATACACAATTCACAGGGAATAGAGGGAGGGAAAATTAATTGCAAATTTGTGAAATTCCATAAAAGTTTCATAAAATTAAAGTTTTGTAGTGAAATATGGTTTACTGGTGTTGTACATTACTTTTTAACCCTTTTTAACCCGAGTCAACAGCTCGTGACTTATATCATCATGTATTTTCTTGTACCTTAGAGATTGTTCCAGGCCAAAGGTGCTGTAAAGCTGGTAGAGTCTGGAGATGAGTCAGTCACATCAGGCATGGCTAGGTCAACCCTAACCATAAATGCTTTCAATACAACTGTCCTGCTGGAAAATCTCAACATCTACTCTTAGACTAGTACACATTTACCTCTTTCTGTCTTCTTGCTTTCTAAGAAAGCTCAGCAGATTACTGTGACTTCTACTGTGATTAAATCCAGTAGAAAGGCTTACTAAATGCTTTTGCTGCTGAGATTGGTGCATAGCATATAAAATATAAGCTTGACTCAGGGCACGGCTAGACAGCTCAGTTGCGTAATCCACTTGTGTGTATTCTGCAGGGTACATTTGAATTTGTGCCCAGCTGCCTCAGCAATACTCCTTTATGAGGTTAATAAAATATGTACAAATTAATTGTATAGTATTGGTGTCTATTAATGACACTCTTACAGCATTCACGTTGTGTTGTGGACTACATAAAGGATCGATTCCAATGAAAATACGCTAAAGTTAGAAGTGAGTGAGTTGTTAAAAACCAAAGAGAATATAAGATGTTCTTTTCTGTCCGACACTCTTTTTACTGCAAACCATAAATATATGTGTTCTTGTAATTGTCTTCTAATGGTTGCCCTCAACCTATAGCCATACTGATTGTGACTGGCTGATCAAATTTGATCATCTTAAAAATTGGTTTGAGCTTCTTATTGCGACACTGATAGGATAGGCTAAATGTTAGCTTTCTCACAGATATGCTCCCACAATATTGACTAAGTATTAAGATGTAGTGGGATCCATTTTGTGTCACCAAGGGCCATATCACATAAAGTGAGCAGCGGCGGCAGCCACAGATGTGGGCTGATTAGAATCTTCATTGTTAGAAGAACTGGAGTAGCACTATTTGCACCACCTTGGAAAGTGGTAAACTGTTGCTTGTCTTAAGACCTCTCAAGGCATGTGCTGCATTTTGCTGGATATATAGCAGTGTTTTGATGGAATATCTGAAGTAAACAACTAAAATTAACACCATAATATCCACAAAACAAGATAACACCACAATTGAAACCTAACATTGCTCATCATAACAAAAACGTCAAAAGAGGATGCAACACAAAACAGCAATACAACAAAACAAAATCAGTACAAAAAGAGAACAGCACCTAAATCTGAATTACTCATCACCAGCACAACAAAGTGCCACGCAGCAAAAGTGCACAAATGTTCTTGCCGCACATTACCACCTCCATAATAAGGTGTTCAAACACTGCCTTAATAGCACCGGCCAAAAGTGGTCTGTGATGCAGACCCAAGTATCTTTCTTATCTAGTGTTCACAAAGTGTGAATTTTGTGGGTTAACATTCCTGCTTCTGTAGAACCTTGCTAGCTGTAGGAAGGGGCTCTCTTTCTTCCCAGGTCTTATATTGATTCATGGTGTGACTCCAAACTATGGCACAGGCTCAAACTGGCATGTATATTTTTTACACCATGTTGAATTACAACAGAAGAATCAACCACAAAAACCTTCTAATGAACATTAAAAAAATAAAAAATGTCCTAAACTTTCTGAAAAATTGAGACTGTCACACTTTGTCTAAATTCATTTTGCTAGGCCTGTTAATACTGTAACACTTCATTTGGAAATAAGTTATTAGAGGATTGCGAAGGGTGAAAATTAATGCAATTGGTATAATCTTTCACACTAAATATGAAACGATGATTGAGCACTTTTAAATAGTTTTAGTCAGAATTGATTTCAGAGATATATTACAAGATAGTGATTCAGGAAACACACTCAAGGCTTGCTGTAGGAAGTGGATATTAAGAGTAAACACATTCTAGAGAGTCCACCGTCATCTGTCCTAAGCTACCTATATTGACAGCATTTTGAGGGGTCTTCTTGGGTCTTCAATATTCTAGGGACTAATGGCTAAAGGGTCACTGAGACACCTCCTAATTAAGATGAGTTAGTCTTTGTTAAACAAGAATATCAATATTTAATGTTAAACACACATCTTGTCTTTGTTAATTATGCTACCAGGAGCACTGATGTACTAGGTCTCCAGATGCACTAAACGGTAACAATATAGGGCCTGATTTTGAGTTGGATTGGTTACTCCATCATAACATGATGGATGTTCCATCTGCCTTACGAGAGCATCACATCCAGTGGCACTTGAAATAAGATGGACAGAATATCCGTCAAGTTGTGGTGGAGTAACCCATCTGCCAAACTCTAAATCAGGCCCTTGGTTCTATCCAAGAGCTCATTGGGTTTTCAAACGTGTTTACATTAAATATTGAAAGATTGTGGGGAGCATCTGCTACCACAGATTTGAGAAAAAGAAAGTAGCCTCCCTCTTCTGTACCCATTTACATGTCCTGTGCTAGGTTTTTGATCCTGTTCCAGCTTTGTGATATTCTTTACTGTGTGTTCCTACAAGGTAGAAAAAGGCAGTAGCTGGGCCCTAGGAAAGGGATGGGACTTTGGAGGACTGACATTGACCGAGGAACCCCACCAATGCTCCCCAACAGCACATGAAATGATATTAGCCACCTTCCACGTCCTGGGGAGAGCGCAAAACCTGCAAAGGTTAAGGACAGTGCAGAGCCTTCATGCTAGACCTGGCAACCTGCTGTATCGGTCCTAATGCACCTCAGTTTTTCACAGGTGAGGAAATCTCTTCACATGGTGACCGTGTGAAGAGTGCTGATGTGGTGCGACACAAGATGGAACCGTGTGTCAGCGAAACTGTGTCACGTATTTTAATAATCCTGTTTGCATTAGACAAACTTTTCATCCTTCCCATGGAATAATGCTGGCTCGTGCAGTGATAGACTCTTCCAAACCATTGACGTGACCCAAGGCCTTTGTATATCAGAGACTGACAATTAAAGTAATATTTTCAAAACTCCTTACTAAATGTTGCAGGAAGGGTTCACATCAAATTGCACAATGCCACCCACCCCCACGTCTAGTAAAGATACCAAGATTCTACAATACATGGAAAGCCTTTCTGCTAACCTGTTTGAGACCATCGATCCCCCTATGGGGAGAATAATTTGACAAGATGAGCAAGTTATAGTATCCTAATTTGCAGAGAAAGTAAAACTGTAATGCTTGCAAAGTCAACAAAGGCCATTGTGTCCACCAAAGAAAAGCATACATCTGATGGATTTACACTTAATTACACATACATAGACTGATATAGTACTGTTGCATTTGAAACACAATTTTTATGATGTGTAGAAGTGTGTTTTTCTGGCTTTTCTCGGCTGGGCTTCTATTTGGGCCTAGCAGCCATATTGTCAAAAATGGATGTCATCCTTGTCTGTCCTGTACTTTCCCCCTTCTGCATATCTCACTGTCATTTCTGCAGCACGTAATAAGGCATAATATAATTTTTCTATTTCTATTGTGGTTGTTTATGTTGTTTTCGATTAACTTTCCCCCAGTTCAGTCTCAAACTGCAACTATTTCTCCAAGGTCTTTCCACAAGATCACTGAACCCTATTCTTTCATTTAACATGCTGTTATTCATGTATCTAGTTTGTTCCACCACATCCGGATGGCATTAGCATAGAGTGGCAGAATAATTATTCATGTAGTGGGGGGTAGTGCTTGGGTGCTAAGGCATTATGACGTTTTATGAGACTGTGTTCTGTGCCAGCCGCGGTCGGTAGTAGGAGTAACTGCAGGGCGGTGACGTGGGGAGGGGGAGGGGCAGGGTGGGGGGTAATAAACTATGGATTACGGAGGTTTACAGGTAAGTTAACATATAAATTAATAAAACGAATTTCGTTGCGTGCACTGCATTCCCAAATGCGATGCAGTGCACGCAACGAAATTCGTTTTATTAATTTATATGTTAACTTACTTGTAAACCTCCGTAAGCCATAGTTTAATACCCCCCACCCTGCCCCTCCCCCTCCCCACATCACCGCCCTGCAGTTACTCCTACTACCGACCGCGGCTGGCGACTACTCACCCGTGAGGGTCTCAAGGCGCTGGGGGGGGGTTGCAGGTTCCAGTCCATCAAGGAGGGGGTCTGTCGAAGAGCCAGGTTTTCAGGTTTCTTGCGAAGATGGGGTGCGATGTTATCTGTCTGAGGTGGAGCAGAGGGTCGTTCCCGGCTCTGGCCGCGCGGAAGGAGCGGCCTCCCAATCTGGTCTTTCTGGTGCGTGGGACCACGGCGTAAGAGAGCTGGGCTGTTCGTAGGGTACTTTGGGGTGCGTGGAATTTGAGTCGGCTATTCAGGTATGCTGGTCCGGTGTCGTGGAGGGCCTTGTGAGCATGGGTTAGCATCTTGAAGGTGATTCTAGCTTCGATGGGGAGCCATTGGAGTGTGTGCTGGTAGATGTGGCAGTGTCTTGGCAGGTTGAGGACCAGTCTTGCGGCCGCATTTTGGATGTTCTGTAGCTTGCGGGTGAGGTTTTTGTTTATACTGGCATAGAGTGCGTTTGCCTAGTCGAGCCTGCTGGTGACCAGGGCGTGAGTGACAGTCTTTCTGTGTTCGAGGGGGCTCCATTTGAAGATCTTATGTAGGAGGCGGAGGGTGTGGAAGCAGGAGGACGAGACAGATTTGATCTGGTGGTCCATTTTGAGCTCTGAGTCCAGGATGATTCCCAGGTTGCTTGCTTGGTCCATGGGGGTGAGCGGGCTTCCGAGGGCGGGGGGGCCACCAGGTGTCGGTCCAGGCATCTGGGTTTGGGCCCATGATGAGTACTTCCGTTTTGTTGGTGTTTAGTTGTAGGCAGCTGTTTTTCATCCATTTGGTGACGGCCTCCATGCCTTCTCGAACGTTGTGTCTGGTGGTGTTGGGTTCATTGGATAGGGAGAGGATGAGTTGGGTGCCGTCTGCGTATGACACAATGTTGAGTCCGTAGGTTCTGACTATGGGGGCGAGCGGAACCATGTAGACGTTGAAGAGCGTAGGGCTGAGGGAGGAACCCTGGGGAACTCCGCAGGTGGTAGGTGTAGGGTCCGAGAGCAAAGGAGGGAGTCTGACCTGCTGCATTCTACAGGAGAGGAAGGAGCGGATCCAGTCAAGGGCCTTGTCGTGGTTCCCTGCGTCGTGGAGTCTGCATATTAGGGTGCGGTGAGAGACTGTGTCGAACGCCGCTGAGAGGTCGAGGAGGATGAGGGCTGATGTTTCTCCTTTGTCCAGTAAGGTACGGATATCGTCTGTTGGGGCAAGGAGGGCGGTTTCTGTACTGTGTTTTTTTTCTGAAGCCGGATTGGGAGCAGTCGAGGATCTTGTGCTCTTCGATGAATGTGGCGAGTTGGCTGTTGATGGTTTGCTCGATTACTTTCGCTGGGAACGGGAGCAGGGAGATGGGTCTGTAGTTTTTGAGTTCGGTGGGGTCCGCTGAGGGTTTCTTCAGGAGGGGGTTGATCTCAGCGTGTTTCAATCATACCACAATGATTCTTCAATTATGTTAATTTCATATGAGAAAATAATGTATAAAACCCTCGAAATTGGGGCTGGGCCATGAGACTTTACTGTTCTACTATTGATGTTGTCTGTTTCTTTCCAGATTTTGCTGCTCACTTGGGACATAAACTAATTTCAGATTTTGCATACCTTTGCATTGCCCTCATTTCTGAGAAACTTTAATAAAAAGTTAAATATTCAATGTATCTATAACTCAGTTATTGAGTAGGCCATTTTGCTTAATTGACTGCATTTTTGATAATTTGATGCTTTGGGAGATGCCTTAACTTGGGGACTCATTGCCTCATAGAACCGAGGATTAACACCGTCTCAGATTCATCTTTGGGGGTTCTCTTCAGGACAAGGGTTTGGTGAATTCTGCAAGGATGAAGGAAAAAGACTTTTGAGTTGAGTGATCAGCAAACTCCAATATACTTTCACATGGCGCAATGGTTATGAATTTACCTTAGGGGGCATGACAAAAGGTTTTGATTCATACTTATCAGTTGTCGAGTTTATTAGGATTTGTATTTGTGCACCAAATCAAAGGAGCAGGACAGGCCTTTCAATAACATGACTGCCATCTCATTCAGAGATGCAAAATGTATTGCTGAAGCTTCTGATCTAACGTTTGCTGAATCACCTTATTTGTAAGAGAAGTTCATGGTTTAGGAAATACTCTAAAACTCTGCCTATAAGAATATATTTTCAGGTCTGTTATTCATTTTTGTGTGCTTTTATCAGATCTAATTGCATCACGCAGAATCATTTTATATCTTTCCTTATATGAGTCAGCATGGCCCCAATTAAGTGATTTTGACTCGAATTGCAATAGCTGAATTTGTTGCAAAACTCCAAACAGAAGACACCTGGAACCACTTTGAATTTATGAAATGTCCTAGGGGAGATTTTGTACTAATGCATACCTTGAGTATTAGTTCCTTATCTGCACTGGGAAGTACCGTAGCTAAGTGCGAGTGAACCCCCTTTGGTCCATCAAATTCTTCCACTACGGAACAGGCATCAAACTAAAGCAGCTCTTAAGGGAGGTGCATAAAGTAGAAAGCTCATGAGTTGAGAAATCGGTAGGTTATTCGTATGCATCCCTTCCCCCTGACATATGGATTTTATAGTTTATAGTCAGGGGTTGCTCAGATCTGCAGAGGGGAATTGGCCCTACCGCAAAGAAGGCTGGGTGTTCCCAGCTGCAGAATGAATGCTCAGACTTGGAAGGGAAACAAATAAAATGTAGTAAACACCATAATTCAAAGTGATTTTGAAACAAAAGAGAAATGAATACATGTGTTGAAATGCAGATGTCTAGGTCAGAAAGAGCTTAACACAGTTTGTTCTTTAGGCCTCACCTAGGCAGCGCATGTGCTGTCTCATCGAGACATGCTGTATCTACTCTGTGGGCTTACAGTTCGCCCATCACTTTTAATTTGATGCTTTGCATGTATTTCACAAAGGCTTGCTTCTCTGTGGTCAGTATTGGTTGTATGTCTCTCATTGTTAAGGGTTGAACCCTCCCATGGGTCATGCCCCTATTACTTGTAAGGCTGCCCTTTTGTGCATGTAGGTTTGTTTAAGCTCACCATTTATAAAAAAAAATTGTAAAGCGTATTGGCATTCGGAATTTGTCATTTTGCTTCCATTCCGTATGTTGTTTCCAATCTGCATTTTTTCGGGTTGATTTTTTTTGTTGGCATGGGGAGAGCCAATGCTGAGACTCGAATCCAGTTCCCCAGTTCCAATGTAGGCAGCTCTGACTGTTATGCCACATCCTCTCTCCAATTCAATCGGAATTTTTTGTGTTTCGGATTAGTTTTTTTCCAATCACCATATTTCTGTATTATTTTTTTTGGTAGGCATGAGGAGAGCCATCATCGAAAATGGAACCCGGTTCCCCAGTTACAAAGTCGGCAGCTCTGGGTGATACTCAACATCCTTTCTATTGAGGACACAAGGAAAGTGTATTTGTTTTTTAGCTCTTTTTGTCATACACATCTCTCCCCTTGCATTGCTCTCTGTTACCTGCCCCTACCCTGTTGTGCTGAACTGTGTAAATGTAAACAAAAAAAAATGTAAATCCGTATTTGTAAAGCGCGAACTACTCACCCTTACGGGTCTCAAGGCGCTGGGGGCCGTTGTGGAAATTAAGTGAGCTATTGCCCAGAGTCACATGGTGCTGAGCTGAGCTGCCGCCGGAACCAGGGATCGAACCGTGAGCCCTGTGCTCCGAGGTCAGCTGCTCCGGCTGCTGCACCACACCTCTCCAATTGTGTGCTTCTCCCCATTCTCTGCCCTCCTCCCACGATCTCCATATTGCTTTTTACGTCCATTTGCCCTGCTCTGTGTTGCTTTTGTGTCCATTCCCCAACCCAATCCAATGTTACTTTAACATTCATCCCCTCACCCTTCCTTGTGTTGCCTCTGCGGTCACCACTCAACCTCCGCCTTGTTAATTCCATGTTATCACGGGTGACCTCAGAACCCCCCCATTGCTTCCTTTCAGCCCCCTCCCAACCCCTGTTACTTCTGTATCTTCCCACAAGCCGTGGCTCACTTTGATCACTTTTATTTTTTTTAATGCTTGTGCGTCTTTTATACTCTTTAGTTACCGATCCAACATGCATCAGTAATTAAAAGGAACAGAAGGGGCCTACGTCATTTTGTATGTGTGTTCATGTGTAGTATGCATTCCTACAAAATGACGCGGGCCGCCCCAGCAAAGTTTCTTTTCTCGGGGGGGGGGGGGGGGGGGGTTATCTTTAGCCTCTCTGCACAGCATTGGTGATTCTATGTAGTGTGGCTAAATATAATTTGCAAAGCCAACAGGCCACAATGGCGAGACAGATTGGTTTTGCTAGTGCTTGTTTTAGTTGCAAAGTTACATTTTTCTCTTAATCACTGAATATTACCAACCCTCAGACACTGATCTAAACATCAAAACATTGAAACAAGTATTCTCTTCTGAGCCCAGTAGGGAGTTATCAGGGCTACTGTACATTAAGTTGCACAATGGGTAATTTGAAGCAAAGTGCTTGATGCCACACAATAATTGTATGTTTTGTTAAAGGAGGCACAAATTCGGAAACCAAACAGGCACCAAGACTTTCAACTCATTATCCATGTTGTACATAATACATATATATCTTGTAAATTAATTTCGATTTTCTTCACCTATATAAGTAAAGAGCACTGAGTCATGTCGACATATTTTATGAGAAAATATGAGAATATGTAAACGCAGTTGGTACTTGGTAGACAAAGATCCAAATTCCAGCAACTTTAAAAGCAATGGGCATGGTGAAACTGAACTGAACTTGGGTAATAATCCGTTTTTTAGAGAAAAAAAGTGTAGAAGTTTGGCAGCAGCATTTAGATTTTTAACCCATGGTATTTTAAACATCCAATTGAAAGGACAGCTCGTGTATCTCTTTCTGTCTGAATCTTCATCCAGTATTTCTCATTGTATTTGTGAAACATCTTCCAGTTCATTTATACAAGTCACAGTGGAGTAATCCAATCAGACTTGACTCTGGTTTCCCAAGTCCACTCTTACTGAAGTGACAAAGGTTGCAAATGATCAGACCCTGTGACACGCACACACACATATGACATCTATACATGAAATACATGCACAACTGAAAGCCGCAGCAAGGCCTGACAAAATGTCCACCAGACAGACCCGCAGCGGGCAGTGGCTCCACCGAGAGAAGCCGCTGTCACTTAGTACTTCAGAAATCATCCCCCAGGTACGGGGCTCGCTCACTGTGGGATCATTAAGGCTCGGCGCTGTTTACTTCTCTTGCAGCTGTCTCGCTGCCTCCTAACTGGACATGCGGCAAAGGAAGGCAACCAAAAACGCGATCTGCGATGTTGACAGATTTGTCGTAGGTTTTATTTTGTACTGAATACTACCATCTAACATGGGGTTTACAGGAGGTCTCTTTTTGGACTCATTACTAAACATCTAATGTTGGCTTTAAAGCAGGTTTGATTTTACACTGCATACTAACAATCTAACATTGACTTTTCAGAAGGTAGCTTTGCACGGAATGCTAAAAATCTAACATTGGTATTAGAGCAGGTATTTTTGTACTGAATACTACAAATCTAAGACTGGTTTTACAGCAAGAATGTTTTTTGCAATGAGTACTAATATTGACTTTGGTGTATATATTTCAGAAGCTTCAGTGCTTAAGGGCCGGCTCTAGGGCGGTGCTTCCATTTCCACCGCACTGGGTGCTGGCTTGGGGGGTGGGGGGCTTTTTGGGGGGCGCCCTGTTTGCAAGTTTATTATTTTAAAGCACCTGCTGCTGCATTCGTTTCCTCCAGCAATTTCCAGGCAGCAAAAATATGTCAGGATAAATTCTGTGATTGATGTTCTTCCTGAATAGAGATCGGAGTTTGGTTTAATAGGGGCTTTGACTCACTAAAAAGTAGCGCAGAGGGTTAATATTCCTGTTACAGAAAACAAGTACCGAGAAGATTACAAAGTGCATAGAATGTAAATAGGTCAGCAGGTTACTCCTTTTAAAAGAGACATCATTTTATTTCTTGCAGTTTATAAGTTAAAATCCTAGTATAGGGTTTGAACTTATAAATTGCAAGTAACAAAATGATGTCACTTTTAAAAGCAGTTTACCACTGACCTATTTACATTCTATGCACTTTGTGATTGTACTGAACTATTAACTTTGATCAAAGAACTGCATGCAGGCTGCAAATTATAGATTTGAGAGAAGATTAATGTCGCAAAAAGTATTTATTGGGGAAGAAATCTATTCTCATTATTAAAGAGAACCCCCAACTATGGTGTTCCTTTTTAAATTCTGAGTTTGTGCTTCTCTAGACCAAGCACTCATAAACTATACTGCCTACCAGTATGGATGACATGTGACTCCTACACCTTGGAGTCCTCTGTCTGATGTGATATCTCCTGTATGCTGAGTTACACACATTTGATTGATTGTCTCTGTGTAATGTGTGTGTGATGCAAAGTGCTCCGACACCCTACATTGGTATGAGTGGCACTATATATGCATCTAAGAGAGAGTGCTATATATGCATCTAAGAGAGAGTGCTATATATGCATCTGAGAGAGAGTGCTATATATGCATCTAAGAGAGAGTGCTATATATGCATCTAAGAGAGAGTGCTATATATGCATCTAAGAGAGAGTGCTATATATGCATCTAAGAGAGAGTGCTATATATGCATCTAAGAGAGAGTGCTATATATGCATCTGAGAGAGAGTGCTATATATGCATCTGAGAGAGAGTGCTATATATGCATCTGAGAGAGAGTGCTATATATGCATCTGAGAGAGAGTGCTATATATGCATCTAAGAGAGAGTGCTATATATGCATCTAAGAGAGAGTGCTATATATGCATCTGAGAGAGAGTGCTATATATGCATCTAAGAGAGAGTGCTATATATGCATCTAAGAGAGAGTGCTATATATGCATCTAAGAGAGAGTGCTATATATGCATCTGAGAGAGAGTGCTATATATGCATCTAAGAGAGAGTGCTATATATGCATCTGAGAGAGAGTGGTTATGGAGACTTGAGCACTGTTAAAGGGTGGTGGTGAGGGAATCCATGGCAGAGGTGGTCATTGGGGGGCGACAACAAACATTGTTGCACCTGGCGCCACCAGCTCTATAGCCGGCCCTGCAGTGGTGCTATTTCCTGTTTCTCAATTAACCATTTGAAATTTGCCTGGGGAGCAACACAGAAGATTAGCAATCGTTGGCTTTATTATGAGCACTCTGCACGCTGCACTCAGGTGCAAAATGGAGATGTGCATCTGATTTCCAAGGTGAATATACAGCTCATTGACCATGACGTGGTCCTTGATGGACATACTTGGAAAGATGTGCGCGTAATTAGAAGTCTGTGATCTTACAGTCCCTTTCAATGATACGTTGCTTCATAACACATTGCTTCCTTCGTGACAGCTCAAGGCCCTCTGCTTAATTTGTGAATAAATAAGTGCCCAACGCTTCTCAGGAGACCACTCCAGCTTGCACCAGCCACTGCCTCTCCCAGCGCTGCCTTGTGTGTCCATTCTGTGTCCAGTGGCAGTATTAACACAACTACTAAGACGCATCACACTTCTCCAGGCCTGACAGTTCAAACTAGTCCAGGCCACCAAAGTTATAAGAATTTTTAATGTATAATGAATGAATAAACAACAGTTGGTGTGCTCTTCTCTAAATTGAACAAATAGCACCACCTTATGCCACACTATTATGAGTGCTGGTGCTGACAATCAAGGGCTGATGCCGAGTACCAGAAACCACCAGCTCAAATTAAGAACTGTCAAGGCCGAAAGAATTAATCATGACCTCTTGATGCATTTTTACAGCAATTTTTCCCAAAAATTAGAAGTTGAGCTTTTGTCTGGAGCTAATTGGCATCCACAAACTAATATTTCCTTTAAGCATCTGTTTTTGGTTAGCATCAAAAATATGGGAGCCCTGCTCAATATTATTAGGAGAATCTTGGTGGGCCCCCGTCGCTTACTGTTCAGAGCTGTAAATCGGATGGCAGGATTGAAGAAAGGAATGATCCACTGGCTCTAGGGATATAAAGGGATCTTATGATTTATTTTACCAATATGTTCCCCAGTGACACAGAAATGCACACAAACACCCGTGGTATTCTTGCTACTGGGGTTAACACTGAATGCTAACCCATCACTCAGGGAAGGTAATGATTGGTCATGCCTCTCTCAAATCATAGAAGCTGGGATTAGGCCCACTTTTCAGTGGAACCCTCTCAGTTTAACTACACCAATGGGGGCAATCTTAGAATGCAACACTGAAAACACGCAGCCCCCGTGTTATTTAGTGAATGAATGATCAGGTCCTGCCAGACATGTCCTATGCCTTTGGACATTTGGCACACATCTAAGATCAGCATGATCCTTCTTGCGGTTATAAGTGTGGGGGTTTTCCTGACCCGGAAACATCACCACGGTCTTTCTATGAAGACAGCTTATGGTGGGCTTGCAGTGGTGAAAGGTACGGTACTGATATTGTGCAAAAGACATTTTGTGTGAGCAAATTGCTGCTTAAATAACACCTGTTGTGCAATATTTTTTCTTGTAAAGCACAGCTGTTGACAGAACAAACTTTATAATCTATGTGTATGATGTTTGCTAACTACCCTCGCCAACTTTAACTGCAGTATCACATGGAGCTACTGGAATTTATCGAGATTTGATTACTTTTTTGATTACTATTTTTAACTCATGTGATGAGAGGGACAGCACCGTTATGAAAGTTTTGCGGTCTAGTGATCCCTTTATGGAGTAAATTTGTGTGGTCAAGTTGGGTGTGGACCAAACAGGATGTTAGCTACAACTAAAGGAGACAACTTTGTTGCAAAGTTATCACTTGTGTTTGGATCAACAATCATCACGTTAGTTTGCATTGCAGGCTGGTGGTGTCAGATTGAGTGAAGTATATGATTGGGCCCTGTTACATGGAGTTCACTTCTTCCCTTTATTCCTGATGACACTTCAATGGCACGTACATGGATGAGTGGTTCGGTGAAGTGGTCCTTGCTTGCGGTAACCTTGAATATGAGATAAGTGAAATCTAGTACACACTGTCAAAATACGACTTATCCATTCTTGATCCTCTGAATGCATAATGTATGTGACGTTAGTCTTCACATTAGTCGATTGCAATGTTTACACAAGCCTCCTACAAATGATTTAAATCAGACCATGCTCAAAGTGCTCAAACTATTGTCTGTAATATTTTCACATTTTCATTCATTGCACGTATAGGCTGCAGGCACACTGTTTTTCCTTACACCAAGGTGTGTAAGTAGTGGAGCACCTGCGCCACATAGGTTATTTAGGTGAAGACATCATTAAGTAGGGAGGGGCTGATTCGATATTTGCCAAAATCTGAGATGGGCAGAGTGATGAGATTTGGGGGTTATGGATCATATATTAGATTCCAGTGTCTAGTTTATCTTATTGCTATACTGTTGTTGGAAGGTGGTTTATTCGTAGGTTCAGGTAGGTAGGTACCTATTACTATGTAATAAGGCCAGAATCACAATATAAGTTCCAATGAAGGTCTTAATAGATTATTCCCTTGCTCAACCCTTGGTAGCTGGCTGCGAGCAGGTAGGCATAATTTAGGAGAAAGCTGTTTAAAGCATTTAAAAACACCATTATATTAAATAAGTAAGACACAACACACAATTAAAATCCAATTCCAAGTTATGAAAATAGGAAATATTTGTATGCTTAAAATGACACCTTAATGATACAAGTCCAATGTAGGGAGCCGTAGAAAATATTTTTCAAAGGATAAACACTTTTTAGTCTAAAAGCCGAAAGCACCAACTTGGGACATCTGGTCGTGCAAGACCAGAACAAAGTCAAAGTTTCAAGCCGACTGCGATGGAGTGTGTGTCAGATACCTTCTGACTCAGTCACTTTTTTGGAGCTTTTTCTCACAACATCAAGCAGGTCTTCTTAGCGAATAGGTGATGTTACAACGCATGCTATTACATCGCATGCCGTTGCAATGCAAACTTTTACTCCGACTTTCTGTTGGGGGGGGGCGCTGGAAGTTGGAATAGATACATTTTCTATTCCAACTCCAGTGTGTGCAACAGTAGGGAAGCTTGATTGGCTTATCGCCAATGCCTTGAGCAAAATTAAATAGGGCCCTGACCAAATGGTTGAAGGGCAGGCAGCGGTTAGCTATAGATGGGACCCAGGAGTTTTTAGAGTAAAAAAAATGCTAAGGTAGGGGAAATTGATGGCCTTGTCTATGCATTTTCCCTTGATCCAGAAGGAGCCAGTTTTGACCAATCTCTTGTTACAGACTATATATTTAGTTTTAGAAATGTTCATGTCTAGATCTAAATTATCTCAAGACAGCATCGTTCGCATAGAGAAGAGATAGGACTAGGGGAGAATTATTATTAGGAAGGTCCTTTCCATCAGATTGTAAAGTAGTGATCAGATCATTAATATATAGAAGGAACAGTACAGGGGCAAGGGCACACACATGTCGGATGCCCAGCTGTAAATCAAAAGTACTCGTACATTCACCCCCTGCCTCATACCATACAGAGGAGTTGACCGTACACTGTAGGTCCGCAGACAGTCAACCAAATCCTCCTCAAGGCCATGCTCAAAAATATCGGCCATAGTTTGCTGCGGTTAACCCTAGTGAAGGCACTGCTAAGGTCCATGAATGACAGAAACAGCGCCCCCTCCTTGGCCATTGTGTACTTACTAATGATGAGATTAAGGTTGAGACATTGCTCAATGGTGACCAAACCCTCTCTAAAACCATATTGTATGGGGGAAAAACACTTGGTTGTTAACTGGCCACTTTTCAATCCTATTGAGGACAATCCCCCCAAGAATTTTGACCATTGTGTCGAGGAGGGATATGGGGCCATAACAGCTGAGATCTTGTTGTAACCCTTTTTGTAGACTGGGACAAATACAACTGAGTGCCACGAGTCAGCGAGGCCACTTTTAACAGCAGCATTGACCACATTGGTAATGACTGGAACACAGAGATCTAATTCCTCTTTATAGAGGTCCAACAGGACCCAATCTGGCCCAGGGGCCTTCCTAGAGGAGCTTGCACAAATGGCCTCATGTACCTCCAGCTGATCAAATTCAGTGTTCAAGGGGATAACGACAGGCGACTCAGTTTGGACGGTGTCCATATCAGTGGTCTGGGAATGCATAGCTTTAAAATGCTCGACCCAGTATTCCGCCCTAATGTGACTTTCAGCCCATCTATTGGGGTGTGGGAGAGTTTTGGGTGTTTTACAATTTCCAAAAAAACCCGGGTGTCCCTGGTATCAAGGGCATAGACTGGGCTGTCCCACAAGTCTCCTCTAACCTCTCTCTTTGTAGCAAGGATGGCCTTCTTGTAATCAATGCAGCAGACCGCCAAGTGAGTCCTATCCATGGGGATAACTTTAATGGCTGCTCGCAGCCAACTGTTAGCTTTCCCGCACTCGTCATTAAACCAGGAAGGGTCTGGATTTGCCCTATTAGGTGCAAGGCAGGTTAAAAGGATTTTAATACTGCAGTTCAGTAATCCAAACATGAGTGTGATGGAGCTGCAAAGGCAGTCGACAACCAGGAGAGACTCCATAAAAGGTGAGAGATTGGATTTTATCACCAGATTACAAAGGTTTGAGTAATCAATACCACGCCACCTAATTCTCATTTCCTGTTCATGTGCCTCAATGTCTGTGACTCCCTGGGTCTGGGTGGTGTCCAGAGGCAAGGGAAGGTTGGGAAGAAGCTAAATGGGATTGTGGTCACTATGGACACTGGGGGCCATCTTGATGGAGTGTATGAAGTTACACATCAAGGGAGTGGTAAATACGTGGTCAATGGTGGTGCCCCAGCCTCAGCCTATAAAAGTCAGGACATGTGGGTCTGGGGAGCCCAATAGTTCCATCATATTCACCAATCCAAAATCGAAAACATAATTATAAAGCCTAGGACCCCTAGCATCTACAGCCCCTGGGTCACAATCAAGCTCAAATACTTGAAACAGCTGGATCACAGTGGTATTGGTCCCCAATTAGGCATTAAAATCGCTCCCAACGATGATGGTAAAGGTGTTAAGTAGGGAAAGAAACCTGCTGTGCATGCAATGCCCAACAAAAAACAGGTCCTCTAAGCTATAGATGGTGCCTTGGTTGCCTACGCTATTGTAGAAGCTAACTAACAGGAAGGAGAAGTCGTTGTGGTGCTCCAGTTAAAGAATCTGAATCCCAGTATATTTAACAGGCACAACTAAAACCATAAAGCTGTATGTAGAACGAATGATGATCATTGCCCCCCCCCCACTAGCTCTACCCCTGTTCCCTTTAATGGCTGGGACACATAAGCTCAGAAAATCTTCCCATGTTAAGCGTGCTGTACACCAGATTTCTTGCAACAGGATCAAATCAAATGTTTTGACATATTCAGTCCAGTTTGTATTGTCCAATTCAGCCAATAGCCCATATACATTCCGGCAGACTAGGCCTTGCTAGTATCCGGCCGGTTGGCTACCATGGTCTTTTGGAGGGCAATGATACGTAGTGGGGGAAAAGTTCAGGCACCTTCAGTAGGCTCCATTAATGCAGCCAGGGCGTCAATCCTGGGGCAATGGAGAAAGCATCCAAACACAGTTGATTTGGTCACCCCACCTACCTGACCTGGGGAGATTGTCCAATGTCGGGTGTCCGACTCTCACTGCTGAAAGGTAAGAAGAGTCAGTCCTGCTTGTTAATGGCCGATAATATTGTGAACTGGTTTTTGCAGGGAATACGATAGCCACCAGGATAGTTGAGACTTTGTGGGCCCCCAGGTCCTGGATGGTTTCCTGACTTTTGTAGGGGGATGTGAAAGAAGCCAAGGGGCAAGATGCTAATCTTATTGTCCACAATTTGAGGCTGACAGAGCTAAAGCAGAGAGTTCTTTGCAATGTGTGAATACCTAAAATTTATAATGATGTAGTCACATGGGAAAGCCGTTGTTGAGGGACCGAGCCAGGCTACACGACGTGCCATCAGAATATTGTAGTGGACTTGTGCATGAAATCCAGAATGGTTAGCAAGCCAGTGCACACCTTTTTTTTTGAGCTGGCTGGTGGGAGTGGCGGCTCCTTGAGGGAGTGCTGCAGGGCGGTGAGGCGGAGCGGGGCAGGGGAGGGGCAGGGTGGGGGGGGTAGTAAACTCCGGCATATGGCCGAATGGAGTTAAGTAAATAAATAAACAATTCTAAAAAGTTCTAAAAAGCAGGTGCCGAGACGGGTCCCTATCGGGCTCTGTGTTTGCCCTCACCCTCAGGGTGAAAAATAAATCTTAACCCTGAAGCAGTACCACCCTTCACTGCCGGTGATGTAACTTCGAAGAGACTCGTTATAGTTCTTTCATAGTCTCATCATCTCAGACCTGGAGCATTTTCAATATTATATACTACGAAGCCATAGTTGTTGCTTATTTATCTTATTCAACTAACAACCATTGACAAAGCCAATAGTTCTGGATTGTTGTAGGTGTGATGTTACTTGTTGTATTATATGTCTGCATGCAATGACAGAAGTAGCAAAATACCAGTGGGACGGCACACTATGCTCAGTTAAGAATTTTAGCCTAGGAGTTTTTAAGCCACACCATTCCCTTAATTATAAAAACCACGCCCCTTTGAGAGACCCCTAGTTTTTTCTTCCCACTTGAAGCCCTGTGCATAACTGCAATCACCGGCTAATTGCCGAAGATTCATCTAAACCACAGAAAAACTGACAGCGACGTTTCAAGATTTGCATATAATTCACAACAATCATTAAAAGTTTTAGGATAAATGTATATTTATAAGAGGCTGATAATGGACGCGTTCTGCTGCTCACTCTGCTGAAGTACACAGGTGTCACTGTCATTCTGTGTGTTCGCCTTTAGAAAGCATTGATGTCACCACAATTTCACAAGTTCAAAAGAGAACATGAAAGGACCCTGTGAAAGGAAGGTTAATTTCTCTCTCCTGTAAAGGGATCTGAGACCGCAGGTTCAGGCAGGGGCACTGAGGGAGCGCCGCCATTTTATACTAATGTGGTGATGAAAAGGGCAGCACTGCAGTGACATAACTCACTGACTGGAGAAGGAGAGAGGCTGCCTCATATAGACAATGTGCTAAAGAGGAACAGAGACCCTTGGAAGCACACACAACTCACTGGGTTCTGGAGAAAAAATGATTTTACCAAAGGGTGTTAGTGTGAAGCAGTTTGAGCGCAATATCTTGAAGTAATAGGACACTTAAATAACATATTTTCATCTTGGGAGTCTTGGAATGGGCAGATGTTCCCTAAAAGTGTGACAACAGCTGTAGAACAGTGAAGGTCATTGAAAGGTGTAGCCAAAGAGTTTGTAAGGTAGGAATAGAGGGGAGCAGGGAAGCATGAGCAACAAGTAATAGCAAAAATATTTTTGTACAATGGGAACAGAGGTATGTAGAAATAAAATAGAAGCAGTTTTAGAGATAGATTTACTAACATTTCATGCAATGAAGCAAAGGAACCAAAATTGCTGCACCATAGTGCGGAGGGGTGTGTGTGTGATGCCTTGCACAGGTTTTGTGTTGGAAGGGTACACTTGCAAAACAGAATACTATGCTTAGACATAGTTTAAAACATTTGCCGTGTGGGATGTGTCTACCATGGGTGGCTGCATGCGAACATCTGTGTACCCGTTTGATACAAAGCAACACAAAGCAGCGCTAGTGCTACTTTGCATTAGTTTAGGGCTACTTTCCAGCATCGATCAAGGTTTGCAGATTGATATTAAACCTGTCCCTTTGAGTGTAGTAAATGAATGCAGCATATGAAGAAAGGGTATTGAAGTAAAAAACAATAGAAGTGAGCAAAAGGATTCATCGTGCATGGTAACAAATAGAGAGTTGAGAAATATTATCAGCAGAGATAGACGGCTATAGCATGACAGAGAAGGACTGTTGTACATTAAAAAGAACACACAATTGAAGGAAATACAAGAAATATCAGTGGATGCATATGGTGTTATGTTACGTTATGCTATAGGGATTTGTAAGGCATGCATATCACCAAGGGGGTGAGGAGGGAATATCCTGGCACCTACGAAGGGGAGCAGCAGCCCTGACTGGGTCTTATTGGAATAGTCAGGTTTTTAATGTTTTGCACAATTCTAAGCTGGAGCTGGTGGCTCTAATGTGTAAAGGGAGGCTGTTCCAGCATACAGAAGCCAGGCAGGAAAAGGCACTTTCAACTGCATTGGCTCTTTGGAAGCGAGGAATGTGGGCAAGCAGGAGGCTGTCAGCGCAGAGGTGTCTGGTGGGGTGTGGATGTTGAGGCTGTTGCTGTTGCTCAGGTATGTGGAGCTTTGATTCTGTAATGTTCTGTAGGTGTAATGAGTTTGTAGAGGACACATTATGGTATGTGGAGACAGTTGAGGTCTTTGAGGAAATTGGAAAAGGATGGGATAGGAGACGGTGTCAAAAGTGGCCAAGAGGTCAAACATGATGAGTGCGGCTGTATCCCCTTAACTCATGGTTAGACTAATGCCATCAGTGACATCAATGAGAGCTTTCTCGGTGCAGTGGTATGGTATGAATGCCGATTGGAAGGGATCCAGGAGGTGGTTGGCATCAAGGTGGTTAGCCAGTCATTTGTTGATGAATTTTTCCATGGTTTTGGCCTGGTAGAGGAGGAGGATAATGGGTGTGTAGTTTGCTTTTTTTCAGGAGGGGAAAGATGGTGGTGTGTTTCCAGGAGTCCGTGAAGGTGGCTGCGGTGAGTGAGTCAATGAGGATTGTTGTGAGGGTGGTGCAGATGGGGTTGTGTTCTTTCTTAGAAATAAAGTGGGGCCACAGATCCATGGGGGCTCCCAAGTGGATGAACTGAATGGTAGTGGCGATGTCCCGATGGGTGATGGTAGGCCAGCATGTCAGGGTGGTTATTGCAATGTAAGTCTTGTACACGCGCAGAGGTCCGGTTGGGGTACAAAATTGTTGTAAATGGTGGTGATTTAATTGCTGAATTATTAGGAGAGCTAGGTGCAGAGTTCCTGTTATGGGGTGATGATGAAGGAGCTAGAGCCCTGGGACATGAATTCTTTCACTATGGCAAACATTTCTTTGGAGCTGCTTACAATCCATTCAGTTATTGCAGAGTGCTTAGTGGTTCTGACTCTGTGGTAGATCCGAGAGGTTGATTTGTCTCTGCCATTGTTATCTTGGAATGTCTCCAACAGTATTACATTATTTGCAATGGTGCTTGGATAGTCTGGTGTCTTCCATGCCCCAGCTTGTTTGTGGATTGGTCAGAATGGTGGGGAAGGTTTTGAGCTGGACCATTGTGTTGGCGCAGGAGTGATCCAGGTTTTAAAGTTTGAGCAGGTAAGGTCTCTATTGCGAGGCTAGTTTTGAGGTAGAATTCTGAGAAATCTGTGGTCCAAAGTTTCTCGGGGATCCTGTTCCAAGTGCTTCAGGAGGACCTGTTGTGAGTGATACTGTGTTGGATGGGTTGGTGCAAGCTGAAGCAAATGAGGGAATGGTCAGTCTAGGTCGGATTTGTCTACCGGGGTATCTGTGAATTTGGTGAAGACAGGGTCGAGGAGGTGTCTGATAACATCTTTGGGTTTGCTCACTCATTGGATGAGTTTAATAATGCTCAAATATTTAAGGAGGTTGGTGGTGTTGGTGTCAGTGAGGTCTTCTAGATTAAAGCAGAGGTTGCCAAGGAGGAAGATTTCAGTTTATACAGCTGATATTATCCTCTTTATTTCCTCCCCAGAAAGCGTCCTTACCGGCATAACATCTGGAAATAATCCTTTTTTCTGAAGTCCCCAGATATAGACTCAATAAAGTTAAAACCAAAAATCTTCCACTTGATAGAAATACAGTTAAACAACCCTTTCTGATCACCGGTTTTCAATGGGCTTCGTCTTCCAAGATTAAATACCTAGGCATTTGGTTTACCAATTCTATCCAAGAAACCATTAAAATTAATTTTAAGGCGCTCTTCACTAAAATTGAACATTTATTTTCTTCTTGGAATTGTTTATTTCTCCGTTGGTGGGGTCGCTTGGATTCAATCAAAATAATGACATTTCCTCTTTTACTCCATCTCTTCTCCATGATGCCAATTCATATTCCTAAAACTAACTTTAAAAAGATACACTCCATGCTTACTAAATTCCTTCGCTGTAATAAGAAGGCAGGAGTTTCGTTAACTCTCTTACAAAAATCAAAACTTGACAGAGGTGTGAATTTCCCAGCATTTTATCAATATCACAAAGCATTTGGCTTGTACCAAGCTTCATATTGGACTTCAGTTTTGGCTTCAACCTTTTCCAACTCATAGTTGGATTTTGAGAAAGCTCTACTTCATCCTTTTTCTCCAAAGGAAGTGGAATGTTTTTCCTCAAAGTCTCCATTTCTTATTGCTCCGCTTTTATAGCAACCTACTTCTTTGATCAGATCTGCGTTTGCTCCTATTGCAATTACACCGTCTGTGTTTTTGATTATGTCTATTTGGTATAATAAACTAGTTCAAATGAATAATAAGCCAATTTTCTGGCAGACTTGGAGGAATAAAGGTATTATATGGATTGCTCAATTATTAAAAAATGATGCTCCTATTTCCTTCCCTCATTTTTGTCTTATTTTCCATTGTCCTTAATCTTTCCATATCCGCTTTTAGGGCTTCTGAATGCTGTCTTAGATACTTATTTCTTCTTAAAACACACTACTATCTCTGTTCCCTACACATCTGACTTCACCAAGCTTGTTTATGCATCTCATTGAGCTTCTACTATTTATAATCCTCAAACCAAGTCCAAAACTGAATTTCTTTGGAAGAAAGATCTTGTTGTGAACTAGCATATCTCCTTGTGTGATAAGATCTGTCCTGGATTTATAAAATTTCTTGAACAACTACTACTACTACTCAATCTATGTTTTTCCTTTACCATAGACTTTCCTTCACCCCTAAACAGTGCAAACAACTTTCACCAGATACCACACCTAAAGGCTGGTCTTGTGATTGCCCCAATAGTGACCTTATGCATATGCTGTTTAGTTTTCTGAACACACATATTTGTTTGGACAGAGTTTGGTCACAAATCAGGAAGATTTTTTAAATACAATACTCTTTTAGCATTCTCCATCTCCTTTTAGGTACACTAACTAATCATTTTCTCCCTTCTTTCCCTACTTCTAAATTACTTGATCTTTTTCTAGTGGTTGCCTTTCAACAAGTTACTTTTAATTGGAAATCCTCCTTTAATTTATTTTATACAACTTGGTGGGAATCTGTTTGCTCGCATCATAAATTAGAGAGTACATATTTCTCTCTATGCTAAACCTCACATAATGCTCAATCGTTATTGCTATCTCTAACTTTTTTTCTTAATAAAATTGAAAATAATATATCATCTACCAGTTGTACTTTTTCTGAAAATTTCTAAACTCTATAAATGCTTTAACTCTCTGCTGTTCTCTAACGTTACAGATTATTATTTTTACAGATTATAACAATATATTGTTTCAATGTTATTTATTTAGTACATTCAACCATGGCTTTACCTCTTCCATGAATAAGTGATGATTTTATTTTCATGAACTCCTTCCTTCTCCTCCCCTTTCCATTCCCCATAAAATCATAAAGACTTTAACTATTTAATATAAGGATTTAGTGATGTATGTAAATGTTATCTACTGTATTGCATTGTTTATTCATATAATTGTATACCAATGTTTAAATAAAGTGTTTTAAACACATATTATTTTCAATTTGAAATATTTCAACCCATTTGAATGAGCTATTGTTTTTAGAATATGCAGTAAGACCAGCGTGAAGTCAACAAAGGGGCAGAAGTCAGGACGGGACAGGTTTATCGGAGCCGACACCCAAGCTAATATCCCGGTAAGGTGCGGGCACCCTACGCCACTAGCCTATGGAGTACTTCCCTCCCCCCAATTAGGTCGCGGTCAGGAGTGGAATCGACTATTGAGTCGCGGCCTTTACTAAAGGAATCTTAGTTTATGGCCCCCACTGATCGTCCAGAGGGCTAATGCTACCCCTCTATTAGTATAATTTTCTTCGTGCACCACAGAATTTTCACAGTTCTTTTTTGGTCCTGATGAAACGCCAGGGATCTCTACGACCATAGAGGTGTGAAACATGTCGACCTCATAGTTACCTGGGCACATTACGCCTACTGGGGTATCTCCCAACCTACAGGTTTTTCACTCTGCCAAGCGTACCGCTCCATTAAAACTTCTCTTTTGGTAACCCTTAGACAGTTTTAATGCTTTGCAAGCACCGTATCACCCTCCACTTGGGACTCACTTCACATACCCACATGCACCAAACGGCAGTTCTCAAAAGATCTCCGCAAAAGTGACCATTTGGGGGACCCATAGGGCATTGCAGCGCCGGCCCGACGAGGAGCAGCTGCCCGATGATGAAGCATGACATCCTTCAAGGTGTGTGAGGGCAACAAGAGACAAGACTTGTTCTTCCCCACCGAGTCCTAGACCTAGAACTCTTCCCTTTCCCCCTGTTTGCCTTTTTCTTCCTGCAGTGAGCGAGTGACTGTTTGCAATACTCACCTTGCAACAGTGCCCCCCCTTTGTTGACTTCATGGTTAGTTGGGAGCACGGGCACTGGACCATCAACTAGCTCCTGGTACCCCCTCTTTTTTGGCAATAAGACCAACTACATCTGTGAGTCTTTATGGTTTGGTATACGGGTGCTTTAATGCCTCCATTTTTCATTTATTTACAGTTTATTGTATTATTACGCGAATATTGCATACCTCTAGTATCATCACCAGCAGAAGGTGAAAACATTCTGGGGATTTATACTGATAAACAAGACATCCCCCCACTTGCCAGGCAGCTCTGCCTATCTATGTTGAACATGTCTCTGTTTGGTACAATGTAGCTCTGTCTACTTTCTGTTGTGTTCCTCTTAAAATGGAAAGACATATTTTAGTCATTCTGGAGCCTTTGCAACTCCAAGCACTGGTTCAAACACTAAACCTGCTGTGAAAAGATTAGTTGAAATAAACACAGGAGCACAATAAAGGATAATGTCTAGCGTGTAATATTTTACCCTACAGAATTAAAAAGGCTCCTACGGCCTTTCAGGCAGCAGCAAAGTGTCGAGGGTGGCCTAACTATTGCACCTCCCATCACAGCCACAGTCCAGATACCATGTTTAGGCTTTGCCAACAATGCTTTGCTCTGCCCGTTTAGTAGGAGTGATTTGTGTTTTGGTCTCCCAAAATACCAAAGTTGCAGTTATTAATAGGCCTGGGCGAAGCACTACGCTACGCTCGCGTAGTTTGCGAAGTTCGCGCTACTTCGCGCTACGCGAACTGCACGTAGCACAGTGCGAACACGCGTAGCGTAGTGTTGCGCAGTGCTGCGGTCATTTTTTGCTTGCTCGCGGTCCTCAACGTCAAGTTGGCGACCGCGAGCAAGCAAAATGACATCCTGGCGAGACTTTTTCCTTGTTCGCGATCGCGAGCATGGAAAATAAACCTCCCGGCGAGATTCCCAACGCGAGAAGGTCAGGTTTCTCATTGCGAGGGGTCGCGTATGCTCGCGACCGCTCGCGATGAGAAACTACCACTTCGCGTTGAGAAAGCTGCAGCTCGAGTAAAAATCTACTCGAGCAGCAGAAAACTACAGCTCGCACTGTGCAAGATGCCATTTTCAATGATTGCACAGTGCCGGTTGCTTGTCCGCACTGTGCAATCATTGAAAACAACATCTTGCACAGTGCGAACATGTTACTTAGCAGTTCGCGAAGTGCTACGCGTAGCTCGCGTAGTGCGAACTTCACTTTGCGTAGCTTCGCGAAGTGCTACTTCGCGAACTACGCCCACCCTTAGTTATTAACTGGTCATGCTGGTTCAGAGAGCAGATGGCTCGACCCTCTGAAACACAGTGCTTCCCCCGCCTTTAAATGGATGGGGGCATCCATCCCTTTGTGGAAGAGTCTAAAGTAGCCCCTATGACGTTTGTGATTTTAGACTGCACATAAAAATGAGGCTGATTCTATCCTGACTGGCTAATTTGTGCTGGGTGACAGAGACCTAGATTCTTGATCGGTGCATTCACAGGAATGAGATGTTATCGTGGACTTAGAGCTTGTAGTTTATGCTAAAAAATGTAATTCACCCAGAGACCAGCTACTATCATTTCTGACTTTGGAAAATGCTATTGTTTACTTTACTCAACTTTATATTACATTCCTGTGTTCAATCGCTTGATGATTACATACTGATAATAATAAACGAGGCTACCGTCATACGTTTCTATCAAACATGCCAAAACAGCCGCACAATATTTCCTTGTGATTGGGCCGTGCCCAAAGTGTTCCTGGGAAATATTCACTACCTACAGAAGAAAGAATGTTAAATACTTCACTTGCATCTGCTCGCCACAACATGGAAATGCGTCCTGCCACTGCGGTCTGCAGCTTCCCTCGTTTTATGGAACTGAACATTTTACTGTTTCCGTTGGACGTGCCAACCTTCCTGAAAGTTGTCACTGTTGGTCTTTAATTCGTGATGCCACTGTTGCCCTGTGGTGCACAGCAGGCCTTAGGTGCACCTGCAAAGTCGAGGCCTGGTCAGCAGACAATCTCTCTGGCCCCTGGGGTGCACTGCTTCCGTGAGTTGTCGCCTGTTATCAGATGTCACAATAACGTGCAATGCCTCGGTTGCCAGGGCATTCATAGCAGACTCCAGGTGCACCTGTATAGCCGAAGGCCTAGTCAGCAGTATCTCACGCCTCTGGCGTGCACCGCACCAGGGAGAATTCTATTGTTAGCAGGCACCACAAAGGCATGCAGGGCGGCGCGTGGTAATGACTGCCGCTCCGAACTGAGAGACAGACTCTTGTCGCCTAACTCAACCTCCTGTCCCTAATCCACCTCTAGATGAAGAGAGATATAATGGAAAATTTCGAAACAGAAACAAGCTTATATGAGAGTTCTCGAGGCCCTCTGGGACGCATCAACCCTGCTTCGTTTCTAAGCAGTGCCGTGGAGCGGGGAGGCAGGCATTAGGTTAATACAATAATTGCCGTTTCCCTGTCGACTGATCAGTAGTACAAGTGATCATTAGCCCACCGCTGAAAAGTGCCTCACTCGTAAACAAAAGGAAACGTCGCCATCATCGGCGGGCCTCGCCTCGTGCACGGAGGCGCGAGGCGCAGACAAGTGTGCTGGCAATTAGAGGGCTCTTCACAGCGCCTTCCCTTTCCAGTGGAGCAGGAATTGCCTTCCGCCTGGACATGCTGTCGAGAAAGGCAAGCTGATGACAGGCAGCGGGCATTCTAAAGGAAACAATAAAGTTATTCATGCTATGTTTTGTTTTTTGATCGATTCACACCGCTACAAGAAATGCCTTAAGTGTAACCAACCTGTTATTTTACATTGGAGAATCAGGTCAAAACCAGAAACTGCCTACCTGTGTTCATAGTATTTTCAATTCTCAAGGCATTACATACGTCAGAATTTTAAAAATGATTTATGAAAGGGATTTGTTGGGCATTGAAGTGTCACATGCAATATAATAATGCCCCCGGGTCCTTTAAAAGCTTGCGAAGAGGAGGGTTGACGCCCTGATCTGATTAACTGGGTATTTTTTCTGTGTAAGTTGGTAATAACTATCACGGTTTTTAGGAATACAGATACCCGATGAGGCGTTTCACCTGAACTAAGACTTAATGCAGAATCCACGCAAAAACACCCCAGATGTAATGGAAAGGGTGAAATAAATGCTAAATAAAGAACATTTCCTTATCAATTCATCTGACCTGAACAGGGAGGAGCGGTAAACTCTGCTCACCACCACTGCACAGGAAGTCAAAGTGTAGTGTGGAGAAGTACACTCGGGACCTTTTACCCTAAACTAGACACCTCACATCATTTTGCTACATGAGTTAAGCAACACGATTTATTAAAAAAATTCGATAAATTACACGTGCATTCTATGCATATTTGTTCCTTTTTCTGCCAATCCTGAATATGGAATATCCAAGCAGACAACCTCTTTCTTCAAATCTCAGACAATCATTAAACAGGTTGATATCACTTCTGGAGCACTCACTTGCACAGCATATATTTAGATTTTTACAATTTTCACAACAAAAAAGGTAAATTAAAAAATCTATAGATAGACATAAAATGTAAAGAGGGAAATCACAGTTTTTTGTGTTAATTGTTGTAGGAGATATCGGACCTAACGTTTCGTTTTCTCTTGCATTAATATAAATTCCCTTGTGGCAATTTCCTTTTATTAACTAAGAAAGCTGTTAAGGTCATTTATCAATCTGTCATGCCAATCTGAAAATGAAGGAACTTCCTTCTATACTTGGCAATCATTATGCAAGCTATGCCTCTTGATATTGTGAATGTACCTGATGCAGATGCTGGAAACTGGTGGAGGAGTGGACATTTGTAGAATTTACTGGTAAATATCATACCAAATCTTACTTACGTTATGTTTAAAATTAAATTTACTTTTTTACAAGTACTTTGTCAGGACCAATCATTTTAGCAACCCCTTGTGCTATTTGTGGATCAGTGAAATCCACCCGATGTCTAAAAGCAGAGCATTTGATCTTGTTGCTGCCAGTAAACATTGCTTTTATTTGTCAGAAGAAGGCAAGTAATGCTTGCAAAAAATCTGCTGTGTCTAACTGGCCTTTTAATTGGAAATCTGACTGTTCTTTCGATTCCATATAAAAGTGCCTGATCTTCTCTCGTTCTTAAATTATACTTTTGATATATTTTTATAGGGTATTATGTGTCAATTGAGCGTATGCAGCATTATAAATTCATCAGAATATTTTATTGAAGCTGAACTAATTTGCAATAAGATTGTGATGATTTTCAACTTTGAATGACTTTGCCTCTGGGTAAACTATTCTGCAAAAAAATTATATTTTTGTCACTAACAAATATATTTTGCTGGGAAATTTTCTCATGTAAGATGTTGGGTTTGTTTCACTCTTGGAACTTAGGTTTTTTCTCAATTCTTCGATTGCAGTGTCTAAACGAATCTCAACAAATTTCTTACAAACACAGAAATTAATTTAGTAGTTTTGGCATCAAACTAGATCCTGTCTGTTCTTGATAATATTCAACGTTTATTGTAACACCATGCTAGATATTTCCAAAGTATGCTTACATCATATTTGAAGATCTTTGGAAATTCTTATCTTAAGAAGTACTCTGCTGCTAATAGTCAAATACGTTTCTAAAAGCCAGGTATCTATGAATTATTTGCATGTGTGTACAATTTGCACACAGTTCTGATTTTCATATTTAGGAAGTTCTTAAAAATGTTCTAGAGAAAACAAGAGCACCTACACAAATCGTACATCTTCACGAGCACTGCTTGTCAAATAAATCTATTCCTGAATATTATCCACACAACTCACAATCTGTGTTGCCACCTTGTATTTGTTTCCTTTTCTTCTCTACCAAAAACTTTTCCTGGATGGGAAATTATTTCCCTAATTCACTTTCTATTTTCACCAGAGAAAGTATGTTTACCTCACTTTTCTAAATAGATTTCGAAGTGTTGAAAAGTTTTTCCAAAGTGTGAATAGTCAGACAAATTATGTATGAATAGCTGAAGTTTTGACTATATAGGTATTCCATGAATTTTGCAAGGTCACCCTCCTTCCTCCGACAGGCCACCTTTTCCATCCCATTCCTAAAATATTGACTCAGAATCATCTGAAAAGGAGTGAATTGTATGAAGTAAAAAATTCCCTTGTGGGTTGTGCCCAGAGCGCTGCTCAGAAGCCCGTGCTTGTGCACAGAATACCATGACTGTGTAGTCTGGAATTCACTTTATACCTCTTTAATTGACTACCAGACACTCTCTGCACCTTACTCTTACTCTTGCATTCTAACGGAGAGAGCATTTTTCCATGTTTCTTCTTTGTCTGTTTTCCCTCTCTTGCTCTCGGGAAATGTCCGATGAGGAAAAATAAGCACTGGTCCCTATAAATGAGTGCTGATGTGCCCCACCATCAACCACCAGCTCGAATTAAGCACTGCTCTTGGACATACATACCTGCAGATTCTTATTCAGGTCCAGCAACCTTGATCATGTAGCCTCACTATTTTTGCCTTTTCTTAGCAGTAGGACAGCACTTCACAAAATGTGTTTTATTTCAGATTTGTTTGCATTTAGTGTCCTTTTGACATCTGTATGATTGTAATAGTTTTACCTAATCAGTGCAATACATTATTTGACATGGTATATTAATTCACCAAAGCGCCAGGTCACTCTGCATACTTGAAAAAGCGTTTGCACCAGATAAATTATAATATCCAGAAATTTGTCTGCATAGAGACTCACTTTGTGAAAGACGACACTCATCTTGCATTAGGTTAGTTTTATAGATTGCTGGATACTCGTTAATTGTGGCTGCATTAATACAAATGCATATATTAAATTGCTACAATCCAATCCTGGTCCGCTCCGTCACCACTGGGATGGCCAGGTGAGTGAAAAGGCCAAGGCCAAAGGGCAAGGGGTCATTATACCCATCCCTGGCCACCCCGGCGGTGGTGCACAGCAGTGTCGCGCTTCCGGCCGCCCGCCTATCACGAGGCGCGGTGCCGGAAGGTATGGAGGCAGGATCCAGCTTGAACCGCCTGCGGCCAGCCCTCCGCCGGATCGCGAGGCGCACAGACCATGGATGCCCAGATCCTATGCTTCGCACCATCCCCCCCATTCGGTGGCGGGGGGACGCTCTGTCCATTCTGACTTGAACAGTAGTGCAGGAGGTATGCTGCAGATTTTTGCCGTCCACAGCTTTTGAATCATCACACAAGGGAAGTGAATTTTACATTAAACAGGCAATGGTCTGTTCAAGTGTGATCCATAATACATTACACTGAGGTCCTTTCACTTTGACAGCTTGAAACAGAACACGACACTCGTGTGCAAACATGTGGCACCTGGTCATTGAAAAGATATGACTTCCTATTGTGGCTAATGTTATGGAACATTAGACTGCCATCCATTCTAAACAGCAGACCTCTGAGATGGCAATGGAGACAAACTGGGAGGTCTTTTCACACCCCTGGCTCTGAATGACCCCTTAAGGATTAGTCACTTTAATCAGTGCACACGGTAGGAGGCATGTTATCATAGATTCAGCGTGTATCTGAACCCAATGTCCTGTAACTGTCCTGTTCAGTGGTGGCTTGAGTTATGACAATAGTTTATGGGCTCCGAATTCTTTTACTGCACTGCTGTGCACACATTTTACATGATTGATTCCCCTTCCAATTTCTATTTCTTACAAAGATCTTCCCTGCATGTTCTGAGTACTTATGGATTTTTTAAATATGATTTCTTCTACTCATTAGTTGTCTGTCTTGGGGCAGGGAGGGTGTCGAGAGGGAAGTGGGAAGGAACACCCTGCCCACAGTGATAGCTCTATTCTGTGCTGTTCTACATTCAGTATAATCAGACCACAGGCAGCAAAGCGAACAGCTCTGAGCTAAGTCCCTTTTTGTGTTTCCTTTTAAATATGCATATCTCATATATTATGGATCCTTTGTTTCAAATACAGATGGCTGCTCTTTTCAGTTAACTACTGCTTCAGATAAAATATTTTTGTTTCATCCACTAAAATACAGTAGGCTACAAGTCAAAAGGCACCAGTATGCCAGTTTATAACCCTTTAATATATGATTCTGAAAGAAATCCCTACACACTATCGCTGCCATATGGTAGGGAACAAAAGGAGGCAGCAAAAGTACAAAAGGAAAAAGACAAAGCAAAATAAAGAAATCCGTGTGTCAAACCTCATATTCACCGTGGGTATGGGCTGACATCCCACCACACATCAGGAATTCGCCTTCGCTCCTGCAGTTGTTGAAGAGGAGGTAATTCAACTGTTAGACAAAAACCCATTTTGCACTAGTTTTGGATGTAATCTTGAATTCCTTCTTCCTCTCTCCCAACATCATTCATATGTTGCCTCATTGCCTCACACAGCGCTCCATCACTCACCAGTTCAGTTAGTGTAGTAGAAATACCTACACATACAAGACATGGACAATGTGACAGGGAGGGCAGTTTGCCAAATGACAAGACTTAAAATGATTCCTTTCAGCATGCTTCAACATGATGAGGATTCATTTATATTCACCTTTCTGTCGGTAAAGCAGTTGTGAAAGTACTCATTTTGTGGCAACTTTGTTCATCCAAGTGTAGCTGTGAGAGGATGTGGTCTCACAGCTAAACTGCCGACTTTGGAGTTGGGAAACTAAGTTTCGAGCTCGGGGTCGACTCCACATCCTGTGATTCTGGGCAAATCACTTAATATCCCCGTGCCTACCCCAAAAATGAATAAGTCCTCCAACACCTCCGGGTCGAGTTCGCGCTATATAAACCTGCCCAAAAAAAAAAAGCGTCTTCCAACACTGTAGCTGTGATGGCCCCCACAGCATCGCTCGAACATGCAGCCTTCACTAACTGCAGGATGTCTTCTCATTCTGTGAGGCTGATAGGAACTGATATTTTTAGAAGAAAATTGGACATCATGTATGGTAAATTTCAGTGACCATTAAATGGTAGAACCTGGAAGTTTTGATAAAAAGGGGGAAAGGATTCTACATGACGCAAGATCTGTGGCAGAATCAATGTACCTGCAGGTCATTTGATGTGTCAGGCCTCTGAAGGAGCTCGCTGGGCCTGTTCTACCCGAATATATATGTCTACAACACATGCTTTACATCGCATGCTAATACAATGCGTTCGTTACAACGACCGCTTTGTAGCAACGCAAACCATTACATCGCAAGTTATTTCAAGACGTGCTGTAGGAGGCGCGCTAGATTTTGGAATAGTATAATTTACTATGCCTACTCCAGTTTGTGCAACAGCAGGGAAGGTGTTGGATTGTAGATCCAACACCTTCTGCCCCCTACAGCAAGTCGTCGTTGTAATGACCGCGATGTAATCGCATGCAATGTAAAGCATGCGATCTAAAGGCTGTTTCCTGTTCTACCCGCACGTGCAGCTCTGCTCATATCTACTCAGTGTCCGACCTAATTAAAGGTAGATTTTTACAGAGATGAAAGAGGGACCTGTAAACCGCTTTGCATGCGTTGAATGCGTTTCTGTTTTTCAGCACAAATTGATGCCATCCAACACATCCGGGAAACACTCTGCACAGATTATGACATTTATCTCTCTCTAATGTTCTTGTTAAGCCTCAGCTCCTGTAGAGTTATGACCTCGCAGTCTCTTTTACAGAGAAATTATGCGGTATTATTAATGGTAGAAGTTGGACCCGAAGCCTTCAGAAAAAAATGCCGTATGAGAAGAATAAAAACTTGCTGGCAACATCTTGAGAGATTTTGATTAGTGTGCAATGCAAAATAGCACATGATATCACAAAAATATTTATTACTAAAGCAGAACATAAACCAGCAATCGGTATAAGAAATAATTGGTCTGATTTAGAGCAGGGTGGCAACAAAAATTCCCCCCAAAAGATGGTGTATATCTTACAATTTATGAAACTGCAAATAGTGCAGAAGCCATCAGTGGTGCATCCTCAGCTTAGCTACATGTGCTTAGTTACATGGTAGCGATAACTTTGTCAATGTTGGTGGATAAACAGCTTCAAATAGACTGGTTGATCCGCCACCAGGTAGGGTGGGGATACCTCTGCGAAAGATCCCTTCAGAAATGATAGCAGACCTGTTGGAAACGGCCCTTTTTGCAGGGTTATCCCCAAACTTTTTGCTTCTTCCTCCTTTATTTTTTCTGACCCGTGGTTGTTGGCAATAGGACTCTGGGCACTTTACCACTGCTGATCAGTGCTAAAGTGCATATGCTCTCTGTATAAATTGTTATATTGATTGGTTATCCATGATTGGTATATTTGTTTCACCTGTTAGCCCCTAGTAAAGTGCACTGCGTGTGCCAGGGCTGGTGATTCAAATGCTACTAGTGGGCTGCAGCACTGATTGTGCCACCCACAAGAGTAGCGCTAAAGATGATGTCTTAGGCCTGCTTGCAGTGCCTATGTGCAGTCCAGGACTGCCATGTCGACCTGGCCAGTGCACCCACTGACCAGGCCTTATCCTTCCCTTTCTGTACATGTCAGGCATCCCTATGGTGGCCCTAGGTACCCCCCTGGGCTGGGTGCAGTGTATCTGAAAGGTAGGGCATGTACTGAGGTGTGTAACATGCCCTGGTAGTGAATTACAGCCATTTTCGTTTTTCACTGCTGAGAGGCTATCTTGCCCATAGGATAGAATGGGGAAGGCTG
This sequence comes from Triturus cristatus, assembly GCF_964204655.1. Lineage (NCBI taxonomy): Eukaryota > Metazoa > Chordata > Amphibia > Caudata > Salamandridae > Triturus > Triturus cristatus. Next base: position 872,513,779 of record NC_140581.1, read on the forward strand.
TTTACATGCCTATCTTCCCATAAGGGCAAGATAGAAAATCCAAGTTTGGTATCTCTGTGTTCAGAATTTAATTATACATCTTTTTAGCAAGATGGTTTTTAAATTCACTGTGTGAGAATAGCACTTTTTAGAAAGTAGCTATTCTCCTGTTTAACCTTCCTGTGTGCCTGTGTGCTGGTTGGCTGAAGGGTGTCATGTGATGGGCCAGGTGGCTCCAGGAGCCTGGATGAGTCAGCAGAAGGGTGAATAGGGAGATCTGCTTTAGATGGGTGGGAGGAGTAGTCCCTGGGTTTGAATAGGGCTGCCCCTGACAAACACAAAGCTGGCTCCACCCCCTGCTGGCCAGGCTGAGGACTCTGCCTCTGCTGGCACAAAGAAGGCTCCACCTCCTGCTGAGCGTCTAACGACCCTGCCCCTCACTCTGAAAGGAACCAGGTGCTCCAGAGCAGAGCACACCCAGGAACCGGTTTGAGCAGGGGAATCCCCCCACTGGAACAAAGAGAGACAAAGACTTGGAGGGGTATAAGAAGAGGACCCCAGACACCTAAACTTTAGATCACTTTGGAACTAAGAAGAAACCTCTGCCAAGGAGAAAGCTGAAAAGAACTGAAGAGGAGAAGACTGCCTGCTTGCTGTTTTGCTTTGCTGCCAAGGAGAGGGGAAGGACTTTGCTGTGTCCCCTTCTTTTGATTCTGATCTCCAAGGGCCTGAGAAGAGCTGGCTCCCTGTTAAGAAGTCCCAGGAACAAAAGGACTTCACCACCAGCCCCCCTGGAACTCTGCTGAAGGAGTTCTGACCTGCCTTGGAGTGCTTGCCTAGTCTTGGGGCCTCAGGAGGTCGTTTTGCTGTGTTTGGGAGCTGGGAAGCAGAAGCGTGAACAAGAGTGACTGGTACCCAACGCATCATCCGATTGCGTGTCGCAAGACGAGAGTGCGTGGAAAATTTCATCGCGGCACCATCGCAACACGCAGGGTCTCCGCATCGCCGAGTGCGTCGAGCATCGTCCCGAAGCGTGAAGCTTCCTGCCATTGCGAGGGTTGTCGCAGAACCAGTTTGCGGGCCGCACCACTGCCGGTGCGTGAAAAGTCTCCAATCGCTGCGTGCGTCGACGCAGAGTCCCGTTCCGTGGCGCATCGAGAGTTGCGGCGCCGGAAGGCAACGCTGCGCCACGCATCGCACCACATCGAAGAGTGTCGCATCGAACCTGTGCGTGAAGCTTCCCCCTAAGAAACCTACGCAACGAAAGCCAAAGGTATCGCATCCTCCCCCTACAGATCGGAGCCGGCGCATCCACCTCTGCTGCGTGAAGCAGGGCTGCTGCAAAGCCTCCCCAGGATCTCAGGAGCATCGCATCGCCTTTGCCATCTTCCTTGTTATAGCTTTTGGGAACCTTATCGCAACTACAGGTACTGTTGGGCACGAAAGTGTCGCATTTTGTGCATTGAGAGTCGCATTGTGCAGGACACTGACTTTGACATCCTGGAGTACTTTCTGCAAACTCTTGAACTATCTTTGAAGTAACCTTTTGAATTATATGTTGGTTTGTCTGTAATATTTGGTCTTGTGAAGTTTTTAGTAAAGATACCTTATTTTTCTAAAACTGGTGTGGAGTAAATCTGTGGTGTTTTCACTGTGTTACTGTGAGTGTTGGTACAAATACTTTACACATTGCCTTTGATAGCCTAGACTGCTCAGGCCAAGCTACCTAGAGGGTGAGCAGGGGTTATCTTAACAGTGTATCCCCCTTTCCCTGACTAGAAGCAAGGGTCCCTACTTGGACAGTGGTACCTACCCTGCCAACTAGAGACCCCCAGATCTAACATTGGTGGGCAGCGGTGAGGATTGAACTTGTATTTGTACTTGACCCACAGTAATTGGTGTACATCACTAGGAGTGCAGACCAATAGACAACCACATACTGTATTATTTTTGATTCTATTTTTGAGTAACTCTTCAACAGCATCATGTCTCAGATGGCAACAAGTGAGAGGGCAGAATTGGAGTTTTCCATTGAGGATTTGTATTCGTACAAAGTTGAGGAGCTCAAGCAATTCTGCAAAGACCTTGGTTGCCCTGTGAAAAGCGGATCTAGAAAGGATGTGCTACAAAGATTCTTGAAGGCCTGTTGGGAGGCCCAAGAGGAAGATGATGCAGATGAAGAGAATGGTTTTATTCCCCAAGATCTGCCCGTGGGCAGAGCAGTCTCAAGGGCTGGCAGCTCCCATTCCAGTAGGAGTCTCACTCCAGAGGAGTTGGAGGAGAATCAAAGGGTGAGAAACCATGAATTGGAAATAATGAAAATGAAAATGAAGCAATCAGAAGTAGACAAGGCGGTGGAGGAGAGCAGGAATGCCCGTGCCTTGGAGGAGAAGAAATTGCTTCTGGCTCATGAGTTGAGGATGAGGGAGCTTGATTTGGAGCTCGAGAGGCTTGAGGCCATGAGTGTCTCAGCTGAAGGAGAATGGTTAGCTCAAGAAGTGAGCTTTGCTGAGTTGGAGGTGGAGTCCAGCTCAGATGGTGGCAGCAAGATTGTAGTTTCTAGTGCTGAAAGAAAGGTACAAACACCCAGAGATGTGGCACCTGACTTGAAGGAGGGGGTTGACATACACCAGGGGGTTCAGGTTTATGATGTAGTTCCAGTGGAGTGCAGTGTCCCTGAAGTGGATTGGGGAACTGGCACAGGGGACCATATTCCTAGTGGTGGGAGGGACACTCTACTGACCCTAGATGAGAGGTACAGGGAGAGGGGTTCCCCCATGGTAGAAACCTTGGTGTGTGAGTGTGAAGACCGCCCAGAAGAGTGTGAGTTGTGTGACAGAGACAGTCAGGTACTGTCTTGCCAATCTCAGGAGAGTGGTGTGGGGTACTTGTGTGAGGCACGGGAGGGTGAGGCAAATGGTAGCTTGGTTAACAACTGTGGGGGGCTGTGTGATTCATTTGTTGGAGAGCATATTTTAAGTCCCTGTTTTCCAGAGCTATGCCAACACCCGGTGGAGTGTGAGTTCTCTGGTTCCAGAGAGCTTGCCTTGGAGGCAGACCTTTGGTTGGATGCCAAAAGGTCTGGAGAGGCATTGGGGAGTGATCCCAAAAGGAGTGGCCCAGATATCTTCCAGACCTGTGAGGTGGAAGAGGTTCAGTGTAGCTCGGTTAGGTCCCAGTGTAGTGGGAGGGGTGTAGGGGCTCACGTCCTGTCTCAGTGGAGAAGGGGTGAGTGTGGGACTGTGGGTCCCAAGGTGCCCGAAACCCCGTCTCAGGGCCTGGCGGGTTCCTTAAGGGAACACCAGGTTTGGGGCCTAGACAGTGCTAGTAGGCCATTTGAGGAGGATCTCCTAGTGTCAGGAGAACCTGGAGCCTCTGTAAACAGAGCTCCAGTGGTTCTGGTGTCTGGCGGTACCGCTCCAGTTGGGAGGGTGCAGAAGTCCAGACTGAGGGGTGAGAGGGGGATGAGTTCCCCAGTGGGAGAACCAGTGGGTCAGGGACCAGCCAGAAGGGCTGAGTCCCCTAGGAGTGACCATGGTGACACCACTTCTGTCCTGGGGGATCTTCGCGCACTGTCAGGCGGACAGGGGCCGGGAGATCTGCGCCAGGCAGACTGTCACGAGTCACATGAGTCCTGTGTCACCCTCGGGGAGATACTGTGTGAGTCCCCAGAAGTCCTGGCATGCCAGGCAGGTGTGCAACCGCAGGGTTTAGTCCCTGGGTTGGGAGGCCAGGTTCAGGATCTGCCTGACCTGGGGGGAAGGACATCTGTAAGCTGTGTCCTGACCGGTTTGGCTTCCAGGGGTACCCCTCCAGTGGGGAGGGTGCAGCTCTCTGGAAGGGGGTGCAGAGGGGGGGAGTCCTCGCCTCTGACCCCGGTTCACCTGGAGGGTGTAGACCCTAGGTTGGAGGGCCAGGTCCGGGGTGTCCCCCCTGACCTGGGATCCCAGTTGCAGGATAGAACCCCTGAACTGGTGGGCGAATGGTGCAGGACACCTGCCACAGGTGCTCTGACTATTCTAGAAGGGGGTACCGCTCCAGGTTGGATGGTACAGAGCCCCAAGGAAGAGGAGGACTGGGTATGGAAAAGCCTACCCCAGCCTCCTGTCCAGCCACCGGATACAGGCCCGGGGCTGGTGGGTCAGTGCCAGGTTGTCAGACCCGACCTGACAGGAAAGGGAGTGGACAAAGGGTGCCAAGCACCTGGGGCTACTGCCCCCCACCCTCTGACGCCACAGGGGTTTGAGGGCCCTGAGAGGAATAAGGCCTGGGTCTCATCCCTGACCACTGTCAGTGGTCACTGTGGCCTGCTGTCTGTCTGTTGGGACACACTTGTGAGCAAGTTAAGGCTAGGTGCTGCACAGGTGGTGTCCACAGGTGAAGAGAAGGGTTCCACATGTGTTGGCTTGGTGGACCCTGAGAGTATGGATGGAGAGATCCAACCGGGTTCAGGAAGGCATAGAACAGGAATAGTGCCCTGCTGGTTGGGCCAGTTTCCGTGTTCTATCGCCCTAAGCAGGGAATCCCATCGAGGTATCGCTTGGTCTACCCTGGCTTTAGGCTGGAAGGGGGTTGTGTTGGAAACGGCCCTTTTTGCAGGGTTATCCCCAAACTTTTTGCTTCTTCCTCCTTTATTTTTTCTGACCCGTGGTTGTTGGCAATAGGACTCTGGGCACTTTACCACTGCTGATCAGTGCTAAAGTGCATATGCTCTCTGTATAAATTGTTATATTGATTGGTTATCCATGATTGGTATATTTGTTTCACCTGTTAGCCCCTAGTAAAGTGCACTGCGTGTGCCAGGGCTGGTGATTCAAATGCTACTAGTGGGCTGCAGCACTGATTGTGCCACCCACAAGAGTAGCGCTAAAGATGATGTCTTAGGCCTGCTTGCAGTGCCTATGTGCAGTCCAGGACTGCCATGTCGACCTGGCCAGTGCACCCACTGACCAGGCCTTATCCTTCCCTTTCTGTACATGTCAGGCATCCCTATGGTGGCCCTAGGTACCCCCCTGGGCTGGGTGCAGTGTATCTGAAAGGTAGGGCATGTACTGAGGTGTGTAACATGCCCTGGTAGTGAATTACAGCCATTTTCGTTTTTCACTGCTGAGAGGCTATCTTGCCCATAGGATAGAATGGGGAAGGCTGTTTACATGCCTATCTTCCCATAAGGGCAAGATAGAAAATCCAAGTTTGGTATCTCTGTGTTCAGAATTTAATTATACATCTTTTTAGCAAGATGGTTTTTAAATTCACTGTGTGAGAATAGCACTTTTTAGAAAGTAGCTATTCTCCTGTTTAACCTTCCTGTGTGCCTGTGTGCTGGTTGGCTGAAGGGTGTCATGTGATGGGCCAGGTGGCTCCAGGAGCCTGGATGAGTCAGCAGAAGGGTGAATAGGGAGATCTGCTTTAGATGGGTGGGAGGAGTAGTCCCTGGGTTTGAATAGGGCTGCCCCTGACAAACACAAAGCTGGCTCCACCCCCTGCTGGCCAGGCTGAGGACTCTGCCTCTGCTGGCACAAAGAAGGCTCCACCTCCTGCTGAGCGTCTAACGACCCTGCCCCTCACTCTGAAAGGAACCAGGTGCTCCAGAGCAGAGCACACCCAGGAACCGGTTTGAGCAGGGGAATCCCCCCACTGGAACAAAGAGAGACAAAGACTTGGAGGGGTATAAGAAGAGGACCCCAGACACCTAAACTTTAGATCACTTTGGAACTAAGAAGAAACCTCTGCCAAGGAGAAAGCTGAAAAGAACTGAAGAGGAGAAGACTGCCTGCTTGCTGTTTTGCTTTGCTGCCAAGGAGAGGGGAAGGACTTTGCTGTGTCCCCTTCTTTTGATTCTGATCTCCAAGGGCCTGAGAAGAGCTGGCTCCCTGTTAAGAAGTCCCAGGAACAAAAGGACTTCACCACCAGCCCCCCTGGAACTCTGCTGAAGGAGTTCTGACCTGCCTTGGAGTGCTTGCCTAGTCTTGGGGCCTCAGGAGGTCGTTTTGCTGTGTTTGGGAGCTGGGAAGCAGAAGCGTGAACAAGAGTGACTGGTACCCAACGCATCATCCGATTGCGTGTCGCAAGACGAGAATGCGTGGAAAATTTCATCGCGGCACCATCGCAACACGCAGGGTCTCCGCATCGCCGAGTGCGTCGAGCATCGTCCCGAAGCGTGAAGCTTCCTGCCATTGCGAGGGTTGTCGCAGAACCAGTTTGCGGGCCGCACCACTGCCGGTGCGTGAAAAGTCTCCAATCGCTGCGTGCGTCGACGCAGAGTCCCGTTCCGTGGCGCATCGAGAGTTGCGGCGCCGGAAGGCAACGCTGCGCCACGCATCGCACCACATCGAAGAGTGTCGCATCGAACCTGTGCGTGAAGCTTCCCCCTAAGAAACCTACGCAACGAAAGCCAAAGGTATCGCATCCTCCCCCTACAGATCGGAGCCGGCGCATCCACCTCTGCTGCGTGAAGCAGGGCTGCTGCAAAGCCTCCCCAGGATCTCAGGAGCATCGCATCGCCTTTGCCATCTTCCTTGTTATAGCTTTTGGGAACCTTATCGCAACTACAGGTACTGTTGGGCACGAAAGTGTCGCATTTTGTGCATTGAGAGTCGCATTGTGCAGGACACTGACTTTGACATCCTGGAGTACTTTCTGCAAACTCTTGAACTATCTTTGAAGTAACCTTTTGAATTATATGTTGGTTTGTCTGTAATATTTGGTCTTGTGAAGTTTTTAGTAAAGATACCTTATTTTTCTAAAACTGGTGTGGAGTAAATCTGTGGTGTTTTCACTGTGTTACTGTGAGTGTTGGTACAAATACTTTACACATTGCCTTTGATAGCCTAGACTGCTCAGGCCAAGCTACCTAGAGGGTGAGCAGGGGTTATCTTAACAGTGTATCCCCCTTTCCCTGACTAGAAGCAAGGGTCCCTACTTGGACAGTGGTACCTACCCTGCCAACTAGAGACCCCCAGATCTAACAAGACCTTTTATGAATAGACAATATAGTGTTCACAACACGCTATAAAAGAACACAAAATTTAGCAGGAAGACCGGAGCTGTGGGTCCTGTCTTAGGAGGACAATCGAAGCCTTCAGGCTTTCGGATGTTAAATTTACCAACAGAGGCGAGCGATTGCAGGCTTACTGACAATGTTTCCTGGCCTCTTTTTTTTTTTTTTTTTTTAAACTTATTTTTATTGCCATTTTTACATTAGACACATTGTATATCATATAGATCTTTCAGATAGTTATAACAGATAGTACATTCAATAGTGGTACACATCAGCTGCATATATCAGTGATACGTCATCGGAGAACATAACCCACGTACAGACTTGATATGCGGTGTATACCCCGGTGTCTCAGGTTCCAGATATGGCACATAAACTTGGGTAAAACGAAGGCCTAAACTAGGGGGGGGGAGGCATGAACAGGCACAACCAATGATATCGGCGAGGGTTTGTAGTGTCGTTGGGGTAAGGCACCTCTGTGTCTCATGAGTGTCTATCCTATTGGGGGTCGACCTAGAATTACGTTAGCATAACCGATGTTGGGGTATGTAATAAGATCATGTGGGTGGAATGTCGAGAGATTGGTTGGGCGGGGTCTGTGACTGCGCGTGCTGAGCCGACGGTGTGAGTGGGTTGTCCGTTGGATCTGCACCCGGGGATAGCTGCTTGAACTGATACAATAACATGGCCCATTCCATTGATATGTGCTGTTTGCGGACCCCTCTCACCTCCTCCTCCCGCAACGTCTCCTCCTCTGCCGCCGCCCACTTGTGTGTAGCTCCCACCCAAGCCGCCAGCGGTGGACCTGTGGGGGAGCGCCAGTGCATAGCGATGCTGCGTTTGGCCAAAAGCACCGCCAGGGAGAGGAAGCGAGTCCGCACCTTGTTTTGATTACCCGCGCGGAAGATGCCTAGGGCGGTGGCCTCCCATGTGGTCATGCAGGTTAGCCCCGTGAGGGTACCTAGTGTGGTGTGAATGTGGTGCCAGAAAGTTTTGATGGTGGAGCAATTCCAAAACATATGTTGGAAATCTGCATTCCGCTCTTGGCATCTGGGACAGAGGAACTGAGTGTCAGGGTAGAACCGTTGGAGGCGTGCGGGTGTTAAATAGGCCCTATGCAGGATGTAGTATTGAATGTTCTTAAAGCGTGCTTTCCTAGAGACCTTCTTAGGGTACTCCAAGGCTCTCCCCCACTCACCCTCGTGGAACGCACGCCCAATTTCGGCCTCCCAAGTGGCTCGCAGGGTCTCCAGTGGTTTGTAAGACAGTTCCCGGATGGCTTTATAAAGCCAGGTAGTGAGATGGCGCCCCACGCCCATGCGTAAGATCGCGTGAAGAACCGGATGTGTGCATGGCTCCCCTTTGATTAGGTCCTGATGCGGTCGGTAGCTCGCTAGGAGTTGGCGATGGAGCAAGAGTTGTCCCGGGGGAAGATCATACTCTTCTACTAGGCTATGGAATGGTCTTAGTTGCCCCTCCTTGAATAGGGACTCCACCTCTGTTAATCCGCACGATGTCCACGTGCGGAGCTCGCTATTGGTGTAGTAGTGTTCCTGTTTGGGCCACCCCACCAGGGTGAGCAGAGGGGAGTACAGTGGGACCCCCGGGGACATACGGTGTATCCTCATCATGCACTTACGCGCCACCGACACTTGTAAAGGGTATGTGCGCTTTGGTTTAGTGCCAGGGAGGAGTAGGTGACGGATCTCCGGGGCCGATATCCGTCCTGCGACAGTGTGAGTTTCCACAGTGTATCTGCCTGCCGTCCAGTGAGACAGCCATTGCAGTTGTGCTGCCAAGAAGTAGGCCTCAAATGAGGGGGCTCCCAAGCCACCCTGTGTGGTGGGTAGCTGCAGTTTTTTCAGGGCTATCCTGTGCCTAGTGGATCCCCAAATGAGTGCGCTAAGGAGGGAGTCTAGGTTCCGGAAAAAGGCTCTGGGCGGGATCACTGGCAGATTGGTAAAAAAATACAACAATCTTGGGACTATGATCATCTTGGCTAGCGCCACTCTCCCAATTGGAGCCAGTGGAAGCCTCTTCCAAAATCCGATCGCAGCCCTAATACTAGCCAGTGCCCTGTTATGGTTACCCTCAAATATATCTGTGGGGGAGTGGTAGAGACGGATCCCAAGGTATCGAGGGGCCTCCGCACTCCAGGGCACCCACTGAGCACCCAGTCGAACCTCCCGCGGTGGGAGATCCGGGTGCAGCGGGTATATCGTGGACTTGTCCCAATTCACCCGTAGTCCCGAGACCGTCGCAAACTCCGTCAAGGTTTCCCAGAGGGGGGTCAGGTCGTCGGTAATGTCCCGCACATAGATCAGCAAGTCATCAGCGTATAAGGAAACACTATGCACTGTGCCCGCCACCGGGATGCCCCAGCTCTCCCCTGCCTGTCGAAGGCGTATGGCGAGCGGCTCCACCGCCAGAGCAAAAAGTAGAGGGGACAGTGGGCAGCCCTGTTGCGTGCCCCTCCGAACCGCGAACTCCGTCGATATATATCGACCTAGGCGCATCCGCGAGGTGAGCCCAGTGTACAGTAGGCGCGTGTAGGCGAGGAGGGTGTGTCCAATGCCCGCCCGCTGCAGTACCGAGAACAGAAAGTGCCATGTGAGGGAGTCAAAGGCCTTCTCAAGATCCAGGATGAGACAGGGGACCAGCCACTTTAGACGAGACACCACCACTGTCCTGGTTGGAATCTTTAATTGCATCAGATTTAGCTTTATCACTTTAGAGGAGGAAGAAAATATACCACAATGGCTGACAGATTTACGTCTGTCCAAACTCTACACAAGGGCAGAGTGGCCTGGTTCGACATTGCTTCTAGTTACGGAGACTCCTAAGAAAATACGAAAAAAATGACAGACTGCCATTGACTGACTGGCTTGTGCTCTTTAACTTCTCTGGTCATACATGTGAACAGTCAAAATGTGTGGACATTAGTGCAAGGTAGATGAATCAAACATGGATTGCTGTGGAGAGACAGGTCTACGAAGGTAGAGGATGCTCCAGCAAATGGGTGAAGGTATATCATATGTAGGGGGTATATCAGGGCCTCCTCGATTGGCCAAAGGGACAGGAGGAGTATCCCATTTGGTATGAGGATCATGGATGAAAAGTGCCTTGTTTAGGGGGGAGGGCTCAGGGTTGGAAGGGTGAATACGGGGAATTCCATTGAAACCATGATGTGGTATCCTGCGAGATGCTTTGTGCAGACATGGGTGCTTCTAGGTTGTGTTGTACCACAAAATAAAAATTATATACAAGAAAAAAAGATAGATGAATCAACTCAACTTCCAATCAAAAACTGACAATTTACAAAGCGGAGAGATAAGTAATCAAGTGGCCTCACAATAATTATATACTCCCCAATTATAATGCTCAGGATGAAATATTTGGGAATGCTATTAATCAAGTCAATTTCACCTGCATGTCCATCGAGTCAGGGAGGCGGGAAGATGAACTCTGGCAGGGGGAGGAGAGATAACAAAGGAGAAGGAAGACAGGGGAACAATGAGACAGGGAGCGAGTCAGGGATGGCAGGGAGGCAGAGGGATGTTAAGAGATGTTACAGCTGGGAGGGGCACAGAGGAGGTGGAAGTGGCAAGAGACAATACAACCGGAAGAGGCAGGGGAGAGAGATGACTGCAGCAACAGGCAGTGTGGAGAAATGTGAGCATGGAGGGACACTCAGACGTGAGAAGTAGGCGGAATGCTGGCTGGAGCAAAGTGCAGACTGGAGGGATGTATAGAGGAGCAGCACAGAGAGGCAGGCGAGGGAGCACTGATGGGTAATGAGTGGAGGCACAGAGAATGAGCTTGGGGAGACCTGGGGATGAGCAGGGGACAGAAAGGATACTGTGACGTGGAGTACAGCAGGGAGGGTTAGGGCCCAAATAAAGGAAGTGCAGGTAGAGAAACTGGAAATTGGAGTGGGAAAGGAAGAGGAATAGTAAAAAGTGTGCAGTTGGTGGGGCAGAGAAGTGGAGTGTTCGAAACTTACAGTTGTTCAAAAACTTTTAGAAATGGCTTTGTTACCTGTTGTCCCAAAGGACACACTCTCAGGGGTTTTCTAAATACACTGTTAATGCTGAGTGTTAGCTCTCATTTGGGTCGGAGCTATGGGGTCCATATATTTGGCCTAATGGGTCAGAGTCACAAGGGAAGAGGGCATTGTTTTGGCATGTATTAAAATAAACCATTGGAAGTCAGCGGGACAGGGAGCAATAAAGGTATAGCATACAAACTCCCAATGCTATGAAAATACACAAAGTATGCTGTTCCTATCCACACGCTCGGTAAACACCACTAGTTTACCTAGGTGACATATAGGTCGGTGCAAATGTTTATATGTCGGAGCAAGAGCTCCCACCAACAGAGCTGGCATCGGGCAACTCCTCATTGGGCCTGCATCGTAATGCCCTATGGGCCCCTCAGTGGGGGCTCTTCACCAGAGATCTTTTTCTTGTCTGGCCATTAATGAAGTTTGTTGCAGGTCAGAAGATTATGAAGGCGTAGATTGGTGAGAAAGTGAGATAAAAATTAACTAAGGTACCCTACCCTAAATATTTTTTTTTATGGCGGCAACTGTTAATGGAGAAAAACAAAGTGGAATGTATAGGAAGATAATGTTCTTTGTTATTCTCTGTAACTGGTCAACATGTTTCTTGCCCTTTATTTAGTCAAATGATCTATGGCAACTCCTCAGGACCCTAGTAACCTAATCTGCAAACAATGGGACCTTAAGTCGAATAGAAGAGTGTGCCCACATATAACAACCACCAAGTTGTGTTGAAAATAGATGGACCCCCTGACAATTGCGGAGATAATCCATATTTAAAATGACTGACCTAAAAAGTAAAATTAAAAAACACACTTATATGTGGGAGGGAACCATTTCATGACAATAGACATTATAGTCTTATTTGCATGCAAAAGACTCCTAAATAATCCAACATTTAACTCCCACCCACCATTATGTTGCCGAAACCGTATGTGAGTGCCAGTGGTCAGTCTGTCTGTCAGAATGTCTTTATTTGTACATAAAAGTGCAATAAAAGCTGTAAAAAAAAAAGCCCCAATAACTTCATAAGCTTAGCCTCAAATTCAATATCATAGATGTACCATAAAATGCAGTACTATAGATGAGCATAATACACCCCTGCTAAAAACCTAGATAAATAGCAACATACCTTAATATTGTCTAAAAACTGCAAATATAATAAAGCTGGTCTTATTTGCTGAAAATTCAGAGGCAAGAGTAATGGACAAATAAGCTTATGTCAGAGATCGGCCTATTTTGGGCTAATCAGAAGGCTATGTAAAGTGTCTAGCGCAGAGGACATGTAAAATGTGCAAATAGAGGGGTCTGATGGATTATGCCATCCCACTAGTAGCTGAGTGAACATATATTCAGACGACAATATCTTAAAAATCTTCTATGCAGAACCAGAATATCCAGTGTTAAGTACGGTTCAATTTTATTCATGGATTCCACCATAGCATGATGTGTATAGCAATGTTTGTGCTGGGAGCCTAAGGTTCTTACTTCTTGTGTGTGCACATTAAATGCTCCCTTAGCCCATGCAATATCTAGTTTGGAGATTAACTTTGGTGAATTATAGAGATGGGGTTTACCCAAATCTGTCACAGTAGCTTTTATATAACTCAGCCAGGGTATATGCAGGCTGTATTCCATATTCAAACAATCTCTCAATATCAGCCTATTGAATTCTAACGAGCCTTTGACCCATATCAAGAACTATAAGAGTATGGGGCGCAAATGTATAGAAACTGCTATAGAGCCTGCTTCCATCTCATCATGCACTATTTCTGCTGGTATACTCTGCGGAATCTTTAATAATCTAAAAAAAACAGTTTTTGGCCATGTGTATAGAAAGGAAGGATTTATACCCCCAGATCTCAGCTCCAAGGGATACATTTGGAACAAACTTTGCATCTTAAAGGTGTAATAACGTCCTTATATGGATATGGCCTAGTCACCTGGAAAAGGCATCAATACTGTGGGCGACCCCATTAAAAGACTGAATATGTGATCTCGGTAAGGGATCCCAGGTCAATTTACCATCCAGCAAGATGCCTAAATAACAGAACTTTTCCACCTTACCTACATAGTGATCCTTTATTCCATGAGTTTTAGTTTCAGTATTTCTGGGTATATGAGTTGATTTAATTTATTTTCAGACCCAAATTTCCCATAATATCATCAAATTGACATAATAATAATTGTAAACCATTGGCTGTACGCGTGATGAGAACAGAGTCATCCACGTACAGCAGGGCAGGGACCAATCTATATCCTACCTTTGATACGTATTTACAATGCTGCCTTAAAAACTGATCTGATTGATTAATATATAAGATAAAAAGCATGGGGGCTAGTATACAGCCCTGCCGGACCCCCGTCCCTAACTGAAAGTGCACTGGGCCTCCCCCTGATGTGATGGACCGGATCTTACGGAGGCTTCAAGCCCTGTGTGCAAATCGTGCAGAGAGGCCACAAGAGCTTCATCCACCTCAATTGTCCCTCAGCACAGTCCACAGTTTAGATCTCACCACTGTGTCAAATGCCGTGTTGAGGTCCATGAAGGCTAGATGTATGCTTTCACTTTTGGCCACTGTGTATTTATTGACTAAAAAATATAAATTCAAATTTTTGCCAATGGTCGGATACCCATCATACCAAACAAACGTGTGCCAAATATTATAGCAGAAACTAACTGTTTTGTTTTAGCTAATCCCCACTACAATTAGGCCTCTCAGGAGTCACAGGATCATGAAAAAAACACTCACTTATTGGTTTTTGAGCAGGGCGATATTAATTTAAATGAATAAATAACATTATTTGTTTGCAGTATGTCCATACCTGAACAACCCTTCAATTACTCATGAACACGTTGGTGGGCACTGCCCGTCTCCTTCCCTGTCTCAGCGGTCCTGATCATGCTGGTGTACATGGGCATGTTGTAGTAGTACCTGGCAGTCAATGAGACACAGCCATGTGCTACAGGCGTGATTGTGTCACAGTGACCAAGCAGCAAAATACCAAATTGGGCTAAGGCACAGTGGCTCAATCTCAGCGCCATATTAGAAGGAGATTCTCACTAAGTCAGAGATACTATAGGGTATTACATGGTATTAAGAAAGTAAAAATAAGAAGGGTAGATATTTAAATAGTGATTAAATGTAAACATTGCAAAGGTATAACAAAAAACTACAGGCATAGTCACAGCTTCTTACTTAGTCGAGCATACAACAGGCAATACATGGTATTGGAAGGATGTCCCAGGAAAATTTGAAAAACGAGCACCCTTCATCAGATATTTCGAGAGTATGTGCATTTTTTAATATAATATCCTGTCACAACTGGCGGAGCAAAATTATTAAAATATTGCAAGGATTAAAAAAAAAATATCTACTGTCAAAGGCTTTGTCACAGCAGGGGCGTGCCATAAATAGAGATCATTTATGTAGCTGTTCGCTCCACAGGTTGTCATAATTTAACCCATTAATATGGGATTTTGAATGGAACACCCACCTCTGTTTTCTTTTTAACAGCGATGCTTTGTCACCATCTGTTACAGCCTCTGGGATAGTCCACTCCGTGTCATCAGGGGTATAATCCATTGCCAAGAAATGTACACTCATTTTTGTTGTAATTCTTGTACCTCTAATACCACATCTGTGTTCATTGATGCGCACCTTTGCTGCCCTAGTTGTCATACCTACGTAACTTCATCTACAGGGACATGTGATCATATAAATGCAACTCTTTGCGTAGCAATGTATCTATTTTGTATTTTTACTTTATTATTACGTTTGTGTTGTCTTTGCTTGTGGACCTAGATGTTAGTTTTGGGCAGAGTTCATCTTTATCATTTCCTGTCTCCTACCAGTGCTGTTGTAAATTGCTTTTGAAGTGGGCTTTGTTTATCTGACACTGCTTTTTCACACCATACCAGCAGCTCTTTCCTCTTTCATTTCTCTTTCTTTCCCTTGTTCATTCTTTCTTTCCCATTGTACTCATTCCCTCTTTCTTTCCTTTATTCCTTAGTTTTTTCTCTTTTTCCTTCTTTCTTCTTTATTTCCCTTTTTCTTGCTTCTTTCTTTCATTCCTTCCTTCTTTCCCCCTTTCCTCCATTCCTCTATCTTTATTTACTTCCTTCTTTCCCTGTTTCCTTCTTTCCTTTCTTTCATTCATTTTTCCCTTTTTCTTCTTTCCTTTTTCTTTCATTGCTTCCTTCCATATTTCCTTTTTCTTTGTTTCATCTTCCTTCCTTCCTTCCTTCCTTCCTTCCTTCCTTCCTTCCTTCCTTCCTTCCTTCCTTCCTTCCTTCCTTCCTTCCTTCCTTCCTTCCTTCCTTCCTTCCTTTCTTCCTTCCTTCCTTCCTTCCTTCCTTCCTTCCTACCTTCCTTCCTTCCTTCCTTCCTTCCTTCCTTCCTTCCTCTTTCCTTCCTTCTTTCTTTTTTACCTGTCTGCCGTCTCTCCTTCTTTTCCCACCTTCCTTTCCTTTTCCTTCCTTCCTTTTTCCTTTTTCCTTCCATCCCTCCTTTATTTACTCCTTCTCTCCCCTTTCCTTGTTTCCTTCATTTCTTCTTCCCCCTCCCTCCTTTCCTCTCTCCCTCCTTCCTTGCTTCCTTCCTTCCCTCAGTTTTCCCTTCCATCAATTTTTCCTTCCCTCCCTCCCTTGCTCATTCCTTCCCTCACGCCTAACTTCTTTCCTTTTGCTAAGACAAGAGGCTGGCAGCCAATTCCAGACCAATAGGCTTTTTTTTGCAAGTCTGTGTTAGCCAAATCCTTTTGCTTTTACTAAAAGTTTGTGTATAAAATAGTTGCTTATACGGTTTTCAGCCAGATGTCCTCAATTAGCCTGTGGTTAAGTCATTCTTATTTTACTTCCACCCACTCCATGATGCATCAAGGGGCAATGTGGATGTCCACTTCAGGCAGTGGCTGACTTCACTATGAGTTACAGCTTGGTGTTGTTTCACAAGAACACATCCATACACAAAGTAGTTTTCCTTCAGTGAGAAAGCGAGTACTATGGCAATGCCTGCTTTTTTGAGACTGAAACATTTTCTCATTTAGCCCAAAATTAGTTTTAGATTGATGAGGACCTGCCAGCTTCCCAAACAATAACGTTTTTGCAAAACCATGAGAAAACAAAAAGGATTGCAAAAAGGCTGGCAGACAACGCCACACCTGGTTGCTTTGCCAGTGCTTGTTTTCTCCGTTACTACCCTGCATCAAATACTGTGGAGAAAATCTCCCATCATACACTCTTCATGTCACTTATCCTAGTTTACTCTGTGACTGGGCGCTTGATGCATAGATTATTAGTTGTCCTGAAACTTTTATAAACCCAGATTTAGTGTTGAATGTTAGGTGGTGGCATGTTTATAGTCGTCAATTAAGATGTGCCTTGTGTGGTATGCTTTTCATAGCATCTTCTTATGTTTGGCCAATTCAGCAGTAGACAACAGGGAGTTCAATCCATCTTAATCAATGGCACTTTCACCGGGAGATCATGACAACAGCCTGCAGGTGGCCTGCAGGTGGGAGCGTGCAATTCACTTAAACCTGCAGCCCAAGCTGAGGGAACTGAGAGCAGGGCCTGCAGGCTCAATTGTCTTCAGAATAGTTTTATTTTTTTTAATAACCACCATATTAAACATTTAAAAAGCCCTCCTTGCCTAAAGCCGATGAATTCTATTATCTCCAACTCAGACGCTGGGTCACTTCCCCATCATACATAGTGCAAGCTTCTCAACGGCTTACTCCCTTTGAGAAGTGGTTGGTAGGTAAAACAGACGACAAACACCTAATCTCAGAACTATACACTATTTTAGCCGACGGGCAGAATGGAGGGCGTTCAAAGGGTCAACTCCGCTGGGAGGAAGACCTGGGCAGAGCTTTATCAGACAAGGAATGGGAGAACATCCACGACAGGGCTCACCACACAGCCCATAATACTGCTGGAACCGAAGCAGCTTTCAAAGTCACATCACATTGGTATCTAACATCAGCGCGCATCCACAGTTGGGCTAAAAACCACACGGAGAAGTGTTGGAGGGGATGAGGGCTCACTGAGTCTTTAGCACACTTTCTTTGGCATTGCCCACATTTAGAACGCCTCTGGGAGGGAGTGTTAAACGACATTGACAAAGATTTTGACACAGAGATCCCACGATTTCCGGTGTACACCTTACTGGGGCTACCAAATGCACTGACATTTCCTCTGCGATCATTGAGGGGTAAGCAGATGGCGCTGGCATTATTGGCGGCACTTCGGACACTCTTGGCACAGTGGGGCACCATGAATGTCCCAGACCACACAACATGGCTACACAGGCTTTGGCAAACCCTCGCCATGGAATGGCTCTCTTTGGTCCAAGATCACAAGGGGGAAACTTATGCTGAATTGGGGCCCCTATTATTCGAATATCGTCAAAATAATTCAGGGAGGTAACGTGCCCCAAATATCTCCAAATACTACATCTGCTTCCTGAAGCAAAGGAAGCAACGACATCCCACATATAATGGGTCGAGTTTGCATTAAAGGCAATCATCTTCTGTGTTTCGCTCCCGCAATAAGATGGGCTCATACCGGTGCAGGTACCCTTTTTCTTTTTTGCTTTTGGGAGGGGATGGAGGGTTTTTCCTTTTCTTCGTTTCTATAATTTTATTATTGTAGATAGGTTGGTTCATACAATCGAGAAAACGCTGCCGGCCCCAGGGTTGTAGGCAAAGAAGTTGTGTTCATGTGTTTATGTCTGAGACTTTCGCTGCCGGCCTTTATGGTTGTAGGCATACAGCTGTGTACTGCTACAGGATTGTTGTTTAAAACGAATAAAAGATTGGTTCCATAAAAAAAGCCCTCCTAATTTTCGTATACCAGCAACTACCTGGAATAAAATTGTTTCAGCTGCAGTGCTTGCTGCAAGGTGCTGAAGCTTCATAGGGCTGTGATTAACAGATTTTGATATTATTTGACTTGTGTGAATCAATTTATCTTCCTCGGATTGATTAATGTGACATGCAGTCACTGACATATGTCAGTAATAGGTACAATACCCGATTAGTCATTTTAACAAATATTATCCATCACAAATTTACATTCGGAGAGCATTTTTGTGGTGCTTTATGCAGCAGCTCTAAAAGAACAGATTATCTGAGCAAATTTAAGGAATCTGCGTTTTATTTGCGCTAGTTAATCTTTATCAATTCAGAGAAGGTAGACTATGTGTTATGCTTTTATCATTCATTTATTGCTTCTTTTTAGGTGTCACTGGTCCTGTACCACAGACTTACCTGAGTGATAAATTATGATGTATAATTAGTTTACTTCATTTGTAAAGTTCAAACCTTGAAAAAACATTTTCAATAGACGTTTTTGTGCGTGCATGTGTGCCTGATTGTTGTAGGGTTGAGCTTAGGGCCTCTTTATGTATTTCTTGTGGAAGACTGTGACCTTGTAATGTGGAACGCGGTCTGTCCCCGACCCCCGGGACAGTGCTGGGAGCAGTAAAACAGGGAGCAGCAACATAACTCCCATATGTCTCTGCCAGGAGGCGGGGATCTGCATAAAAGGCCACTTGCACACTCTGGTGTGGGACGCAGTCTGTCTTGGACCACCATTACAGTATTGGGAGCAGCATTACAACTCCATAAGGCCTTGCCAAGATGCTTACACACAGTGGGGAAGACCAGACCAAGAGCATCCGACAGAGCCCAGAAGAGGCTGGGCTGGGCCACCCCTCTTGGTCTGTTGGAGAAGACGACGCCTAGAAGCCAGATGGTAAGGTGACTATATCCAATCCTCGCTCCTATTTAATGCTCTTTGCTCATCTGCTGTGAGACTGTTTTCCTGGGCTGTGCGATGGGAAAGAGAAAGGCTGCACCCTCTACACCCTCTGTGGCACCCAATTGCCCATCTATCAATAGTTTTTTAGTCAAGGCTGTGGGGGTCATCACCATAGAAATTGACTTGGTAGAGAGGTGTTTATCACTGAATCTAACTAGCCCCCCTATTTCCATCATGGGCATGGCACCTGATCTACCTTCTGCTGTGCATCCTGCCCTGCCACGTCCTTTGGACAAAGCAGTTCCACTGCTTACTGAGATAGCCTTGGGTTCATCGATGCAGGAGTCAGTTCTTGGTTCCAGCCCCGCTCCTAAACTTCAGCACAAAACCAAAAACATGCCACTACCAGTGAGGCGAGGCCAAATGGTCAGGATCCTGACCCTTCTTTAGTTCCAAGAGGCAGCGCCTGTGTTTCCTCAAGTGTGCCTACTTGGGCCCTACTCTGGTCACTATTGACTGACTCCCATAAAGCTTATTTGGATCCTCGATTTGCCAGACTTGATAAACTTTAAACTGAAATCTCAAACATTTCCCACCGTAGCACCCTCTGTACCATGTTTGGCAGGGGCAAGGGCCGTTTCAGGCACTAATGAACCTGGGTCACGATTATCTTCTGGTGTTTTCCTTGAGAAGTGTACGTCTGCTGCTACACTGGATGAATGTGCAACTGGTCAGAGGAGCAACCAGGATTTTTAAGCTCCCAGGCCAATCGTGAATCTGATTCCCGGCAACAAGAGCATCCTTCCATATCAACCTACCACCAGTGTTGTCCTTTTTGTGTTGCTTTGGAACACATACCTGGCTTGGATATCTCTCCTAATAATAAAGTTTTCGCATTGGTTATCCTGCCACTCTAACTTTTTCATGAAAGACTATTCCAACATCATGATGGTGAAACAAATGGAATGTATTGGCCCTTTGGAGAAATATATTTACGGGGACTATGCTATTATTAATTTTAGCAAAATGAATTCTGAATCATTATCATCGACCACCAAGCAATGGGGCTGTTAATATTTCGCCTTTAGATTTTTTTTGTAGGCACTTGAAATACTATATGTATTTTCTATGTGCCCTGCTCTTTCAACCCACACCACATTGGCCTGATGTGAGTATCCCATGTCACAACAGGTTTTTACCACTAGAAGGTGTCAATGAGTTGGACTGCTGAGATGGCTGTCCCCCTCAAGATTCCGGTCTTGTCATCTTTCAGTATCTCTATAGATCCAATTGTTTTGACCACCAATCTAATTTCCATGGTGTCAATGCTGTTTTGCATAGACTGGTGCCTTTTCATAGACACATAGGAAATGTGTATTTTTCAGGAGGCTTGGGCTCTGTCCCCACAGTGTTTTTCTGGGTTTATCTGTGGATGATTCCCCGGCTATTTCAAGGCAGGTTTATGAGGTGGTTGCTATTGATTTAGAGGCAGTGCAGGCTGAGGGTTTGAACTTGTTGCATGCTGACTCCTTGAGTAGAATTAGTGACATCCACAACACTAGGTTATCCTCCCTTAGAGGCCTGTTCTTGGTGAAATGTAGGGCTTTGCTTAAGAGGGAGAAAAAGGCTCCCTGGCATTCTAAATCTTGCAGATCTGTGAGGCGAGCCCTGTCCATCGTTATTAAAGCTGGAAACAGAAATTCGATACATACAGCTAGGTCTTCTTATAAAGCTATTGTACAACATGCCAGGAGAGATTGGGTGCTAGCTAGCTGGGATGCTATGTTAACTGCTTTCAAGGGAAAAGATCACAGTTCCTTTTAGCGTACTTTAGCAAACAGTAACTTCGATTCTAATTCACTTATTGATAGTATCATCTATGCAGTTACCTGAGATGACCATTTTTCTAAATTCTATTTTTTTGATACAAGTATGGATCTCCCTTGGTGTGAGAATAGTGGTGCTCTTCTTGCTGCTAGGAATGGCATCATAGCTAGTGTTTCCCCAGGTGTCACTAATCCAGGAAGGGGTGCCCCTGAGGCTTGGCCAGTTTTCATCGATGAAGTCAATAAAGGAGTTGATTGGATCTATCACAACAAAGCACCCAGTCAAGATAAGATTCATGGGGACCTCTTTAAGGCTGAGAAGGGTATCTTGAGGCCTTATCTTGTTTTGGTTTTTTAACTGCATACTGAGTGGTTACCCCATGCCTCCATCATGGGCTGGGGCTGAGATCATTACAGTATTCAAAAAGAGTTCAAGGTCACTCCCTTCTAATTATAGGCCTATTAGCCTGATTGATAGCTCCCAGAAACCTTTTAGTCACATTATACTAAAAAACCGCAGGATTGAATGGCAAATGTGGGACTGCTGACCCCATTGCAAGCAGGTTTTAGGGATGACATTAGCACCAATGACCAGGTGTTTCATCTCAAATTGATTTATCAGAAATATGTCACTCTGGGGGGGGGGGGGACAACTTTGCATGGTATTTATGGACCTACAGTCCGGCTGTGACCTTGCACCCAGGGCTTCCTTTTGGAAGGCTATGGCAGAAGTGGGTGCTCTGAAATACCTCCTTTATATTTTTATCACGCTCCACTCCAATAATTTTGCCCATGTTATATGTGTCCCCAGGCCAAACCGACTGACCCCATTCCAGTGACAAGGGGTGTGAGGCATGGGTGAATCCTAGCCCCAACCCTCTGTCTCTTATACATCAATGATTTAGTACCTTAACTTGTGTTGCGTGACAAAAACGCCCCATGTGTTGCTGATAGAAAGGTCCAGACCCTCTTGTTTCCGGACATTACACTTCTGATTTCCAAATCCCCTTCAGAAGGTTTTGGACCAATTCGGAATGCCAACAGAGAGGGCTGGAGGTTAATCTCAGCAAGACCAAGTATATGGTCTTCAACCCCTGTTTAGCAGCCTGTTTCTCTCAACCATTGATGGTGTCCCTTTGTAGAGAGCTCAGATATTTGAATACCTAGAGACCTCAACTACAGAACAGTTTGGATACCACCATCCAAAGTGTAGAGTTAAGATGGAGCAATACACAGGGAATATTATAAGGCATCATCAAGATTCCCCCTTTTAATTAGTATAGCTCCCATTCCAAATTTACCATCTTCAAACTCTTGGGGCAACTCTCTACTGAGGGGAACATTGGAGCCACATGGATGTCAGAAGTTTAGAAAAAGTTGAAATTGGTTCCTGGGACTTTTCACTAGTCCCCCTGTTAGTACCCATCTAATCCCCCTGCACTTTGATGTGTGTATCAGACCATTCTCTGATAAAGTGGGTCTTAGACCAATCTTGTATTGGCATAGGATTTGGGTGACCACAGCATTACTGCCATACCAGCAGGGCTTAGAGGATGTCATGAGGCTGTCTGGGGCCTCCATACTTCCATGGCTTAGGTTTGTTCAATGACGATTGAGTCAGATGGGGTGTGGGAACCTTTGGTCTACCCCAAAGAAAGCTACAGGGCATTCGAAAGAGGCACTCAAACATTTATATTGGCAATGTATAGACAATTTGTTTCTGTGTTCTGCCAGCATGGGTTACCTCACCACCACCTTCCTTGACCACAAAAATGATTATGTTGCAGAAGGATATTTAAATGAGATTGAGCCTCCCCTATCAAATTTTTATATATGAAATTTCTATCTATCTATCTATCTATCTATCTATCTATCTATCTATCTATCTATCTATCTATCTATCTATCTATCTATCTATCTATCTATCTATCTATCTATCTATCTATCTATCTATCTATCTATCTATCTATCTATCTATCTATCTATATATATATTCACTGAAAAAACCATAGGTTTCACACATGTTATAGTTAGCGGAAATTTTACTGATAAAAAACCAGTGAAATTGCCCCGTTATAGTTAGTGCTGGCAACTATAACTCACGCGACCGCAATCCTCTGCTGATGCTAATACTGTATTTAGACACTTATTTGCCCATGTCTTCTTCCATACATTTTTAGCTATACATATATTACAAATCTTTTTTTTTCATAAAGACACATATGTCATCAGCAGAAGATTGCGGTCGCGTGAGTTATAGTTGTCAGCACTAACTATAACGGGGCAATTTCACTGGTTTTTTATCAGTAAAATTTCCGCTAACTATAACATGTGTGAAACCTATGGTTTTTTCAGTGAATTTGCAAGGTTTTTTAAATGCTAATTCCTAACTATAACGTGTGTGAAACCTATGGTTTTTTCAGTGAATTTGTACGGTTTTTTAAATGCTAAGTTACTTTACGCCATTCGAGGCGTGCGCGCCCACTTAACGCAGTTCGTTCCGTGCATGGTTTTTATCAACTTTAATAAGCCCTGTACATTTGGTGGCCTTCGGCCACCAAAAGCACAGGGGGTGGGGTAAGTGTGGATAGTGTTTTTTTTTTTACCGTACGCTTACGGTAAGCGTACGGTAAGCGTACTCGGCGAAATTGCCGAAAAAAAAATAAAACCGTTTTTGCTCTTGGGGGATGTTTGGGGACTCCCTCAACATGACTATGTGGGAGGGAGTTGTCAAAACAGCCCCGTAACATGTTTTTGGCCATCTTGTTTGATAAACAACACTCAGTGCGAGAGACAAAATGGCGGCCGCCGCTTCCTGGTTTCGGCCGATTCGAATGTTTACTAAGATCTAAGAGCCAATCAGAATCGCGCTCGCGCACGCCACCGTACGCTTACGGTAAGCGTACGGTAAGCGTACCGTAAGCGGGCTCAGATATATATATTGATTTAAAGGCTATTTTCTCAGAATCTACTGAACAGATTTACACCAAACCTACAAAAGGCACTTCCTTGACCTAGGGACTACCTCTCTGCCAAATTTCTAGTAATTCTGTTCAGCCGTTCGGGCTGTAGCTCGTTCTAAAGGTCCTATGGAAAAATGCATGGGAAAAACGCGTTTTGGGACCCCCCTTTTATCTCAGCCCCCGCTTGACGAATCCCCCCGAGACTTTCAGGGTAGGAGCGGAGCGTAGCGCCCCACCTATTTTGAGAAATTCGCGAGGATTCATCGACCGGCGCCAAAGTTATTCAAAATAGAATGTTGAGGTTTTCCTATGGAAAAGGGGTCCTAACTATAACTACCTACTGGCGACCGCCAGTAGGTAATATATATATATATATATATATATATATATATATATATATATATATATATATAACAAAGTATTTCGTCAAGAGCGCTCCTGTGCACCAGAAATCTTGGGGAAAACAGGAACAGACGAAAAGCTGACCCAGGATGCAAGTGAGAAAATTAATTTATGTTCGTTTTACAGCAATGCCTGCATGACGCGTTTCAGCCTACGAAAGGCCTTGATCACATGACGCCGAGGCTGAGCAGGAGCAATTTAAAGTGCAAGTGCAAAGTGTATAACGTACATGATTGGCTAACACATAAATGGCGTAATAGACATGGAAGAAATATATTAGAAAGAATATATATACATATTTGTAGTTCACTAATAGTAAAATACATAAAAGTAACGAACATTGATAGACAGTTGGTAAAACAATCCTTAAAAACAATGAAAGCACAAATATAAGGTGCGATCTAGATTTAAGGCAGAACCAACGGGCAGTGGCAGTTTAAAACAAACCTTAAATGTTTTATATAAAAAAACTGAACACCTACATATGCAACAACGAAATAAGCTGTGCAAAATACGCAATATGTGCAAATGAGACCCAAGTGGGTAAAATCCTCATCATGTTCGTAGTCAGTGAGCATATATGATACAAATAACCATCATAGATGAACACTAGCATGACTATATCAAAGCGCCAATCAAGATAATGCATAGTATACAAAGTGCAAAAAATAGTGCTATATTAAAAACAGTCTTAATATAATATAAAGTAATGTTACAAAAATTATAATTCTTTCTGCATACTAAAAAGGTATGGAGGCTATACATCAATGGAACAATAGATATAGACATCTTTAAAACTGATGGAAAGAGTTGATGAAAATGGTATGATTACAGACAGGTGAAGAAATCTTCACCAGCCTTAAGACCCACAGGGGTCTTAGAGTCCAGTTTGAGAATATAGCGGGTTTCTAGCGCACGGAGAAGGGCATCACGATTGCCTCCTCGTCTCAACGGGGGCACAGAGTCAATGACAAAGAACCTAAGGAGTTCGCTTTTGTTGTCATGGCACTCCTTGAAGTGGCGTGCAACAGGGTATGTGGGATCACTGCCATTAATGGCCCGTATGTGCTGGAGTATCCGCTTGTGGACCTGCAAAATGGTACTGCCAACATATTGCAGGCCACACGGACACTCCAGCACATACACTGCAAATTCAGTCCTGCAAGTAAGGAATTTATTGATGGGGCGAGGGATGTCACAGAACGGAATGCAATATTCCATCTTGTTAGCCCCATGCCTGCACGCTTTGCAGCTAGAACAGCGTTTGAAGCCCTTGCTCGACTGCAACCATGTTTTAGTCGCAGCACTTTCAGGACTGGATTTAACTAGCGCATCCTTCATCGAACGGGCTTTTCTGAATGTAATGACCGGACTTGCTGACATCAGGTCCCCAATGACAGGGTCATTACAAACGAGGCTCCAATTTTTCTTAAATATTTTGCGTAGAGCCTGATGTTGACGATTATAGGTCACAATTAATCTGATCGGTTGATTAGTAGGTAAGCTCGTTTCGATAGGCACAGACTTCTTTAAGTCCTCACTCCTAGGGATGCGATTGGCTTTTTGAATTGCACTATCAACCATAGCAAGAGTACAGCCCCTTTGCATAAAACGTGCTTTGGTGGCTTGTTGAGCTTTAACACATTCTAGGTCAGTGCTGCAAATACGCCTTATACGCAACATCTCCCCATAGGGTATGCTGCGTATGAGATGTGCCGAATGGTGACTTGAGGCATGCAACACTGTATTACCCGCAGTGGGCTTCCTAAATAGTCGCGTTATTAACTTGTCATTGCTGGCCACGATTTCTACATCTAGGAAGCACACCGGCTCCTGGCTTATGTTGGACGTAAAGTGGAGGTTAAGAGTGTTGATGTTGAGTGCACTAATGAAATCAAGGGCTGCCTGTTTGGTACCCTGCCATATCAAAAAGATGTCATCGATATAGCGGAGCCATACAATTACATGTTTGGAAAAAGTGTCATGGTGTTGGCCAAAGAGGACCTGCTCCACCCAGCAGCACATGTGCAAACAGGCATAGCTGGGAGAAAAACAGGCCCCCATGGCTACACCCCTGACCTGTTGAAAGTAATGGTTACCAAACATAAAGAAATTGTTGTACAAGCAAAAAGAAATCATATCAAGTAACATCTTATTATGATTGGCTAGCATAATGGGTCTATTCCCCAGATAATGTACAATTGCTTTCAGGCCATCAGAATGATGTATGCTTGTATACAACGCTGTTACATCAAGTGTAATCAACCAACACGTAGAGTCCCAAGGGGTGTCTGCGATTTTTCTTAGAAAATCACCTGTGTCCTGCACAAATGACGGTAGGGTTTGAACATGTTCCTGCAAGAAATTGTCAATGTACACAGATGTGTTTTCCAATAACCCCCCACAGGCTGAGATGATTGGCCTACCAGGAGGCTTGACGGGGTCCTTGTGTACTTTTGGGATGAAATAAATCACCGGGGTGATTGGATGCTCATTCTTGAGGTACTTGAATTCATCCTGACTCAAAAGCCCGGTACTTCTCCAAGCGACCAAACGTGCATAGAAGTCATTCTGTGCTTTCCTCATTGCAGCTGCCTCACACCTTTTATAACAAAGAGGATCATTAAGCTGGCTGTGGGCTTCATCTAGATAAAATTGACGAGGCCAGAGCACCACATTGCCGCCTCTGCCGCCTTTGTCTGATTGGCGGATAATGATGTTGTTGTTTGCCTGAAGTTTTTTAACCAACTGGATATACCAGGTATTCTGTGCGGTGTGTTGCATTTTTTCACGAAGCGTGGATGCATAAAGTTTTTTCATACCCGCTATAGATAATTTGTGAAAAATGTCTAGATTATCATGCAGCATCAAAGGAGAAAACGTTGATTTGGACTTAAATTTGGTAAGGCCTGACACGTTAGGGATCAATTCATCATTAATACGGCTGGAGCTGGAGTATATATATATAGATATAGATATATATTGATGTTTTTTTACGTTTGTCAGCGTGGAGCAGCTCACTGTAGCAACACAAGGCACTACAAATACCATCAGGCTCAGCGCGAGCCGAAGCCCACTGGGGCAGGTGGTTGTTAAGTTAATTGGACTGCCATTGTTTGCACGCTGATAAATGTTTTGCCTCTGATGAAATGCCTCACAGCATGAAACGCGTCAGGCGATGAACTTTGGCGAGCTTTTACTCCACAATGCTGTAGCTCCTGTGAAATAAAAACGGAAGATTTAACCTACCTGAGTGTGGCTATCCTGAATGGGAAACTTTGAGAGTTGGATATAGATATATATATATACTGGTTTCCAGTAGGTAGATCTAGTTAGGACCTAGTTCCCAGAGGAAAAGCGTTTTTTGTTTTGCTAATAACTTTGGCACCTTTGACCGCTCCCCACAAAAGTTTCAAAACTAGTTTCCCATGCACTTCAGCTGCTGTCTGAAAGGTGATTCTTCAAGTGGGGGCTGAGAAAATGGGGGGGCCCAAAACACGTACTCCCAATGCAATTTGCCATAGTAGTTTTAGACACAACTGCAGCCCATACCGCAGAATAGAATTATGCTAAATTTGAGAAAAAGCTAGATCTTGATCCAGAAAGGGTGCTTTTTGCATTTTGTGGTAAATCAGTAGTTTTGAAATTATTGAAGAATAAAGATGGATCAATGAATCCATGTGTCAACAGAAATGCCGTGATTGTCTGCCACCACTTCAACCAGGATGTGGTGGCAGCCATTTTGGGATTCAGGCTCAGCCAAGTCACAAGAAAAAAGAAACACAAGGGGGCTGGGTAGGCATAGCCTAACCCCCTAGGCCTGGTGGTGGGGTCCCTGAACAGTTACCCAAAAAACCAAAACAAACTGCCTGTAAACTTATTAATCGGCAGAGTATCTGTCCATACTTCAAGGATGCTTATCAAGTCATCAAGGAGTCAAATTAATCAAACATATAAAAAATCATCAATACCTTCATCAAAAATATTATCAAAAATGCACATTATTTAGTGTGATCATCATCATACAAAA
The DNA here is from genome assembly GCF_964204655.1 of Triturus cristatus. Classification (NCBI taxonomy): domain Eukaryota; kingdom Metazoa; phylum Chordata; class Amphibia; order Caudata; family Salamandridae; genus Triturus; species Triturus cristatus. Next base: position 872,541,804 of record NC_140581.1, read on the forward strand.
ATACATTCAATACAAAAATTACATATATTTAAATAACAAGAATATCCAAATGTAAACGCCCATACAACTCTCACACATGCATTCAACAGGTATTCGCAGACATATCAACAGCCTACAGATAAACAAGACAACAATAAAACAGAAACCAATACTTAACACAATACACTTATGGACAAACGAAAATAAAAAAAAAGAGAAAAAGAATTTCAGCATTCAATTATTTTACACACACATATGTACCAAATATTTTTTTTAAGTAAAACATTATTGAATGACATTTCATACATTGTAATAATCAATCTTTTATCTAGGGCCAACAATGTTTTTTTATAAAAACTTTGCCACAAATTTGTGGAGGATCCTGGGCCAAATTTTTTAAAAAAACAAGCGCAGTCTCCCACGCTTGTTTTCTTTAAACCCCCGCTGGGTGGGCCAGGTCCCAGGAAGAGGGGGGTGCATGTGACCCCCTTCCTGGGCTGATTTTGGCCCCAGGGACTCCATCACCTGGGGTCTACCTTGTGAAAAAAATGGGAAGGGGTACATGTCCCCCCTCCCAGGCCGATTTTGGCCCAAGGGATCCCATCACCTGGGGCCCGGACATAGTGGAAAAGGTGAGGTGGGGACCACAGCCACACTGCACGGGCTCATTTTGGCCTTGGGGAACACATCCCCTGGCCGCATCCACATAGGGGGGGCTCGCACTGCCCCCCTCCCTGAACCAGAAATGGCCCTAGGGATCCCATTCCCCATTGCCGAGTCATGCTATGTCCTGGGGTGCCCACCCCTAGAACATGGAGCCCAAACGCAGGACACAGTGCTTTTCCCTGGCTCCCTCGCCATGCAATGCAAATTACCTCCTATATGACATCACTTATGACATGTTATATGAATTGTTGATAACATCACTGCACCATCTGAAATAACATTTTTGATGACAAGCCTGTGCATGGCGGGTGTTTGAGTTATAGTTACCTTATAGCAGGAGTTATAGCTACTAGAGATAACTATAACTGTTGAATTGCAGTGTTTTTTTAGTTTAAAATGTTACGTTGGCATTTAAATTTTCATCTAACTATAACGTCACTATAACCTTTGTTTTTTTCAGTGAAAAAAAAAATATATATAAGCTAGATCTAAGAACAGAAAGAAAGCTTTTTGTGTTTTGGCGTAAATCCGTTCAGTAGGTTTAGAGCAATTAATTGGAATTGAGAGCACAGCGCTAACCTGGCTAAAGAGTTTTCTGTCTGACCATATCCAAACTGTCAGCATGGGCTCATTCCTTTCAACAGAAACTCATATCACCAAGGGGGTGCCACAGGGCTCTTGTCTCAGCCCTACCCTTTTTAACATCTATGTGGCACCCCCGGCCAGCATATTGAGAGACTTTGGGTTTGTCCCTGTCTCCTATGCTGATGATACGCAGCTCCTATTCCCTTTTAAACATCTAACCGACGAAGTGAGGGTGGCCTTCTCAGATGGCATGAAAGCTGTAGCAAATTGGATGAAGTGTAACTACCTCCAATGCAACGTAAATAAGACCGAAGTAATGCTTTTTGGGGAGGTTAGAAATCTGTGGACTTCAGAGTGGTGGCCATGTGAGCTTGGTCAAGTACCTGAACCCAAACTGGTCGTAAAAAACCTAGGGGTTCGTCTTGATCGCGAGCTCACCTTTAAACAACATGGCAACTGGGTGACCGGCCAATGCTTTCATGTTATTGGACTCTTACGCAAAGTGTTTCCACTATTACCTGATTCCACTAGAAAAACCTTGGTACAGGCACTAGTGTTGAGTCGCCTGGATTACTGCAATGGACTCCTGTTGTCAGCTAATCAGGGAGTCCTAGCAAAACTCCAGGTGATACAAAACACTGCGGCAAGACTTGTGCTGAAAGCCCCCCCAAGAACACCTTCCAAACCACTCCTTGACAAATTACACTGGCTCCCAGTTTGTAAAAGGATTACTTTTAAGACATGCTGTCTTATTCATAAAACCATACATGGTTCTGGACCCTCTTATTGGAAAGACAAATTTACTCCCTACAATCCCACTCGGCTTCTTAGGTCCAGTAGCCAACTTCAACTTAAAGTACCTACCATTAAGAGGAACAGACAAGGTGGGAAAGCCTTGTCTGTGGTAGGCCCGACACTATGGAATAAACTCCCTCTTGAGCTCAGGCAATGCTCAGAATTTTTGGTTTTTAGGAAAAAACTCAAAACGTTTTTATTTTAGTAATTCATCAACCGTTTTAGTTTCATATGTTGGATGGTGCTGAGCTGTTCCTTTCGTTTCCTGTAGCTGCCAATTTTCCACTCTCTTCTCCTCTTTATCTGTGCGCAGAGATACTCTTGTGTAAGAGTCGATTCTAGCGCGATATAAATCCATAAATAAATAAACAAATGCTTGTAAACGTTGTATATCTAGTGACAAGAAGGTCCTGACGACCCCTGCAGATCTCAAACTGAGATCTGATTGGCTGCCACCACCTCAATCAGAAAGTGGTGGCAACCTTCTTAGGATTTGGGACTCAGTCCTGAAAAATAACAAAAAAAAGACACAAGGGGGCTGCGTAGTTATACCCTTGGGACAAAGACGTTTAAAAAAAAATATCTTTCACCAGTTAGTTATCTCAAGTAACTATAACTCGTGCCCTGAGGTAACTATAACTCACACCCTCCCATGCACTGCTAATTACCTCACATATTACTTCACTCATGACATCTTATCATTGATAATATCACTTAATTTGCAGTGAAATTATTGATGGGAAAGCTGTGCCTGGTGGGGGCACGAGTTATAGTTACCTTAGGGCAAGAGTTATAGTTACTTGAGATAACTCTACCTGGTGAATTTCTGTGGTTTTTATAGTTTAAAATGTTACTTTTTACTGAACAGTTTACCTAACTATAACGCTACTTTAACCTTTTGTTTGTTCAGTGAATATATACACACATACACACACACCCCAATCCTTTTCAATGAATGGTCTTCATGTGGAACTACGTGCATGTTAACCAGAGGTGAAAGGAAACTGAGCGCTGCACAATATTGATGAGGCAAAATGTGGCATTGCATAAAATCATTTTTCCAGAAGCGATCAAATGGAAAATTCCAGTAGGTGTGGCAGCATCTTCAATAACCAAAAGAGTGAACAATCACTGCTTTATGTGATGTGAGGTATTGAACAAAAGCAATGCGCATAGTATTCATTCATAGTATCTGGAAGCATAGAATGCGGGGAACATGCCCACAATTATACTTAATTTGATACAGAGGTAGTGATATAGTTAAAAGGCCAACAGTGCATCCCTATTACAAAAACAATGGCTATGTAGTCCTTGAAAAACAGTGTTATTTTTGGAAGTCATACATTTGCATATTTGTTTTAGAGACCTCAATCGCATATTACAATCACAAGACACAGTTCGACCACAGGTCACGCAGGACATATTCATTTAAAGGGCAATGCTTCCCACTCTCCTATTGCTGACAAGAGGAGCGCCTCACGTTTGCATACCGTAGGATGCGTAAGTATGATCAGAGGGATTAGACGACTTGTGACACTGAGTTGTGGGAATTGACACAGAGGCTAATGTGTGCACTGTATCAAAATGATGAATAACACCTCTGCTCACACTGCTCTCTAATGGAATTATTCATCTCCTGTTGTCCAAGGTTAGCTTGTCATGAGAGGAGATTGAATAGCAGGAGGGGCATTGTGTACAAAGGTCACCTCTTCCCCCATGGGGGGCGGGGATCAAATAGAGGGAGTCAGAAATATGGTTGACAGTCTAGTAAAAGAAGCCGCCTAGAACCACTTATGGGAAGTTTTTATATCTGAAGACACGAGGGCCTTTTCTAAATGACTGCCTGTGTCCTAGGGTGAAGTAAATTCTAGTGTACAACCCTTTGTAAAAAAAATAAAAAAAAATAAAGGTGTCGCATGTGGGGCATGTTCTTACAATCCAATGACACTTGTAAATTTCTTGGCACAACAATGTTGTCACGGGAAGCATTTCTTGGATATAGGGGTAAGCATTCTATTGGGCAATGCAGTTCAAGTTGTACCAAATACCTGCATTGGACATTAAGCAATGAGTTAGCTGCTCTCTAAGACTCCTACATGGCAACAAGGACATTGCGGTACCAACATCACCTTCCGTAAGAGTACTCATCTGACTACGAAGCACACTGGTTGCCAGGGAGTTCTCCATTCTCAGCCAGGTTAGGACAAAATGTGCCAACCGCCCCGGCTAGGGATTGAAATTCCTCCAGCAAAGCTGGCATCACCTGCTCAGAGAAAAAGGTAGGAGGGTTGTAACACGGAACCTTAAGAATTCAGCCTTCAGCTTTCTCAGCCAACTGTTTGAAGACCTGAATGACTTGTATACATGACTAATCAATCATGTTTTCAGATAAATGTGCCAGAAACTAACAGGAGATCGACTATTACAAGCTCATTACAAAGCCTGGCATTTGGAAGACAGTTAAACTCGAGGGAATAGTGACAGGTTTATTTATTGCGCTATTAAGTCCCAGCCTGTGATGGCAACAATTGGGAACATCTAAGCCATAAGTTTAAAAATGTCTATTGCTCACATATAAGATAGGCTGCACAGTATAAACAAAATGTATTACACATAGCATAAGATAGGCTGCACACACTATAACATACGCTGCCACAAAATGTGCAAAAAGATTCAGGGCCTGATTTAGAGTTTGATGGATATCCCACTCGCGGTATTACAAGTGCCATAGGCTATATCACACTTATAGCATTGTGGACTGGGCATCCACCATATCCCACCTGCCAAACCCTGATTAAGGACATTAGTGCTTAACCCCTTCAGTGCCCCGCCCTTTCCCCGCCCTGTGCCGGCCGTTGCATTAGCGGGCGGGGTTCATGACGAGATAGTCTCGTCATGGGCACAGCGCAACCGTGCTCCATGACGAGACTATCTCGTCATGGGCACTGAAGGGGTTAAGTGCTTATAGTTCTTTTTAAAAGCAATTTTTCTAGTATATCACAACCAGACTGTACCTAGTACAGACTTTTCATATAAAAAGCTCCATATAAATGTCACATTTCAAACCAGTAGCAGATTTACAGGATCACTCAAAAAGCAAAAAAATCCATGTCAATATGAACCTTCAAATGAGTCCATCAATAAAAGCCGATAATGGATCCCAAGCACCGCTTAGATTTGCTGATTACCGAATTGTAGACATTTACATTTCTTTCAGGTAAAAGGCACCCTGGAGAGAAGGCTTGCTTCTTTTTAGCCCTCTGTCCCCTCACAGCACAGGAGATGCATTGTTACTTCTCAGCAGGAGTCCACTGATGGCTGGCATTATCTCTTCAGGATTGGTTGCTTTTTTTTTTAACAAAATGGAGAGAAGCTGATTTTGTAAAATTATAAAAGCTTGGGAGAGCCACAGTAGATACCATGCACATCGAACTGACGCTACTCTGACAGTGGACTGCGAAAAAGCCATGGTAGAACATACCGCAGGACACTAGTTCAAAGGACCTCAACCATCACGGTTCGGGCTCAGTAGCTTCTTTCTACCCTGTGGCCCCTAAGCGGGGTTTGACACATGCCATCCAGAAAGTGACGGGCCCGAGGGCCCTCGGACCACAGCAATGGCACATGTGTGCTACACAAACACAGAACAGCATAACACATCATAGCATAACACACATTTACCTGCTCCCATGTACACATTCAGAAATCCTTCAGTAGCCAAAGCCGTCTGAGCAGGATCTCAGATGCTCTCATAAAATATCTCTACGGTAATACAGCAAGGTAAACCAACTGCACCTCACCAGTCTGGATTCACTCATTGCCAAGCTGTAGGAGTTTCCATCTCTGGCACTTTGTGATAGACAACATTGAAACAGCAGTAAAGAAAAAACACCTACTGTGCCAGGCCATCCATCAATGCTTTTATTATTATAACAGCATAAATAGAACAGTTTGACTCCCTGTGCCACCCCGGGTGAGCAGCACAGCAACAAAGAGCATGGGAGGCCATTTTATTGAGTGTTTTTTTCAAGCTTTATATTATTTGTTATATTAACGCAAAAGAAAATGGCGGGGTTGCTTCTTTGCTTTTCAGATCCAGAACGGCTATTATCTGCAACAGTTTCAATGGAATTCGCTTCATCAAAAAGCATCTTCTAATGCATTATCCTTTGAGAAATCTGAATTTTCTTTTGGTTCTAGAGTATGCATGCCCACTATGTTGAGAACATTTCCCTTCATGTACACTAACCCACTGCTTCACCTGTGTTTGGTTTAATGCCCGTGATAAATTAAAAAAAGCAACCCATTTCATGAATTGTAAACATTGGTCTTTTGTGAACAGCATAGCTGGTAAACAGGTAGTTTATTCCATAATCACAAAGATTTAGTATCAAAATCAGTGGAATTTGGAAATCGGAGTCACAGAGCTGCATTTGCTCAGTAAGGCACAATACCTCAACATTAAACTGTACCAGTGGTGTAACAAAACTTGAGTGCCCCTCCTGCAAAGTATATGGTGGGCCCCCTAACCCTGTCAGGGGCTCATAGGCCAATGGCCTGCTGCCTGTGCACAGTGCCAGCCAGTGCGCAGTGGGTGACTGCGTGTAGCCAGGCATGAGCGTATCAAAGTACCTGGTCCCAGATTCAGTCTACTGTACTCTGAGGAGTCCCCTGGAGCTTGCCCCCCCGCTCCGCAGGGGCTGTGGCGGCTATTGTTAAGCCACTAAACTATATACATACTTTTCAAGGCATCAAGCTGCCTGCCGTGATATTTGGTTGTCCATTACAATAGATTGCTGTCAAGTCACATGTCCAGACATCTTAACAGCTGTGCGATTACCAAACAAGGTCGTCTATCTCACAACAAGATCTGTGAACTAAAGGGCTATAGAATTACATCTAATTGCCAGGGTGTTGCCGATACTGTTCCCTCGTTTCTGCCACTTTTACTACAATGTCACACAAACTCTGAATTAAATGACGAAACGTTGTTCCTCATTTTCTAAAGTAGTTCAGACGGAGAAGGTGGTGCTGCTGCAGTCTCATGGCGGTGGCTGCGTAAGGCTCATAGGAGAGCCTTAACAGCAGACTGCTGCTGTGACATCGACCTGCAGCACATTTGTGTACGATGTGGCATGCATGGCACACCGTGCTGGAACAGGGTTGCAATTCTAGGTAGGCACAACAAGTGCCCCTCCACATGCACCCCCAAGCCCAGATCCAGCCGGGGGCACTGTTAAAGCCGCCTGTCATGCATGTCTGCCACCCTTTTCATTGCTGGCTCACCGCCATGAAAAGGACTGTGGATATTTAGGTCATAATATGCTCCGCGGTGCCAGCATCGGCATGGCCAGCATATTTTGCAGTTATGGTTGCAGACCACTGGCGCAGCAGCATCCTTGATCCCGGCACAGTTTGTGGACTTGTAATGTTTTGACCGCCACACTCAGAATACTGTGGGCGGACTAACAATGGTGGCGGTGGTCAGACTGCCACCATGAGTACAGCGGTCCTGAGGACCTCCGCACTCGTAATAAGGTCCTTAGCTCCAACATTAAAATATCTGCTCTGTGCCAACAGAAGAAATTGCCCATTACTGGCCTGAGACTCTTTGTCATCCAATTGAGTGGGATCAGTATGTTACAAGTTTACCGATCCAGTTTTGCAAAACATGATAGTGAAATATAGATTGGACAATAATACGTTTATTGTATGGCATGAAATTACCCAATATGACTTTTAGAGTTGGTGGATTTTGAAATTGTGGTATACATAGGAATATACTAGTGTGCACACTTTATTGGATTGTTAGTTTTTCATTGGGGAAAGACATACATTTTTAAAACCTATATTAATCCAATTTGATATTAGCATATGTAATGTAGACTTACGGTTTTTATGTGCCATGCATTCATTTGATGTAATAATTGCAATTGGGAAATTTTTACAAGCAATTGGAAAGGGAAATTGGGGTGATTAATATCTTTTCTGATTTTAATGATTTATATCTTACTCATGTTTATTAACTCAGTATTATATACTTTAATGTTAGGATATAGATTCTTGCTTATGATTTATGCATAGACTAGTTTAATTGACTATGCTACCAATAAACATAATTTATTACTACTACATATATTAGAATCGGGTGCTGCAGTCTACACTGAACCCTGCTCTACTGACCGTTTTTGAAGTTAAAAATTAATACTCTCACTGGTACTCACCAGCAACATATTTTTACACTGAGGAGTACTAAACCTACATTTTTTTAGGATTTAACATGTTTAGGTTTCCAATTATTCCATAAAGGCCTAGTTTAAATGTACCCTCATCATGACTCTTGAAAGGTTGATAATGAAGGACTCATATTGCTTTGTCTAACCGTTATTTTCTCATTCTCTATGGTACTAAACTTTCACCCATGATTGTGGGCTAATACTGTCCTTTCCAGCTGCCTCTTTACCACCCATGATCATGTGAATTTCTAAATCATTGTTCAACCCCAAGCCCACAGTATCATCCTCCAGATAGAAAAGAGACCTTATTTGCGAAAAATAACAGGGTTTATACTATGCAATTATAATTCTTACTATAACTAACACTTCACACAACTTCAGATTTTGCAGGCCTCTCTGCTCACCTGCCTGCTTCTGAGCACACACACTGCTCAAGAGCAAATACAATCATTATTAGACTTAATAGAAAAACTTGAATTAGATCTCCATTTTTTTTCGAAGATGCATGATGTTTATGAACATTCACTCCTGTGTTTATAACCTTTATTTCAAATCATCCATTTAGACTCTACCATACTCTTAAATGCTAACATCCAATGTTTTGTTAAAATGAATCGCCCAGCATCTCATAATTCAAACATTTCTGGACAACCAAATTTCCTCATCAGTATCAAGTTACTTTATAATGTATTTAAACTGTGCCTAGGAGTCTCCAACAGTCAGTGGAATCGCTATAATAATCCCAATAAGCCTGCCTTTATAAGTATGTGTAACAGATGATTTTCAACAACTCTCCATCAAGCCTACCAATACATAAGGCAAGACCTTTGAACTTATAATTGTTCGGACTAATACCATCCTATTAGGAAAAAAAATCCTATTTTTGGGGGGTAGTCTATTCGCTAATTTATACTGTTCAGAAGCTTCCTATGCAACCTTTATTTAAAGCACAGCCCAAACCGGAAAATGCAACATACCTTCCCAGACAATCTTTTAAGTCCTATCACCTTCACCTCAACACCTTCATTATTTGAATCTGCAGATGTCATTAATAAATCACACTCTGGGCTCAAAAGACTTTCACGATCATCTCTTAACTCCAATTGATAGGAAAATTGATTGAAAGTTTCTAGCCATGCATTTACAATCAGACATCATAACTGACAGCCTCTTATAATCTCACAAAACTAAGGGCCTGACAAACAAAGATTACATTCACAAACAGTGATCAGAAATTGCACACTGACTTTTTGTGAAAGAAATCTGATTTTCTGAACTAGCCTATGTATTAATAGATCAATTCACAAAATATGTAATCATATGAAACAACCTTCCTAATTAACGTTTATTGAGAAGGTCATATTTTACTATATGATTGCTTTTCAAAATGGAAACATGTTTGTAAAGCAGCCCACATTCCTTGGAGGAACTAGGGCTACTTTAAAAATGAAAATGGGTTTCCCCTTCAGAAAACTACAGTGAGAGCAGGTGATGATCCCCTTAACCACTCTCTACTCCCCCTGAAGTTGCTGTCATGATTTCTAAAGAAGAAGGGGTCGAATAGGGACCCCTTTCCATGTCTTAATCAAATCCCACCCCAACTTGAAAATCAGTAACTAATCAATTGTTTGCGACCAGAGGTACAATTGCAAAACATTGACACATCAGGGTATGAATTCCTATTTGGAAGGGATGTCCAAAACACAACCCCTCCAAACTTCAAAGTAGTGTTTTGGACACCATTTCTAAAGCCATTTGGAGACTTCAGAAAAAGATTTTACCAGTCAAAAACACTCTACCAAATAAAAGTTATTCTCCATTTGGCTTCCCACCATATAGTGGTCACACAAAAATCTGACCATATTAATCCCTTACTCAACCAGTTCCCCTGGTCACTATTGGAGGTCATGATTACCTTTAATATTTGCTGCACAATGTTTAAATTCCTAGAGCTAGGTCAAATACTCCATATGAAAGATTACATTTCTATATTTGAAGACTTCAGCAACACCCTGTTTCAGAAATATCACTAATAAAAATATAAATGACAAGCCACAAACACTGAACCCAAACTTAGTTTCCACGAAATCTATGATTAGCTTCAAAGCTGATAGCCTTGCACAAGTCCCTCAGGAGTCATATGTACAGTCTTCATCCTGTATCATGTTCCAATAATCTCACTACCTCAACATGACTTCAATGCAACCCCTGTGTTAATGCTGTTACTGTGCTCCTTTTGTCTGTTGTAAAGTGCTTCACCATTCTACGATTTCTACACTACAGAAATTCCATTAATCAAGACAAAATGAACATTCTATGGGTTGCATTCAATGGGTTGCAATTGTCTAAGATTTATCAAGAGGCCTATGCTGACCATTGTGTTTTCAACTGACAGGGCTAGACAGCTCTGCACAACAACCCTGTTTTTAACTTTCATTTCTACCTGTCAAAATATATCTTTTGCCAGGTTTAAACCTTCCTTTATAAAACGTTTTATTCACCAGTAAGATAGGTATTGCTGGGGCGTGGTTAACGCCTTACAAAGATGGCGGCTCTTCCCTGACGCTCCCGGGGTCGGGAGGACAACGCCGATTTTTTCTCTCGTAATTACGAGTACGAGGATGCCACAAAGTGAGGACAGGCTGTCTGAACATCCGGAGCACTGAATTTTGCAGTCGCTATGTCAGTAAGCTGCATTTAATCCTCTTTAATTCCCTCGGAGGCCCCGTTTTCGGAACGGCCGCCATTTTGTTTTTTCGCCTGAGGAGAATGTAAGCTGTTGACTTGAAGAAGCATGCTGCAAAAGTGGTTTTTCTCCCTTTTGGCTATTATTCTGCTCAACTCTGGCTTTTGTTTTCATTTCTTCACCAACTTTGGACAATCTCAATGACATATTTCTGGAGAATACGAAAGGTGCGTAGTTTGTGCAGCGTCTTCTTCTTCGATTCAGCCGCCATTTTATGCACGCACTTCACGAGAGTGTTTTTCTGTACTGTTCTCCTCAGATAACACAGTTCTTCCTCATTCATGGCTGTTCTTGACGAGTGTTCTTGTCTCAGATATTGAAATGGTTTTATGGAACTGCCTCATTTTTACGGATACGTCAATTCAATGACTACTTCTCTAACTCAGTTCAAACACGCGCTTCAATGAGGCTTTCTGATACTTGCTGGATCTGACAGTGATGTTAACCATTTAACTAGTGATACTCTCCTTCTGGGTCACGTCTCTGCCCCTCTCGCTCACCTGGACTGTTGGACTTGCCTCTTATGGGGAGAACGAAAGGCTCACTTGCTAAACACCCTGCGCCCAAGTATACCCTTATCAAAAATTCAAAAGTTTTTACTGCTTTCTCCAAACTAGAGGATTCACTGTTATCCTCACAAGACCCCACGGAGAATATGGATCCCTCTCCCTCGCCAGTACCTGCTGTGAAGTCTGTCACCAAACGTCTAAAGCACAACCCGCCTTCTCCTCCTAAATCGACCTCGCCTATTTCTATGGAAACACTACTGGAAGAAATCAGGGCCCTTCGTCCCTTTATGGAGGAAACAAATAATAAACTACAAGTCCTCACTGACTCTTGGGCTCAACTTGATACACGAATTACTGCAGTGGAAAGTCACATGTCTTCCTTTACGGACACTAACACCAATGTCTCTCACCTTCAATCTCAAGTGTCTGCCCTCCAACGCCAAGTCGAGGATCTTGAAAACCGTAATAGGCGGAACAACCTGCGTATTTATGGTCTGGTGGAGGGATCAGAGGGGTCGGACCCTCCTACTTTCTTTAAAACTTTCCTACCCAAGATTCTCCATATGCCAGAAGACACCGCTCTCAACATTCAGCGAGCCCATAGGTTAGGGCGTCTTCCATCGAGTGCATCTCCTTCACAGAGGCCGAGAGGTGTCATTTTGTACTTTTTGGAGTACACGGACTTGCTAAAGGTTTTGTCAGCGGCCAAATCCTCTCAACGAGTCACCTGGTCCGGTGCCACTTTGTTTTTCGCTCAAGATTATGCCAAGTCCACAGCCAACAGACGTAAGGCCTTTCTTGATATGAGACCTACTCTTCGTGCCATGGGAGCACGTTATGGTCTTTTTCACCCCTGCCTCTTTAAGGTCACGTTTAATAACAAGACAACATCCTATGAAGATCCGCAGCAGTTACAGAGTTTCATAAACTTTCACAGGACGGAGACCATGGAAGCTTCGGGACCCTCGTCGTCAAATGTTACTTGATGTTCTGATGATTTTTCTTATGGTTCTTTCATTCATTGTTTCTCTTTATCACCGTCCCTCATGTATTCTTTGGTGTTCTTTTTAGTTTGAATGGTCTTCTTAATTTAATTTGAGTTGGTACCTAATCGTTTTGCTCTGTTTTAACTCCCCTATTCCTCATCGCTTACTGTGCTAAATAGTTTTTAACGTTTTTGTTCTTTTGTTCCCTCTCGCATCCGTAGATATCCTATTTTATTGGCGTTTTCCCCCTCGTCCTCCGTCTGGTCAGCCTGGATGGGCTGTCTGTCTCGTGTGGCTTCTTCCCCTCCCCCTTGTTCTCTTGGATCTTCTTCATGTAAGTATGCCCTTTGTTCATATTCTACTTTTATGCTTTCTGTGCTGTTCTCTGTCATTGTTTCTCTTCTCCTCTTTTTCTTTTTCTTTTCTCCTTTTCTTTTCTTCCCGCTTTCACCTCCCTCTTTCTACCCCCTTCTCCCCTTCTTTGGTCATTTGCAAATCCATATCCCTTGCTTCTGTTCCTTATCCCTTATCGAATTTCTTAATACCATTGTTTTTAATCTCTTCCTCTCTTATCTTCTTCTTTGTACACTTCTGAGTTCTCATTTCTCTACTCTTTCCAATCTCAACCCTATTTATCGCATTGTATGTTCATGGTTTTTGAATTCAATCTCATCCAGCCAAGTTCAGAGTTATCACATGGAATGTTAAAGGATTGAACAATCCCATTAAAAGACAACGAGTTCTTTCCCACTTAGCAAAGTTAAAATCTGATGTTGCTTTCCTTCAGGAAACCCACCTTCCTGAGGCTGAAGCATCTAAATTAAAAAGATGTTGGGTAGGTAATGTGTTTTCTTCTCCAGCTTTAGGTAAGAAAAATTGTGTTCTTATTCTTACTCATAAAAAGTTTAATGTATCGGTGATTTCTCAAGAAACTGATTCTGAAGGTCGTTGGTTAATTGTTAAATTACTTATTGACAAAATACCAATGGTTTTCTTCAACGTTTATGCTCCAGTTGACAATGTTTTTTGGTTGCATATTTCTGATAAGTTGCTCTCCCTTACAGATGATTATATTGTTTTTGGGGGTGATTGTAATCAAGTTTGTGATCCCATTTTCGATAGGAATTCCCCAGTCAGATTTGTAAACAACAAAATGCACTCACAATTTGCTTCCACCATCCGTCAAAAGTCTTTAGTTGACATCTGGAGACTATGTCACCCTGAACTCCGTGAATATAGCTTTTTCTCCCCCCCACACAAATCACAATCCCGTATTGACTACCTCTTTTTAAGTAAACCTCTAACGCAACACGTACTTCATTCAGAAATAGGCTCCATTTTAATTTCAGACCACGCCCCGGTTTCTGTTGATTTTGACCTTCTTCCTCACACCCCAGGTGCTGGACGTTGGCGTTTTAATAATTCACTACTTACAGATCCTAATTTTTCCAGCCAGTTCAGTTCTTTTTCGTCAGAATTCTTCACCATAAACACTACTCATGATTCCTCCCCTGCTATGATTTGGGATTCTTTTAAAGCAGCTGCCAGAGGCTTTATTATTAACTTTGTTTCTCGGAAGAAAAAAGTTTTTGAGAAACAATCGGCTCAATTGCTTGCCAAAATTAAAAAATTAGAATACGCCTACTTCCACTCGTACTCTGAAGCTTCTTTGAAAGATCTTATCACTGCCAAAATTACCTTCAACAAAGCATCCACAGAAGCGGCTTCTTCTTACCTCCTGAAGTGTAGTGCTCGTTACTATGGAGGTCAGAATAAAATGGGGAAGCTACTGGCCAACTATCTAAAATCTCGGCGAGACAGAACTAGGATAGAGTCTCTGAAGAATTCCAATGGTGACACTCTTCTCAAGGATGAAGATATCTTAAATGAGTTTGTCTCCTTTTATAAAACTCTCTACACCCCTGAGGCCCAACCTCTTCAATCTGATCTTTCCTCCTACTTCCAATCCATCCCTTCTCCTCCCTCGCAACATATTGATTTTGATTCACTGCAGTCAGATATCACACTAGCAGAAATTTCTCATGCCATATCGGTTTTGAGGCGAGGGAAAACCCCTGGTCCTGATGGTTTTACCATCGAATTTTATGAACACTTTTCGAAACTCCTCCTCCCACAACTTCTTCTTTTGTTTACTTCTTTTATCGCAAACGGATCATCTCAAGGTACCTTCCAAGATGCTATGATCTGCCTAATCCCCAAAGAAGGCAAGGATTCCTCTTTCTGTAAAAATTATCGCCCGATATCTTTAGTGAACACGGATTATAAAAGTTTTGCTAAAATTCTTGCCTTACGTATTGACCCAATCTTACCTGAGCTTCTTGGTTCGGAACAATCGGGCTTTGTAAAAGGTCGCTTATCCTCTGATAATTCTAGAGTCTTTTTTAACATTCTTAGCAAGGCCTCTTCCTTAGACTACCCGCTTGCTGCCATAGCTTTAGACGCCGAAAAGGCTTTTGATAGGATTGGCTGGGACTTTATGTTCCGCGCTCTTCAATGGATAGGGTTTCCCTCTAAGTTAATTTCCTTTATTTCTCTCTTATACTCTGGTCCTAAAGCGTCTATTTTTGCTAATGGTAAGGTCTCCGATTATTTTTCTCTTTCAAGAGGTGTACGGCAGGGTTGCCCCCTATCCCCTCTCCTATTTGTAGTGGCATTGGAGCCTTTCCTTACCAAAATTAGACAGGACTCCCTAATTACAGGATTCCATTTAAGTACCCACCAAGTCAAAATGTCTGTTTATGCAGACGATATTCTGTTATACTGCTCCAATCCCGATACTTCTCTTCCTCCTTTCCTTTCCCAAGTAGATGCGTTTTCAAAACTCTCAGGATACCGCCTAAATCGTGATAAATGTGAAGTCTTAGCCCTCAATGTTTTGTGTCTTAAACACTATTTTGATCATACCGGTTTTTCCTGGCAATCCTCTAAATTAAAATATTTAGGATTATGGTTCTCCCCGTCTATCTCCGAAACTCTCAAACACAATTTTGATTACATTACTAAGAAGCTAAAGGACTCTATTACCAAGTGGCACCCTCTTTTTCTCTCTTGGTGGGGTAGGTTAGACTCCATTAAGATGATGCTTGCCCCCGTCATTTTATATTCTCTCTCAATGATTCCTGTACACATCCCAGATTATTACTTTAAGATATTAGACCGCACTTTACTAAAATTCCTCTGGAAAGGTAAACCCCCTCGGATAGCCTTATCTACTCTTAAAAAAGATAAATTAAATGGTGGGCTTAAGTTTCCTGACTTTAAATCTTATCACCACGCATTTTCCCTGAAACAAGCCTCTTCATGGCTTTCTTCGGACCTTCCTACCTATCCTCCAATTTGGCTTAGCATCGAGAAGTTTTTTACTTCCCCCTTCGCCTTTTTGGAATCCCTTGCCTTCTCTGCGCACACTTCTTCTTTGCGTCATCCTGTTATCTCTCACACGCGAAAACTTTTAACTCCTCTCCTACCAGCCTCTTATCCCTCACGTGACTCACTTTCTCAACAACCTATTTGGCATAATAAGTTACTACGTATTAAAAATCGTGCTTTCTACTGGAAGATATGGCACTCCAAGGGCTTGAAATGGATTTCCCAACTCTTAATGGACGGTACACCTCTTCCCTTCTCAGTCCTCAAATCTGACTTTGCCCTTCCTAATTCCTGTAAAAAGCAATATGACCTTCTGCTTCCCTCTCTTCACCAATATCTCTCATCGCTCCCACCTTCTCCAAACCTCCCCACAACTTGCTCTACTTTGTTTCCATTGATAAACGCTTCCCCTTCTGCATCTTCCCTCTACAATGGTCTCTTATCTCTGGCAACGCGGTGCAAAACAAGGACTGAACTGGCATGGGAAAAAGATTTATTACATTCCTGGTCTGTCCCTTTGTGGGATAAGCTGTGGTTAAAGATTCATAAAACTTCGCGGGCGGCCAATACCACTCAGACTCTTTATTTTGTATACCACCGTGCATTATACTCACCCGCACAATTGGCTTCCTTTTCTTCCACCACTTCATCACACTGTTGGTCCTGCTCATGTTTAAAGGCTGACTTAAAACATATGCTATTTGATTGCCCTAACATTGCTAAATTCTGGCTCTTAGTTTGGTCTCAAATTAACAAGATATTTAACACTAAAGTTCCTTTTTCCCTTTCAAATATATTCCTTGGTTCCCTATCCCCCTCATGGCCTCATCCTTCACCACATTGTCAGTTAATAGATTTGTTAATTGCTATAGCCTTACATCTAATCACCCTGAATTGGAAACACGCGGATAAAGTCACTTACAGAGCCTGGTGGAACGCCATCTGTTTTAATCACAGACTTGACACCAACTATGTTACCCCTATATCACTAGCAATTAAAAGGGATTTGTTATGGCTTCCTCTCACTACATATTTATCTGCTTCCCCCCCCCCCAAATACTCCCATTACTGTTATTGTGAGAACATCGGACGATGTCCGCAAACCGCCTTGATTTAATTTCGTTGTCTTTTGTTTGAATAATTTATTATTGTTCTTGTATACTGTACTCCTCCCTTTACATCACTATATGCGTTTTAGAGTTTTACAATACATGCAATGTAATGCTTCATTTTACCTCTTTTGTTGCCCTTGATTGCTCTGAACTCTCCCCAACGAAATTCTTATTGCTCCCTCCCCCTCCCTCCCCCTCTTTTCTTTTTCTCTCTCCCTTTTTCTTTTCTAGGTCACCATGTTTATTGTACCCTTTATGCTTAATATCCTTTATTGTTCATAACATAAGTACTCATGTTCTCTGACCGGATTTTCATTGTGTATTGTATTTTCTTGCTGGTCTCAATAAACTTAAACTTAAAAAAAAAAAAAAAAGATAGGTATTGCAATCAAAGATAACTCCTTGGTAGGCAGACCACATAGGTAACAAGATGTAGATTTATAAAAGAAGATATCTTTTACACGTGAGAGGCAATTAGGTAATGCATATGCCGATGCATATGCCCCACAAGGAGCAGTATTCTACTGCTCAACCCACTCTCTCCAACGGACACTCTCCCAAGCTAGGCACTCACCAACATTCCATTACATCACTCTCTGCCCCCTATCTATATGGGAAGCTGTGGCTCTCAATGAATCCTACCCATCCAAATCCCAGAACAATGTTCTCACCCCTTCCTCCTCGATTCTAGTAATAATGGGCATAAATAAAACCCCTGTTATTTCTAACTCACCCAGACTCCCAGCCCAACTCATCACCATCCAGCCCATACAATCTGCAATAGACTGTACCTGCCTGCTACCTTACATGCTCGCAAATTGCACATCGGCAAACACAACCCAGACCATGGCACATATTCCCCCCTCCATCCCTGTTCTAGTAGACATAAATAGATCCCATGTAACCCCTGCCTTGCCCAGACCTCCCGCGTAACTCATCACCATTCCGACTCTTCAATTTGCCAAAGACATTCTCACCCCTTTAACCTGCATGCTCGTCAACTGCAAATCTGCAGCCCAACACGCTACTGATATCGCTGAAACCGTACTCGGTGAGGGAATTGATATTGCGTTGCTCACGAAGTCCTAGCTCAATGATCACTCAAATGCCATACTTGATCTGCTAACCCCTCCGGACTACTCCATCATAAGACAAGACAGACAGGAAAGAACGGGTGGAGGCCTATCCATTAGCCAGAAAGCTGACATCCCTCTATCCTTACTAAATAAGGCAGAGTACCTCTTCGAGTACCTCAGCGTCAAAGTTAAAGGAAATGGCTCCACACCTCTCAAACTATACACCATCTATCACCCTCCTGGTAAGCGTGCCAGTTTCCCTGAAGAGTTATCAGACCTTTTAACTCGGTTCTCCTTCACAGACATGAAGGACGTGCTTCTGGTAGACTTTAACTTACACTTGAACAACCTCAATGACCCCACAATCATGCGCCTCAGGAACCTTCTAGAAATGAACGCCCTAAAGCAACTCTGCAATAACCCAACATATAGCAAAGGCACTACGCTTGACATGATTATCACCAACAATAAATTGGTCTCCCTTAACGCCATCCTACCCATAGACTGGTCAGACCATCATCTCATACTGTTCAACATCGAGACCTCCATCAAACCACACTTAGACTCATCAGTCAAACCCAAACACTAGACCAGAAACCTCAAACAAGTCCCCCTCACAGGCCTTGAAGCCAAGATCTGTGAACAACTACAACGTCCCCCTTCCTCGCATAACGTTAATGACCTGACCACCCACTTCAACACTGCGATTACAGAAGCCCTCGACCTAATAACACTGCCCCAACTAAAACAACTAACATCGACTCAATCAAAATCTTAGTTTACCTCGGATCTTAACAACGACAGAAGACTTCTGAGGCAAGCTCAAAGGGCCTGGAGACAAAACCCATCATCAGTACATCTTACTCTACTCAGAATGTCAAGGTTGAAATACAAGAAGCATATCTTCAGAAAAAAAGCCTCCGTCTTCCGCAATCAACTTGACCATGCAAAGAACAGGCCCAGAGAACTCTTTAGCACAGTCAAACAACAATCCACTTGCCCTTCAACACATGAAATCATAGCCTCTTATGAATGATGTGAAGAAATTGCCAGTTTCTTCACTGACAAAATAACGAAAATTGATCAATCTTTCCTGCAAGTTTCAACCCCACCCCCCTTACCACCTATCTGATCAGACACTCCGGAGACTAACTCAATCACTCCTTTGGACCTCGCCAAAGACAAAATGGATCCTAGTGGAACTAACGGCAGCCATTTCTGCATCCAATTGAAAAACAATGCCAACTGGTCGATTTTCAAACCAATGACAGATTTTGAGGTTTTCAATATTATTGAGAAACTAAAGCCCTCCTCCCACACCAAAGATCCCCTCCCTGCCAAAATGGTTCACAACCTTAACCACAATATTGGCCCCTATTGGACAAAAATCATCAACTCCTCTCTCGCCTCAGGTTGTGTTCCAGGGTCCCTTCAACTAGGACAAATCACACCCATTCCCAAGAATCCCAAGGCTGACCCAAATGATCTAAGCAACCTCAGACCTATCTCCAACCTCCCATTCCTAGCCAAAACTATGAAAAAATGCATATTGCAACAACTCAACCGACATATTGAGGACTACAACTTACTTGACTCCTTCCAATCAGGTTTCAGAAAAGGCTGTAGCACAGAAATTGGCATGCTTAATATCACAGATGACATCCATAGATCCTTAGATGATGGTAATGCATGCACACTTATCCTACTTGACGTATCAGCGGCCTTCGACACTGTAAACCACACAGCATTGCAGGAATCCTTGAAGTTCTGTTCCGGTATAAATGGCACTGTTTTAAAATGGTTCACTTCTTACCTTCAACACCGAGCACAACAAGTCAAAATCAAGTCTTGCCTCTCAAAACCCACACCGTTCTCTCTTGGCGTAGCACAGGGCTCAATCCTCTCCCCGTCACTGTTCAATCTCTTCATGGAACCCCTTTCTATCACCTTGAAGCAAGCTGGAATCCAATTCCACCTCTATGCCGATGACACACAATATAATTGGTAAAATAACAACCTCATCCAAGTCAGGGGCCTTTCTTCTCTTCATAAAGTCGTCATTCAGCAGTTGAATTGTGGATATCCCGGCAAGAACACATATCTCTGAATACAGCTGGAAATATTTCTAAGTGTGAAGATAAAATCTTTGACTGATTAGAATCTCCGATATGTGATCACATGTGCTCACATCTGCCTGACTTTGATTTCTTGGCCCCTAGTCTCTATGTCCTAGGAAGACTTCAATGGGGCAACTTTGTCATTATTTCATGGTCTCCTTCGCTTCCACAGAGTTACATTGAACCCTTTTTTTCCATTGCTTATTTTGGAACTGTTAGACTTTCCTTAATAACATAAGCCCTCAAATGTTTTTCCTCATTTTTGCACTGTATATATTACATATGTATCATTTTTAATAATTCTGTTTTTGAGCTTTTCATTTTTTTGTTTTACTGTAACAACATTGCTGTTTTATCCTTTTCATTATACACAAGCACCTAAAGTCCTTTTCTCTCGATATTTGCTTTTATGTACATGCCTAGCTTCTGGCAATACGTTTATTACCCACTGGGTGAAAACGAATTGATCCTAGTGTATTCTTCTGTGTAGGCAGTGTTGTAGATCGATCATAGCTTACATTAAGTTTGTGATCTCTCTCCTCCATAGCCTGCGAGCCAAATTTACTACATGAAAAGGAAGATGCAGTGTATGTGAAACATGCCTTTCTTCAAAGCTATAACTCTCAAACTCTAAAGCCCGCATTATATGCAATTAAAGCCCTGAACACAATTTGAAGTGCCCTCTATAACCCTGCAATCAATGTACATCATGGACCTTGGTACTCATGTTTGCAGTTGGTTTCTCATAGCACAACGCACTTCAGCTGAAAGCAATATTTTGATATTGAATGCTATATGTTATGCTGTGCTACATTGTATTGTTATGTTACATGCTATGTAATGTAATGTTATGTTATTTTGTGTCTATCTTATGGTATGCTGTTCAATATTGGGGCACGTTATGGTCTGTTATTTTATGCTATGCTACACTATAATAGGATACATTTCACTAACGTACATTATGTCATGTTACATAAAAGGGCTATTGACAAAGGTAACTAACACTTGTGAGCAAGTTACATGTGTCATTTACTCTTACACGTTTGAGTAACTTTATGACTTTTGGCTATTCACAAAATCAATTTGTAAAGTTTCTAAAAAAGGGTAGATTTACCTATCTCCATTGCCTGAAAAAAGGAATGAAGCCAAATTTACAAAAGTAAGTTATTACTACCGAAAAGAAACAGTAGTAAATCCATCATCACACATGACCAACCACTCATACTGCAACACACGTCCATTAAAAATAATGTATACAGGGACTTAAAATTAAACGCCATAGGAAATAAATATAAAATAGTTTGAAATATAATTAAATATAATGTAGTGTTTAAAAAGAATTCAAGATAAAACATCTATTAATTAATTGTAAAATATTTTAATTAAATGTTTTGAATTTACAAATTAATGTAACATTATTTTTTATTAAATATAATTAACCTAATTTAAATAAATCCTATTCACTACTTATAATAATGATATATTTTATTTTACTTTGTGTGGAAATAAATATTTCTTAAATTCAACTTGAGGAAAATAATTGTAATTTAATTTAAAATATTTGAATTAATTTCTAATTTAACAAGAATCAAGTTAATAGTGGTGTGGCATTTTTTTTTGCCCTATATTTCACATAAATACATCAAATAGATTTGCAACAATATTTAACTTAAAATATTAGTACTAATTTATCATAAAATGTAATAATGTTTTTCAATGTTCCTTATACTTCACCATAGAGAGTTATGCACCCTGACTGCGGTGGCTCCCTATGACAAACTATAAGGAAAAGTTGAAATATTTATTTAACTTCAAAAACTTGAAAAAAATAGTAAATACATTTTTATGTTAAATATTAATGTAAATTAAATGTAAATGTTTATTTTAAATGTAGAACAACTTACTTTGAATTACATTACATAAAAATATTTTTCTGCGGTTCATCAAAAGCAAAATAATGACATTTTTATAATGCATTATTAATGATTAAAATGATGCATAGAATTAGGTTAAAATAATGTAATGATATTTAAATAATGTATAATGTTACATTAATTTATAAATTACTAAAAGGATAATAGAAACATTTTATAGTTAAATAAAAAAGTAGTAGTAAGTATGCCCCTGTTTCCAGCCAAAGGCTCTGAACAGCATTCGATTCATTTGAATCCGATTCGGGAGCCTTGTTTCCAAACGACTTGGTCACTTTTCCTAATGACCAATAACGATGGCTGGTAACCGCTCAGACTCTCTGACTCGGTTCCGAACGGCATTCGGAGTAACCGAGTCGGTTGGAGCCAAATCGTAGCGGTCCACAGACCACATTTCCGATTGAGCGATTAGGATCTTGGATTTAGACAGATTCTGGTTGTTCTGACACAGATCGGCTGGCGGAATCTGACTTTGGGGGTCCGTAGCAAGCCCCCCTTCACCCAGGGCCGTCCGAATCGGGCCCATGGGGGTACCCATGAGTCCCCCTTTTCCATACATTCCCAGTGTGGCAGGCACTATGGTGTGCCTGCCACAGGGTGCAAGGTTTACCCATCCATCACTTTTTTTAATGGAAGCCTGAGTTCTCGTTCGGAACACAGGTTCCAATTGAAGTCAATGGGAGTCCGACCGAACTGTGTTCGGACACGCTGTATTTGATCGGTTGGACTCACTGAACCCGAGTAGTTTGGAAAGCATTCCGAAACCGATTCAGTCAGACGGCTTTTTCAGATGATATTGTAATTGGCCCCTAAGTAGTAAATTTACATATGTGAGGGTCTCTCCATTGAAAAGCTATGAGAGGTGGAGATTTACATTCATGGGTTTGAGAATAACATTTTGTAGTACTTTAGTATTACTACTGTAGTGCTACTAAATGTACTACAAAATGCAGTTTGTGACTAGGCGCAGTTGTTTTTAGTCTGCGCATAGTCCATCATTTTAAGTTGCCCATTGGCGCTGTTCAAAGTTTACAAAGCTGAATAATGACTGACCCATGCCTACATGTTTGCACCTCTACTTTAATTGTACTCTCTAATCTTGAAAGCATTTTCACTGTATTAGTATAATGTGTATTTCCTTACTCTATTTTTAACTGTCTGGTAACCTCCACTCATAGGGTTGTAACATGCCTCTATTCTTTGAATAATGGAAATTGGGTAAATTCATTAAGTTAATTTTTTCCTAATTAATATTCCTTTTTCTGTGTAACTTGCTGTTGCACATATTGTATGAACAGATCTTATAAATCTATGATTGTGAAGTTTACTGCTGCTTCCTTCCGTGAAAACAGCATTTCTAAACTAAAATAACACAGCTGTTCAACTTCCTGTTTGTCTAGTGTGATATCCACAAAATTTGTCCGAATTCTCTCCTTTTTAATGCCAGCCTTTTAGTGTCCATCCTATTCCTTTGAAACAGTAGGTGAAATGACAAATGACAGGTATGGCTTTCAAGGTTTGCTGGCTTATTAGAAACTAATAACATACTGTGCTATGTTTCAGAGGGTTTTCTCATTGCAAAGGAAACATTATTCAATTTTCTGGCCGCGGTAGTATGCAAATTACTTCAGCCATGGGCAGAAATACTGATGAGTTGTGACTGATTTGCATTATCTGTTCCAATCAGTGCCTCATTGTGGGGGTTTCAGCAGCCTCCTACACCTGCCACTTTCACTAATGAGCAGGGCTGGGAGGTAAGGGATAGAATTGGAAATAACAGCTGAAGAAACAACAGTGCGCAATCTAGGTCTTCTGCAGTGCGCGTGCACACAGCAGTCCTGAAGGGCTGTGGACCTTGGTTGATTTTCTGGTAACTGCAAAACACACACAATTTCATGTATTTAGACTATGTGAGCAGTGGAAACATCTATTAGACACAATATTTTCAGCTCGGCCCTCTGAAAAACATAACTGTACTGACTGTACCCTTGCGCTTCATTGGTAAACTCAGTGTAACGATGGTCATTAGACTCTGGTCATTTTACAAGTGACATTCTAAACGCTTGTCTTCAAGACTGGGATGTGTAAGCAAACTTCCAGTTTACTCTATGCAGAGAAATGGCTCACCAAGCAGAGATTCTCAACATGTCAATTACACATATTTGAGTTCTGTAGTGTATACCAGGTAGACAGCATTCCTACATTTTCAGCAACAGCCATATTGCATGGATGGAGAGAAGCAACATTCATATGTAGAATATACATACTTTGCCCCTGGCCCTTCATCATGCAAGTAAGGCCATGGCATGTGGCACAGAATTCACCAGTGGTGTGGAAGTTAAATGTCTTTTGTGAGATGCAGTGTGTAATGAAATCACTTGCTTAACTCACACAAATGTACGTCTCTAGGGGGCAGCATTGTGCTCTGACTGTATAGCAGTTTAAATTTCAGCAAGGTAAAGTATTTTTTTATGTAGAAAAATCTACTTTTATATATAAGCCGCGTCACCCTTATAGAGTGCCTGTAACTCCCAGTACTTAATATGTAAAATTGGGACACAAAAGATATTAGGGACATTAAGATTCCCCAGTGACTAGTCACAAAAAGTACTTTGTCATTGTATTTTCCAATCACAGCTCTAGCCATGACTAAAAGCCACTTTATGGCATATTAGCTTGCGAAAATTATCAAACGTATTTTCCACATGTTCTTACAAATCTAATTCAATGGGGAAAGTAGGTTTGATACATTTAGTGGAAGACAACTTCATAAATGAAAAATGTACTTTGTGCTGCCTGTGAATAAACTGGCTTAACACTAGTCTGCCTCACAGCCCTGTTTCAGAGGCTGAATCTACATTACTGGTGGCTGTTTGTGACCATCCTCTGGAAAGATAGCAGGTCAGGCTCTAACCACGGGAAGGGTGGAGTGGTGGCAACCGTGGCCACATTGCAAGGATTAGCCTCTAAGAGGGAAACAGGACTAATTGGGAAATTAATTCAGTTTTCTAAGTTCTTCTTTTTGAAATGGGGCTCTCAAATGGGAGAACACATTCATACCTACCCCAGACTTTCTGGCTGTGCTCCAAGCAGAAGGGAAACACTCGTTCCAGGACTGACAGGGGGTAGAAACCTCGTCTCCATAAAAGAGTGGCTAGAAAGAGAGTTAAGGATTCGATAGCTGGAGGAAGAGTAGAGGCATTTCGATGGGTAACTCTGGGAAGGTTTGCAGTAATCTGAGAAAGGAGTCCTGCAAAAGGAGGTAGGAATTATGTGAGAAAGTCCCCAGGGTTGGACTAGGGAATTTCCAGTCACAAGCTGGAGAACAGGCTAGGACTGGCAGCATGCCACCACCTCCTCAGAACATTCCTTGACCTGGGAAAAAGCACCTTGAAGAAAGAAGACTCTGAGGGGCAGATTTACAAGCCCCTTGCGCCACTTTTGCGTCATTTTTCCCATGTTAAAAATTACGCAAAAGTGGCGCAAGGGGCGTGTAAATCTGCCCCTGACTTTCCTGGCACCCCAAAACTAGAACTGGACTCCGATTGTCAAGTGGTTGGCATCCAGCTACTTGGACACAACTATACCCCTCTGACTTTCAGTTATAAGTGAATTGGCTGATTCTTTGGATGTTTCCATTTCAATTTCATCAAAAAGAAATTTTTTACAATGATGTATATGGGGGAGGAAAGGGCAATGCTTGATGTTTTAACTAAGCAGCACTGAGGTCGTTGATTACAGTACAAATAGTAGAGTGAGTAAATCTAAAAATTCAAGCAGATTTTCGAAACTGCAGTGAAATATGTTTTGTGCTCAGTTCATTAAAACGGTCCTACAAGATAAAACATGCATGAAAACAATGCAAAGAAAAATATCCAAGAAAAACACTTTCTTATAGCCTGAAAGCCTGCTTCAGGGTGGCCTTCTGTCACAGAAACGAAAACAAATAGTTATTCACAGCAGAAACACTTGTTTATAGGGTCAGTTTTATCCAAATTAGCCTAGGCCAATTCAAGGACTCTTAAAATCAATTTATGAATCTTTGCACTTGGGAAAAACTATACGTTTTTCAAGTTTACAAAATATAGCATATGGGCGAATATTCTGGCAAAAACATCTTTTGTGACAAAATTCTACCACTAAAAGTGTGTTTTTCTAATGTTTTCTTGTCTAGTGAATGCAATTTCCAAACCATCGAACACTTTTATTGTCGTTGTAAACTTTTGAGAAAATCTCAACAAAGTTTGTTGAGATAAATCTCCACAAATTCACACCTTTTCACAATGAATTGTGTGTTCCATGCTTCAAGCATGGTTGCAATAATTTGAAATCCATTGATAACAAAAGACAAATTGTCACGTCAAATGTTATTGCTGCACAGCAAGTGGCCATTGCTTTGTGCATGCAATGAACTGAGACAATAAAAACAAGAATGTGCTGCTAATCACCATTCAGCTGAAACAGTGAGCGGCACAGACAAAGCTTGGACAGTGGCTGGCACATGAAGGGTGACTGCACAACTTTTATCGATGTACTATTGCGCGATTTATTTCAAAGGCGAGATTAAAATCCGTGCAAAATATACATTATTATTATTATTATTATTATTATTATTATTACAGCAATGGCAGCTTCCTATTTTCCAGGATGTGGCAACAGCGGGTATGAAATTGCAGAAAAATCCTGTCTGTGGATCCAAATGGGTAACCCAAATTATGATTCCAGAGTGGCCTCCGCAGATTAAAGCAAGGATATCATGCTAATGAGGTCGCCTTCGGTAACAGAAAGCTGAGAGCAGAAATACTGGATTAGCATCAAAGGAATTTGGTTTGATCTCGTGTTTTTTAATTACATAACAGATAGCTGTACTGTGATGCTGTATGCGGCTTCCACCGATAAAGCGAGCAACGATAAGAAATGGAAGAAGGAGAAAGGAGGGCTTAACATGATGATGTTCCTTATCTAATAAGGTGACTCACTTGCCTATCTGACATATGTTATTATTCATTCCTTCCATTTGATTTCTGTATTAGCCTTTTGCACTCATACGCGCATGTCTTTCTGGGGGTTTACTTTTCAATCTCCTCACCTGTAATTTTTATAAAATCACAGAAGCAGTGGAAATCAAATAACGCATCCTTTGACCAACTGAGGGCCATTGAGGTAGTTAACATGCATTTATTTATTTATTTCTGAGTTTGTAGAGCGCCTGGTTACACTACCAGTGTGTCCCCGCGCTATCAAGGATTGCAGCAGCACCTACTCAGCAAAACCAAAAAGCAGATGGTTAGCCCTTGGGGAAGAGAAGCGTCTTCAACTCCTTCCAAAAAGTCAGTTCTGATGATTCTGCCCGTAGTCGGGGGGAGAGGGTGTTCCATCTACGGGCAGTTAAGGAGCGGAACGATGTCCCTCCCATCCTAGCCTTCTTTATTCTGGGGATCGAGAGGAGTCCAGCATCAAGGGAGCGCAACTGTCGAGCAGGAATATAAGGAAGGAGCAGGTTGCTCAAGAAGCCCGGGCATTTCCCCTGAACTATCCTGTGGGCAATGCATAGGGCATAACATTTTACCTTGATAATATAACACGAGGTGACAACAGACAGTCTTGCACCCTGATGAAATAACAGATGGGATCCGTTAGAAATCTGAGCCAGAGAACCAGAGGGCAGTCAGATGGTACAGGACCCCAATTTTAAAAACTGGGAAATTTTGTCTTTGCTGTCTTGTGACCCTGGTACGGCAGATCACCAAACTGGGAGCCAAGTACCCCTTTGATGCTCTTGACTGACTCTCATGGTTTTTATCAAGTGTCATCTAAGTATTTCTATCTACTATTCTGTATATAGTTGTTAATTTGTCTGTACTATTTTTTTTTGTGCATAATGAAACACGTTTCATTTTTATAGGAAAAATCAATACAGTGATTTGTTAAATATTGGTGGTAGCATTGCTGAGTTCTGCATCTAGGCCGCACCACCTCCCCTGAGTAGGCCCTCCACTTCCCTGCCCTTCTACCATGAGATTCAAGTGCAAAAAACTGTTACTTGGTTTCTAGACTGGGACACCGCTGCACAGGGGCTCCAGGAGACCAAAGGAGAAAGACTCCAGTATTTCAGATAGGGCCCTAATTCCTTCCGATTGGCCTGGAACTCTCCAACCAGATTTTCAAAAGGACCATCAACAAATATGCAATAAAAACTAACCTTCCAAAGTCCAATACTTTCTCTACTGTTTTTCAGATTAGAGTGGGATAGTAACTTTAATCCCCCTAAATCCAATACCAGTGGTGGCTGGCAACTATGTAAAGTGGTGGGCAGGTGGTACTAAAGTAAAAAAAACACAAGAAGTTGTGTCTTCCTAAATAGGAAAAACGTCTCCACCAGTCACTAATCTTCTTTTTATTGTCGGACAATCTTATCAAAACAAATAGTGTTCATATGTCACACTATTAGTGTAGTTATGCATCAGATTTCCATGTCAATACAGCCCAATTAATTTCGGGACCAGCCCTTCATCAGGGGAAAGTTCCTAGAATGTAATAATTAGAATGAATCACAGTACTACCGTACAGGCAATCCATCTGATAATCAAGATCAAAAAAGTCAACAAGGGTGACAAATAGAAGTGACGTGTACAGAAAACTGTGAAAAAGAACTGTTAAAAAGAATCACTTGGTGTAAGAATCACTTTGTGAAAAAATCACCCTGCGAAAAGAACCAGTGTCCGCTATTCTACATAAACTGAAACGACGAGTACCTCTAGTGTCATATCTGTTAAAAGTAGGCCATATGTTAGACCTGGTTTTTTCACCAGGTTTATCCCAAGACTTTTTTATTTTTCCTCCTGTTTTTTCCCATGTTTTGGCTGGTTTTATGACTCTGGGCACTTGATCACTGATGATCAGTGCTAAAGGGCATATGCTCTTTGTGTAAATTGTGGATATGATTGGTGATTTGTTGATTAGCTTGTTTGACTTACTGCTAAGTCCCTAGTTCAGTGCACTGTGTGTGCCCAGGGCCTGTAAGTCAAATGCTGCTAGTGGGTCTGCAGCACTGATTGTGCCACCCACACAAGCTGCCTTAAAAAAGGTTCTCAGGCCTGCCATTGCAGTGTCTGTGTGCAGTCAGTCTGATATTGCCATGTCAACCTGGAAAGTGCACCCACTTGCCAGGCCCTAACCTTCCATTTTCTTACATGTGAGTCACCCCTATGGTAGGCCCAAGATACTCCTGTGGACAGGGCGCAGTGTAAGTGAAAGGTAGGACATGTCCTCATGTGTGTAACATCTCCTGATAATGAATTGCAGGGAATTTCGTTTTTTCACTATTGAAAGGCTATCAGAACCCATTGGATAGAATGGGAGTTTATTTATAACATCTTATAAATATAACTTTCCATTGGGACAAGATTGGAAGGTGACGTTTAGTATGCCTAAACTCAGAATCTAAAGATGCATCTTTTGGTAAGGATGATTTGTACATTCTTTGTTTGAAAATACCACATTTAGAAAGTAGATATTTTCTTGCTTAGCCATCCTGTGTGCCTCTGATGGGTTGTGGATTGACTATCTGGCTTTGGAGTGATAGGGGTTTGGGATGTACATTCACAGTAGACAGCCACTGGGAGGGTTTGAGGTGTGTCCTGCCTTTCCTGGGGGAGTCAGGGCTGGGCTGAATAGACCTGGAATGCATTCAGAGTAGGGGGAGGAGATTTCGTTTCACCTGAATGGAACTGGTCTGCCTTACACAATGCTGTCTCCACCTCCTGCCGGGAAGCTGCGCCAAAGAGGACAGAACTGGTTTGGGCTGAGCACAGAGCCTCTATGACACCAGAGAACAAAGCAAAATGCACTCTAAATGTTGGGGGCCAGAGCCCTGAACTTTAGATTACTTCTGGAATTCAAGAGGAACCACTGCCAAGGAGAAGAGCTGGGAAAGCTGAAGGAGAAGTAGTGCCCCTTTACTGTGTGTTGTTTGGGGTTGGCCTGCAGTAGTTGTTTCTGCCAAGTAGAGGAACTGTGTGTGTATCCTGCTTGAAAAGTATCTCCAAGGGCTTCAGTTAGAGCTTGCCCCCTGTTCAAGAAGTCTCAGGAACAGCAAAGACTTTCCCATCCCTATGGGCACCATCTCTGGAACCGTGAGTTTCAATCGCCACAGAGAAGAAGAGCAGCCAACTCTGTCACTGAGTCCATCGCTGGTTCCATGTCCCGAAGGCGCTGCAGAATGCACCTCCACATTCCGCATCACAACCCTGGTCTCATCAACACCGCTGTATGACCGTCTCTCAGCCGCTGCTTGCACTGCATCCTGTGGTCACCGTATTCTGCACCGCCTCGCTTCACTCTGCGTCCCGGACCTCACAGTACCGTCGCTTCCCATCCAAACATCGACCGTCTCCCTCGCCTGCACCTTGACCTGCCAGCACTGCATCGAGCACCGCCTCACTCCGCATTGCAGCCTTTGTCTCACCGATGCCGTTGGATGACTGCCACTGATCCGCTGCCTGCACCGCGTCATGAGTGCACCGCATGCCGCACCACTGCACTTCGCAGCTCAACTGCAATGGTTGCCCCGACTGACTCGTACCAACGGGATCGGCTGCAATGAGAAAGGTACTGTCTATTAGTGTGTCGGTGCTACAGCTGACCCGTAATGACGCTGTCAGCTGGAACTGTTAGACCCTGTCATTACAGCATCACGGTAACCCCAGGCAGAGCTACAGACTCGGAAGAACTGTGTTTTAGAGATATTTCTGCAATTTAAAGGTTATCTTGCAAAGTACCTATTTTCCGGTATTGTATGTTAGATTTTTGTCATTTTTGGTCTTGTTTGGTTTAGATAAAGATTTTATATTTTTCTAATCTGGTGTGGTGTCCATTTGTAGTGTTTTCAGTTTGTTACTGTAGGCATGCACAAATGCTTCACACATTGCCTCTCAGATAAGCCTGTCTGCTCGTGCCAATCTACCAAGGGAGTGAGCAGGGGTTATTTTAGAAGTGTATCTCCCTTACCCTGACTTGGAAGAAGGGTCCCTACTTGGACAAAGGAGCAAACCATTGCCAACTAGAGACCCCCATTTCTAATATCATACAATCACAAAGTAATAGTAAGAGTGTCAAAAGTCCATGGTAGAGGATAGTTAATCATATCTGTTAGACCTGACATATCTTGGCGTGATTACCCCAGACTTTTTGCCTCTACCACCTTTGCTTTTTAGATGCTTTGGGTACTTTGCCACTGCTGATCAGTGTCAAAGTACAAGAGTTCCCTGTTTAAAATGTAATGGTGATTGGTTGGCCATGATTGGTATGTTTGCCTTACTAGTAAAAGTCCCTAGTAATGTGCACTGTGTGTGCAAGGGCTAGTAATGCAAGGGCGCGCAGAGAAAGGAACTCAGGCCTTCAGTGTAGGGCCTGCGTGCAGAATGCTAAGTTAGCATGTTGTTCTGACAAGTGCAACCACTTGTCAGGCCTGACTTTCCCTTTTACATACACATTGGGCACCCCTGTGGTAGATCCCAGGTAATCCCTGGGCATGGTGCAGTGTAGGTAAAAGGCACAACACATACTGAGGTGTGTGCTATGTTCTGACAGTGAAAAACTCTCAATTTCGTTTTTCACTGCTGAAAGGCCACCCTGCCCATAGGACAGAATGGGGTAGGCTGGGTGCTGTGTTTGTTAGCCTAGTTTCCTGGCAGTTTATAATGGAGAGGTGAAGTTTAGTATGTATGAACTCACAGTGTTATAACACATCTTTCTGTGAAGGTGGTTTTGTCACTGTGTGTTCATAAACCACTCTTTTAGAAAGTGGCTGAGTGTTGCGCTCTGAGCATTTCTGTGTGTCTCTGAAATGTGATTGTCTGTCTGGAACTGAAAGGTGAGAGGAGCTGGGAGAGGTCTTGACCCAGGGAGGGGTTGAGTTGGCACCAGGCTGCCCTGCATCTGGAGAGTAGGAGGAGATGAAGTTCGGGAGGTGAAAAGGCCTGGGCTGGTGCTATAAACAAAATTGACCCATCTCCTGCTGAGTGATTAAGGATCCAGACCCCCAGTATCAATATCAAAGGGAGAGAGGTGACAGTGGGAGGAAGACACCCAGAACTGATTTAGGGAGGGGTTAGGGACCCCTAAGCACATACGAACTTCAAAGACATTAAGGGGTTTAACTAGGAGAGTTGAAACCCCTGAAAGTGGGACTGAAACACATATGGATTGAGACTGTAAAGGCTTGGACCCATTCTGTGGTCAAGAGGAACCTCTGCTAAAGAAGGAGCAACTGAAGAGACTGCGGTGGAAAGACCATCCTTGCTTCGTGTTCTGGGGCTGGTCTGCAGTTTGCTGTTCTAACTAAGGGAGAGGCTGTTGGGACTCTGCTTGGAGGCGCTGGGTCCCCCTCCTTGAAGAAGGGTGTGCTTTGTGCCTGTGTCTTGAACCCCCAATGGCCCGAGGTGAGCTGGCTCCCTGTTTGGAAATATAGGATCATAAAAGTTTCAAGCAACGCGGTGTGCACATGCCTTTGCAGCTTGAGACCCTCAGAAGTTGTGCCATGTGATCGTGGGCACGCAGGAGCAAGCTAAGTCTTGAACACGCTTCGTGCCTGTCGAAGGGCAGGCCAAGGCGTTGGTGAAGAGCGCCTGATCGTGGTGTGCACGGGGAGACGAGGTGAGGGTTGGAGGCACGGTGTGCATGTCGTTGTGCAGCCTGGGTGTTGGTGAAGAGCACCTGGGCATCGTGTGCATCAAAGGAAGGAGCAAGACTCGGACTCGCTGGGTGCGTGTCGGGGTGCAGCCAGGGTGCTGGTAAAGAGCATGGGGCATTGTGTGCACCAACGGAAGAAGTGAGTCTCGGGCATGCAGGGTGTGTGTCGTGGTGCAGCCCGGGTGTTGGTGAAGAGCGCCTGCGCCTTGTAGGCACCAAAAGAAGAAGCGAGTCTCTGACGCGCTGGGTGCGTGTCGTGGTGCAGCCAGGACGTTGGTGAGGAGTGCCTGGACATCGGGTGCACCAAGAGAAGCGGTGAGACTCAGACGCACAGAGTGCGTGTCGTGGTGCAGCCAGGGCGTTGGTGAAGAGCACCTGGAACCTCATGTGCACCAGGAGAAAAACGCGTGTTGAGGTGCAAGCGGAGCGTTGGTGAAGAGCGGTGGATCGTAGTGAGCACCAGAGAAGAGGTGAGTCTCGGATGCGCGGTGTGCGTGTCGAAGTGCAACCTGAGGCGCTGGTGAGGCGTGCCTGAGTATGTGGTACACTGAATTGGAAGTAAAGTCTCCACAGTGCTGAGGGCGGGTCTCGGTGTGGACTGAGACCGCCGGAAGGAGGGCCAAGTTATTGGGCCCTCAGAGTCACCTGCAGTGGCCCAGATGGGCAGCCACGGACCAGCAGCGCTGCCGGCCTGAGTCCACCACACCCCGTGACAGAGTTCTGGATCAAGGCCCAAGTCGCTGACGTCGGGGAGGAGAGCGGGGTAGTGCCCCCCCAGGTAACATTGATCAATAACTGGGGTGGGTAGCGGGCCTGGAGGGATACTCTCTTGGCCTCCTGTGTCAGTCAGCTGTGCAAGCTGTTGCTTCGGCTCGGATCCTGGCCAATGCTGACCCAAGGAGGGGCAGTGATGGGGCCGGAATTGGAAGCAGTACGCTTGTGTCATCATTTGATCCATAGCTGGGGCACTGTTAACGGAGCCCGTAAAACTGTTGTATTACACTTTGCATTATTGCTGCTAACAAACTATCGAACTGTTGTATGACGCCTGACCTCATTTATGCCTGACAAACTACATGCTTGGTGCTCTACGCACTGCGTTATTTTTCTCTTGCATATTACCTGATTGTAATGTGGCACATTGCATTCTTTCTTCAGTGCACAGTATTTGAGTAGAACGTGGCGCAGTGTATTATTTCTTCATTGCATCGTACAGGATTGTAGCGTGACGCATTGCTTTGTTTCTTCCTGGTGCAGGGCATGCTGGTGGTGATACGCATTGCATTATTCCTTCAATTGCAAAGTACATGACTGTGGCGATACGTATGGCATTGTTTCTCTGTTGTGCAGTATTAGAGAATATCGTTATGCATTACAGTATTTGATTCCTCTTGCAACATGTGTGATTCTAGCAATACGAATGGCCTAACCTTTTGGAAGCAGTTAGAAGTGAGCTTAACTGTTGGTTAGAAGCGGTGGTTAGGATTAAAACGTACCAACCCACCGTAAAGAATACTACCCATTCTTTTATGTTTATTTTGTATCGTGTGGTCGTATCGTATAATTGCCTATATAAAGTTTATACTCATTGTATCAAAACTTGTGTGGAGTCTACTGGTGACATCATGGGGTTACTGTGGGCGTGGTTGCACATCCTGAACACTCGTGCCTTGAAGATAAGGGGGTGAGCAGGGCTATCTCAGACGGTGTCCTTACTTAGCCTAACGTTGAAGCGTGGGGTCAGGGACTCCCGTCTCCAGCATTTGGTGGCAGCGGTAAGCGATAAGGCCCCCCACTTCCAACAATCTCATAATGAACGCAGTGGAAAATTATCAATTCAATAATACAGAAAAAATGCAGAAAAATTTAATCCATGCTCCGGATACTGTGCTTATGAGAACCATGAAATAACTCAAAATTAGTCTAAAGTTGTTTTTTAAAGAAGAGGAATCAGCCATAAGAACACATGCAAGAAAAGTAAACCCATGATCAAAACCCATACATGTTAAGAAAAGTGACACTGAACTAGAGTCGTTAGAGATTTCAAAATCACGTACTGAACTACTCAGAACTGCTCAGGATTATATTTGCAAAGCGGTATGCCCCATACAAGAAGCCATCTCCACGCTACTGCATAGAATGTAGCCGGTGTGAAGGCGTGTGACATAAACGAAGGAAATAGAGCTAGACAGAGGCTTTCATCAAATGTGTAATCGGACGCCATGATTGAAGAGTACTATGATCAAAGTGAGCCTATTGTGAGAGAAAAAAAATACTAAAAGTAAATAATATAATATATAGAGAAAAGAATATAAAGGGAATAGAATGTAAAATGTAATTAAATTAAAAGATACAGAGAAAAGTCATAGCTATGAAAGCATACCAGGAATTCAGGAATACGTTCTATTCCATTTATATTCTTTTCTCGCTATATTCTATTCTTTACTTTTAGTACTTTAGTTCTCTCACAATAGGTTCACTTTGGTCATAGTACTCTTCAATCATGGTGTCTGATTACACTTTTGGTGAAAGCCTCTTACTAGCTCTATTTCCTTTGTTTATGTATTCAAACCGTGCAGGTACTGATTTGACTTTCCAGCACGGTATGGACTGCTGCAGTCCATGCTGTGCAGGTACTATTGTGCATGCATACAGGGGGGCATACTATGTGCCCCTGCATGCATCCCCAGAGGAACTAGGGAGCCCTGTAGGGTCCCCTTTGTTTCCTCTCCATCACGATTTTCATGGTGGAGGAACTTCAATGAAAACTGCGGTGGAGATGATACTCATAATATGCTTGGCGGGACAGCAGTGGTCCCACTACCCATACTGCAATCTCAAGACTGCCATGCCACCAACAGGGATCTCTGATCCATGGCTGTAGCGGTGGTCCTAGGGTGACCCAAATGCCCTATTTGTAACAGAGCGGGCAGAAGACCATCATGCCCCAGTGATTCTGGCGGTCCATGGACCGCCAGACTCGTAATTTGCCCCAAAGTGTTATTTATTGGCACACATAAGGCACGTGGAAGCTGTGTTGAGGCAAAAGTTACAGAACTTAAATTAGCAATGATGCATGGCCTTTCTAGAACTCTTGGGGGGGCGTGGAGTGACAGGGTCCGACCTAGGCCGTGTTGAAACTGAGTTCCATGTTTTCAGCCCTCGGGAGATTCTTCAGATGCCACTATGGCCAATCAGGCACTCACAGCTTCTGCAGAGATCCACTAACGTTTGGCCAGCCCAGGCTGGCTAGGCCCATAGCTATCTAATGCCTCCTCACCTGCATCCAAAGATTTGGCAATAGGGGCACACATGTATTGGTGGTGTGGGAGCCTAAGGACTCACCAAGATGGTTCAATTTCTATACACCTACTTACAATCTCACCATGGGTAATCCTCTGGCTCCAGAGAGATCAATGGACCATTCCACCGTAGGTGTATTAGAGCTGTTCCAATAACTTCAAAATATTATCAATATTTGAATTTAGATAGATAGTCAATGATTAGAGCTTGGGAAAGTTTCAAAAACCTTTACTCATTTCAGTTTAGTAAGTTTACAGAAATATAAAAAGATTTTGCATTAGAAATCAGCATTAGAGAAATACTCAGAGTTCCATAGAGAAACCCAATAAACTATGGACCTAATCTAAATCGAACCCATAAAGAATACTTTGAAAAAGAGCTAGAGAGATTAACTTCTCATAAGAGTAGTTCTGGAAACTCAGCCAAGTTCCCTACATCTGCAATACCAACTTTATGTAATGGAACAATCTCTGCAGTGCCATTCATCTGAAAATCCAATAAATAAGAAATAAGCCTGAAATATTCACCTCTAGTAATAGCTAAAGAAATCAACCCTCCATAAAGAAGAGTCTCGGGTCAGGAAAATAGCCAGCAGCTGGACTGCCAGAAAATGGTAAGGGAAGCAAAAGGTGAGAATGCTACTAACTATCTAGGAACACTCCTTAATATAGGTTCATATTATTGTAACAATTTTGAAGGCATCTTCACATAATGAGCAATTAGAATCGTCCATTTGGTGGTGTCATCGGTCGTATGGTGCCTTTTCTTCTGATTCCCACAGTCTGCACTCACGTCATCACATTTGACACAGTTTTACTACGTCACTTGTTACATGAGGGAAGGTTCTCATGAGAACCCTCTTACCTAAGTTAAATGATTCACTATGAGCTCAATGTTTAGACAAAGGCTAGTCAATAATACGGAAGCAACTATTGATTCTGTTCTGAAGCAGCATCCACAAAGTCTCTAAATTATCATTTATCATATACAGTTTTAATAAGTTCATGGTATTTTAGTGAATGATCTTACATGGGGTGTGGAGCTGAATGAATCTTGAGGTTGGAGTCAGCACATTTCTAAACAGATCACTGATGCTTAGCAGTTACATAAAAATATTTACTTATGAAGCTGTGGCCAAGAGTCTAGAGAAAGGCTTTGGGCCTTATTAAAATACACGTTAAGGAATGGTTGCCTGGTGCAAGGTTTTTCAAAAACACACATTTATTAGTAAATATTCCAGTAACATTCATAATTCTACAGTGATTACTAATGCATTATGCCCAGTTTATTTGCTAAAGTTTCACACATTATGCATTTACATTTTGCCTTCAAATTATTTCCTAGTGTATACATTTCTGCAGCTTTTTAACACATTCTAAAGTGCACTTCTCAGTTTCTCATTATTTCTCTCAGTGGTGTGTAGATTGTTAGAATGATTGGTGATGGAAATCTTGCTGACTCCTATGGATCTGTGCTTTTAAGGCATCAGTAGCCTGTTTTTGACATCTTAACTGTGTCACATTAACCTGTACGATATTCAGAAAGACACCCCTGGGTTTTTTCGCTGCAGAATTTCCTTCTTATGAGAAAGTAAAAGATCATTCTTATTGTTTTTATGTGCAAAACAATACTCTGTCATATAACAGCAACAACTGTGATTTTGAGGTTATCTCTCATTATGCTTAATTATGCCCCCTCTAAAACATATCTGTGAAAGGGCAAGGTAAGGAGAATATGAGCACATAAACATATTGCTTGCATTTGTCGAGCACCTAGCACGTATAGCCTAGTCCAATATGGACATTTAAGTGATATATGATTATGCAGGGCTAAAGTAAGAAAATCTTGAGTTGACATTGTCAAGTATTGTCAAGTATGCCCTACTTGAAATCACCAGAAGCATAGAGAGAGAGAGACAGAGAGAGAGAGAGAGAGAGAGAGAGAGAGAGAGAGAGAGAGAGAGAGAGAGAGAGACCGGAATCATGTCTCATCAGCTCAGCAAATGTAAATACTGAGTTATGGTAAAAAATAGAATGCCCCTAAGAATGTATTGAGTGTGACATAAGGAACAAACACTGACACCATGATGCAGGTTAAGAATACAGAGCACAATACAATGAGCACGTGTGTGCACCCCGTCACGTACCACAGACCATGCAGATAGGCCAACCAGTGCATGTGGGTCTCACCTCAGTCTATGGAAGTGCAGATAGATGAAGGGCCAGTGTAGAAGGGCTCTCCGACACTTTCCCATAGCACATGCCAAGTGTGCACTACTCTCTTCAGTAGGTCCCTCTCCTGATGGTGTTTTGTGCAGTTTCCCCTCTTGAGACATGCAGAGCACAGCAGCATGCATGGACGCTCAGGCTGACACATGGTAAGAGTGGGTTTACCAAAGATGCCAAATGTTTTCTTCTCTAGTGGGATCTCAGCACTGTCCCTGTGCCAATTCCTTGACTTCAGGGGGTTAAAACAGAGACCATCTTAAAGAAAGACTGTTCTGGAAATCTCACTCATAAATGTTTTAAAGGGGCTATGGAGTGAATAATGTCATAACTGATCTCATAACCTCAAACAAAGCAATATTCTAGTATACTGTTGGACATGGCCCTTTCTGCAGGGTTACCCCCAAATATTTTGCCTTCCTCCTCCCCTTTTTGCTGAAATTATTTTTGATGGCTTTAGGATTCTGGGCACTTTACCACTGCTAACCAATGTCAAAGTGCATATGCTCTCTACTCAAAACATGGTAACATTGGCTTATCCACAATTGCCATATTTAATTTACTTGTAAGTCCCTAGTAAAGTGTATGCTATGTGCTAGGGGCCCATAAATTAAATGCTACTGGTTGGCTTGCAGCACTGATTGTGCCACCCATTTCAGTAGATTTTAAACATGTCTCAGGCCTGCCACTGCAGATTGTGGGTGCAGTTGAATCTGCCATTTCGACCTGGCAAGTGATGACACAAAATTTAGGAAATCATACTACACAACACATTTACTGATTAAAGACACAAAAAGCTGAAAGTACACTTTGCACCTGTTAGACACAGTAACACATAAAACTGAGACAAGTGTAGTAGAAGCACCGCCAAAGCGTGCTTTCAAATGTAAGATGAAGAAGTTTACATATAAAGTAATACTAATACATATAAATGAGTTGCACTAATGCGAATTACTTATGAACATGTAGTTTATTAGCATGTATTGATGAAATTGTGCTATTAATAAAGTGGCCTAGTGTTTCTAATGCCTTTTGTCAGAATACATTATTTAGAAAAGTTGGTGCAAAAATGTGTAGAAACAAGGTACAATCTTAAAATTTCGCATAATAATGCTAGAAACTTTATAGTTTATGAAAAGTGTAAAATGAATTCTGTAGTGTGAATTTGGAAAATTATATACTTATATGAATATTAAGAAAAATTGTGGTAGTAGGGTAGTTCTAAGATTAGCTATTTCTATGTAATATTATCTGGTGAAAGTCCTTCATATTCCCAATTTGAATTGATTTTATTACACAATATCTGATATTAATTTAGAGTTTATTTCATTTGAAATGTGTAATGCCCTTTAAATGCTCATTCAAAGATGCTTTTTCTCTAGCTGTTGTTATAGGTGGTAGACGCGCATCTACCTGGCCGAAGGATTCCCATTTTCTGTCCGTGAGTCTGCCGTGAGGGGAACGGCATTTGAGAGGGGCACGCTTGTCTCTACCCACCAAATCCTCGCCTGCATCATCGCCGTGAGGGGAACGGCAGGGGAAGACTACATCACCCAGAGGCCCTAGCGCCCGGCGCGCGCTGCGGACGTCATCACGCAGCGCCCGGGCCCTATATCAGGTCTTTAGTAACACCGCAGCGCGGGACGCGCATCTACCTGGCCGAAGGATTCCCATTTTCTGTCCGTGAGTCTGCCGTGAGGGGAACGGCATTTGAGAGGGGCACGCTTGTCTCTACCCACCAAATCCTCGCCTGCATCATCGCCGTGAGGGGAACGGCAGGGGAAGACTACATCACCCAGAGGCCCTAGCGCCCGGCGCGCGCTGCGGACGTCATCACGCAGCGCCCGGGCCCTATATCAGGTCTTTAGTAACACCGCAGCGCGGGACGCGCATCTACCTGGCCGAAGGATTCCCATTTTCTGTCCGTGAGTCTGCCGTGAGGGGAACGGCATTTGAGAGGGGCACGCTTGTCTCTACCCACCAAATCCTCGCCTGCATCATCGCCGTGAGGGGAACGGCAGGGGAAGACTACATCACCCAGAGGCCCTAGCGCCCGGCGCGCGCTGCGGACGTCATCACGCAGCGCCCGGGCCCTATATCAGGTCTTTAGTAACACCGCAGCGCGGGACGCGCGCGGGCCGCGCCCGGGCGAAGCCCGGGCCAAGGGCGGGCCCGTCCTTGCCCGTCACTGCCTGGAACGGACTGGGCTGGGCAACCCCTCTAACGTTTCCCGCACACCACTCCATTTAAGGTACTGTTGCCCCTTTTTTTCCACAGGCGCTTTGCATTCAACAGTGTCATGCGAAACTGAACATTTATGTAATTATTATTTTTGCTCCTGTTGTACCAGCCTACCTTGTAGCTTATTCTATTGGCCATTATCATGCCACCAAAGGACAGCAAAGCCAGGGCAGCAAATGCACATCTCACGGGGACAATGGACCAATTTGTTACTAAAGTTAATTGTGTCATTGATCAAGAAATAATGCTTCTGGAGCGCCGCGTCTCCCAGGATCTGGCAGCTGCCAGAAGGTCCTCCCTGGGATACCTTGTTAATGCTCGATCTCCAGTACGTCAAACTTTATCTCCCACAAGCTCAGTTAGATCTGACACAGATCCATCAGCCCAGGACCTGCCAGCTAGCGGAACGGTTGCTGATACTCTAGTGGAGGACCAGTCTATGGTCCTCGACTCTTTGTTATTGTCTCCTTGCCCACTGCCGTCTGCCCCTAGCACAGCCCCGGAGTGTAGCACCAGACAGCTTCGGGAGCGTAACTTGGGGGCTATTCCCAAAACCAAACAAGGGCGCCCACCCAATATCGGCAGAAAGGGCAAATACTCTAAAAGCAAACATAAGGTGCCAAATCAAACGGGAAAACTGAATAAAACCCCTGACGTCACCGAGCAACCCTTACAGGGGGCCCCACTGGATGACTCTGTCCCCCAATCCAGTTTAACATCAATAAGGATAATGATCCAGGAGGAGGGAGAAGGGCAAAGCGTAGTGGCCAAGGGAGGGACCCCTGACCCATTGCGCTTGCACGACATACGGGATTTAATCAGGTCCTCTCTTTGTCCTGTGCAGGACAGACTATTCAAAATCGAAAAACATCTAGCCAGGATTGAATGTATCCTAGGGGGTCTGTCCATCGCACCAAGCACCACTCCTAGTTCAGAGGCCCCAAACCCATCTGCCAACCCGAGAGCTAAGAAAGCCCCGTTGGCCCCTAAAGCTTTGCCATCAGCCCAAATTGAAAGCCAACCCCTAATTACACCAAATATGCCCACCAGAGCAGGCAACCCAAGGAACCCCATTTTTGCCAGTAAAACAGATCTAAAAGAGGTTGCTAGGCCTTTAACATCAGAGTCTCTAACTATGGCTAATACTCCCAACTTACCTCCTGAAACAGCTCCATACGTTGTAATTTTGGCAGGAGTGCCCGAACTGGAGAGTAATGCAGTTGAGTCACCCGCAACCCTAAGGAATAGGGTTGTGTATTGGCTCAACACAAATAGACCATTACCACCGCACATCAGCGCCAAAATTCTTATGGTACGACGGGTCCCATGGGTAGGCCACTTAGCCAAAAACATAAAGGGAGATTGTATCCTAATTAATTTCAAGGACACCAAAGCAGTTGAGCATATTTGCAACTGGAGGTCGACCACCATAGGATCATGTATTTCAACTCTCCCCTTAACCTATTTTTATCCCCCTGGCCACTTCACAGAACCATGGACAGTTGTACATAGAAAAGGGAGAGGCCCTCCACTGGGGAGTTGGCCCGTACATCTGCCACCCTTAGACCTTATTCCTACAGTAAACCGTTTTAGCAGTCTTGAGGCTGTTGACTGACTGGAGGACAGTAAAGTTACTCCAGCCTCTCCTCCGCTTCTCTCAGTAAGTCGTCCCCTAGAGCCCACTTTAGTGACTGATCATTTGGGCTCGAATTCATCAATCATGTTAACGAGCCCGACGAGGTCCATTATTAGTTCTGACCCCCCTCAAATTTATCCTTCAAGTGCTTTAACTCCCGGGGTGTCTACACCTAGCCTTCTTAAGATTGTCTCTTGGAACATAGCTGGTCTACGTAACAAGCTAGACCTCCCTGACTGGAACGCATTCATAGAAGAACATGATATATGTATCTTCCAGGAAACCTGGAGTGTCGATCCAATATATAAATCGGGGTTTTGTTGCTTTTTTACACCAGCTATCTCGTCAGGCCGTGGGCGCCCTTCTGGGGGCCTCATGGTCTGGATCAGGGCAGATCTTAACCTGAAGGTCACCATTGATGGTCGCTCTACGCCTGATATAATGAGACTCATTATCAAAGACACTCAGAGTAGTCCACCCTGGGAACTTTTTAATGTTTATTCTCGTGGCACCCAAGGGGGCGCTAAGTCGCCTACCATTACAGCCCTCTCAGAGATACTTTCTGCATGCACATCGAACCCTTATCTTCTTGTCGCCGGTGATTTCAATTGTTCTTTTGAACCACTTGCCACAGAAGATATACTGGGCGCACATGACGAGGACACTAGATGGAATATCCCCCTACTCTCCTTAAACCCCGTAAAAAGATGGACTCCTGCTATAATTCAAATGAATGCCATAGCGTTAGAATTTGGTTTAAGAGCTGCCAATGGGCGCACCCCTTCTG
The DNA here is from genome assembly GCF_964204655.1 of Triturus cristatus. Lineage (NCBI taxonomy): Eukaryota > Metazoa > Chordata > Amphibia > Caudata > Salamandridae > Triturus > Triturus cristatus. The sequence continues at coordinate 872,584,816 of NC_140581.1, forward strand.
ATTTAGTGGGCGCTAATACTTTTAACAGAGTTGGCAGTCAAAGTAGAATAGATTACATTCTAATTGACAGGAGGGGATGGAAATTTGTCGTTGATATGGTTGTAATACCATCAACATCCAGTGACCACAACCCCCTGTCTCTTATCATGCGAGAAGTCTGGCATAGACAGGCTATTTCCCCTCTACCAGGTACACAGTTGTTGACCAAGAAGCTTGAGCCTTCTACCTGTGGTAGATCCCTTAAATGGTCCAAAATTGCCCTTAGTGACATTAAACTTCTTGCGTTGGAGAATATCCTCGCTGACTACAACCCCAGGCTTTCTTTACTATCCGAGGACAACTCTAGTTATACTAAAGTCTATGTGGATTCTATGAATGCAATTGGGGCATTGTTCATTGACCACAGGAGAAAACCAAACCCCAGAGTAGAGAGAGAGAATGATTGGTTCAATAAAGATTGCAGAACAAAGAAAAATCGCCTAATTTCTGCAATTAAATCTAATAATCCCGGTGAGGTTAGGCAAGCGAGGTTGCTTTATAGGCAAGCCCTCGCATCCGCCAAAAAAGACTGGGAAGAACAGCGCTGGGTTTCACTGAAACTAGCGAGCGATGCAAAAAATGGCGAGCTATTTTGGTCTATCATGAGAAGATCATCCAGCTGCGCCCAGGCGCAAATTCCTAACCACATCACGGATGGGGAATGGTTTAATCACTTCAAGAACTTGTACGCAGGTCCTGCGGTTGTGGTAGACCAGCCCACCAGCCCAGGGTCTGTAGCAAAATCCCATGACCATATTTTGTTCCCAAGTGTTGAGGAGAAAGAGGTTCAAATTGCCATTGATAAGATTGTATCTGCCAAGGCACCAGGTCCTGACGGCATTCCGGGAGATCTTTTCAAAGCCAATTCAAAGGGCTGGGCTGCGTTCTTTACTATCTATATTAACAGTCTATTGAGCGGATCCCCGGTGCCGGAGTCATGGAAGGGTGCAGAAGTAATCCCCATCTTCAAGAAGGGCTCAAGGGGAGACCCGGCGAATTATCGCCCAATCAGCTTAATTGATTCTGGCCAGAAGTTGGTCGGTAGGGTACTCCTGGAGAGGATACATTCTTGGGTGGACGAGAAAGGGATTCTAACCAAGTTCCAGGCGGGTTTTAGGGCCTGCACCAGCACCATTGACCAAGCATTCAGGTTAATGCTTCTTTACTGGAAGACGGTTACCATCGGCAAGGGTGCTTTATACCTTGCGTTCATTGACCTTAAGACCGCCTTCGATTTGGTCCCCCGCGATCGTTTGTGGTCGATTTTGGAGGAGCTGGGTATCCCTTCCTACATCCTGAAACTCCTCATCCAAATGCACGAAGAGAACTTTGCCTGTATTAGATGGGGGACACAGGGCCAGAAAACCAAAAAAATACCAGTGAATAGAGGGGTTCGACAAGGGTGCGTCATGGCACCAACACTTTTTACACTATTTGTGAATGGCGTGGTCTCTTTTCTGCTTGAAGTTGAAGCGGATGTTCCCGCTCTGGCGGGTGATAAAGTTCCCGCACTTCTTTTCGCAGACGACACTCTTTTAATTTCAAAAACTCCGTCTGGTTTACAGAAGTTGTTACAGCGTTTTTCTCTGTTCTGTGAGCGAAGAGGCCTCGTCATCAATACCGCCAAGACCAAACTCCTCTATTTCAACCCTTCAAAATCCTCTGGTTCTATTCTGACCCTAGAAGGGAAACCACTTGAGCGCGTAGGAGAGTTTGACTATCTGGGAATCAGAATCTCCGACAGGCTCAGATGGCAGCCTCATATAGACAAAATGACACTTAATCTTAAAAGAGTAACTGGTGCCTTGGGAAAGGAATTTCGGGCCTCTACCTCTAAACCTATTACCCCAGTACTAAACATCTATGCTGCAAAGGCGGTGGGTAGCGCACTCTATGGCGCCGAACTATGGGGCTACAGCTGCGTTGACTCACTGGTGACCAGCGAAAATAAGTCCTTTAGGGAACTTGTATCACTCCCCAGGGGCACCCCGATTAAACCACTCCTTAGCGACTTTGGTAGGCGCTCAATTAGGGATCTAGCCACCCTTCGCCCTCTGTTATACTGGGCGCGGTTGTGGCGAACCCCTGAGCTCTCTAACTATGTTGAAGGGCTCAGGGAGGTCATGAACATGCAAGGAGCCCATAAAATTGAGTGGCTCACAAACACAAAAAAACTTCTGATCGCAACCGGCCTTACAACCGTTTGGCCAGCGGGGGCACCATTATCGAAGGTCGAAGTTAAGCGAGCCTTCTGGGCTTGGGTGGATGCCTCGGAACAAAGAGACCCCAATATTGGAAGGCTGACAGAGGTTTTTTATCAACACAAATCAACTATCCTCTTTGAACCATACCTTGATTTTATTACTAAGCCCAAGGACAGGTCGCTCTTCATTCAGTTTAGGTTCGGGACGCTCCCATTACGTAATCATACTAGCAAGTGGAAACCCCCCCACAAGACCCTCCCTGACTGTCCATTCTGTCCTGGTGCCACTGAAAACGTCACTCACTTCTTCTTTGCATGCCCAGCCTACCTACTACCTAGGACGAAGTGGCTTAGACCCGTCTGCTTACTCTTAGGAACAAGGGATCACATTGTCGCCATGCGTATCCTTAAAACCACCACCAACACCACCTTAGTTTGTGGAGTGGCCAAATTTTTAGGTTGGGCATGGCTAATCAGACAAAAATTTATCAGTTTTAATTAAATCTTTTAAACTATCGTTTTTAATCCCCAAAGCTGTGAAATTTAATACATTTTTTAGATATTTATTGTATATCTCAAATTGGATTTTTCTTACGACATGTTTTAACAATAATGAATTTGTAATTGTTTTTATGTATTTTGTGCTTTTATGACATCACGTGTCGAAATAAAGCTTTGTTGATTGATTGATTTCTTTTTCACCGATGTCAGGCCAATGTGGACTTTTCATGACTTAGCATGGGAAAGCATCTTACTGTTGCGCGTGTCCTAGGTGACATTACGTGAATCTGATATGACAGTCTTCCGATGGTGGTGTGATACTACATCACTGTGACCTTGTTAGAGACCTTTTAACCCCTTGTGTGCCACGCCCTTTCCCCGCCCTGTGCCGGGCGTTGCATTAGCGGGCGGGGTTCATGACGAGCTGGACTCGTCATGGGCACAGCGCAACCGCGGCCCATGACGAGTCCAGCTCGTCATGGGCACAGAAGGGGTTAACAGAGAAACCTCAAAGGAAGGGCAACAAATGCCATTGTGATCAATTTTTGATGATTACTAAGAACTATCCTCTTACTTTTGGACTGCTTTGCTGATGCTACAATCAGTAGCAGATGGACTGAAACCTTCTTTGGTAAACCATTATACTTTCATTTTCCTTTTTATCTTCTGTTCGATGCTAAGGGATTCACCCTTAATGGACTTTTAATTTGAACCCTCTACCCTTCTTCGTAGAATTTGAGCTGTTAGACAAACAAACTATCCTTCTGCCTTTAAGGGTAATGGGACTCTATAACTATGTAAGCTGATTTTTACAATAACCATCTGATACAACCTTGCCTAAATGTTTGCGCTTTAATGCAAGCTGTGATTTTCTTAATTGAAATTCTGAAAAGATTGCTTATTGCTATGGATTTAGAATCATCAATACAATAACCAAATTAATCTAATATCTGTCTCAGTCTATTTTCGAGTTTTGTTGGATCTTCCTTTTAAACTGTGCTATTTTACTGATTACTTAAATGCGTTGTAGGGAGGATCAGCAAGTTCTTTCAGAACAGCATGCAATACTTCTTTTGTTTTGTGTTGCTGTTGCAGAGCTTTTGGTCTGCATATGTCTAATCCGATTTAACTTCTTCAGAAAGTTGGATCTTCCCGTTGCTATTCTTTATTTCTACAGCATAGTCTAAAGAGTGGTGTACCTAAATCTGGTCTCAAATTTGTGAGCTAGCTGTCAATTAAATGGGCAACATTAGAGTAGCCAAAACGCTGTGTTTTGGCCACTCTAATTTCCACCCCTCCTATAGACAGAGAAAAATTAATCAGAGGATCATTGCCTCTGTAGTAAATGGAAATGCTGTAATAATAAAGGGCCCAGAACGGTTAGAGCAGTGAGGAGAGTAAGCGTATAATAAAATGTTACTGCGCTTGCACTGCAACACAAGTTAACCTACTTGTCAGGCCCAAACATTCCCTTTTATCACATATAAGTCACCCCTAAGTTAGGCACAGCCTACAGCTCATTGGAACCACTGCTGCAAAACACAGCACCGATGCATGACTTTGCATCACCACCGTCCAGTGACGACAGACTCCACGGCTATGCAGACCATCGCTGTGCAATCCCCATTGACAGCTTCATTGAAACCGCCACTGTGTGATGCATATCTGATGCAGAACTTCGAATCGCAAACCTCTATCAACGGCATCCGGGACGACTATGCAGGACCTTGCATTGCAGCCCGTAGCTTCTTCTGACTGTCACTGTGAAATGCATTATCGACTCTGGATCTCGCAACGCTCCATAGTAGAATTTAAGGTACTTTGTTCAGAATGCCTAACTTGGTCCCTGTATCTAGCCCATGCTCAATTATGGTGGGCCTGAACATGTGACTTTGTCCCAGCCCAGTGCAACCAGATAACCACAGTGGCACTTACTGCTTTTAGGCATTCTTTTTACTTAAATCTGTTTGAAGTGCTGCATTACCTCTATGTTAAGCCTGACAGCTTTGTGCCAAGCTAGCAGAGGGCTGAGCACAGGTTAATTTGTGATTTGTTTGTGCTTCACACTGACTAGATTTGTGGTTGCTGCTTAAGTATGGTTTCACCTCCTCAACAAGTAACCCAATTTCCTACAGGGACTCTTCGGCAGTAAGGTTTTCACGTGGTGCTGCTTAGCTACCAAAGGTGCTTGTTATCTAATTGTTACTAAATCCACCTTAGAATTATGAACAAATACTGTGGCTAATACACTCATTGGCAGACAAAGAATCAGCCTCTCAAAAAACCAGACCATCCGCATTAATAACTCTATCACAGACAGACGACGTACATTTAGGAGCACTTTGTTGACCTTCATCTCATGTGAATATCATGAAATATGTCATACATCCGGCCTCGGTAGGCAATCCTTGCTTACTCTTACCTTGAAGGAAAGTATTGGTCTTCATAGTTTGGTTCTGAACAGTGCTTAATTTGAACCCGTGGTTTCGGGTGCTTGGCACTGTCACTTAATTGTCATCAGCACTTATGACACTCGGCCACATGGTGGGGCGGTTTGTCCGCTTTCTAGATGAGCACTATAATAGTTGTTTATTCATTCAATATACATTAAAATGTACTAATACCGGTGGCCCAAGCCATTCTTGTAGCGTTGAGGATCTTGAATAATGTTAATTGTCACACTTGTGAGAGTGTGATAATTAGCAGTTATGTTGGCACTGTCATTGGCAGCGCTGGCAGGGGCATAAGGTAGCGCAAGCTTCAGTGGCCTTCTGACCAGGGCCCTGGCACTTATGTTTTTTGCAAATTAAATACTGTTTCTGAATGTCAGAATTTTGAAAATCAAGATTCACTGACATTTCCAACAAATATTAATAAATGGCAGCTTCCCGTTTATGAAATTATACATGTGCAAGAGACTTAACATCGGCTGAGAGGATCCCAGAGAAGGGAAATTGATTGAAAGAACATTTGGATAAAGGGAAAAGCAAGCTGAAGGTTTGTTGCAAATCAAATGCATGTTCCTGAATCTAAATAATAAATATTATTTTTTTATAGAAAGAAAACACATTCTATAAAACACAAACCCTTGTATTTACTTATACTAAATGAACCTTCACTACGAGTATTATAGATGTTTAATTTAACTGAAATTCTGGTGTCACCTAGTACACCCGAGGCGCCCTACTTGGAAAGGTATTTTTGATATGCCAGTAGCGGTCCGTGGAGGGAGTTCCGTGGGGCGGAAAGGCGGGGCGCGGGAGGGGCAGGGTGGGGGGTACTAAACACCGGAACATGGATAATTGGAGGTAAGTAAACAATTAAATAAATAAAACGAATTTCGTAGCGCGCCCTGCATCACAAAATGCGGCGCTGCGCGCGCTACGAAATTCGTTTTATTTATTTAATTGTTTACTTACCTCCAATTATCCATATTCCGGTGTTTAGTACCCCCCACCCTGCCTCTCCCCCGCCCCGCCTTTCCGCCCCACGGAACTCCCTCCATGGACCGCTGCTGTATGTCACTCCTTCTAGAAATATCAAACCCAGCACAGATCTCAATGTTCAGCTTTCTAGTACAGTTTACGGTACTATGATGAAATTTGATGCAGAAACTCACGCCATGTTTCTTCTGATTGTCTGTGGCCGAATTAGTGATCAGTGCAAACATTTGAAATAACATGCAAATACTATTTTAGCGCTAGATGCGTATATGTTTTTACCACATAATTATTACTTTGCGTTTGTAAAACCACAAAAAACGCTAGAAGTAGGCAAAAATCCATTTGCTCATGAGTACTATTCCAAGGTGCACATGAAGCAGTAATTAGTTCAGGCCCTTAGGTAGAAAATGACATGATGGCAAAACAGATGCAACGCGTTTTGAGCTAAGTATACAAGTAATGATTATGTTAATTAGCATAAAATTATTCAGCCATATTCTACTAATTTGAGACCACCTCAGAAAGGAGAATAATTTGATATATTTACAGAGCAGTAAATATTGACATACATACATCCCTGTTATTTTGTTTGAGTAAAGGGTGTTCACCTTTTTAAGAGGAATTAGGTTTTTCACGAGGAAAGCTTCGTCTTACTATAACTTTTCTCCTCCACCAACTCATCTCCCATAGACGTTTATGGAAGATAAACCACCTTACTGTTTATTTAAAGCAAAGAGATAAAAACAACATACTTTATGTCTTGTTTTAGTCTCATCAAACAAATACCAACTGTTATGTAAAAACTCTTGCAGCAACAAATAGCCGTGAGTCATATGTCTGTCCGCCCACACACTATATATCAATCCCTCATGTCACAACTGTTCAGACTCTTATGTACTATGTTTTCCTCTGAGCAGGTTGTTCACAAAGATAATTCATCTGCTCCTGAAGTGAGGCAAATGTTCTATAACAACCTATTCTAGGCCCTCACACTGTCACCAGGCGCAAATGACGCCATGGTAAGTGTCATAGGAACAGTCTCTTCTTTCTGGGCACATGTTACTCATGCCTGGGAATAACAGGAAGGGGTACATTTAAGGGCAAATGTATGCCTTCTTCTGTTATTGCTCTTTTGTTGATCTTGACATCTATGAAGCTTTGACAAGGTTGTGATAATGAAGTGTGTGGGTGGGACCAAATCACCTTGTACCCAAGACAGAAGCGATTCCCCTTTGGCCCTGGTTGCGTCTGGCAGCAAAGAAGGTCTCAGAAGAAACACCAGGAGTTTCTCCTCTTTTGCTTTTCTCCACAGCAGTTTGCATCACAGACAGAACCACATGCATTGCAAAACATGTGTGCCCATACAGCCATGCCCACAAATATCTGCGAGGAGCTGTCAATGAATTCCATTCGGTACTGACTTACAACAGCAGCTATACTCTTAGAGCAGAGATAATTCCTTAGAGCAAAGCATTAAAGCTTTGAAAGAAAGTAGACTACAATACTTCTCAGTAAGAACGCTTCATAATCACTGTGGTGACTGCACTCCAGTTGTCACAAACAGATCTCCGAGTGCATCTTCTTGTTATTCATGTCTCCATAGCAATTATTTCTCAAGCATATGCATGCTGAGTGCGTGGTCATGTGTGCACCGACAAGCACACACACACATATACACAAACACACACACGCATGCGAGGCAGAAGGTAGTGCCGGCATTGAGTTATTTTTCCATTCCTGTACTACGAGGTTAATTAAAATCAACTCCGCCTGGCATCAACTCTTAAAAAATATCTTCTATTGTGGTGTTGTGAGTCCTGGGGCAACCAGGAGCGGCCCATACAGTGAAGATTGGTGGGCGATGGGGTGGGGGGGAATTAGACAGACGACAATGAGGGAAAATTAATTATTTACTTTTCCCTTGTCGTCGTCTGTTGAACCACATCCCACCCCACTCCACCACCCCACCCCTCTTACCTGCACAGGCCGCTCCTGAGGGCAACATGCTGATTAAAGGAACAACACGGACACCATATGTGTGGATAGATAACTGGCCCAGGTACGTGCGTCTGGTCACTCTTATTGACAGGTTCACCTGACTGGTGAAGTCTGTGGCGGATGATTGTGGGGTGGGTGAAAATGCAGGCTCGAGGGAGGGGCTGCCTCGTTGCGTATCCAGCAGGACACTACACCTATCAGAAACAGGCCTTTCCCTTTCAGGTGTACTTTCTTACCTGTTTTACCGCCTCTCTGTGTTAATTGTGCATCTCCAATGCAAATGAGAATTAAACCTAACTGTACATTGAGGCATCCCTAGAAAATAGATGTGTCCCATCAATGTGCAGGGTGGTCTGCCCTTTAATAAATTAGGTCATGAACCAGGGAACTTTGATGATACATTGTCACATTTATTTTATAAAAGTGAATACGTTTGTGAAAATATACAGATAGTTCCATAAATCACACACATTAGTGATCGTAATCTAAATAAAACAATGAGGTAGAACCTCAAATATGCAACATGCACTATCTTTCAAAGAACCAGCACGTTTGTACTTAAATCAAAAGCAAAACAATTTTTGGGGTGAAAAATGCTAATGTTTGAAAGAAAAAGATCGCTAAGGAGATAAACTTAAACTTGCAAGAGTATTATTCAAGGCTGTATCAATTGCAGGGCTGCACCCAAGGGTGCGCGGGTATTCCTCAATAGAACACCTTCCTCTCTGTGGAGCGCCTCAGGCATGATGCTTCTGGACCAGCCCTTCTTTATCACAGATGCTGACGCTTGACCTCAATATGGCTGATGATTCAAAAGTGAGCTTCCTTTAGGACCTCTGGTCAAAGCTGTTGTCAATGATGCTTCAGTTGGCACCATCATTAAGCTTCTCGGTCATTTGTTGAAGCCATGGAGAAGAGGTCACTGAGGGCCAGCTTCTGCGTGCGGAGCTCGTATGCGGACAAGCAGCAAACTAACTGTGCCATAGGTTGTGCCGTGCACACCGAACACCATGTATTCATTTCATGCATTTACAAATTATTATCATTATTTAGTCAAAATTGTTCAAATTAAACAAAGACTACCACTCCCAGAATGCCCTTACTAGTCAAAATCAAATCAAATCAAAAGATACTTTATTTCGAATTTAGTATATAAATTCATAAAAAGTCGCATACATACAAGGTTAAGATACACAGCCCAAAGTTTTAAAAGAGAAGAAAATAAAGTTCCCTTAACAGATTTAACAGTCCATATCCGCTCTTGATTTCAATGTAGATTTTAAAAAACGGACAATAAAATATATACAATCCGTATGCAATAATTGTAAAAACATTAAGGCAGGCCCTTACTAGTCAAATAATAGTCCAGGACTTGAAATGTGGTGTTGTATGGACGTGGAGCTCCACACAATGCACTTTTTGCTACTTTAGACAAAATAGAAACAAGATCATGCATCTGAAGCATAGAAGACCTTCCAGGCATTGATCATGTTGGTGGCCCTAAAGCCAAGGAGCAGAAGGTGGCATCACGATGAATGAGTCGTTGCATCAAAGATTTCAGCTGGGACGAGACACACGGACTACAGAGGGTTGCTGTAATACACAGTGAGCAAAGAAGCAAAATCATCAGAGTTCATGAAGGAAATCCCCGGGATAAAAAGTGAATACTTTGCTTGCTGGGTTCTCGTTCATTGTTTTGCGAGGGTAAGTTATATAATCACCACCAAAAATTGGATTTGGTGTTAGAAGTCTAAATTCATGATCTGCAGAATCAAGGATCTTAAGTCCGACTCGACACTGAGCACAATCCCCCTGCATGCTGTATTTTCTAATATAACTATAAACCTATGGGTGGAAACAGGTATTTTTCCCAAAGAGGTCAGGGGGTGACCATGGGGAATGTGATGGACACCAAGTTGTAAACTGTATTCAAAACAATTACAAAGTGCTTGTCACACCAAATGCGTTATTTTAACTTTAGTTCTAACATGTTGGCATAGTATGCCAATAGGGAGTTAGGAACCACTTCTGTAAGCCGTAGGAGAGTACCTTTTCAAGCTCATTTTACATGTGAAACAAGTGAAGAAAAATAAAATATGCAGATACACATTTCCACCCTAGTTATCTTTAGCACATTGTCGACATAGCAAACAATTCAAAAAGTACAGATGTGAGTGATCTGGGTTGGAAGGGCCCCAGGGCAGTCAAATAGCACTGGGCCCCACTTGTAATTTCTGAGGTCTTTTTCCTCTGGTGCCCTGGGGACCTGTGTATTGCAGATACAGGTAGGTGATTCTCACAGAATTCGCTGTAGATTAATTATTTGAAATTACAGCAAAATAACACAAGATTATGCAAAATTACGCAAGGAGCATAACACAACACTTAGCACTATTTTGTTAGGGCGAATTGCACCCTGGTGTCCAAAATGAATTCATTTTGTGCTAAGAAAATTGCGCTAAATGCAACAGAACCAGTTGCGGTCCGTGGAGGGAGTTCCGTGGGGCGGTGAGGCGGGGCGGGGGAGGGGCAGGGTGGGGAAATGTAAACACCGGAATATGGATGAACGGAGGTAAGTACACATTTAAATGAATTCCTTTGCGCGCGCTGCATCGCAAAATGCGATGCAGCGCGCGCAACAAAATTGGTCTTAAATTATTTATCTGGGATATTCAGTGTAACACAAAAACAATGTATGACACCGCACAAACATGAGTCAAAATCCTTACCACTGAACACCAGTGCAAGAAATTGGGTAACTGGTTGAGGGGGGTGAAACCCAATTCTTAAGTCAGGCTTAACCTAGAGGCAACATGTAAAGCAGTTAAACAGCACTTCAAATAGTATTAAAGTTGAACAACAACACAAGAAGAACCCCACACCAATTAATAATAGAGCCATTTTCTAAATTCAATCAAGACCAATGCATGATTCTGATTGTGTTACAGCATCTGATATTCTTGGTTCGGCATGTTTTTCCTTATTTAAAGATGTAGACATAGCACCAGCTTTTGGCTGGTGCTAATGTTCACTGTTGTCTTATACTGCAATGTCGCAATACACCATTTGGAATGTGTTCATACCACATGAAAAAAATCCCATTCATTTTTTGGTCTGGTGTTAGCCATGACCTTGTTATTTTACGAAAATTATATCTTTAATATACTTAGTTTTAGGGACTTTCAGCAGGCCCTCTTCATCCATTGGTCTGTCAGGTTCCGCCAGCATAGATTTACTTCACTGTGAGTGAGGGCATTCCACACTCACAAGGAGCTCATCCATTCACAAAGTAGTTCTCTAAAATGCCAGGAACAACTTTAGGAATGTGCGCTTTTACACCAAAACAGTCTTTTGTTTTTCTGTTGATGAGGGTCCAGCAGCTTCCATCTGATAAACCATGACAAAACAAAACAAGCACTGACAAAGCAAAAATGCTGTCGGCCAACCCACATCTGTTGGCATTGCCAATTCTTGTAACTACATGCAATCATCTGCCTACCACACAGTTAGCTAAATTCTAATCCCAATGTTGTCTAAAAATGCTATGTACAAGAAAATCTGGGTCTTATTTAGATCTCAGCAGAAGGAATAATCTGTCACAAATGTGACGGATATCCCGTCCACTGTATTAAGATCTACATAGGATATAATGGCAACGTAATACGGTGGATGGGATGCCCGTAACATGTGGTATGGAGTGCTCCCCTCTGCCAAGATCTAAATCAGGCCCTAGGTCTACGTCGTAAAATGTTTAGCTTGCTTGATATATAACAATACACTTGGAAAAGAAAATGCCACAAACTAATTCATGAAGCAGTTCTATAGTACTGACTATCATTGCAAAAATGTATTTGTGTCCGGGAAGCGCACAGTCAGAAATATCCATTTCAAATAAGCGCATTACACTCGGAGAGAGAGAGAGAGAGAGAAATGGTTTGAGGCAGGGATGTCTTATTATAAGCTGTTGTAAGGGAAAAGGAAAATTAGATAAAGAGTGGTAAAGCCTTTCGATTCTCATTTGCATTTGTTCTCGTCTGCATTTTAGCAAAGAGAAACATTGATACATTTTATGGGTGTTCATTTTGAATAGAGTGACTTTACTATGTGTTACCTGCTATTCTACAGGAAAAATACATTTTTCATATTATTTTCTTCTGTGTAGAGGAAGTTCCATGGACTCAGCAACTACTCACCATACGAAGAATAGGATATCTTAAAACTGTGGTTGCCGTATACAGTGTATGCACCGCTACTCTGCCGCTGATCGCCGATTTGCCAAGAATTCTAGTGCATTCAGTAAAAGCTAGTATAGTTTTGTTTTCCACTTCTTACTTCGCTGGGATTTTAACTAAGCAATCATACAATCATCGAATCACCCTGCTGATGCAATTCGCAAATGGACCCTACTCAGGGCCGGACTGGAAAGCCAAATCAGTCTCGGCAAATTTTGTCAGACCAGCCCCCATATGGCATGGAGAAGGCAATTGCAGTGAGAAGACCTGACCACTGCAAGGGAGACTTTGGGGTCTTCTCCTCAAGAAAAACTGCGAAAAATTGCAAAATTGTGCATTCCACAACACATTTTTCATTATATATTAAAATGTATTCACTTTTAAAGCATAGTCAATTATAACCTTACAGGGAACCAGGATATCCAGTCATATTCACAGACATTGTTGAAGAGAACACAAAAATAAGTCATACCAGTCCCCATATGATGCACAGCGAGTGAGCGCAGCGAGTGATCCTGACCACTACAAGAGGTTTTGGGGGTCGTCCCCTAAGAATATTTTTTTTAAATTGGCAAACATTGAGCATTTTACAACAGGTTTTTAAATAACTATTCAAGTGTAATACATTTAAAACAGTAAAGGATGACCCTGAGGTTCGCCAGGAAGCCAAGTCATATCCACAAACATTCTTACAGAAAACATTAAAAAAAACAAGTTTCAAGAATGACACATGAATTTAAATATTCTGACACCAGGAAATATAATGATTTTTTTATTCAACACCTATCTACTTTAACAAGAGTCTCGAAACAATAACAGTATGATATTCATAGATGGCAGGGTACAAATGACATGCTAAGACAGGTCTTAAAAATGTAGGAACCACAGTTCCTAATTATACTAATGAATTCTGACAGCAGGTGATATTGTATGCCAGTGTAAGCCAGTAAATATAATGATTTTTTTATTCATCACTGTCAGACATGGCATCCTTGGGGTGATTTCCTCCGACTTTTTGCCTTTTGACCTCCTGTTTTGCTGACTTAATTTTTGCTGGCTTTAGGATTCTGGGCACATTACCACTGTTAACCAGTGCAAACCTGCATATGCTCTGTACTCTAAACATGGAAACCTTGGCTTATCTACAATTGGCATATTTAATTTACTTATCAGTCCCTAGTAAAGTGCACTATATGTGTCGAGTTTCTGTAAATTAAATGCCACTAGTGAACCTGCAGCACATATTGTACCACCCACTCAGTGGCCATTTACACATGGCTCAGGCCTGCCACTGCAGAGCCTGTGTGTGCAGTTTTAAACTGCCATTTCGACCTGGAAAGTTAAACTAAATGCCAGGCCCAAACTTTCCTTTTTAGGAGGACATGTACTTTTAAGTTGTACATGTCCTGGTAGTAAACTACTCTTAAATTCGATGTTCACTACTGCAAGGCCTATCCCTCCCATAGTTTAACATTGGGATTGCATTAAACAGCTTTTAAGTGTAATTTCCAATTAGAAGCAGATAGAAATCTGGAGTTTGGTGTCTCTATACTCACAACTCAAAACCATAACTTATGGTGAAGTCAGATTTTAAATTGTAAGTCTGAAAATGCCACTTTAACAAAGTTGGCATTCTCTTATTTTAAACTTTCTGTACCTTTGCCTGTCCCTGAATACAGGTCTGTGTTGGGTCACAGCTGGCCTTTGTGCATTCCCTCTAGACAGACACACAAAGAGAGAAGAGGTATTCTGATGGCCCATCACCAGGCTAATGGGCTTTCCTGAGGAAGATTGGGAGTTCAGAGCTGACACTTACACCTGAATAGGGTTGTGCCTGTCCACACAAAGAGCTGCATACCATTGTAGTGTTTCTGGAGCCAGGACAGAAAAGGAAGTGACCTTGTGATCTTCAAATGCCTCCTTCATGCCTCTCCTACTTCAAAGGCTACATTTGGGTATAAGTACTTGTCCCCTGACACCACCAAATCAGAACTTTACTGGAACCAAGGACATTCTGCCTGAAAGAACAGCTGCTGTGCTGCAGGAGAGACAGCCACTTTGCTACCTGCACTGCTGTGCTGGTATGCTGCCTGCTGCTCCTTGCCTGGGAGTGAGAGGGACTGGACCTGCTCTCTACATCCTTTAATACAAGATGATTCTGCAAGGGCTTGATGGATTGCCTCCTGTTTTCTGAAGTCTTAGGGACACAAAATACTTCTTGCCACTCTGCTTGTGCTGCTGGACTCTGCCATTTGTGAGTCCTGCCCTTTTCTGAGGTGCCACCTCCAGTCTTGGACCTCAAAAGGGGGTTCTGCAGCTGTGTTCTGCAAAAATCGATGCAGTGACACCTTTGTGCTGATCAGAACTGACGCAGTGCCCTCTGACGCCAGATTTGACCACTGTGCGAGGCCTATCTGTGAAGTTCGAAGACAACGAAGCGACAATCCGTGACACTGACAGCAAGACATGACGTCACCAAGGTGCCAATCCTTTGACACCAACTGCGAGGCTTGACTCCGATACATCAACCTGACTGCGAGGATCGGAACCGACACTGTGAAGCCTTTCAATGCTCCATACAAGGTAGTTTTTCAGCTGACCCTGCATGGGCTCTGTAGCTGGCCTGCCCTCCATGGAGGTCGGCCAGAACTTTGAATTTGTACGTGCCCCTTGTGACCTCAAGTAACCTTTTGACCATTAGTGACTTTTAAGCACTGCTTTTGCACTTAATTGTTGCAAATTCTTATGTCAATTTCAACTTATTGGATTTTTGTTGTTTTGATCTTGTTTTACTCATATACATATTCACTATTGTTCTAAACTGGGGTTTAGTCTTTCTGTTGTGTTTAGCTGTGTTACTGTAATAAAAGTGTTGCACAAATACTTTACACATTGCCTTTTAAGTTATTTCTGACTGCTCTGTGCCAAGCTACCAGAGGGTGAGCACAGGTTAATTTAAGTTGTGCATCTGACTTAACCTTAGTAGGTTTGTGGCTCTTGCTTGGACAGGGTGTATACTCTGCCAACCAGAAAGTTCAATTTCCTAACAAGCACCTATCTACTCAAACAAGAGGCTCGAAGCAATAACAGTGTGGCGCACCAGAGGATTGCCCGGTGCCCGTTACGGCCAGTCTGGGCCTGCCTCGAAGGCACCCTTGCATCAATGAATAATTTCGTGACACATGATTTCCACAATTAATACACAGTATCACAAAAGGAATAACTGAGCAGCACCGACAGAGACTTTCGCAAGCAAGTGATTCAAGACGCAATTCTATGAGGTTTCTATACTTTTTCCACAGGTGAGCTGCAGCGTTATTTTTTTGCCCTTTGGTTCTATTTTAAAAATGTTGTGTGCAATATGTGTATTTCTCTGAATCTAAATCTGTCACCCACTTTTTGCATTCCCCGTGCTGCTTACTTGTTGGGGCTCCTTTCCGCTCTGGTCCACCGCGGCAATCAGCCGTTTATGTGGAGGGCGGCTACCCTCGATCATTGTCACTCGCCTTGGTGACGTATTTCCAGGGGCGGAGGGAGCGGTACTGTTCACGCTGCCGGTATTTAGGCATGAACAGACCACGGACGCGCAGCATATATTGGTGAGCTGCAGAGTTATTTTTTTACCCTTTGGTTTTATTTTTAAAACGTTGTGTGTAATCTGTGTATTTTACTGTATCTGAATCCGTCTCCCACTTTTTGCTTTCCCCGTGCTGCATACTTGTTGGGGCTCTTTTCCTCTCTGGTCCACCGCGGCAATCAGCAGTTTGTGTGGAGGGTGGCTACTCTTGATCACTGTCAGTCACCTTGGTGACGTATTTCCGGGGGCGGTACTGTGTAACGCTGCCGGTATTTAGGCATGAACAGACCATGAACGTGCAGCGGACGCACGCAGCGGGTGCACCATTGGCAAGCCCATTTGCGCCTGTCCGCGCCTGGCTGTCGCCAGACGCCAGTCATGCTGCCAGTTTTAGTAATAATATGCTCTCTTATTCTCGTGACAAACTTCTAGCTATTAGGCTAACAGGGAGCACCTGTGGCCTTCCCCCTTGTAACATACTTGAGGGTCTGTTCTGTTGTGGGAACTGTGATTTTAATTCTTGGGCGACCACCTCGTCCCCCCATTCATCTTCCTGCCCCCGGACAGAACATTACATTGTTCAGCCTCAACTGCAGTTAGTTAGTCAAGCACCACCTGGATGTGCATGATTTGTTACATCATGAATCCCCTGATGTTCTCTTTCTGACAGAGACATGGCTGTCAGTAGATACGGTGGCAGAGCCTGGTTTGGCGCTTCCCCCGGGCTATAGTATTATCATTCTCAATCGAGAGGCTAGAGGTGGCGGTGTTGCAGTTGTTTTTAAATCCTGCTATACATTCACCCTTGCCAAAGAAACCGTATCGGGTTGCGAATGTGGACGTTTTGGGATCACCTTTAATTCCAACTATACCATGTCTGGTATACTGGTATATCGTCCCCCAGGTCCTTTGAAGGAATGCAGGGCTGCGCTGGTTGACATAGTTGGTTCTCTGGCCATGGGGTACGCCAACTTCACTGTCATTGGTGACTTAAATCTGCATCTTGACAATCCCCACGATTCAGAAGTAGCCAACTTCTCAGCTGATCTAGCAGCCTGCCAGTTGTTCCAAGGTCCTACCCACTCTGCTGGCCACTTACCTGATCCAGTCTTTCCCAACCTTTCTTGTCTCTCTGTCTCTAACCCCATTCCGTTATGTTGGTCTGACCACTATTTGATCCCCATGATGCTTTCTGGGGTTGTACCTTCTCGAAGGTTTCCTCAGAAACTCTCGCTCCGACGCCCTTGGCATAAACTACATTTTGATCATCTTAGCACCATCCTCTCTTCGAGTGTGCCCAGTTGGCCGGAAGATCCAGATGTGGCTGTTGAAGCACTATCTGATTGGCTACTTCGCCTTCTGGACGTATTGATTCCTGTCAAACAAGCTAATTGTTGTAGTACTAATCCAATCTATGGTACAATGAGAATCATGCCAATATGCGTAAAGCATGCAAGCGGATAGAGCAGGCATGAAGGCGAGACTTAGATCCTATTTTGAAGGGATGTTATCAGTCAGCCACTAAGAAATACCATAGAGCTGTTCAGAAAGCACTGGCAGCCTATTTTGCTGATGAGATCAGAAACAGCAATAATCCCTCCAAGAGGATTTTCTCCATTCTTAAAATTCTCAAAAGTGCTGGGGCACCGGTTACGTCCTCTATCAAGTCAGATGAACAATGCGAGGATCTCACCACCTTCTTTATAAATAAGGTGGATAATATCTATAAGACATTCCCTCAGGTGGCTACGGGCTCTGACCTTGGGGGTGCACCTACCTCCACCCATATTCTGGCCACCTTCCCGCCAATCACTGAGGATGCACTAAGTGTACTATGCAGGAAGGTTAAATCTGGCTCCCCTGCTGATCCAATGAAGCCTGACCATCTTATGAGACTGTTACCTGTGCTTCTCACACCTTTGGGCCAGGTTATTAACATGTCCCTGTCTATGGCTACGGTTCCCAGGATGTGGAAGCAGGCTAGGGTAGTTCCTTTATTAAAGAAACCCACCCTCAACCCAGGTAAACCGGAGAACTTCCGCCCTATTTCCCTGCTGCCATGGGCCTCTAAGATCTCCGAAGCCTATATTATTTCCATCTTGTCAGGCTTTCTGGAGGAGAATAATATACTTGACTCTTCCCAGTGTGGCTTCTGCCCAGGCCTTAGCACAGAGTCTGCCCTCCTAGCAGTGACTGAACATCTGAGGGCAGCACTGGATGAGGGACGCACCTCGGCACTGATCCTATTGGATCTCAGTGCCGCATTTGATATGGTCTCTCACCAGATCTTGCAGCGGAGGTTGAAGGAGGCTGACATTGTGGGCCTCGCACTGAAGTGGTTCAAATCCGTCCTCTCGGATAGGTCCTTCCAGGTGTCAGCCACCCCTTTTACCTCCAGGGTCAATTCCATCAAACAGGGAGTGCCGCAGGGTCCAGCGTTAAGTCCAACACTTTTTAATTTTCATGTTCAGCCTCTAGCTGCGGCAGCCAAGACCAGAGGGATGACTATTGTATTATATGCTGATGTTACACAATTGGTAGTCGCCCTCTCCGATGACTGTCTGAATGACGCTGTGAAGTTTTGGAGCGGTCTTGCTGACGTCCCGGGGTGGATGACTGCCAACTGTCTCCAGCTTAATGCCAGCAAGTCTGAGGTCTTCCTGGTAGAGAAAGATTTTGAGCTATGGAGCGAACGGTGGTGGCCCGCTACCTTGGGTTGTGCACCCGCCACCAAACTGGTGGTGAAAAAT
The DNA here is from genome assembly GCF_964204655.1 of Triturus cristatus. NCBI lineage: Eukaryota > Metazoa > Chordata > Amphibia > Caudata > Salamandridae > Triturus > Triturus cristatus. Next base: position 872,603,559 of record NC_140581.1, read on the forward strand.
CTTGGTGTCTGGGTCGACTCGGCTCCTAACTTCCAAACCCAAACTAAGAAGGTGGCGGCGATGTGCTTTGGTATTCTTCGTGGGCTCAAACCTCTGCTGGCTTTTTTGACCCTTCCATCCGGCAGATGATTGTCCAGGCATCTGTGCTGTTGAGACTGGATTATGCCAGATCGCTCTATTTGGGGGTCAACAAGACGGAGATTCTGAGACTGCAAAGGGTCCAAAATGTAACCGCCAGAACTCTTCTCAGCCTGCCTAGATTCTGCTCCACTTCCAGTGCTTTTCGTCGGCTACATTGCTACCGGTAGCAAGACGCTTGGATTTCAAGTCCCTCTGCCTTGCTTTTAGGATCTTGAATTCCCCTTCCCCTGGCATCCTAGCGTGCCTGCTTTCCTCCTACACTCCCACTCGCCATCTTCGTTCGTTGGTCCAACACTTGGTGGTTGTCCCCTGGGTCAGGAGGGCTCGCGCCGGTGGGTGTTCTTTTTGCTCACTGGCAGCTAAACTTTGGAATACCCTCCCTGTACATATCCGGAGTATGGATAATTATCTGACATTTCGTATAGCACTGAAGACCCATCTTTTCCCTTCACTTTAGGCCCTTCTTGCAGTTGATTCCCTTTCTGCCTGCCTCCACGGCTTTTAACAGCCTTTTGGTTTCTTTTCTTTAGTTATGATAGGTTTCCCTTGCCGTTCATCTGCCTTTTTTGCTATTAGCACTGGGACACCTCTTTGCTGGGGCAGCTGCGCGCTTACAAGACATCCTAACATAACATAACTCCAAAAGCCAAATTGACATAGAGTCTGCCAAAAGTAACACGCTTCCGCATGTGGCAAAGCACACTCCCATCCATTGGTATATTTTATGCTCATTTGCCCACATTACTTGATTTTCTTGTTTTTGTTGAACAGAATGCCTTCACACAAGACTAGTACAGGCTCTTCGCTGATATGTTAAGTGTGTTTTGATGTCTACTCTATTATCGCTGCTATGATTTCATGTTTTTTGCCCCAAAGCCTATGATATCTCACTGCACTTTCTTTACTATGCCCCATCATGATATCTGTTTTCTGCTCTGACGTGTTATGATAGGGAGATGGCTATTGCTGTGTTGTCTTGTGAGATCATGCTCCTTGTGTTTTTGAAGCTCTTTGAAATGTGGGGGTCAGATTTATCAACAATTGGTACCCCTAAAAAGACACAGAAAGTGATGCAAAGCAGTGCAAAGTGTTGATAAAATATTTACATTCCAGCGAAAAACTTTTTGGTGCCATAAAGTAGTCATTATAGAAACGCAAATACTGTGGAACATGGGCATTTCCAGGCTATCAAACATGGTTTTTGATGCAAAACCCTATCTACAACAACTTTTAGACATTACTCGGTAGCAAAAAAGAAAGTCTGCTTGAGGAAAGCACAAACAAAGGTAATTGTGTACATTTTTCCTAACTTTTCACATATTTCATGTGTTCTTTACTGTGTAGCACGCATCCAATGCATGAAAATTTTTAAAGCATGTCGAACCATACTATTTTGTACATGAAAGGCATTCTTCCAGTGCAATTTTTATGCTAGTCATCATATGCACACTTTTACACTCTGGTGCAAATGATTGTGCTTCGTGCGAGACAACCTGTTGTGTGGTTGCACTGTGGAACCAAATCTTAGTAGATACTGCACTGCTTAACTCCCTCTCCCTAATGCACTGCAGCACCAGACCTTTGGCTGCCATGCTGTGTTGTGCTGTTTTTATGAATCTACGCCCAGTTCTTCCAAAAGGAGAGCTCTTTCACTAGAAATATGTTTGCTGGGAAGAATCGCTCAGGGAGGGCAACTGTGTTTTCAGTTTTATCGTCAGCTGGATTATTGTCCAGTGACTGCTTGCATTGACGCAGGCAGGGAATGCTGCAGTGCTTAATTTGAGCTGGAGCTTTCCAGTGCTGAGCACCGGCACTTAATTGTCACCAGCACACTTAGGGCAGTCTGCCACAAGGTGGCACTGCTCATGTAATTTAGAGATGAGCAATATCACAGTTATTTAGGAAAACAATATACATGATAAAATTACTAACACCTGCCTCCCCATCTATTGCTTTAGCTTTGGGGACCTGGAATTATCTGAACTGTCGCATTAACATGCAAGAGAGATGGTTAGTAGTTATTTTGGCAGAGATGACAGGGGCGATGGGTGGTGCAAGCTGCAGTGGCCTCCTGGTCTGAGCCCTGGCACTTAATATTTTACAAATTAAGCACTGGAATGCTGTAGCCATCATTACTATTACTTTAGGACCTTGAACTCCTAATACAGCGAAACAAGCTAGTATGTAACAGTGGCTATGTTGATACACTGGACAGGTACTGCCCTCCTGACGCACTGTGCTGCGTGCACTCTGTTCTACGTACAGCCATACTTATGCTAGCCAATAAATGGAAGATGAACTTCATTGAATTAAAGCACTATGCGGATGATCAATACAGCTTCTCACGGTGTCATAACATTCAAATGCGCCCTTCTTCTCTAATCACATTTGTTAAAATATCCATACTCAAAACTGCTTTTCTGGTTCTTTGGTTGGCTTTTCCAGTATCCAGCAAATATGATGTAATTTGCCGATTTTACAGAGTACAGGAATGGACTAAATATTCTGATCAATGTTCCTAGAGTTACTAGTTTCAAAGAAAATAGCGCTGAGAAGTACCTGTTCACGTTTTCACACACAACTCTTGGTAATCCTATAAATGCTTTTTAATAGGTACAAAGGCCAACCTTTGACCTGTGATATTTCGACCTGTGATACGTCACCATGTCTCACAATGTAGGCATCATCATGAGATTCATATTTCTCTGTTCATATTGTACACATGACGCACACTGCCTCCTTTGATGGCTGCCTCAGAAGACACTGCAACCAGTGGCCGAGTACTGCTTTCCACCAGTATTTAACGGCTACTTGTAGTGTCCATAAAAGACGTTGGTACAGTGGAAATATTAAAGGAAATTTCTATTTTTCGATGCTGCTTCCCAGGCACCCCGCAGAGGGAAAGCATTAAAGAGCACCTCACAAAAATGTGATTTATAAAAATATCAAAGTCATGAAGCGCCAAGTCTGTCTTGTCATCTCTTTCTATGGAGCTGTTGTAAGATGGCAAAAATAACCCAAGTGTTGATAGCTAAATGGCGGAAGTTATGTTTAGTAAAAAAAAAAAAAATGAATACTGGCTTTTCAGTGGAGTAAAAAAAAATATATTATTATTTTTTAAATTAGCTTGGACCTCAATTAATATGGGCCTCGTGGAAGCTGCCTACAATCCCCCATGGTCAGGAGAGTCCCGGGATTGGAGGTGTACCACCCACCCTAGATGAGATCTACTCCCAGTGGGCTTCATGATCACCACACTTTAGCAGCTTGATAGGGGCAAGGGGGGGTCTCACAGGCAGTTCGCTGTAAGATAAAGCAAAGAAATTCCGCTCCTTAATGCCACTGCGAGAGACGAGTATGATAGAGCTGTAGGGTGGACTGAGGGAGCGAATGGAACAAGAGAGCACAGAAGGAAGGGAGGCAGACAGAAGAGGATGGAGAGATGGTGGAGAGAAGAATGGATCTAGAGAAAGGGAAGGCTGGGTGGATCGAAAGCTGAGCGCTAGGTGGGAAGATTGAGAGAAGGAAGCCTGGAGAGATGGATAAAACAATAGTTGGAGATGAGATAAGTGATGGATGAGTGGATGGATGGATACAGAGATGAGTGGATGATAGAGAGAAGGTTAGACGGAAGGAGAGATGGATTGACAGATGAATACATGGAGATAGGGATAGAGAATGATGGATGGATAAAGAAGAGATATGGATATGAATAAGAATTGAGAGGAGAATGAATGGAACGGAGGAAGGTTGGAAAGATGGATAAAGCAAAGGACAGAAGGAAGGATGGTGGTTGAGTGTATGGATGAAAGGAAGGAGAGCAAAAGACTGATAGAAAGCCAGATGCAATGAGAGATTGATGGATGAGGGAAAAAGACAGAAATGGATAGAAGGAAAAATAGAAGGCAGAATGAATTCATAAGTGGAAATCACAAAAGAAAATCAAGAGAAAGAAGGGAGATAAATAAGAAAAGTGACATTCCTCCTACACTCTTCCCACACAGAGTGCTAGCTGGAACGCATCACTTGATCACTCAGTACTATTTTAGATGTAGTTAAAAGAGTGGTTTTAATGTTTCTGCCTACTCCCTTGTCTCCACTTGACCTGTTGAGACTTCTGTGATAAACATACATGCACTTGTGTTACTGATCATACTGAGCGGGACACCAGGGACGTGTTTCCTGCTTTAGAAATAAACCTACAAAAAGTGCACTTGTTTCTGAAAAAGAAAAACTCAATAGCTAGGACATTCAGGGAGTTTTTGCCTTGCATATTGGGGCCATGGTTTGTCTTCCCTGCTTGTGACCCCAGACCACTCTAAATTTAGCAGGGCAGCTGTCCCTTTGACCTGGTCCACCAGAGGGAATGGGCTGCCATGTCATGGTTTTGTGCTAACAGAGGCAGCTGAGGGTCTGCTGGTGGAAACCATGCAGTCTCCCCACCTCTAACTAGACATATTACAAGATTGGCGGGGCCAGTGGCAGTGATTCCATACCACCACGCGCTTCATTACCATAAGATGACTTACATTGCTATCAGTTTGAAGTTGTGGTTACTAGTTTAGGTAATGCTGTAAATAAATTAGCTCTTAAGGTTTTCTAGACACTTGAACATTTTCACCAAAATGATAGGGGCAGCGGAAATGACGTTATGCACCCTTCTAGACCCTGGAACATCACATGGCCTTTGACCCTGATAACATCATGAGAAGTAGCATCACACAGCATTTGAGAAGGTTAAACTAAAGGCACTTCTTCAAGATTCTAAAGAAGCAAGATCATAGGCAAGCACAAGAGCCAAAAGGTGGGAATCAAAAGCAGTCTCCATTGCTTCCATTGAACCTTCTTGCATAAGTCACCATGAAGTCGAACAGCAATTACCACAGGCAAAGGACAGTGGACAAACTAACTATATCTCTGATTCCATAGATGCTACAGGTTTAGATAGTGGATCACTTGAAAGCTGAACGTCCTGGAACAAAGGAATTTACATTTCTACCCCTAGTAACCAAAACATGCCCATGCATGCACCCACCTAGTGTCAGTGGCCAATAAGTGGTTGATTTCTAGTGGGCATGAGGAGGAGTGTGGATGGGTAGTACCAAGCAACTTCAGAGAGGTAATGGCCCAAGAAGTGCTTAGCATACATTTTTTTTAAGAATAGGGTAAGTGTTGTGTTAAAGACCTCCTGAGTAGAGTTAGGATTGGACTAATACTCTACTGTTTAATAATCACTAAGCAAAATCAATTTCCTCTGGTGGGTATTGTGAGGCTACGTTTTAGGACCTATTGGCTCCTTTCCCATAGTCATGATGTAATTACCAAAATGTCCTCCTTTAAATCTGTCCCCCATTCCCTGTGCTCAGTGTTCTATTTCCTTCTCGCATTGAATTTCTTATAACAACATGATAACGATATAGGGTTGAATTTGGATGTTAATTATGGCATAGAGAGACTGCCCTCAGGTCAGTGAATAATATTATATCCACCCATTAAGTTGTTCATGAGGTTATGATATTTCATTGGTGGGCGTCAGCCTCAGAAAGATCCCATTCATTAGATCAGTGCTGTGCACTGCAGCACACATAGAATGTGTCATTTTTTGGGAGAAATGCAAATTCCCCTTGTTGACATCTGCTTCAATGTCTCTTGTTAACATCTGCTTCAAGTATTTTTGACACCAAGTCTGGTCTGTCTTAGTAATAAGGCTTTGTGTTATAATCTATGGGTGTTTCTACTGATCCGTCCCAGTAGCAAACACTTGATGCCAAAAAGCACAAAGTGATTCTTGTGCTGAGAAATGGGTAACTTCCTGGCGCAAAACACCTTGAGTGTGAGTGGGCTGCTCTTGCTTGGCTCAGGGAGTCGAGTGCATACATCGTAGACTCTTCAAAATTCCCAAAACTATGGGGCATATTCTCAAGCCCCTATCGCCACCACAACGTTACTTTCAGTGACGTTGTGGTAGCGGTAGGGGCTCAGCCCTGTTCAAAAGGCAGCATTAAGCCACGTTAAATGGCTTAACGTGGCTTAACACTATCTTGTGAATAGGGCCCCCTTCACACTGTTTTTAGAGTGAAAGGGGTGTGCAGTGGGAGTTGCGGTGGGCGTTCCACCGCAACACCCATTGAGGTTACCGCTACCTCCTATTCTCAAGGGCAGCGTAAAAAGGAGGTAGCGCCAAACTTAAGACCAGGAAAAATCTGGTCTTAAGGTGGTGAAACGAGGAGAAGTACTTTATTTCTCCTCGTTTTTGTGCAGCACACATGGAAAAAGCAACATGCCATGGTTTGTTTATGTACAGGAAGGTGTCCCTTCCTGTACATAAGCAAACCTTTTTTAAAAATGCTGTTTTGTAACTTACATGTGTGCTGCTTCATGCAGCACACATGTAAGTTACAAACTGCCTTTTTAAGGTTTGTTTATGTGCAGGAAGGGACACCTTCCTGTACATAAAGAAACCTCCCTGCTTGTAGACACCCTTGCACTCTGGTGCAAGGGTGCCTGCGCTGGCGCTAAGTTGTGAAAGCACCATCGCAGGGGGAAATGCGAGGCTGCACCCTATCCGTGAGAATAGGGTGCAGCCTTGCGTTTCCGAAGTGGCGGAGAGAGGCGTTAAGCCTAGAAGGCTAACGCCTCTCTCCGCCACTTAATTGAGAATATGGCCCTATGTCATTGTAAGTTACCTTCTGCAATGCTTTTCCGCATTTGGCCATTCCATAAGGTTACAATTGTTATTGCAATTTGTAGAAGTGAACGATTCTAATCATGAACTTAGAAACATTCATGTGCCCACCATCACTCTGATGACAATGCTATTGGTCAACAAAGAAAAAAACTTCTTTTGTCCCCTATGCGTGGTCTAAAATGTTTCTATAGATGGAGTAACATTATAGTTTTTAATTTTGTTTAGTGCACACCACAAACTGATGTATTTCAAGGTGCTCTCATGTGATGATGAAGGACAAAAGGAGGAACTATGAACAGAGTAATTGCCTAGGATCACAAAATGTGGTCATGTGGAAGCTGGGATCGATGCAAGGGTTGTGTGAAATTCAGCCATTTCATGGTTATCTCATGTTCTCTCCTGTTTTAGATTAAAGCTTAATGCTTTGTATTTGATTCTTTGAGGTGCTAAAGCAGTGCACTGTTAAATACATCTGGACAATGTATTTTCCATATTGGTTGGCTGTGGTGGTGTTTGGGAGGGTGATGTTTAAATGCTGAAGCTAAAATGACAACCGGAGCCGCCACCTTTGGTCAGTGCATTGCAACCATTTTCTCCACGTCGCTAAAACCCTTATGTATTGACATGCATTCTGAATTAATTCACCCACCCACTCCTCACCATCTAACCAGTAATTCACTGAGTCTTGGATCCATGTTTCTAATCTTCAGCCATCCATTTTAAGATTGGACAAGCTTCGATAATGAAAAATGTGCTGTAAAACGCACCATATTTGCAATTTATTTGAAACATTTCTTTGAGGGAGAACCCCCTCAAGGCCCCTTTGCAGGGCTCAGGCTTGCTTCCTGCACTGGATCGCTATTTGCATTACGGGGGCTGTTCAGACAACATTTTCCAGGGCTGCATTTGGTTCCCAGTCCAGCCCTGGTAAATGCCATGCACGGCTTTGCGTCGATTTGAATTGGGCCTTAGTAAATCTGGACCTTGTTTTTTTTCATCAGACCCCTTGTTTCATTAATTAAATAGGATAGTATACATAATTTTCCATATTTAAAACGCATTTTGTGCCACAGCACTGTTTTGCTTAAACCCCAGATTTACAATGGTCTGTTTCTCCAAATATGGCTCCAACACACCTTTTTAATTAATCTTTACACATCTATTTTTCACAATGGTGTTCAATCTTGAAGAATATTGGAGTGTTGTACTGAATACAGAACATAGCGAGGAATTAATACGTATCCCAGGTTATGGTGAAAATATAGTGAAATGTTTAAAAGCACAGGAGCCAATCAGGTTCTTCGGATTTTTCAGAGCTCAGTCAAAGACTTCAGTCGTTTTAATGGTGTGGAATCTCACGCAAAACTTCCAACTTATTTCAAGCTTTGGTTTACCAAGGAAGAAATTGCAGACAGCGAGGCAATGCTACATTAAAAGTTTTTTTTAATTTGGCTTTTTACAAGTACTGTTCATTTCTCCTAAATGTGAACAAATTAAAATGTGACACCACTAATCAATGCATCCCACCTTCAGTAGCAGGGTTCTCCAAAGTAGATCCTGGAGGGCCGGATCCATGTCAGATTTTCAAAATAACTACATTTATCTAAATGGGGGATATGCTAAAAATCTGGCATGGATCCGGCCCTCCAGGACCGACTTTGGAGAACCTTTGTAGAAGGCATAACCTCTCGAGCTCAGATAACATCAGTATAAAAGTGTGACTGAAGGGCAGGCAGCCATGCTTGCTCTGTCCACGTCGATTGCATTCACTTTTTGTTAGGCTGCCATCATAGATTCCCTACTGTCGAAATACTGTCTTGCAGAATCATTCTTTAGAAAACCTGAGGACCGGCCCGCAGGGAAAAAGCAAAGCAGGCAGACATTATTTTCGTCTTGGAAATTGTAGTTCTATTTTTGTAACATGGAGCACAGGTTTTCAAATCTGGACTTTATGTACCGAGCAGCATTCAACACGCACTTGAAAAAACAACTGCATTTTGCATCTGGGCCCCAGAGCGCCACACCTTCGGCGTTACTCCCAAGAGTCCCCTGAGCTCGAGCCGGGATTCTAATGCATTCCGCCATCTTGAACCGCAGACAGATGCGCCCTGTAAACAATAAGGGGCCTCATTTATGAAAAGTGACGCATCACTGCGTGAAAACAGTGATGCGCCACTTTTCACTGCGCCCTCCCTGCGACTCCAGTGATGCGTCATATTTACAGTATGACGCATCATGTCGCAAGGAGTAACAGATACGTCAGTATTTCTGACGTATCTGTAGGCACAAAAGTGACGCATCGCTGGAGTGTGTCACAAAAGTGACGCAACTCCAGCAATGTGTCCTTTCACATGGGGCAAGCCCCATGTGAAAGGGCCTGCGTCAGTCTTACACCTGCTGTGAGGCAGGCGCAAGAAATTGACGCATTTGCACACTAGAAGTGGCGCAGTGAAATCTCGTAGATTTCACTGCGTCACTTCTACGACCCTTTTTTGCGTCAAAACGCCCCCCTTGCATACATTATACCTGGCGCAGGTATAATGTGGCGCAGGGGTTTACAAAGTGACGCATCTACCTAGATGCGTCACTTTGTAAATATGGCGCAACATGGCGCATGTTTTATGCCACTGGTGCGTCACAAAAAGTGACGCACCGGCGGCGCAAAAGTGACGCAGGGGCTCATAAATGAGCCCCAAGGTGTTTTGAAAATTGCAAGCAGAAGTCAGAGCTTGACGGTCTACAGGAGGATTCCATACTTGTGCTCACAAGGAGTCTAAAACAGCGTGTTCTCGAAATGTCTGCTCTAGGGATGAATACTATTTGTTTTATGAATAATCTAAATCTACTTTAGGAAAAACATTCACAAACTGTGCTCCTCGACGATATCTCATTTGTCCTCGGGCAGTGTTTGCCTAATTTGTCACGAAATGGTGATATATTAGGATAAGTTGAAAACAATGCACAGCGGGATAGCTGTTGCACCGCCCGTTTGAATGTACTGGGTCGGAATAGAACGACTGACTATTGAGAAGGACGCATCATCAGTGAATGACAAGAAAAACCTTTCGATTAAGAAATATTGCCTCATTCCGAGGACTCTGCATTTGGTTAAGTGATGTTACACCTGGCAATTACTGGTACCACAGAGTGGAGTCAATGCTTAATTTGTGAAAGGAAGAGTGCTGGTGCCTGAAGCTCTGCACAGAGGCCGGCCACCTGTTCAAGTAACTGTTGGCAAGCTGAACATCACGCCAGCAGTCTTTAATCGACTACCAGACACTCATGACCCTTTTTAGGTCTCGCCTGACCCAGCGCATGCGCTGGTCTGGCGAGACTTATTGAGAGGGCTCCAAAAAGTGCTACCAGGCCAACCTAGAGGTACAGTGCATGTGCGCGGGCACGCGCACCGCGCTTTACCACGATTACTTTCGCTTTCCATAACATGAGTCTCATTCTGAGTGCTTTAACAATTCATATTGGGGCGCAAACTGAAGTTTGAGTCTGAAAAAGGATTCCGAGTTTTATTGTAAAAAAACACATCTGATATTTTCCCCTTCACATTGTGCTCAGTGATTATTTTAAAAAAAAAATAATATATATATATATATATATATATATATATATATATATATATATTACCTACTGGCGGTCGCCAGTAGGTAGTTATAGTTAGGACCCCTTTTCCATAGGAAAACCTCAACATTCTATTTTGAATAACTTTGGCGCCGGTCGACGAATCCTCGCGAATTTCTCAAAATAGGTGGGGCGCTACGCTCCGCTCCTACCCTGAAAGTCTCGGGGGGATTCATCAAGCGGGGGCTGAGATAAAAGGGGGGTCCCAAAACGCGTTTTTCCCATGCATTTTTCCATAGGACCTTTAGAACGAGCTACAGCCCGAACGGCTGAACAGAATTACTAGAAATTTGGCAGAGAGGTAGTCCCTAGGTCAAGGAAGTGCCTTTTGTAGGTTTGGTGTAAATCTGTTCAGTAGATTCTGAGAAAATAGCCTTTAAATCAATATATATATCTGAGCCCGCTTACGGTACGCTTACCGTACGCTTACGGTAAGCGTACGGTGGCGTGCGCGAGCGCGATTCTGATTGGCTCTTAGATCTTAGTAAACATTCGAATCGGCCTAAACCAGGAAGCGGCGTCCGCCATTTTGTCTCTCGCACTGAGTGTTGTTTATCAAACATGATGGCCAAAAACATGTTACGGGGCTGTTTTCACAACTCCCTCCCACATAGTCATGTTGAGGGAGTCCCCAAACATCCCCCAAGAGCAAAAACGGTTTTATTTTTTTTTCGGCAATTTCGCGGGGTACGCTTACCGTACGCTTACCGTACGCTTACCGTACGCTTACGGTAAAAAAATAAAAATAAAAAAAAACACTATCCACACTTACCCCACCCCCTGTGCTTTTGGTGGCCGCAGGCCACCAAATGTGCAGGGCTTATTAATAGAGAAAAAAAACGTAATTTTGGCAACATGAAATTATAAAATCGAAATAAAAAAAACACTATCCACATTGACCTCACCCCCTGTGCTTTTGGTGGCCGAAGGCCACCAAATGTACAGGGCTTATTAAAGTTGATAAAAACCGTGCACGGAACGAACTGCGTTAAGTGGGCGCGCACGCCACAAATGGCGTAAAGTAACTTAGCATTTAAAAAACCGTACAAATTCACTGAAAAAACCATAGGTTTCACACACGTTATAGTTAGGAAATAGCATTTAAAAAACCTTGCTAATTCACTGAAAAAACCATAGGTTTCACACATGTTATAGTTAGCTGGACATTTTACTGATAAAAAACCAATGAAATTCCCCCGTTATAGTTACTGTAGGCAACTATAACTCACGCGACCGTAATCCTCTGCTGATGACATATGTGTCTTTATGAAAAAAAAATATTTGTAATATATGTATAGCTAAAATTTAATGGAAGAAGACATGGGCAAATAAGTGTCTAAATACAGTATTAGCATCAGCAGAGGATTACGGTCGCGTGAGTTATAGTTGCCTACAGTAACTATAACGGGGGAATTTCATTGGTTTTTTATCAGTAAAATGTCCAGCTAACTATAACATGTGTGAAACCTATGGTTTTTTCAGTGAATATATATATATATATATATATATATATATATATATATATATATATATATATATATATATATATATATGTGTGTGTGTGTGTGTGTGTGTGTGTGTTTTACAATAAAACTGGGAATCCTTTTTCAGACTCAAACTTCAGTTTGCGCCCCAATATGAATTGTTAAAGCACTCAGAATGAGACTCATGTTATGGAATTTACTGACAGACCATATTGTACCCAAAAGAATGCGTAGGTATTGTTAAATTAGATTAGTTAATGCTTTGGTGATTTTAGAACAAACATAAAATATATACAATTAGATGAGTGGCTGTGTGTTATCACCATGAGCTAGTGGCGCCAACAGATATTGAGACAGTCATTACTAGATGCAGTTCATCAATGATTCATGCACATCATGATGGCTGTCACCATAGAATTACCGTCTATTAGATTAGCCCCATAAAAGACACATATCTTGCTCGAGTATCATTTATCTGTGAATTATTCAGGTGTTCAGTGTGGACTCTTAGCTAGCTGATAACATAGGTTCCTGCTAGACATTGTCATAAGTGTAATCCTTGCCAAGGTGTAGGTTTATGTAGCAGATTGTGCATCACTTCTACATAACATAATGCACCGTAATCACAACGTAGGATAAAGAATTCCACACAATAAACCACAATTTATTTGATCAAGAGCCCATCAAAGGCTATTGAATGAAATGATACCGTCAGATTCAACGTCATGTACTATTTCTCAAATAAGAGGTTTGTATAAAATATTTGTTACCGTGTAGGGGCTGTGCTGCACAAACTGACTGGCTTTGCGAGTATGAGCAAAATTACAAAGTATTACAATCAGGACAAGCTTCTACTGAATGAAGGGCAGTGTGGCCATGAGGGGCAGCTCATCTGAAGGTTCCTTTTGGAAAATTGCACTTTTCTTTGCAATTCAAACCTTATCCCTTCAAACCCCTTGAGATGAAATATCCGACTCTTCGTGAATTCCAATGCAGAGAGGAAGATCTATCTGCTGTCCCTCACAGACTTCCATCTTTGCTTGCACATTAGTTCCTAATAATTTGCAGAAGGGATACTCATGACCTTCCATGAGTATCCTTGTGACCATACCCCTTTTCTGTGCTGGATTGTTCCACTTAGCACAGGGTAAAGATTGGGCCAGGTTACATCCCAGGTGCTGTGCAAACTCTTCACTTCAATGTGACTATTCTAACATGCTATTCTGTTACAATTATCATCTTCTAGGAGCACCTATGACTGTGCTTGGCATAACCCTTACCACTTTGTACCCACCGTTTTGCACCTTCATAGCTGTTCCACATCAAGGGACACCTGTCGCCTCGCCCTAATGAATAGTGCCCTCACCCTCAGTTCCCCCGCACTAGATACTCACACTCCATCATGAGCGGCCTTCCTCTGCATGACTCCTTTAAGGACTCTGTGGAACACTCAATGACTCTCCTTATCCTTTGCTATGTCCATGTCACTACAACATGACCAGAACTTATATTAGTTCCTCACATACATCAACATACAATGCATTGACAAAGCACATCAGCTAACATAATTCCATTCTGGACATGCTTACGCTTGCATGTGCTTAATGAGCAAGCTAACATAGCCATGAGCGCCCACCAGGTGCAACAGTGTGCTAAATAAATACAGTGACAATGACTGCGTAAATAGTTATCCATGTGGTTTGTTTAACAGCCATTATCTAAAAAAGGTACACAAGCTACAAATTGCGAACCTTCAGCTCAACAGAGGGCATTGAATTTTGGTCCAGGAAATACTTAACTGTTTCATGATATCTAAAATCATCCAGTCCCCAAAGAACATCGACCCTTAGGCTCCAGCTACCATCATAAACTAATCCCATACAATTACAACCAAAAAGAAACTTTACATCTTTGACTGCATATGAATGTAAACACTATTGCCTGAATATCTACTCTGTGTCGATGTTAATGAAGCTTTGAATGTTGTCTTTTAACCTGTTTTATATTTTATTTTATTAAATGTTCTGTTGCCATATTATGTTATTTTATGTTATATCATGCAACTCTGTAGTCTGGACACCTGTGATACTTCTGTGGTTTACCTGAGTAAAGGGCCTTCATTATGAGCCACTCATAATCTCTGATGGGCTCAGTATTGGATGTTATTGGGGACATCAGGATTATGAGTAATGCAGAAACACCACAGGGCCATCCATTTCCCCCTAGAGACATCAGCTGCTCAAATCACCTGAAATATCTATTGGACTTGGCCCTTTATGGCAGGTTCACCCCTAAGCTTTTTGCCTTGTCTGTAACCTGGCGTTGGTGGTTTTAGGCCTCTAGGCACTTTAGCACTGTGGTCCAGTGTAAAGTGCGTGCGCTCTCTGTGTACATGTGGTGAGATTGGCCTGCCCACCCATAGGAATGCATTGGGGATTCCCTGATCAGTGTGTGTCAGTGGTAACTCATGGTATGGGAGGAGCAGAGGGGTCAAGTTTACTATATATGAAATGGTGAGAATATATGCTGTGCAATGGTGTGCGCAGATTTATTATGACTATGGGAGAAATGCCACTTTTAGAAGTTGGCATTTCTGTGTGCTATGTGTCTGCCTGCCTGATGTGAATTGCATGTCTGGCTTGTGAATGACAGGGGCAGGGAGGTGTGTGTGGCTCCAGGAGGGGCAGGGTGAGTCAGCGCTGGGCTGAATAGGACATCTGTGCTGGGAGTAGTTGGAGGAGTAATCCCTGACTGAATAGGAGTGTGCCTGCCCTGTACAATGCTGGCTCCGCCCCCTGTGGTGTGTCTAATCACCTAGCCCCCATCTGACAAAGGGGAAGAGGAGCTTGCAAAACTAAGTGCTCCAAATCCCCCCTGAACCAGTTGCATCTGGTTCCCCCGTGCCCTGCACTACAGACAAAGAGAGTTTGTGGTATAAGTATAGGGGCTGTGACCCCATGAGATGGTTCTTTCCTGTCCTGTTCTGTGCTGGGGGCTTGCTGCTTCTGGGGTCCAGGAGGAACCACCATGGGGGATTGCCTCCCTGCTGGAGGGCCCCTTGTGCTGGCCTCCCTGGGCCCACCTTTGCCCCATGGACCTTGGACTGTGCTGTGGACTTTGTGCTGCCCTAGCGCCTTGTGAGTGCTATATTTCTAAGGAGGGGAGCGTGGGCTGCGCAGCACTGGGCTGCAGCCCTTGGAGAGGGAATCCCAGCGTGAGGGATTCCCCGTGATGTAATTCCAAGCGGGTGCTCACCCTGCTTTATTGGTATTTCCAATAGCGGGTGCCCACCCCGCATCATGGCGCCTATTGGCAGGTGCCCACCCCGCTTCTGCTTTATGTTATTGGCGGGTGTCCACCCCGCATTTCACCGCCGCGGCCCGATCCGCAAGTGTAATTGCCCGGCCAGGGAGGAAATAAGGCAACGGGGTGCCTGACCTGAGGCAGGACTTCCGCATGAGTGAGGGAATCCCAGCCCCACGCCCCCTGACAAGCCGGAAGCGAAGAACACGAGTGGCCAGCCGAGCGGGGCTCCCGTGAGCGGTTGGGAGCCCCGGTGCCAGAAGCAGAGAATGGAGGCAGGCAGGAGCCCAAACCGCCTTCGTGGAAGCGGCAGATGTGCAGCCGGAGTCCAGGCGAGGCTCTCATGAGGGAGAGCCCCGTGTGTTGCTGCGCCACCTCCAGCATGAGAAAGGAAGAGGAGCAGATGCCCAGAGAGTCCCGGTGAGTGGGGGCTCCAGGGACACCTTGCTGGTGCCGGTCGAGGCACCATGACAGTGTTTGTGCTGAGCAGACCCGCCAGAGAGCGGTCTGCTCCAATGAGGGGGCACATGGTTGCTGAGGGCCCAGAGGGGCCCGTGTCCCCCTACATGTAGAGGCACATTGTCAGTGCCTGAGTGGTCCCGCAGGAGAGCAGGCCACTCCAACTTTGGGGGCCACTTAGTTTTCAGAGCACCAGAGCAGGGCCCCAGAGAGCCTGGGCCCCGTTTGTCCCTCAGTTGCGCCGCCGTAGCGGGCAACGGCACCGATGGGCACAATTATTTCTGGAGGCCCCAGTGGGGGCCCCAAGTACAACGTGGGGGTAAATCTATTCTCTCGGAGTCCCTGACGGGAGGGGCACGTCAGGGCACATTGTCGGTGCCCGCCCTCCAATGAGGGGCACAGTCATTTTAGGGCCCCAGTGGGGGCCCCGCGGGCCAGTGGTGCCCGTGCCCAATTTCCAGTGGTGATAGAGTCCCGGAGTGGGATTTCCACAGCACGTGTAGTGCCAGTGATGATCACAGCTGCCCAGCAATTAGTGGGCAGCTGCTACGTTTAGGCCAGGGTGCATGAAGGAGTCCTAGGAGGGGACCCAAGAGGCACATTGGTGCCCGCGCATTGCACACTTTTTGCTCCAGCTGCAAGTGGCAGTTTAGCGCCCGGACATTCTGGACAAAGGGCATTTGAGCCCTGCGAGAAGGCCAGTTGGCCTGGGGTCATAGGTAGGATGGTGAAAGAGCGCAAGGCCCTCAGGTGATGTATGCACCTGGTAGTTGTGTTACTGTGGTGCACTGCTGAGTTCCTGCCTGAGATGTATTATGTGCCAAATGTGATGTATGCACCCTGGCTTATGCCTCTAATGATGTTTATGTTCATGAGGTTCTTGCATAATGAGTTCATGTTGGTGAGGCCTAATGCGTAATGTGTTTATGCTTGGAAGGGTGTCTATGCTAATGAGGTTTGGGCCTAATGTGATTTATGCCTAATGTGAGTTATTACTAGGAGGTTATGGTCTAATATGTTTAGGCTTATGAGGTGGGCGTATAATGTATTTTGCGCCTGATGTGATACTGTGCATAATATGGTTTGTGTTACAGGATGTTGCCAAGTACAGTACTGTACTAGTAGTTACTGGTGGTGTTTTGCATTTACTTATCTGTTCTGATGGTTCTGCCCATGGCCCGATTGGCCTGGTCCTGTATATAATCCGTTGTGAATATTGCCTAGTGCCAGTTGGCACAGTGTATATTGTGTGATTAGGTTTCTAATGTGTTTATGAAAATGCAAAGGCTATTGTTGATATAACCTTGTGTGGAGTTTCTTTTGTGGTGTGCCTAGTTTGTTGCTGCTGTGTGTGTGTGTTGCGCAAACGCTTTACACATTGCCTCTGAGATAAGCCTGACTGCTCGTGCCAAGCTACCAAGGGTGTGAGCAGGGGTTATCTTCAGTGTGTAACTCCCTTGCCCTGACTAGAGTGGTGGTCTCTGCTGGCTGTGGCACAAGCCTTAGCCAACCAGAAATCCCATTTCTAAAACTCTGGATGAAAATGTGACTGTAAATTAGGAATTACCATGGGAATTGGTCGTGACTTCCCGGTTATTCTACATTTCTTAGAGGACTCTCATCTCCGTACAATTAATAGTAATGTGGATTTCAGCCTTCCCCCTCCTGTTGTTACCAAGCTGGCTGGAAAAGGTAACTCTGAATGGAAGATTTACCAGTCACATTACAGGAAGGGAGCGATGAGGACCAAAATAGTGTTTCTGGTTGAAGAGATGCTTTCATCCTAAAGTATTGGTGGATCATTTTGGATACTGGTCTGAATAAGACGTGTCTTAACTTGCCAGAGATCTTTGCAATTAATTATACGTGTTTGGATAGTCACGAGGCAGGTCTATAGCCAAGAGGTGTCATTGCCTGACATTTAGCTAAATCTGGGTGCCATTAGTGTATTGGGGAATGTTGACATCCATATTTGGCAATAGAGTTTCCCGGATGCTGCATGATGTTGTACCTTGATGGACACAGAACCAGAATAATTCATTTGGCCCAGCCTAGTTCTACCTTTCAGCCATGCTCTGATTAACTGGACCACAGCATTCAAGATCACGCTATTTGTCACAATGTCCTATAGGGTTTCGTAGTCAATATTTTATGAAGATGCAGAGAGATTTTTGAAAATCAAAAGATATCTACCATTCTTGTTTCTGATCTGTGATCTGTTAAAAAGAAGGATAGATTGGGCAGAAGTTGCATTCAGATTGTGTTTCTTTTGAGGAGGGATAATATCTGTCCAGTCTTAAGAGGATTTGGGAAGAAACCTTTAAGAAGAGCAGCACTGAATATGTTTGCGTTCGTGACATGAGGTGTAAAATATCATCTTTGTATGATTGGTATTCAGTGATTTAGTTCATCTTGAAAGCAACCTCCTGGAGAAGGTGATGAATACTGTCAGTTTGGGCATACTGCATGGGGGTATTGATATATGGATCAATGTGCAGTTCCTGAGGTGTCTCAACTGGTCTCTGCTCTTGTTCTACTCATTACAGACTGTTTGTAGTATGTAGCTTTAACCATAACGATGTGTTTGCTTCTTTTTTTCCAGAGCTGATTATAGCGGTGAAATGAATGGGCATCTGCATGCATCCCCATTTAGTGTCATCTGATGCTAAGTTTGCTGTCTGTGAACGTTTTGCTGTACCAAGTGGCTGAAGTTTGGGATTTCATGGAGCAGTAAAATGCAGCACAAAAATGCGCACAAAATCTCTTAACTAGAACCACCATCATAAATCAGTATTTCTATAGTCATAATTGGTATTTGCACCAAGCACTGCGGAACTTCCCATCAAGGATATATAATAGTACAACATGTTTTATTATCCGGGCCCCATATCTCTACATATTCCCTTAAGGTTCTTTTGCGAAATCAAAAAATTGCTCTTCTGCAAATTCTTTAGCGATCTTATCCGGTCCCATAACCTGCCATACCCTGAATCCGATCACCACAGAACACAATGGTGCCTCATATGGCACTGTTTTCTCCTTTCTAAATAGCAGAAATGGTTGACTCCACCTGACAATGCATAAAATGAAGTTCTTACTGTTTTCATAAATTGTAATACATCCTTGAACAGTTTTCAGTGGGAATTAGGCATAATCAGAATAAATCTTGTGGGGCTTCTTAAGGACATCTACCATGTAAGGGATTAGACTAGCTAAGTTATGTGTGCCTGGTTTTCCCCATTAAATATACATTTAAAACATGTATAATGAATACATTTGAATAAATACTGCTGGCAGAGCAAGTTTAAAACTCATTTCGGAATCCTGTTTCAGCTGCAGGGGCAGCACAGCTGGCGGAGATTTTCAGAGCTGAAAGTATCAGCCCAATATTGAGATTGCATACTAATAATGTTGTTCTGTTTGTCTGCATCGATCAGCTAAATCAAGTGGGCCAAATTCTATTTTATTGGAAAAACGCAAATCCTACAAATTTGCAATCAAGTAAAGATAATCTATGCTCTATTGCCAACATCTTGTAATGCATATCGTTATACATTTTTATGCTTACCTGAAAAAATCTATTAGAAGCATAACAAATTATAGACTGGGCACTCCAAAAAGATGAGGCCTTTAAATCAATTTCAGTTGACCAGTTACAAAGGTTTCTTTTCAATCCAGATGTAAGATATACATTCTTTGCATGTTGGTTCATACATGTGCATTCACTGCATTGTAACTCTTTCATGTGTTGGCCAGATTAGGGCAAAGAGAACGAAAAGCTATTCGCTACATTTCAGTTTTCAACCTTCTTTGAATTAAAGGAAGAAAACCCACATTTCGATTAATAGCTTTTCGTTTTTTGTTGTTGTGTGACCAAACAAAGATTTAATTGCCCAAAATCTCATGACTTGAATTTGCTGAACTAGTTTTGCGGGAAAGGTGAGTAACTAGGAGTAAGTTTGTTTAGACTTACCTAATCAGCGATGCTACTTAGGCTTGGGTAGTGTGCTAACTGGAACACAGTGTTCCACCGTGAAATGCTTGTTCTGGGGTGGAAGGCATCACTGACCTTAGTAACATTTTTTAAAGCAAAACATACTTGGTCATTCATGACTAGAGAGGAAGCCTGTTTGTCTGTAGCAGATGCTATTTGGGACTCAGTCCTGTTTGCCAGATCTGGTAAACAGGAGAGGAGGTGCTGTGAGAGGATGTGGCGTAACAACCAGAGCTGCCGACTTTGGAATTGGGGAACCGGGTTTGTGTCTTAACTTCGGCCCAACATCCTGTGATTCTGGGCGAATCACTGAGGGCCTGATTACGATCTTAGTGGATGGGATACTCTGTCACAAACATTATGGATATCCAGTCCGGCGTATTACAAGTTCCATAGCATATAATGGAATTGTAATTTATCGGACAAGCTCTCAGTCACATTTCTGCCTGAATAACCCTGTCCGCCAAGATCGTAATCAGGCCCTTAATTTCTTTGTGCCTACCAAAAATGTATGTGTCCTTGTGTAATGTAACTGGTGCTTGTGTAAAGTGCTCCAATACCTTAGGGTCCAGTTCGAGGTATAGAAAACTGCACAAAAAAACACAAAATAAAACTGGAGAACCCCATTCGCACTTTTCTATCAGGAGCAGGGTATTTCATTGCCCGGAGCATTGATCATCTTGTCTGCTGGGGTAGAGTCAAATGCCTGGAAGTCCTCAGGTGACTTGTTACTGGCTCAGTAACATATGACTGAGGTCAACATTCCTGAAGCTGGAAAGCCAGTTGGTGTTTCCTACCCAGTGTGTGTCTGACAACGGTAAAGGGAAAGACTTGATTCACAGAGATCCTACTATTTTGAAGGAATTAAAAGTCCACAAACAACAGCTCTACATTTCCCTTAGCAGTATTAAGAATAACCATGTCGTAAATATTTATCGTTGGAGAATGTCGACAAAACGTATGTAGTACCAGTACCTATCGGAAGAAGACCCAAATTGTTGATCTGCTGAAGCACCTCATCCTGGCTGGAGGTTTCTCAAATTTAAAATAAATTTGTCCAAAGAAGTGGAGCCCTGTTTGGTCTGAAGTTACATTCTTGTTCTGCTAGAGAAAAAGTTAAGCAATATAAACTACCAAAAAACTAAATGAATGATGCCACCTAGCACATATAACTGCCTTGTATCAATTTTTACCCATCACAAGACAACCTTTACAGCATAAAGCATTTTCTGCCTTGGTTTAGTACCTCATTGAAATGACCTAAAATATATCTGACCTCCAGGAGTTCTTGCCAAAGAAATCAACTAGATTCATCAATTTGGTGAAGTAAGTTTTTGTCCAAAAGAAGTGGCTGGTTTGAAGATATCTTTCCTCACTAGGCCTAACCCCCATTCCTAACCAACAGTAGCAACTTATAAGTTGGACTCATATTGATAAGACTCATAAACACCTATCGTCCTATTCACATGAAGATTTACAACAAGTAAATTTACTCTAGCACTTTTGAGTAAGTTTTCTACTTTTGATTATTCATCATTTATGAGTGAAAAGTTACTCAAAAGTGTGGACTTACATGTAACCAACCCCTGAATTTGAGATGTGGAACCTAATTTAATAGTGTAAAGTTACTACTTGTAACTGTTCACACATAGGTGGAGATCTTTTCCACTGTGGCTGTGATTTCCCTACAGTAAATATAGGAGAGAGTTTATTAAAGTTTTTAAAAATGAGTAAAAATATTGTAATTTAAATATTAGTGTATATTACTATAAAATGTGTATTTTAAATGTAGTGCAAACTATAAACTGCTACATCATTATTAACTTAATTTTAAATTAAATATTCAATTATATCCAATATATTACATTAAAAAATAGCCAAAGGAAGTATCAATTTTCTATGTATTATTATGTAGTAAACATTATAAACAGTTATGTATAGAATTCATTTATGTCTATTTTTTCCTTTGAAAAATAAAGCAGCATGAATTTTTAATTGTAAAAAAGGTTATTGACATATTTTATAATAAACTAGTAATTTTGTTTTACTTATATACACTATTTTAACATTAAATTACTTTTTAGAAAGTTAACGGAAGTTAATTTCATTTAACATTTGTTCCAATTTTGAACCCTGCCTCCATTATTTTCTATGGAAGGGTGTTGCAGTACCAGTGGTTAGCCAAGTGTGGGTCTTTTCGGCTGTAGTAACCATAGAAATGCAGTTTCTAAATAGCAATGGGCTTACTCTTTTTTGAGTGTGTGCATATTCTTCCATAAACCCCTCAATAACCCTCTCTAAACCCATCCTTTCTCCTCCCTTAAACCATCTAATTTATTAGTAAGTATTTTCTATTTTCCAGCCACTCCCCTCTGTCCCTCCCACATTTACTACAAACACATATACCTACATGTGTGGATGTACCCGCATTTGGGACAGAGAAGTCTGTACATAAAAAATAGGATAGCTGGATGTGTAGACCTCCACATGTAGGCTAGTGAATTGCATTTTGTGGAATGTTAGTAGTATTATTGTAGTACTACTAAACATACTACACAGTGCAGTTTGTGAATAGGTCCCATGTTCCTTTTTCACCATTTTGCTTCCCTTAGTCTTTTAAATACTTCCCATAAGAGAAATCAGTTACTTTTATTGACATTCATTTGAAACAGTTAACACCATTTCCTCTATATGTCATTTAGTGTTTCTCCTCTAATATTTTGTGGGTTAAGTTAATACATATAATTATTTGAATTTATTGAGTATTTTATGATGTGCACCACAATTCGTTAGCAAATCATTTCACATATTTGAATTTTTTTTTAAAATGAATTGAAGCACCAAATTGTCAGGTCAATCCTGCCATTTCAATAAAGTTACATACAAAAATATATACTTATAATTAAAATTGTAGCTACTCCAAAGGTAACTTCAGTTACAAAGAAATGCGAAAATATGTTCAAGTAACTGCATAACAACTTGGCAACCTTACATCCATGTTTCAATGGCTGTTCCTGAATAAATGAGCATACATTCAAGAAAGGACAGCAGTTTCACAACCTAAACACACTTCTTGCCTGTGAAATGGGAAACATATGTTATAGAACAGATGTTCTTTAGATAGTTGTGCCTAGTCAGATGTGTTTCCCCTTTAATACCCTTGTAATTAGCGGCAATTGAGTGTTTAATTTAGTTATGTAAAATTGTAAAATGTACAAGCATACAATGGGGAAAACATGGCGGCCAGCTAGGAGACTGGTCGGGAGTGCTGTAGGTGGCGTGCTGGACGAGGAGTGAATGGATTACTGAGCGGCGCTGGGATACTCTGATTCTCGGATGAGTCCCTATCGCAACTAGTCTTCATTAATCCTGGTGCATTTTGTCAGGAAACTTTGGGAGTTACGGGGGGAACTAACCTGTATGGCGAGTTCGAACGCTACGGACGCCACGGACGCCTCGCACGAGCAACGCGCACCTGAGATCCCGGCTGCCACGGAGGCGGGGCTCCCAGAGGTGGTGTTGCAGGACTGCTCCACAGCGAGCGGAGCGAGTCGAGGAGCAGGGTCCGGACATTGGAATCGAGCGGTTTACGAGCGAGGTAGGGGGAGACGGGCAGTTTCGAGGCTCCAGTATAGCGCAGGTGGAGCGCTGGGAAGGGGGGCAGCTAGCGAACAAGCTAGCCAACAAGCTGCAAACCCCCCCTCACCCACGAAGTCCTTAGGTGATAAATGGGATAACCACGAGCAAAAAGGTGGTGGAAACGCCACCGCTTGTAAATCAAAAGTAAAGCCATTACAGAAGCAAAAAATCAGCAAGCGTTATGCGCTTAGAAGCGTAATCCAGTTAAAGGGAGGGGAAGGTTGTGATTTACAACCACAGTTAATTGGTAAAGTTTCTAGCAATCTAAAAAAGCACCCCCGGCAAACTCATAAAGCGGTGGCACTAGGTAAGAAGACAACTTTTAACCCTTCTTTGAATGCATATTTCAAACCAGTCCCCAGAACTTTAATACTTACGAGAGGACAGAGCTCAGCAGACCTGCCAGGTTTAGAAGGAATAAAAGTTAAATCAGACTCAGCGGGGTCTAAGGGTAGTTTAGACGATTGGTCAGACTTCCTTTCCCCTAATAGGTATAATTCTTTGGAGATGGAGGCGGGTAACTTGGATCTGGAAGCAGACGAGGGGTCCTGTGAACCGATAGATAGTCCTGGGTTGGGGGGTTCAGATACCATAGCTGCCCCCCCCGTTTCACAGGATAACCCTTCAAATGTTATTAGGTCAGAGGAGGCCCGTACAGATACAGTGGTTATAGCCCTATTAAAAAAGCTTGACTTAGACATGCATAAGGGCTTTGAGGAGTCTAAAGTTAAGCAAGATGGGATCAGAGAGGCGGTTGGTCTATTGGAAGCTAAATTTGACGAATTGAATCTTCGCACAGCTACTCTTGAGATGGAGGTTAAGGTTATGCACGATAGATTGGACGAGAATAGTAAGGAGATTATGCAGGTCAAAGTTAGAGAGAAAGTCTATGAGGAGCGGATGGAAAGATTGGAAAACTTGCAGCGAAGGAACAATTTAAAAATTTTGAGGCTTCCGGAGGGGAAGGAGGGGACGGACCTAAAGGGGTTTATTGTTCATTTATTGAAAACGGAGCTACAGTTGAGTGAAACTGAGGAAGAGTTATTGCAGGACATACAGAGGGCGCATCGCGATCCTTTTAGATTAAACCCCAGTCGCTCGAAACCCAGAAAAATCTTAATTAATTTTTTGACTTATGGGTTAAAAGAAAAAATCTTAGCGATTGCTTTGAAGAAGGGTCATTTGGATATTGATGGGGCAAGAATCGAGATAAGATCAGATTTGTCAGCAGCAACAGCGAACAGACAATGGGAGCTGGGGAAGAGGATGGATTCTTTTAGGAAATTAGGAGCTACAGTTCAGCTAAAATTTCCGGCGTTTTTGAAAGTAATGTGGAATAATAAGATGCACATATTTAGAGATGTGGAAGATGCTGATAATTTTTTGGAAATTTGTCAAGCCAGTGACCACTCAGGAGGTTTATAAAAGAATGCAGCAATAGATTTTTCTTGACTGTGTTTAATTAATTAGTAAATCCAGCATGCCCACCATCCTGGCACTCGTTAGGCCTAGGTTGGGCCTAATGTTAGAGGGGGGGTTTTCCCAGGTGAGGGTTCAGGGTGTAGAGGGAATGGGGTTGGGAGGGTTGGGGTGGGGAGCAGGGTGTGGGAGGGTATTAAGCATTAAAATAGTTCTCATGAGTTGCTTTAGTTGTTTTTGTTTATGGGTGTTGGTGGTTGTAATTAGAGGTGAGGGTAAGCATGGGTAGAGACCAGATCACCTGGATGTCATGGAATGTAAACGGCTTAAGGGTTAAACCTAGAAGAGATAGGATTTTGAGATATCTGCAAGACTCTCCGGCAAATATTATTATTCTTCAAGAATCTCATTTAACAGAGGCAGAAAGTATAAAGTTTATTGGTGCTCTTCGATGGTTAGAGTGTATGTTTTATACACCACAGACTTTTGTAACTAGGGGCATCTTAGTCTTGGTTAGGAAGGGATTAGCCTGCCAGATTGAAGGGAAAAAAGCAGACATTAAGGGTAGGTGGTTGATAGTGAATATTAAGATTGCTGGTCTATTATACAATGTAATTGGGTATTACGGCCCAAACCAAGATGATGTGACTCCATTAGAAGAGTTAGCTAAGGAGATGCTGTCTCTTACGGGTTATATAGTTTTTGCCGGAGACTTTAATACGGTATTAAACCCCAGATTAGATCGCTCGGCAAGCAGCAGAGCTCATGTAAATAGTAAAATGGCCTCCAACTTAAAAGGATTGATGGAACAATGACTTAGGGCAGGTCAGAAGTTGGGATTTACTTTTGTAAATAAAAAGTATCGCCACAGGTCGAGAATTGATTATTTTTTAATTGATGCAAGATTGCAGGGTAAAGTAAAAGAAAGTATGCATGTTGGTATTCACCTTTCCGATCATTCGGCGGTCGTTCTAGAGCTTGTCACTGGAGTTTGTGAATCAGAATCAGTATGGAGATTGGATCGCACAGTTTTATATGATGATGTGGCAATGCAGTCTCTTCAACATGAGCTTGAAATTTTCATCGAGCAAAATTTAGGTACAGCTAGATTAGACATTGTGTGGGAAACAACCAAGGCTTTTTTGCGAGGGAGACTAGGCGCGATTGGCGCCAGTAGAAGAAGGAAATACTTTTCTGAGGTTGAAAGTTTAGAACAAGAAATCAGGCAAATAGAGGCAGAGATAATTAACAGTTATAGGGATAGTTTACAACAAGATGAGAATACTCAGAAACTGGCGATTTTGAAAGAAAAGTTAAATTTAGTTCTTAATAATCGGGTAAAAGAGAAGTGGCTTGCTTCTAGATTAGCCAACTTTCAGTATGGGGAGGGGTCAGGTAAATTACTTGCCTGGAAAGTTAGGACAGATAGGACAAGGAATATAATTAAGGAAGTGAAATTGGAACCATCAGGTGTTATGGTTACAGAAACTAAGGACATAGTGGATGCTTTCTTTAATTATTATATGGAGGTCTATAGGGAGGATATGGTTCCAGATAGGAAGAAGATAGAGGAATGGTTAACTTGTCTGCGACCTGTCACTGAGGATTCACAAATTATGTTAGATCAAGAGATTACACAAGGGGAATTAGATTTGGTTATTAGATCAGCTAAGAAGGGCAAAGCACCGGGCCCAGATGGCCTTCCTGTCGAGGTCTACAAGATGCTGGCGGGTAATTTAGTACAGTTATTATTAAAGGTATTCAATGAGGTCCTCTTGGGTAATGTAGAGCTCCCTGCCTCCTGGAATCAGGCCAACATCATTGTAATTCCTAAACCTGGGAAGTCACCAAGGTATTTAGATTCATATCGTCCAATCTCACTATTGAATTCAGATTATAAATTATATGCTAAGATTTTAGCAGATAGGTTGGCGAAGGTGATCCCAGGAATAGTACACGAGGATCAAAAGGGGTTCATTAGGGGCAGGTTCCTTAAAGATCTAACCTTCTCCCTCATCACAAGTATTGATATTGCTATAGATCGAAAACTTCCTTTAGCGGTTGTCGCTTTGGACGCCGCGAAGGCGTTTGACCGCGTTAATTGGTTATTCCTCAAAGCAGTAATTATACACCTTAAATTGGGGAAAAAGTTTAGTTCTTCCTTATTGTCCCTCTATCAATCCCCTACTTCAAGGGTACTAGTTAACGGAGCTCTAACTAAAAGTATTAAGGTAATGAGAGGGACAAGGCAAGGGTGCCCTCTATCCCCACTCTTGTTTGATTTATATATTGAACCATTGGCATGTAGAATTAGGGAGACTGAGGATATCCCCCCTTTTAGTTTTCAAAGTTGGGTTAAAAAGATTGGACTCTATGCCGATGATATTGTTATTTTAACCTCAGATCTAAATCAAACTTTACCTAAGTTAGAAATAATCACAAATCAGTTTGGTTTAGTTTCGGGGTATCGTTTGAATGCTGACAAGACGGATATTATGTCATGGAACATTGTGATAGACACTATAATACCAAAAAAACAGATTAGATATCTGGGGATACAGATTACTCAGGATATCTCACAAATTGCAACAACTAACCTGGCCAAAAACATGAAGGACATTTTGAGTTTAATGAAGGGTTGGAGCCATCTCCCTCTCACTATTTTTGGGAGAGTAAATCTGATTAAGATGATGGTGCTTCCTAAGATAACATTTTTATTCGACTCCATCCCTTTGATGTTTGAAAAAAAGGGTTTAATGAAGCTACAAAGTGAGATCGGATCATTTATTTGGTCTTCCAGGGGGTCTAGGCTATCCTGGAAAAAGATAAGGAGGAAACATGTTAAAGGGGGTTTGGCAGCTCCGGATTTTCAAATATATTCTTGGGCTTTCCTGCTGAAAAACTATAGAATGCTTTTGAGAATGCCAGGAAATTCAGCGACTGAGGAACTACTATTAACCTTGTTAGATATTGAGGGAGTCAAGCCATCGGGTTTTATGTATAAGTTTTCTGACCCAAAATTTTTCAAGAAAGTAAGATTAAAAGTCCTGAGAGATCTTGCCACGGTTTGGTATCGCGTCAGAAGGGCTACAAAAATTCCATATTTTAGTGCGAACGCACCAATCTGGGAAACTCCGGGAGCCCCAAGTTGGACCAATGATGCTTTGGCAAATATTCTAAAATTAGAGGGCCCTCAGAAATGGGGGGAGTTATTTGTCGACGGCTGTCTGTTGCCATGGTCTGAATGTGACTTAAGTTGGGGTCCCAATTTTTCTAAATTTAAATATTTTCAAATTCAGAGCTGGGCAACTGGGAAAAATCATCTTATAGGCCGTTACAATGACTTTGAGGCAAAACTGGCATTGGCAGCCTCTTTTAAAAAAGAAGTGGCAACATGGTACTGGGCTATAGTTGATTTGGAAGATGGTCCCTTTCTTCTGCCGGAGGAACTATGGGGAGAGAGCTTGCCGAGGATCGCGACAGAAGATCAATGGCAAGTAACTATGTCGATATTATATAAGGTGGTTAAGCCTGCGAATTTAAGAAGAAACCACTTGTTCACTCTCCACAGGGCATATTGGACACCAAAGCGGCTGGCAAAATTTAAAGAAGGTGGTAATGTAAGATGCCCCAAGTGTAATAGCCCAAATGAAGATGATATTCACATGTTTGTCACATGCCCGCCGATCAAGATCTTTTGGGACGAAGTAAGTAAATGTTTGACAGTTATGCTCAAGCAAAAGATCGAGGTAAGCCCTGAGAACATTATTACAGGGAGACTGGATTTACAAGGTAAGGGCTTGGATGATAGAACAAAATTGGTGTTTTACTCCATACTGTTGGCCCGAAGGGAAATTTGCAAACTTTGGGTTTCTCCTGACTCCCCCACAGATCTTTTATGGATCAGAGCTATGAGAGACATTGGTAAAATGGACATGGTAGTTCCTCTAAAAAAGAAGCATAGATTCTGGCTGTTATTTTTTGATCATTATGGGTGATGGGTGGGGGAAGTTGGTTGTTAATATTGAAATATTGTGTTGGTGGAGTTTTCCAGTCCTATGATTAAGTTGCTTTTTATCTTTTGGAGAATCTTGCGGAACGAAGTTGGTGCGAGGATCTTGTATCGTCGTGTCCTCAGCTTTTTGTTAAGCAGACCTCCTTGAATATAAGATAACTTACACCCTTGGGCGTTACACAGATAATGGGGTGGAAAGCGGCACATGAGGACAAAAAAAAAAATAAAAATAAAAAAAAAAAAAAAAAAAAGCATACAATGCACATCTGTCCTTGCCTCCTATGAAATATGATTGTAAGGGAGTGGCAGAGTCAATTCTAAATTTAGAAGGTTTTTCAAAACATATCCAAAGATAAAATATCCGAACTCACTTTGTAGACATGTTGGAAGAGATAAGGACACATTGGAAATGGTGTCCCCTTGGTCTAGAAGCCAAAAGAGTCAGTGTGTAAATGTCTACTTGATTATGGAGTGAGCCTGCGCCAATCAATTCTTGGAGCAGTGTAAAAGCCATATAATTCCTATCTGTCTTATTTGTTAGCAGAACTTGGGCATACCAAAATATGATCGGTTTTTCAAAAGTGTGAGTGTGCATGATTGAGGCAATCAGTGACTCAAACACGATGGAGAAAACAGTAATTAAGAATGAATGTTTGAGCAGTTTAGAGTGAATAATTAGGGATTAATTACCAATAGAAATATTTAAGCCATAAGTCATGCACATTATTCAAATACAATTAATATATATTGACTTAAAAAGGATTTGAAAGTTTATCAGGACCACACAATGTGATTGAATGGGGAACCATTTGTTTACAACCCATGTCCTGGGATACACGATCTGCTGTCAACCACAAAATCACACTTCTTCCTCGGTCAGCTGTGTCTTTGGCCTTGCTATAAACATACAATATTTAGGGCTGATTGAAAAAGAATCCTTACTGAGGTAAGACATCTATGCATCATCCTTTTTTGCGATTGACATAAATCCTCCTTATAAACTTGATAACTTATGCAAATGCATAGACTTTTGCCTCCTTACTATCATGGCGAAAGAACTGCATGCTTAAGTGTGGCAGTACACAGCTCAGTTGACTTTTCTTTCTCTGGATGGAAAATATTATCCCAGTTGCAGAAGAAACCTGCTCATGTTCATCCCCAATACATATAGGAATTGTTGCATAACTTCTCCTGCTTTGGAATCTTTTGTAGGATAGCTTTATTTGTCTTTCCAGAAAATGCAGAATGTTTGTGAATAGTCACAAAGTTTTGACTTTGCAGATGTTCAAAGAATTTTGCTTGACCAACACCATGTCCCCACTACACAATTCTCAAAAAACTCCCAATTTCCCAGGCCTAACACTTATGGTCCTACTGAAAATAACCTGCCAAACTAACAAATGAACCTAGTAATAAGTGGAAATAGGAGTTTGGAAATTTCCCTTATTTATACCTTGGTTTGCGAGAACATTTGTGAAACTGACCCTATATGCCCTGCAAATGTAAATTTCTCATTTGAAAATGTTGCCTGTTTCATTAACAGTTTGCAGGAAAACGAATATTCGAATATGATTGATGGATCCGTCAACTATGTGAAAAGCAAGTGCAGATATTGTGGAATGGGTGGTTATGGTGTACAGAGCAATTAGGAAACTGGTGCTAAAGGTTCTATGTGAAGTCTGTGCACCATTAATTACTGTGAGTACTATACAATATATTATATTATTCTCATTCTACAGGTGACCTTCTCCTAAATGAAATGCCAGTTTCAACACAGCATCCAAAGTTACACATGGACAATATGAGGTCTATAGGATTAAGCGTTAAATTAATAACACATGTTCAAACTGCGGAGTAGGATATTTACCTAGTTCCAGGTGTGTGCTTACATCAATGTTTTAAATTGTCCGCTATCACAGATGGTTTACATTTCTCGATTGCATACCTATTTATCTCATTCAGCCCAGCCTCCCTACTTTTTGAAGTCTGTGTTGAAGTTCTTGGGAGAAACAGAAGGACAAGTTCCAGAATGCAAAGAGAAAACCTAGAATGCATTAGCTACTCACACAAAACATCTGGAAATTTGACAGCTCTGCTTACATTTAATGCAGTTAAGATAAGGCAAAGGTTTATGCTCGGAATCGCTCATATAGTAAAACAAGCACACTTGGAACACAGGCGCAATGACTGTAAGGATATTTTTTTCCTCTCAGATCACTCAGACAGTTTCCACAGTCACACAATCATATTCATTCTGCTCTCTGATGGCTTGTGCTTCAGTCCTTGCAAAGATACATCTACATCTGGTAGAGAGTGTGAATTCCCACTAAAAAAATTAATCCGAGAAATAGCAATATTTTACTAACCTATCTTAAGAATCTTTATTTCAACCACAATCAGTATATCATATTGGGATTTAAAGTACATACTGTTGGGGAAAGGAAGTTATGCAGAATTCTTAGTGCCTGCACAATCATGGTTGCAACTTTTGCATCCTCTAATTACTGCTACAGCGGGGTGCGGTACTTAGCAGGTACACAATTTCCACCCATCTCTAAGTTTCACAGGCCAGAATGGGAAACTGTGTTCAACTTTTGCCAGATTTTCACCAGTCCAGGTTCCTCAAAAGAATTGTGCACCATTTGCTCTTTTGGTTGCTACAAATCGAGTTGATGACTTGCAATCTAGTTTCAAGAGCAAATGGGAGTAGGGACCTTGGCAGAATTAGTGGCCTTGATGTAATCACGGCCTTGAAGGTTTAGCCTCGCAATATAAATGCTTGCTTTCGAGCTCTGTTCTTCCTCTGGGAAATGGATCTGTTCTCATTTTGTATAGTTGCTTTGGAGCAGGGGTCTCCAACCTTTTATGTAATTAGATCTACTTATGGTCTATGAAGATCATCCCGAGTTACTAACACATATGACCCGTGTTGTAACAGTAACAACGTAAGTGGGTATCATATGTGCGTTTACCAACAGCAATCACCTCAGTGCATGGGGCAGGGTTGCCAGCAGTTATGTCAAAAGCTTTTATCAATTTGGAATGTTTGTACTTTGGTGATACATGAGAGCCATACTTGAATTGCCCCTGATACCAAGGTATTACTATTAATAATAAGCCTTCCCAACGTAGCTTAATTTACACTCAAATATCATCTTTAATTATATATTTAAAATTCAACCATTTCCTCCAAATATCAGCATATAAGCTTTAAAAATACACACTTTGTAATGTTGGTATACATCTATGAATTCAACCAAGCAAAAGATTTGAATTTAGTATTCTGAGCGCCAAATAGCAGAACTTCTTACAAGTATTTGGAGAGATTGCTTTGGAGTGTGCATATTTATATTACGTTTTGTGATCTCAATTCTAAAAACATCTGAATAGCAACACTATTTCTTTATTCCTGGGCAACCACAATCTAAATTAACTCATTCTATCCCATACAATCTGCTTGTACAATTCCTTTGAATTCAAAGTTCCTCACAGAATTTCCATATGGGAAAAATAGTATGCTAAAATCTAGATGGAACATTCTATTTGACTTGAAATTTCTTTTTGATTCAGACTAAGGAATGATATGGCATCAAATACCAAAACCAACCCTGGTTTTCATAATGAGTGAGAAATACGTAAAAACTTTGCTGTGAAATTTAAGGTATGAAAAATAAATTGTTTCAAATTGAATTTTGGCAGGGTTTGAAGGTAAACGGATTTCTGTTCCACTATCTTTTGTCGGTCTGGCAGCTAAGGGATCACGCCTTTAACTAATGTTATTCTCATCTGCCAGGGGTGACTCGAGTTGGGCTGCAGGAGTGGAGATTTAATGGCATGGAGTAAGAGGGGTCTCGCCATCAGAAAGCTGTTCCCCAATGCTCCTTCCAGGGTATTCGGTTTGCACAGAGCCGGCAGCACAATCCTTCTATATATGCATTATAGAAATTCATAAAATGTGTTAAAAAAGATGAGTGCTTTGCAAAAAGCCAAAGAGGTCAAAGCGGGACACGCTGTTCATGCAAATGTATTTTAACCTATGACAATAGTGAGAGGTCTAGTGACTTTATATGTCATTGAACAGCATGAACAATAATTTATATTCTGTGAATTGACACATAATCTATTAATAAGAAGAGTGCGAAGGGCCCTAAGGTGTGGATTGTCACCCAGGCACTGCTATGCATGGAACACATTATTGAGTAACCTGTATAGCCATGATTGTTTGCCTACATTAGATTGCTCTAATGAAGAATTGTAGTCACACTTTCATTAGCAGCTTGCATTATTTAGCATTGTTTATTTTTGTGTTATCATAATGTTCTAACAACATCCTGTAAACCCTTAAAGGGCTGCATTGAGCTGGCATTATTTAGCATTGTTTAATTTTGTGTTATCGAAAGGTTCTAAATACATCCTGTGAAACCTTCAAGGGGTGCATTCAGCCATTGTGCAAAGGCCTACTGCAAATATGTTATTCAAATAGCCGAATTTGACACACATCTCTAATCCCATACATCAGAGATAGCTGATCTATCCTATATATGCTAAATGCTCTGATGTGATTCCTGAAGTTTTAAATAACAAATGCAAAGTAAAGCGGTTAGAAGCAAGTAGGGCTAAAGGATACTTTCGGTCGCACTGGACCAGGGCAAAGTTACAGTTTGGGCCAACCTTGTGGAAGCACAGGCCAGCTACAGGACCCAAGCAGGAGAACAAAGTATCTTTCCTGGTCACAAGCAATGAGATGCGTCGATCTTCTCGATGCAGTGAATGTGATGCATCAGTTATGAAGACAGGTGTCGGAGTAGAGAGGCATCGAGTGATGTGCCGGTTTCTGCCACGCAGTCGAGGGGATGTGTCGTTCTCACCAAACTGTTGAGGCTGTCAAGAGGGAATGCATAAAGTGTAGCTCCCACCCACCCTAGATGTGTATTGGAGACAGGTTGCAAAACACCCACTTATAAGCGCAGAGAAATATCCACTTTCTAAAAGTTGCAAATGCCAAACCCAACTTTATTAGTAAGGAGGATTTGTCATTACCATTACAAAAATATGAAACATGCAAATGCTACTCTTCTCTGATCAGGAATTACAGCTTAAAGGTGTATTAAAGAATCCTCAATGATACTGTATGAGAGGAGTCTCACAGTAGTGAAAAACGAAATAGGCTGTTTGTTACTACCAGTACATGCAAACATAAAAGTACATGTCCTACCTTTCATCTACACAGCACCCTGCCCTTAGGGCTACCTAGGGATCATTTAGAGGTGACTTATGTGTAATAAAAGGAGAGTTTCAAGCGTGGCAAGTAGTTTTAAATGTCAAATTGAAGTGGCAGTAAACTGCACACCCAGGCCTTACGGTGGCAGGCCTTGGACAGGTTTGAAAGGCTAATTCTGTAGGCGGCGCGATCAGTGCTGTAGGCCCACTAGTAACATTTGAAGTACAGGCCCTGAGTATATGTTCATCCAAACTCATCCAGACTCACCACTCTACGTCCATACCCCGAGCGCATGCGTCAGTCCCCATCATGCTGCCACATCTTGATGCCATTCCCCACAATGATTCGGACCTTCAAACGATCCTCCATGATCAACCAACCCCATTGATCCCTATTGAGGATATCACCAGGCAACCAGATAGCGAGATCACGCAACCAATACTTTCTTGCGGACCTAAGACTATAATAGACCACACACATATACACACAACTAATTATCCCAATTCTGATTGGATTGCACGTTTCAGTGCGCTAGCCACTGGCCTATCCCATCTCAAGGTCGAGTTGCAAAACCTATCAAGCATCACCAAGGAAATCCTAAACACACACAGAGCCACTAGTGCCACAGTAAACCGTATTAGTCACCAAACTAAAAGATACATCACCAAGAAAGCACACCGTGAGGTTATTAGGCAGAGTAAGATACCCTCCCCCAACGACCCATCCCGACCCAGGAGGGCAATTGCTGAACTATCTGATAATGACTTAGATGACCT
Organism: Triturus cristatus; assembly: GCF_964204655.1. Classification (NCBI taxonomy): domain Eukaryota; kingdom Metazoa; phylum Chordata; class Amphibia; order Caudata; family Salamandridae; genus Triturus; species Triturus cristatus. The sequence continues at coordinate 872,638,331 of NC_140581.1, forward strand.
CCTCCTATCCTATGCCATTCCGAATGTCAACAGTAAGCCCCGATGTAGCATTATCCAATCCATACAAACCAACCCCTTCAGAGAACCCACTCACAATTTCAGATCCATTAATAGAGAAAACCTCACTAATATCAACTTAGTGCAGACTACTCTACCCCACTCATCTAGCAATATGAAGTGTGCACTCATCAATTGCAGATCCGCTTGCAAACATGCTCCTGACATAAACGACCTCATCCTTGAGAATGATCTAGACATTATTGTCCTCACAGAAACATGGATGAATAGCTCCTCCTCTCCCATCCTAGACCTACTGGTACCTCCTAGTCACAATATAATCTGTCTTGACAGAAACGTGAACCATGGTGGCGGACTAGCCTGCATTTTTCGTAATACAATCACAGTCAATCAAGTAGACCCCATCTCTCTATCCTCCTGTGAATATCTCTGTATCAACATCTCCATTGACAAGCGCATAGCCAGCAAACTTCACATAATTTCCCACCCCCCTGGTGACAATCTGACATTCATAGAAGAGCTAATGGGAATCATTACATCCAACAACAACTCACAAGTACAAATAGATTTTCCTGGGTGACTTCAATCTCTATTGGAATAATTCAAACGACCATGTTGTAAGCTGTCTCAAATCTTTTCTGTCAGATCAGGATCTTTCTCAATTCTGTGACAGTCCAACCCACAACAAGGGAGAAACATTAGACCTCATCATAGCGAAAACGAACAATGTATCACTAGAATCCATCACCCATGTGATTGGACGGACCATTACAGCATTCTCTTCCTCATCAATATTGAGGTAGCTACAAAAAGGGGCCAGCCCCCAAAAACAAAACGGTGGAAAAGGAATATTCAAAATATTAACCCCACAGACCTAGTAAACCAATGCATCTCCACCCTAACCCCCAAGACAGACATGGCTGACGTCCATGACATCACGATCTTTTACAATTCCACTATGCTTAAAATTCTTGACTCTACAGCGCCACTCCAAGAAAAAAACTTTTCCTCCAAAATCTCCAAACCATGGTTTAACGAGAATCTGAACTCTGACCTGCAAAAGTTAAGATCAGCCGAGAGACTATGGAAATCAGCACCTTCCACTGATCACCTATATCACCTTAGACTACTGAGGAATGCATACAACAGGAAGATCCTAAAGGCTAAGGCAGACTTTTTCAAAAGTCAGTTTAACCAAGCTATTAACCGCCCCAAGAAACTATTTGAAATAGTCAAACAACAAGCGCGCATTACGCCCAAAACTGTGGAACTAAACAATCCGGCTATTCCTAACTGCGTTCAGCTTGCCAATTTCTTCCTTGAAAAAACAAAATCCATTGAACTCGACATCCAATCCAAGAAGGTTCTTCCACAACCTATTGCTCAGGACACTAAATTTTACGCTCAGATCGTGGCCCATTCTAGTACTCTGACGGAAACCCCCAAAAACAATGCCTCTTGGCGCGCCTTCTTGCCCATCCCTGAACAAGAAATCTACAATACTCTTCTAGCGATTAACCCTTCCAATCACTTCTCTGACCCCCTAAATCCTTCCCTATTCAAAATGATCAAAACCTCTATCATACCCCTATGGTCGAAGATTATAAACGCCTCTCTGAGAAAAGGCTCCATACCGGACTGTCTTAAAGTAGGGCAGGTCACACCTATACTAAAGAAATCTGACACCCTCCCCTCAGATCTAAACAACTACCACCCGATAACCAACATCCCTACTATAGCGAAACTGCTGGAAAAATGTGTACAACTACAACTATGTAATCACATTGAGAATTTCAACCTCCTAGACAAACACCAATCCGGCTTCCGGCAAGGTCATAGCACAGAATCTGCTCTCACCCATATATTGGATGACATACTAAAAATGCTAGACCACAATGAATCATGCCTATTGATACTTCTTGACTTATCCTCCGCTTTCGATACGGTTAAGCACGACAACTTACTGTCCCTACTGGAACAAAGGATGGTCCTTACTGGACCAGTGTTACAATGGTTCACCTCCTTCCGTTAATAACAGAACACAAAGAATTAAGATGAAGCATTCACTTTCTCAACACTCCTTGGTCACCATAGGGGTCCCACAGGGCTTAGAACTTTCTCCCATTCTCTTTAATCTATTCATGGAGCCCCTGGCAAACGCATTGAACTCTGCGAACATCCAATATCACCTGTACGCTGACGACACCTAACTGTATATGAAAATCTCCTCGCCAGAAGACTTCATTTCTCTCAAAGCTATTTTACAGAACACTCAAAGTTGGCTCACTGGCAACCACCTTATGCTTAACACCAAAAAAACAGAATTCCTTCTCATTTCCCCTCCCAATCACACACCCAAGATAGACTTATGGTTGAAGCATCTAACTTCCTTTGACTGTGCTCCCCACATCATTGACTCCGCAAAATCCTTGGGAGTCACCTTAGACAAACACCTGAACATGCAAGCGCAAATCGCCAATGCCACCAAGGGAGCCAATCACCAGTTGAGTATACTAAGGAAACTTAAACCCTTCCTCCCATAGACTGACTTAAAAATGGCGATACAAGCCCTGGTGTTACCAAGATTGGATTACAGAAGCACCACCCTATACGGTCTACCCAAATACAAGCTGGCTCCGCTGAGGGCCTCGCTCAACGCTGCGGCCACACTGGTGTCAGGGATTAAAAGAAATAACCACTCTCTCCAACCTTGAAAGATCTGAACTGGTTGCCCTACAAGGCAAGAATACACCTAAAGGTTGCCTGCATGACCCACAAAGCCCTGCATAACAATACCCCCACCTACTTAGCACTAAAGGTAGAGCGATCGGGAGGATGCAGACAATTGCGAATTGCGAGGTCACTACTACTGAAACCACAATCCTTCCATAAAAAGAGAACTGGTTGCAGAGATTTCTCACGGATCGCACCAAAGATTTGGAACTCCCTCCCTCCACTGGTACGTGGAATCTCATCCTTTACCTCCTTCTACTGAACAAATTTACATCCTAAGGCTATAATTCGATGTTGACTTATAGTTATCTACGATATCCAGATATTTCTGTCTACATCTTTTGGATTGTATGGAAATTACTGAATGTATATATTCTACCTCAACCTCCTAATGTCTAATAACTGTGTACTGTGAAGTGCTCTCATGCCCTCGTGGATCATTCTTTGTTGTCTACTAGTCACCTATGCTATCCATATAATACTATATACCTCTTTTGTACTGAATATCGAATACCAAACATTTGTATACTACATCAACCATCTAATGTTTAATAATTGTATATTGTTAAGCGCTCTGATACCCTCGTGGGTCACGTTCGCACTTTATAAAACGTTATAAATAAATCAAAATAAAATAAAATGTGGTATACCACATTACAAGACACTTACATGTAAATCAAATATGCCCAACATGTGTAACCCAATAATACAAGGTTTAGAGGAGAGAACACATTCACTTTAGTAAAGTGCCCGGAGTCCTAAAGCCAACAAAACGAAGGTCAGAAAAAGAGGAGGAGGAAGGCAAAAAGTTTGGGGTGACCCTTCAGAGAGGGCCATTTTCCAACACTACTGCATAGTACACTTCAGTCATTTATAGGCACTACAAATAAGAAGTGTTATTAATATCCAGTTTAACGTTAGTCAATGTACTAACCTCAGGAGGAAGGGAGGAAGGCTGAATTTGCCTTACCAGTGGCATACCACATCAATGACTCCAACAACAGGCCACAGAGCCTTTTTTAATAAATAATTATTATTAAGCATCGAGGCTGTAGCTTGTTAAAAAGCACTGTCTGATAGCAAGCACAAAGAGCTACTTTAAAGGGTCTAGCCAGTGAATGATGCTGCACTATATCTAAAAACTCAAACTGATGTCATAAATCAAAGCAACATTGTTGAATGCTTGCTGCTGTTAGTGATACAAGACTGCATAAAGGGAATTTTTTATTTATTTTCTGTGGATGACCCTTTCACAAATAAAGTCATTCCTATTTATTTATTTATAAAGTTTTATATAGCGCGAACGTGACCCACGAGGGTATCAGAGAGCATTACAATATACAGAAGCAACAGATATCGCAATACTGCCAAATAGCCAAACAGTCATAGCAAATGCTATATACTACATGGAATCCTATAATCTCTGTATAGAAGTCTTCCTATAATTTGGTCATTACAGTCACCTGTAATAAGAAAATTAAGGCGCTGCTCAAGTGCAATAACTTCTTTCATTTGCGTCATGATGTCACAATGCCTGCCAAAGCCAGCAGCAAAGTTAAAAGGAGATCTGGCTTTTCATTCTTCTCGTTTTTTTTTCTAAAATGAACACTGATCTGCAAAAATTAGAAATTTGCGGTAACATGTTTATTTTTGACAACTGGTCATACTGGTCATTACAGCAAAGACGGACTCGCTATGCATGTTTCTACCTATTCTGAGCAGTAGCAGTTTTTATCTCACTTACATTAGAGTGATTTTTGCAACAGACTACTAACTGCTTTTTTGGTGTTTTAATTTTCACACTACAGATCCCAATTTCATTCTTCTTACCTGTAACAATAGTATCGCTTTCAAATGAAAGAGCAAGAAAGACAGCAAGGAATTAGGTAGTTTGTGGAAAGAGTTATGGTTACAAAATTTATTGCAAGGAATAAAATACCATCTGCTCTACATTAAAAGAATATTGGAGGTTATCTGAGAGCTTCATGACCTTATGAAGTAACTCTGCCTTTGGCCTTGTTTCTCTATATGGTCGCAGAACTCCTCAGTGACTCTCAATAGCCTCATAAAGTACAGCAGATGGTAGTGTATTACATATTTAGTGGGGCAGGGTATGTTTATGAAACTCAGACTACCCACACATCCACTTTCACTCCTCTGCAAGGAGAAGTCCATGAGAAGCTTCAAAGCTCTGTGACCCTCAACCCTCCGGCCTCAGAGCATGGCCACTGTTTAAAGGGGCATTGGCAAATACTTTACGCTTGCCCCTGTTCTTTCATTCACGTGCCCAACTTTATAGTAAGGCAAAAAATTGCCCTGCCTTGCTCTCTGTGCAATCTCTGCAGATCACAATCCAATTCAGTGTGCCGTGTGGGCATACCTGCCAACTTGAACAAAAATCTCGTCATGTGAGGATGGGCAGGACAGCGTGCCGCGAAGTATCTAAGAGGCACTTTTGCCACCACCCTGCCCCCAAGCCCTCTCAACCCCCCCTCCCAAAAAAAAAAGATTGCTAAGGCTGGTGCCGATGTCCAGGGGTGTATTCAAGCCCCTTAATGGACGTCGGCAGTTCTAAGCCTCTGAAGATGAGTGGGAAATCAAATATTCGTAGTGGTTTTCAGCTCGTTTTCCCTACCACCATATGATACAGGCTCCTCACTGGTTGACCGTGTGATGGAAGGCGATATCGCTTGTCGCACAGTGGCACTGTGTGAGTTGGCTGGTCTTTGTGGGATCCTTGAAACGCCATGTCAAAGCATACAGGGGCCGGCGATGGCCACCCAGGGCCCTTGCCTTAGAACAAGGCTGGACACATCACACTTCACTTTCCTGCTACCACAAACCTTATTAGTTACCAGGCTCCTGCACATCCACACATCAGGACCGAAAACATTATCACCAAGGATGGTCATACTATTTTAATTAAGCGCCCTGAAGGGACTAGCAAGCGGCAAGCAAGCACTGAACAAAGAGAAGCAAAGTAAGCAAAGAAAATAGAAAATAACATTAGACCAATATCTGACTAAATATATTTGAAACGTTGCAATTCCTTTACGAAGGTCTTTGTGATAAATACGTAAATGTATACTATCAAATTTAAAATGTTAAAAAGGCAATATTCAGAAAGTCTCACAAGATCTTGATCTTGAGAGTGGGGTCTTTTACTTGACAGGGGTAGTGCGTCAGCTGAAGAAACTGTGACAATCACCTGCAACACAAATAGCTGTAAAATCCCAAAATAGATGTCACGGATAATTTAAAATCTCACAGTAAATATCAATGCTAGGGGTTGAGAATTCACAGGTGGTGTACAAAAACCCTGATAAGCAGCAGGCTGCGCCTGTCACATGCGTCCACAGCAACGAAATAGACGAGGAGCGCGAGAACAAGTGTGAAACGCGGAAGTGGAGAGCAAGGCCAGATGGAGGAGGGGCAAGATAGAAAGAAGGGAAGAGCGGCAGCGCTGTGCATCACAGGCTCAAGGTGGGAAACTGTCTCTGGCTTCATCACAAGCCATGCGCACTAACAGTATCACAAGGTCTCCACAGCTCTCTGCGTCAAAGAGCGTCTCTGAAGCCGTTTTACCTCTTGCCTAAAACAAGCATCTATAAAAAGGAGTCTGAAACGTAGTTTGAAACACTATTAACTGAATAAGCATTGTAACGGGAAATTCTGACTTTCAGAAAGATTATGGGAAATTGTTGTGTGTAATTACGCGAAATACGAATATGGCATTTGGCGCTATATATTAGCCCGAAATACATCCCCACATTTCGCACTAAAGAAAATAGCGCCAAGAACACAAGAACTACTAATGGTAGCCACTGGTGCTCTGATCATTTGTGTTGTTCCTGAGTCTCATGCTATAATTTTGCAGTGGAAGTGGCATAATTACGTACCTTGACATAATTTCGGGAATTATTCATAATAAGCGTAAGAAATTGAAATTTCAGATCTGTTTTTATGAAAACAATGTTTCATTTGGGTTCACATTTCATTATTTTAGCACAAATGGTTGAATCAAATTGCCATACTCTGTCTACTTTTCTTGTTATGCCATAATGCCTCTATTATGCAGTGGCATACTATTATCTTGTTATTACTGTGTGTGGCTTTGAGTGTCCGCATAAATCATGAGTAAAGCGATGCAGCGCGAATCACTGCGTCGCCTTACTCTGCGCCCGGTAAGTGTTCCATGGGCGTTGCGGTGGGTTTTCCCCCGCAACACCCATGGATTTTGACACTACCCCAGACTTACAAAGTGATGTAAATCTTGGGAAGTGTCAATTCTGTATGCCTCCTGAAGTAAGGTGTAACACGAAGAAATATGTTCATTTCTCCTCGTTGTTTCCTCTTTCCATGTGTGCCGCATTCTGCTGCAGACATAGGTAGAGGAAAACGCCTCGTAGGATTGCCTGGACAAAATCAATCCTGCCTGCAACGGAGGACTCTTTGCACCATAGTGCAAGAGTGCCTACATTGGTGCAAGGTGCCAGAACGGTGCCAGTGCGAACAGAAAGGAAGGGAATGCATCATATTGCTTAAATATGGGGCATTCCTGCCCTTTCTCTTTGGCGCAGGGCAGCGCAACAAGGTGCCTTTCAGCGCAGCCTTTCCCCAAAATGCCATACTAGTCTCGTGGTCTCAGTGAGAGAGTTTCTCCAATAGGTATACAATAGCATGAGGTAAATTGCATAATACATTAAACATTGGTTACTTCTCAATTGTGAATTAAGCTATGTTTTTGATACACAAAGATATGGTTAGCTGTAGTGCTGGTTATTGTGGTTCTTTTAGCAATCTAACAGGGATCAACGCTTTCTGGTAGTGTTTTCACTGCTCCGCCATACATGTGTTTTAAACGTGTGCTCTATGATAAAACTTCACAGTTGTATTAATGAGTTGCAACATCTTACGTTACAAAAATGGTTTACAGAGTGTATAATTGAACTATTAGTGTTAACCAAGCAATTTATAGAGGTTTGATATATGGCATGAAGTACCCATCTGTATGTAATCAGGATATTGCAATACCCTGCTTATGTTTGAGGCTACTCTATTCTGTATAGTACAAAATATTATCTTACAAAACGCTGGAGTAAAGGTAGTGTCGCCCATGATCTGATACTGACAGGTGTTAGACCTGGCACCATTGGCATGGGTCTCCCTTCCATGTTTTGTCTTTACTTCCTGTGTTTTGCTGTGTGTTGGACTCCATTTTTGCTGGTCTAGATGCTTTGGGCACTTTGCCACTGCTGTTAAGTGCCAAAGTGCAAGTGCTCCCTTTGTAAAGTATTGTTATGGATTAGTGATTCCATGACTGGCTTATTTGATTTACTTGTCAGACCCTAGGACAGTGCACTATGTGTGCCCAGGGCCTGTAAATCAAATGCTTCTGGTGAGCTTGCAGCACTGATTGTGCCACCCACAGAAGCAGCTTGTAAAATGTGACTCAGGCCTGCCATTGCAGAGCCTGTGTGCAGTCTGGGACTGCCATAATGACTTGGCAAGTGCACACACTTGCCAGTCCCTAAACCTTCCCTTTTCTACATATTAATCACCCCTAAGGTGGACCCAAGGTACCCCTGTGGGCAGGGTACATTGAATGTGAAAGGTAGGACATGCCCTGATGTGTGTGGCATGTCCTGATAGTGAAATACTGCCAAATTTGTTTTAGACTATTGCAAGGCTATCTGTTCCCATAGGCCAGAATGGGGAGTTTGTTTATAACATCTTATAAACATAATTGACCCTGGGAACATGATAGGAAAATAAAGTTTAGTAACCCTGAACTCAAAATGTTAACGTGCATCTTTTAGTGTGGGTGATTTTTACATTTTGTGTTTGGAAATACCACTTTTAGAAAGTAGGTATTTTCTTGCCTAACCATCCAGTGTGCCTCTGCTAGGTTTGTGTATTGCATGTCTGGCTTTTGAATGACAGGGGCTGGAGAAGGGCAGCGGCTCCAGATGTCTGATGAATCAGGGCAGGGCTGAATAGGCCTGCATTTTGAGTGGTGGGAGGAGTAGTACCTTCAACTGAATAGTGCTGTGCCTGCCTTCCACAATGACGGCTCCGCCCCCCTGTGGTGTATCTGGAGCCAGGGCTCTCACTGACAATGGAGGTTGTTGTGCACTTGCAAAGTGCCCCACAGAACTGGTTTTGGCTGGGTACAGATACTCTCTGCCTTCAGAGAACAAAGGATTTTGGTGTATAAAAAGAGGGGCCCAGACCCCAGACCTTTAGATCACTTCTGGGAAATTAAGAGGAACCTTTGCAAAGGAGAAGACTCAGATAAGCTGTGGAGGAATACTGCCCCTGTGCTGTTTGCTGTCTGGGGTAGGCCTGCAGTGGCTGCTTGCTGCCAAGGAAAGGAGGAAAAGGACTTTGCTGTTTGCTTTGTCACCTGCTTGAAGAAAAGATCTCCAAGGGCTTGAAACTGAGCTTGCCTCCTGTTCTGAAGTCTCAGGGACACAGAGACTTCACCACCAGCTCTCCTCAATTTCCTTGCTGGGAATTCCAACCTGCATAGAGGTGCCTGCACCTGTTTTCCGACGCATCGCCGGAAAAACCGTCGCAGCTCCTGCCGTGGCTGGAGAAATCGCCGCACAACGCACCGGGTGCAATGATCTCCAAATTCTGAGATCACCGCATCGATCCCAACGCAAGCCTCTTGTGCGGCTGCACGAAGCCACGCATCATACCGGATCAACGCATCGCATCAAGGCGCCAAGACTGTCGCATCATTGGGGGACACAGTAAGAAACAGACGCATCAACTCCCCACAAGGTAAGAAAAAGACGCATCACCTCCTCTCATGTAAGGAACTGACGCACCACCTGAGAGAACTGACGTATCACCTCCCCCGAAGCAAGGAACCAATGCAACACCTTGCCTGTATGTTTTGCGTGACGCATCCCAGGTGCTTTGTGAGAAAAGTGTTGCAGTTACAACTTGCATTGAACTGAACTATTTCTACCATTTGAAAACCTTATTTTTAATACTGAATTGTGGATTTTTTTCGTTTGCTCTTGTTTTGGTTTAGATAAAGAAGACTTATTTTTCTAAACTGGTGTGGTGTCCATTTGTAATGTTTCACTGTATTACTGTATGTGTTCACAAATGCTTTACACACTGCCTCTGAGATAAGCCTGTCTGCTCGTGCCAAGCTACCAAGGGGGTGAGCAGGGGTTATTTTAGGAGTGTATCTCCCTTACCAGAAGCAAGGGTCCCTATTTGGACAAAGGTACCTACCTCTGCCAACTAGAGACCCCCATTTCTAACAACAGGTGTGTACTAAAAACAGAGGGCATCTGAATTACCACCATGGCTTTTGAAGCCTGTGAAGCAGCATCAGACTGTGTGTATTGGGTCTGTTCCACTGAACAGTGAAACCGGTACACTGTGCTTGCTTTATTGTTTTACTGCATTGCCAGTTTTATCCAACTTGCTTTTCTGACATTCCATATTTACATTTATCAAAAAGAGTAACAGTATTGCCTGTTTTGCAGTACTTTGAAACTGCAAAAAACGCACTGTCAAGGGCTATCTTAAAGCAAATCTATGATTGTTGTTGTTCTCATTATAATTTTTGATATTTTTAGCCTCTTCAAAGGATATATGTAACCTCTTGAGGATCTGATCAAGAATGTCAACATCTTTATACACACTCACAGGTTTGTGGCTGCTCGCCTTCAAATGTGACTTGGTGATTTGCCTGACTGCTGCTACAACCTGTTTGTGCACTGGATCTGTGGACGTCCAGGGTCTGGTGGCACTGTATTAGGAGAGATGATCCCTTTCATAACAGGTGCACTGGAAATAACTGCTTGTATTGTTCAACTATATTAAAGTTATCACTTTCAAGAAATATTGGGGCATATCAACAAGGGCTTTATCTCTGCTTTTTTGGCTTTAAAAGCCAAAAAAGCAGAGATAAACCTAGTGCCCTATCAACAACAGGGTGCTAACACGCAAATTTGCATGTTAGCACCATTTTACTCTACGCTTCCCCCTGCATCTCTAATGAGATGCAAAGGGGGCGTTCCAGAGTAAAATAATAGGAGAAATGTCGCTAAGCGACATTTCTCCTATTATCAAGAATGTCGCTAACCCTGTTAGAGACAAAAAAAGCAGCGCTAACCGCGGTTAACGTTGCTTTTTTACGTCTGCTAATTTTCAGACTTAGCCATGATATCCTATGGAAGGAGGATATCATGGCTAAGTTTGTGAGTCCCTATCAACAAGGTAACGTGAGATTATCGCTGGGTTTCCAGCGATAATCTCACGTTAGCCTGTTAGCGTGTAGATTTTTATCGCTATTGAGATAAGCGTTGCTAATAGCACGCTATCTCAGCGATAAAAATTCACGCTAGCCAGCGATAATTATCCAAGCGCTAAGGGGCATATCAACAACAACCGGCGATAATTATCGCAAAGCGCACTTAGCGCTTGGATAATTATCGCCGGCTAGCGTGAATTTTTATCGCTGAGATAGCGTGCTATTAGCAACGCCTATCTCAATAGCGATAAAAATATACACGCTAACAGGCTAACGTGAGATTATCGCTGGGAGGCCAGCGATAATCACACGTCACCTTGTTGATAGGGACAGGCAAACTTAGCCATGATATCCTCCTTCCATAGGATATCATGGCTAAGTCTGAAAATTAGCAGATGTAAAAAAGCAGCGTTAACCACGGTTAGCGCTGCTTTTTTTGTCTCTAACAGGGTTAGCGACATTCTTGATAATAGCGACATTTCTCCTATTATTTTACTCTGGAACGCCCACTTTGCATCTCATTAGAGATGTAAGGGGAAGCGTAGAGTAAAAGGGTGCTAACATGCAAATTTGCGTGTTAGCACCCTGTTGTTGATAGGGCGCTAGTTTTATCTCTGCTTTTTTGGCTTTTAAAGCCAAAAAAGCAGAGATAAAGCCCTTGTTGATATGCCCCAAAGTGCACTTTGCGATGATTATCGCCGGTTGTTGTTGATATGCCCCATAATGCTCTGCACACAGCTTAAAAACATCAATACACTGTGGGCCCAGCTATGGCTGATGCAGTAATCCTGCTTCTGTGCTGATACCACGGGTACGGGTACTTCCGGGCTGCAGAATGTCAGGCAATTACGATTCTGCTCTTGAGAAATGAGGAATAACGCGTACACGTCAGTGTTTTTACATCAATTCCCACGTTTGTCACCATTTTCCGACGGTTCTTCTCTCGCCCACTCTGCCTGCTTTCCGCAGATGAAGTTCCTGATGGTGAAAATCTCGTGCATGGTGTTGCCTCCTCACTCACAAGCAAATGTGACCTGCAATGTATACTAGTCTGTGAATCAAAATTAGGAGATGACCGTGATTGGGCCCTGGGTCGGGAGATTTGCTTAATCGAAGTTTCCAGTTCGAAGCAACAACACATTGGAAATTTCAAGTGCCATGTTAACTAATAAAGTGATGCGAGAAACTACTCAAAGACGAGGCCCTGTTGCTGAAACTAAAACATGAAAAAACTCGCAAACTCTGTGATATCCTTCAAAGGGACCCGAGTCAGCATCAGTTTACAGTCAGACCTCTTCTTTTGCATATTAAAGTACATACAATTTGAAAGGTACGGTTTTATCCTCGTACCTTTATTCCTTAACACACAAAAAGCATTCTTGCTACAGCAAAGATTTGAACATTTCATGCTCATGTCTCTACTGAAATATCTGAAAGAACAACGATGACAGACATATTAAACCATCCGCCCCATTGGTAAATCTATCTAGTTACAGCAACACCTTGCAACTTGTGTCGGTGACACCTTATTTCATAAAACGTCCGCGCAGAATTTGTACCTTAGCAGAAAAGCAAGATTTTGCTGTAGCACCAAGACAACGCCAGACTCAAGAATAGGAATGTGATAGCCAGGCAATTTACAGACAGAGGTAACAGTATATAGTAACTGAAATGTCAGTTTCTTGAAACTGTAGTATTTGTTAAAAAAATAACTAATCAATATAATACTTAGGAGGGACGCGTACTGGTTACAATTTGTCAGAAAGGCTTAAAATACACAATTATGTAAAACCCTCTTTCCATACACCAGGGAGCACCTTGTGAACTGGTGGCTTAAGCCTTTTTGACTCCTGTCTTTGGCAATCGGCTGTGCTCATTGCTTAGTTCACAGAGGCATGCATTTATTTCAACAGTGGCCTCAAGTCATTCCAGGTCTGATCGATTGGTCAGAGGTTGATCACCACACTAGCTAAGTAGATCAGTGGTTCAGTTGTGTAGATGAATCTCTATTAGTCAGATGTTTATTTTTAATTCACAACATTAAAAGGAGGTGCTGCCGACATCAGCGCTGTCTGTATCGCTGTTGGCTTTCTTGGGGAGAATCATAGGGAAAGAACTCTCAAACACTACTGTGAAATTTAATAATATCTGCTTTGTGTTTATCGTATTGATAAATATTTCCCCATAACTAGCACTTCATTGTACATCTTTTTGTAATATGCACGCCTGTAACCATCACACGTTCACACAATATTCAATCATTGCCCATGTTAATACAATAGTTATACCCCATGGCATGATTGAGTGGTACCCAGAGGTCTCATATACTTCATAGTCTATTACAGGTCTCATTAAGTCTCACCATAATTCCACATCACCAGCAACTTTCACGGCAGTTCGGACGTCCTTAATTCTAATTTCTTCAGCTAGAATCCATTCTAACTAGTTCTAGAAGATATTTTAATCATGCTGGAGCAATGGGAGTAATTTCAGTAATTATAGACCAGCTTGAGTGTTGGGGCAAGAATCTTACCACAGGATCTCAGGAACAATGAACTATGAGAGAGCGAGCAGCCGCAGGCTACTGCTGCTCATGTCCTGTAGCCTTTAGTGATATTTTCTTATTGCAAAAGTCATCCTTGGGCCCATGTTGGTTTTGAGGGTGCATTTTGCACGAAGAAATAGAATTAAATGCTGGATTATGTTTTTCACACATTTATGCATAATTATGAGTAATTTGGGGGTTATTATAAGTAATTACGCTAGAGAGAAACATGCCGGTTACGCTCACCCCTAATTCTAACAAATCTCTTTTCCATGTTTCCTCATCAGAGCCTCCTAGACAAAGCCAATGAACTGCTATGCACATTTTGCCAACAGTAATCCCAACTGTGCAAATATATGCTGCATTCTCCAACATTTAGGTCTGAGCATAATTCCCAGTGCTGTATAGTGCTCTCTATATTGACTCCTGTGACAGTTTTTTTTATTTTATTGTGACTTGTATCCAATATTGCGTTATGGTAAAAAAAAAAGTCCAAGGCATTTGCAGAAATGTCACCTCTTTTTGACTGCACTTAAGGCAGGCAGAGAACCTCTCATGGTATAAAGTCCTAAGCTTTATGGGGGTTAAGTAAGTTCCAGGCAGGTTGTACAAATGATTTCATTTCAATCTATCATTAAGAATTAGAAATATCTCCTGCACCAGAGTGCATGTTCTCTCCCACTCATTCTCCGTTAGAGGTATTTGTATATCTGTCTCCTATGCCTGTTGTGCGGATAATATATCGTTCTTTCTATTAATTGTCATAGCCTTTTATGAGTGTGAAATTAGACTGCACCCCCTTCCCATTATTCACAGCATAACTAGGGTGGCCATTGTGGAGGTAGTGCTGAGGAAATCCACACTGGCTGTTGTGGACACTGGACCGTTCGCATGTTGGAAGAACTGCATGGCCTTACTTCAAATGTATCTTGAGCTTCCACAAAAGTTGTAAATTCTTCCCCTGGGTATAAGTCCCCCGTAGCAATGCATTCCCCTCATTCCACTGTGCTAGGGACGTATCTCTGCTAATTGACCTGAATGGCTGTAGTCACTGGATAGCTAGATTCCTAGAGAACACTCAACACCCTTTTCACTGCAGTTTCCCATGCAGCAGCTGTCTGGCGTAGTATGCAGGGATATTGTTTGGGCAACCCTGCCTTGCATCAGTATCAACTGCAGTTGATCTCCTATATCTACCTATTAGTCTGTTTTCCCAGTTATCTGATTCCTCGCACCACTTTGCGGTGTGTTGCAGCTCTGCTCCATATACTAAAGAAATAAGTCAGGCAGTCCAAGGCTGCCCTTTTCACTCTCTCTTTTTAGATTATCCTACCAATAGCAGCCCATACTGTACCAGCAATATCAATAGACTATCCAGTTCTTTAGATGTGGTCTTGGATGTGGAGCATAGTGTGTTTTGGAGAACATATAGATCCCACCGAACAATCACCATCTTTGTCACTGCAGTCCTGCCGATCATTGACTGAGCGAGAGAGGTCCTTAACAGTACTGATAGCCCTAGTACCCACCTCACGCCTCCATGTTATAGGCATATTATTTCTCCAAGGAGTGTGCAACTTGAATAAACAGATATCTAAGACCGTCCATTTCCCAGCGTAGACCAGTGATCAGGGAGGGATATTGGGGCTCTCCCAAGTACATCAGAGTGTAAGCAACGTTTGTTAATATTCTGTGCACGGTGTCTCCTGTTCGTATGTCCCACTCCCATTGCACATTTCTTAATCTAATCACTAGTGAATTAATCAATATAGTAAATAAAAGCAGTGACAATAGGCTCCATTGTCAGTTGCTCCGTTGTACCCTCCACCTCTCCGATACTAACCTTCCAGGCATAACTCTCACATTGGGATTTGGTTACAGTAGTTTTACCCATTACAGGAATTGTGGACAGATTCCCAGTGTTTCCAAAACCTTCCACATGTACTTCCAATCTAGTGTGTCACAGTCATTTTTGAACTCAAGCTCAACTAATGCAAATTCTATCTCAGTGTGTCTCATGGAATGGGGTACCCGAGTTAGCCTTCTGATGCTCGATAGTCCACTGTGGCCCGGAATGAAACTGCATTGGTCTTTGTGCACCAATGTGCTTAGGACTTCTGAGCAAGCTGTTGGCCAGGGTCTTGTCTGGTATCTTAACGTCTACACCTGTCATTGAGAGAGGCCTGTAGGATCTCAGGAATGTAGAATCCTTTTCTAGCTTTAACAACATAATTACAGAAGTCTACATTATTGCATTCGGTAATTTGGCTACTTTTCTGGCCTCTTTCTATACTTCTAAGAGTTTTTTGCAAATAAGTGCGGGAAAAGCTGATACAATTCTGAGGGGAGCCCATCTATCCTTAACTTCGCCTTTCGAAGTTCCTGCTCGACTTTCTGCTTCTGTTGTTCCATGAGATTCAGACGTTGTCAACCTGTCAATATGCCCCATGTTGGGGCCACAAAGCATTGCTAGTTACATCAGGATTCTTGTGCCATTTCATACAGAATGGTTGACAGGGTGATGGATATTATGGTCTATATGGGAGGGGCTGTGTAAAGTTTGTGAAGTTCAAAGATCTGCTTCAAACATGGCGCAGCAAACATTGGTGCTCATAAGCATGAGATCATGCATATAGTGTGAGAAGCGAGACAGCCACCCATGCCTACTATTTCATGAGTAGCACTATCCTAAAATAGAGACTGTCATAGAGTGCATAATATGTGAAAAGGTTGAGTTCAGCATAAACAAAGGACTACACCCCGGGGCGACAGATACCTAACCACTGTATAGACTTTTAAAGTGTTATGGTACATATGTGGGAGTCCACCTAGCGGCAACAGAGGCACAATGCCAGGATGCACTATTAAGCCACAAGGTCATATATGGTGAAGATTCCACCCAGAACCAAAGGAAGAAAAAGCATTGGCTGCATTGTTAAACCACAAGGGTAAATGTATCGAACACAGCAGTACATAGAGGCAGAAACCCTGGAGCAGCTGTTAAACATTAAAAAAGGTATATATACACACTGCATTTTCCTCCCAGAATCAAGAGAGGTCCAATCCTTGGATGCACTGTTAAGTATTCAATGTTTGATAGATTACAGTTTATAGGGCACTGTTTACATCCCAAAGCACTAGTCATCCAAGAATTCCCGCCTTGAGACCCTCTGGAGACCTTTCGAAAAATCGAACTAACACTACTGATTTCAGGGTTTGCAGTTATGTCTTACATCTTTTCACAAATAATATCAATTATTAATAACATTAACCAGTGTTAAGTGCTACGTTGATCTTAAGTATAGAGGCTATGTCCCACACTCATGAATACATTCAATAGAATGCATTCAATCAATTAATATATGTTGGTAGCAGAGTTGAAGCAGCCTGTTTTTTCATCTAATATTAATGTCCTGCCTGAAAGGTGTACAGCTAACACATAAATCTTATTACAGATTGCTGATGTAGATAGAGGGATACAGCATTAGAAATCAAGTCAGGCCAACGTGTTCTACCATAAAACTTTCAGCTAACTTAATTGCCAATTTCCACAAGATCATATACTATTATAGGATTGTACATAGAGTGGTATCACTGACAGAGTTGCTTTCCTGCAAGGGGCTCCAAGTAATATAAATTAAGGGAGCAGAGCTTAAGTTATCCATATTGTCATTTGTTCCCTGAGGTGCAACATACCTCCTTTGTGATACCTACTTAAGTCCAAATTTATGGTATGGATGCCCCACTTAAATCTGAATAAGGTGATCTGATCAAATGTTAATCTTGTACCCTTCCCAGCACTATTTACTCACACCACTAACTATATTTAAAAAATACCAAGAGTCCTGGTACTCTCTGGCACCTCCCTCAGAACTTCACTCTTTAAGGCTTCCATCCGGCCTTCCTTTGGAATTTGAAGAATATACATGGTGTCCTGTTGCGCCTCCTCCACCACTCAACCTGCTTGCCACTCAGTAGCCTTCCCATATAATTATGAATGTACCTGGTCTCATGCTACCATTCCCACCTGTCTTTTGCCTTCCCTTTCTGTGAGAGTAGGAGAAGGCACACTGCTGTGCATCACCTAATCTAACGCACCACTGTAGATCCCAGAAAATATTCCAGGTTTACCCATCGGTCTGTACAGACCAGCATGAGGCTGGGGGAAGGTGCACTATCAAAGCAAGTTCTCACCAGCCATTCCTCCACTTTATTTGGGTCTGTGAAAGTTCAGCAGAGACAGACCATGACGTTTTAGATGGTATACTGACTGCCCTTTGGCTGCATTCCCTCAGCTCTGTGGACAATTGTGGTTGGGGTATTGGACAGGGGAAGAAGCTACTTTCCCCCACACTATGACCTAATAGTGGAAAATACAGTTAGTTACAAATGCATCAAGTCATTTTGCTGCTTTTTGAGTAAGTGATATAGATATAATCTGTTCTACTGTGCCTTGTTACAAAAACTGTAATCTTTTTCTAAAAAGAAGCTCATTCTTAGTTCCATTATGGGAATCTCTTTCAGATTTCCCAATACAAACAAATCCTCATGGGAAATTATTCTTTCCGTCCTCGGCAAAGTATGGAGAGCCAGGGCATATCGTTTTTGTCACACTTGCTGTTGCAGTAGTTAGGTACATGCAAATCTGATCCAGTTGTCCTGTCAATCGAATCAATCTATGCTATGTCTTGAATCGCACCAACTACCATTGTTAAGGTGGGGCTAGAATGGGAGCTAAAGGCATCCTGGGAAAAACAATTAGCTTTAGTCTTGTTTTCACAATGAATGAGGGAATCTGACCCTCTTTAAGAGGAACTGCTGCGGTTCTTTTGGAGACATTGTTTTTATTGGTTGATTAAATTGACTTAAATGTTCAAGCTTTGATACATACTTACAATAAAAAGATGAGTCTAACGGAGACCAGGACCTGTTCCTAAGCGTGCCTGAGCTGGGCCCAGACCTAAGGCACCTAGATTTAGATGGGCACGTAGAGCTACCATAAGAAACTACTTTAAATCATTTTTTTTATTCCACACGGTTGGAGTTTGTTGATTCTCTCAAAGCGCTCTAGGACATATCCTCATTCTCTTTTTCTGTTGCACTGCCCCTTCTTTCTCCTTCTCATCCCAGGCCCTACATGGTCCTATAACCTCCAGTTTGGCTTCAGTGGTTAAGAGCTAAGGTAGATGGAGGAGAAGGACATGTATGTTCACATGCTGATCCCTGCTCTGAGGTAATCAGCCTGCACCAGACCTGTGAGCACACAAGTGTGTCCACAAAGGTCACCAGCATCAGCAAGGAAGAAGAGGAGGAGGAGATGATGTTAGCAGTGGCGGCTCGCATAAGGCGTGCTGCGGGGTGGTGGGGAGGGGAATGGAGGAACGTAATAATTACTTTCTGCCGTTCCGTCGAATGTCCGAGTTTACTACCCCCCATTCTGCACCTCACCGCCCCGCAGCACGCCCTATGCGAGCCGCCACTGAATGTTAGTGGAGTGGACCAGCCAGCAACATTGCTCTTACCACCCCCTCCTCACCCTCAGGACAGCTGACTAGCTCCTCAACATTCACTGTTGGGCAGCTTCTGAGTCACTGCAAGGTAAGACAGACACATGAATGCCAATCTCCTGATTTAGGCTAGAGTTCTTGATTTCACAAGTTAAATTGTTTGTTTTCTTTGGTGATATCCCTTTAGAAAATGCATTCATTTCAAGTTAATGAAATTAAAGTTCCGCAGTCTGTTTCTATAAATCTCCCACTTGGATGTTCCTAAGTTTTAGCCTGTATGAGGCATTGGATGAAAGGGAGATAGCCCTGTTTGAGGTCAAAGGCATCAGATAATTTATTGTCTGTGTGGGTATTTTATTAAGCTCCCTTATTTCTATTTACATTCCAGAACCTGCAGTTTTGTTTCCTCTCATTTGTAAATGTAGGTCTACAAGTACCGATATGCCATTACAATTTAGAGTTTCTAAGCTGCAAGACTGGTCCCTGTGTGTCTTCTCAAGTGATAAAGTTATTGGTTACGTTTAGTATGGTAGCAGGGACTATTTTCCTCATGCAGACATAACAGTGTCAGGCAGCTGACCACGCTTTTCCCTTACAAACAAAAATGTAGATTAGAACAACAGTTGTATTAATATGCAGAATGAAAGCATCTGTTTTATGCAGTGCTTAAAAAAGGCAGAAATGTAAAGCCCATTATGGAGGAGTATGAAGGTGAAAGGATCAGGAGGTGTGGAAAGCTAGGTTTGACGACGGGTGCTATCTGGACAAAAGCCCTGACAGGATGTTCTAATGAAAGACTTGTGTAATATTTTCAATTCTTCATTGTATGGCACAGTTCCTAGGAACATTTTGCCTTCACTGTGGCAAACCATTTACTCTATGTGGTTATAAGAAGTGGTATGCTTTTCCATCAGGGTTGCTTTCATTGCTGGATAGTCTGTGGATCCTTCAAAGTTGTTCAGTGTCATGGTTGACCTAACTGGTGCTCTTCCTGATGTCCTGTGTGCTCTGGTAAGTGTACTGTGAATGCAATAGAGTTGCTTTACAATGGATCAGGCCTGTCTGCAAATTTTACAAATACTCAGCTTTGTTGAGCACTCAATGATACAGGAGTCTGTGTGAATGAGGACTGTGGATCACACTGGACAGTTTGAGATACATATTTGACATTGTGTGACCAGGAAACACCCCAAACTATTCCGCACCTAGCCATCATTGAGGGTCGCAGTATTTTGTTAACATCAATATCAACAACTATCACTTTTTTGTCTGTCAATCAACCAGGTGATACATCGCCAATATTCACTCGCAGTATCCAATTATTGATAAGCTGTGCTTTAAGTGTGATACATTTTGCAGGTGTGAACTAATGGGTTTCCCCATGGGCTGTCCAGGTGTGGGTACCAAAATACCCTTTATTTTGTGTTCTCCCAGCCAGTCTCTTCATCAGGTATGAGAGCTGCAAGGTGCACAATCATGAACAGGGAGGACATATTTTCAACAAACTATTCACACTTTACTTTGGACCCAATTTGATGGAAGCTAAGTTATAACCATGGTAGCACCTGCCAGTGAGGTAATATTTAACATCAATTCATTTCTCAAAAGCAGTTTAGAAATTAGTCGTACTACGGGGCTTCTCATTTATGTACTCCTACATGCCTTTGTGAATTGGGCTGGAACTTGAAGCTCCCGATCAGTGAAAGTATAAGATCAATTTTAACTTGGAAACACACACTTTTTAGCATCAAAAACTCCATGTGAAAGATCAGAACAACATCACAGTCTTCATGTCACAACGAGGACATGTATTTACTTCAGAGAGTGACCTTAGCCCTGACGGTGCCGGCTCCTCCTGCCTTGACTCCTCAAAGCATGGGCATTGTGCGGAGTCATTTGTGTGGGGGATTTTTAAACACGCACAGAGATGTCAGCACTTGTAAGAGCCTCCCGCAGCAGCAGAGTGAATAGGGTGACCAACCGTCCGTAAATTTCACGGACAGTCCGTAACTTCGGCCGTCTGTCCGTTGTCCGTGAAGGATTCTTTAACGGACGCCATTTGTCCGTAATTTTAACCGGGCACCGGTCGCACCACCCTAAAGTCGGCACAGTTTCCACCCACCTCTCTGCTTGACATCGAGGCTGCTGAGGTCGGGTCTAACAGACTCTAATGCAGTACAAAAGCTCAGATACCCAGCGCTCAGATACCCAGCAGCATTGGAGAGGCACAGCAGGATGGCCACCCTCACACCTTCAGCCCTTGATGAGCTGTTAAGAGGTGTTTGAAGGTGGCTGAGAGGGAGGGGCTGACGCTTCAGGAGCAGGGGCATCTATTCAGATGCAAACAGCCCTGAATGCGTCATGTCTTTGAAATTTAGAGGGGCCTCACACATTCCCTGCCCAGGGCCCCAAAAATCGTAGAACCGGCCCTGATTACACCGAGGCAGCACGTGGTTCTCTTCACGGAGCTTAATTACTGTTACTAAATTGTAAGCAAACCTCGGTTCTTCAAACATGCAGTCTATAATGTAATAAAATAAAGAAACGGCACAATCGCACCCACACTGATTAACAAAGTATGGAGGCCAATCAGTTAAATCAGTTCTCTTGGAGTATCTCCTTTAAGTACTGTACATCACAGTGGGGGATGGCAAAACTAACATTTTGGAAAGAGAGCCTGTCTTCTCGTTGTCTTGTCCAGGAGGGGTTGAGGAGCCCTACCCCACCCTGGAAGAGACCAAGATGATACTAGAATACTGCATGCCCACCCCTGTGCCCACCCTGGTGGATCCTGTCCCCCCTCCTGTGATGGCTCCTGCCCCCCCCCCAGTGATGGCTCCTGTCCCCCTCATGTGGTGGCTCCTGTCCCCCCCTCCGCCTGTGATGGCTCCAGCCCCTCCTCCCCCCACTCCTGTGGTGGATCCTGTCTCCGCCCTGGGTGGCTTCTGTCCCAGTCCTGGAATGGCTCCTGCAGCGAGGGTGAAGTTCTTGATGGGTCTCTTCTCAAAATTAGTATGAAAAGGTGAGCGAGGGAGTAAGTGAAGGGATGGGTGGATGGCTGGATGAATTAGTGAAAGGGTGAATGGATGAATGAAAGATTGAAGAGATGGATAATGAGAGAGGATGGATGGATTGATGAGTGAGTGAAAGGATGGAGGAGAGAAAAGGTAAATAGCTGGATGTATGGGTGGAAGGGTAGCTAGATGGGTAAAAGGGTGGATGGATGAGTGAAAGGATGGATCAGTGAAAAGGTGGATGATGAGTGAGTGGGTGGATGGATGAGTGAAATGATGGATGGATTGATTAATTGATAAGTGCAAGGGTGAATGGATGGACGGATGAGTGAAAGGGTGGATGTAAGGATGGATGGATGAGTGAGTGAAAGGGAGGGTAGGTGGACAAAAGGATGAATAGATGAGTGAAGGAGTGAAAGGATAAATGGATGAGAGAAAGGATGGATGAGTTATAGGGTCAATGGATGGATTCATGAGTGGATGAGTAGATGGATGGGTGGGTGGATGGGTGGAAGGAAGGATGGCTAAGTGAAAGGGTCGATGGAGAGAGAAAGGGAGGATGGATGGATGACTAAAAGGGTGGATGGGTGGAAGGATGAGTGACTGGGTGGAGGGTTGGATGAGTAAGTGAAAGGATGGCTGGATGGGTGAAAGGGTAAATGGCTGGATGGATGAGTAAATGGATGGATGGGTAGAAGAGTGGATGGATAATGGATGGATGAGTGAAAGGATGGATGAAGGGATGGATGAGTGAAATGATAGATGGAAGGATGCATGATGGATAGGTTTACAAATGGTTGAATATGTTTGGATATGGCTGGGCTTACTTATATACTATTGCTCGACCTCCTCTGATGTGTCTGTAAAACTTACCTATTGTCCTGAAGTTTTGTCCTGAATTTTGACCTCCTGTCCTGAATTTGTGTCCTGAATTTTGACCCTTTGTCCTGAATTTTTACACTCACCGTCCTGAATTTGCACCAATGCCAGTTGGTCACCCTAAGAGTGAATTAAAGGTGGGTGGCCGAGCTCAGCAGAGCACAGCTGACCACACTGCTCTCTGTGGTGTGTCTGTCATCATGCAGCTGGCCTGGGATGTGGATTAGCGACACTGTATTAATTACACTCCATATTGTCTGCAGCATGCGTCATCTGTCAACCTACCCCAAACAGAATGTTGGCCCCTCCGGGGAAATTACATTCGTAGACTAGTCTTCCCCTGGGGTACTTTGTGCAGAAAAACACAGGACAGGGTAGGATAGATCAGTTTAGGGGGAAGGGGCAGGTGATTAGTGCACTATAAAGGAGTCAGGAAGGGCGTACACAGCCTCTTCCTGACTCTTAAGCACCACTGGGAGGGTTTATTAGCACAGGAAGTATTTCGGGTGGTGTTAGCGGCCTAGTGGTTCCATTGGTTCTCCTTTTCTGAGCCTTTGACTTAGAGTTGATGGCAGCGCCGGATAATGCCGCTGTGCTGACTGCCCTTCACATGCTGGGGGCCACAGGTAGGGTGAATTTAGTCAGGCCTCGTGTCCTGGATCTGGCCTCGGTGGGCATGCGGCACCCAATGCACTCCGCGTCGCGCGGGGTTGCCGCAGCTGTTGAGGCATGCTTGCCACAGCAAGGATCGGCCAAGAAGGTGGGGGCTGGCCTTGGCAGGAGAGCCCTGTGCTCCACGGCCAAATCCAAGTGACTGCGAAGGCATTGCAGCCTCCCGGCTCATATAGGTGATGCGGCGGTGGAGGCGTTGTCTTCAGAAGAGGGTGGGGCCTGCCATGGAGAGTGCCTCGCATACCCACGCACGCACTGGCACAAGTGTCCTCAAATGACAATGAGCCCCCAGGGCATTACAGGCCTTTGAACCTGTCGTCCAGGCCCATTCCTGTGGGTGGTAGCACACTGGTGGCTGGGCCAAAGGGCCCAGCCACAAAGAAGTGTAAGACTGCTGATGCTGGGGCCAAATTAAAAGAGGTGACGCAAAAGTGGGGCTCACAGACGGTTGCTGTATCCACCAGTGTGGAAATGTCTGGGGGCCTGGGGCCTGTGGGGGTTGCGTCTGCCCCTGCCAGTAAATGGCATGGAGTGGACATTCAGGCGCAAATCCGGGAACAACGCTTGCTCATCCAAGAAACCAAGGAGCGTTGGGAACATATGTGCAGGGCCAGGGAGACTGCCTTGGGCATGTGCTCTGTGCACCAGGGCCCCCAGGTTTTTGCCGAGGGTAGTCAGGATCAGGGTGTTGGGGGGTCATGTGTGACAGGTGGGAGGTGGTTCTGGGTGCCGGAGGGGTGGGAGCAAGGTTCAGGTCATCAGGAAGCTGGTACGGCTCTGAGGCCTGGTGGTGCAAGGGAGCCCCCAGGTTGGTGCAGCATGGAGGGGGATGGGACCTGAAGGCCACTAGTTGAGGCTGGCAGGCTGGTGGGGATGCATGTGGGGTGCATGACGGCCCTGGACATTGGCCCTAATAGACAGGAGGTTACCGGCGGCCCTCTCCATGACAAGGGCTTGCTCACACAAAGTGCAGGTCTACATGTGTTCATGGTACGGCTGATCCTAGACTATGACGATGGCAGCGTGAGTGGGAAGAAGGTGAGCTGTGTGATGACATTGATGTGGGGATGCCAAAGGGAAAGAGCAAGCAACAGGTGGCGCAGTTGGCGTTTTGCAGAAATCAAGTGCGGACAAGGGAAGCGCCACGGACAATGAGACTTGGAAAAGCGGCAGACATTGCAAGGAGAACCAGGACATTGGTGACCTGCCAGCAGCTAAAGGACATTGGTCGTTGGTGTGGAACGCAAGGGACACACAGATCAGTAGTAAGACTTGCAGGTCTGTAGGTGTTGTGGAGGGTGTTATCAAAGATGCTGAGGTTCCTGTTAAGGGTGCCTCCAGAGACACCTAAATGGGCAGCCAGTTGCACGGAGGTTGATGGTAAAGAAGTTCAGATGGATGGTGCTGACAGGCATGGAGTGGTGGGGAGGATGCGACTAAGGAGGACAAGCACAAAGAATAGGATCTAGAGACACGAATATGTTGATGTTTTTAAATTGTTACATAGGGATATAGAGGCAAAGGAAGGTTCTAAGGAGGAGGAGTGGGAGTTGACAAGAAGGCCCAGGGTCCCGATCAACATGGAGAATTGGACTTCAGCATTTTTGATCTATGCCAGTATTTATTGTGAGCTGCACACTTACCGGGCAATTGAGTTGTTCAAGTATATGAACATTTTTAGGAAGGTCCAAATTAATTGGGGTTATGTGAGGCTTAACTACGATAAAGAATTCAGGGCGAAGGTGAGCCTTAATCCTGATAAACCTTGGGGGAAGTGGATTCTGAATTGTGGATGCAGTGGATGTTGTCTACTCAATTCACGGCCTCTGCACATACTGCTAGCCGCCTGCCTGTTATATATGTCTTTTTAGCCCCGCCCGCTCCACAGGGAGCGGGTTATGCTCCGAATACTACCAGACATTGGAGCGTGTTGGAACTTCAACAAGAGGTTTTGCTCCTGACACCCATGTAAATTCAAACATGAATGTTTCGAGTTGTGGGGATGGCACCCTCTCACACAATGCTTCACACTGGCCAGCCCTGCGAAACAATGGAAGGCTTCTAGAGGTAGGGGACAACAGCGTCAATTCTGGGTTGAAGGCCCCTACACCAGTTAAGGTGGACGCCATGGTACATTGGCTCTTCATGTACCCAGACAAAGAGGCAGCCCTGCATTTGGAATGTGAGTTCACTGAGGGTTTCCGGGTTGGGTACCAAGGCCCTAAGGGTTGCAGGTGGGCAGACAACTTTAAGTCGGCTAAGGAACTCCCTGAGATGGTAGCAGTAAAATTGCCCAAAGCAGTGGCTAAGGTAGGGTAGCTGGCCCGTTCTATGATCGGCCCCTGACAGACTTGATGATCTCACCATTGGGTGTAGGGGAATTCAGGATGATACACTACTTATCCTGGCCAGAGGGTGTTTCAGTAAATGACTTCATTACTCAGGATGACACCAGTGTGCTGTATGCCTCTGTGGATGATGTCATTCACTTGGTGAGAATGTGTGGGCAGGGGGCCAAACTGGCAAAATGTGTCATCAAATCTGCATTTTGGCTCCTGCCCAAACACCCCGCTTTTAAGTGGACAAAGATTTGCCGACGGGTTGTGCCATTTTGTGTGTGCTGTTTGAGACCATTAGCACCTTTTTGCAATGGGTTTTCACCAAGGAGAGTGGCCATCAGGAGGTGTCTCACTATTTATATGACTTCTTGTTTATTGGCAAAAAAGCTTCTGGGGATTGCTGTAGGATGCTTCGGCACCTTTAGTCTTTGGCTTGGGTTTTTGGGGTGCCTTTGGCTCCCAAGAAGGCAGAGGGTCCCAGTGAGGTCTTGACATTCCTGGACCTTGAGCTGGACACTGTGCAGTGGGTGTCGACAGTGCCATGGGTGAAAGTGCTGGGGATCCAGGGTTTTATTTCGGAAGTAATTGGGGAGCGGTGGATTGAGTTGAGGGTGGTGCAGAAGCTGCTCACTTTTCTGAATTTCGTGCAGAATGGTGAGAGCAGGACGGATGTTTTGCAGACATCTCGGCATGGCTATGTCAGGGCGGTTTTGCCACATCACAGAGTGCAATTTTCTTTGGCTGTCAGGGCTGACGTTTGCATATGGCAGACCTTTCTGGACGACTTCAATGGAGTGTCTGCGTTTTTCAGATGAGAACAGGTTGGCAGGTCCAGATTCTTTCAGAATGCGCAGGTGCTCAGGGCTTTGGTCTGTTTGGGGATTGGAGGTGGTATGCAGAGCAATGGCTGGCACACTGGTTGAGTCAAGGATGTAGCATTATTTTCCTTGAGTTTTTCCCTTTGTTGGTGGCATTGTTATTGTGGGGCAGGGAATTGACGAACAGGATGGTGTTGTTTCATGTGTACAGTGGTTGACTTGGTGAACAGGCAGAGAGCAAGAGACTTGAGGGTATTGAGACTGATGCGGCGATTCATGCTGGTTTGTTTGCATCTGATTGTTGTGTTCAGAGCTAAGCATGCTCCTGGTGCCAACAATGATATAGCAGACTCATTATCTCATTCACAGTGGCAACGCTTCCGCAGGCTGGAGCCAGGAGTGGAAGAGGTCCAGAAGCCATTGCCCGCAGACATCTGGGCCTGAGGGATTAACCGTATGGGGTATGGTCGAGAGGTCATTGGCGGAGTCCACAAGAAGGAGCTACCTGTGTGTGGAGTGAGTTTGGGCTGTTTGCGCACTGGTCCCCTAAGGAATTGATGCACGATCATCAGAAAATTGAAGGGTTGGTGTTGCATTTTGTTTTGTTTTGTATTGCATTGGCAGGGGTTTGCCACCCACGACCATCGTGGGCAAATTGGCTGGTATTTTGTTTTATGACAAACTGTACTGGTGCTTTGACCCTGCCAGGGATGAGATATTGGGCCACATTCTGAAAGGGTGGGGCAGAGAAACAGGTGAGGTGAGGTCAATGATGCGGGAGGTCATTTTATTTGTGTTGTTGAGGGATTTGTTGACGGTTTTGCCAGTTTGATGTTAAGATCACTTTGAGGCCTCTGTTTTTTGACTGTGCATGATCTGGATGTTTTGGGGGGCTTTTTATGTGTCTAAGCTTTTGGGGTCCGTTCAGAAATATGGGGTGTTGCAGGATGAAGTGCGTCTGGCTCAGGGGTGAATGAGTATTTGGCTGCGCCACTCCAAGATGGATCAGGTGGGCAAGGTAAAGTGAGGATGGCTGTGTGATGGTGGTAGTCTGGAGGTTTGTCCCATGCAGGAATAGCGCAGGTCCCAGACTTAAACCAGGAAGGGAAAGCAGGTGGCATTTTGTCATACCGATGGCAGTAGGATTACTGCTTTTCAGTTGTTAGCTGTGTTGCACATGGCATTGCGTAGGCTTAGTACGGATCAGGCCAGTTTCGGCACGCATTCCTTTAGGATTGGTGCGGTGACTGCAGCCGCACGTTTGAGGTGGTCGTGGGGTCAGATCTGACAGATTGGCAGGTGTAAGTTGAGGTGCTGTGAGCTCTATGTGCAGAAGGGATTGGGATTTCTAGGTGAGATTTGGGGGATGAGGGAATGTTTGCCAGTGCTAATTGCCATTTTTCTTATTCAGGGTGTGTGAGCTGTCTAGGGACCAAGAGGGTGACCTGGATTGTGGGACATTCCTTTGTGTACTGGGCAGCGAAATATGCAGACCAGCAAGTATACTGACGAAATCTGTGATTGCAGAGCAGCAGACACAAGGTGCTATGGTGGGGAAAGGGGGGTATGCTTTGGGGTAGTTTTCTGCCATGGTTGTCGAAGCTGTTTCCGCAAAGGGGTTACCCAGACATGCTACTTATTCATATGGGTGAGAACAACCTGGTTAAGTGATCTGATTTGATGCTGCTTCAGCACATGTAGCAGGACTTGGAGGCGATTATGGTGAACTTTTTGTAGGACCTGTTTGGTTTGGACTGAGTTTGTGCCGCACAGAGTTGGGAGTGGGGCTTTAAAGCATGCTGCAATTGAAAAAGCTTGGAGGAAGCTTAACAGGGCTATGAGAGTGTTCTGCATGGTGAGGGACATCAAACTAATAGCGCATGGGGGTATCAAAGAAGGGGAGCAGTGCTTTTTCCCGGGATGATGGGGTGCACCTTTTGCAATTGGGGAATGTTTATTACATGATGGAGTCTTGGGATGTAGTGAGCTATACACGGTTTTCCTGGTTGGAGGTATTTTGGTGGTTGGTGAGTCCCATGTGGGCATATCCACCCCTTGGGGGTGGTGGAAGGGAGCATAGGTCACAGAAGACGGTAAGTGCGATGCCCCGATCAGGGCAAAGATCTTCATTGGAGGATGCTTGTTAGGGCTAGTGCGGGAGTAACTGGGTATATGGAACGAGGTCAGTGAGTGAAAGGGGGAAGAATGAATCAAGGCTTCAGGGCTTTGGGATTCAAAGTGGCGTGAGATGTGAATGGTGCGGGAGGAATGGGACTGTCATATTTATATGGTATTAATAAAGTTTTAAGTTATTGTTAATGTTAATAAAGTTGAATAACTGTTGCAACCCTGTCCTAATTAATGGCCTTTCACACTAATTAACGGCATGGAATATGGTTATTGTATGAAGCTAGCCCCTGGGGGAAGTGACAGTTGTAGACTAATCTCTCCCCGGGGTGCTTCGTGCATGAAAACACAGGACAGGGTGGGATAAGTCCATTTAGAGGGAGTGGGCAGGTAATTAGTGTAGTGTAAAGGAGTCAGGAAGGGTGTATCCAACCTCTTACAGAATCCTAAGCACCACCAGGAGGGTTTATTAGCGCAGGACCACCCACCCTATATGTTGTTGGTATACGGTGGTGAGTATTTCATACAGCGTGTTGCCAATTTAGGGCAGGTTGCAGAAGCGTAGGTGGTATTTTGGGGGGGCGATGCGTCACATGTGGGTATATTCACCCCTCTGGGGATGAAGGAAGCACAGGTGATAGAAGACGGTGAGTGGGTGCTCTGATCAGGGCAACGATCTTGGATGGGAGGCTGTTTGGTAGGGCAAGTGAGAGAGTGACAGGGTATATGGAACAAGGTCAGTGAGTGAAAGGGGGAAGAATGAAGCCAGGCTTCAGGGCTGTGGGATTGAAAGTGGCGTGAGGTGTGAATGGTGCTGGGAGGAATGTGACTGTCATAATCATGTTGTATTATTAAAGTTTTAGGTAATTGTTAACAAAGTTGAATAGCTATTGCATCCCTGTTCTTATAAATGGCCTTTTACGCTAATTAAAGACATTGCGTGTGGTTATTGCACGAGGAAAACAAAGCACACTTCAAATGGGAGGCGGGAGGAGCAGGGAGGTGAAGGTGTTTGCTTGATCGTCACCTGCTCTCTACACCTGCTTTTCTCTTTAGGGATTTGTTGCACTTAACGCTTGATGGGTTGTGGTTTAATACAACGTTCAGCCAGCAAACAGTTAACTCTTAAGCAGAAGTTGGCTCTGAGGAAAGTACAAGTCAAATCAGATCAGAGAAGATTACCAGGCAAACGTTTTATACTTCCATGCACAGACCTCTCTGCAGGGTAGGCACAGCGCCTTATTAGTTTATGAGTACTGCACCAACCAAGTGCATGCAATATATATTTAAAAAATGTCTGCACAACTAGGGATGTCTGATAACTGCAACATGTTCACAACTTAATTAGTAAAACCACCTTGCAAGCGTGCCCTCCACTACATACATAAGTGTGCACTTGATGATTAATCAGTGATCTGTGCTGGGGGGATGTACTCTTCTTCTTATGTAGGTATTATGCCACTGATGCTTAGCTGTCAACTTTTGACAATGGGTGAGCCGGAGTTTTCCGACCCCGGAACAAACCTCTGTTTTTGCTGGGGTCTAAATTGTGTAGAGTTTTCCCCCACACGGTAATTACATTCGCTCCCTTTCAAATCAAGCCTGCTACAATTTAACAGGGAAAAATATACAGCACTTCCCAAAATATGCAGATTTTGGTACTGTAAGCACCAAACATCCACATTTTCACCCAAAACTCAAAATAGGTGCAATTTATCGCGGTGAGACAAAGCAGATGACAGCTTCTCTATTTGAAGGGATATGGGCAAGTTTGACGTCTCCTGCAGGTGGAAATGAAGCAGAGAGGGTGTTGTTGACTTCTGCACCACTGTCAATGGGTGGAGTGAAGAGAGAATGTTACCTTCAGTGGGGAAGAAGGAGGAAAGCAGGTGGAGGACCTAGTATCGCATCTTCTCTGTGTGAAGGAAGAAAAAATGATAGCGAGGAGGGGGTGGCCATCTACTGAACCTCTGTGCTTATTTCTTTGAGCACCATATAACACAAAATTCCAAACAGCAAGGTTTCTGCTTACCTTACTGTAGAATATGATGCCTTTCTTTGTCCTACAAACTTCTGGCCCAATGTCCTCATCTTATCACATGCGTTCACCAGTCCTAGGATGCTTGTTTCCGGTCCAGGGAGGACCTGTCTTGGCAGTTCGGGCTGGACTGTTCCCATGAGGCACAGGGTCAAGACTGATTTGCATATGGCCAGGTCTAAACTGGGGTGGCATGGTGAGCAAAAGAATGATGGATTTAACCCAGATCTCTTGACTGGGGGTCAATGTTTTGAATTGTTCTGTATTTCGTCCATCAATTGTGTGTCTTTTGCTTTCTCGCCCTAAGTGCGTCAGGTATGCCCAGACGTGGGTCCTGGGCTCACTGTGCCACTGGAATCAAGCTATCCTGGCTGAAGAGGGTTGAAACCCCGAAACCCGTCCTAGGATGCTTGTTTCCGGTCCAGGGAGGACCTGGCTTGGCAGTTCGGGCTGGACTGTTCCCATGAGGCACAGGGTCAAGACTGATTTGCATATGGCCAGGTCTAAACTGGGGTGGCATGGTGAGCAAAAGAATGATGGATTTAACCCAGATCTCTTGACTGGGGGTGAATGTTTTGAATTGTTCTGCATTCCGTCCATCAATTGTGTGTCTTTCACATGCGTTCAGGGGCAATAATTAATTATTCAATCTTCATTAATTCCAACCAAAGTAACTATTCACACAGTGGCTTGCCGAATCACTAACCAAAGGAGGGTCTAGCATATCTCACTTAGACCCGCCAACATTTAAATCATGTTGGCAAAATTCACATAATTTCGGGAATGTTCTGTAATGTTTGTGATGCAAAATTCCCAAAATTATGTTATTATGCCATGGCACTTTCCAAAATTGTACACTAAAACAAGAGAACTGGCTAGATTGAAGAGGAGAAAGAAAAATGTATAAAGTAAGAAGTTACAGCATGGCTCACAGTAGCAGAAGGCATTTAGAAACTTTGAATGTGACTTCATTTGAAAACCTTTATGGGCAGAGTATTTACAATGATATTTTTCCCAATGTACGTATTGTACCAGAGCTAAGGGGAGAGATTACACTGTGAGTGTGCGCCATGTGTGAAAGAGAGAGAAGCTTGAATAATGTGGATGAGTTAAGGGAGCTGAGAGTAACCCTGGGCGTTATACTATGCTTCGCCCATGTAGTGTACGTAGCGCTGCCTGCTTCGCAGTTCTCGAAGTAGGCGAAGCAGGCAGCGCTACGCACACGCCAGGGCGAAGCGTAGCTGCCTGCCACCCGCCTCCCGCCCACCCTCCTTTTAAAATAATATCATGCATGATAAAATAATTAAATGTAAAGACTTACCTGCAGCGCGGCGTCTCCGGTGCTCCCTCTTCCTCGTTTCCAACTTCTTGTGACAAATGCGCATGCGCGGACGCCCGCGCATGCGCATTTCTTGCCGGAGACGCCGCGCTGCAGGTAAGTCTTTACATTTAATTATTTTATCATGCATGATATTATTTTAAAAGGAGGGTGGGCGGGAGGCCGGCGGCGCGTAGTGGGGCTACGCGGAGCGCGCGAGTGTGCGTAGATTTGGGCACACTACGCGCTGCTCCACGTAGCCCCACTACGCCCACTACGCCCAGGCTTAGCTGAGAGGATACAAATACTTCTGAGATATATCTGCAATACCAAAGTCTCAATGGAAAACAGATAGGAGCATGCAGATAAATTAGGTGACAGCAAATATAATTATTCTGAGGCATATGGAGAAGAAGAAACAACCTCAAAATTAAGGAAAGGTAAGCGACGTGAAGAATGAGTAAAATATTATACTGTGTTTAAAGGGCACGATCAGCCAAGCGAATGCAGTGAAAAAGATGTGCAGTAGAAAACCAGAAGGGGAAGATAGAAACCGATCTATTGAGAGGCAGTAGCATGGAGTGAAGAAACCCGATTATTATTAAACCTATGTACCTTTATGTATATTTGGGGTACTGGCCATAATAATTAGTCTACGGTACATAGGACATCAGATTTAGGTATGAGTGAGGAAGCTGATGTTTAGAAATACTAGCTGATTTCAGACCTTATGTAAAAAATAATATGAATGTTTCTAAAGAAAAGTCCTGAGCATTCACTGATTTGTTGCCCAATGACTTAACTTCTAAAGAGTAAATGTGATAATGGATTGATGGCACTGTGCGGTCTATATCTATACCAATGTAGATATATTTGTGAGCAACTGGTATTTGAGGCTATTGCGCATGGGTTAGAGCCACTGTGGAATTTCGGCTATTTTTTTTCTTTTTGGCTTTAAAGGAAAAATTATTTTTCTTGTGAAGACTCTTCTTCCGGTAACTAGTCTGCTATAATGGGGACGTTACATGCGCATTCTCACAAGTTCTGCAATACTCACACCTTCACAATTTAGACATGTTTAGAAACTCAGATAACTGTGTGAAATGCATGTGAATACCCGCCAGTTTTTGACTTTGTTGCCCTTCTCACTGTTGGCATGGCACTTCCTTGATAATCTCCCAGGAAACAACCTCACGTTTCTTTTCACTGCTGAGCAACCCACATAATGTAATTTTTCCCACAGCCATAAGAAACATTCATTTATTTACAATCCTCAGATTCTGATTGGGTTAGCAATTGATAGATTTTACATAACATTTCCATAAGTGACAACATTTAAACTACCAAGCAAGGACAATTATATAAATGACCTAAAATAGGGCTAACATGATCAGTTGAATGTGCACAGTTGGGGCGACTAATGTCCCTCTGGCGGAAAGAAGAAGAATACACACTGGCAATGTATTCAATGCGAATTCCATACAGAAACTAAACTTGCTGCAGCTCAGATAGCATACCCAGGTATGTCTAAATTCTTGCTTGGATCTTTCCAGGAAATTGACCTAGATTATGATGGTGGGATATGAAATACATGTATCATGAAATGCAGGCATTCGGCATTTTGTTTTTACTTAGTATTTTCAAATAAAATAGTCGATAAAGCCCCACAGTTTAAAGAAATGAAAAACAGGCTCATTGCTAGCTTTTACCTCTTTTTAAGTTTTAGCGATAAGAAAACTGGGCTTTAAAAGACTTAAATAAGCAAATACATTTCGAGAATGCCAGTCTTTATTACTCAGATAATCCCAACAATCTGCTTATGTAAAAGAAAGCACGGAATTTGGCAGGTAGTGCAGTACTATGGAAGGGCACTCCATGCAGGCATGCAGAAACAAGATGCTTCAGTTGTTCCATAGCAGGAAATGATAACATTTTAACCTCATAGTTGTATAGTAAAACACACATTGGCTGCTCTTCTAGTGTTCCTAGTAGAACGTAAAGCAACACATGTTAGGAAGCAAGGACAGGGTATAGTGTTCACTGATAAATTACTAAAGAGTTGTCATTCTACCAATATTGTATTCTACTATTCTTTTTCAAAGACCTTGCCTTCGAAATGGCACCCTCAACATATGTTCTACCAATGTCCTGCAGTATGCTTGGCTCCAATCTATGATAGTCATCTAGAGTTCAGATCGAACTGCCAAGCCAGGTCCTCCTTGGACAGGAAACAAGCATCCTAGGACCGGTTTCGGGGTTTCACTCCTCATCAGACAGGATAGCTTGAACCCAGTGGCACAGTGAGCCCAGGACCCACGTCTGGGCATACCCGGCGCACTTAGGGCGCCAATTATAACAGAGGGTGCTCTTTGCTAATTTTGAAAAATATTATTCTTCCCTGCCAGTATTCTTGTTACTTTGAAGGTAATATAAGGGATAAAGTACCACCTGCTGTACATTATAAGGATATTGCAAGCCAAAGAGGAGTTCCATAACCATATAGAGGAACAAGGCCGCAGCCAGAGTTTCTTTATAAGGTTATGGAACTCAGAGTTGACTTTCACTATCCTTATCATTAATGTCAGGGGGTACTTTATCCCTTATAATGCATGTTTACACCATCACCTTTCCCAAAACCACTTAAAACCTTGGTGCGTAGCTCTTTCATATGAAACAGCGAGCATGTTTACATTCATGAAGAATAAAAATAGAAATCTCTCGTGCAAAATTAATCACATAAACACATAAAAGACGATGGATTTAGGCCCAGATCTCTGTACTGGGGTGAATGTATGACATTGTGCTGCATTCTGTCCATCAATTTTTCTTTTTGCATTTGTCACCCAGAGTGGGGCGGGTATGCCCAGACGCGGGTCCCGTGCTCTCCATGCCACTGGAGTCAAGCAATCCTGGCTGATGAGGGGTGAAACCCCAAAACCACCAGTCCTAGAAGGCTTGTTTCCAGTCCAGGGAGGACCTGATCTTGCAGTTCGGGCTGGACTGTTCCCATGAGGCACAGGGTCAAGACTGATTTGCATATGGCTTGGTTCAAACTGGAATAGCATGGTGAGCAAAAAACCGATGGATTTAGGCCCAGATCTCTGTACTGGGGTGAATGTATGACATTGTTCTGCATTCTGTCCATCAATTGTTCTTTTTGCAGATATTTGTTGGGAACAGATATTAGAAACAGTTAAATAAAAGTCAGTTAAAAAAAATGCTGCAGTAGCTCAGAGCGTGTAGAGACATGCAGAAGAAAGATTTTACCTTTTCTCTATCTAAGGCGTGCAAAACATAAACATACTCTCTCTGCTTGTTATGTAAACTGTTAAAATAGAGCAAAAGAAAGAAAAGCAATGTTTGCTAAACAGCTGCTTCAATTATGCTCTGTGACCTGACCTTCACCTCGGTTGCTGGCTCTGGCATCAGGCATGGTGACATCAGAACTTGACTGTTTGGTGTGCCACAAGTCACTGGTTATAAATAAATTAGTGACTGGAGTTTATACACGGATAACAGAATATCATTTATTATATGGTTGTTGTTAGAAATTGGCTTTCTGGTTGGCTAGGGTATGCACCTAAGCCAGGCAGAACCCACCATTCTAGTCAGGGTAAGGGAGTTACACACACAGGATCACCCCTGCTCACCCCATTGGTAGCTTGGCAGAGCAATCAGGCTTATCTCAGAGGCAAAGTATAAAGCATTTGCGCAACGCACACACACCAGTGACATACTAGGCACACAACAAAAAAAGACTCCACACAAGGTTATATCAAAATATCCTTTGCATTGTAAATAAAACACTTTAGACCATAATCACATAAATCACTTCGCAACCATGCGATTTTCATGACATCACTTAGATCATAAATCACTTTGCTATAAGGCATTGGTAATAACTGCATAGGTAGTGCAATCAAGTAATCACTTTATAGGATACACATGTTACAAAAACACCATCTCTGCACATACATGGCGAATCCTGAAGTAATGCCTATTATCCTGACAAATGCAAGGCATACATGACATAAATCATCACATCAGGGAACGGAAGGCAGTAGTGTACACCGTAAACCACACAGGGACCATAAATGCAGTCCCAACATATGCATATCGCCATAGATAACCATTAACAATACATAGGGAGGCACCTTTTCTCCTATTATTGGGTATCTGGTGTCCCTGTTCCCTCAACGTGGGCTCCTGGGCCACCGGGCCACCTACAACAGGGAATGCTGTACTATCTGGCAGCCCCCAGGTTAAAGAAGTATAGAGTGCTCTCCTCTTAGGGGCAATACCGTAATTTAGCAACTCCTTTCATTAGGCCGGTACGGGCTGTCCACTGACACCAAGTAAGATTGGAGTCCCGCTGCCCGAACTCCCTCCTGGAAAGGAGTCCCATGGGCGAATGCGGAGTTTGGACATTTTTGGGCTCCCCGAAATGGCAGGCACAATGACCTCCTGGTCGTCAGTACAGCACTCACCCGGGGCTGCCTGCAGCGATCCCTGACACTCACTCTGCATGGCCTTAGGCACCGTCAAGTATCACTGGCGCTCACCAAGAGGGCAATTAACCGTGCTCCCATGACTTTCTGCACAGCGCCCATCACGTGCTTCACAGGGGAAATCACTGTCATGAGCCCACGCCATGGATTTAGGCAGAAAACCAAATACACTCAACACGCACTGTTGCTCACAAGTGCTCAAACTCGCACTTTGGTGGTAGGAGCCAGGGGCATCAACCAGCACTCACCACGCAATAGGCCCCCTGGGAGCGCAGGGCGCAGGCAGGCCAATACAAGGGTTTCTGTAGCCAGAGTGGTAGTCCTTCTCTTATCCCAACAGGCAGCAAGTGAGCACGTCAGGTAATCCAGTCTAATGGGGGTTCCTCCTGGCAGTCGTCTGGCAGGTGCAGTCCACAGAGTGTCTAAAACATGGGCTCACAGCCCCTGTACTTATACCCCTAAAGTTTTTGTTCTGGGGGCACTTCAAACAACCATAGAGGTGCACAACACCCCCATTCAATCCCAAGCCCGGGCTCCAGACACACTACTAGGGGGCGGAGACAGCATTATGAAAGTCATGCACAGCCCTATTCAGGTGCAGCTTCTTCCACCACTCTAAATGCAGACTAGGCCTATTCAGGTACAAGGGAAACTTCTCCCACCACTCTAAATGCAGCCAAGGTCTATTCAGTCCAGCACTGAGTAACCCAGGAAAGGAAGGACACAACTCACCCCCCCCCCCCTTGTGACTGTCTAGAGTGAATGCACATCCCCTTCTCCTGTCAGACTAAACCAGACTTTGAATACACAACCAGGCAGGGCACAAAGAATCAAAAGCACACAGAAATGCCCACGTTTTAAAGCTGCCTTTCTAAAATAGTAATAACAAATCCGCTTTAACCAATAAGCAGGATTGATTACCACTATTCCAAATATACCAAACATGACCACGCTACCCCTGTCAT
This sequence comes from Triturus cristatus, assembly GCF_964204655.1. Lineage (NCBI taxonomy): Eukaryota > Metazoa > Chordata > Amphibia > Caudata > Salamandridae > Triturus > Triturus cristatus. The sequence continues at coordinate 872,676,093 of NC_140581.1, forward strand.
ATCAGAAATTACCACTGAAATACATATCAGGGAATTCCTAATGCAAACCTGTGAGAGGGGCAGCCTCACAGCACTGAGAAATGAAATTGGCTGTTTGTCTCTACCAGGACATGCCAATCAATAAAGCACATGGCCTACCTTTTACCCATAGGGCTACCTAGGGCCTACCTTAGGGGTTAACTATATGTACTAAAAGGGGAGTTTCAGACGTGGCAAATACTTTAAGTGCCATGTCACTGCGGCAGTAAACTGTGCGAGCAGGCCCTACAGCGGCAGAGCCCTGAGACAGGTTTGAAAGGCTACTTCGGTGGGTCGTGCAAGCAGCGCTGCAGGCCCACTAGTAGCATTTAATTCACAGGCCCTGGGTATATAGGATACCACTGTACAAGGGACTTGCAGGTAAATTAAATATGCCAAACAGGTGTAGAACTATCTTACCACGTTTACAAGGAAGTGCACATGCACTTTAGCACTGACCAGCAGTGGTGAAGTGCCCAGAGTCATACAAGCAACAAAAATAGGTCATGGTAAAATACAAGAGGAAAGCAAAAGGTTTGGGGCTAACCCTGCAAAAAGGGCCAGTTCCGACAGTTGTATATTTGTTTAACTCTAATGTACCGTTGACAATAGAAAAACTCCTTAAAAAAATGAATTAAATATGTCCAATCATCCCAGTAACCACTAGCAGACATTAAAGCAATAAAATGGACTGATGAAATAGAATTACAATATATCCTCGCACTGTGTTACTATTTAGGCAAGAATATAAATATGTATTTAATGTTATTGTCAAATTCAAGTGGCACTTTCGTAAAAACGAAATACAATACATTTCAAAGTTGTTATTGTACAACTGAACCAAACAAAGATTTGGGCCTGATCTTATGTCAACGGAAGAACACTGCAGTGAAGATATTACCAGAAACATAGTGGCACCGCTCTTCGATGGGTAGAAAATATCCTAGTGCCCATGGTGTATATGTGTTACTCTGATGGGCAAAAGGTAGACATTGATTATCATGAGTATCCATAGGGGTGAGATTAGGGGACCGAAGAAGAATCTTCTTGTACCCATCCAAGCTTGATGTATTTAAATTAATGGAAAAACAAGAACTAAGAAAGTATAGCGGAGGCAATCAAATCATGGACCATCAATATTGAGGTAAGACAATTTTAAGAAAATACAAATAAATCAAAATTTAAAGGAGACATTTTAAAGGAAAGACATTTAAAGAAAACATTACACATCACACACTTGGGTGAAGATTTGGAGTAGTGAGGGTGGTGAGGGTTTTTTAGGGATCAGGTATAGGTTGGGTTTCGGGGTGGTGATGGGTTTTTAAGAGTTTCGGGATTGGTGGCATGTTAGGGTGTTGATGCTTTTTAGGTTTTACAGATGGGTGGAGTTTAGTAGTAGTAAAGGGTTTTTAGAGTTTGGGAATGGGTGGAGTTTAGGGTGGTGTGGGGCTGTAAGAGTTCAGAGACAGGCTGAGTTATATGTACAAATGTTTTTTAGGGGTCAGGGATGGGAGAGTTTAGGAGTGGTGAGGGGTTTAAGGGTTCATGAATGGGTGATTTTCAGGGGTGGTGATGGTTTTTTAGGGATCAGGGATGAGTGCGTTTAGGGGTGGTGCGCCATTTTAAGAGATCAGGAATCGGTGAAGATTAAGCGTTAAAAGGTGTTTTTAGGCTTTTAGGAATGGTGGAGTTTAGGAGTAGTGAGGAGGTTTTAGGTTAAGAGATGGGTAGAGTAGAAAGGGCTTTAAGCGCTCCAGGATTGGAGGAGTTTATGGTCAGAGACGAATGGAGCTTAGGTGTGGTAAGGGGTTTTTAGGGTTCAAGAGTGGCTGGAGTTTAGGTTAGGAAAGGGCTTTTAGGATTCAGGGGTCAGAGGAGTTTACATGAGGAGGCATTTTTAGGGGGCTGAGATGGATGGTGTTTAGGGGTTGTGAGGGCTCAGAGAATTATAAGCATCCAAAGTATTTGTTTGACAATGTAAAATATATACATCCTAAATAATGTCCCCTGACATAAAGGATTGAAATGTATACCTTCAAAGAAAGGTTTTCTGAAAGTAAGACCTGCAAACATTTCATTTCCACCTCAAAAAAGATAGGTATGCAGAGCCATTTAAAAAATAAAAAAAATTCTATTAAGTGGTTTCTGTGAAATGGTAAATGCCATTCATCCTAAAAATGTCCATTAAACCAATGAAATGGTTTCTCATTAATGGTATACCATTAAATCGTTTTTCAATGAAAAAACATATAACCACCCCAACTATATTGGAAGAGCTGAGAAAAATTCTCCCTGCTGCATTTTTTTCATAAAGGAAATGAATGTAAAACTATTTGCTTTCTCTGGAAGCATTCTTTTGATAGGCCTGTGAATGGTTAGCAATTATTGCTGGCTTGCCACTTTTGAGGTAGGCCTGCTACCAACTAGAAATGAGAATGGAGTCATCAATAATATATAACCATTACCAAATGCTATTATAAAGACATACATGTTTAGGCGGTAATGTGAAACCTTAGAGAATCTATACTAAATTAGTAGTAATAGGAGGCCATAATCTGCCATGTTCAATTGCTGATGAAGTTGGATGAAGATGATATGTATCTAATCTATGATTATGACACATTAAATTCTACCATTGTTGCACTGGTACTTGTTTTTAAGTTGCAATTTCCTGAAGAGCTACAGCAACGAGCAAATCAATCAATTTTCCAAGAAGATGATCATGAGACCAAATATTATAAAACTCTCCCAAAAGCTATTTTTGTCATAAAAAGGTTGAACAACATGTGTAATATGATTAATTTTAAATCATACTGACTTCCAGAACTGTAGTACTTCACTGCAAAAATAAAAGATGTGCATATATGAATCATCTGTCTGTTGACCGGTGAGTTTGAATTTAGATAGTTTTTCTGGTGTATATTATAATCTGTTATTAGAGTAAATTAAAGTTTATGTTAAAGAGCCAGAAGGAGCAGTAGAATGTAATTTTAACCACATTTTATTCCATACCTTGAAAGACCAATTACAAGATAGATTTGATTCCCATAAAAAGTTAAACTTTACTTTTTGTTCTTATGGAAAGTGAGGAACCAAGCAATTTATAATAGATGCTTTACTATAAATGTTGTGACCTATTGAAGTATCTCTGCTATTACCAGTTCCCAAGGTGGCTTGTGAAATGTTTGAAAGTAATGGAGTGATTTTCTCATGTAAACTGTGAAATTTGTATTGCTGTACATTTGATAAATTGGATTTAGAAGAGATGTCAGAGAATGAGCGTAAGCTATCATTATGCATTAACTGCAAAATCGTTATTACTCTTTTATCCACCCAATGCTTTCAATGAAGCACAAGGCTATTCTGTGTAATATGTTTGCTTTACCATATGGGAGTAGAAATAAATTGATGTGAGGATAGAGTATTAGACACTGTATTTGCTTTCAACAGGGAATAGGTGTCTGAAATGACAGAAGTTAACCAAGACTTTGGAAGTGAAGACGTAATTATGTGAGTATGTGAATGGATGTATACGCTCTAATTCCAAATCCAACTTTGGAACAGGGTTGGAAGAAATTAAGCAATCTTGTGTTTGTTTAATACCAAATGCCTTGTGATAATGTATAAAGTCAGGAAAGCTGACAACATCATACAACTTGGGGAGCTTAAGCTGGGCAAGAGAGATGTGTGGTTTTTTAACATGATCTTAATTAGGAATATCATAAGGAAAACATTTATGAAGGCCAATGGTATTTATTTTCTAACCTTTCCTCCTGTCAGTATTTAGTGATCTGTAATCTGTAGTCAGTAATCTGTAAACCCAAGAATTGTACCACAAACACATGTGCATATATGTAGTTATTGAAGGAGATATCATTCTTTTTTGCATGCTGTCAAGCTGCACAAATATTGGCGCAGCTGCCTTGATTGACAGCATGGAAAGTCATACAAATAAGACCTTGTTTTGTATTTTTCTGATTTCAGCATTTCAATTAACACATTCTATCTGCCTTTATTGATGTGTAAAAACAATTACAAATGGAAACTTGAAAGCGTATATACAAACAAATGCTCATTTACTGACACTCATAGTCAAGGTGTGCGGGGCAGACAAGCCCTGTACAATCTAAACATTCCCTGCAGCCTTTGTAAAGTAGTTTTTATAGTGTTTCCACTTTTCCAGGTTATCCTTGTTATTTCACTGTGTTCCAGCAGTCTGACAATGCAAGTGATGTATTTTGTAGGAACAAACCTCATTGGTGAAGGTAGATGGAATCCACAGTCGAACTCCGAATCTGACTATTGCTATTGACATTGCGAAAATTGCCTCATTATCTAGACTGCATGTCCTCAAGAAGCTGTGTTATAACTACTTATTCTGTCACCCACAAGCAAAATGTTTTGAAAAGTGAGCTCTCTACAATTCCCAATGGTATTTTGATGTTGTGGAAAATTATTAGCCTAATTAAGTCAGTCTAAAACGAGAAAATTGTTACCTGTGTTAGAACCCGCAATTGAGAACTTCAGGAGCTGTATAATGACAACATACACCTGTGCAAACGAAGATGCACAAAGTTATGTTTGCACAGGCGCACACATTTTATGATACAGCCCCAGAAACACATAATGTTGTCTGGAAGGCAATGGTGCATTCCTTTATATACTATATACATTTGCACTGTGTGAATACTTGCTAGGCCTTCTTCAGAGATAGTGTTTTGCTTTGCCAACTGTAATTTTGTATACTTTGTCATTTTATGACTATATACCTGATGGTTGTCTTTTTGGAAAGCTTAAACGTAATACCATAGGTCTAAGTTTGTTATAATTTGTAGGACGAATAAATGGGAAGGTTCTATAACTCGACCCTGTCCAGGGTGTAGCTTGTATGAAGAATCAGAGGTCCATGTATTATTCTTTTGCAAGGCTTACACAAACCCACATAGAAAATGGATTATCCAACTAGCTAAAAATCTTGGTGTAAGTAATTATAGAGACCTACACAGGGTAATGAAATATGATACTTCCCCCTTATTCGTCACAGTAACTGCTAAATACTTATTTACAATGTGGGTAATAAGAAAACATCTAGTACTGTAATGTTTTTTTCTTTTTTGCAAGCTATGTCCCTTTTTATTGCATTTTTATGACATACATCAGCTACTTTTTTATGAATATATATTGTCTTAAATTATTGTTTTATGAGAGGTTTTAAGATTATTGTATGCATGTGTAGATCTTTTTTTGTGATGTCTGTACTTTTATGGCATTTTTGCCAAAATAAAGTTTTCTGACCTGACCTATAATGACAAGCCACTGAAAGCTATAGGCCTGAAAGCTCTATGCTGATTGGTTGACTAGGAAAAGGTATTTCAGATGCCATGGGCCTGATCTGTTTAATATGGAAAGATACTACAAATGCAGTATTCCTGATACATATAGGCCAACAGACCTTTTGGGTGGATTGCTATTGCACCATGTTAAAGCCTGCAGTCAGATATTTTGTCACATGAAATCTCACAAATTACCTTTGTAGGAAAGGATTTTCATGTTGGCTACCCCCTTGGACAAACCCTAGGGGTTGAACATTTGCACTATAATATTCAATGCTAGAATCTCTTTGGAAAGCCTGGCAGTCTTAGTTGTCTACAAGGATCTTGTAATAAAACAAAATCATTAAATAATACATGCATCCATAAATATAAATATATATTTTCATATAGAGAAATAAAGGGCCTGTGCATCAGACTCTTCTGCCATTGGTCTGTTTTAGTGTCATTTACACTCTGCTTCCGTCAATGGCAGTGTATTGCATGGGGTAATGGTACAGTCCACATTAGTATTTAGCTCTCTTGCCCTGTGAATAATGGCATTTTCTGATCACATGTGCACATCAATCACATTTCCACATCAACATGACAATGAGTGTGTTTCAGTGTCAGAGCTAGCTTAATTTCCTCATTATATAGTTCACCAATCAATACTTTGCTTCTCTCTTTTTTTTTTGTTCCTAAGGGGACGCTACATCTCCCTGGGCAGTGCTAACAGGCCACTGCTTGCCCTCATTTAATCTACAGCTATGTTTAGTTTTGTTATTACAAATATATTCCTTATGTGTTTAGACAGCAACATGTTTTCTTTTTTTCTACTTGCAGTCTTTTAATTTATCTTGCATATGTTTATCAGTTTGTGTGTGTTTTATTGTGGTTGTGTCAGAGGGTGATTGCAAGACTAAGTCAGCAGATGGGTGAATTGATGCATACCTCCAGGAAACGATTTAATTACCCACACTATGAACCAATAAAAATATTAATTACCCACACAATGCACCGATAAAAAGATATTGAAGAGAGTGAGATGTGACATTCCATGATCAAATAACATAGGGGCTAAATTATATTTACGGCCCATGGGTCCACCATGGGGACGGAGCAAATTACCCCATCCCCATGATGGAGAAGCTGCCCACCTAATTTATACATGACAACCAAGCAGGCAGTGATTTATAAAATCATTGGCAGGAACCACCATCACAGCAGTTCCTGTCAATGCATTTTGCTGTTTGCCACAGGGCTGCGTCGGAAGGACGCAGCCCTATCTCAAACAGTATTTGGGATTTTCTTCTTGAAAAGAAAAAAGTAATGCTCCCCTCACCATGGGCAGTTTCTCCCATGGTGGGGAGAGCACTATAATGTTTTAACTGCTTCTAACTGCCAGGCTTTACCTGGCGGTAAGGAACAGTAAAAAATGACAACATGTCCGCCTATTTAAATTGAACAAATTGACATGTAGCCTTTACTCCGATGGCCCTTACTCTCCAGTGCTGTTGGAAAATTTGGCCACTGTGGCCAAACCAAAGGCCCGCTCACATTCAAATCGGGTGGTGGGACCTTCATATTGCCGGTATGACTACCCTGTTGCTGTTGTGGCGGAGTATACGTATCACCAATATAGAAAAAAGGCCCAAAGTTTCTTAGTTGCATCATTTTGGACAACCAGATGAAACAAGTCATAGGACTGAGGTGAAATGCATGACTAGAGTCAGGTCTAGAGAGTGAATCTACAAACTCCAGGGCCCCATTTCAAAATATGGGAGGTATGATTGGGAAGATCAAAGTATTGCTTTACTTTAAATAATTGCTTTATGTTCATCAAAGAATTCATCTGAGCAAATACTAGCCAGAAATATGACCAAGAAAGACACCCAAGTCAACATAAATGCAAAGTTGGGTATAATTGATCAAACGTGCTACTGAAACTGGTGATCCCATACGTTATCAGAAGTTGGTTACAGGGTAATGAAAGATTAAGGGCCATATGTAGGTAAATTACATTTACCGATTCTTAAATACCGAATTTTACCGATTCGGTATTTATGAATCGGTAAATGTAATGTAGGTAAAATATTACCGAATTGGTAAGTGTCGGTATTTTAGAATCGGTATTTACCGATTCGTTAATGGCAACTGGCTTCCCATTCATTCCTATGGGCCTGGAGGCCCATAGGAATGAATGGGAAGCCAGCTGCCATTACCGAATCGGTAAATACCGAATCGGTAATGGGGGAGGCATCATCATGGGTGGCAGGGTGTCACATTGATACCCTGGTGCACCCCTGATTCGTCCATGTGTGCACATGTGGCGCACATACATGCCCTAAGGGCATGTATGTCTGCCACATTGCACACTTCAAAGTGCACAAAAATGCTTTTTTATACCTATTCGTCATTTACCATCAACTTTTAGTTGGTGGTAAATAACGAATCCCCACACCAACGACATACTCCCCCTACATCTCATTTCAGGATTCGGTATTTACCGAATCGGTAAAATTCTGAAATGTGCCCCCTACATACCAAAAGCCTAAATACCGGTCGGTAACGGGATATTTACCGAAAATCGGCCTTTACCGACCGGTATTAGGTTTCCTACATACGGCCCTAAGAGTGCAATTTTCCCACAGGACATCACATTGTAATGAAAATCACCTGTGTGTAGTTAACCAAAAGAATATAACATAAAATAAGACAACATTATCTTAACATATCAGTCGGAGTAATAACTTCAGTAAATGTTCTTGACAATTGTTCTTAATACTGACAGAGGCCAGTAGAAGATAGCATTGTACACATTATGTTACTTGTCTTGTTCCTCTCCTGAGAATAAAGCCCAACTCTTTTCAATACAGAATTGAAAAGTATGGCAGATGCCCTAAGAGTTGGTGAGTATTTCTTTTACTTAAGAACAGGAGCCATGAAATCAGGTAGTGAGTTTGTGGTCCATTGAAGCTTGCTTAGGAAAGACCACATCCTTTTGAAGAGCCAACAGTGAATACAATTATTGTGCACATATCATTGTGGCCATACATATAAAACAACATGCATCTTTCATGTCACATGAAAATCGGTGCCAGATGGAGAGAGGTGAGACAGATTTCAAAATAGTACCATGTGAAAAATATGTATTTCAAAAACCTGTTATACAAAAACATGGAGACCAAAACATAGACTATCAAATTCGTGTGCTTAGATAAATATCTCTCCATAAAAATATTTTATTAGAACCTAAACTCACTACTAAGCACCTGCCTCCAAATAAGCTAGGTCTGGATTTAGAACAGTAAAGTAACCCTTTCCTAAAACAGTTGGCAAGTGAGTGTGACTAGATTTAGCAATTCAGTAAACGTCAAATTGTTTAGTAGGAATAGATTATTCAGATTTTGATGCAATCATCTCCCGAAAGGTTAGAAGGTTTAGACAAATCAGCTTTAAACTACTCTAACTGGCTGAGTTCAGCAGTAGCCACCTTAGTTACCACCAAAGTATCTCAGCCCCATAGAAGTAAACCATAGGCTTGTGGTTTACAGATAAATGAAGAACTCAAAAACAAATGTTGTAAAAGGCAGGGCCGTTAATGGAGAACGGAATACAATAATCTGGATAAAGAAATTTTAAGCAATAGATGGCAGATTACAAAACATTGCTAGAAAAAGAAAAATCTTGTTATTTCACACACAAAATGTAAGCGTCACAAAACTCTGTAAATAATTATTTCAGACAGTGACCAAATTGACCACCATCCCTAGCAATAATTCTGCAGTTGGCAGCCAATCTTTTTGCAATACCCTTGCAAACGTTTTTTAAAATAAAGTGTAAGAGATATATAATAGGTTCTCATTTAACAAGATCTCCTCCGGAGGGAAAATTGTCCCCCTCTACTCGCCTGGAGACTGAAACCTTTTTGGAATTTTACCACTCTTACAATTGAGCAGGTAACATTGCACATTAATTCTATCAAGTCTGGCTTGCCATATGATTCTTGACCGCCTTCAGTAGCTAAATTAGCACGTGAAATCATTGCCTCCAACCTCCCAGATATTTTTAATAAAACGTTCAAGGCAGGCCACTTTCCCACACAATGGAAGATAGTGTCAGTGCTTCCGTTGAGAAAACCCAATCTCCCGACACCAGCTAAGGGCTAAGATAGTGGAGAAGTCCATAAACCAACAACCAGCCACTTTATTTAAAAAAAAACATCTTCTGAATTCAATTCAGCTTGGATTCTGAAGCAGCTACAGCACCGAGATTACCTTTATCATGGCAACAGAGGAGATAAGGGTGACACTTGACCCTCTTCTTAATCGACCTATCGCAGCATTCAATACTTTTAACCACAAGCTGCTGAAAGATCATCTCTACAGCATTGGAATTAGGGGTGCTGCATTGGCACTGCTAAGATCCATTTTTCTCAGACGAGAACAATCTGTAGCACTAAAGGAGTTTGTGTCTGAACCCTTCTCACTGCCCTGCAGGGTCTCTCAAGGGTACTTGCTAAGTCCAGCACTGTTTAATGTGTATGTCACCACCTTACCAATTATATCCTTCGGATTCTCACTTACATCTTACGCTTATGACACACAGATTCTTGTTCCCTGTGAAACAGTGACAATGGAACTAGATTCCACAATTGTATTGGGGCAGTGAGTGAATGGATGAATGACAACTGCCTGAAATTAAATTCTGGGAAGACGGAGGTCATCCTATTCGGCAATTAGGTATCCTTTTGGTCCCCTTCCTGGTGGCCGCAAGACCTGAGTACTCTCCCGACTCCAGTCCGGAAACTCCAAATCTAGGAGTGCTAGTTAACAAAAGGCTAACATACGGCGAACAGGTCAATGTTGCCTTCTACATATTAAGGATAATTTAAAAAATCCTTCAATATATCCCTCCTGACTCACAGAAAACGGTAATCACATCTTTGGTGGTCTCTAAAATAGATTACTGCAATGGTCTATACATAAACATGCAACAGCAATTTGTGAATAAACTGCAACGGTTGCTGCTTAGGGATCCCGAAATGTTAATCCAACAATCAAGCCATTAGAAAACTTCATTGGGTACCAATCAGGTAAAGAATCATCTTTAAGGTCCTCTGCATTGCCTACAAAGCACTGCATGATTCAGGGCCAGACTATTTGAAAAGCAGATTAAAATGGTACTGTCCAGTTATAGTTCTCTGGGACCAAAAATGACATAGTTCCCAAATTAAAACAATCCTCCCGGGACGGAAGACGTTTTATGACCTGCACGACTAAAGTATAGAATACCTTACCCCTGCATGCCAAATCCATGACCAGTCTGCTCCTGTTCATACAAGCATTAAAATGTGGCTGTTTGGAAATCTGTGAGCTCTCCTTCAATCTGTTATAGCAGAGATAGCGGCAAGACACCTCCGGGTATGTGTGCGCTCTAGAAATATCTTTAACATAACATAGCATACCATTTATAGAAGGTGGAGCTTTAGAAGTCTACTTGTTTAGAAAATATGTTTTGGTGATATATCTTCTCTTGAAACTCTCCATAAACGTATGAGTCAGAGAAACCTTTATCTTTCAGACGGTGTTGCCACCGCTGGCTCTGCCGTTGGTACGCTTACTTCGATGACCTGCTCAAGAATGGGCTGTCTGAGTAAGGAAATCAGGTCGGAGACCCTTTTTTGGAGCAGATACTAGAATTTTGTTTCCTTCATCACCACCAGGATAAACCTGGCAGTGCTGGAAAAACATTGACACATGGCCCCAATGACCTGAGTTAATCATCCCAGGGAGTGGTGGTCATTCGTTTTTTGTTATTCAATAACAATCATCCAATTTGAGAATTGGTTAATTAAAAACAAAAAGTCTGGTGCGCGGCTGCCCGAAAGACAGCAGCAAAGTAACAAAGATGCAGGGTCCTCAAAGGAACTGGTTCCCCCAAAGGCCCAGAGATCCTCACTGGGTTGGTGGTGATCTATAAAAACGCCAGGCTGCCTGCCAAACTCCAACTTTGCCTCTGTGTGTCAAGACTTGGTGCATCACGTCCAACTCTTCCCCCATAAAACATACTACAACCACACTGTATCACAACCAAAGAGGTCCACCCGTGATGGACAATTTGAGCTATAGGATGCCATATAGTAGCACTTAAGTGATAGAGATACTAACTAACATAACGTGTCCAGGTGTTAGAGAGAAAGCGAGAGAGACAGAGAGACAGAGAGGGAGAAAGAGAGAGAGAGAGAGACAGAGACAGAGAGAGAAAATACATTCTTAGTCATGAAATCTACAAGTAAGAACACCTTTGAGATTGGGCGAGGATGCAAAGCTGAACAAAACCTCAGAGAAGAGCAAATGAACACACAGACTCCACGCTTCAATCATACAAAACTAACTTTGATTGCAATTATTGAGTAATAACATTTTAAGTAAGAAGCAGACTCTATCACTCAACCGCATATACTTGCTTTATTGTCATTCCTACAATTATCTATCTTTCTTGATGAATTACTAAATATCTATGATCAGAAAATCCTAATTTATCAAATGTCACCAATATCATGCATTCATGTCCTTGTTTTTGCTTGTCATTTACCAAACATGCTGCTCAAACACTTGTAATTTTATTTTTTATAACAAGCCCGATTTATAATGTGCACGCTTGTGCAGCAGTGATTGTGGTGCCATGCTTGACCGTAGCAGCACCCTCCTAGTTCCATAACGCCCCCGACCTCCTCGGCTCTCAGAAAATGAAAGTCTGAGAAAATGGGATTATAAGTCGATTTCTAAACATGAGGGTATTACTGAAGTAGGTTAGAAGGGATATTCATGGCTGCAAGAAAAGCACTGGAAATAGAGTTGGCGGAGGTCCAGCCAGTCAGCATCTGCGAACAATCCTACTTTGGCTTAATCAAATCAGGCCGGCCTCCCCAGCACTGTATTTGCTGACAAGCAAGGTAACTGAGATGAATGCACCGTATTAATGCATCTGTCCACATTGGAAGGTTCAGCTTGTATTACCGGCTGCGTATCACAATCACATATGTCACATCATTCCAGAAATTGTGTGGTTGGGATCCCAGGTACTACAGCCATCCTGTTTAATGGATTACTAGGAGATGACAGGGTGGCGAGGAGCCATGACCAAGTGCTGATAGCTCTAGCGCCTTCTGTTATGAGCAGCCGCCAGTGTTTAGCGCTTAAACCATGCTATCCCATGGCCACTGCGCAGAAAAGTACTTTATTGAGGTGGAGGTTTGCAGTGAAATATAATTGGGTGAAGCTCGCATTGCAAGCAAGGAAGAAAGACTTCCTGGTAATAATACTGGCGTGCATATTAGCTATCGAGAACCAGATATATATCATTAGGAAAGGTGATGTACCTGTGGTGCAAGGGGCTGGTAAATAAGCCCCTAAATCTTTCCTGCATGCACTGGGGACTGTGGTTGCCTATAACGGTACAGCCACTTTCAGTCCCCTCTGACCGATCACCTTGATAATTCTCTTTCGTAACAAAACACAGCATCAGGCAGAGCAGACTTGAACAGATCTCAGGTGACCATCACTTGAAAACAATGAAGACACAAAGTGTGGTTGTCTCCTTTCATCTACATCTGTTTAGAAATCACCAAAACAAGTGCATACAAAAAGAGCTGTTTAGAAATCACCAAAACAAGTGCATACAAAAAGAGCTGTTTAGAAATCACCAAAACAAGTGCATACAAGAAGAGCATGCCAATATCCCTTTCCGCTCGCTGCGAATGACGAGAAGGGGCAGCTGGAGTCGCTGTTTGTAACTGACTCTAGTTTGTCCCTCTGAGACTGTATGTAGCGTCCATTATCCAAACTACCCCCTTGGATTATTCTGGCCTAAGAAATCAGTGGCTATTTAGTGCTTGCAGTCATGTGATGGCAAACAACACTGAGTTTAAGTATGAGGTGATGCCAGCAAGCACACATAGGGAGAGAAGATGAGACAATACAACTTCCTGTCATGATGACCTTCATGCTACGATCATACGATCACGTGTTTAAGAGTACAACCAATGATAGGATTTTTACCCAATGATTGGTGATCAAAAATCCAAACTATTCTATATGGATCCAACAGATGTCACTCTAGCCTGGGATGTGCATCATCATTTAGTGAAGTCTCCTATGCCTCAAGAGGCAATGATCTGCCTGCAGGTTTGTCAATCTCTGAAATTTCAAAAGATGCTTCTTTACTACGTATGTCAGAGTTCCCTCATAGCACCTAAAGTGCATTACTTCCTGTGGTGGTTAACTGTGGAGTCATGCTGTACTCGACCAAAAGCCTTAGCGCACCATCTTCAAAGCACTATCTGTAGAGCTCACTCATGCCGCTTGCCATACTCCAGAGTGAGGGTGCCAGAAGGTATCCACTTATCATTGTGTACCATGGTCAGATCAATCGAAGGATATGTGATGCGTGTTACACACAGCCATGAAGCCGCAGCTCCATTCTTGGCCCCCTCCTCGCCTCACGCAGCGCTCTTCAGCAGAGTGTGTTCCGCTGAGGGCTGGTGGTCTCTCGCTGACAGCTGCAAGGGCCTGCGGTGACAGTGGCCAACACCTGCTTCTTGGACAGCTGCGGCAAGGCAATGCTGAGGCACCAGCGGAAAAGCTGAGAAGACAGGCTAGGCTCAGCTGTGAGCAGAATGCAGGCCACCAAGACTGAAAGAGCATCATTACTGTTTGGGAGTGCAGACCCGCTGGGGTTTAATCAGCCTTGACATCTCGTCCACCGTCGGAGCACCTCTGGAACTTGCTGGATACTCACTCATCTGATATCATTAGCCACCTTCACGTCAGTCAAAGAAGACTGCAAACAGCCCCTTCAAACAGACCTTTAACTCATTCTCAGGTTCGCATTGTAAGGGTCTTGGGCCCATATCGACAATGCACATGTTCTTTTTGCTCTTCACCTACCACTGATTTGCATATTAATCTCCTTAATAATCCTCAAAAAATTACCTCTAGATTCTTCATTCATCTATTCATCTAATGCTGCAAACTGGCGCTGGCTAAGTGCTGAGAGCCTGGCAAGTGATATTTATTGTAATAGGACGTGATAAAGATTTACACAAAAATATTGGTAATGATCAACTAATAAAATTCTGCTATAAGTAACTAAATGTACCAGGGATACGTACATGCTGCAATGTCATGCCAGCTATTGCTCACTGTCCTACAGGTCCGAATAGGAGAAGCTCTTTGACATGTAGGGTTGTTGCCATCTGAAACTGGTACCAGGAAATCCCTGCCCATCACCACTGGTAAAATTCAAGGAGTCATTTTACCCCCTCTACTGTCCTGCAGTCTTATTAGAGAAAGACATTTTGAATCACACACACGCACTTCACGCACGCTAACACCACACTATATGAGTTTTATTTATATTCCTTTAAATAACAAAACGCACACTGGCCCAGGGTATTTCAATGTCATGTGTCCTGGTGGTCCTTGAGTGAAAACAAGAAAATACGCAATTTTATTCAGCCCGTATCTATGTGCCCTTAAGACTGCTGATCAGAGACCTTTCAACCGAGCTCCGCCTGAGTCATCTCTACACCTGGTCGAAGAACTCTGTTAACAAGCGCTGCGAAGTTAAGGTGCAGCGCCTCCTGTAAAGTTGTAATAGTGCCAAAGTTCACATCCAAGCAACTGCGCTTGTCTCCGCGAAGAGCACCTGAGGCTGAGCCCCATTGACTCGACTGATGCCTGCGGCAGGCTCCACACAAAGGAAACCCTTCTGCCTCCTGACCGAGGAATCCCCGTCACACGGTGCCGTTCGATAACGCATTAAAGATAAGGCAGGTGGATTAGCGCACTACCAGCCGAGACAAGATCTACGACAACAGACACTGACCTGACAACAAGACTGCGCCCTCCCCTTCCCTTCAACTAGAAACCCACTTACAGTTTATGCATTTTAAAAGAAAGGGGGATTAAGAAGAGAGATTAAATCAATTCTTATCCTACAGAATATCTCCTTTTGGGACAGAGGATTCAAGATTCAAGGATTTTCAAGGCACGAGATGTTCTTGAGACATGTCGCATATGAAAGAGCAAAGTTTTAGTGTATCTAGATTACCGGCAATGCAGTAAACGCATGCAATGCAGTCGAAGCTAACGTTTGGCATATAAGGGCACATTTTCCCGCCATACCTTGAGGAGTCGGACAGATGGCAGGAAGGCAGCGTGGCACAGCTTCCGAATGGTCCAGTTCAGAGGCCGCGGGGCATCCGTGCGACTCATGACCCTTTCCCAAATCCCAGCGGAGAAAAAAAAGAACTTCAGTGTGGAAAATGCCTAGAGAACATGAGGTCGTCCACTGTTGCGACATCCCTCAGCCATCCTGCCCGCGCGCAGGGCTGCGCGAACCATTCCTGACGGGCAGACGCCTCCCCAACTTGGAAGGCTGGCAAAGTGGCTGTGCTCGCGCCACCGACGCTCCCGGGGAAGGCAGCCTCCGCTCCGCTCATGCATACCAAATGCAGCTGAATGGAAGCAATCAGCCCGCTGCTCAGGGGAGTGCCGCGCTGCGCCGGGAGAGGGGGGCAGCCTGCGCGGAGATGCCTGCGGTAAGAGCGGGATGCTCGCGCTCGCTTTCTCCCCCCTCTCTCACTCTTCCTCTGGCTGCACACAGGTCTGGCGTGCCGGGAGGATGCGTGCCACGCGCTCGGCTCTGCCTTTTCTTGCTCCCCTCTCCCGAGGAGGGGGCGCGCTGGAGTTTCATCGAAGCGTGAGTGAATTTCAGGGAGGCAGATATGCGGGCTGGAGAGAAAGCAGTTTAGAAAAGGTGCGAATGGAAATGTGATTGAGGAAGCAAGCTGGGTATAAACGGGAGGAAGATGCCTGGGGTTGTGTTTCTGTCAGGCTGAGGTGATATAGACTTGTAAATTTCTGTTGTTTGCAGGCTGCTTGTTGACGTTCGGTGCGCGGGAACAAAGAGTTGATTAGAGCCCTTGCGGGCTGATAGATGACAATTTTGCAGAATAACAAGGCTCAGAGGTTATTCAGTTATCTCTGACGCGCTGAGAAGTGTCCCTCCGCAGACGTAGCCTCTGTTTGCAGTACCGGCTAAAAAGTCAAACAAGGGGTTAAATGCTGAAGGCTGGCTGCCCCATGGGGCTTAAGCAGAAGTAAAGCATTATAGGGCTGGAGATGATGCGGCCACTGCTTTCAAGTTACAAAACTTTGCTGCTGTTGGCAGCAGGAGAATGGAGGAAAAGCAGAGTGAATGATGAAACCAGTGAATGGATTAATGAATAGGCCTCAAATGCAAATGTATCCGCTGGCCTCATTTGTGACCTGAGAAGCATCGCTATTCGGACTGTGAGTGACAGTTAATAATAGTGAAAAAAGGGAACTGGGCCATGGAGGTGAGTGTGTTGACAATGGAAGCTTTATTAGCCGAACCAGTTAATGAGAAGCACAGTGTGAATGAGTAAAAATTAGAGATGTGCATATAGGGCAGAGGTGTTATACCTGAATAATAAATGTAGCAATAGTGTCTGGTAGAAATATGTAGTGATCCACTGGACAAGCTTGAGTTTAAAGTGTAGTTTATTGATAAATGACTACACAGCTGATCATCTCCTAGGCACATCCATCTCCCCGTCAGTTGGCTTCACAGGATTGAAACATGACATTCTAAATCTTACAAGATGCAGTGACATCATAGAGCAAATCACTGCTGTAATCTAAACCATGTTAAACACAGTATGAAACTTGAACATAGAATATAACATACCTCCCTTTCTCCAAACCTCAAACCAAAACATATAAGTAAATCAACAATAATCAGAACAGTACTTAAGATAAAATACAACTATAATAACTTAATCACAAAACCTACGAGGAGTAACAGAAACCCTAGAACTTTTCCTACGTTGTTCCATAAGAAAAGTAGGAGAACCTTCCTGACCATGCAACATAGGAACATTAGGAATAGGACAAGACTTTGTCTTGACCAACTTGGATAAATTCCACCAACCACCACCTTCAACCTGAAGAGCATTGTTACATATTCTAATAACCCTGACAGGTTCACCAAATTTACACTTTCCTTTCTTGATGTGTACAGGATTCTTAATGCGAACATAATCACCGACAGAAAGAGGAACAATCTTGACCCCTTTCTTTTTGTCAAACCATATTTTCTCTTTTGCCTGTACTATATCAGAATTAGATTTAACCTTTTCCATAAGAGATTCAACATCAATTAAAGCATCTATCCACTTCCCCATCCATCCCGGTCGAAAGCTGGTATTAGCCTTCCTTCCCCTTAACACATCGAAAGGAGAAATTTTAGTAGATGAATGGGGAGTGGTCCTGTAGAACCACAACATACTTTCAAGTGAATTGAAAACATCATGTTTACCATTCACCGCCCACTTGACACACTCACCCACAACTCTGTTCATTCCCTCCACAAGACCATTTGTCTGTGCGTGAGATAAGGAGCTTCTAAGATGTTTAATACCACTTGAACTTAGAAAAAACTGAAATTCTTCACTTAAAAATTGAGTTCCGTTGTCAGAAACTAAAAATTGTGGAAATCCCTCCCTCAAAAATATGTCTTTGAGAAACTTGGCGACACTAGCAGAACTGGACTCCTTAACAACCTTTATCTCCGGCAATTTTGAGGTATAATCCATCAAAACCAAGATGTACTTCATTCCTAAAGGCAAGACTTCATACGGACCCATAATGTCAATACCCACTTTGACCCATGGACTAGAGGGACAATGAATGGGAGCTAAAGGTGGAGTGACAACTTTCAATGTTTTCTCTGACGAACAACACACAGGACAATTTTCTACTGGCGTGCTAATCTCATTATCCATGCTGGGCCACCAGAAATCTTGGCGGACACGCCGTTTAGTGAGCGTGATTCCCAAATGTCCCTCATGAGCTTCTTTGATAATAGTGGATCTAAGCGAATGAGGTGGAATAAGCTTGTCACATCTCATTAGAAGACCATCTTCCACAGATAATTCCGACTCAACTTTCCAATATGGTTGAAGTATGGTCGGCAAAGATTTCTCTTTAGGCCATCTGCATTTGACTAACCTGCATATTTGTTGGAGAAGACTATCACCCGAAAGAGCTGTCCTCCAATCTGCTTCAGTACCAACAGCAAGGAGAGAAATGTCAAGAGAGGCAACAAAACAATCCTCATCATCTTCTTCATTTAAATCCTGAAAACTGGTCCCTTCACCAACCCCACTACTCAGAGGAAAACGAGACAAAAAATCAGCTCTTGTGTTCCTTCCCCCAGCAATATGTGATACCTCGAACTGATACTGAAGGAGTTTGCTGACCATTCTTGTAATCCTTGGAGTACAACATTTGCTTGGACCAGAAGTTAATATTGAAACAAGTGGCTTGTGATCCGTGAACAAATTGAAACGTCTTCCCCATACATACGGCCGATATTTATCAATGGCCCATAAACAAGCTAATAATTCTTTCTCAATTACAGAGTATTGAACTTCTGCACTCCTGAGTACTCTTGAGGCAAAGGCAACCTTCTGCTCTTGACTCCCACTCTGTTGCATGAGAATGGCTCCTAGTCCAACCTGGCTTGCATCTACAGTAATACAGCATGGTAAATCAGGGTCAAAAGGGGTAAGAGCATCACTTTTTTTCAAAGAACTCTTGACTTCTTTAAAAGCATGATCACACTCTACACACCACAAAAATTTAGAAGAACTTTTGAGTAAATTACTAATAGGTATAACCATAGATGCATAGTTAGGGATAAACCTTGAGTAATATTCAAGAACACCTAAAAGAGATTTAACACCTGTCTTGTCCTTGGGCACGGGAGCATTTAAAATGGCATCCGCAAGACCTTGCCTGGGCCTGATACCTTCATGAGACAGTAGGTGACCAAGGTATTCTATTTCCTTCCATGAAAACTTACATTTCTCAGTCTTGAGCACTATGCCACTCTTCTTGAAAATCTCAAGTACATTTCTAATAATGTCGTCATGTGAATCGTTGTCTTTTGCATGGATAAGGACATCATCTTGAATAACAAGAACCCCTTCTACACCTCTCAACATTTTCTGCATGACCCTTTGGAACACTGACGCAGCGGAGGCTAACCCAAAAGGCATCCTCCGATAACGGAACGTTCCTAGAGGGGATACGAATGCAGTTAGAGCACGAGAGTCAGGGTGTAGTTCTATCTGATGATATGCACTAGCCAAATCTAGCTTTGAAAACACACAAGCACCTTTCAAGCTGGTAAAAAGATCAGTGATTTTAGGTAAAGGGTGAGAATCAACCCAGATTGCTTTGTTGAGAGACCTGAGATCCACACACACACGCAATTGTCCATCACGTTTTCGAGCGACGACAAGTGGAGACAACCATAGAGAAGATTCTGTCGGTTCAATGATACCTTTCTCGCATAATGTTTGAAGTTCCTTGTTGAGATCTTCTCTTATGCTGAAAGGAACCCCTCTAAGTTTGTGCCTGACAGGTATAGCATCATCCCTAACAATAATTTTGTGTTTGAAACCTACAATTTTTCCCAGACCATCGCCAAAAACAGAAGGAAACTCCATTTTCCATTTGGTACACTCCTCTTCACAGGTGACTAACAAGACTTGTTCTTTTGTGCCTGGCTTTAAAATCATGCCAAAAAGGCCCTGGTGAAACCACCCAAGAACGTTGAGACCCTTGACCGCTACATAGATTTTTCCCCTGATTCTCCTCCCCTTGAACATAAGAAAATCTTCAATGAAACCCAATAGTTCAATTTTCCGTCCCTCATAGGAAACAGGTGATCGATCAGGAGGGAACAACTCCCTCTCACCCCAAGTTTCATGAAATAATTTCTGGGTAATCATGGTGATCCTAGCACCAGAATCAACAAGTAATTGGAGTTTCTTTTCTACAACCAGAATTTCAACAATAGGATCCACACACATCATCTGAAGAAAATTCATCATGAACAACTGAAACAATTTCTCCTTCTGAATCCTCATCAGACTCTATGACAGAAGCTACAGATTTTTTTTTAAATTTCTTTTTGAGGCAAACTGTAGCAAAATGACCCATTTTCTTGCAATAGTTACACATTGAATTTAGAGCAGGACATTTTGACCCCTTCGCATGAGAAGGACTACCACAACATAAACAAACATTACTGGGTATAGTTACATCATGTTTGATTTTAGTTGAATTATTCGCCATCTTCTTGGAAGGTTTGATCTTGTTTTTCTTGGTAGGCCTAACAAAATTGATATTTTCAACAGGTTCGTCTTCAAGTTCTTTGAGAGAAACTTGGGAGGTCTCTATACTTTTTGCAACTTTAATGGTTTCATCCAGTAAAGGATTGTCCATAGAGAGCAATTTCTGTCTAATATGCTTGTCTTTGCAGTGACAGACAAATTGGGCACGAATAAGTTGTTCAGTGAAATTCTCAAATACACACTGATGCTAACTTACTGAGAATAGAGATATATGCGTCGACATCCTCACTCTCGGTTTGCTTCCTCTTGAAAAATTTGTGCCTAAGTAATATTAGACTAGGTTGCTTGTCAAAACGTAACTTGAGTTTGGAAACAGCAATTTGATATTCATCCAACAAATCACCATTATCAGCTAAATCAGGTAAATGTTTGAATATAGATCTGACCTCAAAACCAAGGGAATGTAATAATATTTTTTTTTTCTTTCGGGACGATATCTTAAAGCTCCCATGGCCTCAAGATACGTCTCAAAAGCATCGAACTAAACATCCCACTTTACTGGTGCTTCTCCTGGAGTTTCTAAAAAAGAAGGAGGAGCATTAATTGTTTGCATATTTGACATTTTTCGAAGATAAAATAAGATACAGTATGAAGAAGTATGAAAGAATCGTATAGAAGTGTTAGAAAAATCATACAACTACATTGTATCCAGAGATATTCAAATTGAGCACATTTTGAATTCTCAATATAGATGTGGAGAAAAAAACCAATAAAAAAAACGTTAAAATAGTAAAGCAAAAAAAAAATAAAAAAAATAGAGTTGAATTTTGGAAGGTGTTAAAATAAGCTGGACTGCAAGTCACTACAAAAAAAATATCTTGTCAATATTAGTGTGCGAATCACTGTGATCTGCTTTGGAGAAATAAAATAGAACTCGCTGTAGGTGTTGGAAATGGTGGTAATCTTGATATATAGATAGCTCAAATATGTTTGAAATAGCTTTGAGGAACTTAAGTGTGCGAATCACTCTAATCCGCATTGAGTGGAATTGATGATGATAAATAGAGGTTTCTATAAGTATAGACTATCAAAAGCATACACTCTTAGACAATTGTGAGCAAAACAAATGTTGTTCATTTATATATATTTGATTGGTTGGTAGAAGATTAGTTGGCAAAGTGTCCAGAAATATTTTTAAAATACGTTGTTATTAGGATTGATTTGATCGTGGTTGGCAATGTGATGATTGGCAAACTGTGCGTTGAGAGTTCTCAGTATATGATGTGTGAGACAATTCTCATGCTCGCGATACTGCGCAAGACAGATCTCGCGATGATGCCCTGTCTCGCTGTGTCGCACGAGACAGCTCCCGATGATGTGTGTAACAGCGTCGAATCTGCGTGGGCTCCCTCGCGGTGGTGCGCGAGACCGCACACTTCGTCGAATCTGCGTGTGCATTCTCGCGGTGGTGCACGAGGTAACGCTCGCGGAAATGCGCGCGTACACCACAGCAGGTGAAAAGCAAACGCCTACAGCAAGGCGCGCGCAGCTCTCAAGAGCCGATAAAAGCCCAAAAATAAATATATTAAAATCACCCACCGATATTTCAGCAGTGTTGGAGCTGAAATCGAAGGTCTAGTCCCAAAACTCCCACCGCAACTGATGTAAGGTCTCGTCCAATAACTCCAGCAGCAGCAACGAAGGTCTAGTCCCAAGGCTCCTACCGCAACTGATGTAAGGTCTCATCCAATAACTCCAGCAGCAGCCGATGTGAGGAAATAACCAGGATTCAGACAAGACCCTTACAGACGTCCGTGAGCGTATCACACAGGGTGAGAGTATCAGTACAGAGAAAGAAAGTCACAGGAAAGCTGAATCAGATGACAAAACTGAAGATGCACGAATGAAGAGCAAAGCTGTAAATATCCATAAATTGAAGGTTGGGTGAGATGTTGATTTAAGTTTAAATAGATTCCATAGTAGATGATCTTGAAAGTAATATCGATATTGAAGATTCTTGAAGTAGATGAAAGAACATGAACAGTCCATGAACTTTTGATTGTGGGTTCTGCTGTGTAGGCAAATCGTCGCCCAAATTCTGTAGTGATCCACTGGACAAGGTTGAGTTTAAAGTGTAGTTTATTGATAAATGACTACACAGCTGATCATCTCCTAGGCACATCCATCTCCCCATCAGTTGGCTTCACAGGATTGAAACATGACATTCTAAATCTTACAAGATGCAGTGACATCATAGAGCAAATCACAGCTGTAATCTAAACCATGTTAAACACAGTATGAAACTTGAACATAGAATATAACAAATATTGAGTCCTAAATATGGTTTACGAAAATATTGCCTTGTTAGATGTCTGTTATTAACTTCAATATGGTTTATTTTTGTGACCAATGTTTCAGACAAACCTATGTTCTCTATGTGCTCCCCTGAGGCCCTGGGGGGCCTCAGTTTGTGGCTGTCTGGGCATTGAAAGAAGCTTCAGAACAAAACAACATTTTTTTTTCCAGATCTTCAATGGGACCAAATGTAAAAAGTATCCAACCAGCAGTTTCATGGGTCTGGACTGAATTTCAGGTTTGTCCCATATGGAGAAGAGTTTTTTCTCAGAAAAATGAATAAGTTCCTTTTAATATTAGAACTTTTTTGAACTGCCCTTTATCCATGCCCTTGCAGGGCCAATCATCTTGGCATAACTGACTATGCTCCTTTCCAGTCCGCCTTGAATCGCACCTATATCCCTCTCTACTGTGACCATTGACCACAAGTAGAGCTTTGTGCTTCTTAATGCTATTTTCTCTTCAGTCTTTAAAAAAGTCTTATCTCTAGATCTCCTTATTTGATTTTTTCCATTTGGTGTCATTTTTGTATTAATATGTTCTCAATTTTTATAAATGTGAGTGTTTTTATTGTTTTGTGTTTTGATTTTTTTTTTAATTTGTTTTAATACTTCTAAATACTTTACACATTTTCTCTAAGTTAAGCCTCTCCTCTCTGTGCCACAGATACCAGGGATTGAGCTCAGGCTAAAATTAGTGAAATCTTTGACTGGACCTAACAAGATAGTAACTTTATTACTAGCAGTGGAGACAATTCCACCCCAACTAATAAAACACTTTGTCACACTCACAATTGTTTCTTGAGGCAGCACTATCTTGACGATATGTGAGCAGTTACTTGGAAGTCAGGAGGAAGAATGCGTTGCATATTGTGAGACCTAAAACAGTCAAAATTAAATTGAAGGTATCACATTGTGCTTTAGGAATCAAAGAGGAGATGGTTAACAGGCTCAGTATTTGAAAGGGTCTGACAGACAAGAAGTCACTCACCAGAGATATGCAAAACTATTGTTTTTGATCTTTCTCTTACCAACGTAGAACGTATACATTTAACAGTGAACTATGGGTACTAAAACACAAACACTATAGAACACCTTCCAATTTGGGTCACCCACTAAATGTAAACATTTCAAACACTGGCAAGTGGCCTTAATATTTTTAAATCTGGATTCTAAGCAGTTGTGAATACTTTTTATAATGAATGTATATATTTGTAAAAAACATGCACACTATCATCTAAAGGCTAAGTAGCCTCTTTCATTTACAGCTGAAATAGACTGAGCAGCAAAGCTACAGTAATGCAGAACGAAGTGACTGTAAGGTGACAGGGGCTCACTAACTTGCAACTTTCAATACCGAGTCTTACACATATGGATTAAGCAAGGGTATTTATATCCTGCGCGGGCATCAACAAAATCCATTCTGAATGCTAAGTAATTTCACAGACTGTCCTGGCTTACTCATCCTTCCTTTGCTAAAGCCTGCTCTTGGGACTGCCATGCTAGTCCTATTCCAATGTGACAAAACTGTTCATTACAGTTGATGCAGCGTATGCCCTCCCAGTAAATCCTTCAGCCAAATCAACCACGTAGTAGCAAGCTCTATGAAGCTAAGCATCATTAAAAGAACACAGAGTTTGCAAGATATAGCAATGCATAGTTACACTGATGAAAGAAAAACAAACAGTGTATGCACTCATATGCCTCCTAAAACCCAAATAATTTAATCTATTCATCATTCCCCAGTGCAAAGTTACTCAAAAGAACAGACTTACAGATCCTCATCCCCTGAAACATGGGGTAGAGTAAGCAAAAACATCATATCGACAATTAAATTACTATTAGTACTGACTTTACGATTGTATTTTAGGTTCAGCAGACTTGGCGGAGGTCTCAGCAACTGGGGGAAGGGATCTCCCTATGGTACAGTACAGGGAAAAGTTTTAAAGTTTATTAAAGTTTAAAAAAATAATTAAATTATGATTATGTTGAATGTTAAAGATATTTAATTGTATGTATTTATTTTGAAACAATACCATTTATTTAAAAAATGCTAAAGCACTATCAACATAATTTTGATTTAAAATATTAATGGAAGTATATTAAATTAAAATATTTTTTTTAATGAATTTTAAACAAATTCCCTTAAAGTATTTTTTTTATGTATTAAAGGTTATAAACAGTTATGTATAGAATTAATTTTAATAAATGTAATTACATTTATTTATGACTAGAAATGTAATTGAAATATTTTAAAAATAAAATCGAATTTATATATAATCTACATTTCATTTTTTAATGTTAACATGAATATGGGTATTTTAAAAAAAAGTTTTTAAATACATTAATTCATTTTGACATAATTTAATTTGGGTACTGTTAGACCTGCCATAGTTGGCGTGGTTTCGCCTGACATTTTGCTTTCTGTTTTGCTGACTTCTGTGTTTTTTGCTGGCATTAGGATTCTGTATTTCAATAACAAGGGGTAACCCCAGTAATGCTGGGACCTGGGTAAAACAGTAATAAAGGAAACAATGGTCCCTCAAGGAAGAAGTGTGAACCTCAACTTCCATGGAAAAAGAGTAAATTACCATCAACTGATTGATCTTACTTAAAACAAAACAGTTTATTCAATGTTTCAGCATTAGGATTACAAAAAGTTCATTGAACTTTCTTACTTAAGACATATATAGATAAAGTGATGCTCCCAACCGACACAATGAGGTAAGAGGGTATAAAGTGCGCTAATGCTATACAGTATATGTACATAAATAGTGACTGATTGAGGATGCAGTGCTGTTTGATACACGCTCTGTCAAAGAGTGAAAGGCTCCAAATAACATAAAAAACAGTACAGTAATTATTATGTCAATGTTTTGACCCTATGGGATTAATAATGAAGGAGTGAAAACTCAAAATTGAATACGGTAGCACCAGAAAAGACAAGAGAAAGACAGAAGATGTGTTGTTTCGTAATTGTACGACAACCACCAGGAATTCACAATTTTTGAACATCACAGGACTTCTGCTGCGCTTATGAGGAAAGTCATCCTTTATGGAAGAGGAAGCCTCACTCACATAATAGTGTCTTGCTTCATCATCGGCATCCTCTATCCACCCTAGTAGGTCAGTGCCACCAGGGTGGACTCAACTTCCTCAAAGACTAAAAGAAAGGAGGGAGTTCTTAGACAAAAACTACAGAACAAGACATGATACAGACTATCTAAAAATACCTCAGATTTCCTTGGTATTCCACCTTTATTGGTGATGACCCTAGCTATATCTAAAACTAAGAACAAGTGGGTATACAGCGGATTTTGGCTCAAACCCATCTCATATCTGTAAGAGTCCAGGTTGAGTCCGCCCTCGAGAGAAAATGAACTACAATGGAAAGTGAAAACAGCCTGAATATGCTTGATGGGTCTGTCAGCCTGTAAAATGTGTGCAGGATATCTGGCAGGGATGTGACTGGCCCTGTACAATGAGCTAAAAACTACAATTAATGTGCATGATACACTGTGTGTGCATTGAAAAACTAAGAAGAGTGAAGCATCGATTTCCTTGTCGTTGCGTTGATTTTCCAGCTCCCAACAGCAGAAATAACCTCCAGAGGCCCAAGACAGTCACAGGCACCTCTTGGCAGGTCAGAACTCCCAGCAAGGAAGTTCAGGGGAGCTGAGGTGAAGTCTTTGTGTTCCTGAGACTTCAAAACAGGAGGCAAGCTCTACTCAAGCTCTTTGAGACTTTCCTCAAGCAGGGGACACAGCACACAGCAAAGTCCTTCTCCTTTCCTTGGCAGAAACAGCAACTGCAGGCCAACCCCAGACACACAGCAAGGGCAGTACTTCTCCTCAGTTTCTTCAGCTCTTCTCTGTGGCAAAGTTTCCCCTTGATTCCAGAAGTAGTCTAAAGTCTGGGGATTTGGGTCTGATACTTATACCCCAAAATGTCTTTGTTCTCTTTGTGCAAGGGACTCTGAGCCCAGTTCAAACCAGTTCTGGGGGTCACTCTGCAAGTGCACAACAACATCCATTGTCAGTGTGAGCCTTGGCTCCAGACACACCACAGGGGGCAGAGCCAGCATTGTGGAAGGCAGGCACAGCCCTATGTAGGTACAGGTGCTACTCCTCTCACCAATCCAAATGCAGATCAGGCCTATCCAACTTAGTGCTGACTCATCCGGACTCCTGGACCCACTGCACCCCCTCAGCCCCTGTCACTCCAAAGCCGGACAGTCAATCCCCAAACAGGCAGAGGCACAGATGATGGTTGAACAAGAAAATAGCCACTTTCTAAAAGTGGTATTTTCAAACTCAGAACCTTTCCTAAAAGATTCATCTTTAGATTCTGAGTTCAGGCATACTAAACTTTATTTTTCAATCTGGTCCCAATGGTAAATTATATTTATAAGTTGTTATAAATTAACTCCCATGCTTTCCTATGGGGACAGATAGCCTTGCAAGAGTGTATAACGAAATTGGCAGTATTTCACTGTCAGGACATGCCACACACATCAGGGCATGTCCTACCTTTCACGTACACCGCACCGTGCCCACAGGGGTACTTTGGGCCTACCTCAGGGGTGACTGACATGTAAGAAAAGGGAAGGTTAGAGCCTGGCATGTGGGTGCACTTGCCAAGTCAACATGGCAGTTAGCAAACTGCGCACAGGCACTGCAGTGGCAGGCCTGAGACATCTTTTCAGGGCTGCTCATGTGGGTGGCACAATCAGTGCTGCAGGCCCACTAGTAGTATTTGATTTACCAGCCCTGGCACACCCAGTGCACTTTACTAGGGACTGACCAGTAAATCACAATATGCCAATCAGGGAGAACCAATCATAATAACAATTCACACAGATAGCATATACACTTTAGCACTTATTACCAGTGGTAAAGTGCCCAGAGTCCTAAAACCAACAACAATAGGTCAGGAAAAAATAGGAGGAAGAAGCACAAAGTTTGGAGATAAACCTACAAAAAGGGCCAAGTCCAACAGTAGAGCTGCAATATGAATGAGCTTCATCAGTGTTTAGGTTAATTTCATCATGTTGTGGTGTATGTGCACTGGCCCTGAGGGTTCTAAACCCATGTGTGGGAACAAATCTAAATACACAACTTTGTTCGATTGGACAAAAAATGACGCCAGTGGAAAACAATGTTTCTATATGTACAGTGTGTTAAAAGTATGTTCTGATTGACTTTAATATATAAATTAAACAATACAAGCGGATTGAAAAGATACAACAGGACATTCTAGACTAGGAATTCAATGGAAGGATGTTTGCCTCCTATCTTACACTGTGTTGAGCTCATGAGTGATAGAATCGACTTTGACAATCCAATATAGTTTTCTGCGCAATAGAGCATTGGCAATGTTACCTCCACTGGGGCCCAAAGTAACATGTTCTATTACTTGCCAGCTCGTATCCTCAAAAGTGTGTTCTGCTTGTTGGTTATGTTCCACCAGGGGTGCGCTGGCAACTCCACGTTTAATTCTGCTGTTGTTCTTTAAGATACAATATATAATTGTTGGCGTAGTTTTGTATAAATTACATCACTAGTATTGCAATTCATGAAAGTAGTCAAACTGAAATTCACAATCAAATGTATAAACATCTTGGTTTGCAAACAGTATTTACATGCCATGCAGTGGCCACACTTTAAGTGGCCTAGAAGGGGTGCCAGACACCACTGGAAGTTTAGTGTGATTTTAGATTGGGGAGGAAGAGTGGCCCTAAATTAGGCATCCCTAAGGTTATTCCCTCTCTTGAATGACAACTTAGGTCCCTATTTCATGGTGAGAGAGCATCGCAGCAATTTCCAATGCTCTCTGACAATCTTTTTGATTTTGCTACTCGCTGGGCTGGATGTACTCACGCAAATAATACAATCACATTTGTTACCGTTCAAGAAGTGTGTCTCTAGGATTGTACGAGGCTATCTTTCTTGCCTGTCTGATGAGACATCTGGGGTAACCTTGTTTGATCAGTTTAGCAATCAATGCGTCTGATTCACTTAAATAATCTGATCTTTTGGTGCTGTACGTCGTATGTAGATAGGGCAAATTGTCCCGAGACTCCATGGATGGCTACTGGAGTAATGGAGCAGTGATTTCCGCTCAGTTGGCTTCCTGTACAATGAGACATAGATAAGGCTTTCCGCAGCCTTGAACCATAAGTCCAAGAAAGGGATAGCTGTGTTATTAGACTCTTTGGTGGCTTTTATATCTGTAGATAATGTGTTGAGCCATGGGTGGCAATTGTGCAATTATTGCCTTGTCCCTTTCCAAATAAGAAAAACATAATCTATATACCTTACCCCCAGGCTACCTATTGGGTAGGTTATTTGTCCCACCCACTAAGTATATATTATAGACAAACTATTGTAAGCCAAGTGATGTGGTTTTTCCTTCATAGGTACCTCCCAATCTTCGTCTTTAGGATTCTCAGCCCCTTACCACTTCTAAACAGTGCTAAAGTGCATGTGCTCTGTGTTCTAAACATGGTAACATTTGCTTATCCCCGATTGGCTTATTTAAGTTACTTTTAAAGTCCCTAGTAAAGTGCACTATATGTGCCTAGGGCCTGTAAATTAAATGCTACTAGTGGGCCTGCAGCACTGATTGTGCCACCCTCTTTAGTAGCTGTTGGAAACGGCCCTTTTTGCAGGGTTATCCCCAAACTTTTTGCTTCTTCCTCCTTTATTTTTTCTGACCCGTGGTTGTTGGCAATAGGACCCTGGGCACTTTACCACTGCTAATCAGTGCTAAAGTGCATATGCTCTCTGTATAAATTGTTATATTGATTGGTTATCCATGATTGGTATATTTGTTTCACCTGTTAGCCCCTAGTAAAGTGCACTGTGTGTGCCAGGGCTGGTGATTCAAATGCTACTAGTGGGCTGCAGCACTGATTGTGCCACCCACAGGAGTAGCGCTAAAATGATGTCTTAGGCCTGCTTGCAGTGCCTATGTGCAGTCCAGGACTGCCATGTCGACCTGGCCAGTGCACCCACTGACCAGGCCTTATCCTTCCCTTTCTGTACATGTCAGGCATCCCTATGGTGGCCCTAGGTACCCCCCTGGGCTGGGTGCAGTGTATCTGAAAGGTAGGGCATGTACTGAGGTGTGTAACATGCCCTGGTAGTGAATTACAGCCATTTTCGTTTTTCACTGCTGAGAGGCTATCTTGCCCATAGGATAGAATGGGGAAGGCTGTTTACATGCCTATCTTCCCATAAGGGCAAGATAGAAAATCCAAGTTTGGTATCTCTGTGTTCAGAATTTAATTATACATCTTTTTAGCAAGATGGTTTTTAAATTCACTGTGTGAGAATAGCACTTTTTAGAAAGTAGCTATTCTCCTGTTTAACCTTCCTGTGTGCCTGTGTGCTGGTTGGCTGACTGGTGTCATGTGATGGGCCAGGTGGCTCCAGGAGCCTGGATGAGTCAGCAGAAGGGTGAATAGGGAGATCTGCTTTAGATGGGTGGGAGGAGTAGTCCCTGGGTTTGAATAGGGCTGCCCCTGACAAACACAAAGCTGGCTCCACCCCCTGCTGGCCAGGCTGAGGACTCTGCCTCTGCTGGCACAAAGAAGGCTCCACCTCCTGCTGAGCGTCTAACGACCCTGCCCCTCACTCTGAAAGGAACCAGGTGCTCCAGAGCAGAGCACACCCAGGAACCGGTTTGAGCAGGGGAATCCCCCCACTGGAACAAAGAGAGACAAAGGCTTGGAGGGGTATAAGAAGAGGACCCCAGACACCTAAAACTTTAGATCACTTTGGAACTAAGAAGAAACCTCTGCCAAGGAGAAAGCTGGAAGAAACTGAAGAGGAGAAGACTGCCTGCTTGCTGTTTTGCTTTGCTGCCAAGGAGAGGGGAAGGACTTTGCTGTGTCCCCTTCTTTTGATTCTGATCTCCAAGGGCCTGAGAAGAGCTGGCTCCCTGTTAAGAAGTCCCAGGAACAAAAGGACTTCACCACCAGCTCCCCTGGAACTCTGCTGAGAGAGTTCTGACCTGCCTTGGAGTGCTTGCCCAGTCTTGGGGCTTCAGGAGGTCGTTTTTGCTGTGTTGAGGGAGCTGGGAAGCAGAAGCGTGAACAAGAGTGACTGGTACCCAACGCATCATCCGATTGCGTGTCGCAAGACGAGAGTGCGTGGAAAATTTCATCGCGGCACCATCGCAACACGCAGGGTCTCCGCATCGCCGAGTGCGTCGAGCATCGTCCCGAAGCGTGAAGCTTCCTGCCATTGCGAGGGTTGTCGCAGAACCAGTTTGCGGGCCGCACCACTGCCGGTGCGTGAAAAGTCTCCAATCGCTGCGTGCGTCGACGCAGAGTCCCGTTCCGTGGCGCATCGAGAGTTGCGGCGCCGGAAGGCAACGCTGCGCCACGCATCGCACCACATCGAAGAGTGTCGCATCGAACCTGTGCGTGAAGCTTCCCCCTAAGAAACCTACGCAACGAAAGCCAAAGGTATCGCATCCTCCCCCTACAGATCGGAGCCGGCGCATCCACCTCTGCTGCGTGAAGCAGGGCTGCTGCAAAGCCTCCCCAGGATCTCAGGAGCATCGCATCGCCTTTGCCATCTTCCTTGTTATAGCTTTTGGGAACCTTATCGCAACTACAGGTACTGTTGGGCACGAAAGTGTCGCATTTTGTGCATTGAGAGCCGCATTGTGCAGGACACTGACTTTGACATCCTGGAGTACTTTCTGCAAACTCTTGAACTATCCTTAAAGTAACCTTTTTGAATTATATGTTGGTTTGTCTGTAGTATTTGGTCTTGTGAAGTTTTTAGTAAAGATACATTATTTTTCTAAAACTGGTGTGGAGTAAATCTGTGGTGTTTTCACTGTGTTACTGTGAGTGTTGGTACAAATACTTTACACATTGCCTTTGATAGCCTAGACTGCTCAGGCCAAACTACCTAGAGGGTGAGCAGGGGTTATCTTAACAGTGTATCCCCCTTTCCCTGACTAGAAGCAAGGGTCCCTACTTGGACAGTGGTACCTACCCTGCCAACTAGAGACCCCCAGATCTAACATTGGTGGTCAGCGGTGAGGATTGAACTTGTATTTGTACTTGACCCACAGTAATTGGTGTACATCACTAGGAGTGCAGACCAATAGACAACCACATGCTGTATGTTTGATTCTATTTTGGAGTAACTCTTCAAGAGCATCATGTCTCAGGTGGCAACAAGTGAGAGGGCAGAATTGGAGTTTTCCATGGAGGATCTGTATTCGTACAAGGTTGAGGAGCTCAAGCAATTCTGCAAAGACCTTGGTTGCCCTGTGAAAAGCGGATCTAGAAGGGATGTGCTACAAAGAGTCTTGAAGGCCTGGTGGGAGGCCCAAGAAGAGGATGATGCAGATGAAGAGGATGGTTTTGTTTCCCAAGCTCTGCCCGTGGTCGGACCAGTCTCAAGGGCTGGCAGCTCCCATTCCAGTAGGAGTCTCACTCCAGAGGAGTTGGAGGAGAATCAAAGGGCTAGAGATCATGAGTTAGAAGTCATGAGGCTTGAGTTGAAGCTGATGGAAATGGAAACCCAAAACAAAATAGAAGAGAGCAAGAAGATGTATGCCTTGGAAGAATTGAAATTGACCTTGGCACATGAATTAAGAATGAGGGAGCTTGATATGGAGCTCGAGAGGCTTGAGGCCATGAGTGTCTCAGCTGAAGAAGAAAGGTTAGCTCAGGAAGTGAGCTTTGCTGAGTTGGAGGTGGAGTCCAGCTCAGATGGTGGCAGCAAGATTGTAGTTTCTAGTGCTGAGAGAAAGGTACAAACACCCAGAGATGTGGCGCCTAACTTGAGGGAGGGGGTTGACATACACCAGGGAGTTCAGGTTTATGATGTAGTTCCAGTGGAGTGCAGTATCCCTGAAGTGGATTGGGGAACTGGCACAGGGGACCATATTCCTAGTGGTGGGAGGGACACTCTACTGACCCTAGATGAGAGGTACAGGGAGAGGGGTTCCCCCATGGTAGGAACCTTGGTGTGTGAGTGTGGAGACCGCCCAGAAGAGTGTGAGTTGTGTGACAGAGACAGTCAGATACTGTCTTGCCAATCTCAGGAGAGTGGTGTGGGGTACGTGTGTGAGGCACTGGAGGGTGAGGCAAACGGTAGCTTGGTTAACAACTGTGGGGGGCTGTGTGATTCATTTGTTGGAGAGCATATTTTAAGTCCCTGTTTTCCAGAGCTATGCCAACACCCGGTGGAGAGTGAGTTCTCTGGTTCCAGGGAGCTTGCGTTGGAGGCAGACCTTTGGTTGGATACCAAAAGGGCTGGAGAGGCATTGGGGAGTGATCCCAAAAGGAGTGGCCCAGATATCTTCCAGACCTGTGAGGTGGAAGAGGTTCGGTGTAGCTCGGTTAGGTCCCAGTGTAGTGGGAGGGGTGTAGGGGCTCACGTCCTGTCTCAGTGGAGAAGGGGTGAGTGTGGGACTGTGGGTCCCAAGGTGCCCGAAACCCAGTCTCAGGGCCTGGAGGATTCCTTAAGGGAACACCAGGTTGGGGGCCTAGACCGTGCTAGTAGGCCATTTGAGGAGGATCTCCTAGTGTCAGGAGAACCTGGAGCCTCTGTAAACAGAGCTCCAGTGGTTCTGGTGTCTGGCGGCACCGCTCCAGTTGGGAGGGTGCAGAAGTCCAGACTGAGGGGTGAGAGGGGGATGTGTTCCCCAGTGGGAGAACCAGTGGGTCAGGGACCAGCCAGAAGGGCTGAGTCCCCTAGGAGTGACCATGGTGACACCACTTCTGTCCTGGGGGATCTTCGCGCACTGTCAGGTGGACAGGGGCCGGGAGATCTGCGCCAGGCAGACTGTCACGAGACACATGAGTCATGTGTCACCCTCGGGGAGATACTGTGTGAGTCCCCAGAAGTCCTGGCATGCCAGGCAGGTGTGCAACTACAGGGTTTAGTCCCTGGGTTGGGAGGCCAGGTTCAGGATCTGCCTGACCTGGAGGGAAGGACATCTGTAACCAGTGTCCTGACCGGTTTGGCTTCCAGGGGTACCACTCCAGTGGGGAGGGTGCAGCACTCTGGAAGGGGGTGCAGAGGGAGGGAGTCCTCGCCTCTGACCCCGGTTCACCTGGAGGGTTGAGACCCTAGGTTGGAGGGCCATGTCCGGGGTGTCCCCCCTGACCTGGGATCCAGTTGCAGGATAGAACCCCTGAACTGGTGGGCGAATGGTGCAGGACACCTGCCACAGGTGCCCTGACTGTTCTAGAAGGGGGTACCGCTCCAGGTGGGAGGGTACAGAACCCCAAGGAAGAGGAGGACTGGGTATGGAAAAGCCTACCCCAGCCTCCTGTCCAGCCACCGGATACAGGCCCGGGGCTGGTCGGTCAGTGCCAGGTTGTCAGACCCGACCTGACAGGGAAGGGAGTGGACAAAGGGTGCCAAGCACCTGGGGCTACCGCCCCCCACCCTCTGACGCCACAGGGGTTTGAGAGCCCTAAGAGGCATAAGGCCTGGGTCTCATCCCTGACCACTGTCATTGGTCACTGCGGCTTGCTGTCTGTCTGTTGGGACACACCTGTGAGCAAGTTAAGGCTAGGTGCTGCACAGGTGGTGTCCACAGGTGAAGAGAAGGGTTCCACATGGGTTGGCTTGGTGGACCCTGAGAGTATGGATGGAGAGATCCAACCTGGTTCAGGAAGGCGTAGAACAGGAATAGTGCCCTGCTGTTTGGGCCGGTTTCCGTGTTCTATCGCCCTAAGCAGGGAATCCCATCGAGGTATCGCTTGGTCTACCCTGGCTTTAGGCTGGAAGGGGGTTGTGTTGGAAACGGCCCTTTTTGCAGGGTTATCCCCAAACTTTTTGCTTCTTCCTCCTTTATTTTTTCTGACCCGTGGTTGTTGGCAATAGGACCCTGGGCACTTTACCACTGCTAATCAGTGCTAAAGTGCATATGCTCTCTGTATAAATTGTTATATTGATTGGTTATCCATGATTGGTATATTTGTTTCACCTGTTAGCCCCTAGTAAAGTGCACTGTGTGTGCCAGGGCTGGTGATTCAAATGCTACTAGTGGGCTGCAGCACTGATTGTGCCACCCACAGGAGTAGCGCTAAAATGATGTCTTAGGCCTGCTTGCAGTGCCTATGTGCAGTCCAGGACTGCCATGTCGACCTGGCCAGTGCACCCACTGACCAGGCCTTATCCTTCCCTTTCTGTACATGTCAGGCATCCCTATGGTGGCCCTAGGTACCCCCCTGGGCTGGGTGCAGTGTATCTGAAAGGTAGGGTATGTACTGAGGTGTGTAACATGCCCTGGTAGTGAATTACAGCCATTTTCGTTTTTCACTGCTGAGAGGCTATCTTGCCCATAGGATAGAATGGGGAAGGCTGTTTACATGCCTATCTTCCCATAAGGGCAAGATAGAAAATCCAAGTTTGGTATCTCTGTGTTCAGAATTTAATTATACATCTTTTTAGCAAGATGGTTTTTAAATTCACTGTGTGAGAATAGCACTTTTTAGAAAGTAGCTATTCTCCTGTTTAACCTTCCTGTGTGCCTGTGTGCTGGTTGGCTGACTGGTGTCATGTGATGGGCCAGGTGGCTCCAGGAGCCTGGATGAGTCAGCAGAAGGGTGAATAGGGAGATCTGCTTTAGATGGGTGGGAGGAGTAGTCCCTGGGTTTGAATAGGGCTGCCCCTGACAAACACAAAGCTGGCTCCACCCCCTGCTGGCCAGGCTGAGGACTCTGCCTCTGCTGGCACAAAGAAGGCTCCACCTCCTGCTGAGCGTCTAACGACCCTGCCCCTCACTCTGAAAGGAACCAGGTGCTCCAGAGCAGAGCACACCCAGGAACCGGTTTGAGCAGGGGAATCCCCCCACTGGAACAAAGAGAGACAAAGGCTTGGAGGGGTATAAGAAGAGGACCCCAGACACCTAAAACTTTAGATCACTTTGGAACTAAGAAGAAACCTCTGCCAAGGAGAAAGCTGGAAGAAACTGAAGAGGAGAAGACTGCCTGCTTGCTGTTTTGCTTTGCTGCCAAGGAGAGGGGAAGGACTTTGCTGTGTCCCCTTCTTTTGATTCTGATCTCCAAGGGCCTGAGAAGAGCTGGCTCCCTGTTAAGAAGTCCCAGGAACAAAAGGACTTCACCACCAGCTCCCCTGGAACTCTGCTGAGAGAGTTCTGACCTGCCTTGGAGTGCTTGCCCAGTCTTGGGGCTTCAGGAGGTCGTTTTTGCTGTGTTGAGGGAGCTGGGAAGCAGAAGCGTGAACAAGAGTGACTGGTACCCAACGCATCATCCGATTGCGTGTCGCAAGACGAGAGTGCGTGGAAAATTTAATCGCGGCACCATCGCAACACGCAGGGTCTCCGCATCGCCGAGTGCGTCGAGCATCGTCCCGAAGCGTGAAGCTTCCTGCCATTGCGAGGGTTGTCGCAGAACCAGTTTGCGGGCCGCACCACTGCCGGTGCGTGAAAGGTCTCCAATCGCTGCGTGCGTCGACGCAGAGTCCCGTTCCGTGGCGCATCGAGAGTTGCGGCGCCGGAAGGCAACGCTGCGCCACGCATCGCACCACATCGAAGAGTGTCGCATCGAACCTGTGCGTGAAGCTTCCCCCTAAGAAACCTACGCAACGAAAGCCAAAGGTATCGCATCCTCCCCCTACAGATCGGAGCCGGCGCATCCACCTCTGCTGCGTGAAGCAGGGCTGCTGCAAAGCCTCCCCAGGATCTCAGGAGCATCGCATCGCCTTTGCCATCTTCCTTGTTATAGCTTTTGGGAACCTTATCGCAACTACAGGTACTGTTGGGCACGAAAGTGTCGCATTTTGTGCATTGAGAGCCGCATTGTGCAGGACACTGACTTTGACATCCTGGAGTACTTTCTGCAAACTCTTGAACTATCCTTAAAGTAACCTTTTTGAATTATATGTTGGTTTGTCTGTAGTATTTGGTCTTGTGAAGTTTTTAGTAAAGATACATTATTTTTCTAAAACTGGTGTGGAGTAAATCTGTGGTGTTTTCACTGTGTTACTGTGAGTGTTGGTACAAATACTTTACACATTGCCTTTGATAGCCTAGACTGCTCAGGCCAAACTACCTAGAGGGTGAGCAGGGGTTATCTTAACAGTGTATCCCCCTTTCCCTGACTAGAAGCAAGGGTCCCTACTTGGACAGTGGTACCTACCCTGCCAACTAGAGACCCCCAGATCTAACAGTAGCCCTTTAAACATGTCTCAGGACTGCCACTGCAAAGCTTGTGCAAACAGTTTTAAACTGCCATTTAAACCTGGCAAGTTAAATATACATGCTACGTCCACATGTTCCTTTTTATTATATGTAAGTCATGCCCTATGGACAGTGTGTCATGTATTTAAAAAGAAGGACATGTACTTGTAAGTGTTACATGTCCTGGTTGTGATATACTCTTAAATTTGTTTTTCACTACTGCAAGCTCTTTCTCTCCCATAGGTTAAGACTGGGATTACCTTGCAACATTTTATAAGTGTAATTTCCAATTGAGAAAAGATAGAATTTTGGAGTTTGGTGTCTCCTGACTCATAATTTAAAATTCCATCTTATGGTAGAGTTGGATTTTGAGTTGCAAATCTGAAAATGCCACTTTTAGAAAGTTGTCATTTTCTTGCTTTAACCATACTGCACCTGTGCTTCTCTCTAAATACATGCCTGGGGTGGGTGACAGCTGGGCTTTGTGTATTAACTCTAGACAATCACAAACAAAGGGAGCTGAGGTGTCCCTGATGGGCATTAACATACTGATGGGTCTTCCTGGCCTGGATGGGAGGGAGGAGCTGACAGTTGCACCTGGACAGAGCTGTGCTTGTCCCCACACAAGAGCTGCATTACCTGTAGTGAGTCTGACGCTAGGTCAGGAAGGGTAGGTTCCTAGTGTACTTCTAAGCCTCTTTGATGTCCCCCCACTTCAGTGGCCAAACTAGGTATAAGTGCCGCCATGAGGCACTGCCACTCTGCTGAACTGCTTCACAGTGTTGGACTGCTGCCTGTTGTCTCTTGCCTGGGAGTGAAAAGGACTGGGCCAGCATTTCTATAACTTATACATCTTCACATAACTTAAGTGACTCAAAGGGCTTGCTGGCTTGCCTTCTGTTCTGAAGTCTCAGGGACATCAAGGACTTTCTACAACCTGTCTTCAGCTGCTGGACTCTGCCATCTGTGAGTCCTGCCCTGCCAAGACGTGCCAATCTAGTCCTGGGCCTTGGAAGTCAGTTCTGCAGCTGTTTCTCTTCAAAACCCGCATTGTCGACTTTTTACTTGTCGGAACTGATGCGTTCCTTTTATTGCTGATGCACCGCTGCTTTGAGGATGCTACAGCGGCAACTGTGTGGCTTGACGATGATGCATTGCCTTCATTGCCAGTGGTTTGACACTAAAGTATTCGCAAACTGTACAATTTGGAACCGATACATCGCCTGCAATCTTTCGGATCAACACTGACGCATCACCTCCGACCACTCTTCGCAGTTGATCTTCGGTGTCAACGCTTCCTCTGTGAAGGTACTGGTTTCAGCAGGCTTGCATGGCTTCTGTATCTGACCCATGCTCCATCATGGCCAGCTTAACTTTTCAGATTTGACCCGGTCCAGCGTGACCAGATAGCCCCGGTTGGTGCTTTGTGACTCTAATCACTATATTTCAAGTTATTCTTTAACAATGAACAACTCCAGTTCTGCTAATTGGATTTCTGTCATTTAGGTCATGTTATGTTCATTAAATGAAACTCAAATTTTCTAACCTGGTGTGGATTATTTCTGTGCAGAGTTTTCACTGTTTTACTATTTTAAGTATTGCGCAAGCACTTTTTCAAATTGCGTCTTAAGTTAAGCCTGACTGCTCTGTGCCAAGCTACCAGAGGGTGAGCACAGGTTAATTTAGGATGTGTATCTGACTTACCCTGACTAGGATTGTGGTCCCTACCTGGACAGGGCGCATATCTCTGCCAACTAAAGACTCAAAGACTAGCAAGTACTATTTTCTATGAGAGGGTGTTGAAATAGTGGATGGCCATGTGTGGTGCTGGACTTACTCCAAGTCCAAACTGGAGTGCATATACCACAGTTTTTAGTCTTTTTTGGCTGATGTAAATTTAGAAGTTCAGTTTATGAATAGCAATGGTCTAACTCTTTTGTGGGTGGGCCAATGTCCTTGTCTAAATCCCTCCCTGGCCCTCCTTACTTTTCCCAAAACAGCTACCCTTTACTATTAAGTATTTCCTACAGTCCAACCACACCCTCTTTCCCTGCTACATTTACTACTAAGACGTGTTTCTAAGTGCGGGGAGATCTCCACAGCTGGGGTGGATATATCTTTCAAAAAAGATAGGCATGAAATGTGTCAAACCTGTAAGTAGGCTTATGAATGCCCCTTTGTAGTATATTAGTAGTTTACATCCCCCTGAAAAAACACTCTTTTCTTGTGTTCCAGAGAGGAGGGGCTGGGAGTAGGATAGCAACCTATAAATTGATTTTATCAGCTCCCCCCGCCAGCCCCCCTCCCTTTCCTGCCCTATCTGTGGATGGCTGCTTTGAAACATTAAGTTGTCGGATAACACAGGGCCTGCGGGAGGAATATTGGCCGAGGACGCTTCATCACAAACAAGCGCACGCGCAGGAAGTGGACTGAATGCGAGCTTATGATTCAATTATAGGCTCATGATGCAAGAGAAATGCGCCTCTTTTGCCAAGCAGCCCTTCATCCGCAGTGACCTCGGCCCTGTCTTTCGTGACCTCTGATTCGCTTTGCTACCACGCTATTCTGTTTTTCATTACACAGTCCTGTAATCCCAGAGGGAGCGATTGAACCTTGTAATCTACTGGGATTTGCATCCGACCATCGAGAGATTCTGAGGTCAGGTTCATCAATGGCACCGCCTGAAACAATGAGTTGGGGAGTAATGATGTCTCAGTTGTCATGGATATGAAGGAAAGCTTACATTGTCTTCTGCTGCAGCATCGTGGTACCCTAGCATGGCACCAAGCACGCGATGGTGCAGTGGATTGTAGCACAATGATGCAAGCAACGATGATGCATTGGAACACAAGGAGCCCTGAAGCAGGCAATGGAGCACACGACGGCATCAATGCAGTGCAACACACTAGGGAACTAAGACATAAATTATAAAGTGGAACACACTCATTATGCAGTGATGCGCTGGAGTACAATAAATTACTCAGGCATGCAGTGACTCATGGGGCAAAACAGAGCATCAATGAAGTGGAAAACACTACAGCACGGAAACATGCATGATGTAGTGGAACACAATAGGACCTAAAGTCAATAAAGGTCTCCCAATCGCTATTCTCATGTAATAATGTAGAAGACATGTTCTACATTAACCCAGTAATTGGTGTTTAAACATCCAACCAATATAAGTAAATTAAGGAAGATTCTCAAAATGTTTGAGAAATTAAAAATCAAACAGCCTTCTCTGTCAAAAGAATAAAAATTGAAAATATTTTATCTATATACAACAGAAAACAAACAAAAGCACAAACATAAACTCGGCTATCCAAAAGCCAATATCTATCTATCTATCTATCTATCTATCTATCTATCTATCTATCTATCTATCTATCTATCTATCTATCTATCTATCTATCTATCTATCTATCTATCTATCTATCTATCTATCTATCTATCTATCTATCTATCTATCTATCTATCTATCTATCTATCTATCTATCTATCTATCTATCTATCTATCTATCTATCTATCTGTCCGTCCGTCTATCTATCTATCTCATACTGTCTTATAACAGTGTCCTATATAAATCTTCACTTGATGCTTAATTTGAAATAGAGCAATTATTGTTTAAACAGCCTGAGCAATACACGTCAATGTCTCAGCCTCAAATTATCAGAAATACATCAGACCATCTTCAGGAAATATTCCTATTAGCGTACCCCAACATTAGACCTTCAGGAATCTATAATAAAGGTCTTGCACAACATTTGGCCATATAGAATGAAACCAGCATGCATCCCAGGACAAATGATACCTTGAAGACCCATCCAATGTGCACTCCCAAGTGAAACATAATGCAAATAACCAAAATTCAACTTTTGAATGATCCGGACAGGAAACCTGCTTACATCATCTATAACCAGCCGACCGCAGCTGTTCTTCCAGCATCAACAAACCAGAGAGAAACATCACATGTTGAACTGCTTGATAGTGACCACTCTGAAAAAAAACTTCACTAAGGCAAGAAAAGTGGAGCACAGAACAGCATCAGCACAAGCAATGAGGCACTGGAACACAATACAGAACTGACATGCAATGATGTAGTGAAACACAATACAAACATCAATCAATTTAATGGAGAATAATAGTTCATTGATTCATGGTAAAATGCAGTGGAACCCCATATAGCATTGATGCAACAGAACACACTACAGCACTGTGGCATGCATGATGCAATTTGAGACAAAAGAGGATTCATGAATGCAATAATGTCTTAGACTATTTGATGAAGCTAATGATCCAGTGAAACATATAGCATCATTGATACATGCAATTATGCAGTGAAAACCACGACACCATTGAGTCAACAAGGCAATAATGCATGTAGTAAGGACACACATCCTCAAAAACCCGTTCAGGTGGTCCATCCCTAACATTTTCCCTTTGTCCAAGTTGTTTTCTTATATTTCTCATTTTTTGGCACTGATGATGGCTCCTCTATTCCCAAAGGACTCCCCTCGTAAGGACACCATAGGTATATCATAGAATTGGGGAAACCCCACATTTGTCTCCCCACTCTTTACTCATGAGAGGATAACCCACAAGGCCTTTTTGCCCCAGTGGTAGTTGGTGGCAGCACTATATGTTTTGGGGACAATAGCTTCACCGAGTGTAGGTGTCTACTGAACACCTTTCTAAGTTAAGTCAAATGACCTGGGGAAAAAAGAGCCTCTTTGTATCAATATTAATAGTTTTAATAAATGTTGAAGTCACAAACATTACATTCTTTGGTATTAAAATAATTTTTGTGAACTATACAATCAATGGGGACACAAGATCAATGGTGAGCACGATCACGTTTGATGCAACTGACATTAGGGCTACCCTTAGGTAATTGCAAACAGCTTTTGATTATGTCAAGGTAGCAATCGATCGATGATGGCTTCTGCCCACAAGAGAAACAGTCTTCTCCTTCACCTCTTCTTCCTCTTCCAGCTCAATGTCTACAAGTCATGCCAGATGGGAATGCAAAAGTCTTCCCTCCAGAGGAGATGCTTAGAAATTGTACCTGTTTGCTGTGTCATAGGCACAGACCCTTCACTGCATTCTGGAAGCGGAGAAGGTCTGCTTTCCTCAAAGGCCTTTGAAAAGGGAAACTCTACTCCAACCTATTTGTCTGCAATTTCAAACATTTAAGATGCATTGGCACTTAAAGCAGTGGGCTGCAGCCTAAGTGCCAAGGACTATAATCAGAAGCTTGAGAATAACTCCAGCGCAAGGAAGATCTGCACCAGCTCAGGCGTATGAACTCTGCTGTGGATTCCTGAACGTGAAGCTATATCCTGGCCATAACCTCAATGTGCGGACTAAGCATGATGCACTCCTGAAGCTCTCCTAGGTTGCTCCTGCTGACCTTTTCAGTGCAGCAATGAGTCCAAAGACATTTACACAGTATCTCAAGAAGCCTTCGCTGCTCCTCACCAGGCACCTGAGAAGTGCGGCCCAAGAATCTGCCATCTGTCAGCATTGGTGAGCTGAACAATGACTCTGCCAGGTAAGTAAACTTCCTTCTTGTGCCAATCTCTGAATTGTGCTTTTATAATTCATCATTGTGGGGCCCCCACGTTGTGTTTTTCAGTCCCTGCTAGCATCTTCCCATTGTGGTGTTAGTAGAGACTGATGATCATCTCAAAATGGTCTGGAACTCGAAAAAGTGTGCCCACACCACACTTCGGTACCACTTAACTTTAATTTGTAGTGTAAAGGCTCAGCACTCTGCTGGCTTTTGTGCTAGACAGAACCAGATAGCTCTAAGAAGGCATGTGTGGTACTATTGTGTGACTTTGTGTCTGTGGACTTAAACACAAAGTGTCCCGTGGATCAGGCATTCATCTGCCTCTGTTCAGTACTGAGGTCTGTCCCTTGGATTCTGGAGCCATTGACCCTCATTAGCTTGCACTTTTTAGGAGCTCGCCAGTGCCTAATCCTAAAATAGGAGATTATCTTCCCAGGTCTATAACTCTTAATGCCAAACTTCAAAATCCTTCATTCAACTGTTTTCCCCTCCTGCTTGCACTCTTTATAATGAGTGATTTCATAACTTTTCTGGTGTTTGCACCAGTTAGCAACATCAAACAGTGTTTAAAGAGTTTCTGTCGTTTTGGGAGTTGACATATTTAATGACAAACAGCACTGTATACCCAATCATGATTATTGCATATTGTCTATCACTTCAGTGCTGCAATTGCATTTCTTTTCAATAATTCTTAAGTTTATTTGATTTGTGTCTGCTAATATTTCTGTACATGTATTGATATATTCTGAAGTGTTAGTGCAGTGTTGTTCTCTCGAGGACCTTTGGCTATTCTCATTTGTATTGCAGCTGCTGTACCTGAGTCGTAGTACATCAACTCACATCTGCTGGACAACCTGACCAAG
This sequence comes from Triturus cristatus, assembly GCF_964204655.1. Lineage (NCBI taxonomy): Eukaryota > Metazoa > Chordata > Amphibia > Caudata > Salamandridae > Triturus > Triturus cristatus. The sequence goes on from NC_140581.1 coordinate 872,719,632, forward strand.
ATTCCCGGATAGTCTAAGAGGCCTGAAAGCGAATTTTCCATCAAAGGCCAAGTAAACCGTGTTCTGGTTAGTGAGAAATTCCTACAAGTTTACCTTTGATATTGTTCGCTGGTACTGTAAGAGCCTGACACGTGCATCGACGTACTGGAACACAACATAGGACTGATGCATGCAATCATGCATCAGAAACCAATGTACCATAATGCAGTACTGAACGTTGCAATAATGCAAGGGTGCACACTTTAGCATTGATACAGTAGAGCATTAAGACTTACAATGATGCTGTGAACTACAACAGAGCTCTAAAAACCAATCATGAAGTTGAACATAAAACTGCATCGACAATGCAATAATGCATGTAACAAAAAACAGCACTGATTCATAGAATTGTGTGGTATGCTGTTTTCAACTGCAGGCACTTTGCTACTTGTAAACTCACAGCCAGCTTCACAACTACGCCTCATTCAATATTTAAAAAACACATAGAGGGCACGGCACCTGCTACAGTTAGCCCAGTACCACAAATGTAAGGATATGGGTGGGAATAAGGGTAAGCACTGCTTATTACAAAAAGAAAAAATACAGCAGACAATAAAGCAGGTGGGTCATGACATAGAGGAGGGCCATGAAAGCCAACAAGGACCTGAATTACGAATCACAGCATGCCTCCACATGGCTTTATGTCCAGATCCCATTTACCCTACCTGCATTACCATCTTCTCCAGACAAACAGATGCACTCTAGAGACGAGCAGCATAAAAAAGGCTTGCAGGGGATTAGGGAAACCCCTTGTAAATGAATACTATGTTATGCTGTGTGTATTTGAATAGCACACCATGTACCAAGGGGATTATCCCAGCGCTGAAATATAGAAAGTGCCCCTGTGCAGCGGTGTCACTGAAGGGAAGTCAACAGCATACTGCCAGTGGAGGTTGCCTTGGAACGGGGGTGGTGGGGATGAAAAAAAAAAATTAAATTAACTAACCTTCACCACAACCTCTGCCGCCCGCCTCGCCTCCATCCTCACTCGGCGCTGGCAGCATTGGAAGCACCCAGGCTCCCAGACTATCCCAGCCAATCAAGACACTGCATGAGCAGCGTCGTGATTGGTTTGAGGCCCTGTTTGCAGCTCAGACACTGCCTGGGAGCCTGGGCATGTTCTCCACCCAGCTGTGCAACACAGCCGGGTGGAGAACATCCTAAGTGTGCATGACGGGTTGACCGGACCAAAAGGGACGTCCAAATCGTCATGTGCACTTAGGGAGTGTAAATCACTCCTCACTCTGCTCCGTCAATCTCAGCCCACCCCACCCGACCTGGCTCTGAGTCCCACACAGAAAAATAAAATGATAAGACCGTTTTGTTATTTTCATTTTTTTTTTTTTTTGCATTGCTCAAAGAGCAGTTGGGCGACGCGCCTCCACCTTAGCGGAGGAGCCGACACTGCATACTGCATACATTGGCGAATATCCAGGAGAAAGAAGCTTTACAGCCCATTGGTGCACTGGAACTTGATACAGAATTGAAACAGTGAGGCAGGTGAACACAACTGAATATCATTGCATGCACTGATGACCTGGAACACAACATTAAGCCATGGAATGATCTGTAATGAAACTGAGCAATGATGCATGCAGCGTTGTAGTGGAACACAACAAATCATGTTTATAATCAAGGAGAGAAGACTGCCTAAGTCATTTTAATATCTAAAAATATGTGTGATGGCGGAAAAGATAGATAGAAAGTTAATTCTGCCACAGAATGGCTGTGCTTCTGCGTGCAGTAGAAAAGGCACTCATATCTCTTGTGTTTGCCTCTCAGGGATAAGATGATGCAGCTACTTTATCGCTGTGCCTTAGCCTTCTTCTTTACATTTCTTTGTATTTTGTATTTTGATTCTCTCTGTGGATCAATTGTGGTAGGCAGGGGAACTAAAGCTTTAAAGGATTCATGCTTGCACTTTTAACATAACGCCCTGTGCCATGAGCAGTTAAGCAGAGCAACATCTTTGGCTCTCAAGTTTTCTGTTAAGCATAAAAGAAAAATGTACTAAGGGAGCTAAGGATGCCACGTGCTTTATTTTCACATTTGGCTACTGGCACATCATGCTTGTATCTGATGGAGCACGATTTCTGCAAATAAAATCTGATCATTGTAATTCATCCAACAACATGCTTTAATAACAAGATTAAAAATACTAATATATAATACAAGAGTGTACAACACGTTAAATTGTGCACAAGGTACGATAGTTTGATTTTCTTAGTCAACATAATGAGAATAATGCTAATTGAATGCTATTCTGTTTTCCTATCTGCAGAAAATAAACGACAAAAGAAACAGCTTTATTCTTCGAGAAATGATTCTGTTTTTCAAAAATAATGCAGGCCTTAGAATTGTTAGAGGATGTACTTTCTGTGCTCCTGTCCTTCAAATGTTACAAATGCTTCCTTAGAGTGCAGATGTTTAGTCTGTTTCTAAAAGTCCCTTAGGATTCTTTCCTGTTTAGGCGAGGGTTGTAGATGATATGAATGTAACTACTTTAATGTTTAGAATACACTTGTAGCCAGGTTCTTTTCCTCTTCCTCTCTTGGAAGTTAATACAATATTCAGACAAAAAGTGTTTAGAAAATAATAGTAAAGTTACTGTTAGTTCAAAGTTCAAAGTTCAAAATAGACTTTATTCGGATTTCAAAACAATCCATAAAAGCACAAAACCTGAATTAAAATACACAGTTTAACACTACAATTTTAGGCCGCAAATTGATAATAAATAACATATTAAATCTAACTTACAAGAGCAACAATTAAAATACAATTATACCATCTTACTAAACTATACGTTAGGCCATCATACGTACAATATGTAAAAATATACAGAAATGTAACTACCAACTTTATAGAGGCAGAGCAGATACAATGCATTAGGTTTGTGCAAATTAAGCTTTAAAGTGCGTAGTACGTATGTAAACAAAATTACTCAATTTTCAAAGACCTGCGTGAACGTACAATTGCATTAAGAAAACCACTGACTCTGAAAATTAATTCGTCCGATCCAAGCGTTAAAAAGTGTCTAAAAGCATGGTTATGGTCAGTCAAATCATATTTCCTGCAATAAGGGATTAGGTAATACTTTGTATATTTCCTGTAAAAACCACAGCCAAAAGTGAAATGGAGCATACTCTGGGTTCCACCAAGATCACAAGGGCAATGTAATTTTTCCAGATTTTTAATATAGCCCAGCGGAAAGCAGATAAGGTTTACAATGCTCCTGTCCCTAAATCTAAATAATAAGCCCCTGTTCCACCTGCCCAAATTTTTACGTAAATAGGGCTCAGGTAGCGTCGGAGATTCAGTATATAACTCCCGGATCATTAGGTAGTTTGTTGTGGATAATTTCAGTGAGTCCACTCTTTCCCTCTCATTATAAAAGTATTGATAAAGTGCCCTTCTCACCAGGATTTTATGGGAGCGGTCAATCTGGTTGGGATCTGTAAAAAGGTGACCATAGTTGACGCTCACAAGGCTCCTTTCCACCGAATTTATCCAGGGAATTAAGCTCGAGTTCTCACATTTCAAACAATCCATAATGATCTCACGGGAAAGGGAAGCTGCTGGGTTTTGTTAAATCCTTAACCAAAATAATGCAGGTCTGGCTCTTATGAAATCCTCAATATAATGTAATTTTAGTTCTTTATGACATACGAAGGTCGGTGCGCTAATGACCCCCCCCAGGATCTTCCGACAGAATCTATTCTCTTCTCTTTGTAATTCTGAACAGTTCGAGAACCCCCAGACTTCTGCTCCATACGTTCCAGTTGGAAGACATTGAGTCAGATAAATTTGTAATAAACTGGAAACCACATCAGCCCGACGGGGTTGACGAAGAGAGGTGGCAGAATTAATGGATTTAGAGAGTTTGTTCCTCCCCATTGCAACATGGGGTTGCCATGAACCGCTATTAGAGAATAGTAGACCCAAATAAGGGAAAGTGCATGTGCTTTTTAAAATGTTTTGGCCTATCGCAATCTTTGGGATTTTGTAATTTTTAGGGCCGCAGCTCATTATAAAAGATTTGCTAAAATTAGTGCACAGACCAAGATCAGACATATAATTGACAAATCCCGAGATTAAAATGCGCAGAGAATTCGGGGTGCGGCCCATAAGGACCGCATCATCTGCGTAAAGTAACGCCGGGATAGGTCTCTGATTAATGATAGGGACATCCTTTGTCAAATTACATAGGAAGTTAGTTAGTTCATTAATGTATAGTATAAAAAGCAAGGGGGCCAGAACGCAGCCTTGTCTCACCCCCTTGCCAATTAAAATATCATTACTAACCTCACCTTCGTTATTTATTCGTACTCGGGCTTTCAAATTGCAATGGAGGTTAGCCAAAAAGTGGACTAAAGGTTCATCTAAACCATAATTTAAAAGAATGGACCATAAGCGGGAACGGTTTACAAAATCAAATGCTGAGCTTAAATCCATAAAACCAAAATATAAGGGGGATTGTTTGGCTCTTGTATATTTGGCCATTAGGAGATTAAGGTTCAAGCATTGTTCCACCGTGCCAAGTTTACTCCTAAAACCCAACTGGCAACGGTGGATAATAGAGTTCTCATCTGCCCAGGTACTAATTTTATTAAATAGAACCCTTCCAAGGACCTTCAGGGTGTTATCAATCAAGGATATTGGTCGATAACACCCCGGGTCCATCCTATCTCCTTTTTTAAAAATGGGTACAATGGTACTGTTAAACCATGTCGAGGGGATGGATTTCTTACTCAAGTTATTAAAAAGGTTACAGAGTAAGGGGGCCCAGATACAGATGTTAGATTTTATCTGGTCAATGGACAGGCCATCTGGGCCAGGAGCCTTATTGCCAGCACTATTGGCAATGGCATCCTCCACCTCCTCTAATGTTATGACTATGGTACTGTCGGGGAAAGTATCCTCAGTTAGGTCTCCAACCGCAGCATAAAGCTTAGAAAAATGATTGACCCATGAATCACCTGTGATATTGCAGTTTATCGGGGTAATGTTACTGCCCAGGGCTCTCAAGTTCTTTACTTCTCTCCAAAATCCTGTCGAGTCTTTTAGAGCAGCAGTTTTAGTGAGATTGTCCCAGTGGCTTATTAACAGCTCCTCAGATCTAACTTTTAATGTGTGTTTATATTTTAAGGCGTAATGATCTGACAAGGGACACATCTCGGGGTTTAGCTTCCAAGGCCTTTCTGAGCTCTCTATTAGCCCTCGAACAATCAGTGTCGAACCATCTGTGGTTGTTTATGTTATTCTCTTTTAAGGGTTTGGAGATTGCCCTTTTTATAGCTGCACATAAATCACAGAAGGACTTGATTATGTCAGGGCCGCCGAATGTTAAGCAGTTCGAGATCAATAGAGGGTGATTCTTAATCACATTAGCTAGAATCTCTTGGTTATCAATCCCTCTCCATACAATCCTAAGCCTATCTGTAGATGCAGTAATTTTTGAGGCCCCAACCTCATGTGGGCCTATAGGTTTTTTGATGGATTTAAAGTGAATTACTATAGACAGGTGATCGCTATATGAACTACTGACAACCTCAGATTTAAGTAACACACCACTAAGGAGAGAGGAAGTAAACATATAGTCAATAGTTGTTGAACTACCGCGGCCAATATAGGTGGGGGCCGGTGCCTTTTCCTCAACAATTCCACTGTAACCCATTACATAGTCTAAATCCCTGCTATATAATAAGTCCAATAGTTCTGATCCTCGTCTACAAGGCGGGGATATAGAATGAATGTGAGCATTGAAATCTCCGCCTACACAAATACCATCAAATTGGCCATACTTTTCTCCATTTGCAATTTCATCAATAAAATTAAACAATTCTAAAAAAGTGGGATTAGGATGGTTAACGAAATCATTATTGTAAAAGTTTATAAAACAAATCTTTAACCTTGCAACATATTTCACAGCTATCAAGTGTTTACTGACCACGTATTATGGTTCCATTTTCACGTCCTTAGAGATTTTTGCCCAGATAGATAGACCACCACTAGGTCGCCCCATAGCAGGAGATGGTGCAATAAGATTATGACAGAAAAAGCCCTCCAGTAATTGAACACGTGTGCACCATGTTTCTTGCAACATTACCACATCAAAGTTACTTATCCAAGTAACCCATTCTTTAATTTTCATCTTTCCTAAGAGCCCAGCAATGTTCCAACTAATGATACTCAAAGTATCAGTCGGTGAAATAATGGGGGAAAGAGGAAGGGCAAAGGGAAGATCGGAGCATACTACATGTGGAGGTACAGATCTACCTGGGCATGGCTTGTGAATACATGTGAAATTTGCCTTTACCAAAGGAACAATACTTGTAACCTCATCAGTTATGTTAAGAAATGTTGGTGGTGGTCAATCTAGACTTCCCAAATCAGATAAAGCGGAAAATCTATTAGATAGGGGAAGAGAGGTAGGGGCCTTTTGAAATGATCTATGAGGAGGCCTATAGAAATAACCCAGTGGAAGGAGGGTTATTGCGGTAGAGAGACTGGCGTGGGTTTTATAATTATCCATAAAGAATCTAACTGAATTTGGGTGTCTAAAATTGATCACTATACAGTCCCCACTTATGTTTTTATGTTGTGGACCCACCCAACTCACCCGACGAGCTGAAATGATCTCATTTGAGATGTCCCATCTTGCCCCTTTATGTTTGGTCAGCCAATCGATACATTTGTTGTGTAGTTGTACCCATGACTCACTTTGACCTTCTTTAAGGGCAGGGACGCCTGCTAAGACTAGAACATAAGGGCAGGCTTCTGGGGGTAAGTGGAGTGACGGCCCTTGATTATTAGTGGGTCTATTTCTTACAGGTACACCACCACTATTGCTTGCGCCATCCAGGGTGATGCCTGTCAAGGCTAGTGAAGTAGCTAATGGGGTAGCAATAGCCTTGACATTTGAACTTACAGTGTTGGCCATTGTTGTTCCTACTACTTCAGGGGGGTCGTAAGTTAAACCAATGTTCCGTACGGGTGGGGTATTGGCTAGGCTGTTATCAGAGGATACAATTTTAGAAATAGTTGGGCCTTTGATCTTACTAGACCCAGAGTTAGCGGTAACAGCCAGACCCCCTCCCTCATGACATTACATAGTGATTCTAGCTCCTTCATAAATTTCTCGCCCCGGAGGGCATCTAAACTGATAATGCCTTTCCTTTTAGTATCCTCTTTTTTTACAAGGTTTTCGATTTTATCTAGTCTCTTAAAAATAGTATTAAATTGTTTAGCTATTTGAACTTCAACTTGTTTAAAAATGGTGTCTACAATAGTTTCGATCAAGTTGCCATTGTGTATAGGTTGAATATTGCGATCGAAAAATTCAGTCTGTGTACAGATAGAGTTATCAATTCCCTCAGGGGGCAACGTGAAGTCCCCATAGATGCCTTTGTCCAAAGCTAAGAGCTGTGGTCTACTGGCAAAAGCAGGGAGGCTCTCAGTGCCTTTATCCGATAGTGATAGTGGAGGCAATAGATCCTCGGTGACAATTGGTGTTACTATTTCACAGTCTTTATCTTTATTCCACATGCTCTGTGGGGTAGGTTGATTTCTACAGCAACTTGGTTGTTTCCTTTTGTTTACAGTACTTTTAGCAGGGCCTTTCTTGCTTTTTCCCCCTGCTGTTTTGTTAGTAGATGGAATTATATCTGTTTCAGGTTCCACTGAAAAGTCAGTAACAGGGACAGTCGCCAAACTGGTGGTTCCAATAATAGGGGCTGATGTATCAACTTGGACAGTTGGTTTAATGGCAATTACTGTAGGGGAAAGTGGGAGGTCGGGATTACAAGTAGCCTTTGGTGATTGAGCGCATGGAGGAGTAATAGTAAGTAGTCCAATGGACATCCTTCTTTCGGTGTCTGCTATCTCATTGGTGACCATGGTAAGGGCATTGACCAACAATTTATCAAACGATGTGGGCAACTCAAGAGGGTCTACAGGTGCAGTCGTGTTAGTACGTTTCCCCATGGTATGGTCACGTACCTTCGCAGCCTGATGTGAACAGAGGGATGGCCCGCCCGACCGCTGGTGACCACTGAGGGCCACAGAGGGTCCGCCCTTTGCCCGGGCTTAGCCCGGCGCTACCCACGCGCTACCCGCGGCGCGGGGGGCAGGGTCCGTTATGTAGCGCCTCCGGGCGCGCTGTCAGCGTGATTCCCGTTCCGGTCCCAGGGGAACCTGGGAAATGTAGTTCCAGCGGGCGCTCCCCCCACACAGCAGTCGCAGCAGCAGCGACGGCGGGAGAGAGACGCTGCGGGTTCCTGGGAACTGAGGCACACTCGGGTAGGTTGTGTAGATTGCCCAAACTGTGACCAGGTTTCTGGCTCGTCCCCCGCTCTGCCGAGGGCAGGGTCAGTTATGTAGCGCCTCCGGGCGCGCTGTCAGCGTGATTCCCGTTCCGGTCCCAGGGGAACCTGGGAAATGTAGTTCCAGCGGGCGCTCCCCCCACACAGCGGTCGCGGCAGCAGCGACGGCGGGAGAGAGACGCTGCGGGTTCCTGGGAGCTGAGGCACACTCGGGTAGGTTCTGTAGATTGCCCAAACTGTGACCAGGTTTCTGGCTCGTCCCCCGCTCTGCCGAGGGCAGGGTCCGTTATGTAGCGCCTCCGGGCGCGCTGTCAGCGTGATTCCCGTTCCGGTCCCAGGGGAACCTGGGAAATGTAGTTCCAGCGGGCGCTCCCCCCACACAGCGGTCGCGGCAGCAGCGACGGCGGTAGAGAGACGCTGCGGGTTCCTGGGAACTGAGGCACACTCGGGTAGGTTGTGTAGATTGCCCAAACTGTGACCAGGTTTCTGGCTCGTCCCCTGCTCTGCCGAGGGCAGGGTCCGTTATGTAGTGCCTCCGGGCGCGCTGTCAGCGTGATTCCCGTTCCGGTCCCAGGGGAACCTGGGAAATGTAGTTCCAGCGGGCGCTCCCCCCACACAGCGGTCAC